>NC_063175.1:688754-2060004 GCF_023159225.1 Perognathus longimembris pacificus | reverse complement strand
TAAAACCTCCCTAACATACGCCTAATGTAGTAGATAAAATATCATGGATGTGTGTTTAACACTGGAATGGGTTGTCTGGCTGTGCTTTCTTTATGCATACTTTGGAGTAACTAATACATAAAGAAAAGCTTTTTTGTAATTTTAGTTGGATGGTATTTTCTTGGTAGAAATTCTTTTGCATAATAATGTTCATTTTAGAGCAAAATATATTTACACATGGTAAGAATATTGCAAAAAGTAATAATAGTCTTAATAGATTCTATCAAATATTGTGTTTCGTAACCAAGATATTTGCTGTTTAAAAATAGTAAAAAGAAAAAGAACAAAATACTAGCAAAGATGAGAAGTACCCTTCTCACTCATCCCCCAAATGATTTTATCTGAGATTAATCTGTGGCCCAAAATATTGATGATGTAAATGGGCAAGATTACTCTGATAACTATTCACTGAGTAAGAGTCTTTTAATTAAAATGAAAGATTTCAGAATATATGTCTTCTCCAAGTGGGGGAGAATTACATTAATATATAACACTAACCACTGAGAAGTCCAAAGGCAGACTGGAAAAGAGCACATGAAGCCAGCAAGCATAATGTCCCTGGTGACCCAGTATCTTTCTCCATGTGCTATCTCTCCACCACATAAATTGTGGAGCAATTTCCACCATCACTGCAGAACAAATCTATAAAATTCTGTAGAGCAATTTAATACCAAGTCTTTTGGCTCATAATTCAGAACCTTCATAAATAATGCTTAGATTGTAGTTAAGTACATTTAATTTTTTTTAATTTCAGGGTCCACATTTCAGAATATCTGTAGAAACCCCAGTGGAATCTCACAGCTGAGTATTTGGCAAGGAGGATATTGGTGCTTTTGTGTTGTGGTGTTGCAAACAAACTGGCATATGTGTAAGCCACTGCTAGTAGAGTTAATTTCATATGTGCACAGGAACAGAAGGATCCATTCATTCTTTCTTTCCTTGAAGTGAGCATACAAGGCCTAAAATCAAATACAATTCTACTGGAACAACACAAAGTGAAATATTTTCTCAAAGTAGGATAATCATTGTCTGATTCTTTGAAAGGAAACGGTAGTGTGGAATAACACTAGTGGTGTGTATCAATGTCCTATTGGTTTCAAAAAGTCTATCCCCTGTCTTTATGAGCAGAATGGCCTTACAATGTTCAATATCAGAAAATGTACAGGATTCCAAATGCTATTCAGGAAGAAATGCAGAACAATTTAGGTAATTTATGGATGGAATTTGTTAAGAGTAAGGTAAGAGCACCTCCCCCAGGTATGAATCTTGTGACTATGAATTTACCAATAAAAATATGTAATGACAAGGACAATGTTATTGAGCATTAGTCTATCCTCTACATGGCTTTCATAAGAGAAAGTCTTTTGTCAGAGAAACAAACAAGGCACTCTCCTCCCTCATTCCTGTTATTTATTCCTCACAGAAAGGTGAATGGGCCTGGTTTTCCCCCAGATGACAAATTTACATGAAGGCTTTGTTTGTGTTAAGATCTTGCAACTTGTTCTCTATTATGTTGTGAACTTAATACATTTGTGAAGACTAGGGCTCCTCTCTGCTTCCAAAATCCTATTTATTGTTGCTGGAAGTGTCACCTAGTTAAAAAAAAAACTGTTGAGGAAATTAAGATGTAGTGATAAAATATTATACATACTCTTTACATCTATTCATAGGAAATGGTTGAATAAATTAAGATATTTTTACATAATGGAATTTAGTCACAAAAAGAAGGTTCTTTATGAACAAATATGGGTTACTGATTACCCAGCTATATCTTGAGCTAAAAGGCTTTTTTTTGTTAAAGGTAAAATGGAGAAAGAAGGAAGGAACAAAATGCTGAGAGAAAAGGCAAGCCTTAAAGTAATGTAGGATACCTTTGGGATTCAAATATTTGAGAAATGTTCTTACCTTTTCTGGTAGTTTAAATTTGGAATAACAGCAATATCTTATGTATTTAAAAATATGATTAATTCAAAATGGAGAATAATGCTAAATTGTACATGAATAGGAACAAACATACCTAACTATGTAGCAAATTGATAACATTAAATATAAAAATAAAATACTAATTTAAAAAGAACATCTGATTTCCAAAAGGTTTTACTTTGATTTAATACATTTCTGATTAGTAGGATAATTCTAAAATAATTTTGTATACGGAAGTATTTAAATAAGCTAAGCCAATATGCAAATATAATAACGTCATTACAGTCAAAGATTTACACTGCAAGCAGGGAAATGCTGTGATAGTATATCTTACCTAAAAATATCTGTATGAACGCATGCCATTTTACAAAATATGTAGTTCCTTAATTTTCACCTTCAAGACCTTATGATAAGTACCACTCTAGTTATAATGAACATATTGTACTCAGTAATTTCTTACTAAAACTCATTCTTTACTACAAAGCCTAGGACTCCTTGGAGAAATAGCTGATTCCAGGTGTGGGTCAGGAAAAGTGGGAGATGCTGGGACAGCTCATGTCGGGATCTGAACAATCCCTTTCTCCCCGATCTCCCTGGGAGAATGCTTGAACCCTAAAATCTATGAAAGAACACTCGGCCTTGCCTTCCACCTGCAGAAGGACAAGGCGTACTCTCCTGGACTTGCGCTAAGTTGAGGAAAGGTTGCTGAAGCCTCCCATTCCCCTCACATGTTACCAGGAGCGGGGGCGGAAAAGAAGGCATCAGGGACACACTGCGATGGTGGGATGCGTCTCAGCCCTCCGAGGTCGGGCCAGAGAAATTTATTATGATGACAAAGGCGGAAGGGGAAGGACTTGGGGTGACTGCCTGATTGGCTGACTGTGCTGCCACTCAAGTGATCCTGGAACTTCCTTTTGGGCTGGGCAACTACCATGGTGGCATGCACATGTTCGCCTCCCAAGGGGCGGGGGGGGGGGGGGGGGGGGGGCTTCTCTTCCGGTTGAGGCTGAAAGGTGGGAGGGGCTCCCTCCCATTGTCCCACGGCTGGGGGAAGGGCAGCCAGGCCAATGAAAGCTAAAATTAAACTGAACATTGATCTGTAATTGCCTCTGGAATAGAAAATAATAACTTGGAGTATATTTCAGATAAAATGTGAATTTTTAAATTTGAATGAAATCAGGGAATTCCTATAAATTTTCCTAGCTAAATCAATAGTATCTGGTGAATGATACATTGGGCTTTATCAAAAATTAAAAATATCTGTTCTTCAAAGTATATTGTCAATAAAACAAAGTGTCTATATAGAAGTGATTATCAAGAAGAGGTTTTAATTGCATATTTGATAAAGAACTTGCATCTCAACTAAATTAACAAAAAAATTTCAAAACTTATTAAGATAAACTAACATAAAAAATAAGCAAATTTGAACAGATGTTTCACTAAAGTATATGAATACAAGTAAGCCCATGAAAACATGCTAGCATTATCAGTCATTGTGGAAATGTGATTTAAAACCTAAGCTGGCTGGGAACATATCTTAATGTGATATAGCACTTGTTTCTCATGTACAACGTCCTGGGTTTGATCCTCAGCATGGCCATTCATTTTGGAAAAGTTTGTCACTGCCCATAATTTAGATTTATACTTGCTATATTCCCCAACAACTTCACTCAAAGGTATTTAACTATGACAACAAAAAGATCCATTAATGACTGCTTGTCATAGTAAAATTCAAGCAATCATTTCAGGACCCTGGATTTGGGAATGGATAAACAGCTTGTTCATCCACATAATGGTGTCCCAGCAGATAATAGAAAGGAGTAAACAAGTGATGAGCAAAACCCAAATGGACTCAAGACGTACTGTGTTAAGAGAATGAAGCCACAAGTGTTTTCATTGATAAGTTATATGTGTTAGTGTCGGGGAAATAGTTTTCAGATAACGGAGGAGTAACCCTACAACTGTATGTTCTTAGTTCTTACAGAACCTCATAGTTTAAGAACAAATGCTGATGCAACTGATTTATACAGAATGAACTTTGGCAAGGAGAATAACATTAACCTCATTGTTTCTGGTCATGCTTTGTGCATAATCAAAGTTTATGATTAAATGTAAGGAAGTGGTACTGAGTCAGTCAATAAAGATTGTGAGACTCTCTTTGTGAAAAAGTAGCCACTAGTTTATTCTGGAGACTCAAGTGTGGCTCTCACGCCATGCTGGTGTTTCTTCTGTTGAAAAGCTGATGTGCCCAGTTCAACTTTTGTGCTGACATAATACCATTTCTAAGATCATGAAAATTAGCTACTATTATGCAGTAGTTCTTAAATCAGCAGTATTATGGAAGAAAATTTCCCCCTCATTAGAATGTTTTAAGAAATCTGTCTTTTGAAAAATGTGAACATACTGATGAGATTGTCAAACTACAGATCCTTAGCCATTTTTCCTGCAAAACTCTTGAGTGACCCATCCGCCTGTCTTGCTAGGTGTGACTCATTTCTAGGGGAAAATTTTGAGATCCTTCACTGAGCAATTTTCTAATTGGATAAATGATATGAAGAGCATTTATTCAGAAGGTATTTGAATTCAGACAGTAGTACGTGACAATTTTTTTTTTAAGTTTAAAGGTTTTATTTAGAAATTGGGATTTGTTTAAAACTATTTTGGAATAATGCCCCAAACATACCTAGATGTATGCATTGTATTAATTGCCATTGGCCACTCTTTTTTTCTTCTGTTTATTTGCCACAGACTTTATTTTGAATATGCTCCTATCCTTTTTTTTTTTTCTTTTTTAGGGTGCTATTCATTATGCTGGCTTCTTTATCGAGGCCTAATAAAACGCCTTTTTTTATGAAGCCTGTGCAGTTAGGTAGGTCCAAAGCTAGGAGGATTTTCTCTAGAATGCTTTTTTGCATGTAAAGTACAAACTGTTTCAGTTTAACTGTACTAATTCCCTTTAATTTTTAAGGGGAAAACAAACGTTCTGTTGAAGGGAAATCTGGTCAGTTGTTGGAAGAGCACAGCCCAAGTAGACAAGGACTGACTAGGTGTAGAGACAACCTTGGTTTCTGAGAAGACTTGCTACTTTGACAGTGCTCATGGTAAGAACATACTGAGGGGAAGATGCCAGTTGCTATTGGCCTCTGGGTCTGACAAGTGTTGGAGTTAGGTTTTGATTTGGCACACAGCATCTTCAATGATGGCTACTCACCTCGTTCACGACATGGACAAGAATCCTTGGAACACAGAGCCCATGACACCACCTTCTGTTTTGTAGTGTATCCTGGTGCTGGTGTCATTTTCTGTGAATGTGGTCAGATAGAGTTGTTTCGTCTTTGTGTGTGTGTTTGTGTGTGTGTGTGTGTGCATGCGTGCGCGCGTGTGTTTTTTCTCTTTTTTTTTTTTCTTTTTGGTCTCTTTTGGTGGGGTGGGGGTGGGTTAAAGCCATAGGAAGAAAAATGTGATATATGTGTCCAGTATGTACTATCTTGTTTTTGTTTTGCAAGAAGAGTTGAACTGTTTTTGATAACAAGAGTAAATGGTGGAAAATGCTTCTTAGTTGTCTTGTCTTTATTTGCTTTCCCAAGTTTTTGGAATTTTATTTAATTCCTTTAAGTGTTAGCTGTGTCTTATGAAAAATGTATTTACCTAAAGTTTGTAACAGTTTTGTGTTGAACCCAGCTGCCCTGCTATATAAACTTGTAAATCTGTTCTTGATTCACTAAGGATCACTGCAAAAATGACTAGAAATGAAATTGTACACATGGATGACTAGGATATATTTTGCAAATCTCCCAAACTTTCCTAATACTATGACTTTAAAATTATAGAGTACTTTATTGCTTCCCAGATTTGATCATCTTAGTTTTTTGTTTTCTTGATGCATGGGAAGTTGGCAATAGAGGCAAAGTGGAAATCATTCATATGTGAGGACCTTGATTGTTATGTAATATTGCCAACGATGAATTCAGGTTGTTTTTAGCACAAGTTTCTCTTTTTTATGCTGGTATTCTCACTGCCACACTTTTGGAAACCTGTATTACACCTTAAATCTATCAATAAATGATAGTTTTCTAAAAAAAAAAAAAAGAGAGAGAGAGAGAATGAAGCCAGATTCAAAGCACCACATACTGCATAAATCCATTTATCTGATATTCTTGCAAAGGTACAATTATTAGATCAGCTACTAAAAGGAGTAAAGGAAATATCTTTTATCCTTAAGGTGGTAGTGACTAACCTGAGTACATCTGTCAAGCCACAGTGGGGATGATTATGTAGCTCAATAGCAGAGCTCATACTTAGCATGCGTGAGGTCCTGGGTTCAATTCCAAGTATTCTTCCCATAAAAAGAGTCACAGAAATGAAAAAAAAAATAAATTTGGCTGCATGTAACAAATGAAAATTTTAAAAATACTAAAATACCTAATTTCTAACTTAAGCTCAGCTTTGTAGGAATGTATAGTTAATGCTCTTTTACTTTTGCTCTGTTGATACTGAAATTTAGATCTCAGAATATTATGCTTTCTAGGAAGATACTTTGCCACTTGAGTCCTCCTCTTTTGTTTTAGTTACTTTGTGGGTAGGGTTTCCTGTTTTTGCCCAAGGTTAGTCTCCAACTTCCATCTTCCTCCTGATGCCTCCACACATAGCTCCATCATGGTGCTGACAACATGCACTCAATGCTTATTTTCAATTTATAAGGAAAGAAAAAAGTATAAAGAAGGAAAAAGTAGAGGTAAAAAAAATCAAGCAGTAGGAAACAGAAAAGTGAGATTTTTAAAAGTGAGCTAAGACTGGTCCTGATAACATAGAATATTTATCTGAACTTCTTTCATATTCTCTGTACCACTATACTACTCTAGAAGAAAAGAGTTGACAGATACATACATATATCTTTATGAATGTATTCCAACTAATAAATGAAGACAGTGAAATAGAAATATCATTCCTAATCCTTATTAAATGGAACCTAGTCATTAAACAGCAGAGGTTAGTACCGATAAAAAAAAAAGCAACAGATACAAGTGCCTGGAAAGTTAGCTTATAAAAAAATTAAGAGTAAATATAGGAAGAAGGACTTGTGAAAAGAAACCATGGGTATTATATCAACAACACTCAAACTACAGGAAATTGTTGAGTTAAACTCAACTAATTTAAAAAATAAGTTTGAAAAAGCCAAAAGTGAGAATAAACCATGTACAGAGAAAAACATTAACAATGGTGACAAAGGATTCACATTTCAACAATACAATCATTTTTATAAAAAGAAAAATAAGTTACTATAAAATCAAGAGAGTGGATAGTTTTCACCTTTCTCTTTTGTTTTGGGAGGGTCTGTCTTTCCACATGCTTTCTAACAAAGTAAACATGAGTCAGGAGGCTATGTTCATGAGACTTTACATGTCTAGAAATTTATTTACTTCTTTATGAGGCACTTGGTGCCTCATCTTCCCAAGCTCTTCTGGGAACAACTCTTCTGGGGTCCATCAGTGTTGGTGACTATGATTCTGAGTTTTTCCTGTTACCAACTTAGGCTCTTTGTGCCAAGTAAATTCATATTCATCTCTTTGCTTTCCACCTTGAGAAATCATGTAACTACTTTTTTTTTTTGGGGGGGGGGCCAGTCCTGGGCCTTGGACTCAGGGCCTGAGCACTGTCCCTGGCTTCTTCCCGCTCAAGGCTAGCACTCTGCCGCTTCTGGCCGTTTTCTGTATATGTGGTGCTGGGGAATCGAACCTAGGGCCTCGTGTATCCGAGACAGGCACTCTTACCACTAGGCTATATCCCCAGCCCCATGTAACTCCTTTTGCTCTGGCTTTTATCCTGGAGGTTTTATGGCCTTCTCTTAGACCTTTGATTGCAATCTAATGTTGGACCTTTAGAAGGAACAGAGATAGGGGAGTATTTGATCCAGTATAGCTAGTGAGAAATGACACTTCTGTTGATTTAGTGTTCTTGCCCATGTAGAAGAATGTCATGAGCTTTGGAGTTTTGAGACAATTCTGGATTCGATGAGGGCAAGTAAGTCATTAGTATCAGAATTGGTGAGGCACATATGTAAAGAGGCCCAGGAACAGACACAGTGTCACTTAGTGTCTGAATTCTTTCCCAGGATTAGTTTATGCTTGCTCCACTAATCCCCCATACCTTTCTTTCCCAGTCCTGGAAAAGGCCTGGGCACTGTCCCTGAGCTTTTTCTTTCTTGCTCAAGGCTAGCACTCTATCTCTTGGACCACAGCACCACTTCCAGCCTTTTCTGTTTATGTGGTACTGAGAAATCGAACCCAGGGCTTCATGCATTCTAGGCAAGCACTCTATCACTAAACCACATTCCTAGCCCTTGGTATTTTTCAAGCATGTATTTTCAGTAAATTCTAAATCCTCCTTTTTCTATAAAAAGGGCATTACTTTATTTTTAAAAATTTATTTAGGAACAATGTTAGATGGCTAGCAAAATTAATCAGGAGATAGAGTTCCCACACATGCTCTGCTTTCATTCCTCATCTCAGAGTGACACATTTGCCTGCACCCACAAGTCACTATGCTCCAGAGCTCATAGTTTACATTAGGCATACCAAATGGTTCTGTTTATTCTGGGCTTGGGCAAATGCATAATGGACCTGTGTCCACCATGATGGTCCCATACAGAGCTTCAATAGTGCTCTCTGAACCTCAGCAGTCATGACAAGGGAACAGTAGATAATGGTGACCAACAAGCTAAGACACATGGAATATCCCCACTCCCCCCCCCAAAAAATATGGGTTACCTTAACAGATCTGACTGGTTTAGAGAATGTTGCTAAAAACTGCCTTCCTCTATAAATATGCACCTATCTGACAGACTAAGCCAGCAAGCCTGCTGTCAAAGTGGTTCATGCTAGCTTGGGATCCAATAAATCCTGACAGGAAGTCAAATACAGCATTAGCCTCAAAATACTTTCCTTCCTCCTATGTGGACCTTCTCAGTGCTAGTATTACAGGCATGTGCCAACAAGCCCAGTTTAATTTTAACTATTTTGAATTACACAATTCCAAGGCATAAAGTATCCTCACAATGCTACCATCACAATGTATATGCACAATATATCACACTGCTAGCTATTTGTGGATCATATTAATCATCTATACAAGAAGTTTTATTAAGTAATATTAAGTAATCATCTGAAAGAGAAACTCGAGATCCAAGATGATCAATTGTTTGAGATGTGGCTTCAAGTGTGGTTGCATTGAAGCAAGTGGGCTGTTTATGGTTGCCAGATCAGCTCCAATTGTGGTAATTTCTTCTTTTAATGAGTTGTGTTTTGGATCTATTTTTTTCATGCATTTTGTTTCTCAGGATGTTAACGTCTTCTTTAACAGAGGAGTAGACTTGTATCTATTTTTGCTTCCACTTCTTTCTTGACTTCCTGAAGATCCTTCAAGACTTCCATTTGAAATTTCTGGAAGTTTTTTTAATTCGTTCCTGAGGCTTTCGATCATTTCTGCTATCTTAGCCTCAGTTGCTTTTTTATTCTCCATCTTCTCTTCAGTCGTACTGCTTTTTGTAGCTGGCGAGTTGGCTTGACCTTTTGTAAAATTTGTAAAAATATGAAATGCTTCACAAATTTGCGTGTCATCCTTGCACCAAGGCCATGGTAATCTTCTCTGCATTGTTGCAATTTTAGTATATGTGCTGCTGACGTGAGCACTCATGTACTCTTAGTTTTATTTTACAGCTTTGCATGACTGCTCTTATTTGAGTAGCTTCATCACTTTAGTTTTGAAACTTTATTAGGTATATTAGAGTATACAGTTTCATAGGTTGGAATTAGTAACTTCTTATGTTGTGCCAAGTTGCGAGACCACCACCAAGAAGACCACCTAGACTCAGACATTCCGAAATGCAATAGCAAGGCAAGACTTTATTCAAGAGGGGCCACAGCCCGGGCCTTGTCCTACCCACCGACACAGCGGAGGTTAGGAGGCAGCCCCCAGCTCTGATTACACAGAGCTTATGAAGGCAAAAGACAAAGTTACAGCAATCAGGTGTTTAAGCCAGCAAGATTACAAATCTGATTGGCTCAGGGCTCGAGGCATTCTAGGGGCAGTTAGAGTTAAGCATTCCCAGTCTTTAGAGTTCTCGACCAGCTGGACCCTAATAAGTTTACGTGGTAAAGTGGGGTTCTCGTGGTAAAGTGGGGCCAGACTTCAAAGTCTGGCTCTTCATTTCCCCCCTTCACTTATCCTTTCTCTTTTTTTTCTGGGAATAATATCGAATGAACTGTAACTGGATGTTGTTAAATTTTGAGAAATCTATGGAAATATCATCTGGTGTAAATGCTGTTGTTATTTTTATTTTTATTGAATATTTGTTACAATTCTGGGGCTTGAACTCAGGTACAGAGAACTGTCTCAATGTTTTGCTCACTGCTGGAATTCTACCTCTTGAGCCACAGTGCCACTTCTGGCTTCTTTCGTGGTTAATTGAAGACAAAAGTCCCATGGACCTTCCTTCATAGGTAGTTTTGAAGGGCAATCCTCAAACCTTCCTGAGTAGCTAGGATCACAGGCATGAGCCACTGGTGTCCAGCTGTTATTTGAAATTTTAGGAAAACCACGGGACTATCATCTGGCCTTTAAAAAGTATCTTAAAGCTGTACTGGGTATGAACCTCACACAATTATCTTATCTTTGGCATTTGTGTAAGTATATGCCAGGAGTGCAAGTAAGGAGAACCACGGAAACACTAGACATATTAGCATGTCAGTTTGGGAGAGGTTTCAGAGATCTTCCAGTCTCATCTCCTTATTCGCAGACATTGACTCTGTCCCCTAGAGAGGACAAGGACATTTTACTAAAATGGAGCAAAGACAAACACCCATCAGAGTCCCCTCCAACAGAAGTATGCACCATTCGCATTCCCATCTTTCTTGGAGGTGAATCAAGCTAATTAGCCTGATTCAGGAGAGAGATAGTGCTAGAGGCATTTCCAAAATGTTGCTAGGGATTTGCAGTTGTATTTCCTTCTAAGAACTCTTCTCCGGGGGCTTAAGACTGAACATCTCCACCCCATGTGGGGAGGAGTTTAAAGGCTTGCCAGAGTCAGAGCTGATAAGAGTTCTAAGACCAGACAAGATGCTGAGGTGCAGTGGGGAACTCCTTCATTATCTGGGCTGCCTATCCAGGAGTCACATAAAGAAGAAAGGTCAGAGGCTGACTGGAAGACTAGGGAGATACAGGCAGAAATAAAAACGGAAAAGACAAACATAGAACAATCCATGAAACAACTCTCAAAGTCCTTGAACTTGTCTTTCCTTGTACAGCAGGCTCCAGCTATCTTTGAAACTGAACATTTCATTGTCTGAAGGAAAACACAGGCCTTATATGAATAGTAACATTGTATAGATTAGAAAAAGTAAACTCCCAACTAATAAGAGAGAAGCCTGGATTAGAGTTTGGAATATTTCAAAACCATTGCAATCAAGAAAGAAAGAAAGAATAAGACAAGACAAAGTAGAGTATTAAATTAATTAAACATAATTTGAAATTCCAAAAGAGTAGAAAGCCTGAAAAATCATGGACAAGGAAAGGCCCTTAGAGAGTTATAAATTTTCTAGTATCTGGTGGGTGAGTTGGAGGCTACAGGCTGATTTCCTGATGGCCAGGAGTTCAGGAGGAGGTGGGACCTCTGACATCCTAGCCAGTGGTCACCAGAGGACTACAGACTATGAGTTCTCAGCACTGAGAGAATTTCTGGGATAGAGAGAAAATTTGGGTGAACTGTTTTCAGCTTATTTTCTTCAATGAGCAAAATCCAAACCAAACAAGTGCATCTGTTCTTACCCCATTGATATGAGCACAGATGCACATAATGTATCATTTATTGCTTGGTCTACAGGCCTACTAACCTATCTGATCACTGAGAACCCAAGAGATCAACAAGGAATCATGACATGCAAAATCAAGAGAGTGGAAATTTTTACTTTTGAAAGGTATGCTTAAGCAAAAACCCTCTGGGTTTGACAATCACTAAGGTAAAGGCCTTGTAATTTATAAGAACCCTTGCCCATGAAACTTAAGAGGATAAACTCTTTGCATCATTGCAAAGATGTCAGCATGAGGTCCTGTCCCCCCTTTCCTTAGAAGGAACATTGATTTGAATTTTTTTTCTACAAGACTATTTTAAGTGTCTATTGTATAGTTCCTTTTAGAAATTCTTATTGAACTATAAGGAGCATACAACAAATCACACCCATTTCAAATGCTTAGTTTGTTGGGTCTGGGTAATTGTGTTCCCCAATCCTGTGAAAATTCCCATAGTCAAGACAGAATATTCCACCAAACAAAATGTTCCTTTCCACTCAGTTCCCCTAAGGGTCAGTGGGCTAGTATGATTTCTGAAGTTTCATCGATCCTAATATTTCTTCTTATTTTTTATTATGGCAGTAATATTTAATAAGATATCTCACCTCTTAAAAATTAGGTACAGGATAACATGTTAATTGTAGCCTCAACACTGAAGGGCAGATTGCTTTGACTTATCCATCTAGAAACTTCCTATCCTAGGAATTACAATCTCCCATCCTTTACCCCATTTCCTTCTCCATTTCTGGAGCTGTTTCATCCTCAAATAAGTGGAATAATGCAGTAATTGTCCTTACTTTTTGCTTCATTTCAGTTAACATAATATCGTTAAGTGTTACCCAAATGATGGAAAATGGCAGGATTTACTTCATTTTAAGGTAGAATATTAATAATTCACTCTACGTACATAGCACATTTTGTTTATCTATTGGTGGATATTTAGGTTGTTTGCTTGCCTCAGCTATTATAAATAATATAGCAATCAATGTGGGAATCTAGATTTCTTTTCAGGCTCCAGATTTCAATTCTTTTGGACACCTATTCATTGATGGTATATCTGGATCATATAGAAGTTGTATTTTTAATTTTTTGAGAAACTACCATCCTACTTTCCATAGTGGTTAAATTGTTTTATGTTACATTTCCACACATCACTTACATTACCTCACCAACAATTTGGTAGAATGGTTCCAATTTTCACACATCCTTACCAATTTTTTTTAATCTTTTCTCATAATCTTCGAAATTTAACCCATTTTATATTATGCATAGTGGAACATAGATAATAAATGTAATTGACATGGATAAATTGTATAATAAACCACCATATATCATAAGACATCAATTTATATTACAAAATGAATAACTATCTTTAAGGCATTAGTACTTAATGACTTAGAAGGAAATGAAGGAAGCTAAGCATTAGCTAATATAAGTAGAAGCAGAAGTTTCATAGAGTTCTTTTACTCATTTATTTCATCTTGGTAACTTTGGGAAATTTTTTAAAAGGCTATCACTTTTCCAATGAAGGTTGTAGTGTTTCACAAACAATAATGGAAGAAGACCTCGAGCACAAAACAGAGCATTGTTTTAACATCTGAACAACTACCTCTTTATTATTGTGATTGTATCATCTCAGATTGGATCCCAGAAAGTACAGATGATGAGTACTGAATGTGAACTAGAAGAAATTAGGAAAATTAAATCCTGCTTAGAGAAAGTTTGAGCCACAACATCAAAAATTAGCTATACCAAGTATAACAGGAAACAGTACACACACACACACACACACACACACACACACACACATACACAAACACACATTCTGTTGGATATGAAGATGTCCAAAAGTAGCATGGTTTTTCAGAAATGCAATAACTGAAGGAAAAAGCTTGAAATATAAAGTGAGATTTACTTTTCCTATTTAATGCATTTTTATTGTTATTGTAAAGGTGATGTACAGAGGGGTTACAGTTATGTAAGTCAGATAAATAGTATGTTTCTTTTTCAACAATGTCACTCCTTCCATCACTCTCTCTCTCAATTTTTCCTCCTGTCCTTACCCACAAGTTGTATAGTTCATTTTCAACATAGAGTATAGTGAGTATCACTGCTGTATTTTTTCATCCTTTGTTCCACTATTTCTGTGCTCTCTCTTACCACCCCCACCCCCAAAGACAGATAAACATACTGGATGGTATAGGAAAAGCATACATTGGGAAATGATCATTACAGACCTATAGACATGAACACACAGTGAGGCCAACGGTGGATATTCTTAAGAGAGTATCACAAAGGCACAATACCTATGTGACCTATTTATCTGACCATATAAAACAATATTTATCAAAATGAACTCCAGGAAATGGAAACAAGAGATGTTTTTCTCAGTTGCTTTTTGTTTTCTTTTACTATTGTCTCGTTTGTTAAAAGTATTTAATAAAATGTCTTTATTTCTGTTATGGGAGGGAGAGGTAGCAAGGCTTGAACAAGTGTTAAAAATAATTCTCAAATTTCATTTTCCCAAATTAATTTCTTCCTACTTTTATTTATCTTACTGAAGTACTTCTAACTAGAAAGAAAGAGAAAGCAAAACAAAACTGATTTATCAAATACCAGTCAGAGGGAACAGTATTTTCTGATGAATATCTTCACCTCTGGATGTCTACCTAGTTGCTGTTAGAATTCAAAACAAGTCACTTATCACCTACACTAGCCAAAAGCAGCAGACAGACCATTCATTGGGCATGGAAACTAAAGTGTATTGTTTTAACATGACTGCTAATTTGTTTGAGGGACTTTTGAATTTTGAAGGCTTTAGCACAGTCGAAGAGAGGTAACAAGTTTGATAAGAAATGTACTCACTGCGTTACATATGAAACTGTAATCCCTCTGTACATCACTTTGACAATAAATAAATCAAATTTTTAAAAATAAGCAAAATATCCATCAGAAATAAGTTTTTTACCTTTCTGTGTGTATGTGATGCTTTGGGAAGAATAAATTTTTGTTTTATCAAGTCAGAGTATAGTTTGAATTATGGCCTTTTATAAGACTTCATATACTTATGAAAAGAATTTTGCAAATATTAATGAATCCTCATGCTGTCCAGTGGGTGTGGCTACAAATAAACAGAAATGTTCTGACTGGAAAGCTCCTCTATTAGAAATTATTCATGTTGAGAAATGACTTCTGAAATGTTGATTTGGAGGTTTCTGCTAAGACTCTGCCTCATTTTTTTATTATAATGTGTTTTTTTCACATTCAGTACTGTAAATTATTTATTAATTGAAGTTGAGCCTAACCACAGCATCATTAATAATTAAGTCCTCTTTTGGCTCAATGTGCCTTCGTGTGATTAAATATCTGTGCTTTTGCTTATGGAACCCACAATCCCCTATTTTGCATTGATTAGGAGGAATTCACAAAGAGCAAGCACCCATTATAGCATCCCCAAAGGACAGCCACAGTAACCTTTTCCCAGAGTGTGTCTAATCTAATGATGCATCATTACATGGGAAGAGAAAAACAAACCCTTCCATCCACAATTTGCAACATTTCAAGCAACCCTTTTATAGTTAGAAGTCTCATTATTCTCGTAATATTTAGTTTTTCTCCCAGAATCACAGAGATGGGAGGGAGAGAGAGGAGGCATAAACAAAATGAAATGTTCTCATCAATATGAAAGGAAATAATATGAATAAAAAGAATAAAAGGTAAAATAATAGGAGTGAAAAGAAATAGGATAAATTTGGCCTTCCTCCTCATGATTGAATTCATCTTGATAAACAAGAGCCCATTAACTCCTCTAAGAGTTCAATTACTTCACACAATTGTTCTGGATCTGGGCCACACACACATTGGCAGGATCTGTGTCCATCACTGCTTCTCAGTGAGCGTACCAGGGCTCTTCACTCTCCATGGCACAGCCTGGAACAGGATGCTCTGTCAGTCCTCCAGAAAGCAAGCCTGGAGACCATGATGTGGGCTTCTCATAGTCATAGCCTTAAAGAGGCCTTTTACTCCCCATCTGAGTTCATAGAACATCACTAGTGATGTGGGAGGAAACTGAAGGGATTATGGGAATTTACAAAACATTACAGTCTAGTCTCTAGACTTCTCTCCTTGTCAACAGATAACTTTTTATCCTCTCCTTTGAGTTGGTCACATATAACTGTTTCAAAGAGAAGACCACACAAATTCCAACAAGTCAGCACTTTAGCTAGATGATGGGCAGTCATCATTTCATTAGGTCCAGCTATGCCCTTGACTTCTCAGAGATAACAAATTTACAAACAAAAGAGATGTCTGCCAGGTGCCGGTGGCTCATCCCTATAATCCTAGCTACTCAGGAGGCTGAGATCAGAGAATCAAAGTTTCAAGCCAGCCCTGGCAGAAAAATTCATGAGACTCTTATCTCCAATATGCTTCCAAAAAGTTAGAAGTGTGGAAGTGGAGCTATGCCTCAAGTACTAGAGTGTCATCCATTAGCAAAAAAAAAAAAAGCTCAGGGACAGGGTCCAGACCTGAGGACCTGAATACAAGTCCCAAGACTGAAACATGTGCATGTGTATATGCACACACACACACACACACACACACACACACACACACAAACACACCTTTCACTGTGCTCTCTGGTGGAAAGATAATAGAAGATTCATTTGGAGAGAAACACTAGTGATGCATAGTGGTGACTTCTTTGTACAAATTGTTAAATACCACTGATGAGGATTCTTGGTCTTGATATGACCTAGTGGAGGAGTTTAAATATGGTCATGAGAACTTTCTCCCATTCTTTACTTCCTTAGTTCCTTCCTTCCTTCCATCCTTCGTTCGTTCGTTCGTTCCTTCCTTCCTTCCTTCCTTCCTTCCTTCCTTCCTTCCTCCCTCCCTCCCTCCCTTCCTTCCTCCTCCCTTTCTTTCTCCTTCCTTCCTTCTTCCCTTCCTTCCTTTCTTTTACTTCCTTTTGTTCTCTTTCTTCTTTTCTTTCTTTCTGAATAATTACTTATTTATTGTCAAAGTGATGTACAAAGGGGTTACAGTTTCATACATGAGGAAGTAGGTACATTTCTTGTACAATTTGTTACCTCCTCCCTCCTTTCCCCTGATTCCCCTTTCCCTCTCCCGCCATGAGTTGTTCAGTAGATTTACACTAAACAGTTTTGCAAGTGTTGCTTTTGGACTCTTTTGTCTTTTTATCCTTTGTCTCTCGATTTTTTTTTTTAATGGTGAAGAGTCAGGACAAGTCTGGGAGAGGGAGCATGAGGAAGACGCGGGGGGGGGGGGGAGGGGGGGGAGTGGCTACCCTCACCATCCCTTTGCCCATCCCCACCAGAATGACATAGCTCATCAAGTCCTTTCAGAAAAACAACCTGGCTCAGTGGCTAAGTGGGGTCAGCGGGAGGGAGGGGGGGGAGGGGGGGAGGGGTACCAGGCCTGCTTAGCTGGGCACATCCAAGTGGCCAGCAGCTCTGGGGCTCTGAATAAATAAGTATGTCCAATCAAATACCTCGGGTAAGTCTTACAGTGTAAACAAGTGAGCAGATGCAACACCTGCATGTACCAAGCTGTCCCCAGCCAAAGCAGGGTGCCAAATGACCTGGCAAGAAGGATCTGCTCCAGGAAGTGGCCTCATGGCTGGAGGGGGCCAGGCGCAGGCTCAGGGAGTCAGGCAACTGAAGCTGCCAGAGACCCCAGACCTGCCCCTCCCCAGGCTGTGGTCTGCCCCAGCCTCGGTTTCTTCCTGGGATCCCAGCCACTGGTGAACGTATGGCTGACTTCGTTCTTAATTAAACAGTTAGTGACAGACCTGATCCAATATTTACTCCAGCCAGGAGCTCAGGGGCTGATGTCACCTCCGGTAACTGGAGGTGGAGCTGGCTAGGATCAGAACTGGAGTGGGGGGAGGCTGTGTCCTGGGTCCTGGGATGCCTCAGTATTCCCCACCCATCCCTCTATCCACTTCCTCTTTCTGGTAGAAACCTGGAAAGAACTAGAAGGGAAGTTTGTCCCCAAGGAACTGTATCTGAGGGGTGAAAGCTGAGCCAGAGAGGGACCTCAGCCAGGAATTGGCTGCCCCCACCCAGTGGGGGAGTCCAGAGAAAGGGATCTCACTTGTTATGACAGCACAGACCAGCAAGGATCAAGACTCGATTTTGATGTTCCCTTTCCCTTCCCTAGTTCTAATACCAGTATATACAGTATCCAGGGTATTCAGATGAGATACTATGATAGTGCGGGGACAACCACAGGAAGGGGATACAAGAGGATGATCAACAAAAGCAAGCTACGGTTTCACATGGCATGTTGAAAATAATTACAACAGTGATATAACACTCATTTCCATAACATGGAGTTCATTTCATTTAGCATCATCTTATGTGTTCATCAGGGCATAGCTATTGGGCTCTTGTGATCTTCTGCTGTGACTAGCCTAAACCTGTGCTAATTATTTCCTATGAGGGAACCCATAGAGTCCATGTTTCTTTGGGTCTAGCTCACTTCACTTAGTATAATTTTTTCCATGTCCTTCCATTTCCTTACAAATGGGGCAGCGTCATTCCTTCTGATGGAGGCGTAGAATTCCATTGTGTATATGTACCACATTTTCCTGATCTACTCATCTACTGAGGGGCATCTGGGTTGGTTCCATATTTTAGCAATGACAAATTGTGCTGTGATGAACATTGTTGTGCTGGTGGCTTTAGTGTGTTCTTGTTTATAATCTTTTGGGTAGATGCCCAAGAGTGGGGCTGCTGGGTTCTAGGGGAATTCTATGTTTACCCTTCTGAGGAATCTCCATACCCCTTTCCAGAGTGGTTGGACAAGTTTACATTCCCACCAACAATGAAGTAGGATTCCTTTTGGCTACATCCTCTCCAGCATTTATTGTTAGTTTTCCTGATAATGGCCATTCTCACTGGGGTGAGGTGGAATCTCAATGTTGTTTTGATTTGCATTTCTTTTATGGCCAATGCTGTAGAGCACTTGTTCATGTTCCTCTTGGCCATTCTCATTTCCTCTTCAGAGAAGTCTCTTTTTATGTCTTTAGCCCATTTGTTGAGGGGGCTGTTGGTTCTTTGAGGATTTGTTTTGGAGGAATTTAATATTTTTAGTTCTGCCTCTTTCTTCTTTTTTATTTGTCTTTCTTTCTCACTAACATTCTTCTTTGTCTTTCTTAGTGTGTGCCTGGCTCCTCTTTCTCTTCTTTCCTTCTTTATCTTCTTTTACCTATCATTTTTCATTTTGTCTCTGTCTCTGTCTCTTTTCTCTCATTTTTTCTGTTGTTCTTCTCTCTGTTTCTTCTTTGTGTCTTTCTGTCTGTCTTTCTTTCAGACTATGTGACTTTCTCAGCTCATGTCTGGCCATAGGGCATTAGTAGCCTGTGGTAGCTTTCATCACCACCCATGAGTACTCACTGCTCCCACTTGCAAGGGAGTTACAGGTCTGTCTTCAGGCCAGACTCTAGGTTTTGCATTGTGTGGACCAAGAGCATATGAGTAATTGTATGCATGCTCCATGTTATATTTACCCTCTTTGCAATGATTGCAGTGTCTGTTGGGGACACAGAATAAAGCAAACATGCAGCAGATGCACAACCAACCTGAAATGGTCATGTAGGGTGAAGGAGAAATAGGCATGGTAAGTCATATAGACTTTTTACTGCCATTTGTTATCAGTGTTTAACTTAGCTTCAAGCTGTCTGAGCCCAAGAGTTGTGGCTTCTTTGGCAATATAGATGTTTTTACACCCTTAATAAAGTTTCTTAAATGGTCTATTATGATTAGATTGATGTGCCAAGATAAGCATCCAATATTCTCGTTAGAGAGGGTTCTGGTGTATGGTATATTTGTTTGCCTGTATATCTCTGTATCTGTCCCTTTCTCTCTAAACTTGAAAGTTGTACTATTCATCCCTTCTGTTTCAGTAAAAGGATATTTACAAAGCTCTTAGACTTAGTTTAATTTTTCCCTTGGGCATTGTAATAAGCTGACAGGTTGTAGCATGTTGTCACAAAGCCCCTCTCATGCTTATTACTTCTAAGTGTCAAAACACTTGACTCCTTAACAATGAAAGTCCAAACTGGTCTAATTCCCCTTCATTAAGCTGGAAATTGGCAAGTTCGTGGCTGAAAATCACCTTTTTCTTGTAATACCTCATGAAATAGAGCCAAGAAGCAACCCATACACACCAATAATGCTGTGTTTTCCCATCTTTCACAGAGGTAGTTGCATAGAGCTGCTTCTGGTGCACCAAGGGCTTTGTCTCCCATAGTATCTCAGCATCCAGCTGTACAATATGGCTTACCTGTCCAACAACAGATCACTAATATATACCTCAAAAATTAAAAAGAAAACATTATCTAAAACCAGATGCTACCTTTCTTTCCTCAGTGGACACAAAGCCACAGTACGAACCTTATTATTTAAACTTGTTTGTTACAGCAGCATATCTCTTCCCAGTACCAGTTTCTGTAGCTGTCAAACCAGGCTGGGTAAAGCTAGGGTATGTTATAGTCTTATGTTGCTATAGTTGAATGTCATAGTCATTAAGAACAGAGAGGAGAATGCAATGAAGAATCCAATATATCCTAAAAAGTTAAGAAGAGTAAAGAAAGAAGTGAGTAGGGGAGGGATGTGTGAGAATGCGGATAGGAATGACATTGATTAATAAACTGTTTGTTAAATGGCCACTCCGTTGTAAACTACTTAAAGACAATAATTTTTTTTAAAAGAATAGATTTAGTAACTCCTGTTTTTGGAGATCTGGAAGCCCGGGTGCTAACATGTGCTCAGCACCTACTGAGGCATCTTGTTGGGTCATGACATGACAGATGATCACCTTACCTAGAGAGAAAAAAGAAATTTAATAATTTAGGTATACTCTCTCTCTCTCTCTCTGTCTCTCTGTCTCTGTCTGTCTGTCTGTCTCTCTCTCTTTCTCTCTCTCTCTTCCTCCCCGCCCCCGGTACTGGAGATACACTGGCTAGGCAGGTGATCTAGCACCTGAGCCATGATTCCTGATCTTTTTACTCTGGCTCTGGTTATTTTTTAGGTGAGATTTTCTTTCTGTTTGGACTCCCTTTTGCAGGGAAAGCAGGCATACAATGCCACAACTAGTGAATTCAGTTTTGTTGAGATGAGGTCTCTCAATTTGTTTTAGCTAAGCTAGCCTAACATCATGACTTTCTAAATCTCAAGTTCCCACACAGTTGGAATAATGTGTAATCTAGTCATCGAATTAAAAAGTAGCAAGTGAACAAAATGTGAAAAAATAACAAGATAAAAAAGTCTTGTTATAATAACTGGGCACAGCAAGATTAGGGAATAAATAACTAGATAACCTGACATGTCTGTTGCATAACACTGAAATGAAATAATAATTCATGAACTATTCCCAAAATGATTAATTTACATGTTTTTTCTTCCTTTCTCGTCTATACTCTCTAGAAGACTAACTCTTGTATGGTATGGTAATATTTACACAAAAGGAACTTTTCATGGAAACTATTAAGTAACTATTAGTATACTATGGGAAATTCAAACTAGTTATTTCTTATCTTACAGTTACTAGAGGAAAGATGCAAATAACATCTGCTTGCCTTGTAATTTGAATTAGTTGTGTGGCTACATATTTTACTGCCCAAATTAAAACATTTTGAGGAAGAATGTGATATTAGTTGTACAGGGGCAATTCACATTATTTTTCTAAAGTTAAATATGTGTAATTATAAAGTATACAGAGAATAAGAAATTTCCTTGAGAACATGACATTCTGAAGCAGAGTTTCACATTAATCAGGTAAGAATTAGGTTAGCAAGAAATAGTGATTGGGGATTGAAAAAACGCATTGCTGGACCCATATCATTGTTTTTATAGGACATGGTGGCACGGCACTTGAAAGACTGAGGCAGAAGAATCATGAGTTTAAAGTCAACCTGAGCTACATAGTGAGTTCAAGGTCAAGCTTGGCTGCACATTAAGACTGTGTCTAAAAAACAAAACACACACACACAAAAAAAATCTAACCACAATAATCTTTGCTAGAAGATGAAAGGAAGTGAATTAGGTTGAGTGATAGAATAAGAGATTTAAAGGCCACAGAACACTGGACATGAATCTCTCTCTCTCTCTCTCTCTCTCTCTCTCTCTCTCTCTCTCTCTCTCTCTGTTTTTCTCTCTCTCTATATATATATATACATATATACACACATATGTATGTGTACACAAGATTATTCATGAAAAGAATATGATTAAATGTGCTACATTAAAAGACTATGGAAGTTGCTAGAAATTATAGCCTAATGGGAGAAAAGAAAAATAATAACAAGTGAAATCAACAAAGAATTTACCAGAACTCAGAAGTGAGGATGCATTTTGTTTTCACAGCTTATGGATTTTCATTTTGCTTGAGGCACTGTAACCTTTTAAGACCATAAGACCACTGTGAACTGCCATGTCCATCCAAGATGAAAGCTTGCATACATATTTTGCAGGAATCTCTCAAATCTTCAAGGAAAGTATGAACAGTGATAAGCATCAGATAAGGAAGCATAGGGTATAAGATAACGAAAGAATAAGTGGATGAATGGATGCAGAGAGAATTCAGGATTTAAACTAGCAGACCCCCATCCACAACCACCACTTCTCAATTATATGGGCTAAGAAATAAACTGGCTGTGTTCTCATGTTCAACTCTGTGAATATGTAACTTAGATCCCAAATAATTTCACAGAGGACAAGACAGCTACACAGGAAATAAATAGCGATTGGCCACTATTAGGACTACTGAAAACATTTTCAAAAATACCATTTGCCACATACAGTTGGTAATTTCCATTCACATTTACTAAGGCTTTCCTTAGAGAACCCTTTATTGATTGCATATGGATTAGTTGATCCTGATTTGAGGATCCTTTTCACAGTCACCACAGTCCAAAATTTATTTTTAATTTTTGAATTAGTATTGGATATTTGATGTCCTTTAAGGATATAATTCTGGTTTTTTAAAATTGATTTACTTGCTTTTGCTGTGGGAAATAATTTTACATGCCCCTAAACTGTCAGAAATCAACTTAAGAGTTTTCTAGTTTTTCATTCTGATAATGGTCACTCTACAGTTACCCACATGTTCTCTGAATGTATTCTATTTTGCATTACAAATATATATGATAATCACCCATAGTTGTATGTAGCACTATGTGCCAAAAAGGAACAATGATTTTGGAAATAAGAATATACTAGTATAGGGACCCCTGGCATAAATTTAGGTGCATTGAATTCATAAGGAAAACTGTTACCAGGAAGACTTGTTATCTACTTCAAAGAACTAAATAATAAGCAGTGTAGATTTGCCTTTCAAGAAGCTAACAAGTGAGCTAATATCTGAGTGTTTTAATGTGATTGGAATATTAGTACTATGTTATCCAATAATCACTACTGATGTAAGTTTATATATTTGAGGAAACTTTATATCTTTGTTATTTATATTTATTAGCATTATTTTTATTTCTTGGGTAGTTTATGATTGGTTTATCTGAATCTTAGAAAATAGTACTTGATATTTTTCTGCTTTAAAAGTAAATTAAAGGGGCTGACAATGTGGCCTAGTGGTGGAGTGCTTGCCTAGCATGCATGAAGCCCTGGGTTTGATTAGTACCACATATACAGAAAAAGCCTGAAGTGGCTTTCTGGCTCACGTGGCAGAGTGCTACCTTGAGCAAAAAGAAGCCAGGGACAGTGTTCAGGCCCTGAGTTCAAGCCCCCAGGACTGGCAAAACAAAGAAGAAAGTAAAGCAAGGATTCCTCTGCCTATAATCCAGACTTCTGTTTTTCTCTTTGCAACGGTTCCTAGGACACCATCTACTTTTTTTTTTTTTTTTTTTTTTTTTTTAGTTTTATTTCCTCACTCCTTGAAAGTTGTTATTGACTGAGAGTTATGGGATATATCTGAGCACTTAGGAGTTGGAGGCAGGTAGATTGTAAAATTGAGACCAGCCAGGGCTATGTAGAGAGAGATAGGCCAGACAAACTATATAACAAGACCTTGTCTTTCAATAAAAAGGAAAGAAATGAGATAAAAAGAAAAGCGGGAAGGAAAGAAGGAAGGAGAAAGTGAGAAAGCTCCTGTTTGTATTCTCACCAAATATAATCATGTAAAAAGAGTTTTTCAATTTACCTATCTCTATTTCAAAAAAGAATATACAACAAACAAATACACACACACACACACACACACACACACACACACACACACACACACAAGTATAAAGACCTTCTTCCTTCAGGGGTTTTGCTGCTTTTAGAAAACAAGCCCTGGTACACAAAAACAGACATAGAAACAATAAAGATTCCCGAATCTTATATATTTCTGCATTGATTCCAAACCCTAGAAATAATTTGTCTACCTCTTTTCCCCTAGCCTGATAGACAATCATTTGGAGAATTTTACCAACTTATGTTTGCCCTGGAGCATAATGCTTAGTGACTGGTACCTGACTCTATAGGTTTGTATCTCTGTGATTGTTCCTCATTCTATTTCCTATCCTTGTATTTTGAAGTAACATAGTACACATCCCAATCTATCTGGACCTCAAATCTACAGCTCCCAATGTTGATTTTCTTTGGTTATTTCCTCACAGGGCCATGTTAATTGAAAATCCATTCACCACTTCTCTTTGACTCCAACTGGAATCACTTCTGTTGTCTAAGGACTCACATGATGAGAATGACTCCATCCTGGAAATCCAGAATTTCTTTCTATTTTAAGGCCTTTAACATTCATTGCACCTACATAATCCTTTTGCCATATAAAGTGACATATTTCATATCCACAGGTATGTGAGTTAGGGCATGGATATCCTGGGTGGAGAGGGCATTATTTTGTCTACCTAAAGTCCCTACTTTATCATTCCTGTGGCCAGATGGCTTACTTTGTAGCTTTTATTGGAAGACATGCTAGGAAAGCTTAGAATTACCCTGTTTCTTAGGAAACACTAAAACTCAGAAATAATGTTGTGGAAGAATGTAAAAACAGACTATACACAGGAGTTAGAAAGTCCTTTGTACTACCTCCAGTGAGATAAGGTAGTTGAAAAATAACACTTTATTCTAGAAGGTTATATCTATGAAGTCTATTAAAGACTCCTAGAGGCTATCAACACAGCCATGTACATCTGGACAGGCCATGCCTGATGTTAGGTTGCTCAACTGGGAGGCTGGAGTTCAGCCAGCACTTCACCCAACTTGTTCTATGCCCTGTGGTGCCCAGGGAAAGCGATGCCGCATGATTCCACTGCAGTCCTGTCACTCTCCCCTCAGCAACACTTGGACACATTCTTATTCTCCATTTTTCTCTTATGTAGTCTTAAGCCGCACATCCCCTTTTCTTTTCTTTTTCTTATTCAGTTATAGCCTTTCTCACATCACCAAGCAGTTGTAAAGTATATCAGTTCCCCAGGCTGTAACTTGATTTTTACCAATTGCATTCTATGTTGACTTTTTTTGATGTCATCTAAGAGAACAGAGTGGCCTTCTCTGTAATATTTCTTCACACCACATCTGAGGGAAGATGTCCCTCGAAGATATCTTCAAGAGTGTTCATGTGTTCCATTCTGTGAGGATACCTAAGCTCAACTACAAGAGAGGTTATTCCTGATCAAAGTACTAGGAAATGTTTGAAGCCTCAGGCTCCAATCCGCCATTTCCTTGAAGCTTCCTTTCATTCCACTCAAAATTGGGCACTCACTCCTAAGGAGTGAGTTATAAATCTTAAACTCAGGGCCTAGGTGCTGTCGCTGATCCTTTCTGCTCAAGGTTAGCTCTCTACCACTTCAGCCACAGTGTCACTAACAGCTTTTTCTGAGTAGTTTATTGGAGATAAGAGTCTCATGGACTTTCCTGCCCAAACAGTGGCTTCAAACAGTGATCATCAGATCTCAGCCTCTTGAGTAAAGGCATAAGCCACCAACTCTGGCTCTCTGTCTTCTTAATGACTAGGTTTCTTCACTTTTACAGAAGTAATTGAAGAAAAGCATTTGTCATATTTTTTTCTGAGCATTTTATACCTGGGTTTCTTCAAACATTGGAAAGAAATGTCCACAGTATTTTTTTCATGTGTTCATGAAAGGTTCATGAAAGGGCTGTATTGGTAGCCCTTTACAAATTGGCAGATCAGCAGGGTTGATTTACTGTACTGAATGGAAAATTCACACTCATTTATCTACAGCCTAGAAGTAAATCTTTTCTCTATCTTCCTTTCTTTCTCTCTCTCTCTCTCCTTTCCTTCTTTCTTCTTTCTTTCTTTTTTCCTTCTTCCTTCTCTTTTTCTTTCTTTGTCTTGTCCTTCCTTCCTTCCTTCCTTCTTTTTTCCTTTCTAATTCCTTTTGTGCCAATACTGTAATTTCAATTCAGAACTGTCTCTGAGCTTCGCCTCCCCTCAAGATTAGCATTCTATCACTTAAGCTATAACTTTACTCCTACTTTATATTAGTTAATTAGAGATAAGAGTCTTGTGGACTTTCTTTCCCAGACTATCTTCAAACCATGATCTTAGCCTTGTGAGTAGTTAGGATGACAGGTCTGAGCCTGACAAAACTAAATCTTACTGATTATTTTGCTATGCAGTTTTCATAATGCTATTGTTTACTTGATAGATATACAATAAACATTCTTAAAAGACTAATAATATTAAATATTAAATTTTTTGTTTAATTTGCAAACATTTCCAGAAGGGAGAGGTTGGAGTATCAGCAATATATGCTGGTGACAGGGCAAAGTTAGAATGTTTGTGTACTGTCTTTGCATGACAAAGGCAATGATACATTATTACATCCTTAACATGAGTTATGATTTCAGCAAGTGCTTATGGGGTACATGCAGTGTGCTAGGCACCATTTGAGAGATTTTTAAACAATAATTATTTCAAATCTCACAGCAATCCTAGGATATTATAGTACACTATTTGTTATCCTAATCTTAAAATAAGAATAGAGAAAAAAGAGGAGTTAAATAAAGAGTGAAACAAATAACAAATAGCAGAGCCATTATATTAATCCAAGTAACATCATATTCATCACCAGGGTATGTACTAAGTACAAATATATTTCTTTAATTCAGTTGATTTTGTTTTTGTTTTTTTGAAATAGAGTTTTGCTTTGCAGCCAAGGCTGGACTCAAACACAATTTTCCTGCCATAATTTCCCAAATGGTAGAATGGCAGGCATGGAATTCCCAGGAGTCTGGAACCATGGACTGGATCAGCACTTAACGGTGAGTGTCAGGGTAAGAAAAAAGTTCTGAGAAGCTGAGAACTTGTATATATAAAGAGTCTTCAGTCAAATACTTTACAGAACTGCCATACTAAATAGACAGTTTTTCTACAAAGTCTGATAAAGAAAATACAACTTGCAAGGCCCTGATTCCTGATTTATTACAGTTCTTTAAAGTGAGTGCCCTTGTGGAGTTCCCTAAGCTATTCAAGTACACATATAAATGTCCTCCTAACACACAGCCACATGCGCTTTGTGTACCCACACATGTGAGCACACTTCAATCTCAGGCAAGAAATGTTGAATGTCCTTGAACACTGGACACTGAGTGCCTAATTAAAAGGCCTAATTATTATATAATATTTCAGAACTATACGTGAAAACCTAAAAATTTCAATTATTATTTTTACACATACCATTAATTCACTTCAGGGTGAGAATATCGAATCAAGAGCTTATAATACTAAGTACAACTAAAACAGTTTAGAAGAAAACTCAAGAGGTCATACAAAACTAATGCTTTCATTAGCACTAATATATGAATATGTTTATAGATGCCATTTGTTAACTATATGTCTAATCTCCGAAAGAATATATCATAATGCAGTTTGGGGCCAATCCTTTCTCTGGCTTCGGCAATGGAAGGCATGAGAGACAGTTCTGCAGGGTGTTCATCTTTCATGCAGATTGCATGTGTTTGAGAAAGTTTTTCTGAAATGCATGTAATACTTTGTAACTAACAGAAATGCCACAATAAAATGAGCTAGCAATTCTTTTTTTTTAAGGAAATGGAAAAGTTCATTAGCAAAAGCAATCAAAACACTCTTATGGTCCTATGGTATGTCCACTTTGCTCATACACTTGTGGTTGAATCTCATTTCTCTGGGCAGTGAGTCTAATTTTATTCAGTATTTTTCCATTGCTTCACAAGGGGTTGGAGAATATTTTATCAATATTATTGCCAGATCCCTATATAGACCTTTTTATATAGATAGGCTCTATTTGGATTTGTGACTGATTTGAATTTAGAACCCTAAAGGCACCCAACTGAACAAGATAGAAGTGTAACAATATGAAAAAAAAAGGCTAGTGTACTTTATTAAATATTCCCATTATAAACTCTTTACTTTTTCAGTACTTTACTAGGGTAATTCTCCATAAGTTTTAGACTCATTTTCTAATTCATATTGCCTGTAGCTTCTATATTCTTTGGAAGTTTTTAAATAGAAATATATAGCACTTATCTGGCTTTATTCCTTCTGTAATCTTTCAACATTGGTAATTGAGCACTACCCACAGGATTATCTGTGTGTGTGTACACAGATGTGCATGCACGCTCACATAGAACCAGGTTTGATGTTCTTATGATTGTTGCAAGAAGGGAAATAAAGATTCACTGGCAATCAATGGCTAGAAAACTAATGTCACTAAAGAGTCATTATTGAACTCAAAATTTGCTTAGGGTTTGAATTTTTCTTTTATACTAAGGAAAGGAACTAATTTTAGCCTAAAGAAATATTATAAAGAAATCTTCACCTCAATCATGAAATAAGCAGGTAAGAAGAGCTACTGGACATTACATATAATGCCCATCTAAAAGAATATCTACAAATACTGAGTCACTATCTCAAAAGTGTGTCTTCTGTCAAAGAGACACACCCACAAAATGTCTTCTTGAGTATGAAAAATGTAGAAACAAATGCATGACCTTTTGCCATTTCTTTCTTCCCTCTTGGCCTTACCTCATCCAACAAAAATAGACAAAGAACAAGTGCAGACTCTGACCACAAGCTTTGCAGAACTCTCTTACACTGTACTTGGACATCTTATATTTTCCACTAGACTGGAAGCTACCTAAGCTACACCATGCTTTATTTGAACATTCCTCATGCATTATGCACAATCCTATATACTGAATGGGCTGGCACACTTTTATCCAACTTAATGGTATCTCCAGCCACCCAGTTGTCCAAACTAGAAACTTCAATGAAGCAAAGTTCTCTCTTCCCCATATTCTACCATCTTCCATCAATAAAATGATGTGATCAGTCTTCCTTCCTAATTAGCACTCCACTATGTCCTGCATTTTATGTTTGTTTTGCCATTATCTTTGTTCAAGTCAAGCAATTTATCTTGTGGATGGTAGCAACTGTACAAGTCATGTTTATATCCTATTCATCTCCTTCAATGCCAGATGAATCCTACATCTGACCTACAGAAAGGAGGGTGGTAAGTCCTCCTTAAAAATCTTATTTTTAAGTCTCATTAGCTCAGGCTGGATTTAAGCTCTCAATCTTTCTGTCCAAAATTTGCCAAGACTACAGGTGTGCAACACTGTGCTATACTTATTTGAATGTTTAATACATTCATAGACATGTGATAAAACCACATCTTTTCCTACTATAAAAGCTTGACACCTTTTTTTCTGCTTTGCCTGACTCTGGTGGTTTCTTCCCTCTCCAGTCTCCATGATGCAGCTCACCAAGTCAACCAGATCTCCTCCCATCCTTCCTGAAGCACTGGGACCTCCACCTGCTCAGAACCATGTTGTTTCCTCTGCTGGAAACATTCATTGCACAGGTTCAGCTAGTGACCTAGAAATAATTACTACTTTTTTTATAAAAATGTTCTCTTTGGAGTTGATTAGAAATCAACAAGAGATATGGTTAGAAATCAACTAGAGATTAAAAAATTGCAATATTTAAGTAAAATGTCTTAATGCTTTTTGACTATGTAAAGATAGTTAGAAATCAACTAGAGATCAAAGTTTGCAATATTCAGTATTGCAAAATTTAATATTATGAAGAGGACCATTGTATATTAGGAAGCAATTTACTACTAGAAGTCTTCATTTTCTTCTCCTTGGGACAAACCAGTAAACTGAATGAAGGTAAAACTACCCAAAAATTACAGACATTTGTATTTATTTTTTTCCCATGAGTCAATTTTCTTCATCTAGCTGTTAATGAATCATAATTATACCAGTGAATTTATTCCAAGTCATTGTAACTTTTTTAAAAATGCATTTGCCTCCTCTTTTCTTAGCCTCTCTGTTTTTTTTAAATTTATTTAAGTAGTTGTATAAAGGAGTTGCCATTTAACAAACAAATTTACAAATGTATCTTGCAATTTAAAGCAAATAAAGAAATCTGAATAACTAGAGAAAAAATTAATATCTGCTGTAGATTATACTTTACGCTAACTTTGATTTTTACAAAATAATTTCACACAAATAGATATTTAACAATGACTGGCACTCTGTATACTATAGATAACTCTCTTTTCTCAGAAGTAGGAGAGAACAAGAAACGTTCGAAACGGACACATGAGGTAAGGGGAAGATGAGGGAGATAATAATAGCCTAAGGAAGAAGACTAGAAAACTTTGAATATCTGGGCTGGAGAGCTTAACATATATTCCTTAGGTGCCTTCAAAGACTTTGAGTGATGTTTTTACTGAAAAATTCCAAAATCTTGGATATGGAAAAGAATGCCTTGAATTACATAGAACTTATGACAGAAAACCCCAAAATGAGAAAGGCTGAAATGTATTAACATCACCCACAATAATATAGTTTATAATAAAACTGAATTCCATCTTAGTCAATACCTGTTACACAAAGTGCTTGATGAAAATGACAACAAGTATGACAAGGATCAAGACATGAGCCCCCCCTAAATGGGAAGAACACAGTTAGTTTGGGTTAATCACAGGGTTTTGCTAGTGGAATTACCACCATTATGTAGGGTGGTATTCTGTTGGCATGGTTCACTCTTCCCAGAGATGTGTGCATCTTTTTGACCTGAAGTCTGATTTCCTCCACTATTTAAGTAGCAAAAACCCATATCTTCTCAATAAAACATCTCTTTTTATTTATAGTACAGTAACTGTCACATTAATCTTCAATTTAACGAATTATCTTTTGTGATGCAGCTTTTACTCACTTTCTAGACAATTAGATAAAGTCATTGCTGGTGGTTGTACTACTTGAGTGTGAAGGTCAACAGTAAATTTCTACCTTCCTAATCATCATTCAATAGACACTGACTCAGATTCCATGAATCTTTTTGTCATATTAACTACATATTGCAAAAGAACGGTAGTGCCTAACTTCAAATTCACATTAAAATTGGCTCATATTTTGTAAGGAAAAATGAGTCCATCAGTTACTTTAAAACAATATTTCCATCATTTTTATTGAGTGTATAAAAATGAAACAAATTGAAGTCAGCAAAGTTCTGAAAAATTCTGTGGGAAATGATTGCCCTCATATTTTCATTAAAGGACTATTGGAATACAATTTAAGTGTGAGTAACCATCTTTTAGTTCTAAAAGGTTTTAAAAAGCATCCAGTTTCAAGTGTAAGTGGTAAGTGTAGTAAAAAAAATGTAGCTGATTAACATAAAATTTATAAACTAGCTACTAGGTGTAAACGAGTGACTATTCCCCCATCACTGAATAATTGACTGGATGACTAGGATAAAGCAGGAACAAATGACTCTATAGAAATGTGATATGCAACTCTTTCGGGAGTACAGATATACTCTGCATGCCCTGACAAGGGAACTAACATATTGCGTATGGAATATTCTTGGATTCAGAAACATATCTCAGTGGAGGAATGTGTGGTGTGGCTGTTGAAAACAAATGAACACACAAAACCAGCCCTTGAATTTGATCATTCACTCAGCAAACATATCATGTACCTGCCATAACAAACTCTCCACTACCAGAGGAGCACATTTTAATCCCCACCATAATAAGCCATTCAAGAAAGTATTAGGAATCCAATTTCCAGTGATAGAGTAGGAATTCCAGAGCACCACCTGTTGGTACATAACACCCAGGGAAAGTACTCATATTTCAAAGCCCAAATGGCTGCTGAGGGAAAATATAAAAGGTAAATCAAAATGAAATGAAACCATTTTCCATGAGGATGTCTAGAAATTCCTGTGGAAATTGGAACTTTTATATTTTTTTAACAAAATGACAAACAGCAGATGAGAATTTACTGAATAAGATTTGTCTTCTTAGTAGGTAATCCAGGTGAACCCTCTCTGACGCAAGAAGGAACTAGGAATACTTTTATCCAATTTTTATCTTTTCATACTTGTTTATCTTTTTATATTTTTATCTTTGACTTTTGCTGAAACTAGTTAGAAAAAAATTGTTAACCTAGGATTCTCAACCACAGTTGACCACAAATTATTTATTTTAATGGTGTCCCAGTTTGTAATTGTTCTAAGAACCTAGTAAGATCAAACTTAAGGGCTATAATTCTACAAAGGGCTAAGTCAAAAACATAAAAACATAATTCCTAAGTGCATAAGAAAACAAATTAACATAAGTGTAAACAAAAACCAGAACTGAAAAAATGAATTCAGCATTTTTTCTTATTTATTGTCAAAGTGATGTACAGAGAGGTTACAGTTTCATATGTTAGGCATTGGATATACATTTGAATTCAGCATTGTAGATACTGAAATTAATAGAATTACACTATAATGTAAAATTTTAATGTAATGAAAGTAACACAAATAGAGATTATTTTGAAAGAAAAAATTCTATAAATTTTCAGTAGATTTGGAAAAAATGGTGTACAAAGTTGTTAAACAATTGGATTGACACGAAATGTAATTTTAGAATTGGATGAAACACAGAAGAATAATTACTGAACTTGACCACTCAACAGCAAAGAAATACCACTAAACAGTCCAATGAAAAACCACTAAATACTCTTGCTATCTATTGATAGATTAAATGAGAATTTGGGATACTCTGTATACCAGGGAAGCACATGCATCACTCCACTACAAAAGTATGTCACTCAATGGAACCATCTTCAAATTATGCATAAGATTCTAATGGAAATAAGTTCAATCAAGAAGATTGAAAGAAATGAAGGTGTACCACAAATAAAACAAGTTAAAAAATGAAATACCTATTTTTCTCAAATCTGTCTTTGTTGAATATATTTCTAGTAAAAATATTCCCAATAGAAGTCAAAAAATTTTAAATCTGATATCAACTTTTCTATGCAAAATAGCTTTGAAGCATAACTGATATGAAAAATATGTAGAATATATCAGCATCATAAGTTTCATAAGACCAGTACAATGGGAAAATGAGCAAAGGACATGAATAAATATCTTAAAATAATCAAATCTGGGCATTGGTGAATCATGTCTGTAATTTTAGCTACTCAGTTGACTGAGATTGGAGGATCGTGCCTTAAAGCTAGTCTGAGCAGGAAAGTCCATGTAATTCTTATCCCCAATTATCCACCCAAAAGCTGGAAACAGAATTGTGGTAGTACCAGTGGTAGGGCACAAGACTTGATTTAAAAAAAAATGCTCAAGAACAGCACTAAAGCCCTAATATCAAGCCCCAGTACTGGAACACACACACACACACACACACACACACACACACTCACACATACACACACAAATGGACTGGAAAATATTTAACATCTAAAAGCTGCAAATGTTGGTAAAGGTACAAGCTAAATAAGCATAAACATACACAACAATCTAAGTTAAAAATGATTTCTTGGTACAAAATTTTATTATGATGTCTACCCATACCCAGTAATTTTACACCTGCTATATACACACATATATGTATGTATATATGCATGTATGAATATGTGTGTATATTGTTCATATATAACCAGAAAACATGAACTAACTGTTCATAGCAATCTCTTCCAAAATGCTTAAAAGTGGAAATAAAGCAAATCTTCATCAACAGTAAAGTGCATTTCATAAAACAATTTAAAACTCATCAGAGACATTAATACAGAACAATTTCCAAAACAATAATAAATGAAGTAGGCATCTGAATAATCACACATTTCAAAAAGTTTCACAAATCAAATAAGCTTAAATAATACATTGTTCATGAGTATTTTTTAAATTTATTTATTTTCAATGTGCTGTACAGAGGGGTTACAGTTTCATTCATAAGGCAGTGAGTATATTTCATATCAAACTTGTTACCTCCTCCCTCAGTTTTCTCCCACCTTTCCTCCTCCCCAACTCCCCTCCTCTCCACCAAATTATACATTTGGTTTACAGCATATTGTCTTGTAAGTATTGCTGTTGCATTGCTTTGCCTTTTACCCTTTGTCTCTCCATTTTGATGTTCCCATTCCCTTCCCTAGTTCTGATAAACATACATACAAACCCAGGGTACCAAAATCAGTTATAGTGACATCAGGGGTAAAACTATAGGGAAAACCAACAAAAAAGTCATAATTTCACATAGTACATTGAAAATAGCAACAATGATAAGCCACTTATTTCCGTAACTTGGGGTTTGTTTCGCTTAGCATCATCTTTTGTGATCATATGTACATAGCTATTGAACTATTGTGCTTTTGTATCTTTGTTTAATTGTCTATGCCTCCTAATGATTTAATGGTTAAATACCTGTGTGGTGGTGTGTTCAGAAACACAGCATTTGGGAAGGAGACTGAGACAAGATTGTAAGAGTGGGGTTATCACAGTGAGCTCAGACAGCCACCCCAGGGTTCACTTCCTTGCATGAGTACACACAGAGGAGCACCTAAGAGCTCACATAGAGACAAAGACAGTCATTACAAGCCAAGCAAGAGGCCTGAAAATGATACCTACCATGCCAGCACTGTGATCTTGGACTTCTCAGCTTCCAGAATGATGAGAAGTAAAATTTAGTTAAGCTTTAAGACATTTTTTATTGCAGCCAAAGCGGACTAATACCTTAAATATATAGTTAAAATTACTGGGAAAAACTGAGAACTGATTAAGGATTATTCTGAGCAAAATATGCTATAACCACATCTGAAATACCAGGAGGAAAACCCTTAGTGTCGTTAATACACACTGAAGTAAATGAATGATTAGAATAAAATGGGCTCTGTGGTGGGATGAAAGAAGGGTAAGAACGGAGGTGGGTGAACATGAATACATACTAAGTAGTTCGTTGCTTTTCTGAAAACAGAAGAATGAAACCTGATGGAATTGTTTAAATAAGTGGGAAAGGGTTAAGGGAGAGTGATGGAGGAGGTGAGCTTGATTGTGATACACTGAATACATATAAGAATATGTTGCAAGGAAAAATCCCCTTGTAAAAGTAATGTATCCTGGGCTGGGGATATGGCCTAGTGGCAAGAGTGCCTGCCTCGGATACACGAGGCCCTAGGTTCGATTCCCCAGCACCACATATACAGAAAACGGCCAGAAGCGGCGCTGTGGCTCAAGTGGCAGAGTGCTAGCCTTGAGCGGGAAGAAGCCAGGGACAGTGCTCAGGCCCTGAGTCCAAGGCCCAGGACTGGCAAAAAAAAAAAAAAAGTAATGTATCCTGATAAAAAATGAAAGAAAAGAAGAAACAGAAAAGCAAGGAATAAATAATCTGGTCAACCACAGAAGGAATCTCCATTAAGCAAATACTATAACAACACTAGGGGAAAAAAGCTAGATTTAGAAATGAAAAAGTTCAACAATGCCTACTTTTGTTCATTTTATACGAATTAACACAATGTTGAGCCAGGCACCAGTGGCTCACACCTATAATATTAGCTACTTGTGAGGCTGAGATCTGTAGATTATGATTGAAAGCTAGCCAGTGCGGAAAAGTCCATGAGATTCTTAGCTCCAATTAACCATAAAAAAAGTAAAAAGTAGAGCTCTGACTCAAGTGGTAGAGTACAAGCCTTGAGCTAAAATGCTCAAGGAAAAGCCCAGGCCCTGAATTCAAGCCCTAGGACCAGTATGTGTGTGTGTATATATATACATATATATACACATATATATGCACACATACATGTATGTTTATATATGTTTATATGTTTGTATATATAGTTCAATATTCTGTATATAATATGCTGTATGTAATATATTATATGAATACGTATTATATTATAGATTTTTGTTATCATATTTTATGTAGTTCTATTAATATATATTTTATTATGTGTTTTATTACTATGTATTTTAACATATTTATATAAATATATAATTGATAATGCATTTTCAATTTATCTGATAAATGTTATCTTTATAAAATAGAGAAATAGAGATAAGGTTTGTCAACACTTCAAAGGTTAGGCAAATAGTAATTGCAAATTTGAGACCAGCCTGGACTATGTAGTGAGACCTTTTCTAAAAAGAAATAAAATAAAGATGAAAGAAGTCCAATTAGTACATCTGAAACAAAATATTAAACTTGTATATTATTTTAATTTTTTGATAAAGTACAAAATCAAACCTGCTGCAGCTGGTTGCATGGTGAATTACATGGCAGAATACCTACCTAGCAAGAACAAGGCCATGAGTTCAAACTCTAAGACAGCCAAGGAGAGAAAATCCTCACAATATAAAGTATGGCACAACTTTGCTCAGAGGCATTGTTCTGTTGTGAATTCTTCTATTATGGGAAAAAGTTGAAGCAATCTAATTAATTTGTACAAGCCAAATAAAACTGCACAACATATTTGCTAACTAGAAAATTAAAAATAGTTTTAAAGGAGTAAAACTGATATATAGAAAACAGTTATTTGGGGAGAAGAATAAGCAAATGTCTAATAAAGAAAAGTAAGCATCATTGTGTTTCAGTTTGATGAACAAAATTACAAATAAAGACAGCTTAGTAGATTTGATCATTTTAAATATAATTTAAGTATTACACTATTCCATTAGAAAAGAATTTTAAAATTCCAAGTGAATAGATTTTCTGTCATTGAGTTTAGGGAGGATAAGACCTAAATAGCTTAGCAATCATAGTGAAAAAAGAAAGGAAAATAAAAAAGCTCTCCGGAGGCCCAGTACTTTTTTTCTAAAATAAACTCAAAAAACAGATGACTTATGGATTATTTCTTCCAAATTTTGAAGGAGCTCATAATTCCCACAATACCTAAATTCTTGCAGAGCATGTAAAGTACAGGATACTTTGGCTTACTTTGTAAAGATATTTATAACCATGACAGTAAATCTTAATAAAAGATAGCACAAAATCAAGCAATCCCTTTTTTAAAAGTGTATTTGTATGTATCCCAAAGACATAAATTACAATCTATGTGCAACACTGGTTCATTCTCCATGATCCTTGCTGTCACTCTACTTGATTTGATATTTTTTCCAGCAGTGCTGCCTTAATCCAACACTTTATTAAAACTAAATCCAATTTTTGGAAGTGAACTTTTCTTAATCCTTTTTAAAATTGATACTAAGCATCTCTGAGTCATCAATGAAATAAAAATAATTTTATTGAAATAGTCCTTTGTATACACTGAAGGCATCTTATAAAAATGTCAGGGCTCATTTCAATATTAAGTTGAACGTGTTCACAATCACCAGATTCCGTAGCATTACATCCCTGATATTGTGAATCACTCATAGGAACTTATAAGCTAGATAGACTTTATTTTTTAAAATCTCTCTGTGGCCTTTCAGGTCATGAGAAAATTCAAAGATGCATAATTATAGCAGTAATTATCATTGTGCTTTCTGCATTGAGAGTATTTTTGCAAAGCAACTTATAATAGTAACCTTACTACTTTCTAATATTTGTTACATATATATTATATGTAATAAATATCCTAGTCTTATATATAGTATATAAATATAGTTGATTATGAATTTCATATGCATTTTCTGGCCTTCCAGCTCTTAAATTTTATTAATACTTCCTATAAAATTTCAATGATTACATTGATTACATGATGCATCAAAATTTCAAATTTTTGACCACCAGAAGTCCTTTCTCTACCACAGAATGTTAATACATCTTTTTTTTTTTCAGTCCTGGGCCTGGGTGCTGTCCCTGAACTTCTTTTGCTCAAGGCTAGCACTCTACCACCTGAGCCACAGTGCCACTTCCAGCTTATTCTGATTAGTTTAATGGAGATAAGTGTCTCACTGACTTTCCCTACCCAGGCTGCCTTTGAACCACAGTCCTCAGATCTCAACTTCCTGAATAGCTGGGATTATAGGTGTGAGTCATCGGTGTCCAGCATACATCATGTTTTGTTGTCAGAAAAATAGCATTACCGATACATTGTTAGTTTCCATTATGTCAGCACATTAAATTGCTTAACCTATTACAATATAACTATAACTGCATTGTTAAGTAATACTGTAAAGCTAAATTTGGTGGCATAGCTAAGAAGTTTTCATAATATCTAAGACATTCTGTAAAGTATAAGAAGTCCTAGATTAAAGTGGTACAATCACACTGTATGTCAACATCACACAGCTTCAAGTGTATGACATGAGTCTCAATTGATACCATTGGCTTAGTTGGATAAATCTTATGAAGATTGGCAAATTAATTCAATAATTGCTTCGATAATCATTTTCAAATTGTTTCATTTGCAAACATGAGGATTTCCTTAAGAGAATCCAGCTGCTAGTGGCTCATGGATATAGTAATCCTAGCTACCCAGGAGGTTACCTGGAGAAACATGGTTAGATGCAAGCCTGAGAAGAAAAGTCTTTAGGACTTCATCTCAAATTAACCAGCAGAATGCCTGATTAGCGGTATGGCTCAAGTGGTAGAGTACCAGCTCTGAATGAAAAAGCCAAGCAAGGGGCTGGGAATATGGCCTAGTGGCAAGAGTGCTTGCCTCATATACATGAAGCCCTGGGTTCAATTCCCTAGCACCACATATATAGAAAACGGCCAGAGGTGGTTCTGTGGCCAAGCAGCAGAGTGCTAGCCTTGAGCAAAAAGAAGCCAGGGACAGTGCTCAGGCCCTAAGTCCACAGCCCAGGACTGGCAAAAAAAAAAAATAGCCAAACAAGAGCATAAGGCTCTGATATCTAACCACCACCTGTTGGCTGGCAAGAACACACACACACACACACACACACACACACACACACACACACACACGTTTTCTCAAGAGAACAACAAAAGGAAAAAGAATGAATAATTTCTCCTAAATATGTCCTCTTTAGAGAATTCCCAGCACTACCACCAGCACTGCTGAAATTCTAGGAGTAATCCTGGAATTATTTTCCACTCCCAAAAAGGAAACTGCAAAAGGCTGAAAAATAACTCTAATGAACATTTTAATTCATCAAGATAGAAGGATGGGAAACAAAGAAGGAAAAGGCACCTTCCAGTACAAGTTGAAATTAAGAAGAAAAGCTAGGGGTCTCAGCCAGAGTCTACCACCCACTGTCGCCAGCCCAGAGATCCCAGCTGGGACCACTGCAGGCAGCACAGGAGTCTCAGCCAAAGCCCACTGCTCACCTTCGGAAGCCCAGGGGTCCCATCTGATACCCACTGCAAGCAGCTCAAGAGGGCCGCCAGAACCTGCCACCTGCCCTCGGCAGCCCAGAGGTCCCAGCCAAGTTCCACAGGCCCCACTGCCTCCGAGATAGAACGCTGCAGCTGGCAATGCCTCGGGAACAACAGACTGGTTCCCCAGGTCGACCACAATCCCCCAATTACTTAGGGCACCCAAATTCTACCCACAATTTTTAGAGAACCACAGAAACACCACTGCCCAGGACCTCCAGAATCCATTGAGTCCAGGTTAATGGTAAGCAAGATAATAGGCATCCGGGGTTCAATCTGAGTGAATCAAAGGGGTTCCTAGAGCAATTGTATCAACACAAAAAGAAATAACAAGATTGTAATGGTATAAAATATAGCTACTGTATACAGGGCTCAGGGCTAGGTTTTACTTCCAAAGTGTAATTTGTGGGTACATCAAATCTGCTGCTATACCCAAAAAAAGAGAGAGAACCTGCCTGTCTAGGTCTGTGTACCTGTAGGAATAGTACAACAGGACCTGATAAAGTCTGGTTCAGGTCCTAAACAGTGCCAAAGGGGGCTAGCAGACTAGCATTCCAAATCCAAATGGGCAGAAGAAACACAAAAAATATGGCAAGACAGGGAAACTCATCACCCACTCAAAACAAACACGAAACAGAGCATTTAATTGAAATCCCAGAGGAGAGCCCTCAAAATACTCTATCAACTATGCTGACAAAAATGATAAATGAAAAGTTTGAGTCTCTCCAGACAAGTATCCTAAAACATGATGAGGGGAACCAAAAAATAATTTGTGAATGTGATGAATCCAATCGTAAGTTAATAGAGGACTTCATGGACTCCACAAACAGAATGGTACACGAACTCCAACATAAAGAAAAAGAGTTCTATGAAAAGATAATTGCTCACCTAAGAGAGATTAGAGACAGCACCCAGAACCAAATCAATGAAGTAAGGAAGTCCATACAGGACCTAAGAGAGAGTTACAGCAGAGATGTGGAAGCCAACAAGAAAGATCAATATAAAGGTAGGGAGATAAAAAACCAAGTTGTAAGTTTAGGGAGCAGACTGGACGATGCAGAAGATCAAATCTCAGGAATTGAGGACAGACTAGACATTATGGAGAAAGAACAAAAAACAATACAAAATCAATCCAAAAAGCAAGACAGATAACTTCAGGAGCTTCAAGACACGATCAGGAAGCCCAATGTAAGGCTAATAGGTAGTGAAGAAAACCTAGAGGAAGAAGTCAATGCAATAGGCAACTTATTTAACAGAATATTAGCTGAGAACTTCCTAAACATCCAGAAGGACAGGCCCATCCAGACACAAGAAGTATTTAGGACCCTAAACAGACTAGACCAGAATAGGACTTCCCATTGACACATTGTTATCAAAACAGCATCAATAGAAGCCAAAGAAAGAATCCTTAAAGCTGCTAGGGAAAAGAGAACAATCACATATAAAGGAAAACCAATCAGAATTTCCCCAGATTTCTCAGCAGAGACCATGAAAGCAAAGAGAGCCTGGAATGATATTTTCCATATCCTAAAGAAAAATAACTTCCAACCAATAATTCTGTACCCAGCTAAACTCTCATTCATAGCCAAAGGTCAAATAAAAGTCTTCCATAACAAGGAAAAGTTAAACCAATATATCGCCACCAAAACAGCATTACAGAATATCCTCAAAGATGTCCTCCACATCGAAAACCACCAAGACCACAATCCAGACAGGGAAAGCATCCCTAAATAAAACTAAAGATTAGTAAAGCTAAAAGGGGAGAGATAACCCCTACAAAGATAAATACGATGAAAGTAATAAGCAATCACCTCTCAATCCTAACTCTCAATATAAATGGACTTAACCCTCCAATTAAACGACACAGATTTACAAGTTGGATCAAAAAACAAGATCCATCTTTCTGCTGCCTCCCAGAGACTCACCTTGCCAGCAAAAGCAAACATACTCTAAAATTGGAAGGCTGAAATAAAATCTGTCAAGCAAATGGCCCCCACAAGCAAGTCATTGTTGCAATCTTAGTATCAGAAAAAAATTGACTTCAAACTAAAAACAGTAAAAAGAGACAAAGAAGGTTACTACTTACTAATAAAGGTATCTCTCCTACAGGATGACATAACTGTCCTAAACATCTACACACCAAATACAGGAGTTCCCAACTTCATCAAACAAACACTACTGACTCTAAAAACTCTTTTTTTTTTTTGGCCAGTCCTGGGCCTTGGACTCAGGGCCGGAGCACTGTCCCTGGCTTCTTCCCGCTCAAGGCTAGCACTCTGCCACTTTAGCCACAGCGCCGCTTCTGGCCGTTTTCTGTATATGTGGTGCTGGGGAATCGAACCTAGGGCCTCGTGTATCCGAGGCAGGCACTCTTGCCACTAGGCTATATCCCCAGCCCCTGACTCTAAAAACTCTTATAGACCCAAATTGTCAGAGACTTTAACTCACCACTCTCGCCTCTGGACAGATCAACACGCCAAAAACTGAGCGAAGTAAACTCAGAATGAAACAACTGTATATACTATCAAGACTTAACTGACATCTACAGAATATTCCATCCAACAACACCAGAATATACATTCTTCTCAGCAGCACATGGAACTTTCTCCAAAATAGATCACATGTTAGGGCACAAAGCAAACCTGTACAAATTCAGAAATATTGAAATCATCCCTTGCATTCTCTCAGACCACAACGGAATAAAACTAGAGCTCAATTCCAAAGGCCACCAAAGAAAACTCCATAACTCATGGACACTCAACAACAAATTGCTGAACCAGCAATGGATCATCGAGGAAATCAGAATAGAATTTCAAATGTTTATGGAACTAAACCAAGACGAACACACAAATTACCAGCTCATCTGGGACACAGCAAAGGCAGTACTCAGAGGAAAATTTATAGCCCTGAGTGCCCACATCAACAAATTGAAGAAATCCCAATTCAACAACTTAACAAAGCAATTCAAACTCCTTGAAAGAGAGCAACAAGACAAACCCCAAGCCAATAGACAGAAGCAAACAATTAAAATCAGAGCAGAATTAAATGATTTGAAATCCAGAAAAACCATAGAAAGAATCAACAAAACCAAGATTTGGTTCTTTGAAAAAATTAACAAGATAGACAAACCCCTAGAAAACCTGACAACAAATGTAGATAGCACACCCAAATAAACAAGATCAGAGACGAAACAGGTAACATCACTTCAGAAACAACAAAGACCCAGAATATAATAAGGGAGTATTTTGATTTTTTTTTTTTTTTTGCCAGTCCTGAGCCTTAAACTCAGGGCCTGAGTACTGTCCCTGGCTTCTTTTTGCTCTGTCACTTGAGCCATAGTGCCACTTCTGGCCATTTTGTATATATGTGGTGCTGGGGAATTGAACCCAGGGCTTCATATATAGGAGGCAAGCACTCTTGCCACTAGGCCATATTCCCAGCCCTACGGAAGTATTTTGCAATCCAATATGCCAACCAATTTGAGAATCAGGAAGAAATGAAAAATTCGTAACAAAAATTGATATGCCCAAACTTAACCAAAAGGATGTAAAGCTACTGAACAGACCCATATCCAGAAATGAAATTGAAACTGCGATAAGTGATCTACCTTCCAAGAAAAGCCCAGATACAGATGGATTCACAGCAGAATTCTACAAGGCTTTCAAAACAGATCTCATACCAACACTCCTCAAACTCTTCAATGAAATAGAGAGTAAAAGTTCACTACCAAACACATTCTATGATGCTAGCATAATGCTAATCTCAAAACCAGATAGGGACACCTCAAGAAAAGAGAACTATAGACACATCTCCTTGATGAACATTGATGCCAAGCTCCTCAACAAAATTCTGGCCAACCAACTTCAACAAGTCATAAAAAAAAATTATACACCACGATCAAACTGGATTCATTCTAGGGATGCAGAGTTGGTTTAATATACACAAGCCAATTAATGTAATCCACAACATCAACCGGAGCAAGATAAAGAATCACATGGTTATATCACTAGATGCGGAAAAGGCATTCGATAAAATCCAGCACCCATTTATGGTAAAAACCCTGGAAAAACTAGGATTCCAGGGAACATTCCTGAATATAATAAAGGCAGTCTATGACAAACCAACAGCAAGCATAATTCTAAATGGTGAAAAGCTAAAGCCCTTCCCTTTAAAATTAGGAGCATGACAAGGATGTCCACTCTCCTCTCCTCTTCAACACAGTACTAGAATTCCTAGCCAGATCAAATAAGCAAGAAGAAAACATAAAGGGGATCCAAGTAGGAATAGATGAAGTTAAACTTTCTCTCTTTGCAGATGACATAATCCTATACCTAAAGAACTCCATAGACTCTACTCCCAAGCTACTAGAGCTGATCCAGAACTTTGGCAAACTATCAGGATATAAAATAAATCCTCAAAAATCAATGGTTTTTATACATGCTAACAACCTGAAGCACGAGGCTGAAATCAGAAAATCAACACCTTTTGCAATAGCCTCAAATAACATAAAATACCTAGGAATAACCTTACCAAAAAAAGTGAAAGAACTCTATGATGACAACTTTGAAAACCTAAAAAAGAAAATTAAGATGGAACTAAGGAAATGGAAAAACTTCCCATGCCCCTAGATTGAGAGGATTAACATCGTGAAAATGACAATATTACCAAAAGCTATTTTAAAATTCAATGCAATACCCATCAATATCCCAACATCATTCTTCAATGAAATAGAGGAAGCAATTCAGAAATTCATATGGAACAATAAAAAAAAAAAAACCCGAATAGCCAAAACAATCCTAACTAGAAAGAACAGTGCAGGAGGAATATCAATACCAAACTTTGAATTGTACTACAAAGCTATAGTAATAAAAGCAGATTGGTACTGGCACAAGAACAGGCCTGAGGACCAATGGAACAGAACTGAAGACCCAGAAATGAACCTACAGACCTATGGCTACGTATCTTTGACAAAGAAGCTAAAAATATAGGTTGGAACAAAGACAGCTTCTTCAACAAATGGTGCTGGCAAAACTGGGTCAACACCTATAACAAACTGAAACTAAACCCCTATCTATCACCCTGCACCAAAATCAACTCCAAATGGATCAAAGACCTGGAAATAAAATCAGACAGCCTGAAAATTCTACAAGAAGAAACAGGAGAAACTCTAGGACTTCTTGGCACTGGAAGAAACTTCCTCAACAAAGGCCCAGAAATACAACAAATCAGAGAAAGGTTGGGCAAGTGGGACTAAATCAAACTGCAGAGCTTCTGCAGTGCAAAGAATATAGCTTCCAAGATAAATATAAAACCCACAGATTGGGAAAAGGTCTTCACCACCCATACAAAGGACAAAGGCCTGATACCTAAAATATACACAGAACTCAAAAAGATAAATTCCTCCAAAATAAACAATCAAAAAACCAACCGCCCTCTCAACAAAGGCCTAAAGACCTAAAAAGAGACTTCTCTGAAGAGGAAATGAGAATGGCCAAGAGGAACATGAAAAAGTGCTCTGTATCACTGGCCATAAAAGAAATGCAAATCAAAACAACATTGAGATTCCACCTCACACCAGGAAGAATGTCTATAATCAGGAAATCTAATAGTAACAAATGCTGGAGAGGATGTGGCCAAAGGGAACTCTACTACATTGTTGGTGGGAATGTAAACTTGTTCAACCCCACTGGAAAGCAGAGTGGAGGTTCCTAAAAAGGCTAAACATAGAGCTCCATTACAACCCAGAAGTCCCACTTTTGGGCATCTAACCAAAAGACTACAAGCAAGACCACACTAAAGCCACCAGCACAACTATGTTCATTGCAGCGCAACTTGTCATTGCTAAAACATGGAACCAACCTAGATGCCCCTCAGTATACGAGTGGATCAGGAAAATGTGGTACATATACACAATGGAATTCTATGCCTCCCTCAGAAAGAATGACACTGCCCCATTCATAAGAAAATGGAAGCACTTGGGAAAAATCATGCTAACTGAAGTGACCCAGACCCAAAAAAACATAAACTTTATGGTGTCCCTCATAGGTAATAGCTAGTACAGGAATAGACTAGTCATTGTAGAAGACCAAAATACCCCAATAGCTACACCCATATGACCATATGACCACATAGGAAGATGCCAAGTGAAATGAACTCTACATTGTGGTAAAAAGAGTAATACCACTGTTGTACTTATTCTCAACATGCCATGTGATCTTGTACTACTTTTTTTCTCTTTTTCCTTGTCTGTTTGATTGACTGAGTGGTTTGTCTAGTTCTGTTTCTCTCCCTGCTAGTTAGTTCCTTCCTGTGGCTGTACCCTTGCTACCACTGTATTACATCCGAGTACCCTGGATAATGTCTATACGGTTAATAGAACTGGGGAAGGGAGAGGGAATACCAATATCAAGAGACAAAGAACAAAAAGACAAACCATTCAAAAAGCAACACTTAGAACTATTTGGTGTAAACCAACAGCACAACTCTTGGGGATGAGAGGGAAAGGGGGAGGAGGGGGGAATGAGGGAGGAGGTAACAAGAAGAACAAGAAATGTACTCACTGCCTTTCATATGAACCTGTAACCCCTCTGACAATAAAGAAAAAAAAGAGAAGAAGAAAAGCTGTTCTCTGGTGCCTTTGGCATGCTGCTCTCATCCTTATGTCAGCAAGTTTACAAAAAAGTGAATCCTTTGGATTGACTGGGTGAATGACACCAGATAACAGAAACCTCCCCCACCTCCCCTTTCATAGGCATTCTAGTATTCAGAGAGGAGATATTTTTAAGTTGTAATAAATGCAAGAACTACTAATCTCTCTAGGGAAGTACTAGTAAGTCTCTGAAACAAAACTTATTTAATTCCTTTATTTCATCGGTGGCCTGGCAAGTGTTTGCTTGATGACTTAATTTCAAAAAAAATTTTTTTAATTCAGCTTTGAAATTGAAAATGTTGTCCACATAGCAGGTGTGGAGAAGCCCCATCACCCACCTACTGAGCCCAAGCTAGCATGGTATTACCAACTCCCCCCTACCCCCAGGTGATTTATATGTACATCCAAACTGAGAAATAATCGCTCTAAATAGGTTTGAAAAAGTGAATTATGCGGTCACATGTGGTACTTCACACTTTTAATTTCAACTATGTAGGAAGCATACATAGGAGAATCATGACCTGTGGACATCCTGAGCAAAGTGTGAGACCCTATCTGAAAAATACACAAAACAAAAATGGCTGGAGACATGTTTTACATGGTACAGTAAGACTTGCCTAGAAATCTACAAAGCTCCAAGTTTAAAACCTAAGTACTAACGAGAGAGAGAGTATTATACTAGAAGAGTTTGAAGATTGCTCAGCATAGATGTAATTGCTAATTACCCTGATTTGATCATGACATAACATATACATGAATTGAATTACCACAGTATATATTACATATGTGTGTATATGTATGTATGTATGTATGTATGTATGTATATATGCCATTTTTAAAATTTTTCATGAAGAATATTCAGTCCCCAAATCTTAGAAAGGCCCATGGCATTAATGACTATATCATTAAAAATGTTATAAGTGAAGTGAAGTTCAAACATACGCTGACATCCGTGGAGATACTCTTCTTTTAAGTGTTGCCATTAACAGAAACACTCAGCTTAATAAAGACACAAGCATTTTCGGGATCTATATCGTCCTCAGATGAACTGTTCAGAACTCAACACAGCACATGATACAAGCCATTTTTATTTCATAGCTCTCTTTGTTAAGAATTGTACAGAAAAATGAGTTAGCTGTTATTGAATGTGTGAATTGGCTGGCAGAAAGTTCCTATAGGGAACTCTGCAGCTTTCTGATGGCCTATGCATTTAGACTTGGCTGACTTCTCTTGAGCCATTCTGTACCCAGCATTTCCATGGTCTGAGGGCCATTAATACAGAGTCATGGTAGACACTTACCAAAGGAAAAGTATAACTGTACTAAATATGTTTCCAATAAGGGAGGGCATGGCTGAGGAGACCAAAGTTCAAATTGGAGGATCCAAGATGAATTTTCTGAAGAGAATATTGGAGACATGTGATACAATGAGACATGAAATAAGGAAACTGGTTTGTTGAGACTAAGAATAAGTTCTTATTTAACCTGTATCAGTGCATTACAACTTTCCTTCAAGTTCATAGCACCTACCTCGTTTGAATTACACTTAGAGACTATGTACATATTTATATTGTATAAGGAATAAGAGGAAGTTGTTTCTCAATAGACTTCAATTTCATCTCAACAACAGTAATTAATTTTTAATGTTACTACAACCAGTTTAATGTTTGCCTGATTTTTAAATTGGAAAATGGAATCACAGACTCAATTAAATTACAACTGAAAGTGCCTCCAAAATGTTAATGGGGTTCTGGTATCTGCATTTTGCTAGCCACAAGCTAGAATTGCTGGGGGATTGGCAATGGCAGCTATCAAGAAATTGGTAGCAAATTCAAAGCTGAGATTTTAAGCATATTGAGTTCTCCTCCAACCACACCTCTAACTCCCAAATAAATTATACTAGATTATTATTTCTTCAATATAAAAGAGTAAGTGGATTTGGGCATTTACATAAATTATCTTAAACAAGGCCACACTAAAGCTACCAGCACAACCATGTTCATTGAAGCATGTTTACCACAGCTAAAATATGGAACCAACTCGATGTCCCTCAGTAGATGAATGGACCAAGAAAATGTGGTATATATACATAATATAATTCTATGCTTCTATCAGAAAGAATGACATTGCTCCATTCATATGGAAATGGAAAGACTTGGGAAAAAAAAAACTGTACTAAGTGAAGTGAGCCAGACTCAAAGAAACATAAATTCTATGTTTTCCCTCATTGGTAATAATTAGTACATATCTAGGATAGCACTAGCAGAGGATCACAATAGCCCAATGACTATGTACATATGATAATATAAAATGATGCTAAGCAAATGAACTACAAGATATGGGAACAAGTAGTTTTTCATCGTTGTTATTTTTAAAGCACTATGTGAAATTATTTCTTGTGTTTTTCTTCCCTATGGTTTATCCTCTGTTGTCACTGCATTTGATTTTGTTATCCTGGGTATTGTATCTGATTTAGGGAAGGAAATAGGAACATCAAGATGGTGAGACAAAGGACAAAGGGAGAATCAATGCAAGAGCAATACTTACAAGACAATACATTGTAAACTAACTGTTCAACTTGGGAAGGGGAATTGGGGAGGAGGAAGGTGGGAAAAAGTTTGACAAGAAAGGTACTCACTACCTTATTTTTGTAACTGTAACACCTCTGTACATCACCTTGACAACAAAATTAAATTTAAAAAAAAGTAAGTGGACTACTTAATTTATAATTGGAATGCCATACTAAATGAATGAGGCTAGGTCTATATTTCCACAAAAACATTATTCTCATATTCAAAGGCTTTGCTGATAATACACACTTATGAACAGAACGTGGATATGACAGCTCTCCCAATTTTTCTGCTTCCTCCTTTCTCTACTACTTCTTCTCCTCCCACCTTTTTATTCAAGTAACCTTCCAAACAAGAGGTCATATGAACAGCTCAGTGAGACAGCCAGAAGGTGTTTCCAAACCAAAGCAGCCTTAGGATGAAACCAGCCCTGCCAGTAAGTGATCTAGAAGCTTCCAGTCTCCATAATTATGAGAAATAAATTGTTGTTTAAGCCACTCAGTCTAGGAACTTGTATAATAGTAACCTCATAATGTATTGGGTAAAATCATTTGTCAGTCAGCATAAACTAAAGAAAAGGGCAATTTTATCATGTCATAGAATATTATATCTGATATTTTACTACCATGAGAAAATTGACTTGGAAATACATTACACTATATACCATATTGAATCAAATAAGTATTATATATAATAATAATAGTAATGGCAAATCATTCCAGACTTATAAAATAGGCAATAATGTATAGACCTTAATAAACATATTATATACAAATATGTGAAATGAATACATGAAACATAGAGATGTTTGGGTAGAAAATACTAACAGTGGCTACAAATTACTAGTATCACTGAAGACTGTAAATTAAAATCCAGAGAAATATAATAAAGATTACTAGATAAAATGCATATATGTAGCTGAGAATACAAGTCCTCAAATTGTTACTGATAGCTTCATCTAAGAACATTTTAGGCAATGTCCTAGGAAAGTATTGTTTAACATTCTTCACAGCTAACAGTTCTGTTATAAACAGACTCCTTGATCATATCCAGGTGTGAGTTTTCTTCAAATTATGAATGAAAAATATGCTCAGAAAACTACATTTTATACACAAACATCTAATTATCTCTCTGATACAATTTGTAACATGCATTTTGTGGTGATTCCAGGAAGAAATACCCTAAGTATCTTCAGAATGCTAAGAAATTCATTCAGAACAAAAAGGCAAAACTTCATAAAATAAATCTGCAAATAAGGTAGGCTTACTGTGCAAGTGATAGCTACTGGAGAGTTAGTGCAATTTCTGAGTATGTTTTACTGGCACCTGTCAATACCTTAAACTTGCTCACTAGCTTCTCCTTATCCTATCCATTACAATGACAGAGCTAGGTGAGAGCAATGGTGCTTGATCCATGGTGCTAACCCAGTTCTTCTCATTGGAAAGTCATCAGTAAGGTTGCTCAATGGAAAAACAAATGTAAATCTTGATCCTACACCAGTTCTGATAGTGAGGCATCCAGGTTTCAGATGTTCACATGCCAGTACTGGGGCTTGAACTCAGGACCTGGGTGCTGTTCCATAGCTTTTCACTCTATCACTTGAGCCACAGCTCTACTTCTGGCTTTTTAGTGGTTAATTGGATGTAAGAGTCTCATTGATTTGCCTGCTCTAGTTGGCTTTGAACTGTGACCCTAAGATCTAAGCCTCTTGAGTGGCTAGGATTACAAGCATGAGTCACTATGCCTGGCTATGTCTTAGAAACATTGTACCTTTCCAAAATAGCAAGGTTAAATGTATTAAGTTTGTAAATGGATAAAAATCTTATGATGTTATCTGAAATTGTAGATTAAAGAATGGATAATGTCTGTTAATTTTTCCTAAACCTTCGGGATATAAACAGTTAATCTATTTTAGTTGCAGCCTTCAAGATCATAGTATCAAAATGTAGTTTAACATAAATAATAATAGAATTCTAGTTACACTTCTAACTTTTCCACTTCAGACTTCAAATATGATGAACATGAAATATTTGCCAAGTGTCTCCGACATACTTTTGAACTTTAAGTGTTAATAGGCTCAAATTATAATTGTATGTCATTTAAACTCAGAGCGTGCCCATATGTCAAATGGGTTTGTGTTCATGATAATGTACAGTAAACATAAAATTTTAAATACACCAACAGAATATTAAAGTTGATACTATTCCTTTTACTAAAACAACATTATCATCATCATCTGAAAACTACTAACAGTATCTAGAATCTAAAATGGAAAGGCCAATTTCTTTCCTTTTGAATGAGTCGTCTTGGCTGCAGTAAGGTGATAGTGTAAATTGGGTTGCTGATAAACAATAGAAGGCTAGAATATGCACTGGCCAATCAAGGTCAGGTGAAGTGTAAAAGATTGGGAACTCTTCTGGGTCTTTTACTGTGTGTATGTGTGTGTGTGTGTGTGTGTGTGTGTGTGTGTGTGTGTGTGTGTGTGTGTGTTCCAGTACTGGGGCTTGAATTCAGGGCCTGCACACTGTCTCTGAGCTTTTGCACTCAAGGCTAATCCTCTAACTACTTCAGCCACAGTACCACTTTCATTTTTTGTCATGATTAATTAGAGATAAGGATCTCTTTCAGGCTTTCTTGCATGGGCTGGCTTCAAACTATGATCCTCAGATCTCAGCTTCCTGAGTACATAGGATTACAAACTTGAACCACCAGCTTCTTGGATATCTCTTATGTTGGCAGGAATCCCAGTCATGAAGATTCTCATAAAACTCATTTCCAAAGGACTCCATCTCTGAATTCGATCACACTGAGAAAGAGTGTGAAGTTGGGACTGATACAAACAGTCTGCAGTAAATTTACTTCCAAATGGCTTCCCATCATTGTATATTTCAGAAACCAACTAAATGGGGGAACTGCAAAAGAAAAAGTAACTGCATATTAGATGTCCTTCTATTCTCTCATACATTTAATGTTGGGGGAAAATGATGGAAGGGTTGACTTGATCAAGATGCATTGTTCTCATTAATTGACATGTTGAATTGAAACCCCTTGAACAACTACTTAAAGATAATAAAAAAGTAAACACTGAAAGGTTATAAAAATCATTTTGAAGAAGGATACTTACATATATAACTAACTTACCTACAGACTCCATTCATACATATTAACCTAGGAAGTAGAGAGATTGACTGACCAAGTGATTACTTGACAAAAATATAAGTACATTTAAATATAAATTAAATATTATAAATATTAAATAAAAATATTTAACACAAAAAATAACACTTGGAGAAATAAGGTAAGGAGATCAATTTTTAATATTGCTCATTATTTGCCTATGTTTTAAAGCACAGGATGTAGGAAATTGTATCATAAACATTGTCTTCTGAAGGTTGTATGTACCCAAGTCTACCAGAAGTAGATAAAGGCAACTGTCCATGAGCTCCTTGGAGACAGGAATAACACAGCATCTTGACTGTCATATCTGAAACTCGATGCTGAGCAAATGTCTGCTTAAATGAGATGATATGATTGAGCTGAACATGCTGAGCACTGATGATTATCTGACTAAGCTCTCCCATTGTTTCCCAGAAACCATGAAAATATCCCAGTCATTACTCTGCACATGCATAACCTACTTGGATACTGCCTTTGGCAGTAGAAATATCCACTGTCAGTTCATATAAGCAGCACTGCCAGGAACATTCAGCTCAATCTGCTGAAGATTGACTGGTCTTTTGCTATGTTTTTTCATGATAGTGGATGTTGTAAGAAAATAAAAAAGAAAATGTCATGATCCTTGCTCTTAAAAGGGACTTGCCCATTTCTACCCTCATAAATACGTGCTACTAAAACTATATTCTAAGGAAACATATCCTTCAATCTTTCACAGTAAGTCACTGCAGCATTTTTATTTGGTAACACAAGTAATAAAAAGGGAAGTTCTCAAACATGCCAGGAGCAACGAAAGGCACAATACCAAGCAGACAAAGAAGGAAAAAAGTTTCAAGCTCAGCAGCCCTATCTCCTATGTAATACCTAAGAAAAATTACTTATGAAGGAATTCATATATATATACATATTTTGTATATGTATATATATGCTATGTATACTTCATACTTCATGATGGGGGAAGCTCTGGATTTAATAGGCAATGGATTAACTGTTTTCTTTCCTTTTCATGTTCTAACTTTACCTTATACAACACCAAATAGGAACTGATACAAACACTGGGAGGAAATGGGGTGCTGCTTGTAACTGAGGAGCCAGGGGGTCACACAATAAACTGCAGGAAAGTAAATCCACCAGTGCAGCCCAACACCTGCTGTCCTGAACTTATTGAGCCCTTTTATTCAATAGGGAGTGGTTTGCATCTACAACAATGGCTGCTATTGGCATTTTTATGGACCTTGGTTAAAATAGCCAAAATATTTCTGCTATTTCCTTGGGGCCTGAAGTGGGAGATCAATTCATTTCAAAATTCGAACGCAAACAAAATTACAAAATAATTTCAGGAGACAGAACAAAGCAAGTCTTTTGAATATTTTTGAACAAATAAAAGCAGAGTAAGAAATAACTTAATGAGATTTTGTATGTGCATGTGTGGATGTCAGTACTAGAACTAGAACTCAGGACCTGGCTGCTACACCCTACCTTTTGTGGTCAATGCTGGCATTGTATCAATCAAGCAACAGCTCTATTTTCAGCTTCTTGGTAGTTAGTTGGAGATAAGAGACTCATGGACTTTCCAGCTTCAGCTGGCTTCAACAGTCCTCTGATCTTAGCCTCCTGAGTTGCTAGGATTACAGGCATGAGTTAAAAGCACCAAGCAATTTTGTTGTATTTGACATTTAAGAGTAACCCATATTGCAAATGGTAAATAATTTATTAACTTACAAGGGCAGTTAATGTATAAGGATTTCTTATCATACGAAACAAAATTTGTGACAAGTAGCACATGTATTTTTAAATGGCAAGATTTATCTAAGTCAAATGTCAGTTTCCTGAAGGGTTTTTATTTTTAAAGTGAAGTTGATGGTCTCCCAGTATATATGGTCTCCCAGTATAATATACTTTCCAGACTCGTGCTATTTCTACCCTTAAAATCACATAGGGTCACTAAAGCAAATGCAATTTTATTGCACACTTTCAAGAAAAACTAAAACTAGGAAATGTGTACTTTGTTGGTAGTTTCTACCTGGCCCTTTTACAATTTTAATGCCAATTAAATATCTTCCAGAGAGAGCAAGGAGGAAAATCTGTTTGGGTTGATTTGGAACCCTGAGGTCATGGATTTATTTTTTATAAAGACATAAATCCTAGAAAGCTAGCTAATATTTGTCTCTCCTATTGCAGGCAAGAGAAGGAAAGTGAAGCTGACTCTAGATCTAGGAACTAGCACTAAGGGAAGGAGCAAAGTGGCTAAGTGAGACATTCCATTAGCTGTACAGATGATGAACTCAGCACCATTGCTCTTGACCTCCCTGGTTATGACTGCCCACAGGCTTGAAATCAGTGAAATCTACTTTCAAATAATCCTGAATTTTTTGGCTTATGACAAAACCTTGAAGAGATGGTTGTTAGGGAGTCTTATAATAACCATAAAATGAATTATGGCTCATCTAGTCACCAATGGCTCATACTTATGATCTTAGCTACTCAGGAGATCTGAGGATCCAGGTTTGAAGATAGCCTGGCAGACAAACCTAAGAGAGGCTTAGTTCCAATTAACTAACAAAAAGCTGGAAGGATAACCCTTGAGGGAAAAAGCCAATCAAGAGTTTGATGTCCTGTAAATAGAAAACCCACAGATTTGGAGAAGATCTTCACCTGCCATACAACAAACAAAGGCCTCATATCTAAAATATACGTAGAACTCAAACAATAAAATTCCTCCAAAACAAATCCTCAGAGAATAACTGTCCCCTCAACAAATGGGCCAAAGACCTAAAAAGAAACTTCTCTGAAGAGGAAGAGAATGGACAAAGACTCATGAAGAAGTGCTCAACATCACTGGCCATAAAAGAAATGCATATCAAAACAACATTGAGATTCCACTCCACCCCAGTAAGAATGGCCATTATCGAGAAAATTAATAATAACAGATGCTGGAGGGGATGTGGCCAAAAGGGAACTCTACTACACTGTTGTTGGGAGTACAAACTTGTTCAACCACTCTGGAAAGCAGTATGGAGATTCCTCAAAAGGCTAAACATAGAACTCCCCTATGACCCAGCAACCCCACTTTTGGGCATCTACCCAAAAGATTACAAGCAAGTCCACACTAAAGCCACCAACACAACTATGTTTGTTGCAGCACAATTTGACATCACTAAAATATGGAACCAACCCAGATGCCCCTCAGTAGATGAATGGATCAGGAAAATGTGGTACATATACACAATGGGATTTTATGCCTTTATCAGAAAGAATGACATTGCCCCATTCGTAAGGAAATGGAAGGACTTGGGCAAAATCATACTAAGTGAAGTGAGCCAGACCCAAAGAAACATAGACTCTATGGTTTCCCTCATTGGGAATAACTAATCTAGTAGAATAATCCTAGCAGAAGATCACAATAGCTCAATAGCTACGTACATATGAACACATAAGGTGATGTTAAGCGAAATGAACTCCAAGTTACAGAAACAAGCTGTTTATCGTTGTTGTTGTTATTTCCAACATACCATGTGAAATTATGCCTTTTTCTTTTGTCTTTCTTCCGCATGGTTACATCCCTGGTGTTACTGTAACTGACTTTGGTACCCTGGATATTGTATATACATGTATTGGAACTAGGGAAGGGAAGGGAAATATCAAAATGGAGAGACAAAAGATAAAAGACAAACCAATGCAACAGCAATACTCACAAAACTATATGCCGTAAACCAACTGTTCAATTCATGGGGTGGGGAGAGGGAAATGCGGATGAGTGAGGGCAGGGAAAAAATGAGGGAGGAGGTAACAAGTTAGATATGAAATGTACTCACTGCCTTACATATGAAAGTGGAACCCCTCTGTATATCACTTTGACAATAAATAAATTTAAATTTAAAGAAAGAGTTTGATGTCCTGAGCTTAATCCCTAGTACCAACACACACACACACACACACACACACACACACACACACGCACACACACACACTTATGTCTCAAAAAGATTGAAAAGTAGAATGGGGGAAAAGGGTTGATTTCATTATTTGCAACTCCTTTTTTCTTTCTAAAGTCAGTGGGAAAATAAGTTGCATATATGCTAAAAGGCAGCCAGATTCATTGTACTAGCCAATGTAACTATCCCATTGGCGTGCTCCAGCTGGGCACCTGTCTTTCTTTCCTAAAGTTAATGATTATCAGTGAACAATTTTCAGAGAACAAAAAGCAGCCAGAGAGGACTGTAAAAATAATGTGCAGCATAAAAAAGGTTGGTACTCTGGGAATTGTATATGTGTTAATCTGATTTGGGGAAGGGAAAGGGAGCATCAAAATGGTGAGATAAAGGAAAAGGGTGAAGCAATGAAACAGTGAAATTCACAAGAGAATATGTTAGAAACTAACTGTATAAGTTGGGGATGGGAATGAAGGGAAGGGAAAGTGGTAGAAAAATAAGGGAGGGGGGCTGGTGATATGGCCTAGTGGCAAGAGAGCTTGCCTCGTATACATGAGGCCCTGGGTTCGATTCCCCAGCACCACATATACAGAAAACGGCCAGGAGTGGCACTGTGGCTCAAGTGGCAGAGTGCCTTGAGCAAAAGGAAGCCAGGGGACAGTGCTCAGGCCCTGAGTCCAAGGCCCAGGACTGGCCAAAAAAAAAAAAGAGGGAGGGGACAACAAGTTTGACAAGAAATGTACTCATTACCTTACATATGTAATTGTATATTAAAATTAAAATTTTTTAAAAGGCTGTTGCTGAACCTTCTGTGAAGTTCAGCTGGAAAGTTATTGAGCATCTTGTTACATGACCAGAAGGTGAGCAAACAGGGCTCACAACCTCAGGACATAGAAGGCATAGCTTTTGACTGACAAGCTCAGAACGAAGATATTGCCAAAATGCCTGCAAACTTTAAAATATATACTAATGCAATTGAGAAATATCACTAAATTCTAGGACTCAAATAAGAAAGGCAGGCAAACTAGTGATAGAAAGCAGAAGCAATGAATCATGGAGATGTGGTATATATACACAATGGGATTTTGCTCATCCATTGAGAATGATATTGCATCATTTGCAAAAGAAATGGATGGAACTGGGAAAAATTATGTTAAGTGAGGTAAGTCAGGCCCAGAAAGACAAAGGATGTATGTTTTCTCTTCTACGTGAGAGCCAGAAGTAACTTATAAATGCAAAGTAAACATAGAGGGTTGTATGCAAGTGCATACAAATGGATTAAATGAAGTATGATATTTGCAGGGGCAAATTCAAATGGTGTAATTCCTTAGAAAAACAAACTCACAGTCAACAAAATGAATTCCAAGAGCCAGGTACTTAAAAGGTGGGGGAAAAGTCATGATTAAAAGAATAGAGGAATGAAGGGAGAAAAGGGGGAGAATGCAATCGTACTACTCAATGAATGTCTCATCATTCTAAGAAAATTGAAGGAGACAATGGGTTGGGAAGGACGAGTAAGAATGATTAGAGGGGTGACATCAGGCAAGATGTATTATACTTACAAATTAATTTATTGAATGGTAACTCCTTTGTACAAGTGCTTAATGGTAATAAAAATAAGTAAATATTTTAAGTAAATATTTTTTAAAGGAGGCAGAGGTTCAGCTGCCTTCTTCAATGCAGACCATGTATAAACATGTCCTGCATTATGCTTGCACAGGAAGCTTGTGCACTCTGCAATAACACCAGGGGAACAAACAGTGCTAACCCTTAACTTGAGGCAGTTAATGTCTTGGCTAGAAAAATAACAAGACAGGTGACTTTTCATTGATTATTTTTATAGCACTCAACCCCGTAGCACATATGCTCGTTAGTCTAACAACCACCGCAAATGCTTGAGAGTCCATGTGGTTGTCTGGCCATATATCAGTGCTGTGTACACCCTGCCACGAAGCCACAGAGAAAATGCACATGGAGGAAAAGAGAATAAATGTAAAATTAATCATGGCTACAAAGCAAAGACAAAACTTATTTGCCAGGTTAAAATAAAAATGGAATAGGACCACTATAAGCCTAAAATGTTTGTTTTTTAAGAAGCCAGTGCCATCCCATGAAAATTTGTACATTGTATTCTGATGAAAATAAGTCTTATTAAAGGAAAAGGGTTGTAGCTGGGTGTCGTTAGCTCATACCTGTCATCCTAGCTACCCAGAAGACTGAGATTTGAGGATTGCAATACAAAGGCAGCCTGGGCAAGAAAGTTTTATCTATGATTGACTAACAAAAAGCCTAAAGTGAAACGTTGACTCAAGTGGTAGAGTGCTAATATTTATGGGGGAAAAAACTCAGAGATAGCACCCAGTCCCTGAGTTAAGCCCCAAGACTGCAAAAAAAAAAAAGAAAGAAAGAAAGAAAAAAAAAAGGAGGGTGCAATTTTTATATGATTTCTTACATGCTGGCTTCATCATGCCTACTAGAGCATCCTGGAAATTCTATGGATCCCAGCTATAAATATGCAGAAAAGAAGCCTCCAAGATTCATGGAAACAGCCACATTAGAAACATTTCTGGATTCAATTGCCAAACAAAAACTATGCATTCTGCTCTCTATAAAAGTATCAAAGTTTAATGACCAATAAGAGGAATACCAGGGCTGAGGATCTCGCTCTGTAGTGGAGCTCTGACTAGCAAGCACAGAGCCATGGTCCATTCCCCACACTGCAAAAGAGAAAAAGAAATTCTAGAGTGAGGCTTTTATGAAGTTCTGTAATCTCAATTTCTGGTTCTCTCCTTACTCAGAAACACATTTAAGAAAACAACAAATATTTAGTACCCAAAACACACTGCTCATTTATTATACAATGATAGTGGTTTACAAAGCATTTCCTGTGGAACATTTGTTCCTTGAGACACTTAAGATAATAAGATTTTCTTTTAAAATAACTTGAGAAATATTTGAATTTATGGAAAGACTCACAATGAGCATCATATTAGAAGTTCTGAGAAGTCCAACAATCTAAAAATGAAAGTTTTCATCAGTCTAAAGAAAACAAAAAACAATTCACAAGCCAACTCTAAATCTCTCTCCCCCCCTCTCTCTTATTCTCTCTCCCTCTCCCTATCCTTCTCATCCTGGATCTTGAACTCAGGGCCTTGGTGCTCTCTCTAAGTGTATTGGTTTTTTTTTTTTTTTTTTTGGCCAGTCCTGGGGCTTGCACTCAGGGCCTGAGCACTGTCCCTGGCTTCTTTTTGCTCAAGGCTAGCACTCTGCCACTTGAGCCACAGCGCCACTTCTGGCCATTTTCTGTATATGTGGTGCTAGGGAATTGAACCCAGGGCCTCATGTATAGGAGGCAAGCACTCTTGCCACTAGGCCATATCCCCAGCCCCTCTAAGTGTATTTTGTTCAAGGCTAATGTTCTACTACTTGAGCCACAACTCTGCTTCCACTTTTAGTTTGTTTGTCTTTTGGTGGTTAATTGGAGATAAGAGTCTCATGGATATTTCGGCCCAGTCTGGCTTCAAACAGAGATCCTCAGAACTCAGAACAGGTCATTATCTCTTATGAACATTGAAGCAAAAAAAAAAACACCCACAAAATCTAGCATTATAAAAAAAGAAATAGAGTAAGTCAAAACGATAGACACTATCTTGGATTCATGGTTTATTGCACCATTGTTCCCAACAGTCAAGAAATGGGGTAATCTCTCTCTCTCTCTCTCTCTCTCTCTCTCTCTTTCTCTCTGTGTGTGTGTGTATACAATGGATATATATCTATCATAAGTAAATATAAATAACATTTTTGTCTATATTATATATGTAGTGGAATATTATATAACTTTAAAAAGAAGAAAGTAACAATGTTCAACAAGAAATGTACTCACTACCTTTTGTATGTAACTGTAACCCCTCTGTACATCACCTTGACAATAAAATTAAATTTTAAAAAGCCCTGACAGATGAGCCTGTAGAACAGTCTGCTGAGTAAAATAAGGTAGGCACAAGACACATGCCCTATGATCACTTTCTCATAAATGAAATCTATTTGGCTTTTATAGCATAGCTATAAAAATGAAAGATGAATTAGTGCCTGCCTACCACTGAGGTAAGCTGGGAATGGTTATAGGAGGGCAGTGGCTTCTTACAGGCTAAGGAGTTTCATCATGAGCCCTGAGGATGTTCCAGAAATGATCAATGTGGAGCTTGCCCAACTCTAAATATACTAAAAATCCATTCATGTACTATTCCAAAGAAAGATTTCACAAATCTTTTACATGTGATAGTGATTGTTTCTAGAGTAACAGTACTGTTACTATTGACAACAGCTATTCTGTCTTTGTTGCTATTCCTTCTGCCTGCACTGATGAGCCACACAGAAGCAGACATGCATTTGGTATTTGGTCTCCTCTGATGCTTCCACACTCATCCTTGGCTTTTGTCCAGAGCCTCACTTTGTATTTACATGAAACATGTTTTGTTGTCTTTGGCCCACAGAAAGAAGCTGATTCTGGCTTCCCAGTAAGTTTACAGACTCAGAGCCCGACCCAGCCACAGGTCAGCCATCCACACTATATTGTGCCTCTCATTCTCCAGGCATTTATCTTGATTTTAAGTCTACCTTTTTATTTTTCCAATTTTCATGCTTTCTATTTTGTGCATCCTCCATATGCATGTGGAGCAAATGGAAGTACCAAACCATGCTTGTATGGAGACATTCTGGTCATACATTGTTGGATTGAGCTAACAATGGAGAAATTGCAGCTCATTCGATCTTAAAGCTGGAAAGCTCTACTTCTTAAGAAGAATGAGATAGTTACACGCACCAACATTGAACTTAAAAGGTGCCCAGAAATGCAGTTGTTTAACAGGTTATTGTTGTGTATATTTCTATAAGTGTAGAGATAGAACAGGTAAATCAATTACCTGGCATTCCCCAGACAGTACGTGACAAACAGAAGCAATAGGAAAATTGGGTCAATCTCTAACCCAAGTAAATACTCTAACCAATTTACAAGAATTCAATATATTAGAAAGGATTCTAGGAATAAAAGAAAAATACATACCCAAGTCCTTTGTTGCTAAAGCTTCTGGCCACCTTTTAAAGAGCCATGGAAGATTTTTTTTTAATAAATGTTTATGATACTTTGCATAAACCAGTTTCGTCACACTAATAGAACTAATTGTGCTAGCAGAAATTCATTTACCAGCAGTCTTGAAAAGTACAGCTATAGATATTCTGCTATTCTAACAGTCTCCTGAGCTTTCTCTTTGTCGTGATGTGTAGTAAGAACAGTGCTTATCTCTGCTCCTTCATCCTGTGGCCCAAACTTTTCAAATCCCCCAGGCACATATCTCCCTCCCAAAGGCAACAGACTATCAGGTCCTCTGTCCCCACACATCTCAGTCTCCCCATAAAACCAGAATTGACGAAACAGGAAAGGTAGCCACTACAGGAATTTTCTCCTTTCTCATATGGATAGGGGAGGAATTTCACTTTGTCAGTATCCTGCCTCTCTCAGCTTTCATGGGCTCTTTCTTCTATTAATAAGCATAATTCTAGGAGGAGTCTTTTTTCATGCTCATAATTTTCATTCCTACACATGCCTGGTTTCCTCAGCCTTTGAATCTTTATTACCCTACAAACGACTATTGGGGTCACCATATTGGAACTCTTTTAAAATGTTTTAAAATTTGTATTTAGGTTGTTGGTTTTTTGTTGTTTTTTTTTTACCATTATCTTTAAGTAGTTGCACACAGGGCTTTCCATTTCAACATGTCAGTTCATGAGTACCATGCATGTTGGTCAGTCATCTCTGCCATCATTCTGCCCTATTTCTCCCAATTACACCCATCCCCTCAAGTTATCTGGTTCCATTTTCACTTATGTATATGGAACATGATAACTGAATTGTCCCACCCCTCTCTCCATTCATCTGCCCACCTTCCCTTAACCTCTCCTCAACAAAATGAATGGGTATTAAGTTTGTTTCACTATAAGTCAGTTGTTCAAAGGAGTTACACCACTGTAATCCTCCTCTGTATATACCATATTTTAGCCAATATATTTTGTATGTATGTGCATGACCTTGGGTATGCTTTCATATATTTTTATTATTTAATCTGATTTCCACATGAGAGCTGACTTAGTCCAGTGAACATGCTTCCTTTCTCAACTCTATATCTCTCAATCAGTCCTCCTTTTTCAGTGAAATCTTTTCTGTTCCCCTGGTTCTCTATGCAATCTGTGGGTTCTTCATTTCTGTAGAATTGAGCAATGCCATTGTCCTGTAATTCTGAGCATCTTCCAGGTTCCTTCTTTGACATCCATGTTCTTGCTCTCACTCCACTCATCTTCATAGATTCAGATTTTCCCTCTGTAGGTGTTTGCAAGCGAGTCTACCTTTCAATCATACCATGGCACTAATGAAAATTGACTTATTTATGTTCTTGGAACTTCTACCATCACTCTAAACCCACTTTCCCTAAAATGAAATATGTATCTTCAAAAAGCTCACCACTTTCTTCAGCCATTGGAGTTTCACAGTCACTTCATTTTTATTTATTGTTTTTGAACATCTAGACTTGTCTCATTTTGGTTTCTTTGCTTTTGAAGTACTGAGGACTGAACTCAAGAGACTCTGGTTTACAGGGTGCTCTACCACTTGAGCCACACTTTTGCTTATAGATTGAGGTTTCAAAGAGGATTTCACACTTTTTGCTGAAACCTTGAACCATGATCCTACTTGTAAGGAGTGGGGATCATGGGTGTGCACAACCATGCCTGGCTGGGTTCTATCTTTGTTGTATTTGTTAAGTCTGCCTACTAACATTCTACCTCAGATCAGACGACCACAATATGTCATTCCCATAACCGTTGAAGCTTTCTGCTTCCTTTCTTTCGAGAACAATGCAAGCTAAACTCTAACATACCCAATTGGCTTCATTCTCCACACTATCCTCAGATCACATCTCTTAAAATTATTTTTAAAATCAGTGAAATGCCACCAACTCTCCAAGTTTTCTCCAAGATTTTCTTCAGCAGACACAGACTTGATTCTAATTTTATGAACACTCACTTATTCATCAAAAATATATTACAAGTACCCTCTTAGATACTAAGGATGTGTCCAAGGGAAAGTAAGGAGAAACATTTCTCTTCTTCTGTGAAGTCCTCTTTCTTGTGACCAGTGACAGAATAAACATTCAGTATACGCAATAAATTACACAGGTTGTTACAAAGTGAGGACTAGAAGTGACAGCCTCTAAAGAACACATTAATGCCATCTGCCAATAATCCCAGCTACTCAGGAGGCTTCACTATGAGAATAGTGATTCAAAGCCAGCCCAGGTAGGAAAGTATATGAGATTCTTATCTCCAATGAACCATCAAAAAGTCAGAAGTGGGGCTATTGCTCAAGTCATAGAACATTTTCCTTAAACAATAAAGTTCAGGGACAGTGCCTATGACCTGAGTTCAAGCCTCAGGACTGGCAAAGACACATCACACACACACACACACACACACACACACACACACACACACACACACACACACACACAGAGAGAGAGGGGGGGGGGGTCCTGGAATGAGCTACATTCTGATCAGTGTAGTCAGATGAGTCTGAATGGAGAATTTTAGCCAAAGGATATGGCAGTGAAACTTTGTCAAAGAAAAGATATCTAGATGACTGGGAGAGATTGAGTGAAGGGGGTGCATGGTTCTAAAAGAAATGTACTCATTACCTGACGGGTATAACTGTAACCCCTCTGTGTATCACCTCTATAATAGCAGTAAAATGTATTTTTTAAACAAAAGGTATCTCTATGGCTGCAGAGAGGTGAGGGAAGGAAGGAGGAAGCAAACATCACTTCATATAGGACCTTGAGGCCATTGTGAGAGCATCAGCATTTATAGATATAAAGGTGAGAGGAAATCATTTACTCATTTAAGTGTGAAAAATTGTACATACATATATACACCTAGAGAGCGAGGTCTGAGCTAGAGCTATGCCTTGACTATTGGTAATTTAATAGAATATTACTGCCCTGTAGCTTGAGTGTCCTCTACCCAAAAATGTTTGGAACCAGAAGTGTTTTTGGATATTTGATCTTGGATTTTTGGAATATTTGCATATGCATAACACAGTATTCTGGACCTAGCACCCAATTGTGAACACAAAATTCATTTCTGTTTCATGTCTTACTTATACACATTGCCTTGAATCATGTAAGCATTCACTGCCTGCCATGCATAGAAGTAAAAAATGATAGGACCAGTTTTGTCAAAAAGAAAGAGCTTCCTTATAAGTTAAATGGAGATAGAAGGCATGCTCTTGTGGGACAGCAAAGGATTTGAATGGCCAAGGGTGTGGGGGAACAGTGGGTTGTAGCATGCTGAATGTCTTCATGGGATAGCACACTGGTATAGCTAGAGCTCATACCTACTTTGTAACTGGATAGTTTGCTATTCGGCCATCTACTGCTATACTTGCTTCCAATCTGAACTTCAAGATCTTACTCTGATGCTGCATTTTCCACTTATCGGATATGTTTTGTTTTATCGGGTTCTCTAAAGTCTCTAAAGGTCAGACCTTATAATTTTGTGTCTGTGTCCTGAAACAAACAAACAAAAATACTTGAATGGAGAAATTGCTTTCATTTGCTTTCAGCCTGCAATTAATTTACACAGTCAGTTTACCGGTCTGATCTGGACTATGAGCCATCAAACATCAATGGTTGAGTTTCCCACTGGTGGCATCAAGTCAACACTCAAAGACTTTGGGTTTTTGAAACCTTTTGGATTTCAGAATTTTGCACTACAGAAGTTTGGCTTATGCTAATTTGCCACAATTTCTCTACTTTCCTTTCCCAAATCTTTGTGTTTTTCATGCTGCATATTCCCTCCAGTTTATTTTCAATTTGGAGTGTTTGCTTTAGCTACAGGCATATATACTGCCTAGCAATTGATTCTTGTTTCCTGGTTTTTAAATTTATTCTCAAATATTTACTAAATACTTCATCAAGGATCCAATATCTAATAAGAGAGGCAAGACCTTTTTTCCCTTATGATTTACAATCAAATGAAGGGGAAAAAGACAAGCCAACCTGCAAAGGCTCCCCATTTTCCTCTCAATAAAAGTACATATCTGTCAGTGGCCTACAAACCCTCCAGATTGAACCGGCATCCCTCTCCACAGCTACCAGCTCATCTTCTGCTCTCCCTACCACATTATCTGCTCCTAGCACCTTGTTCTCAATGCCTTTCCTCAAGCCACCAGATGCTCTTCTGCACAAGCAATTTGGCTCTGACCATTTATTGTACCTAAAATGGTCTTTTTGCAGACACTGGTATAGCAAATATCTTACCTCCTTCTCAAATATAAGTTTTTCTCAAATATAAGTTGGAACTTCCATTTCTTTCATTCTTCTGCTCTTTTCTCCATTTTAAGTCAAAGAGTGTTTTATATTCTAATATTCCATAATTAGCATTAATTTTGTTTTTTCATTACTACCTATTTTCCCATAAGAGGATTAAGCTTCATGAAGATTTTTATCTGATTCTTTCACTTTAGCAGTGATACTCAACACAATGTTAGGCACAATGTAACAGGAATCCAATACACATTTATTTAATGTCTGTGCATAGGTTCAATATAAAGTAAAATAATGTAGTAGAACATAACCACAGGGCCCATCTTAAATGAATATTTTAGAGAAATTCCAACTGCAGAGACCTATCAGCCAAGGTGGGAAAGGTGGGTTCCTATACATTAGAGATAACATGTCAGGTTTGAGAGTGAAGAGGGTATCATAAGAAAAGGCACAGGGAATAGCAAGTAGCAATGTGCTGGGAGGGAAGGACTAGTATTTTCCAAGCATAGACAGGAACTGAAGCTGGGGTAGACCAGCACACAAATGGGCAGTCAGCATGAGAGGAAACCAGATGGGCAGGCAAGGGATAAGATAAGACATTTGTATCTGATTGAAGTATGAAGGAGGAGTCACTAAAAGAGAAGTGACCAAATTTGATTTGTATTGGTAAAGTACACTGACTAATGCATGCAAGATAGATTATAAGGAAGCAGCATGGAAACAGACCAAATAAGAGACCAACAGAATGCCAAGAAGACTTCATGAATACCAAGGCCAAATCATTTCCCTTAACCTATTATAGATTTCAAGACTTCTACATTACTTTTTCTTCTGGAGGATGAGATCCTATTGAGCTATTGGTCCAAGTGACACTATGTTTTTAAATGAGGTATATTTAAGGCATTAGATTGAAAACAATATCTAGGACATTTCTTCCAACAAGTCAGTCATGGTATTACGGTAAAAATGGAACCAAGTACTTGGAATAAAATCCAAGTACTTGACTAGGTGTCAAAGCCAATGCTGTACAAAAGGACTACTAATTCCTTAGATTAGTTATTTTTTAAAAGCTATGTTAGTTCTAAATAGAACAAAAGCACCAATTTACTATTTGAAATTTGATCTCAAGACTATCCAAAAAATCATATTATAGTATTAGAATGAATGACAGGGAATGTCAAGCATGCTAACCTCTAGAATACTTTTATCCAGACATTTTTCTCTGCCACTAGCCAGTTCAAGGACCATGATCACTCTAAATATCACCAGTACAAGCATCCCTTGGCCAATCTTTCTATTTTTCATCTTACTTTTTTATCTTGTTTTATGTATACAACATTTGAGCATATATTGATTTCTAGTGAAATCGGGCCAACCGGGTCTTCTATTATTTGTTTATAAAAATATTTACATCACTCTTAATTTTATTTTCACTACTTTGCAGTACATGTAAAAAGAAAAATTTGGGACTGGGAATGTGGCTTAGTGGTAGAGTGCTTGCCTAGCATGCATGAAGCCCTGGGATCAATTCCTCAGCACCACATAAACAAAAAAAGACAGAAGTGGCACTATGGCTCAAATGGTAGAGTGTTAGCCTTGAGCAAAAAGAAAACAGGGGTAGATTTCAGGCTCTGAGTTCAAGCCCCAGAACTGGCCAAAAAAAAAAAAAAAAAGAAAAGAAAGAAAACAATGGCATATGTTTTCTATTTTAAACTCAGCTGGAAGTGGTGGTTCATTCCTGTAATCCAGGTATTCATTAGGCTGAGGAAAGGAGGATCAAGGATTCAAGATTAGGCTAGGCTACACAGAGAAACCCTCTCCCCAAAAGAAAACCTTTTTATATTTATCGGAGCTAGGGAAAGGAAGGGGAATATCAAAATGGAGAGGGAAAAGGTAAAAGGCAAACCAATGCAACTGCAATTCTTACAAAACAAAGTACTGTAAACCAATTGTACAACTGGGGAAAGGATTTAGGGAAGGGGAGAAGGAGGAGAAAAATGAGGGAGGAGGTAACAAGTTGGATGAGAAATGTACTCACTACCTTCCGAATGAAATTGTAACCTCTCTGTACATCACTTTGACAATAAATAATAAAAAAGAAAAACTTTCAAATATACATCAAGTAAAACTTTCATATGTAAATAGCCACCAAAATGCCTAGAATGAAGCATTATCTTCTAGTAAATAAAATGAAGGATTTGATCATTAGTTTGGCAGTGACATTGGCATTCTGATGTGATAAGAGTTTTCCAGAATATAATTCAAAATAGCCACAGGAGATGGGTCTTGTTTACAAGGGCTAGAAGCATGGCACAAGTGGTAGAATGCTAGCTACTAAGCATGAGCCTCTGAGTTTAAACTCCAGTAGTGCAAAAAAGAAGATGAAGGGAAAGGAAAGAAAAGGACAAGGAAGGGGAAGAGGAAGACGGGAAAAGGGTGATAAGCAAGAGGGGAAGGGAAGGGGAGAAAAGAAGATGGGAGAAGAGGGGAGGGGCTGGGAGACAGATGGAGAGGAAGGAAAGGGGAAGAGGAGAAAGAAGAGAGGAGATAAAAGAAGAGATGTGAGAAGCTTTCTCATCCTATCATTTTCAGATCCTCTTGGGATATCTTCTGATTTGCATGAAGGTATTATGGGAACTAGCTGGATCTTAATCCAATGACCAGTAGACAAAATGCCTGTGGTAATCAACTAAAGTAGGAAAGATTCCTTTTGGCTCACCATTTCTGTCTATAATCACTTGCATCCATTGCTTTTGGTGGAGATGAGGCCAGACATCTTGGAGTAGAGCCTGTGGTGAAACAAAGCTTCTCACTTCACAGCAGGTGGGAAGCAAAATGTGAGAGGAAAAGCAACAAAATACAGCCCAGAAGCATATCCCCAAGAATCTCTGCTTTCCTCTAGGCCCCAGCTCCTAAATTTCAATCAACTTCCAATAGCCCATTCGTTTATGTACAAGCCATTAGATTAACCCTTTGATGGGGTCCAAACTTCCATGGTGAAAAAGATCTCCCAAAGCATCACTTCTGAATACTGTTGTTTTGGGTGTAAGCCTTCAATACAGGAACTTTGGAAAGACATTTCAGATCCAAACTGTTAACCATCAAATGATGGAGTATGTAACTGTGTCCTGGTATTGTGTCGTTCTCAGAATAATTTAGTTTGATGAGATTTTCTGACCACTGACCACTGACTGTCATAATACTTTTCAAAATTTGACACTGAACCTCAGAGACGGTAATGATCATGGGTGGGCTGGTGCCGATATTTGTTTCAGAAAACATCGATCATCTATTTTATCTACACATTGTAATCAGTTTTGAAATCTCTGATATAAGTAACTTATGAAGAATAGAGATGTATTCGGTCAATGGGTCTAAAGGCTGAAAAGAAAAAGAGCATATCCCACCATCTGAAGAGGGAATTCATGCTGCATCTTTTCTTTTTTCTTTTTTTCTTTTTCTTTTTTTTTTTTTTTGCCAGTCCTGGGGCTTGGACTCAGGGCCTGAGCACTGTCCCTGCCTTCTTTTAGCTCAAGGCCAGCACTGTACCTTTTGAGCCACAGTGCCACTTTCCAGCCTTTTCTGTTTATGTGGTGCTGAGGAATCAAACCCAGGGCTTCATGCATGCTCAGCAAGCACTCTACCACTAAGCCACATTCTCAGTCCCTCATACTGCATCTTAACATGACAGAAGTCATCCCATTATGGGGGTAGGGAAACTCCATCTATCCGCTTCCTCTTAGAAAATCATCAATTTCCAACATCATCATGGGGACCCAATCTCATGGTCTTATCTAATCCTAGCTCTCTCAATGGCTCCATTTCCAAATTAACATATGGCTTTGAGAATTCAGTTTCCAAAACATGAACTTTTGAGAAAGCAAAAGAAAAAGAAATGATTGTAAATATTTTGGGGAAAATTTTAACTTCTCAAACTTTAACTGGACTGGAGTAAAATATAATCATCTAAGTAAAATATTGATTGATTGATGCAAATCAAGTTGCATAATTTTCTCTTGTAGATAAGGACTCAATGATAAAGAATCCTATTTAGTTTTGTAATTTTCAGATCAGATCTTTAATACACTTTGGGTGAGAGCACCAGTGAGAACACCTTGCTGTCTGAGTTACACTGCTAATAAGCAACTGATTTTTCAATCTGGAATGAAACGTCTTCCTAGAAGTGTTCCAATTCCTTGCTCCATCTGCTAAACATCTTCTGTGAATGGCTTGATTCTGATTTGAATGAGATCTATGATTTTTCACCCATGCAAAATTCTCAATAAGAAGTCCTCATTTGAACTTCACTAAAGAAAATGATAAAGAAAAATAATCCTAGGCCACTACTTTTGAAACATACAATTAATAACCCGATACATCTTATCATGTTATGGACTAACGTAACTAACTTTATCGGCTCCTAAATTGCAGGTTCTGCTTTTTTTCTGCCACTCATCATTACCCTTTGTTGCTTTATTTTTTCTAGCCAATTTAACTCTCTGATTTTCACTGCAAAGACTACACTACTTCTAGCAGTTTGGGACTTTTACAAGTTCAACTAACAGACTTGAACTGGCATCACTGTCAGCTTTATCATTGATAAATTGATACTGTAAGTTACCAGCTTTTTAGTTCACTAAAAGAACAAAGAAAAAAAAAAAAGAAAATGACCTAAAACAAAAACCAACAACTTCAAGATCCATACCTCCTAGATAATTTGGCATTTACAAAATGTGCTGTGTTATATAAAGGGCTTTAGAAATTTTTTTTTCTTATTTATTGTCAAAGTGATGTACAGAGAGGTTAGTTTCATACGTTAGGCACTGGATACATTTCTTATACTGTTTTGTTTCACTATTAAACAAATATACAACCAACATTTTCTGAGCACTTATCAAGAGTAAAATCTCACCCAGAAGTAATTTCCAGTTTAAATGGTGTTACAATTAAACTCAATTTTAAACAAGAGTGTGTTAAATGCATGTTGCTAACTCAACCACAAATTAAAGGTTTGGAATCCTCAATATATTTCTGAGTATGTTTGTGTTCTTATGTTAAAACAAAGTACTATTCTTTCCCTTTAAGCTCACCCTTTTGTGAAAAATGATCAGCTTTCTTTAACAGATATTAATAATATTTCCTTCACTGTAGCTTTTAACAAGAAAAATTCTTTGTTTTTCTTTCTTAGAGAAATAATGTTTAACGTAAAATTTCTTGAAGGCTAACGATGTTACCTTGCTAGTGTTTCATGAAAATTACATTAGAGAACAATTATAAGTAGAGATTAATAAATATTGATTTTACAGCTAATTAACTTAAATATTTATTTTATATTATCACCAGGGTCTTTTGATAACAGTTTATCCATAAACTAGAAATACAAACATTTAATTCTTAGGGAAAAAATTCCCATAATTTTTCTCCCCAAATCTTCGGGTCTTTCAAAATTTTTATGAGTTCACAAAGGATAAAGTTTCTCATCATATTTGTTTATTTGTTTTGTTTTTGTTGCCAGTCCTGGGGCATGGACTGAGGGCCTGAACACTGTCTCTGATTTGTTTTTGCTCAAGGCTAGCACTCTGCCACTTGAGCCACAGAGCCACTCCCGGCTTTTTTTCTATATATTTGGTGCTGAAGAATCAAACCCAGGGCTTCATGTGTACGAGGCGAGCACTTGTACCACTAGGCCATATTCCCAACCCTTCTCATCATATTTGGCTATGTCCTATTGTCACTTCCTTTTTTGTATTGTCTGGTTAGTTCTCTGCCATGTAAATAACCTCTGCTTTTGACTATAGTATAATCAATAATTGATAAAAGGAATTTGGACACTAAATACTCACACAATCCTAGAGAACTGTATCGATTGCCAGTATATGGCATAAAATACAACTAACTGTATTAGCACTACCAATAATAACTTATTGAAACTTAAGCTATCCTGGGCACTGTGGTTCATAACTATAATCTCAGCACTTGAGAGGCTGAGTACTGAGGATGCAAGTTTGAGGTCCACCTTGACTCTGCCTCAAAAAAGATAAGTGAAAAACAAGAAAAAAAGTCAGCTCCTTAAAGAAATTTAGTATCTTTTCTTCCCAATACTTACTATGGCACCAGGCATATATTTGGCACGCAAACATTTTACTGATTCCAACTGTTCTTAAATCAAAAAGGTCCCTGAAAATCATACTTTCTTCTAATCTGATATGATGAGAGTCAGAATATGATTAAATTCATTTATTCAACTCTTTTTTATGGAAGTTTTAGAAATAATTTTGGCACATTTTTAAATACAGAGGACACAACAATAAACAAATCATATCAAACTCTTTTTTGTGCTACAGCTAATAGTTTACTCCTGTACTCCCAGAGGCGCAGGAGGCTGAAGTCTTGCTGTTCAGAGCCAGCCTAGGCAGACAAATTCTTGAGACTCTCATCACCAAATAACCAAGAAGTCTAGAAAGACCTCATAGATGGCTACTTGAAAAACTTAAATCAATGGTATAAAATATAAGTTGTTGGTTTGGAAAACAGGTATGTGCTCACTCTTGAAAAAGTTGATTTGAGGTGCTACCAACAACAGACAAATGGAACATAAGAAAAGATATTTACATTTTATAATAACTGAAATTAAGAGTAACAGAAAGATACTTAGAGTTTATAATAATTGAGTGAAAGTAAAGTCTAAAACATAAAATGGACAATAGAAGCTAAAAGAAAAATATGAATGTTTTGTCTGTTTCTAACTTTGCCACCTAAGAAGGTATTCTTGAATCTAATTATGATTAACTTACTCAGTGAGCTTTACTGAATGCATTATGAATAGGACTCTCTAAATGGGTTTCATATTCATCAATCAAACATTTATGTCTCCATAAACTCCTAGGTGGAAATCCTAATCCCCAAGGTGATAGTATCAGGATGTAATAGGTCCCAAGGGGCTGGGCTATCTTGAATGGAATTAATGGCCCTTTTAAAGGAAGCCTGAGGACACCCATCAATCCATTCCATGGTGAGAGTACACAGCCCATCATTGTCCATGAGAAGGACCACCCTCAGCGGACACCATATACAGAGCTGCCTTGATCTTTAACTTCTCACCCTCCAGAACCATATGGAGTTAATTCCTCTTGTTTCTAAGCCATTCTGCCTATAATGCTTTGTGAAAATATCCAAACTGATGAACACATATTGGTTAAATTTATTGGAAGCTCAGAGCTTCCTGCAGTCTCCCACTTCCCACACTTGTCTAGGAGAAATGCTCATGTGTATTGGTGGAATGAGGACCATGCTAGTAGGCCACAATTTGGAGATAGGAAGCAATAGCATAAGCTCTGGGTGGCCCTTTTTTCTTTGAGAGGCCTCACAGTGGTAGGCATCAGAGCAGTGTTAAATCTTGAGGGATCCTTTCTATTCTGAAAGGGGTAACTTTTTTCTCTCATCCAGCTGATTGAGCTGAAGTCAGCCACTTGAGAAGTGACTGAGTCAACCCTCTAACATCTCTCTTCTACCTCCCACTGATGGTATACTTTAGGTTGGGAATTTCTGGCACAACCTGTGAAAAAGCAAAGATTTCCATTCAGGCTCATACTGGGATTTCACTCTGATACTGAGGCCTAAGCAAAGAACTACTCACTGGATGCTGCCAAACTCTCTCTAGGCTGGGGCAGTGCCCAATAAATAATAACATTTCCAGCTAGAAGCCAGGGGCTCAAACCTCTAATCCTAGCTACTAAGGAGGCTGAGATCTGAGGATCACAGTTCGAAGCCAATGGGCAGGAAAGTCCATGACACTCTTAATCCCCAATTAACCAGCAAAAAAAAGCCAGAAGTGGATCTGTGAGTCAAGTAATACAGCACTTGCCTTAAACAAAAAATCTCAGGGACAGCACTTAGGCCCTGAATTCAAGCCCAGGATAGTGCAAAAAAAAAAAAAAAAAAAAAAAAGAAAGAAAAAAGAAAAGAAAAGAAAAAGAAAAAAGACTTTGACTTTGGCAATTTCTTGTACAGAAATCAGTTGAAGAAATATTTCAGACAGTCTAAAGCTGTGGCCCAGTTCTAACCTCACATAACCCCAATGCTTCCTTTCCTCAACTGAATTATAAATTCTCTAAACATAGAATCATCCAGATTTTCTGTTCTTAGCTTTACATGCAAAATGTCAGCAGGCACTGCTTTCTGTTTATACACATAGAAGATATATACAGTGAAAACTATGACATCATTTTTTAAGTTCAAGATAGAATTAGTTTAAGGGCAAGCTGCGGTTGGGAATGCTATAATCAGATTACTACCTTGGACAATGTCAATTATAGCAGCTTCATCAGGTTCATGTCACAAATCATTATTCCCAGCAAATTAAACTTGACTTTAAAAAAACAGAGTCATTTTTCTGTATTGTTACTTCTCTTAACACCAACCTTAGGATTGTTAATTGGAGTAAACATGAATGTTCAGAATCCGGGGGTGTGTTTTGACCTCAATAATAATTCCAAATAACTGCACATCACATGCAGTGAGAACAATCTCTACCTCTTTCTTGGAGTTAGAATAGGCAATCCAATAATAGGCAAGGAAGCTACAAAGGATCAGAGTCAGAAGCTAGTAAGACTGCCAAATTCTTTCTGATGCTAGTGGTTCATGCCTGTAAGCCTACACTCAGGAGGCTGAGATCTGTAGATCAAATTTGAAGCCAGTCCAGGCAGGACAGTTTATGAAACTCTTATCTCCAATTAACTACACAATGGATACTCTTCCAACTTTATTAAATTTTTTATTTTTATTCTTACTGAAAAGGTGATGTACATAGGGGTTACAGTTATATAAGTAAGGCATTGGTTATATTTCTTCTTGGACAGTACCATTTTCTCCCAGGTTTTTTTTTCTACTTTCCTTCCAAGTTGTATAGTTCATTTCCATCATTGTGTCTAGTGAGTATCACTGCTGAATTAGTTCATTCTTTGTCCTACTGTTTCTCTACTTCCCCTTTCCCTCCTCAAATCAAATAAATTAACATACAAGACAAAGGGTACAGAATTTTGTTTTAAAGGAAGAAAACAGAAAAAATGGAAAAACCTCTTGATTCTACTTCTTGGAGTTCATTTCAACATTTTTTTTTTCTTTTGCCAATCCTGGGGCTTGAACTTGGGGCCTGAGCACTGCACTGTCCTTGGCTTCTTTTTACTCAAGGCTAGTACTCTGCCAACTTGAGCCACAGCGCCATTACTGGCCTTTTCTATATATGTGGTGCTGAGGAATCGAACCTAGGGCTTCATGTATAGGAGGCAAGCACTCTTGCCACTAGGCCATATTCCCAGCCCCTGAAGTTCATTTCAATAAGCATCTTTTTGTATGATCATATGCACATAGCTATTGAGCCCTTGTGATCATCTCCTAAGAATATCCTCCTCTGGCCTCACCATGTGAATGGCTAGCGTCCTGTTAAGTTAATCATTCTAAGTATAATTTTTTGTCTCTTACTATCTATTGGGTTTGCTTATAGATTTATGTGCACACTCTATTACAAATGAAGGAAATTATGCAACCTATGTTTCTTTGGTTCCAAGCTTTTTCCATTTCCATTTCCATTTGAACTTTACAAAAGAAAATATCAACATTTGCAACAATGTGAATAAACTATAGAAAAAATTGACCCCCATTCTAAATATAAGACCTCAATACCTTAAAATGGGCAGAGGTAACGGTGATAACTAAATTGTTAACATTTGTTAAATGTTACCTATGCTAAGCAGTGTTTTAAGGGCCTTAACTGTATAGTTTCATGTATCTTTAAGAACAATGTCACAACGCTAGAGTTATCTATTTCATAGAGAAGGAATTGAGACACAAAGGGTTGAGTAAGATACTCGTTATATGTATACATATATGTACATACATACACACACATAATGATCAGTGGTTCACATCTAATAAAGTATTCTGATTGTTTTAAGTTGTTATGTGTTTAAAAATATTGTAGACACCATCCAAATTCACCCTCATTGATAATTTCTATTGTCTGTTTAAAGGACAAGCAATGGGACAACTTTCCATTGGTCTAAATAATGATCAAAAGCTCCAAAGCAGAGACATTGAGAAACCATTTATCTTGTGGATTCCAACAATATGAGCAGCAAAGCAAGGAGTCCAGTAACTTATATTAGAAGGCTCTTTGTAGCCAGGATTTCCTACTACTCTTTAAAAATTCCTGAATACCCTAAAGTGGATTCATTGATATAGGCGATATGAAATATATATATGTGCTATATTTAGTATTAGAAATTAGAAATGAACAAACAAACACAAATATACATGGCATCAGTACCATTAGCTGTCAGAATTACAACATCAGCACACATCATATAGGTCTGGAAGAGTCCACTATATACAATATGGAGTGAAATGAAAGTAAATGTATCCTGGGAGCCTAACTCCAACCCCAGTATGCCCATGTGGGAGTGTTCCTTCTTTCTTCCCTCCCTCATTCCCCATTCCCCATTCCCCTTCCTTCCTTCCTTCCTTCCTTTCTTCCTTCCTTCCTTTCTTCCTTCCTTCCTTTCTTCCTTCCTCCAACCTTTCCTCCCACCCTTCCTTCCCTCCTTCTTTCCTTTTTGTTCATTCCTTTCTTCCTTCCATCTTCCTTTGTGTGCCTGTCTCACCATTTATTCTGAGAAGTACATGATTTGCCAAGGTTTCACATTTACACTGCTAGGGACCATTTATCTCAGTATGAGTCACACTTTAGAGGACACTTTAGACTTTAAAGTTGATGCCAGAATTAGGTAAGATTTATGGAGTCACTGGAGTAAATGAATGCATTTTGTACCCATATAGGAGTGGCATGAATGTGGAGGGACCAAGAGAAAAATACAATGGCTTGAATATGCCCCCTGAAAAATTCAGGTATTTCCAAGGCAACAATATTAAGAAGTAAAGCCTTCAAGAGGCAATCTAGACATGGGGGCTTCATCTATGTGGAAAATACTAAAATCCTTGTTGGGTGCCATGGCTCACCCCTGTGATCCTAATTACTGAGGAGGCTGAAATCTGAGGACCATAGTTCAAAGCCAGCCTGGGCAAGAAAGTCTGTGATATTCTTATTCCTGACTAGTCACCAAAAAAGCAGTAAGTGGAGTAGTGTCTCAAGTGGTAGAGCCTTGAGCAAAAAGAAAAGCAAAGCAAAGAAAAAAAGTTCAGGGAAACCCAGGCTCTGGCAGGACTAGAACACACACACACACACACACACACACACACACACACACACACACACACACACACAAACACACACATCTTTTAAAAAGAGGTTTTGAGCAGCATTTCATTTACTTGCTCTTTTGTGTTCTACCCTATGAGGACAAAACAAAACTAACTCCACTATACCAAGTGCCAGCACCTTGAATGGGACTTGCTAGCCTCCAGGAAGAACTATGTGAAATAAATTTATTTAAAACAAAAACAACCACTAGTCTCAGTACTCTGCTACAGCAACACCAACAGACTAAAGCAAGTTTGTTTCAGAATGCCAAACCTGTTTGTCTTAGATAAATCTAACAGTTTCATCTTCCTATTAAAACAATGAGTTAATTAACAAAGAAACACAAAAGCAAACAAAACCCTGAAAGAAGTATTCCCTGTTTTGAACCAATCACCCCACTACTTATAACAAAAATAGCACCAAACAATATTACTTTTTTTACGCCATGCATGTAAAGAACTATTAAAACCAAGAAAGTGGGCAGGGGAGAGAAAAACTGAGAGATGAGTGAGGGAAAGGGGACATTGTCTTTAAAAGAAACTTTATCTGACTTGTATAACTGTAACCCCTCTGTCCATCACCTTTATAATAACAATAAAAATACTTTTTAAAAAACCCTTTCCTCTCAAAGTTGTGTTTTCCTTTCCATTCAGGTACATACCCTAGGGGAAAAAATGAATTTTTATTGAGAAAAATTCAATAGTCAAAAGGTCCATCATTTTTAAGTTAAACTATTTCATTATGCTCATATGTTTTTATACTCTAGGTTTGGTTTATGAAACAAGATAGACAAAAGGAAATGGAAAAGGAAAAGTACAGGTGGTTTCCTAAATTTTAGTCCCAGCTTTGCATCAAGTGCACCTATATGATAGCTTCCACCTGGAAATACTATGGTGTCCTGTTCTTTCTCAAGTACTCACCTTCTGGTGAATGAGGCTCTGCAGAGAATTAGGTGACAGCCTGACCTTTCCAAAGCAGGAAAAGTGCTGTGGTGTTAGCAATCAGTAAATCCTAAAATCAGCAGCAAACATGTTGATTAGATGCCCCATTGTTTCCAAATTCCTCCACTTGACAGTTTCTGGAGTTCAGAGAGAAATAGTCAGATAGATGCCACAGTTTTGTTTTGTTTTTTTTTTTTGTTTTGTTTTGGTTTTTTTTTTGGCCAGTCCTGGGCCTTGGACTCAGGGCCTGAGCACTGTCCCTGGCTTCTTCCCGCTCAAGGCTAGCACTCTGCCACTTGAGCCACAGCGCCGCCTCTGGCCGTTTTCTGTATATGTGGGGCCTCGTGTATCTGAGGCAGGCACTCTTGCCACTAGGCTATATCCCCAGCCCTAGATGCCACAGTTTTACAAAGATTATTTTACTGCAGCTAAATAGAGGAAGCAATTCACTCAGCACATGTTTTGCCTTCCCCTCTTAACCTGCCCTACAAATGAAGTTTAACAAATATGTTGTAGAACAGTTGCTGGAGGAATTAGGTAAGTACTTCTCAGTCTCAGGTAGCAATATGGACCTAGTGTGATACAGTAGTACCTCTGGGATAGGTGGTATTGCTCCTTACAGCATCAGTACATCTTGTATTTTGGTCCCCAAGACTGATCTGCTAGCCAAGATGAAGAATAGTATTTATTATGGGCCATCTAGAAACATCTATCAGTTTATGTACATCTAACACTCTTCCAGTCAAGGATCTGGGGTGTTGAGCAGGATCCAGTCTACATCACCTTCTTGGATTCTTCTAATTCCTCAGCTCTTCAGCATTCTGTTCTCTGCTGGATGCGTTTGCTTTACCTGAACTCCTTGTAGTCCAGCTAGAAACTTTCAAAACATTGATGCTTAAAGAGGAAGTGAAAAACTAGTGAATTTATCCTGAAAGTCTGAGTAAAGAAACAAGGTGGTCTCTTGCTTTATTTTTTTCAAAAGCAAGAAGTTTTGATTCCAAAGCTCTTTGTTACTATGACCCTAGGCACTGAGTTCAAGGCCTGTGCAGTTGATACCATCTTGCTTTAAAAGCTCTATTTATAATTATTTTCTAGGAGTAATAAAAATGTGGAATTATTTCATCACACATTTTTCATATATTGAAAGCAGACAGTATGTTTCATTAAGGAAGTAGACATACACTATTTGTTCTCACAATATACTTATTAGTTGGCGCACAGCTGGCATCTTATTCTTGCTATAAGACAGATAACCAACCAATATTCACTTATTCTTTGGGAAATTATCAGGCATAATCCTTCAAGCACTGAAAATTTTACACTGTGCTAAATTAATTTATCCTATTTCTTTTCCCTCTTAAAGTTAAAACAGTTCAATTTTGGTAAATTATGTGACCTAATTCTGTAATAAATACATATAGCATCCTAACAGACCCTTCTACTTAGCCCCTCTGAACCTTCCAAACTAAACTGGCTTACCAGCTCATTGATGGCCAATATGAACCATCATTAAGGACCATTGAACAATTTAGACTATTCATCATCTAATGATCTATCATCATGTGTACCTGGAATCATTTTCAGTGCTCTAATATTCGGGTTAAAGAAATAGAATCATATACATATATGTAAATTTTTGCAAAAACAAATATGGAATGTTCACTTTGAATGTTAGAAAGAAAATTAAAATCTGCTCCAATCCATACAAAACATCATGTTTTCTTAAATAGCCTATGTTTTCTTTTTATAAAATAATTTTAGTCACCAATGGAGTCTCACTGAGAATAGAGATAGTCTATGTATAGTTTCTTAAGCAGAAAGAAACAAAAGGCCAGAACCATTACACAGCTGTTAGAGTTTTCCCATAAAGAACTACAACTAGAACTAGTCCATTTTCATTTTCTTTTTTTTCCCCTTCTTTTTGTTTATTGGTCTTCAAGTTTGAACTTGAGGCCTGGGCACTAGCCCTGAGCGCTTCTGCTCAGTGCTAATGCTCTACCACTTTGAGCCATAGCATTATTTGTGGTTTTCTGGTTACTTCTGGTTCCAGGACTGGCTTGAAACTGAGATCCTCAGATCTCAGCCTCCTGAGTATCTAGGATTATGGGCAAGAGCCAATGGTGTCTGGCAAGTTTAGTTTACTTTATGTTTGGTTTTTTTTTAGCGTGACTTTTCTGACAGGTAGTAAGAAACAACATTCATTAAAACTGTGCAGTTTTTTCTAAGACTTTCAATGCAAGATATACATTTATTGAAATTTTGTATCATTCCATAGACACTTAGTTAAGTGTCAAACAAATCAGAGAATCAAAGATAATTCATACCTTGAATAAAGGTATGAATAAATATTATATGGATGGCGAGAGGCTATTATCTTCAATTATAGTTTTAAGGAAGACATTGGATTCCAGATGGTAGAAGATTTAAAAATGAGAATAGCTTTATTAAGCAAAATAAAATGTTGTCAATGGGAATGCTTGAGAAGAGCCATCAGCCATGTAGTTAAATAACAGAAAAACAAGAAAAGCAATGCCCACATGTGAATAATTCAGCAAGACCAAGTGAAGCCACAGGTCCGGGGGCTCAGAAATTTTTCTCCAGTCTGTGTGACACAGTAATCTGCTACACAGTTAATCATTTGGAAGATATTTCCACCAGCCTGGGGCCTATGTCTGGTATAAAGATATAGTGCCTCTCTCTACCAGACTAATGCCAGCTGTGAGTGTTTGTGTATGTGTGTGTGTGTGTGTGTGTGTGTGTGTGTGTGTCTATCTACAAATCTAATGACCGTGTTGACATCCCACAAATCTACATGACTTCAATAACACTCTCTACCAGTCTGCTCAAAGATCCTCTCCATGCTGGTCTTGGCATGCTATTTTTATTTCCAACTGTTAAGACATATAACAAAAATAGACTAAAAGAAATACACCAAGAATTAAAATGATTAGTCCAATGTAACTATAAACATGAAATTATTAATTCCAAGTTACCAGTGTAACATCGCTTTGTCAACTCCTGTTCCTGTTTGGCCAGACCACACATTCACTACCATCACATAATCACATGTTATTTTCAGTAGCTTCAACAAAAACAAAAAGAAACTCCACTGGAAAACATTTTATACTCAGAGCCACTGGAATGATGAAAATTCACTAATTCTATGATTTGTATTTAAAGTACCAAGGAGAAATATGACACAGATTTAATGAACATTGTTTCTCATTATCCCTCAGAATATAATCATGTTTCAAAAAATGAAAAAGACAGAAGCTCTGGCTAGTTCTAGTTCCTTTCAGGATAACTGTAACAGCTACTCAGTGGTTCTGGATGTGCTCAATATGACTCCACTGCTGGCTAAAGGTACTTTATTAAAGAGAAATGTGCCATTTTTCATAGATTGGAACAGATTTCAATTTTCATTCTAATATCCAATATTTATTAACATTCAAATGAGTATTCTTTTTATTTATTTTTGGTACCAGTTCAGGTTGTTTGAACTCAGGGCCTAAGCACTGTCCATTCTCTCTCTCACTCTCTCTCTCTCTCACTCTCTCTCTCTCTCTTTCTCAACACTCTCTAGAATTTTAACTCTTTAGCATGTAAAAAGGGAGGCTGGAGGCATGGCTCCATTGCTCAAACATCAGCCAATGAGCAAAAGCATCACATAGAGTTCAAATTCCAGTCCGAGACCAAAAATAAGGGTAAGAAGGAAGGAAGGAGGAAGGAAATAAAAGCCAAAGCAAAGACAAAATGATGCTATATTTGATAAAAATTCAACAAAGTCAAAGGAGTTTCTTAATATATGACCTCCCAAAGGTTCTAACATGCAAATATGGTTGACAAAATTCTTAATAGGAAAATATATGATCTAGTATTCACTGAGCTTATTTAATAAGGAATTCTTATTTCATAAAGATAAAAAACAGAAATCAAATTCTATAGAATATATACTTTTAAATACCCAATAAGTTGCAGTCTCATTGGGTTAGAAATAGGTCAACAAGCAGTCATATCTAATATGCCCTATAAGCCAATATACATTTATGAAATTTTCTTATAATTTCCCCTAAATTTTTATCTCAGTGTATATGTGAAGAACCCTTGGCACATGTTTAATCAGAAAGATAATTAATAGCAATTTAAATACATGTCAGCCTGATCTCTTTTCCCTTCAATAATCCATGATCCAGAGGCCATCACTGAAAATTGTGATATGTGGAGAAAAGAGAGTTTTGATTTGGAGGAAGAATATTTTTCCTCTTAAAAAGGAGAATGTGAAGATTGTCAAGAAAGAACTTAGCTGAGATGCAGGAGAATGACCAAAAGGGTGACTCTGATAAAGAAGCATTAGACATGTAGATGGATATGTTACTTTTCAAACCCTCGTACAAGCCTTTGAAGTTTAGAAAAAAGCTTAGAACATTTTTCTCAGTAACTATTCTATTAGAATGAATATCAAGTTTGAATGCAAAATGATTTACACAATTCACTGCTTATTAGAACACCTACATAGAGGTTCTGGGATCCAGATTTTCCCCACAACAGTATTTTCCAAATATCCTTAGGAAACTCACTTTATTCTATGCAGTTCTCTGAACTACAGATAAGTAAAAGAGAAATAAAAACACACATCAATATAGATTTTTCTTTGTTATTTCCATAGAAACATTTGCTAGAATATAATAGATAAGTGACAATCTCATGACCTCTCAAGAGATGTAAACCGAATGCATTTTGCTAGAAAGTCCATTTTCATCATCAAACAAGAATTGGCTTAGTATCTTCCCAGGAATTTAGAAATACATATATGTAGTATATACAGGACAATCCAAACGAATATTTTACCATTCTACTATGATCAATTCCCAAAGCATGTTACGAACAAGGCAAAACCTCACAGTGACATCACACAATGGCGTTCTGCTTTTATTCAAACTCTTGGCAGTACCCTATTACATTGAGATTTAAAATGAAGCTGAGGGGGAAGATGGCTGCTGTTCAAAACTAACCAGACAAAAAACAGATGGAAAAGGGACGAATTGCAGGACATGACAGTACATTCTTTTTAACAGCACAATTATAATGCCATCTGTTCCTCAAGCACAGGTTTCACTGCATCCTTGTTTTACCTGATAGATGGAGAGAGGAGAAGCATTTTCAATCTCAGGAATGGCAAGGCTGTAAGATGTTACTTCTACATGCAGCTGTTCATTTAATGATGTCATGGACAGAGTTGATTAACAACATCCTACCCCACACAGTATTTCCACAGCCAGGAAAGTCATCTTGTAACTAAATAACTTATTGCCCCAGCTCTGAGGTGGAAGGGCAAATCTGAACAACATCACGATCTCCCAGGCCTCAAGAGGAAAGGATGAGGGGGGAAGCATGGGGCACAGTGCACAATTTTTCTTCAGCCTTGGCATATTTCTGCTAGTGTCAGAGTGATTTTACTGGCATGAGTCAGAAAGCATGTGAGTCATCTGTATAATAAATGAGACAACTTTATTTCATTCAGCTTTTGTCGCTTCATTATGGCAAGAGAAAGGAAGGAAAATTTCTGTTTTCTGTCAGAAATGACAGAAATGATCAGTCACTGATGGCTCACATGCTCCCATCAGAACTATCCGAGATGATAATGCCATAGCTTGTATTGCCAGCAACTCAGGCAAGAGCTTGGTTGCCAAGCATACTGGCTGTGCAATGATTTACCATTTCCAAATGTTACATTTGACAACAAATCTAAGAAGTGCAGCCTTCTCAGCTAGAAGCTTCTAGAGTTAGATCTTCCCTTGCTGTGGCTTGGTTTTGGTCTCAGCAGGAAAGACCAGGTTTAAACAGTGCTGTTTACCATAAATGAATCTCTGGACTTGGGTACCACACTCCAGGTTGCCTGAATCTTTTCTGTTCAACCACAACATCCACCCAACCCAACCAAATCAAACTGAATTAGCTGGCTTGAGTGAACTGGCAGCTCCACTCTTAACTGAAGGAGTTAGGGGAGAACCATTTTGTAAAAAAATGTACTTGTTCACCAAGAATAGGATTTAGGCTAAAGTCACCTCTTGAAAGATGTGAAATGCAACACAAGAATGTGAGAGTCTGATGGCTCCCCAAATTGGGACCCAGATCCTAAGTGGAATGCAGAAACTGTCTATGCAATAGCTTCATGGTACTCATGGAGTCTCACTTGACTTACTTCAAAATGTGGGAAGTAACTCATTCATTCACTTAAAAGGCAATCCAATTTTTTTGTCTGCGAGACCTGATGAGAAAGTAGGTATTGCTTATGCTAATTCACCTTCTGGCCACTTACAGCAGAATATTTATGTACATAGCATTTCATAATCTATCCCCTAAGCCACTGTGATTCTAGAACTTGGAATCATTCAGCTTTGTTTAGGACCTTGATCAGTATCAGGCTCTTCTATACCTCTGCTTATCAGACCTGTGGGGCTGTTTCAGGCCAGTTGAGTCAACTAGCCCATCTCTTTGGCCAGCATCTCTGATCAGAGTATGAACCCTGTGTGAAAATTTAGCATATGGCCTCAAAATTAATTTCTTCTGAGGTACAGTTCTACTCAAATCTGTCCTCTAGAGAGTTCTTTGATGGCACCTAGATATTCCTAAATGTTCCTGGCCATCTTGTTGATTTTGCATCCAAGTTTTGGTTCTGCCTTGAAACCCCACTTCCACTTTCCTCTGCTTCTCATTGGGTGAATGAGTTGAAGAAAGACAATGTCCAGGGCTCAGCAATTAGTATTCAAATATTGGAAAACCAGGGTTAAAAAGGAGAACCGGAACACAAGCAGAGAGAAGGGTGGATGATGCACAAAACAGAATGGAGAATGAAGAATGAATATAAGAAACTGATTTGATGATATGTATTGAGGACTGTGTACATGAGAAGAGGAAAAAAATGAAATTGAGAACCACAGGGTACTCCTATTCACCAAGATAGATGGTATGGAAAGAGTCTGTGGGAAAGGAATGATTCATTTCTCAATGTGATTGATTTCCAGTGACTATGGGCCTCTCAAATTGATATATTTATAAGACCATTGAACATATGGGTCCAGAATCCATCAGAGTTTTTTATTAAATCTGAGGAGAGACATTGAGAGAGGGTTTTCTTAAAGAAATCAGAGGCATTGGATTTGCAGCGAAAGATGGTAACTTTTAGCATCATGACATTGACTCTTTGAGCAGATAAAGTCCTTGAGAGGAAATCTAGAATAGATGTTAAGGGGAAAGGCATATAAAAGACTAGCTTATAAAAATCAAAGAAAAAGATAGTTTCAAGAAGAAAATGCTCCAGAATAACAAAATGTCCATCAGAGTTTTCAATTCTGTAAGAAAAATTAAAAATCTAGTCTTTTCTTTATAATATAAAGGCTGATAATACCAATGGCAAGAAACTAGCAGGGACTTGGAAAAAATTTTCCCTCTTGCTGAACATAGAGGCAGACTTGCAACTTATCACTTGTAGTTAGCTACTGAGAGATGTGTGATTCCTGGCCAACAGAATGTGGACACAAATATGAAGACCATAAAAATAGCATTGTCAAATCTTACCTCCCAAATGCAGTACTAAAATGAACCTAAGAAGGAGGCTGTGCCCCACATGGAGGTTTCTGAGTGCATAGTCTTGGGAGGAAACTAACTTTTGGAGAGTTGGGACTACTTGATTGGAAAGAAATACAGTGACCTTATTCAATTTTTATTGAATGACTACTGTGCCATATTGTAGACAATATACTATATTTTATCATATAGTAGTAACATGATTTAAAAAGAAACCCTAAGTTTCTGTTTTCCACCACCTTATATCTTAGTATACTCTAATCTTCACAGAAGGAAAACTGAAGGAGCCCCAATCAAAGGAATCTACTCTGGTAGACATATAGTGTATTATTGCACATTTAAATACCAACTCTATCCTGTTCAGATACCCAATGTAAACAAGCAAAAATTGAGCTGACATATAGTCTAAGAAATAAGTTGTTGCTATCACATCCTTTATCAACCATGCCCTTTCAAACCAGAATGTAATAACAAGCAAAATCCCAGAACTGGGCTGGGAATATAGCCTAGTGGCAAGAGTGCCTGCCTCGGATACACGAGGCCCTAGGTTCGATTCCCCAGCACCACATATACAGAAAACGGCCAGAAGCGGCGCTGTGGCTCGTGGCAGAGTGCTAGCCTTGAGCGGGAAGAAGCCAGGGACAGTGCTCAGGCCCTGAGTCCAAGGCCCAGGACTGGCCAAAAAAAAAAAAAAAAAAAAAAATCCCAGAACTCCAAAAGAAGTAACTCTTTAATATAGACAGGTCCCACTTTTTAAAAGATGACAGAGATAGGTAGATGATAGACAGACAAACTGACAGACAGACAGACAGACAGGGAGACAGATGATAGACACAAACACACAGAGAGAGACAGGCAGAGAGAGGATAGTCCTTGATGTATTCCACGAGCAAGAATAATCCATCGAGGCACAACTTAAGGTGGGAAAGGGCTTTATTTACAAAGGGATTTTATTTACAACCTAAAACCGGGAACTAGAGCAGCCTTCCATCGCCAAATGCTAGCCTGAGACTACCTTGTCCTTGACTAGCTACCGAGAACCCAGACCTGAGACCTGTTCTGAACTGAACTCCGAACCTCCACCTTAATCTCCAACCACCTCAGCCTCCAAACCTCCAGACCTCCAGACCTCCAGAGGAGCAAACTTCCTTTCGTAGGCCTTCCCTCTCCTCAAGCTGTAAGCCTCAAGCCTCCCCACAGGCTTTAGGCTTCTCTGCAGGCCTCAACCTTCAAACTCTCCCTCAGGCCTCAGGTTCCAGACTCCTCCACAGGCTTCAGGCCTCAGACTCCTCCACAGGCCTCAAGCCTTGGACTCTTGCGCAGGCCCTAGGCTCCAAACTCCTCCTCAGGCCTAAGGCTCAGGACTCTCCCTCTGGCCTCAGGCCTCAAACCCTCCCCAGGCCTAAGGCTCCGGTCAGCTCTGCCCCATTCCTCCAGCCGGCCCATTATGGCTCACTGCTCTGCTCCTCTCCTCAGGCTGGCTTAGTTCTCTCCATTCGCTGCTCCTCCTCCAGCCAGCCAAGTTCGGCTCTCTGCTCGGCTCCTCTGGCCCTGTTCAGCTCCATCCCTTGCCTCTGGCCAGCCTGCTTGTCTCTGCTCCACTCTGCAGGCTGGCCTGGTTGTGCTCCACTTGGCTGCACTCACCTCTTCTCTCCTCCTCCTGCTCTTCTCTTTTCCCCCCTATGCCCAGGCCCTGCCCTTACTCCTGACAAAGCTTAATGCCACGCCCCCTCCTATGTCCTAGGCCATGACACAGCAGGGGGTGGGATTTCCCTGCCTGGTGGGTTATTACAGTTCTCTACAAATATATATGCACATACATCTGTGTATAGATTCTCTATACTTTAAAACCTGTAAAGTCTACCCCTTTCTAATTCAAATGGGTCTTTATTCTTTAATGTCAAATCAAAGGAAAATAAAGCACTCTTTCTCCCTTTGATGCAACTAATTTATTCCAAATCACAGAGCCACAATTTAATCCAAGGAGACATAGAAGTTAGTGGCATCAGGGCTGTGCTACCCACTCAGGTACTGTGCCGGTGTGACTTGCTTAGTCATGTGGAAAAGATGTCCCCTTGGGCCAGGTGCTCTAGGTTTTCTTCTCTTCAGGACTTAAAGCCTTCCTACTCCAGAATAAGAAATCTTGTGTCAAGCACATCTGCTAATTTTTCTAGGGCAAAACAAAACTTTCCCAGTAAATTGGGCAAACTTGATGAATTAAAAAACATACTTTTTCGGGCTGGGGATATAGCCTAGTGGCAAGAGTGCCTGCCTCGGATACACGAGGCCCTAGGTTCGATTCCACAGCACCACATATACAGAAAACGGCCAGAAGCGGAGCTGTGGCTCAAGTGGCAGAGTGCTAGCCTTGAGCGAGAAGAAGCCAGGGACAGTGCTCAGGCCCTGAGTCCAAGGCCCAGGACTGGCCAAAAAAAAAAAAAAAAAAAAAAAAATACTTTTTCCCCATTGGGAGAGATAGGTCAAATTTGTTTAATGAACTTGATTTGGAAAATATTACACAAAGTGATGATGCCAATGTGAGAATAGACGGAGTTAGGATGTTGAAGATTCACGACCTAAGAATATCTTATTATTGAGTGACATGAATACATCCCAGTGAAAGAGGAGCATGAGCATAGAAGTATGTCCTTGTATCAAAGTTGTATCCATTCATAAAACCATGTCTGAGAAATGAACTGTCATAGATTTCAAGTTCCATAGTATTATTCTATTTCTTGTTCTAATACATTTTAGGTACTATTAAGTACAACTGAGTAGTAATGACTTTTTTTTAAACTCTAGAATTTAGCCCAGGTCAGTGAATGTAGCACTTCCCTCATTCCAGCAGATCATCGTCCTCCCAAAGGTGACCTAGTCACACCTGCCTTTTAACACGATAGTTTAATTTTGCCTTTTATTGAACTGCGTGCATAGAGTGTTAAGTCAAACATCTAGAAACCAAGGCATCTCAGAAATAAGTGTTTATTGAGCCATTGTTCCTGCTAGCCAGAAAAAGTATCAAGTTCTAGGACAAGTTCATGAACTCACCAGCCAAACCCTTATGTAACTGTTAGAAATGTCCACTGGGCCAGAACTAGGCCCAACTTTTGCTCTGGTAGTTAGCCTTGATGGAATAAAAGTGAGAATTTCAACTTAAAGACTCTCTATGTTGATTTTGCCCAGCTGTTACCTGAGTCACTTCTCTTAAGTCTTCTTCCTTTATCCTCTTGCCTTTGTAATTAAATTTAGGACATCTAAGAATTTTTCTCTTTATCAATGAAATCACCACAGTATGACTTTGTGAGTTTCATTCATGGTGTTAGATATAACTGGAGTTTCTCATTCTTACATCTGTAAAGAACTCCATTATGTGAATACCACATGTTATATGGAACTAGCCTTTCTTTTGGTTATTTGAGTTACCAGTTTGAAGCAACTATGAATTGAGCTGTTACCTACATTCTTATACATGTGTTTCTGTGGTTAAATGTGGGTATTTCTGTTGCGTAAACACCTGGTAATAGATTTGTTTAGTGTGTACCTATGGCAGCTTTCCAAAGTGATGATCTACATTCTCCCCAGCACTCAGAATGGAAGTTTTGTTTTGTCTAAATCATTGTTTTTTCTGTAGCAATTTTAGTTAGAATTGTCCTATTAAATATCTTGTGTACCTTTTGTACACTTACTAACCAATAGGATTTCTGTTCTCTGTAAGGTCTCTGAAGTCTATTATCCATCTTTTTTGGTTTTTCTATAATTACTGAGTTATTTAAGCTTTTTGTGGTTCATCTTGTCCACATTTGTAATGTTGTTATTTGATAAATTTGATAAATTTGATAAATTCCTAATCTTAACATGCGCTAAATTTTCATTTTTTTCAAGTATGGCTGGCATATTTATAGTGTCCTGCTAATGAATTACTTGCCTATTTCTAAATTGTGAAGGTATTTTCCAATGTTTTTTCCAAAGAGCTGTCTTACCTTTTCCACTTTTTCTCTGTGTATGTGTGTGTATGTGTATCTGTATTTATGTGTGTGTGTGTGTGTGTGTGTGTGTGTTATAGGGAAGGGCCAATATTTATTCTTCCATATCAATAGTCAATTGATCCTGTACAATGTGTTGAAAATATTTTTTCCATGATTCTTTGTACAACTTTATTAGAAATGAGATGGTACATGTTCTCATTCACATAACTGTAAGGTCCCATTCAGGTGCCCCTCCATCCTCTTGCTTAAGTCTCCACCTAGTACCTGTGTTACAAAGGTAACTGGCACACCTACAAGCAGTCACCTCCCCCTTCTCTTAGGTCATATCCTGGATACTCCACCCCCACCCCCCCCCCACACACATACACCTCATGGGACTGTGGGAGGGTCCCAAGTTCTGAGGTCACTCCAAATCATGTGTGGCCACACCTTCCCTCAACCCCCCACCCCCCACACACACCTAGCCACACCTTCTCTCCACCTTTGTCCTATATAAATCCAGGCTGAGGGCAGACAGGCCACTCGGCCATGTGCATTTCCACCATGTATGGCTGGGCAGGCAGTTCAGCAAACAAAGTTCTCTCTTTTGCCTAAATATCGCGTGTGGTATTCTCATTGATAGCTACCTATCTTAACAAACCTTACAATAACATACACTTAATTTCAGATCTTTAGAACAGGTCCTCTTATTAGTGTGGGCCTCCAGCTTAGTTTCTCTTCCTAATACCATTTTGGTTATTCTTGGTTCTCTGATGTGATGTGACTGTCAGATTTTCATATTAAAGTTATACTTGCCTATTCTTTTCTGTTCCCTGGAACAGTTGCTTTAATGCTGGTGTTATTTTCTTAAAGATGTAGTCAATTTAACTGTTTTTGTGATGGTGCCTAGTGCTTTCTTTCAGGAAAAATGTTTAATAAAGTAATATTTGGGCAATAATCATCAGCTTATTTAGATGAGCTATTACAATGTTAGGTTGTTTTCATTGTATCTTTAAATGTCTACTTTTTAAAAATTATTTCACATTGGTTTAGACATGCTTTGAATATTTTACTTTTTAAAATTTCTGTGGAACCTGTAGTGATGTTTACTTTTTAATTCTTGGTATTAACTGTTTATTCTTGATAGTTATTCTCATTAAGATTTGCTATACTTTTTATGCTCAACTTCTGACTTTCTATTTATTATGTTTGAATTTTTTCTACTTTATAACATTATTTTTATCAATTTTCTTTTCACATCTTTTTGTATTCTTCTAGATTCTTTAGGTTATATATAAGATCACTAATCTCCTATATGGTTATTTTGGAATGCATACAGTCCACTCTAGTCATCAATTTTCCTGCATCATGGGGCTTGAAGCACCATCTCTTCACTATTATGAAATTTAAAATTTTTCTAATTGTATCATGATCTTTTAAAATTAAACCTATGGATGATTTAAACACATATTCCTTCAATTGCAACTACTTCGAAACTTTTTTACTTTTTTTTCATTGATATCAAACTAAATTCCAGTGTGTTGGCAGACCATAATCATGTCCTAGAACCAGTGATACTCCACAGAGGAGATCCCTAAAAGAGGAAAGGCCTCCAGACTGGGCTGGTGTAGCAAATTCTTGAGATTGTCAAAATTAAAAACAATTTGAGAGACATGGAGGCAAAGAACAAGAAAGCGTATTAGTAAAGCAAGGCAGAGGAAGGGTAGCACACACCTAAACACGGTGCAGCACATCTAAGAGCAGTGCAATGAGTGCTCCAAAACCAGGGGACTCATGGTGAGCTCGTGGGCAGGAGTTTGACTCAACTTCACCTAAGGATAAATTCTCCCCTTTTATCTCACATCTGCTATTATCAGTCATTCCTGCTGCTTCACTGTTCCATCAGCTGGGCCCAGGCTGATCCACTTACTACATTTGGATCATTATGATGTTATGATGTTTGAGCGTCCCTCTAACCAAAGGCTGGGTTCTACCAGATCCTCTCTTTAAGATGGGGCTTATCCTATAGTGAGAAAAAGAATTAAACAATTATGTGCAAGAGGAGTCATTTTGCCAAGTGTTGTTGTTGTTGTTTTTCCTAGTATAAATGTCTTTTTAAGATATCCTTGTTCAGTATCCAGAACACACGAATTACTTGGACAAGTGGACATTATCAAGAGCTGCTCTTTTTTTCCCCCGCTAAAGGTTGTACCTTATTTTAAAAACATATAACTTGAAATTTGAGAAAGTGCCAGTATGTTTTTAACCAAGCTATTGATTACTACATTTCTACCTCACTCTTTTTCCAGCTGCTCATTTTCAAGGATATTTTTTATAGTTTATCCAGTATTTCAAAAACTGGGACTGTTCACAGGATGTCTAATATAACACATTTATGAGAAGAGACATACATGTAAGTTTCAAGTTTGAGGACACAATGAGAATTTGCTTTCAAAGGGGCTGCTCCTAATTATAGAAAGGAATTCCATGTGGAATATGTCTTTATCACTTGACATCATCAAGTTTTTAGTCAATCTGACAGAAAAAAAAGAATATACACTGGGCTATCACTTGTCATTTCTTTAAGTGTAAGTAGATTTATTATTATTTTTATTTAGGGTAGTTGCAAGGTTTACTATTATTTCTTTAAGTGTAGGTAGGTTTATTATTATTTTTGTAGGTTTATTCAAAACAATTTTTTCTGTAAATTACTTATTCAAATTCTGTTCATTTGTTTATTAAGCTGACTTTTCATGGTTTTGTAGAAGATGAAATTAGCAATTTTCATCCTTCCATGTTGTATTTAACAGTTTTATTCAGATAAAAGTAACATATGCTATATTCAACACATAAAATTTAATGAATTTTAATATATGCATACACCCTAAAACTTCATTACTGCATGAAGTCTCCATCTGCTCACTGCACAAGAGCTGGTTAGTTGAGAGGCAAGGTAGTTGAAGAGAAGGAAGTTTTATTACTAGGAGCTAGCTGAGCAATGGATGGCAGATCTTAATGGAAGGGATTATCCTAAAAGAATATTCTTGCTATCAACCATAAGCAAAGAGTGTACAGAGGAAATTTAAAAGAATGTATTTTTAGCAAAGTATTTGTGGGTACAATAGTATCTATCAGGCCTGCAGTAGTGGTCCATTTCTTTGGTATCCTGACACATGTTCAGGTTTTGAAAATCTAAAGAAACACTACAGATTAAGAAGCTTTATGACACATGCTTTTCTCATTTTTTTCTCTAAAATAATTAACTCTAGTAGTTAATATCTTAACCATTTAGGTGCAACATATTTTTAGAATTTGGAATCCAAACAAAAGCAAGTTTGCAAAGTAAAACATGTCAAAGTCAACTTAATTCTGTAAGTAGCTTCAATATCACATTAAACAATATTCTCATCACACATGCAAATGTGACATTTTGCAAATATTTCCTCTATTTCATAAGCATTTTCTAAAAAGTCAAATTATTGTCCCTCTTACTATGCAAAATTTCCGATTTCTCTGCAGCAAAACCTGCCACTTATTCACCCTAGGGCTTCTTCTTTCTCATTGTTAATGTCCTAATCCAAACTTGTTTATAAACTCACACATTTTTTCTATTTTTGTTTCATCTTTATACATTGGAATTCTTTTTCTGTCAGCAGCCCCAAAACATTCTTTTTGGTGACAAATTCAATTTTTGAGTCAGTCAAAGATAGAAGAATGAATGGTCTCATTTCATACAAATTACCAAACTAATCCAAGTGAAATGAATTGTCCTTTCTATGTCAATAGCTGCCAGACAATTTAAGAAATTATGCTAGCAAGGTTCCATTTCTCTTAGCATCTCAATAGAAACAATTTACTTTTAATTCCAATTTAAGATATATGTGCAGAAATCTTCCTTTTCAATATACCCTTTTAAAAAAGGTTGGATTTGTATATTATTTTATAGGTTTGATGTTATATATGATTTTATTTGTTGCCTTGTTAATGGATGCTAAATTCCAATCAAGAGTGCAGAGAATCCCAGATGAAAATAATGCAGAATAATCCTAGCTAACTCAGGATTGTGGTATCAGAATATGGTGACTTGAAGCCAGCCCAGGTAGAAAACTCCACAAACTCCATCTCTAATTAACTAGAAATGCTAGATTAGAGGAGTGACTGATGTGGCAGCTTGCCAGCCATGAAAAAGCAAGCTTAGCAAGTGCAAGGCCCAGAGTTCAAGTTCCACTTTTGCACAAAATAAGAATAATGACATAGGGAATAAAGTAATTAAAAAATTAAAAGCCCATCACTACTCATAGCAGTGATAGACAAGAAATCATGCCTTCTGGTTATTTATTTTGAGCAATCCCCCTCACCCACTGCTGGAGATAGAGTGGTGGATCTGTACCATGTGAGACAAATGCTTTGCCACTGAGCCACACCCTCTAATTCCTCTTGAGCCCTGAGCGTTATCTACTTTGCCACCTGAGTAAGTTTCGCCTCCGTGGTTTGGGACTCTCTTACTTCAGTGGGGAGGATAGCAGAGGACCCACCAGCAATGGGGAGACAAGGGACTAGTGAGGAATTAGAGGATGGGTAGGAGACAATATGGTCACTGCTGCACATTCTTATTACACCAGAGCCGAGGGTTCTTTCCAAGTAACCTGTAGATAAAGAAGTTTTTCCTCATACTCTACAGGCCAGAGGGCGAGACCGAGAAGAAAGGGGAAAAATAAGCAGAAGATGTGTTGTGACTAAATAGCTAATGAAATAAAATATATAACCAAGAGGAAATATTTTAAGAAATCAGAAGTGAGAGATAGAAAGACCAGAAAAGGATACTCTTAGGCACAGTGCCTAAATGCCTCTTTATAGTTATATAAAGTAATATACATACTGAAATGAGCTCCAAGATATAGAAAGGAAAGACTTCCTCTTTTTGTTTATTTTCAGCAACTAAATTTTCTGTAATCTGTGGACTTCATCTTTATTCACAAGTAAATAAAAACGCAAAAGCAGTTAATAGCTTAAGGACAGAAAATCTATCTTAAAAGCATTGTTAAGATCGGTGTCCTGGGCAATCTTTTTAATTACAGAAAACCAACACTAGTTTCTTTTAATTTTGTTTGAAAATAAAAGCTTATGCTAAAGAGAATTTTTCACTCTTGGTTAACTCCTGAATGCTACAGAAAACATTTCTTCCTTCTAATTTTAAATAAGATTTTATTTAATTTTAAATAGACTTCCTTTTAAATTTGAATAGACTTTTAAATTTGAAATCCTATAGCCTTGCAACTGCCCTAAACTAATAGATAAAATAGAAACTTGAATTTTTCTAAATTACTTATTTTTCACTTGTTAGGTATCCAGGGATAGAAGAATATACAGATATGTTTCTTTTATATAAGAGTAGATGTTCAAATGATTCATTCACAAGTATGGGCATTTTTGCTATATTTCTGTTGAAAGGCTTGTCTGCTCCAACAAATGTGTGCTGTTCTGTTATTTAGTATCTGTATAGAAGGCAGAAGAGCATCTTGGTTGCTTCTGTGCTTTAGTATGCTTGCTTTACAAAGTAGGTATATTTTGGTAAAAATAGGCTGTAGATTCAGATCACCCAAAATAAGCCAGACTTTTTTCATTCATTTTACCAAAGATATGAGAAATATGTTCTTTTCAGGGAAGAACAGGAAATATAACTTCTAATGTGGGGAAACAGCTTACAGGGATATTTTGCCTTGTAGAATATTGAGTTTTAGCCATATGTTCTTGACTTTAACTCACAATATTTACACCACTGGCACAATGATAAAAATCTGAGCTCAGTATGTCCTCTTCAGATTTCATACAATAACTCATTTGCATTTCAGAATCTGTTCATCACATTATGTCATGACCTAAAGAAATTTAAAAAAAATAAATTAAATCAAGCAGAAATATCCCCATTGTGCGTGAAGATTCCAGAAACAAAGTTTCTTCTGTTACTGGTGTAATATCAAATTAAAATGGCAGTATCAAGAATAGAAGAAACATTTATATATTAATACATTTTTATCTTTGCTAAAGTGTGGGATCTGAATCTATTTCCTATTCTGGGTTCTGGCATTTGAATCCTTTCCACTCCTGCACATTTCCAATCCCACACACATCCTCTGGGCCTCATATTCTACTTAATTGAAAGAGAGCTTGCATGAAAACCATATGCTCTCTGTCGGTGTGCTTCCTCTGCTCTCTCCAACTCCAGACAGATAGCAGCCTAGCTCAGAACCTTCTCCATCCATCCATTGCCATATGGCAGGTGAACAGCGCCTCTGCTTAAGATCACAGAAATGGAATTCACTTAGAAACTAACAAGTAGCATCACCTCTCAACCACTCATTTTGCAATTCATTACCTGGCATGAAACCCAAAGGGAGAAACCTATGAGTCAAGTTGGTTCCATGAAATCTGCCATTTCAACATCTTCATCATGGTCTGCCTTTAAAATACAAGCAAACGTGAGTTATTCACTCATACTGGCAATGACTCTTTGCTTGGCCAACTGTTAAGATTTCTGAGCCTTCTAGGTCCATCTGTACACTTTCTTGTAAAATCTAGTTTTAACAGGAACCTTGAGTTGAGAAAGAGCTCATCCTCCCCTTTGCTCCCAAGGCCTGGTTGCCATCAATATCTGATGGTTCTTTATCCTCTATCATCCTCCCTGCCACCCCATGGCACATCTAATCACCCTATTCTGCCTTCATCAAGAATCCTGTTAGGTCTAGTTTAACCAGAATCTACTCACCAACTTCCATTCTCTTCCTTATTGTTCTTTTACAAGTATCACTGAATATTTTTAACAATATCTTGATTTGATTTTTAATATCACAAACTGTATATAAAAAAACATACTAGCCTCTGAAAAGCTCTAAATGATCTAACAGTGTTCCCAAGACAGAGAATATCAGCTTGCAGATGAAAGTGACATCACAGGTTTTGAAAATTAGGTTTCCAAAGAAAATATTCTTGGCAGCCTGAGAGGTGAAATGAGTTCAAATCCAAGACTCTGGATTCCTAATACAGTGTTCTTTCATTCTACCATTTTATCAGCACCATACAACAGGCAAACTACTTAAAACATTACTTATTATTGTTTATTAGTTTCACTTAATTCAATGTGAGATAGATGTAAAAAGAATTAACTAATTAGTATTTGATGTCAGTTAAAAATGTTTTAAAGCTGGGGGTCAGTGGCCCATAAACTATAATCCTAGCAACTCAGGAAGCTGAAATCCGAGTATCACAAGTCACAGTTCAAAGCTGAAGAAGAGCAAACATCAAGACTCTTACTTCCAGTTAACCAGCAAAAAGCCTGAAGAAGAGGTATAGCTCAAGTGGTAGAATGCCAAAAAAAAATAATAATAATAAAGCAAATAAGGAGAAAAGGGTAAACTATTTAAGGGTAATTGAAGGAACTATATAATCAAGTGGCTATCAAAATCATGAATTTAGAAAAATTAATGAAATCTGTTTGAGTCCCAGTTCTCTTGTTTAATCGATTCAGGTCAATATAGCTAAATTATTTAACATCTCTAAATAATAGTACCTTCCTAATAGAGTTGTTGTGAGTATTTAATAAGAAAAAGGTATATAGCTATAGAACCTGACACAATACTTAGCATTTAAAAATGTTCAAGATAAAGTTGGCCAAACCCTAATGTCTCCATGGAGACTTTCCTCTTAAATGGCCACATCTAGGAATGGTTATGCAACCCCAGTCACTGAGCTGCCTCCAGAAAACAAGGCTTTTGTGGAACTGATATGAGAAGCTTTCTGGGAGCCTTCATTAGTCTCCCACCTTAGAGGTCAGCAGCTCCAAATAAGTGAATCACCTCTCTGTTGGAGTCAATGGAGAAGAGCCTTAGTAAAAGCATTTCCTTTGCCATTGCAAGACTAGAAGCAGATTGCCACACACCCCATGACTACAGAAAGAAGCCAAGATGGGAAAGTGCTCCATTTGGTTAAGGTTATTTCCAGACTCATCCTGAACAGTTGTGCTTACATCAACTTTTCATATAGATGAAACGCACACAGAAACTCACACACATAGGACAAGCATAGGCCCTCACCCACACATAAGTGGTCAGCCTTTTCCAGCAACAATAGAGAAAATCTAGTTGTCTGTAGCAAATGGAAAGAAATAAGTGTTCTGTACCCTTTGAAATTCACTTTCAGAATTGGGGAGAGAGATTTACTTTACAAATCATGTTTTGCTGTGACAAATATTAGCATTCTCTAAGAACACTATGACCAACAATACTGCAAACTCGTGCCATGCCACAGAGGAACTGAATATGTTAAGAGTGGCTGTAAATTCAGGACTGCAGTGACATATCTATCACTACCATAGCTATGTCTTTCATCTGGCACAGTGACAGGCATGTCACATTATTAATAAGTACTTGGCTTGTAAGTAATTGAAAAAATAAACCCTCACATGTATTTTATGCATATACTAGTTTGTATATTTACATTTTGTTTTGAGGAATATCTTGATCATCTCCATTGTTCTGAGTTGATACTAAAATCAAAATATTATTTTTCTCAGAAAATTAGTAATGTTATTTATAACAGAAATGACAAATTTCAGGAGGAAGGAGGGTTGGAGGGGTCTTTGGGGTTATTTTGTTTTGTTTTGCCAGTCCTGGGGCTTGAACTTGGGGCCTGGGCACTGCCCTTGAGCTTCTTTTGTTCAAGACTAGCACTCTACCACTTGAGCCACAGTGACACTTCCAGCTTTTTCTGTTTATGTGGTACTGAGGAATCAAGCCCATGCATGCTAGGCAAGCCACACTAAGCCACCTTCCCAGCTCCAAATTGCTGGGGTTTTATAAACATCAGAAACGTGGCTTAAGTTCATTGAACAAACATTTATGGAATTCTTATAAGATCCAGCATGGTGCTAGCTATTAGATATACAAAAGTGAGAAGAGCATCTTACATGAAGTCATAGTTCAGCAGGATAGTAATGTCTTAACAGATTAAGATACATTGCATGAATACAATTATATTATTATATACATTGATATACATTGTATATGATATAACAGAGTGGACATGAGATACTGAGACCCAGGGCAGATATGCAAGAGACCTTTCCTTTTCCCCCTGCCTCTAAGAGTTATAACTCTGAGTCCTTATAAGGACTCAGACACAGTCTGGCTTGATATCTAGTTTTCACACTCACTTGGGAGGCATTGGCAGGAGATCAACCAGTAGGTCCTTCCCTTTGAATTTTCCCTCATTTGGTTAAGAGTATTTCCTCACTAATCTCTAAACACCTGTGCTTTATATTATGATGAAATTTTATATGTGAAATGTACAGATAGCATAACGCTCCAACCACATAAATGGATGGAGTAGGCCTGTCCTCACAGCTGCCTTCACCGGCTCCGAAATTTGCCTCTTCAGATCTAAGGATGGCAAGAACTGTTCACCTTCATGTAAATAAAATCTTCATTGCTCTCCATCAGAACCCAATTTTGGCTCACCATATGTTTCTTCTTAGGAACCTGGATTTTCAATCTCTCAGCTGAAAACTGAAGGAGGTCTGTGCACACTCTAAAATTCCACACTCTTCAACTTCTATTTAAATTGTCAGTATTTCAAAACTGCCAAGACACTGGTCAACTATGACTTTGTTCAAGAAAATACAATGGGTCTAAGCAGGGAGGGATATAGTGCAGAGGATCTGAGCCTCACAAATGCACTGGAATAGTTGGAGCAAGGAAATATCACCAACAGAATGTAAGCAATTGGAAAGACAGCAAGACTCAGAAAAACCATACCTGATCATTGCAACAACCCACAACACGGGCATGAACTTACAGGTAGATGCCTTAAAATTACCAGCAAAACCTCATACTCAATACTACTCAATATACTCAGTCCACCCCCTCTCTCATCCCACTATATAGCCTGACTTTGAACTCGTAGCCTTCCTGCTTTTGCCTCATGAGCTCCAGGATCAGGCATTGTTCCACCATGCCTGGATCTCACTTTCAAATTCTTGTATGAATTCCTTACTAAGTCTAACCTAATATCCAACTAAACAGCAATAATTCTTGGATATAAACTTTCCGGGTGGGTGGTTTCCATGTATGAATTTTTAAAGTTTTATAATGGAAGAAATAGTGCTTAATTTCCAAAATAATAGTGCTTACTTTCCAATAATATAGAGTAAAGAATTTGGTTATATTTAGAATTAAAAGTTTGATTGCAATTTTTTATTTTAAAAGTAATACTTGATCATGACCATAAAAATCAAATGTTAAAAAGGGAAGAAATGATGAACCAAAGACTTCTATGCATCTGTAGACACTGTCCTAAAAAGTAAGGCTCTCCTACTGCTTTAGAGTTTCTTGTAGTTTCTGTAATACCTCCAAATTCTGTGCCTACATTTCTATTTCTTCATCTACTGAGTACAAAGAATCTGTGCTAGGCTGGCTCAACACAAGATAAGGAAATTAGCTTATTTACATCATTACCCCAGTTTTCTCCTCTCTGAATTTGTACTTATTTTTCTGGCTACTGCTCACAATTACTTACATGATAAACTAGAATTGTATTTGTTGACTCCTCAATGTACACGATGTGACAAATTTTAAACTTAGTAGGAATGTTTTTCATAAGTTTGCTTATGACAAATGGAGGCAGACATTATTTACTGTGTACTGTGGTTACTGTAATACATTTGCTAAGGAACCAAGCTCTGCGAAGGGCTCCTTAGAGAAAGAGATTAAATGCAAATTCACCAATGTGTGATGATAAAGTGGAGATACAGATTTTCGATTGAGCGGGAAGACAGCAGAGGAGTTGCAGTGCACTAGCTCAGCTCCCTCCAGCATCGCAGTTTTCTCACCCCATAGAAACTTTTACTACTAGAAAGACAACCAGAGTAAGTTGTAACAGTACAGGGATTCTGGCCAGGAAGGAAAAATCGACTTTGCCCGTCTGAAAACACAGATTCGAGCTCTGGGCGGTATCCCACCACCACGCCGGTGCCGGCGCTGCCACAGCGCCCAGGCACAGCAACTCGCACTCCACACAGGTAAAGCACACAGCGGAGACCAGGTGGCGGCTGAGCACGGATGACCTGAAATCGCAGAGAAAGCATGAGTACCCCACGAAAGATATTCTCACTCACGCCCACAGAGCAGCTTCGGCAAGGCAGCCCTTCCCCCACCGCCAAAGCAAAGCGCCATCTTTGCCACTGGCATGGGGTCAGACCAGATTGGAACTTAAGTGGGCCTGGGAAAAGCGAGGTCAAAGTAGCCATCTTTGAAAAGGGCAAAAGGGACCGAACAGTGAGAGCCAGCTCCGCCCAGGAGAACGCCCCCTGCCTAGGTGGGAGGCATGTCCAGGGCCACGGCTTAGTCAGAGGTGCCCCACCCTGCCTGCCGGAACTTCTAAATTTAACGTAAAAACAGCCAGCAGCTCCCGGCGGCACGGAAACACCAGACGGAGGAACCTCAGACAGTTAAACGGTCCCATCACAGAGGAAGTCCAATTCCCAGCCCGAAAAGGAGTGGCTTTCCATGGCCACCTCCGCCAAGGAGGCCAGCCCGCCCAGGAGGGAGAAGCCTCACACAGGCAAGCAACTCTCAGCCGGGTAAAACAGGCCAGAGGCGCCACAACCTGCTCAGTCCACAGCCTATTCAAAGGCAGGCATTAAAGGCTGCAGCACCCCAGCAGACAGAGGAGCAAGCTGAATTCTGCCAAACCCAGACAATCAGGAATATAGACAGCAGACCATCACAAGGAAACCAGAGACTGGGGAAAGACCGCCCAAACAAAGAAGACTCCATTTTTTTTCTTTATCTTTTTACCTGTTTGTGTTATCAAGTTTTTTTTTTTCTTTTTTGTTTGTTTGGGTTGTTCCTTTTCTGATTTTTTTTCTTTTTATTTTATTTTCTTTTTTAAATAATTTTTCTCTGTTGTGTGCATCTGTCTCCCACTATTTTTACTTTATTTCTCTCTTTGCGTTTTCTTTCTTTAAAACTTACTTTCCTATGAAGAACACCTCCACTCTTTTCTGCTAACCCTCCATTATCTATCATTGCAACCTTATTCTCTCTACTGATTCTACTCTTTTCTACACTTCCACGTCACTGAAACTAAACCAAAATCACCACCTCCCATCCCCAATACATTTTACTCTATTCTCTTTACTACCTCCAACTTACTCTCCTGACTTACTGCCTGGACCTCCAGTCTCCAATGACTCCTGGTTATTGGATAGAGGGTATCCCAGCTTAATACGAGTGAATCAAAGGGGTTCATAGAGAATACCAGTCCTAAAAGAACTTAAGATAAAAACAAGAATTGCGTATAGGGTTGTAACAGTAAATAAGTAACTACTGAATACAGGACCCAGGATCAGTTGTTATATTGAAATTGTATTCTTTAGGAACACCAAATCTAATTTTATAGACAAGTATACAGGGTAACTGTACATAATTGTGAACTTGTAAGATTTACACAACAGTGCTTGGTAAGGGCTGCTTTGGGTCTTAAATGGTGCTCACAGGTGCTGGTAGACTGGCATCCCCAATTCAAATGGGCAGAAGAAAAACAAGATGGCAAATAATGAAGTCTTATCCCCCACTCAAAACAAGCAGGAAGCAGAGCAGTCAATCAAAGACATAGAAGAGAACCCCCAAAAAGCTCTACAAAGTCTACTGATAAACATGATAAATGAAAAGTTTGAATCTCTTCAGTCAATTATTCTAGAGCTTGAGGAGGCAGAGCAAAAATTAATGGAGAATTTCATGGCATCCACAAATAGAAAGATAAATGAACTTCAAGAGTCAAATGAAAAGATTGCTAACCAGCTTAAAGATTTGAGAGACAACTCTCAAAACAAAAATAATGAAGATACTGAAGTAAAAAAGTCCATACAAGACCTAAGAAAAGACATGGAAATTATCAGGAAAGACCAGTCAGAAGCAAAAGAGATTCGAAATCAAGTAACTACCCTACAGTCCCGACTAACTGAAGCAGAGGATCGAATCTCAGGAGCTGAAGATTCCTTAGATTCGATGGAGAAAGATCAAAAATCAATACAAATCCAGTCCAATCAACAAAACAGATCACTACAGGAGATTCAAGACACGATCAGGAAGCCCAATTTAAGGATAATAGGTATTGAGAAAAACTTGGAGAAAGAGGTTAATGGGATAGGCAACCTATTTAACAGAATATTAGCTGAGAACTTCCCAAATATCCAGAAGGAAAGGCCTATACAGATACACGAAGCATTTAGAACCCCAAATCGACAAGACCAGAATAGGACATCCCACCGACACATTGTGATCAAAACAGGTTCAGTAGAGTGCAAGGAAAAAATACTCAAAGCTGTTAGGGCAAACAAAAAAATCACATATAAAGGAAAAGCAATCAGAATTACCCCAGACTTCTCAGCAGAGACCATGAAAGCAAGGAGAGCCTGGAATGAAGTATACCAAACTCTATATAAAAATAACTATCAACCAAGAATTCTGTACCCAGCCAAACTCTCCTTCATAGCTGAAGGTCAAATAAAAGTCTTCCACAGTAAGGAAAAACTGAAACAATATATCTCCACCAAACCAGCTTTACAGAAAGTCTTTAAAGATGTACTATACAGGGATAATAATCAAGATCCCAACACAGACAGAGAAATGAACCCTCATTAGTAAACATCAGATCAAGAAATGGGAAGACAAACAACTACAAAAGCAATACTTGCAAAACTGTTTGGTGTAAGTGAATTGAACATCTCCGAGGGTAGAAGAGAAAGGGGAAGGAGGGAGTGGGGTATGAGGGACAAGATAACAAACAGTACAAGAAATGTATCCAATGCCTAACATATGAAACTGTAACCTCTCTGTACATCAGTTTGGTAATAAAAATTTGAAAACAAAATTCACCATCATATCTACTGGCTTCTGTAGACTTGGCAGATGAAAGCATCAGGCCCAGCCTGCAGTCTTCCTAACTTAACACTTCATCTCTCACACAATATCCCAGGTATGTTGTCATTCCTGAGGCAGTCAAGAAGTTAATGTCCTCTGTGAAGTTATCTTTTTTTTATTTCATTTTTTCCTATGGTTTATCCCCTGTAGTCACTGTATTTGATTTTGATACCCTGGGTCTTGTATGGGGAATGGAAGGGGAACAAGAAAATGGAGAGACAAAGGCAAAGGGGGAACTGAAAGTTACAACTTTCCGAAGGTGGGGGAGAGGGGGATGGGAAAGTGGAAGCAAAATGTGGGAGAGGGTAACAATTGACAAGAAATGTACTCAATACCTTATATATGCAACTGTAACCCCTCTGTACATCACCTTGGCAATAAAATTAAATTTAAAATAAGATAAAGTGTCAGTTATAAAAAAGAGGTTATGAAGCAAATCTGATAATCTCATTTTTTACATGTACACACACGTTTTAGGTAGCAGAGTGAGAGTCAGTGTAAATGAATCTATTGATCCTTTTCAGATTTCAATTACAATCCAATCTAGTATCAGATTTATTTGATGTCAAGTGCAGCAGTTCCTGCAAGGTCAGTCACATAATTAAGAATGCCGTTGACTGTTAAAAGGAAAGTAAGCGGGTATTTTTTCCTGTTAATGAGTACAGAAATGATAGTTGCATAACAACAATTTGGTTGTTCATGAAAGTATAAGTCATATTGAAATATAAGTTTCTTAATGGTCTCTAAATTCTCCCCATGTGGCACTGAGAATACATGAAACATTACATAATAAGGTAATACCAACAAAAAAGCTCACAAGACCTTTTCTTTAAAACATTTTTACCTAGAAATAGTATTCACATTTGTTTCTGTAATGTTATCGCACTGAATTCTCCAGCTTTCTAGAAAAAGTTTTATCTTAACCATTTCTTCTGGGAGAATATATAAGACAGAAGAAAATTTAGTCCCACTAAATTAGTATTTATAAAAAGCCATCATTAAAAGAAGAATTTAAGTCCTCTCTCCTTACTCTTTTTCAATATAGTACTAGAATTCCTAACCAGAGCAATAAGGCAAGAGGTAAATAAATATAAAGAGTATCCAAATAGGGAAAGATGAAGTCAAACGCTCTCTCTATGCAGAAGACATGATCCTGTGTTTAAAGAACCCCATAGACCCTATTTCCAAGTTACTGGAGCTGATCCAAAACTTTGGCAAAGTAACAGGATATAAAATAAATCCCCTCAAATCAATAGCTTTTCTGTATGCTAACAATGCAAAGAAGAATGAGGCTGAAGTCAAGAATGCAACTCCTTTTACAATAGCCTAAAAAAAAACTAGGAACAATCTTAACCAAAGAAGTGAAAGACATCTATGATGAAAAGTTTAAAAACCTGAAAAAGGAAATTAAAGTAGAACTAAGGAAATGGAAAAACCTCCCATGCTCCTAGATTGGGAGAATTAACATCGTGAGTATTGCAGTACTTCCAAAGGCTACTTACAAATTCAATGCAATATCCATCGATATCCCAAAACCATTCTTTAATGGAAAAATAAAAGACCCCAAATAGCAAAAACAACTCTTAGAAGGGAAAATAGTGCTGGAGGAATATCAATACCAAACTTTCAAACTCTAGTACAAAGAAACAGTAGTAAAAAACAAACAACAAAAAAAAAAAAAAAAAAAAAAAAAAACAGCTTGGTATTGGCTCAAAAACAGTCCTGAGGACCAATGGGATAGAACTGAAGACCCAGAAATGAACCCACAGAACTATGGCAACTTAATCTTTGACAAAGAAGCTAAAAAAATAAAATAGGATAGAAGAAGGACAGCCTTTTCAGCAAATGGTGCTGGCAAAACTGGTTCAACCCCTGTAACAAACTAAAGTTAGATCTTTATATCTCACACTGCACCAGAATTAATTCCAAACAGATCAAAGATCTCGAGGTAAAAGCAGATACACTGAAAATATTGCAGGAAGGAATAGGAGAAACACTAGGGCTCCTTGGCACAGGTCAAAACTTTCTTTATGAAGGCCCAGAAAAACAAAATTCAAAGAAATGTTGGACAAATGTGACTGCATCGAACCTCAAAGCTTCTGTGTGGTAAAGGACATAGCTTGCAAGATAAATAGAAAGCTTTCAGATTGGGAGATCTTCACTGGCCATACAACAGACAAGAGCCTCATATCTAAAATATACTTAGAGCTCAAAAAATGAAATTCCCCTAAAACAAATCCTCAAAGAAACAACTGTCCCATTAATAAGTGGGCTAAAGACTTAAAGGGAGACTTTTCTGAAGAGGAAATTAGAATGGCCAATAAATACATGAATAAATGCTCAACATCTTTGGTCATAAAAGAAATGCAAGTCAAAACAACATTGAGATTCCACTTCATCCCAGTAAGAATGGTCATTGCAAATAAAACTAATACCAGAAGATGCTGTAGGGGATGTAGCCAAAAGAGAAACCTACTACACTGTTGGTGGGAGTATAAACTTGTTCAACCACTCTGGAAAGCAATATGGGGTTCTTCAAAAGGCTAAACATAGATTCTCTATGACCCAGCAACCCCACTTTTGGGCATTTACCCAAAGGATTACAAGCAAAACCACATTAAAGCTACCAGCACAACTATGTTCTTTGCAGCACAATTTACCATCAGTAAAATATGAAACCATCCCAAATGCCCCTGAGGAGATAAATGGATCAAGAAATCATGGTACATATACACAATGGAATTCTATACTTCTATCAGAAAGAATGGCACTGCCCCATTAGTAAGGAAATGGTAAGACTTAGAAAGAATATCATACTAACTGAAGTGAGCCAGACCCATAGAAACATAGACTGTATGGTTTCCTTTATTACTAATAATTAGTATATGTCTAGGATAGTCCAAGAAGATTATCACAATAGCTCAATAGCTATGTACATATGATCACATAAGATGATTCTAAGCGAAATTAACTCTAAGTTATGGAAATAAGTGGTTTACCATAGTTGTTGTTATTTTCAATGTACAATGTGAAGTTATGCCTTTTTCTTTTGTTTTTCTTCCCTATGGTTTTACCCCTGATGTCACTGTAACTGACTTTGGTAAGCTGGGTATTGTGCATGTGTTTATTGGAACTAGAGAAGGGAAGAACATCAAAATGATGAGACAAAGGGTAAAAGCAAACCTAGCAATAGTAACACTTATTATACAATATGCTCTAAACCAACTGTACAATTAAGGGGTAAGGAGAGTATTGGGGAGGGGATAAGGTGGGAGAAAAATCAGGGAGGTGGTAACAAGTTTGACAAGAATTGTACTCACTGCCTTACATACCTATCTGTAACCCCTCTGTACATCACCTTAACAATAAAAAAAAGAAAAAAGAAAAATTCATGTGAAAAAAAGAAGGTAAAGTCAGGCACTGCTGGCTCATGTCTGTAATCCTAGCTACTCAGGAGGCTTATATCTAAAGATCACAGTTCTAAGCCAGCCCCAGCAGAAAAATCTCGGTGAGACTCTTATCTCCAATTAATCACTCAAAAACCAGAAATGACACTGTGGCTCCAGGGGTAGAGGCTTCCATTAAGCACGAAGAGGCTCAGGGACAGTGCCCAGGCTCTGAGTTCAAGCCCTATAACTGACAAAAACAAAAAACAAAAAAAAGGTAAGTTTTTATATAACAAACTTCTGCAAGTGCACATAACTGAAACTTGCATTCCCTTTCCAAATATGCCACTCCTGTGGTCAGCTTTTGCCAGGCTAACTCTATACCTCCTTCCATGTAGATCCCAGGCCTATTTGCCCCCTCCATGTGTTCCCCTTTTTCTTTCACACAAGCCTCTGGCCAGTAGGAAATAATGTGGGAGGAGTCCGGGTAAGCTCCGGACTGGGTGTGGCCACAAGAATGCCCATCCCCAACAAGCTTTGCATGTAGAAATAGAGCTCTTCAATTTCTCTAGTCATGTCAACATGTGAAATATATTTTACTTTCAATTTAATAGGCAAAGACAGAATAAGGACATAATTTTTCTATCACGTGGGCTTATTCTATGTACCATAATGTAGCATACATCTCAAAAGACCTCTATAAGAACTCCATTCCACTATTACTTAATTGCCAGTCAGGTTTTTTCTAAACATATTTCACTTTCTAGGTATATAACATGAAAAAATATCAACCTACCATCTACAATATCTTTTATACAGATCTATCCAATTTCCTACTTTCCCTTGTCAGCCAAACCTAAGGAAAGAATATCCCATGCTTGCTTCCTTATCTATTTCTTCAAGTCTTATTTATTCCTTAGTCATCTCTCAACATTGCTGTGACAGAAGTCACCCTTCAGTTAGACTATTTATTGCAAAGGACACCTGGAAGTTATGATGGGCTGAATCTCTCTGCTAGGTTATATGCTGTTGGCCCCCAGCTTTTTCTTTTTTTTTTTTTTCTTTATGGTTTTAGGGTTTGAACTCGGGGCCTGGGCACTGTCTGTGAGCTTTTTTTGCTCAAGGCTAATGCTCTCCTACTTGAAATCATAGCTCTGCTTCTGTTATTTTGTTTGTTAACTGGGAATCATAGTCTCCTCGACTTTCCTGCCCAGACTGGGTTCAAACCTTGATCCTAAGATCTCAGCCTGCTGAGTAGCTAGGATTACAGGCTTGAGCACCATCTCCCTAGCTTTTCCTTAGTCTTCACTCTCATTTTTATGCCCTGCTCATGAACTCCCACGGTACAGATCAATTCTTTCTGCTTGCTCTGACAACTCTCCCTCAGCAGTTCGCCAGTAGGATGCAAACAGATAGGTTAACAATTCCAAGAGTTTCCTGAAAGGAAGGGACTTGCTTGTTCTCACTTCTTCCCACTAGGTAGCAGGTAGATGTGACATCTGGAGGGCAGTGGGCTCTCTTGGGCAAGGAAGTTGATCCATGTGTTGAGGGTATCAAATTGAGAAGATAATAGGAATCACTGGTGATACTGGAGCTGCTTATAGCCCTGTGTTAATCATATTTTGTGTTTTATGCTTTGACTTTTTTTGAGAACTTTGAGTACATAGAAAGCCTTCTCTTCCCAGGAGCACCAATTCCTAGAGACAATTAAAATCATTCCATGCAGACCTAACAATCTCAAGTCCACACCACCCATTTTATGCCAAACAGTGTGGACATCCTTTAAGTGTGATGATACACTGGAGTTATCCAAAGAAGTCAGGACTTAGAATAACCTGCTCTGACTTCACTTTGCATTGGAAACCCGAGATTGCTGTGGCCTGAAGTTTCCTCCAAAGCCTATTTCTGCCTCCTGGCCAAACTTGGTGCCTCTTACCTTTCTCCAACATGGTATGTGAGGACTCCTATTTCAACAATTCTAGAAGAACTCTAACAATGAACCTTTCAAAAGCTCTGACCTCTCTGTGTAGTGTCTGCGTCATCTCTATGAATTAGGGCCTGACACAAATCAATCTTGGATTCCTTTCTATCCCTGAACTTTATTACACGAGAAAGAAGTAATTTCTTTTTTTTAAATTTTTATTGTCAAATTGATGTACAGAGAGGTTACAGTTTCATACCTTAGGCATTGGATACATTTCTTGTACTGTTTGTTACCTCCTCCCTCATTCCCCCTCCCCTTTTCCCTTCCCCCCACCATGAGTTGTTCAGTTCATTTACACCAGTTTTGCAAGTATTGCTTTTGTAGTCGTTTGTCTTTTTTTTTACCCTGTGTCTCTCGATTTTGGTATTTCCTTTCAAATCATAGTTATTTGGGGTTTTCTACTGTTTGTGGTCAATCTAATTTACACAGACATTGCTAGTGTGAGTTTACAAATCCTTTGAGTACAGCTTGATGAATCTCACTCAATGTTCTATCCCCTCAAACCTTACTTTTATTCCTTTTCAGTGTTATCACTGTTACCATAGTAACCCTAACCAGAAACCCAGGAATCATTCTAGAATCCTTCCCTACTTTCCTGTCCCCATGGAATATCCAGGGCATTTTAATTTTACCTCACTTGTAAATATTACTCAAATATGTGTTTCATCCTCACATAGCAGCTCTCTCAAGTTTGTACTTCTTTCCTGGGCTAATAATGCGTATGACAAAATGAAAATTAACTATTATTTCTGAGAATTCATTTGCAGGAAGTTACTCTTCTACTTTTATAATCATATTTTTCTACTAGTTTCTATCCTCCAGGGCCAATCACATCCTTTATTTCTTAATAATATTGATCCTAGTCTATTTGGGAGCCTTTGCTCCAGCTGTTCACAATGCTGGAAGAAATAATATTTCCACAGGCCTTTCTCCTGACTGCACCTCCTCCCAGAATTTAAGTAAATGTCAGTTCCTCAAGGAGGCTTACACTGATCACTCATCAAAATAACTCCCAACATGCAGGTGCATGCATACACACAGAGAGAGAGAGAGAGAGAGAGAGAGAGAGAGAGAGAGAGAGAGAGAGAGAGAGAGAGAGAGGTAATCTCCAATATATCATTACTTACCCTTCCTTCCTACTTACCCTCTTTCCTTCCTTCCTTCCTTCCTTCCTTCCTTCCTTCTTTCCTTTCTTCTTTCTTTCCTCCTTCCCTTCCTTATTTCTTCCATCCCTTCATCTTTAAGCAGTTGTACAAATCCGTTTCAGTTCAACATGGCAATTTGTGTGTACAATGCATCTCAATCAGTGTAATCCTTTCCATCTTCTCCCCCTCCAACTATCCGAGTTTTATCCTTCAAGTTTCCTTGTTCCAATTTTATGACTGTATTTAACCCATTCATCTTCTCCCTGCCCTAAAGCCCCACCTCCTTCAGACCAGATATCCTTCAGTTTCTTAGAATTCATATTGTTAAATAGTCTATTAATTGTTTGAAGTAGTTAAACCATGATATAGTTTAACTAAAATAAATGCACATGGCCCTGTATATATGATTATAATTTTATATCAGTGGGTCCCACCTGGGACTATGCTAATTGTGTATTGTTTATCTACATGTTTATTTGTTGTACATCTCCATTGTGAAATGATAAGTAGACTTAATGTATCTCCTTCATATCTCTACCCTTTTTACCAAACACTTGAGAGTTACCTAAATATTTGTTGGATAGGAAAATGAATGTTCTATCTGAAATTTTTCTTTCCCTCCAGATCTCTCTTCCACACCAATGCTTGAGAATATACTTTAAAAAACAATTTAAGAATCCCCATGAGGCTTGAAATTTTAGTCTAAAAACCACATAAAAAAGTACAAAACATAGATTATCTAAGAGAGACTGAGTTGACATATCTAGTTTAGTGTTTAGGAAATGCATTAAAAGTATTCTTAACAAGCACACTAGGTTATTTGAAGCAGGTGGTTCATGAAACATGTGGAATATAGTTCCCATTCCTTAACCTGACATAAAAGAGCCTCTATAACCAAGTATTTACTGGGCCCTGTCCATTTCCATCATGTTGCTTCTGAACTTTGTATTCTAGTTATTCTGGGGTATAGCAGTTTCTCAGGAACATTCCATTATTTCTTGCCCCCTAGCATTTGCTTCTGATCTTCCTAAACCCCAATACTTCACCTGGATACCTCCAGAGTTATCATTTCCAGAACTATTCACTAAAATACCAGAAAAATCTTAACACTGAGAGGTAGACCAGAGCTCTAGTTTCTTCTTGCTCATCTCTGTATACCTATGTAGGATAAGATTCTACAGGGACCTCAGTACTATGAACACTGCTTATGATTAACCATGTTTTCCAGGATGGGGAAGGGAGATTTTTAAAGCCCTCAACTAATGTTTTACTGTTAACTATGGTCACTTTATAGAAGATATATATACACAAGAAGTTACTGCCAGCTGTTATTCTATTGATTCAGATCATGTATTCAGCACCCCAGGAAAGAATTGCAAAGTGGGCCCAGAGCCTACATGGGTGCACTGTGACATGAACTTGAGTCAAGTCTCATCTGCCTAGGGGACCATGATAATGTTTCAGGTTCCCTTGATTTAATGTAAATGCAGACCCTATGATGGCAACAGACCTGTATCAGATTTCAGGAGAATTTATCTTTTGAACTTTTAGTAGTATCCCAGGATTTTTCTACAGGAAGAAGAATCCCCAGTTCACCTTGAGTTAGTGTACTCTATATCTGTTCATGAAGTTAAGAACCAAAGACTGAATAGAAAACCATGTATTCTTCATTTTTATAACTGACACCAAACTCCCACTTGTCAGCTTTATTTACTTATTATTTTACTATAGAAATACAGAAACATCCCAGCTTAGCTTCCCATCTATCTTACTACTTTCAAAAACAAGCATGGTCCATTGCTATTATCATAGCTGCATGATTCAAGACATGCTTTCCACCCTTCCACCTTCATTCCAGCTTCATCTCCTGTAACACTGAAGCTCCTCCATTCACTTTCTGCAGGTTCATAGGCCACAAGAATGGACAACAACCAGTTATTGTTTAATGGGTACAGAGTCTCAGTTTGAATGATGAACAGAGTTCTGTAGATTGACAGTGGTGGTGGTTAGTACTGTAATATGAATGTGCTTAATGCTGTGACTATATATTTAAAACAGTGAAAATAGCAAAGTTCACATTGTATATTGTACCGCATATCTATCTTATTCATCATCATTTACAGCCCTCATACCAAGTAATTTTATCAACCCCATAATACCAAGTATCTTTCTCACAAGTTAGAATTAGTGAGTCTGATAATTGTCACACTGAGTCATCTTATGATGTGTGTGTGTGTGTGTGTGTGTGTGTGTGTGTGTGTGTGTGTGTCCTGCTTTCCCTTTGGGAACTGGTCACATTTTCCTGTTTGGCTACACTTTGAGTAATTATAAATGTTGTATTTTCAATATTGTGAGTGCTCTGCTACATATGTCTAGATCTTGCTATGCGTTTCTTGAGACTGTTGATGTTTGTATTTTAGAAGGTATTCAGCTGGTTAGGCTCACACCGTAAATTCTCTTTCATTCTGTAAGGGTACTTTCAATATCCACCTAGTTCCTGAAACCTCTGAGACATTGATCTGAGACCAGTGCAGATGGTTCAAATTCCACTCTCAGTCCCTTATTGTCACTCTTCATCTTTGGTCGATACAATGCAGGTGTAGCTCACAGGGTCATCAGAGACAAGCTCAGGCCAATGTAAAGAATTATAAGGAGCCTTTTCTGAATCTCTCCCATCTTGTATTTTGCCTCAAATGCTCGGACTCACTGAGGCCCATTTTCTGGTATTTCTTTCTGGTACTTCTAGCCAGAAAGACAGTATCTTTATCTTTGCAAAATGCATAATGCTATGGCTGGTGCCTGCTGATTGCATAAAACTCTCAGAAGGAAAAACAACCTTTTAAAGTCTCTTTAACAACATTGTCTATAATTTAATCAATTAACCAGTCGAGTTGGTTACAGCTGCCCTACTTATTTACAACCTGATTAGTTAATTGGCTGCAAGGCCTTCAGCAACCAACTAAAGTGCAATTATTGCAACTAAACTATATATAGGTTTGGTCTGTTGGGTCTAGTGCAGATGCCTAAGTCCAAATTCATGACCTTCTACAAACATTGTTTAACAGACAACACCAACACAACAGAATCGCCATGGGTCTACAACTTGTCTCTTTGCTCAGTGACATCTTGCCAGGAAATTAAAAACCACTTCAGGGTTTTTTTTTTCAAATGCAAAATCATTAATTACCAGTGAATTGGTTTCACATGTAATGAATGGTCTGCCTGGGAGGCAATGACAATGCAACACAGATTGACAACAGCTGAAAAATGCTACAGATCCTGGGGTTAGAGAATGGAGGAAGTAGTTTCTATCAGAGACTAGAGGTCCAGCATGGGCTATACTGCAGCTGAGACCATAGAGGGTAAGTTTGCAACCACAGAAGCAAGAGTAGAAAAGCCAGGGAAACCTAAAGAAGAAAGGAGGAAGGTAGGTGCTATGGTTTGAATGTGTCCCTTCTGAATGCATGTGTGGCCAAGGTGGTGGTATTCAAGGTGGAGATAATCACGAGTGATTGGAGCAGGAGGGCTCCTCCCTCGTGGGTAGAATGTAAGCTCTAATTAAAAAGGTTCTGAGAGGGTGTGGGATATCACAAGAAATGTACTCACTGCCCTATTATGTAACTGTACCCCTTTTGCACAACACCTTGTCAACAAAATTTAATTAATTTTAAAAAAGAAACAAAAAAAAAGGCTCTGAGGGCTTTTGCCCTTTCTGTTCCTCAGCATTCGACTTCAGTCTTCCTTGAGAAGAGGCACCATCAGGAGGGCTCTAGGAAGAGGAAGCTTTCGCTAGACAGCCATCTGCACACCTTGACCTAGAACTTTTTCATCCTTCACAATGGTAAGAAATCAATTTGTTATGGTTTTTTATTCAGAAATTATCCAGTTTCTAGTATTTTGTTATAACAGCACAATCAAGCTAACACAATAAAAATTGGTTTGAAAACAAACAAGCATTTGATTGGCAAATAGTGAATTCTCAGATGCCAAGCATCAATCATTTTGCTCATAAATACCCTTTACACTGTTGGGTGCATTTGAAAGGGTCAAAATCTTGATTCTATGACCTATACCACCTAATGTGTATAACCTTGATATTTGCAAGAATATTAAAGAATCTGTAGCATTGGAAATATTTTACAAGATGTAATTTGTGTCACATAGCTCCAGTTCTCGTTCTGAGAGAGTAAGAGGCAGACATTGTTCTATCCATATCTTGATCTTCAGTAGAGTTCAAAGGGCACAGATCACAAATAAGAACCAAAGGCCCAAAGTATAAAGAAAACCAAAATCAGACACACCAATTGTGTACTGAGTACAACAGATTTCTCTTCTTACCTGAAAACCAAGAATGCTCCAGAAAATGTAGAAGTGGTTCCCAGCGAAAAGAGCTTCTATTTCTCAACACAAGCATAAGAATTTCTGGCATAGTAAAAACTTGAATTTATAGAGGTGTGTGGAAGGACAACATTCCTCTGACCAGTGGGGGAATTTAGCTTCAGCACGGAATTCCGACGCCCTTTCCTGGAACACCAGAGGGCCAGTGGGGGAAAACTACCACTAAGGGATTTCCTCTGTTTGTTGGCCAAAGGAAGCCACTTTTATCATGAGATTCTCCTTCCCTGAATAGAAAGTCCACGGGTTGTATTGTCTGCACAACTACTCCAGAGAAAGGCTTTTACGGGTTGTATTATTTGCCCAACTACTCCGGAGAAGGGCTTTCACAGTATTAGGGAATTCTATTGTCAAGATGATTGAGCTTTGCTAATCTGATTCTTTGCTAATCTGATCTTTTGTTGTGATGATATCCATGGTATGAATGGAGTGGTAAATCGTTCTGTTTTGCTCTTGGAATTATTGATCTCTAAACCTATATAACCCTGACACCCCAAAAATAAAGCACGTGTCTTCTCACAGAACCACGTCCCCTGTGCCCTGTCTTTGTTGCAGTTACCCGTGCCCCAACAGAGGTGTATTAGGAAAATGGCTTAAGAGACTGGTGAAGGAGACTGCCAGTCTATCAATATTGGGCACTAGCAGGCCTAGGTCCTCATTTCTAAAGGAAAGGCCTCAAGTTCTTAGAAAAAGAGATTGCAAAATGAAATTGCCAGAGAGGGGGAAAAACTTTCCCTAAAATCACATTCAAACCGGTATTCTGATTTGAATATTGATATTGAAATTTCCTCATTCAATTTTTTACTTCATTCACTATAAATGTTGATATGGCACCATATTATAATTTGATATAAGTATACAATGCATACTGATTAATTCAGGGTACTTAGCTTTCTCCTTGCTTGGTGGTCTTTTTGTGTTTGAAGCTTCAAACTCAGCTCTTCTATTCATAAACATTTGATGGGTTGTTAGAAATTGTGGTCATCTTGCTGTGCTGTACAACACTAGAACTTGTTACTGTGATATAATTATTTCTTAATACTCAGCCTTTCTCTTCACCACTCCCCTAACCATTCTCAGATTGTGGTGATCATTATTCTACAATTAGATCCATGTTTCTGCTTCCCTATGTAAGGGACAACAGGTGGTATATGTCTGTTTCTAATGTTTCATTTAACTTAATGTCCCACACAGTTGACTTTAAATAATTCTTTCACGTGTGTGCGTGTGTGCGCGCACGTGTGCATGCACATGTGTACTCACTGAGGCTCTATCTCTGAGCTTTGATTTTTCTACTCAAGGCTAGAACTCTACCACTTCAGCCTTTGGCTCCATTTCTGCTGCTATTAGGGTAGTTTATTAAAGGCTCTCATGGACTTTCCTGCACAGGCTGGTTTTGAGCTGTAATTCTGAGATCTCAGCCCCCTGCATAACTAGGATTACAAGGTTGAACCACCAGCTCTTTCATTATTTCATTATTTTTATAGCTGAATAATTTTCCATTGTGTATGTATGCCGTGGTATTTTTTTGTTTGTTTATGTGGTACCAAGGAATTGAACCCAGGGCTTCATGCATGTTAGGCAAACACTCTACCACTAAACCACATTCCCAAGCCCGTGACGTGGTATTTTTATCCATTCAACCATTGAGGACCACCTATAATTTAGTACCTATCTTTATTAGTATAAAAAGTGCAACAATAAACATGAAATACGAGCATATCTTTTTATACTGATTTTATTTTCTTTAAATACCAAGAAGATGGAGAGAGCTGGAACATATGGTAGATCTATTTTAACAAAAGGGGTTACAACAATGGCTCTGTTCATTTATGTCCCCACCAAGGTCTAATGAAGTTTCCCCTCACCACCTTCTTCCCAACATGCATTCTTTTTTTTTCTTTTGCTTCTTTTTGTGATAATACCTTTCTGATTGATTCTTTGGTAGCAATTGTGAATGAAGTTTCTTTCTCAGGGGATACAATGTTGATAAAGCTGCTGATATCTGTGTGTTGATTTTATATCCTGAAACTACAAAATTTATCAGTCTTAACAGTCATTTTATGGAGCCTTCAGGTTTTTATATATTTAGAATTTAATCCTAGGATTTTATTCATTCAGTTGGTATGATATATTACATTTATTGATTCTCATATATAGTCAGAAAAGAAAAAGCATTGACTTTGTAAAGTGTGTTTACTTTTTAATTGTTTACATTATTTTGTGCTGTAATGTATAGCTGATTCTGAAGAAGGGTCTTGTGTTGAGAACAATTAGTGTGCTACAGATGCTCTATGAAACATACAATCTACAATTATCTGTTGGGTCCATTTGGTCTGTTATTTAGTTGAATCCTATGCTTTTTGGTATTTTATGTAAATGACCAATCCACTAATGAAAATAGGGGGGTTAGAGATACTCCCCTATTGTACTAGGGATATCTCTCACTTCTGATCCAATGCTCACTTTATAAAATAAGTGTTCTATCATTAGAATTATATACATTCATTGTCACTAAATGTTCTTATTCAAATGTTCTTATTCAGATAATCATTACACGATGACTGTCTCTTTTTACATTTTTTGTTTTAAAGTATATTTCATTGACGCATTACTACTCTGGATCACTTTTTCTTTCTCTTTATGTGCAGCAACTTTTTCCTTTTTTTAAAGTCTGTCTACTGAAGAAGGGAGTTTCTTCTAGATGGCATGGAACTTGATCTTGTTTGACCATTTATCCACTCTGTATCTTCTATTAAATTTTAATCTCCTTACTTTCCAGACTAATATTACTATGTAAATCTTGTTGTAGTCATTTTGTAAATTTCTCATTGCTTTTAATATCTTTGTTCTTTCCTTGTTTAGCTTTGTGATTTAATGTTGACCCTTTTCTGTTTTGTGTTTGTATGGGAGGGGGTTATCTTTTCATGAAATTGTAATTACATTTCTATAACTTTCAGTGTAGAACTTTCTTGAACTTCCTTTGTAAGACTAGTGCAGTGGTAATAAAATTCTCTCATTTTTCTTAGAAGTTTTTAATTCCCCAGTTTCTGAAGGATAACTTTTCAGAGCATAGTAATCTCAAATAGAAGTTATTTTCTTCCAGAACTTCGAAAATACCTTAATATTCCCTCCTTGCTGTTAAGGTTTCTCCTGAGTTTATTTTTTTAATATGCTGAAATTTATTTTTTTCAATTTTTACCTAGTTGTATGAGTTTCCATTTATGAATTGTAATCTATGAATATAGTGCATCATGATCAATGTCCTCCCTTTCATCATCCCTCCATTTCTCTCCTTCCCTCACTTAATTTTGTAGAATGTGCACTGAATTTATCCAATGAAAATGTATTTATATGTGCCTTGTCATTTTGACTATGATACATAGTGAGAACCTCTCCTGGGGCTTACTTCAGGTATTTTCCCTTCCCTTTGCATTCAAGTATCCTCATAACTAAAGAATTTATTCATTCAACGGTGTCCCATATGGATTTCTTCTTTTAATTATTTTCCTTTTTAGTTTTGGCTTAAGAATATTCTGAAAGACCTGCCTTCAAGTTCATGTATTTACTCTTCCATATGATACAGTCTGTAAAATAGGCTCAGCATATGTGTGTGTATTTATATAATGTCTATATATTTATATGAGTATATAATTATATATACTACATATAAGTATATATGTATATATACTATGTATCTACAGATATATAAATATATACATAGATGTACATAGATATATAGTGCCAATCCTGGGGTTTGAACTCAGGGACTGATTGCTGTCTTTAAGCTTTTTGCTCAAGGCTGGCACTCTAACACTAGAACCAAAGCTCCATTTCCTGCTTTTTGGTGGTTAATTAGAGATAAAAAAAAAAAAAAACATGTTTCTGCCCAGGCTGGCTTTGAACGACAGTCTTCCAATCTCAGCCTTCTAAGTAGCTAGTATTACAAGAGTGAGCCACACTGCTCTTGGCTTCAAATACTTTTTTTTAAATTCAGTTTATTGAATTCTTAATTTCCATGATTTCTAAGGTTTCATGTTTTGGTGATGACTCTCTTCACTCAATTTCTCATTAATAACATCATTAATTTTTCAGATTTCATTGAACTGTCTGTAATTCTCTTGCTTCTCATTGACTTTCCTCAGAATCATTCTTTTGATTATTCTATCAGGCCTTTAGGTAATATCCTTTTATTTTAATTTTTTAAGTTTGTTGCTAGAGAGTGCTGTATCATGTGAAGGTATTGTGTTACCTTGCTTTTTCATACATGGGTAATAGTTTCCCATCTAGTGAATGAATTTGTATTTTTATGATTTTTATAAGGAGGCTTTTGTAGTAGAAAGCTTTCGTGCAAAGATGCATCTGTTTTGTTGGCTACATTGACCTTAGTTTCAGTTGAAGGCCATACTATCATCCGTCTACATCCATCTACTGTGACTGGCTGTGGATGTAGTACTACAGTAAGATTAGAGTCCATCTGTCTGTCTTTGAGGACCAGGTAGAGGTGGGAACTCTTGCAGACTATGAAAGCATGGAACACATGGCAGTGGTGGTAAAGTACCCACTGTTTGGTCAATTTGATAGTGGCATGCAGAACTAGGAACATAGGACCTGGTCAACACTTCCTCACACATTGTTGTGGGCATTGTCCATCCCAATAGCAGCAAGAAAATTGCAACCTGTGCCTACCCCATGACAGTTGAGAGGGAATGCAGCTGCCAGGAGATATACTGGGGGACACATGGAGGAGTAGAGACTCCATTTTACAGAGTGAAGGCACTTTGGAGATTCTCAGGAATGGCATCCGTCTCTCAGCTCAGCTACCTATCCTTTAGTGCAAGGCACTGGTCAGTCCTGGGTCCAAGAGTCATTTGCTAGGGTCCTGAGGCTGTAGCCTCCTTTGCTAATGTGGCAGAAAGCCTGTGAGGACACAAGGATGATGATATACACAGACATTTGGCCCCTAGAGCAGCATAAATCCTGACAGGGGCTCTCTTCTCACAATGGTACTGAGTTACAACAGCCTGACTTCTGGGAGCTCAGGTCTCCTAAGTAAAGAGGCCAGCTTGTGAGAATGGTGGGACTCCCAGATAGCTAGGGCTACAGGCATCTATGTTCCTCCATTTCTCTCTCTTGTCTTTTTCACTGCCTTCATCCCAAGTCTGTGCAACCTATAGGATTCTCATCTCCTCTTGCTGAGTTCCAGTGGTGCGCCTCAATAATTCATCTCAAAAATGCAGCTGCCGACCTGTTGTTTCAGTTCTCTGTGGAAGAGGAGATTAAGTGTGTGGAATCTTTATTCTTCCACAATAAAAGGTTACCCTCAATTGTTTCCTTTTTTTGCCAGTCCTGAGGCTTAGGACTCAGGGTCTGAGCACTGTCCCTGGCTTCTTTTTGCTCAAGGCTAGCACTCTACCTATTGAGCCACAGCACCACTTCCAGATTTTTCTGTGTATGTGGTGCTGAAGAATCAAACCCAGGGCTTAATGTATGCTAGGCAAGCACTCGACCACTAAGCCACATTCAAAGCCCAATTGTTTTCTTATAGTGCAACCAGTTTGTATAAAAGCAATATCAAAATCACTTGTTTTAATTATTTGCATAAAAGTGATGTTCAGAGGGGTTACTGCTACATAAGTCAGGTAATGGGTATATTTTGCTCAGGACACTTGCCCAGTTATGCCCTCCTGTCCCCTCTCACAAGTTGTATAGTTCCCTTTCAACACAGTGTCAAGTAAGTACCACTGCTGCATTTGTTCACCCTCTATTCCTTCATTTCTGTGACCCTTCCTTTACCTTCCCAAAGATTTATTAATGAACATACAAGACAAAAAAAGAAACAAAAAAAACTCTTGTTTCCATTTCCTGGTGTTCATTTTGAAAAATATTCACATAGTCATTGCACGTTTATGTTCCTCCCCAAAGAATATCCTCCTTTGGTCTCACTGTATCTGAATGCCTAAAGTCCCATGTAATTTACCATATCCTGAGGTATTTTAAATCTAGCTTCCACATATGAGAAAGAATAGGTCCCATTTGTCTCTCTGAGCTTGGCTTACCTCACTTAAAATGATTTCTTCTAGGTGCATCCATTTCCCTGCAAATGACATAATTTTACTCTCAATATCACTTTTTGAAAAATCAGTTATACAGATAATTTCAGCTGAATTAATTTTTTCTGAAAGATTTGATAATGGAACATCTTAGTCATGGAAATTTCAATCTCTTTCATATTCTTCAATGTAAATATTGTAAATTGGCCACAAAAAACAGAGTCTAGTTCTAAACTAATGTTTTATTTCTTGGAGCTAAAAGCACCTATAGAAAGATTTGTTGTTCATTTCATTTTGTCCCTGAGACTTGAACTTAGGGTCTGGGTGCTGTCACTCAGCTTTTGTGCTCAAGACTTGCACTCTACCATTTGAGCCACAGCTCCTCTTCTGGCTTTTTTTTTTTGCCAGTCCTGGGCCTTGGACTCAGGGCCTGAGCACTGTCCCTGGCTTCTTCCCGCTCAAGGCTAGCACTCCGCCACTTGAGCCACAGCGCCGCTTCTGGCCGTTTTCTGTATATGTGGTGCTGGGGAATCGAACCTAGGGCCTCGTGTATCCGAGGCAGGCACTCTTGCCACTAGGCTATATCCCCAGCCCCCTCTTCTGGCTTTTTGATAGCGACTTGAGGTAAGAGACTCATAGACTTTTCTGCCAAAGCTGAATTCAAATCATGATTTTCAGATCTCAGCCTCCTGAGTAGCTAGGATTATAAGCATGAGCCACTGATACGTGGCCAAGGTATTTTTATAGATAACATAAACACAGGAATAAAGTACTATGCATTGTCACAGAAGAGAAAAAAATGTGGGCTTGATTTAGTTACAATGTATTTCTCTTGAGATAAAATTAGTCTTACCAGCTTGACTTCTGGGAAGACGGCGGGGAGCAGCAGAGCCCTAGCTGAGCCCCCTCCAACATCGCAGTTTTCCCACCCCGTAGAAACTTTTACTCCTAGAAAGACAGGCCAAGTAAGTTATAACAGTACAGGGATTCTGGCCAGGTAGGAAAAATCGACTTTGCTGGCATAAAAACATGGATTTGAGCTCCATGCGGCATCCCATCGCCACGCCAGTGCCAGCACAGGCACAGCACCTGGCACAGTGCCTCGCACTCTGCGTAGCTAAAGCACACAGTGGGGACCAGGGAGAAATCCTCCAGACAGCGACAGACACACGTGGATCGCAGGCTTAGCACAGACGGGATGAAATCGCAGAGAAAGCGTGAGTACCCCACGAACGACATTCTCACTTGTGCCCACAGAGCAGCTTCTGGGAAGTAGCCCTTCCCCCACTGTCAGAGCAAAGCACCATCTTTGACACTGATATAGGGTCAGACCAGACTGGAACTAAAGCTGACCTGGGGAAAGCGAGGACAAAGAAACAACCTTTGAGAAGGGCAAGAGGGACTGATCAGTGAGAGCCAGCTCCACCCAGGAGAACACCCCCTGCCCAGATGGGAGGCTCGTCCTGGGAGGTGGCTCAGCTAGAGGTGCCCTGCCCTGCCCACCAGAATTTCAAAATTTAAAGTGAAAATGGCAAGCAGCTACCCACGACACGGAACCACAAGACGGGGAAACAAACAATTCCCGAGACAAATAAATGGTCCCGTCACAGAGGAAGCCCAATTCCCAGCTTGAAACGGAGCTGAATTCCATAGCCAGCTCCACCCAGGAGGCCACCCCACCCAGGAGGGAGGAACCTCCCCCAGGCAAGTAACTCTCAGCTGGTAAACCAGACCAGAAGCACCTCACCCTGCTGAGTCCACATCCTATTCAAAGCCAGGCGTTTAAGGCAGCGTCCCCACAGCAGACTGAGGAGCCATGGTTCCTGAGACTGTTCACGTCCCCATCTACAGTGGATGCCCAAGGCCTACCTGCTAGCTGTGTGAAACCACAGAGCACCAGGATTTCACTAACAGGGGAGGAGGGTCAGAACAGATACACCCCCTACAAATTGAAAGCAAGTCAAACCAGCCAAGCAGCAAAATAGACTGCAGACCATCGCAAGGAAACCAGAGACTATAGAAAGCCCACCCAACAAAGAAGACTCCATTTTTTTCTCTCAAACATTTTTAAACTCTTTTTTTAATTTCTTTTATTTTTTCACTTCTGAAACATTGTTGGTTTTTTTTGTTTTCCATTTTTACTTCTTTGTTTTATCAAGTTTTTTTTTTTTTTGGTTGTTCGTTTTTCTGGATTTTTTCCTTTTTAATTTTTTAAAATAATTTTTCTCTGTTTTGTGCATCTGTTGTCCAGTATTTTTGCTTTATTTCTCTTTGCATTCTCTTTCTTTAAAAATTACTTTCCTATGACTAACACCTCCACTCTTTTCTGCTAACTCTCCATTGTCTATCATTTTAACCTTGTTCTTTCTACTGATTCTGCTCTTCTCCACATTTCCACGTCACTAAAACTAAACCAAAACCATCACCCCCCCATACATTTACTCTATTCTCTTTACTACCTCTAACTTACCCTCCTGACTAACTTCCAAACCTCCAGATTCCATTGACTCCTGGTTATTGGATAGAGGGTATCCCTGCTTAATCCGAGTGAATTAAAGGGGTTAATAGCCAGTCATAAAAGAATTTAATATAAGAACAAGAATTGCTCACAGGGTTGTAACAGTAAATAAGTAACTACTGAATTCAGGGCTCAGAATCAGTTGTGATATTGAAATTGTATTCCTTAGGAACACCAAATCTAATTTTATATACAGGTATAAAAGGTATCTGTATATAATTGTGAACTTGTAAGATTTACACAACAGTGCTTGGTAAAGTCTGCTTTGGGTCTTAAACGGTGCTCACAGGTGCTTGTAGACTGGCATTCCCAATCCAAATGGGCAGAAAAAACACAAGAAAGATGGCAAAAAATGGAGCCTTATCTCCCACTCAAAACAAGCAGGAAGCAGAGCAGTCAATCAAAGACCTAGAAAAGAACCCTCAAAATGCTCTACAAAGTCTAGAGATAAACATGTTAAATGAAAAGCTTGAATCAATACAGCAATCCTTCCATAAAGTAATAGATGACTTCATGGCCTCGACAAATAGAAAGATAAATGAAATTCAAGAGTCAAATGAAAAGATAGCAACCCAGCTAAAAGATTTGAGAGACAACACTCAAAACCAAATTAATGAAGTTAATGAAGTAAAGAAGTCCATACAGGACCTAAGAAGTGACATGGAAATCATCAGGAAAGACCATTCAGAAGGAAAAGAGATTCGAAATCAAGTAGCTAGTCTACAGTCCCAACTAACAGAAGCAGAGGATCGAATCTCAGGAGCTGAAGATTCCCTAGAATCTTTGGGGAAAGATAAAAAATCAATACAAAACAATTCCAATCAACAAAACAGAAAACTCCAGGAGCTTCAAGACACAATCAGGAAGCCCAATTTAAGGATAATAGGTATTGAGGAAAACCTGGAGTTAGAAGTTAAGGGAATAGGAAACCTATTTAACAGAATATTAGTCGAGAACTTACCAAATATCCAGAAGGATAGGCCTATACAGATAAAAGAAGCATTTAAAACCCCAAACCGACCAGAGAAGAACAGGACATCCCACCGACACATTGTGATCAAAAAAGGATCAACAGAGTCCAAGGATAGGATCCTTAAAGCTGTTATGGAGAAGAAAACAATCACATATAAAGGAAAAGCAATCAGAATTACCCCAGACTTGTCAGCAGATACCATGAAAGCAAGAAAAGCCTGGAATGAGGTATGCCAAACCCTAAATACAAATACCTACCAACCAAGAATAGTTTACCCAGCTAAACTGTCATTCATAGCCAAAGGTCAAATAAAAGTCTTCCACCGTAAAGAAAAACTGAAACAATATACCTCCACCAAACCAGCTTTACAGAAAATCCTCAAGGATGTACTATACAGGGAAAATAATCAAGATCACAATAAAGACTGAGAAATTAACCCTAAATAGTAAACCAGAATATCAGATCAAGGAATGGGAAGACACAGCTTTTAACAAGATAGTGATAATGAAAGGAACAAATGATCATCTCTCAATCCTAACTCTCAACATTAATAGATTTAATTCTTCAATCAAATGACATAGGCTCATAAGTTGAATCAAAAATCAAGATCCATCTTTCTGCTACCTCCAAGAGACACATCTATCCAGAAAAAGCAAACATCTTCTAAAAGTGAAAGGCTGGAATCAAATCTACCAAGCAAATGGCCCCCATAAGCAGGCCAGAGTTGCAATCCTAGTATCAGACAAAATTGACTTCAAATTAAAAAAGGTAAGAAAAGACAAAGAAGGTTACTTCATACTAATAAAGGGATCACTCCCAGGAAGATATAACCATCCTAAATATCTCCACTCCAAATACAGGAGCACCCAACTTCATCAAACAAACACTACTGACTCTAAAAACACTCATAGACCCAAACATATTGATAGTTGGGGACTTTAACACTCCATTGACATCTCTGGACACATCAACCGCCAAAAACTGAACAAAGAAACCACAAAACTGAACAATTGCATAGACCAACTAGACTTAACCGACATTTACAGAATATTGAAACCAGCAACAACAGAATATACTTCTTCTCAGCAGCACATGGAATATTCTCCAAAATAGATCACATCTTAGGGCACAAAGAATATCTGTACAAATTCAGAAGTAATAAAACCATTCCCTACATTCTCTCAGACAAAATGGAATAAAATTAGAGCTCAACTCAAACAGACACCACAGATAATCCTACAACTCATGGAGACTAAACAACACACTGCTGAACCATCAGTGGGTCATCGAAGAAATTAAAACGGAAGTTCAAATATTTATGGAATTCAACCAAGATGAGGACACAAAGTACCAGCTCCTTTGGGACACAGCAAAGGCAGTACTCAGAGGAAGATTTATATCGCTGAGTGAATGCACCAACAAACTGGAGAAACAGCAACTCAATAATTTAAGGAAGCACCTTAATTTCCTTGAAAGAGAACAACAAGCCAAACCCCAAGTCAATAGACAGAAGCAAATAATTACAATCAAATCAGAATTAAATCAATTAGTGACCAAAAAAACTATCGAAAGAATCAACAAAACAAAGATTTGGTTCTTTGAAAAAATCAACAAGATAGACCCCTAGCAAACCTGACCAAAAAACAAAGGTAGCACACCGAAATAAACAAGATCAAAGAGGAAACAGGTAACATCAGTACAGAAACAACCAAAACTCAAAACACAATAAGGGACTATTTTGCAAACCTTTAAGCCAACAAATTCGAGAACTTGGAAGAAATGGATGATTTCCTAGAAAAAAATCATATCCCCAAACTGAACCATGAAGATTTAAACCTTCTGAACAGACCTATATCCAGCATTGAAATAAAAACGGCAATAAGTGATCTCCCATCCAAGAAAAGCCCAGGACCAGATGAATTCACAGCAGAATTCTAGAAGGCCTTCAAAACAGAACTCACACCAATATTTGTCAAATTCTTCAATGAAATTGAAAGAGAATGTTCACTACCAGACACATTCTATGAAGCCAGTATAACCCTCATCCCCAAACCAGGCAGGGACTCATCACGGAAAGAGAACTATAGACCGATTTCCCTGATTAACGTTGATGCAAAAATTCTCAACAAAATTCTGGCCAATTGACTTCAACAGCTCATCAAAAAAATTATACACTACGATCAAACTGGGTTCATCCTAGGGATGCAAAGTTGGTTCAATATACACAAGTCAATTAATGTAATCCACCACATCAACCGGAGCAAGCTAAAGAACCACATGGTTATATCATGGTTATATGCGGAAAAATCATTCAATAAAATCCAGCACCCATTTATGCTAAAGGCCCTGGAAAAACTGGGATTCCAGGGAACATTCCTGAATATAACAAAGGCAGTTTATCACAAACCAACAGCAAGCATAATTCTAAATGGTGAAAAACTAATGCCATTCCCTTTAAAATCAGGAGTAAGACAGGATGTCCACTCTCTCCCCTTCTCTTCAACATAGTACCAGAATTCCTAGTCAGAGCAATTACGCAAGAAGGAACTATAAAGGGAACCAAATAGGAAAAGATGAAGTTAAACTTTCTCTCTTCGCAAAAGACATGATTCTATACCTAAAGAACCCCAAAGACTCTACTCCCAAGGTACTAGAGCTGATCCAAAACTTTGGCAATGTTGCAGGATATAAAATAAACCCTCAAAAATTAATGGCATTTCTATATGCTAATGACCCAAACACTGAGGCTGAAATCAGGAAAGCAACTCCTTTTTCAATAGCCTCAAAAAACATAAAATACCTAGGAATAAGCTTAACCAAAGAAATGAGAAACCTCTATGATGAGAACTTTAAAAACATGAAAAACAAAATTAAGGCAGAACTAAGGAAATGGAAAAACCTCCCATGCTCCTGGATTGGGAGGATTAACACTGTCAAAATGGCAATATTGCCAAAGGCTATCTACAAATTCAATGCAATACCCATTAATATCCCAACACCATTTTTTAATGAAATAGAGGAAACAATCCAGAAATTCATATGGAACACTAAAAGACCCAGAAAAACAAAAACAATCCTAAGCAGAAAGAACAGTGCTGAAGGAATTACAATACCCAACTTCAAGCTGTATTATAAAGCTAGTAATAAAAACAGCTTGGTATTGGCACCGGAACAGGCCTGAAGACCAATGGAACACAATTGAAGACCCAGAAATGAACCCACAGAACTATGCCTTCTTGATCTTTGATAAAGGAGCTAAAAAAGTAGGATTGAAGAAAGATAGCCTCTTTAACAAATGGTGCTGGCAATACTGGTTCAACACATGCAACAAACTAAAACTAGATCCTTATATATCACCCTGCACCAAAATCAATTCCAAATGGATCAAAGACCTCGAAATCAAAACAGATACCCTGAAAACACTAAAGGAAGGAGTAGGAGAAGCACTTGGGCTTCTTGGCACAGGACGGAACTTCCTTAACAAAGACCCAGAAAGGCTACAAATCAAAGAAAGGTTAGACAAATGGGACTGCATTGAACTGCAGAGCTTCTGCAGTGCAAAGTACATAGCTCACAAGATAAACAGAAAACCCACAGATTGGGAAAAGATCTTTACCGGCCATACAACAGATAAAGGCCTCATATCCAGAATATATGAAGAACTAAAAAAATTACATTCCTCCAAAAGAAATCCTCAAAGAACCAATAGCCCTCTCATCAAGTGTTCTAAAGACTTAAAAAGAGAGTTCTCTGAGGAGGAAACTAGAAGGGCCAAGAGATATATGAAAAAGTGCTCTATATCACTGGCCATAAAAGAAATGCAAATCAAAACAACATTGAGATTCCATCTCACCCCAGTAAGAATGTCCTATATCAAGAAAACCAACAATAACAATTTTTGGAGGGGATGTGGCCAAAAGGGAACCCTACTTCATTTTTGGTGGGAATGTAAACTGGTTCAGCCACTCTGGCAAGCGGTATGGAGATTCCTCAGTAGGCTAAACATAGAGCTTCCCTATGACCCAGCAGCTCCACTTTTGGGTATCTATCCAAAAGACCATAAACAAAATCACACTAAAAGCCACCAGCACAACAATGTTCATTGCAGCACAATTTGTCATAGCTAAAATATGGAACCAACCCAGATGCCCCTCAGTAGATGAATGGATCAGGAAAATGTGGTACATATACACAATGGAATTTTATGCCTCTATCAGAAAGAATGGCATTGCCCCATTCATGAGGAAATGGAAGGACTTGGAAAAAATTATACTAAGTGAAATGAGCCAGACCCAAAGAAACATGGACGCTATGGTCTCCCTTATAGGAAATAATTAGCACAGGTTTAGTCAAGTCACAGCAGAGGATCACAAGAGCCCAATAGCTATACCTTTAGGAACACATAAGATGATGCTGAGTGAAATGAACTCCATGTTATGGAATCAATTATTATATCACTGTTGTAACTACTGTCAACATGCTATGTGTAACTGTAGCTTCTATTATTGATGATCCTCTTGTAGCCCCTTCCTTTACCTACACTATCATTATATCTTATCTGAGTATATTGGAAACTATGTATACTGGTAAACAGTGGTATATAGGGTAAAAAAAATACAAACAACTACAAAAGCAATACTTTCAAAACTGTTTGGTGTAAATAAACTGAACAACTCAAGGGGGGAAAAGGGAAAAGGGGAGGGGGGAGAGGGGAATGAGGGATGAGGTAACAAACAGTACAAGAAATGTATCCAATGCCTAACGTATGAAACTGTAACCTCTCTGTACATCAGTTTGATAATAAAAATTTGAAAAAAAATAAAATAAAATAAAGTTAGTGTTACCCTAGTTAAATGTTGTATACTTGCTTCTCAAAAATGCCAATGGTTTTTAAATGCTCTTCCGTGGGTGGAGGTGATATAGGTTTATGTGTAGGATAGTGTCATGACCTATGTCTGGTTTGGTGGCAGGAATGTAACATGAGGAATAATTCTTCATCAAAGAAGCTCTAAATTCAGCCTTTGTATCAGCCCACCATGACCTGAAGAACAGTTGGGTGAGAGGTACCAGGTAATTTCTACTTAAAGAATATATTTTCCCATAGACACAGAATAGTTGCAACTGTCAAACTAAACACAATGCATGTATCCCTTCTGACAATCGTTTTGTTGTATAGCTACACCTGGGTAAGCATAAATTCTGCACAAAGTACTCAGTGTTGACATTAACATTCCCAAGAAAATATGTGAACTTGCCTTCGTGTCTGCACAGAGTCAGTGAGCCCAATATCGCCCTTTGCATAGGTATCATTTGTCAGTTTTATCACCCACAGAAAATGGCATTGTCTACTGAAAAAGTCTCTTAGGATGGAAACCGAACTCCAAAATATTCATGTTAAGCACAGTTGAGAAAAGTAGAAAGGTCAAAAGATAAATTGTAATTGCTTCAGAAGATTTTTATCCATCTGTATCTGGAAAGGAGAGGAGGGAAGGAGGAAAATGGGAAAAGGCTTGGGGGTGGGAGGGAAGGAAGAGAGGATTTAAACAACACACTCCCTTTTCACATCCTTTTATCTTGATGCTTTTTATGGCTAATTGTATTGTGTTATGTATACATGGACCTGAGGTGGGAAATTTGCAAGATTTCTAGACAGAACTATGAACAATCATCCCAGCCAAGGATGATGAGGGATGGGACTCCATGCAAATATCCAAATCCTTATATAAAATAGTACAGTATTTGTATGTAACCTAGCTGCATCTTCTCACTATTTAAATCATTCCTTCTTAACTTATAATGCCCAAAATAATGTCAGTGTTATATAAATACTTAACATATTGTGATATAAACCTTGGAAGAAATAGTTTGGACCATTTTTAGTGAAATAGACATGTCCAGCAATTATACTCATCAATTTCACCCTAAGAGATAAGTAAAACAGGTTATCAAAAAATAAAAAAAATTATGATGCTAGTCAACATTTAACTAAGATGGTATATTCATGAAAGGTGATATAGCTCAACAACAGGACAAAAACAATTGGCATACAACATAGGTGCATCACAGAAACACTGTGCCAAGTAAAAGGAGGCAGATGTTGATGTGAAAATAGTAATATTCTGGTTACATTCAATTTTAAAAAGTGTAATTTTAAACTTAATGACAGAAAGCAACTCAGAGATTAATGGGGGGGAATACACAATAAAAATATAGAGATCAAAATATTATATTTTGGTTTGGTTAATGAGTACACACATTAGTCAAAAACTTCTCAAGTCTTATGGGAATCATCATTCCCTCAATGAGCCAGGTTTTCAAACTCATATTGCCATTGATTGTATGCTTAATCTTGAGCATATTATCTCATTGAACTCTTGTAAGACACATCCAGATAGTTGATATTTTTGCTATCCTCTTAAAAATGATGAAATGCAGCTCAGAAATATTAAGTAATACCTTGTCCAAAATGACAGATAGCAAGTCACTGCCCTTTGATCAAATGTTATTCCCTCATAGTCAAATTTCTACATTCTCTCTACAGTAAAGAATAGTTTTTGTATTGTAATTATCTGACCTATTTTATTCCAGAAGTTGGCCTCGGAGCTCTCATTTATGATTTCCTCTGAAGTGGGAAAAATAAAATGCAATTATCTTCACCTTGACTTTCTCATTACCTCTGAATTAACTCCTAGTCATATGCACCCAAACTAAAAGGTTTTAACTAATAAAATGCATAGATTTCATTTTCCATCAACTCTCTAAACAGAAAATTCTTGATTTTTCACTGGTACTGGGGCTTGAACTGAATTCCTGGGTGTTGTCTCAGGGCTAGCTCTTTATCACTTAAGCCATAGCTCCATGTCCGGCTTTTTGGTATTTAATTGGAGAGAAGAATTGTAAAAACTTTCCTGCCCAGGATCTTTAGATCTCTGCCTCTTAAGTATCTAGGACTGCATGTGTAAAGCCTCAGCACCCTGATGCCTTTTGATTTTGTGCCACCTTAATTCCCTACTTTCTCAAAATAAGATTTGGTTTTCCTTGCTAGTTAATGGATTACACATTTATACTAACAAAATACAAGAAGAACCAAACTGAGTATGAGCATGAGACATGAGAAAAAAATGTACTTTTTCTTCATTTCTTTGTGAGCGTCTCCCAGAACTCCACATGCTTATTAACCTGTAGCTTAAAAAAAATAATAATTACTTATTTATTGTCAAAATGATGTACAGAGAGGTTACAGTTTCATACATAAGGCAGTGTGTACATTTCTTGTACAATTTGTTACCTCCTCCCTCATTTCCCCCTCCCTCTCCCCCTTTCCCTCTCCCCCCATGAGTTGTTCAGTTGGTTTACACCAAATGGCTTTGTAATTATTGCTTTTGGAGTCATTTGTCTTTTTATCCTTTGTCTCTCAAGTTGGTTATTCTCTTTCCATTCCCTAGTTCTAATACCAGTATATAGAGTATCCAGGATACTCAGATGAGATACAGTGATAGCACAGGGACAACCACAGGGAGGTGATACAAGAGGATCATCAACAAAAACAACAAAAAAAGCTATGGTTTCACATGGCATGTTGAAAATAATTACAACAGTGATATAATACTCGTTTGCATAACATGGAGTTCATTTCACTTAGCATCATCTTATGTGTTGCTAAGGGCATAGCTATTGGGCTCTTGTGATCCTCTGCTGTGACTTGACTAAACCTGTGCTAATTATTCCCTAGGAGGGAAACCATAGAGTCCATGTTTCTTTGGGTCTGGCTCACTTCACTTAGTATAATTTTTTCCAAGTCCTTCCATTTCCTTACGAATGGGACAATGCCATTCTTTCTGATAGAGGCATAAAATTCCATTGTGTATATGTACCACATTTTCCTGATCCATTCATCTACTGAGGGGCATCTGGGTTAGTTCCATATTTAAGCTATGATAAATTGTGGTGTGATAAACATTGTTGTGCTGGTGGCTTTTAGTGTGATTTTGTTTATGGTCTTTTGGATAGATACCCAAAAGTGGAGCTGCTGGGTCATAGGGGAGCTCTATGTTTAGCCTTCTGAGGAATCTCCATACTGCTTTCCAAAGTGGTTGAACAAGATTACATTCCCACCAACAATGAAGTAGGGTTCCCTTTTGGCTACATCCCCTCCAGCATTTGTTATTGTTAGTATACCTAATAATGGACATTCTTAACTGGGATGAGGTGGAATCTCAATGTTATTTTGATTTGTATTTCTTTTATGGCCAGTGATGTAGAGCACTTTTTCATGTGTCTCTTGGCCATTCTCATTTCCTCTTCATAGAAGTCTCTTTTTAAGTCTTTAGCCCACTTGTTGAGAGGGCTGTTGGTTCTTTGAGTTTTTGTTTTAGATGGCTTTAATTTTTTTAGTTCTGCATATATTTCAGATATGAGGCCTTTTCCATTGTATGGCTGGTAAAGATCTTCTCCCAATCTGTATAAAATTGTATGTGTATATGTTATATATAACATATAAAACATAATATGGTACTATATTTACAGAATGTCATTATATTGGCCTCAAACTCAAGACCCTTCTGTACCAGCCTCCCAAATTCTGTGATTACAGGCATGATCTGAAATACATTTATGGTGTGGAATGGGTGGATAAATCAGGTTTGTTTGGAGCAATGTTCCCTAGTCAAGGAAATAAATTTCAAGAAGTCTCTTGTATAATATGGCTACAGTAACAATACATAGAAAAAGCTTAAGAGTAAAATTTAAGTTCCTTTGGGATTTTATGGAAATTTAATTCTGTTGATATGATTAATGGCTAGGCTTTGGTGATTATGTTAATTTGCATCTCCTCTCCTTGCTATGTACTGGAGGATAGAGTTAGGCAGGTCTCTAATTGCATGATTGCTTCTTCTACAACATCTTCAGGCTCTTCATTAAATTACTAGTGTAAACTCAGTAGTGATTGATACAGTCGTGTAATAACAAAATATGTTCCCTTTATGACAGCACAGTGTTTGAGATCTGCCCAAGAACCAGGTATCAAGATAAAATATTCATTATACCACAATATTATTCTAGCTTCAAATAATCAAATCACAGATAAATCATAAAAAGTTGCTAAAGATAAATTTGAAACTATGAAAAATAGTAATATCAATAACTGTATATCATGAGGAGGAAATTTCCTACATTGTCAATTTTATAATTGCCTTTGTACTTTTTTCAATAGCCAGCAAGCATTTCAACCCACACTTGCCTTGATTTATTTTTCTCAGAAAGTACACTACTTTTTACAATATTCCACTCTCCGATGACAAAAGAGAAGAAAGCTGAGATTGACCTTCCATAAAACTTACTCAGCTAAGCCAGAGTCCTAACTTTGGTAGTAGCCAGACCCCTTCATAGCTCTTGATTGGAGCTGATTTTATCCACAGATGCTACACAATCAGCAGAGTTAGAGAAAGCAGCACCTTTACTAAATAACTTGCTTCAAATTATCCAACCATATGTGCTATCTTTGTATATTCATTTCTAGGCTTGAAAGTCAACAAATATGTTCAATACTTTATCAAGTCCAAGACAATCAAACTTATCATTGTATATGGTTTTCACTCTCATTCAAGAGAGATCATCTCACAGTAGGGGGAGCCCAAAGCCTTGCATTTAAAGGCTGGGTGGCTTGATTCCCATGAGTTACTGTGGTAATCAGTTCTCTTGTCGTTGGAAAAAAAATAAAACTCCTTGATCAACAACTTATGAAAAGGAGGAAAGTTTTATTTTGGCTTATGATTTCAGAAGTTTCAGTCTGTGATTGGTTGTGTCTGTTGATTTCGTGACTATGGTGAGGCAAATTATCATAGTGTAAGCCTGTGATGAAATACAGCCACTAATGGCACCTGGGAGGTAAAAAGATAGGAAAGGAAGGAGTTTGGGTCCCAATATCTCTTTCAAGCACAGGCCTCCAAAGACAACTTTCTTCTAGGCCTTCTTTTTTTATTTAAGTATTGCACACGGTTTAAATTCATCGTGCCAGCTTGTGAGTACAATGCATCTTGATCAGTCTCACCCTTTCATCGTTTTTCCAGCCCCATGTATCTCCTCAAGAGACATGGTTCTGTTTCCACATCTGGACATTAAATGTTATGCATTTGTCTATCCTTCCTCTCTTCCATTTTCCTTCCCCCTCCCTTTGTCTTTACCCCTTAAATGAAAACGTACGTTCCAGCATTGATATTCACTTGATTAAACTGGAAGTTGTTCAAACGAATGAAACCTCCCTGCATATACCATATGTATATGTTTAGGTTCACTTGTTAAGGTTCTACCACCTCCCAGGCACCACAGATGAACTGCCAAATCTTTAACACATGAGCCTTTACAGAACATTCATATTCCAAAGGAGAACAGTATGTCAACATCCACTAACGCCCACTAACACTTGTGGATCATGACTAACATTTTTAAAGCATTTTCACCTTGAGAAAGTAGTTTGGGCTTGGTTTGTGGAAAGAAAAATTGATTGGACTTAAATAACAAGCATTCATTCTTTAATATTTTTTATCTTTGCCAAGCCAGCCTTGTGGTTTTAGCTGGGGGCTCTCCTCTTCTTGCCCTGGAATAACTAAATCTTCTCAACCTCAGAAACTTTATCATTCTGCCTTCTTGCATTACTGGTTCTCTCCTTCTCTGACCCAGATTTTCTAAGTCCCAGATGTACAAGTCCCCTTGACCTCTCCTATATTTGCCATTCACATATCCCCTAAGTGTATCCTACCTTTCCCTGGTCTATAATGACCACATTCCAGTACCCTAGCTGCAAGCTCCAAGAGAGTAGGGGGCTTTTCCTTCTTGGTTCTCCTGGAACAACAGATAAATTAATACATGAAGATAACATTTCAGAGAGCTAAGGCGACCCATGTACCTTTTTCAACAAAACAATTAAACCTTACCTAAATGAGTCCTTAAGGAATAGGTCATCATTTTAGAGGAACTCAATAGTCTGACTACTGTTCCTGCTCTATAATGGAGAAGGAATGGCTTGTTCCACTGTGCAGCATGTCTGTGAATCAGTTAGAAATGTTCCTATATTCACTTTCTGTACCAGTATAAATAGTTCCATTATCACCAAAGTGCTCAAATTCCTCTTCTTTATCCATCTCTGCCCTACTAAACCCAAATTATTCCTGAGACTAAAATCCTCATACTTAAATTGGTGTCCATGCTAAATACATGCCGGCCTTTGTGACAATATCTGCCCAGCTGTATTGCCTCCAATTGCTTTTATCTTTGGAGTCACTTAAGCCCACGTGCCTCCCACACTATGTTAGTAATGTGCTGATCAAGAGCAAATTCTTTTACGTACAAATGCTTCAACAACAATGTATGTCTTAAGATCCTGTGGGCTGACTGGGCTCAGCTGACTGGTTTTTCGACAGTCTCACTTGAGTCACTCATGAATCTTTTAAGTTAACATTCCTGTTTGGCTGGGAATAGAGAGACTACTTTTAGAGGAAAAAAAGGACAGAGAGCTAATTGCTTTAGTTCAAACCCATCTGTATCCCAAAGTGGAGTATTTGCACATATTCTGATGACCTCCATTTATTTAGTTCTTCCTAAAGAGACCTGGGTGGAGGTAGTACCTTATGGTTTGTTATATATTCAATCCATCTCACAAGGGCCAAGAAAATAGAATTCAGCAAGGAAAATCTTCTTACAAAATCAGCATGTGGCCAAGGAAGCTAATAAGGAAGGTCCCTGAAGGTGACATAGTAGGCCAGGTACCACAGAAGATCTGTGTGGAGGTGTAAAATACAGCATGATTAAGCAGTTAGAATGAAAAGGGCAGGTGAATTCTGGTTTTTAAGCCTATGTGTTTATAGAAGTAAATTGGTTTGCAATCTATCAGAAAAGCCTCGTGAATTATATTTTTGTCCCCTTCCTGGTCCTAATTATGAACATACTTAACTACCTCTTCTGTCCTCTAACTTAGAACTAGTACCTTTATTTCAGCCCATAATTATTCCTAAATGTGGCTATTTGAAGGAGAAATTTAGTCGTACTAATAGCACAGTCTCCAAAGTTAATGATTTCCTAAAGCATGGGAATCATTATAAATGAATTCACATTGCTTTTCTCTAATATCTTTCCTGGATTTAAATGAGTTTACAAACTAATTGGTATTAAAGGTAAATTTTCAGAAGCACTTTTAGGACTTATTTCTGACTTAGACATTTATACTCCATTTCAGCATGGGAGATTGAAGAAGAAAAATAAATTTTTTGAAGATAGGTTTCAGGGAACTGATGCTTTAAACATAAGTGTCAGTGAAGCAATCCATCAAGTTCTATGTGTGTTAATTAGAACATGTTATAGTTACTCTAAATTGCCCATTTGATTGGACTGAGAATCCCCTAGGAAATTAGTAAATGCACAATTTTCCATGTATCTATGAGAGCCTTTCCAGGGACAATTACATCATGAGGGCTTTGATCCAGTGAATGTTTTGATTCCTTGAAGGATTCAATATGATGGCATTATTGGAAGGTAATGAAAGGAAGGAGGTGGAGCCTAGTTAGGAAAGGTCACTGGGGCATATATTAGGGGCTCCATCTTATCTTTTCTCCTTCTTGTATTCTTTTGTTCTGTTTCCTGGCTGCCGTGATGTGAACTTTTCTACTGTGCCACACCGTCCTCACCAACATGGATTGACACATGTGAAACTGTGAGCCACAATGAGTAATTCCTTCTTCCAAATTGTTTACAAGTTAAAATATTTAGTCCCGGGCTGGGAATATGGCCTAGAGGCAAGAGTGCTTGCCTCATATACATGAAGCCCTAGGTTCGATTCCCCAGCACCACATATGTAGAAAATGGCCAGAAGTGGTGCTGTGGCTCAAGTGGCAAAATGCTAGCCTTGAGCAAAAAGAAGCCAGGGACAGTATTCAGGTCCTGAGTCCAAGGCCCAGGACTGGTAAAAAAAAAAAAAATTTAGTCCCAGGAATGGAAAATAACTAATAGATTATATATGACACAAGCCATGTTCTTCTTTTATGTTTTTATTAACCTCAGTTTAGAAACATGGAATTGGAGATGTTCACTGAGCCTGAAAACACAAACAACAAAAATAAGAAGATAGAAAGTACAGTAGGGAATATGATTTCATAAAATTAGTGTGTTAGTGAACTTTCACTTTCCATTTAATTGAAGAGTTTGAGAAGTATTGGTATGAGTTCTGCTTTGAAGTGCTTATAGAATTCCACTGTGAATCCATCTGGACATGGGCTTTTGTTGGATAGGAGATCTCTTATTGTTGCCTCTATTTCATTACTTCATATGAGTGTGTTTAGTTGGTTTAAAATTTCTTTGTTAAGTTTGGGCATATCAATTTTTGCTAGAAATTCATCCATTTATTCTAATTTCTTGAATTTGTGAGCATATAGGTTAGCAAAATAATCCCTTATAATATTCTGAATCTTGGTTATTTCTGTCATGATGTTTCTGTTATTATCTCTGATTTTGTTTATTTGGGTGTACTCTTTGTCTTGGGGTAAGATTTGCTAAGGGTCTGTCAATTTTGTTAATTTTATCAAAGAAGCAACTCTTCATTCTGTTGATTCTATGGGGTTTTTTTTTTAACTGTAATTCACTTAATTATGATTTAATTTTAATAATTTGCTTCCATCTATTGGCTTGGGGTTTGGTTTGTTGCCTTATTTCAAGGAGCTTCAGGTACATCATTAAGTTGTTGGATTAAGATTTCTCCAATTTGTTGATGTAGGTGCTCAGAGCTATAAATTTTCCTCTGAGTACTGCCTTTTCTGTGTCCCAAAGCAGCTGGTATTTTGTGTGCTTGTTTTGGTTAAATACCATAAACAATTGAATTTCCATTCTGAGTTCATCAATGACTCACTGGCAGTTCAACACTGTGTTGTTCAGTCTCCACGACTTGCAGGATTTTATATGGTAGCTTTTAGTGTTGAGCTCTAATTTTATTCCATTGTGGTCTGAGAGAATGCAGGGAATGATTTTAATATTTCTGAATTTGTACAGATTTGCTTTGTGCCCTAAAATGTGATCTGTTTTGGATAATGTCCTATGTGCTTCCAAGAAGATGTATATTCTGGTGTTGCTGGGTAGAATATTCTGTAGATGTCAGTTAAGTCTAGTTGACCTCTGCAGTTGTTTAGTTCTGAGGTTTCTTTGCTCCGTTTTTGGTGTGTTTATCTATCCAGAGGTGACTGTGGTGTGTTAAAGTCTCCAACAATCAATGTGTTTGAATCTATGTATGTTTTTAGAGTCAGTAGTGTTTGTTCGATGAAGTTGGGTGCTCCAGAATTTAGTGTATAGATATTTAGGATGGTTATATCCTCCTGTAGGAGAGATCTCTTTATTAGTATGTAATAACATTATGTTACTCTTCTTACTGATTTTAATTTGAAGTCAAATTTATTGGATACTACAATTGCAACTTCAGCCTTTTTATGTGGGCTGTATGCTTAATAGATTTTATTCCAGCAGTTCAATTTCAGAATATGTTTGCTTTGGGTCAAGATGTGTCTCTTGAAGACAGCAAAAAGATGGATCTTGATTTTTGATCCAACTGGTCAGTCTGTTATTTAAGTGGAGAGTTAAGTCCGTTAATATTGAGAATTAGGATTGAAAGGTGTTTATTAGTTCCTTTCATTATATCTATCTTTTTAAGGGCTATGCATTTTCAATTCTTGCTCTAATAACATGGTTTTCTATTTAGGGTCCTATTCTCTGCCAGTTTCATGTGTTGTTGTTTTTTCAATGTGTAGAACATCTTTGAGAATTTTCTATAATGCCAGTATAGTGGAGTTATATTGTTTCCGTTTTTCCTTGCTGTGGAAGGTTTTCATTTGACCCTCAGCTGAATAAGAGCTCAGCTGAGTACACTATTCTTGGTTGGTATTTATTTTTCTTTAGGGTGTGGCATACCTCATTCCAGGCTCTCCTTTCTTTCATGGTCTCTGCTGAAAAATCTGGAGTAATTCTGATTGGTTTTCCTTTATATGTGATTGTTCTCTCCCTGGCAGCTTTAAGGATTCTTGGTCTCTATTGATCCTGTATGGATTACAATGTGTTGGTGGGATGTCCTATTCTGGTCTTGTCTAGTCTGTCTGGGGTACTAAAAGCTTCTTGTATCTGTGTGGGCCTATCCTTCTGGATCTTTGGGAAGTTCTCTGCTTGTATTCTGTTAAACAAATGTCCTATTCCATTAATTTCCTCCTCTAGGTTCTCCTCAATACCTATTAGCTTTAAATTGGGCTTCCTGATTGTGTCTTGGAGCTCCTGAACTGAACTCTCTTGCTTTTTTTATTTTGAGCTATTTTTTGTCCTTTCTCCATAAAGTCTAGACTATCTTCAGTTCCAGAGGTTGGATCCTCTACATCATCTAATCTGCTTTCGAGACTTTCTACTTTGTTTTTCATCTCCCTTCCTTCTAATTGGTCATGCTTTCTGGCATCCATCTGTCCACTATAGTTTTCTTTTAGGTCCTGTATGGACTTCTTTACTTCATTAACTTGATTCTGAGTATTCATTCTCTTTCTCCTTATGGGGCTTATGGGACTTTTAGATTATATATTTGGGTGAAATGGACAGTGTTTATTTTTCCACACCTAGCTTACTTTACTTTACACTATGGGTCTGCCCATGCTGTTGTCACTGATAGGACTATGTTGTTTTCAAAGCTCAATAGTATTCCACATTTTCTTTCTTATATATTCATCCATTGATAGACAGCTGGATCATATGTTCTACTTTTAATTTTTTGAGAAACATCCATATTGTTGGCCATAGTGGCTAAACTGGTTTGCATTTCTACCAATAGTCTTTCTCCATGTCCTCAATAACTCTTGTTATAGCTTGTCTTTTTGAAGATATTGTAGTGCTGTGCAATGATAATATAACTGGTAGTTTTTATTTGCAGATTCATCATAACTCAATAGCAAAGAAGAAAATATTTCCATTTTTAATGGATCTATTTTTGTTTGTTTGTTTACTGGTTCTGGGGCTTGAACTCTGGGCATGGACACTATCCCTCAGCTCCTTTTTCTCAAGGCTAGTGCTCTACCACTTGAGCCACAGTGCCAAACTGGGATTTTCTGGGATTAATTGAAGATAAGTGTCTCATGGACTTTCCTGCCTAGGCTGACTTTGAACCACAATCTTTAGATCTCAGCCTCCTGAGTAGCTAGTATTACAGTTGGGAGCCACCAGCATCCAGCTACACATGCTTTTAATATCTCTCCCTGGACAAGAGAGATAGATCCATTGATTTTTAAGTATAACATAAAAACAATCAGAAATACAAATTTAAAAAAAGCTATGAATTCTAGTTCCAGCCTTGAACTGGGGGAGTAAGAGAAAAAAAAGACATATCTAAGAGAATACAGAGCACTTTTGACAAAAACTAAATCATAAAGCATGTCAGCTGCTCTAAAAGTGTCAATCCTAGATAAAACTGGGATTTTTACCAGACACCAGTGGCTCATGGCTATAATTCTAACTACACAGGAGGCTGAGATCTGAATATTGTTATTCAAAACCAGCCTAGGCAGAAAAAAGTCTAAGACTTTATTTCTAATTAGCCATCAAAACCAAACTAGTGTTATGGCTGAAGTAGTTGAGAGGCAGCCGTAATCTACGTTCAAGATCTGTCTTGTAAGTCATATGCCACAATCTAGGTAGAAGGGGAAAGTCAGAGATTGCCTCTTTCTGCTGTGTTTACACATGCCAAGATGCTAGGTTTCAGAGCAGCATGTGCCTAATCATGCAGTGGTCACCTCATGTTAATGTAGCACCCATGGGCTTAGGAGGTAAATCCCTCACAATCACATTTAGCTGCAAATGAACATGTAATGTATGGAATATTATTTCAAGTTGAGTATCCCTTATCCAAAATGTTTGGGAGCAAAAGTGTTTCAGATTTCAGAAGTCTTCATATTTTTGGAATATTTGCATAGATTTTTTTTACCAGTCACATATCCCTAATCTGAAAATCAGATTTCTAAAAATTTCCAGCATCTGAAACATTTTACTTTTCATGTCAACCTCCCCAAAGTTTTGGATTATAGGGCACTTTGGAGATCTTATTTTCAGGTTAAGGATGTGTGATGTCTACATTACCTTCCAAATGGACTCAGGTAATTCATAATTTATCAAAATAGGACCCACAATAAATTTTTTCTATTTAGGTTACCCTTGTACCATCTGTTAAGATAATTTTCTGAAAAAAATCATAATTCATATTGACTAAAAAAACTTGTTCTTTGAATACATTTGTTAGGCCATTTTGAACCCGCTTTGTGACTAAGCTTTGTCTTTGGGCTTTGTCTGGGTTTGCTTAGCTGTTTTAATAAAACTTCTGTTAATTGTTTAGCTGTGTAACAAAGCCTTACAGACAGGTGCAAACAGTAAATCCTCTTTTGCAACCCAGGACTCATTGTTGAATATGAGATTTTGGTACATGTAAGAAGGAATATGATTCCTACAACAGTTGGCAATGTGGGGTTTGTTAACTCACACAGGTTGGCTCTGAATAAAGTTGATATAAAAGCTAAAAAAAAAAACTTCTGTTAAGCCAATATAGATTCCTCCCAACATTAATAGCTGAATACCCTGACCCAATTTCTCATCCTGAAACACTCCACAGAAGATATTTCATCACCCTGGCCTGCCATTGACAAGAATCCTATTAGGTCACTTTCATAAGAATCGCCCATTCTCTTGGGTGACTCCTCTTAGTAATCCATCTACCAACGTCAACTCCAACAATGTGGCCTTGGCTATAAATCCTTACTTTTTTGCATGTTTTATGTAGAGTTGAAGCTGATCGCCCCCCTCCCCATTAAAACAGCTTTGGCACCTACTGTGAGAGTCCTGAATAAGGACTTCCTCACCATCTTCCCAAATCACCAAATAACAAACATACAGATGTAACAAGAATGTGTACTGATGACTGCATTTTCCTCATGTGATGGGAGGGAAGTTTAGAGGGAAAGTTAACACAGCACAAGTTCATATAAAGAAACCTGGACATAAATTTAAAATGGAGACAAGGGGTTTTCCTTGTTAAAGAGTCTGCGAAAATCATTAGACCAGCATTTGCAAATATATCATCTGTCATCTACAACTTGGAGTTACAAAATAACTTGGAGACAATGAAAGGGCTAATATGAGACACCAGGAAGGGGATGCTACTGAGAGAAGGACTTTTTCCAATGAAGGACAAATCTTGTTTTCTATTCATGCCATTCTAGAAAATCTCAAAATTTTTAGTCCATGAGCCACAGCCCATCTCTTTTTATATTGTTGTATTTATTGGTGGTTAAGGTCTCCTTAATATTTACATTGTCTCATGGAAGATATTGTCCTGTAGTTCCATTTTTTTTCAAGGGATGGTTACATGTACTAGGAATGCTAGACCTAGCTACCTCTCCAACCTTGGCTTGTATTCAATGCCATGCAAGGTATCCATCCATATATGTATGTATGTGTGTGTGTGTGTGTGTGTGTGTGTGTGTGTGTGCATTTATTTGAATCAAGAATTTGTATTAAAGTGATGGAGATTTAAACCAGGGTCTATAAGATTATCTTCATCTTCATCATACGGCATTCACAAGCAGGCCAGTTACATTATTAAACAAGTATATAGCAGTTATATTTTTCAAAAATGACTTGTAAAAAATACCTTTATATCCTCTTTCTACTCTTGCACAGTGATATGGGTTTTTGCCCTCCCTTAAAGCTAAAATTCTATTGTAACTGTCTTAGCTAACTAAATAATGTTGAAGTGATTGGATGTGCTGTCTACTTGGTGCTTTCACTACCCCTTACCTGTTCTCCCTCCCTCCTGCTCCCCCTCTCCCTTTATTCCCCCCTCTCCATCAGGCTGCTTGTTCTCAGAACCCAACCTCCATGTTATAAGAAATCCATCAGCCTTAGCTGAGGTCCTATCTGGTAGTCAGCATCAAACAGTAGTCTCCAAGTCTCCAAGATGCCTGTAGCCAGCCCTGTCTGATAGCCACTACACAAAGGAATCCCAGTGATCTCTGACTATCTATAACTGATCATCTCCCAGAACCTTGAAAAAAGGTAACAGTAAATAATGCTCTTTTTTTTCTGCCACTGTATTTGGGCTAGCTGTGAAAATGGAGAAGGAGTACTGTGGACAGGCATTCTAGTAGCAGTTTAGGATTTCCTGGGGAAAAGGGGCAGCTTCCACAGTTGTAAACTCCTAATTGCTTTTACCAATAGCATTTCAAACTGTGAACTACTACATAGTGATTGTGCTTGCTATTGTAATGCCTATGATCTGACATCATATCTGGTCCACAGAAGGTACAAAAATAGTATTTTTGTTACTATATGAACAATGAGAGCTGTGTGGGGATTCTTCTCCATTTGGCCTGATGGGGCCATCAGGCATTAATGACTGTTAATGATAGGCAGAAATTGTAATTTGAGAGTTGGTTGTTAGGATTTTGTTTCTTCACCTTGAAAATAAAAAAACAATTATTAGTGGTATCTGAATGAGATTATTTCAAAAAGTACCCATTTAAAAATCCAGATTTACAGTGTAATAAATTCTAGCATAATGGCCACAAATTTTAGTATATTTTTTATATTCCTGCAGTCATTTATTGTAATCATTAGTGTCAGATGTCTTGATCATTAAAAAAGAAAGCAAGAGAAAATGAAAGCATTTGATTGCCCCATTTAGGTTTGAATGTTTATGCATGCACCACAAATTTATGTAATAATACTGGAATAATACTGGAAGAAATAATACTGGAAGAAAATGTGAAACCATAATAGCTGCTGCTGCAACACAGTTTTCTAAAAGCTTATTTCTATGGTATATTATTTATACCATATAAGGCTTTGAAACCCTTGGACATATGTGTACTTTCTTATATGTTAATTGAATTAATGTTTTAAATATTATTATAGTAATTAATAATAATTGTATATCTATTTGCCTAAGAGTTCTAAGGCCTAATGTTTTGAACCAGTAGATGGTTCCAGGAACACAGGCACAACCAGACCCTGGGAGTTTCATATGCCAGTGCATATTAAGATTTCCCCTTCCCAGGAATTCTTACATTCTCAGCAAATACTGTCCAGCCAAGGGGGAGGAGAGAGATACAAAACAAACTGCAACTCAACATAGCCCTGGGATCCCACTTCACCACACGTACTTCTGCACAGCAGAAAGAAGTAAATGAGATTGAAAGACTGTGCTCTTCTGACGTAGACCTCCAAAGCCCTCCAATGACTCACAGAATTGACCTGTGTCTCCTCTCAGTCCCCCAGATGGGCACCACACTAGGTCTCACACTAACTGTAGCTTCCTGGTGCATGCCTGTAGGCCCTGCCCCTCGAGATATATTAGACTCAGCACCTGACTCCAAGGCAGAGGGGGTCAGGGCTCAAGATGGTCATTTTCACAGCTGCAACCAGGCCGGATTCAAACCCTGAATGGGGCTAAGTCAGAGTGAAGAGTGAAAAGATGGGAGGGTATGGGGCCTCTCTTCCTCTTAGCAGCACAGATTGCTCAAGGCTCCGGGTGAAAGGCAGGGAAAACAGTACATGAAATGTATCCAATGCCTAACGTATGAAACTGTAACCTCTCTCTACATCAGTTTGATAATAAAAAATTGAAGAAAAAAAAATTAGGAGAAGGATCCTCAGGGTCCCTTCCCTAGTGGCCCTCACTAACTTCACTTGCTCCTTTAGCATGGTGAGCATTGCTGCCCCCAGTGGCCAACTCCCACAGTGCAGCTCCAGCAGGAAAGAATTACCATGCTCAATGAAGGTTTTGAGTTCCTTGTTTTGAATATTAAATTCTCTGTCATAAATATTTTGCCAAATTTTCTACCATTTTCTAATTTGATTTCTTACTCTGTTTAGTATTTCCTTTGCAGTGGAAAAAGCTGCTTAGTTTGATGTAATGTCATTTGTCAATGTTTGGTGCTGTTGTTTTTCCTGTGCTTTGGGGTCCTACCCAGAAAATGGATGCCTATATTAATGTTTTAAGCAATTCGTCCTATGTTTTCTCCTAACATTTTGTTTCAGGTCTTATATTAAATCTTTGGTCCACTTTTTGTTTATTTTTGTAAAGGGTGAAAGGGATGAAATTTCAGTCTTCTATGAAATATGAATATCTAATTTTTCCACTATTTACTGAAGAAGCTGTCTTTCCTATAGTGTATATTAACATGCTTGTGCAAGGGGGATATTTCTTCTAAATTTGTCACAGTTCTCTGATACAAATATGCACTTGGTACAACGAATAACTGGTGAAAAATAGGACCTCATTAGTTTTAATCCCAATTATGCCTTTTATTTCATATGCTCTGTTCTCTTTTAGCATTGACCACAGAAAATGATTTAGTCACATTCTAGTTATAGAATTGCCAGTTATCATTTCATATTGGATTTGAGCAAAACTAGACTAATTTAGCTATGGAGAAGAGTTGAGTCAACAGGTAATTGTCACAGATTTCAATTGAAAATGTTTTCTCAAACAGTAGTGAACAGATGCTTTCTGGCAGACAGAATTTTATCAGCTGAATAAATATGTGTTACTATCTAGAGAAATGTTAAAAGTTCCTGTAGCTAAGATTCTAAATGTTCCAACCTTACTTGATCTTATAGCAAAAGAGGTCTTGCAAGAAGCTGAATAAAAGCAGGCTTCTTTGGAGACCATTAATTCATTATGTTTCAGCATGGTAATGCCTTAAATATGATGCACTTAGAGGTTTTGAGTTTTCTAGCTTTGAATACCAGATACATCATAGACCTTATACAGAGTCAGCTTTGCAGAACTCAAACAGGATACTGACTTTCTTTGCCCTATAAATATGCCATCGTTTTGATCAGGGGGCAGTCTGACTCAAGGGAGCTGGCCCAGCTTTAGTCTTTACTTAAAAGGTAAATAAAAATGAATATAGCAATCCTCATGGCCATTGAAGCCAACTCCACTCTCATTTATTATCAACCAATAAAAATTAAAGCAGTAGGAAATAGTTCCAAAAGATAATCAAATCAGAAACAAATGACATCTCAGTAGTACATTACAGTTTTTCTAAGTGTTTTATACTCATTATGTTCCTCCTCAAAGCAAATCCAAGCTGTGTAATAATGACTCTGCACAACTTCCAGATAAAGATGAATTTCAGAACAAGTGCTCGATGAGTTTCAAATGCTGTGCTGCCAGTATCTGAACCTAAGTCAGCAGTCCTTAAACAGTATTATCTTTGCTATATTTTATTGGCATGCATTAAGTTGTACATAAAATGGGGGGGGTCAATCATTCATATGTGCATACAATGCACTTGCATTTACATGGAAGTTTTTGTACTATTCTGTTTATGAAAGTAGTTATGACCATTGTTGAACAACTTAGAAAAGTAATACAGTTAAAAAATAGAAAATTTTAAAAATTGAAAACCCCGCTGCTCAGGATTAACATCAATAAAATCTGGTGTGTTTCTGAAAATATAACATATCTACATATCTGCTTGCTTTCTATCAGAATTTATATAAAATATCATCAGACATTTTAGTTCATGCATGTAATCCTAGCTACCTGAGAGACACAGACAGGAGGATCATGGTTTGAGTATAGCCAGACATGGGACTGGTGGGGGGTGGGCACTATAGGTTTGGTGGAAAGTGCCTGCCAACCCCACTGGACTGGCTCAGGAGGATTGTGGTCCAAGGCTAGCATGGGTGTTAGCCCAATAGCCTCCTCTCTCATAGCTTAGCATGCTCTTTCCCTAGGCAACTCTAGGCCCATTTAGTAAATAACTAGCCTCTACATCCTAAAGGGAGGTAGCACTCCTTTAGGAGTAGCTATAACCCTATAAGGCAGCAAGATACCCTAAAACCTCACTGTCCATATAGGTCACCTGAGATGGCACTCCTTTGGGGCAATTATAACCATATAAGGCATCAAAGATCTCCCAAAGCTCCTAGGTTACAAAGGTCACCTAATACAACAGCCAGCACTTCTCACTTCTCTCTGTGAGAAGGGGTCTTGCCAGTCCCTTTGCTGGCAGTAAATCTATCCTTTGTTCTTGTACCTGGATGTCTGCATGGCTTTCTGGAAAAGTCTAATTTACGCTAACAATGAGCAAAAGTCTTAAGACCTTATCTGAAAAAGCAAAAGGGGTCAGGGAATGACTCAAGTGGTAGAGTGCTTGCTTAGCAAGCACCAGATCCTGAATTCAAAACCCCAATCCAACAACAAGAAAAATCTGCAAACTCTGGCAAGGATGTCTGCATAAGTATGAGAAGGGCTTATTCTAGGAAGCAAAACCTATAAGAGTGTGTGAAGCAGGAATGCACATGGGAAAAGTGGAAGGGCCATGCAGTTGCTATAGATGCCTCTGTCAGGCAGGGGAGAGCTTCATCCTTGATTGACCTTTAAAATGGTATTGCACTGAGGGCAGGAACCCTGCAAGAATGATAGTTCACTGAAGTTCCAAGAAATGCCTTTGTGGGCTGGGGATATGGCCTAGTGGCAAGAGTGCCTGCCTCATATACATGAGGCCCTAGGTTCGATTCCCCAGCACCACATATACAGAAAATGGCCAGAAGTGGCGCTGTGGCTCAAGTGGCAGAGTGCTAGCCTTGAGCAAAAAAAAGAAGCCAGGGACAGTGCTCAGGCCCTGAGTCCAAGGCCCAGGACTGGCCAAAAAAAAAAAAAAAAAAAAAAAAAAAAAAAAAAGAAATGCCTTTGTTTTCATGATGGGGCTAAAATTCATTAGGAGGCTTACCACTTTGGGGTTCTGGGTGTTTTTTTCTTGTTGTTTGTTTGTTTGTTTTTTGATAGGTACGTTCTTTAGGGCTTAGTATATTTTTTAAATGTCATGTGATCTGAGAAGAAAGAAAACTTTAATTTCAATTCTTAACATACATATTTAAGGTTTCTCTACCTTTTTATAGTGGAAAGCATATTCAATATATTGAAAGAAGTTAAGAGAATCACTCTTTTTCTTACCTCAGTGACATAGCCTGTATTTCATTGATAAGTATCATTTAGTTTGGCTCATTTGTATCCATTATCAGAATTCCTTGAAAATGTTAGCAAGTTTTGTCTTTTAATTTATATTGCTTTTTTCTGAATCTATTAAGATGATCATATATATCTTTTTACTATTTTCTATTTAATCCTGTCTTTATCTTAGAAATACTGCCACCTGAGCTGTAAAAACTGAAACACAATGTATGTTATTCTATTATAACAACCTGAGTACTCTAATACAATAATGTTTATATTTTTAGAGAACATTAACTAATATTAATTTTCTAAAATGGCTTTCAATTCTTTAAAAGATGTAAATATAAAAAGCTAAGAATAAAATAGTTGTCTCAGCTAGCACTCTTAAAAATAATTAATATAACATTAACTGTAAAAAAGGATTTTATTGTACTATTTCTATATATGTATATGATATACTTTGATCAAATACACACCTTCAGTTATTTTTCTTGTTCCGTCTGCCTTCCATACTCTAGACATTCTTTTATTTACAGTTTTATTGGGTTTATTTTCATAAATGCACACAATGTATTTCTACTGCATTCACCTCCCATCACCTTCCCTTTTCTCCTTCCTTTGCCTCTGGTTGCCACCCAAAGGGGTCCCTTTTTATATTTATATGATTTTCCTTAAGCATCTAGCTTCTACATATTAGAGGCATATGGTATTTATACTGATTCTGGTTTATTTCATTTAGCATGGCACCTTAAACTTCTATTCATTTTCCTGCAAATAATATAATTTCATTTTTGTTTATAGCTAAATAATATTCCATTGTGTATATACCTGTGTGTGTGTGTGTGTGTGTGTGTGTGTGTGTGTGTGTACTGTGTTTTCCTTATCCATGCTTTGGCATCTAGAATATAGTGAACAATGTTTCTGTAGGCAGGGTGAGCAGATATCCTAGTGGTTGCTGACTGCCCATATACCAGGCTCCCATGGTAGTTCTACTTTGGGTTTTTGAGGATTCACTATACTGGTTTCCATTGTGGCTACACTAGCTTATATTTCCGCCTAAGATGTATAGCATTCCTTTCCCTTCCCACAACCCACCTGTGTCCACATTCTCAGAGGTTTGTTGTTTGTCTTCTTGATAATAGCAATTCTGCCTGGGTTAAAACTAATCTCATTGATTTGATTTGGATTTCCTTTATGACTAAGGATGTAAAATACTTCTGTTGAGGGGAGACAGACTGACTCCATCTCAGATTGGTTGGGGAGAGCAGAAGCTGACTCCATCTTCACTAAGATCACCCCGGATCCTGAGCTTCAGGGTTGAGGGCCTGACCCATCTGCTCAGAATCCAGGGAAGATACCCCCTCACTGTGAACAATGGTATCCTCACCCCCATGAGTAAGCATATCCCCCTGCATTGTGTGAGCCCCGTCAAATCCATGAGCCAATTCTAACTCGAATGATAGGTTGCTTCAAACAGATACTATATGGCAGGTTGTAACTCCATTGGCCACCTGCGTGTGACCTAGCATGACTATGTGGTTTTCTGTGTGTGTGCTGTAACTTCATTGGCCACCTTCCTGTTGCCAGGCTTGACCATGTGGTTTTCGCCTTTATAACCCAAACTGGAAAGCGGCTCTCGGTCGCAGTTTCAGGCCTCAAGTCAGGGCGGTGTCCCTGGCCGGTCAGTTCACTTTTGACTTCCTCAAATAAATCCATCTTTTTCATCGTTTTTCTTGAGACTGTCTCTGAATGGTGGACTCTTAGAGGGACGGGAAATCCCCTCCTTTGAACTCTGTAACACTTCCTTATGTGTTTATTCATCATTTGTATTCTTCAGGAAACTCCTCTGCTTAATTTATTTGCTCATTATTAACCAGATTATCTGGTTGTTTGGCATTAAAGTTTTTAAGGTCTGTATATATTCTGGATATTAATCCCAGTTCTAATGAATGGCTGGCAAAGATTTCCTCCCATTCTGTGGGCTATCTTGTCATTCTGGCAATTATTTTCTTTGTTATGCAGGAATATTTTAATCTGTTGCAATTCCATTTGTCAATTTTGCACTTATTTCCTAAGTTATTGGAAGTCTTATTAAGAAAGTCCTTGATTATACCTATATTTTGGAAGTGTTTTCCCTATGTTATCCTCAGAGTTTCGGAGTTTCTGATCTTACATTAAAGATGTTTTCATGGTTTCTGATTTTAAAAGTATTTACTATAATTTTGGAGACTTCCTGGAAGACAGCGGAGGAGCAGCAGAGCCCTAGCTGAGCTTCCTCTGATATCGCAGTTTTACCACTCCAGAGAAACTTTTACTCCTGGAAAGACAGCCCAAGTAAGTTATAACAGTATAGGGATTCTGGCCAGGAAGGAAAAAATCAACTTTTCTGGCCTGAAAACACAGATTTGAGCTCCAGGCGGCGTCCCGCCACCATGCCAGTGCTGGCGCTGGCACAGCGCCCCACACTCCGTGCACCTAAAGCACACAATGGTGACCAGGGAGAAATCCTCCAGACAGCAGCAGACACCCGTGGATCGCAGGCTGAGCACGGACAGGCTCAAATCGCAGAGAAAGAATGAGGACCCCATGAAAGAAATTCTCACTTGTGCCCACAGAGCAGCTTCTGGGAGGTAGCCCATCCCCCACCACCAGGGCAAAGCGCCATCTTTGACACTGGCATAGGGTCAGACCAGATTGGAACTAAAGCGCGCCTTGGGAAAGCGAGGACAAATCGGCCATTTTTGGAAAGGGCAAGAGAGACCTACAAGTGAGAGCCAGCTCCGCCCAGGAGAATGACCCCTGCCCAGGCAGGAGACTAGTCCCTGGCCTCGGCTCACACACTCAGGTGAACTCAGCCAGAGGTGCCCCCACCCTGCCTGCCAGAATTTCTAAATTAAAACTGAAAGCGGCAAGCAGCTACTGGTGGCACTAAACAACCAGACGGGAGAACAAACAGTTCCCGAGACGGATAAACGGTCCCATCACAGAGGAAGCCCAATTCCCAGCCTGAAATGGGGAGCTGAATTCCATAGCCAGCTATGCCCAGTAGGCCACCCCGCCCAGGAGGGAGGAACCTTCCCCAGGCAAGCAACTCTCAGCAGGGTAAACCAGGCCAGAGGTGCCACGCCCTGCTGAGTCCACAGCCTATTATTCAGAGCCAGGCTTTAAAGGCATTGACCCCACAGCACATGGGAGGAGTCATGGTTCTCAAGACTGTTCACATTTCCGATCTACAGAGGACACCCAAATCCTACCTGCAAACTATGTGAACCACAGAGCCCCAGGATTTCACTAACAGTGGGGAAGGGTCAACGAAGACCCACTGCACGCAAACTGAAAGCAAGTCAAACCAGCCAAGCGGCAAAATAGACTGCATATCATCTAAAGGAAACCAGAGACTGTAGAAAGCCCACCCAAACAAGGAGGATTCCATTTTTTTAACATTTTTTTGAACTTCTTTTTTTTTTTTTTCATTTCTGAGACATCGTTGCTTTCTGGTTTTCCAATTTTATTTGTTTGTTTTATCAGGATTTTTTGGGTTGTTTGTTTTTCTGTTATTTTAAAATATTTTTTCTCTGTTATGGGCATTTGTCTTCCAGTATTCTTTCTTTGTTTCTCTCTTCACATTCTCTTTCTTTAAAATTACTTACCTATGACTAATACCTTCACTCTTTTCTGCTAACTCTCCATTGTCTATCATTTTAACCTTGTTCTTTCTAATGATTCTACTCTTCTTCACATTTCCACTTCACTGAAACTAAACCAAATCATCACCCCACCCCCCATACATTTTACTCTTTTCTTTTCACTACCCCTAACTTACCCTCCTGAATTACTTCCAGGACACCTGGTTATTAAATAGAGGATATAGCTGCTCAATCAGAGTGAATCAAAGGGTTTCATAGAGAAAGCCAGTCCAAAAAGAACTTAATATAGGAACAAAAATTGCTCATAAGGTAGTAACAGTAAATAAGTAACTACTGAATACAGGGTTCAGGATTGGTGGTTATGTCCAAGTTGTATTCTTTAGGTACACCAAATCTAATTTTATAAACAGGTATACAAGATATCTGTATATAATAGTGAATTTCTAAGATTTATACAACAGTGCTTGGTAAGATCTGCTTTGGGTCTTAAACAGTGCTCACAGGGGCTTGTAGATTGGCATTCCCAATCCAAATGGGCAGAAGAAGCACAAGAAAGATGGAAAACAATGGAGTCTCATCTCCCACTCAAAACAAGCAGGAAACAGAGCAGTCAATCAAAGACCTAGAAGAGAACCCTCAAAATGCTCTACAAAGTCTACAGATAAACATGTTAAATGAAAAGTTTGAATCTCTTCAGTCAACTATACTAGAGCGTGACAAGGCGAACCAAAAATTAATAGAGAATTTCAGAGCCTCCAGAAATAGAAAGGTAAATAAACGGCGAGTCAAATGAAAAGATAGCTACCCAGCTAAAAAATTTGAGAGACAGCACTCAGAACCAAATTAATCAAGTAAACAATTCCATGCAGGACCTAAGAGAAAACTATAGCAGAGACTTGGAATTCATCAAGAACAACCAGTCAGAAGGAAAAGAGATTTGAGATCGAGAAGCAAGCCAGACTAGATGAAGCTGAGGATCGAATATCAGGAACTGAAGATTCCCCAGAATCTATAGAGAAAGATCAAAAAACAATATAAAACCAATCCAATTGACAAAACAGATCACTCCAGGATCTCCGAGATACAATCACGAGCCAATTTAAGGCTAATAGGTATCGAGGAAAATCTAGAGAAAGAAGTTAATGGAGTAGGCAAACTATTTAACAGAATATTAGCTGAGAACTTACCAAATATCCAGAAGGATAGGCCTATACAGATAAAAGAAGCATTTAGAACCCCAGACCAACTAGACAAGAATAGGACATTCCACTGACACATTGTGATCAAAACAGGTTCAATAGCGTCCAAGGAAAGAATCCTTCAAGCTGTTAGGGAGAAAAAAATAATCACACATGAAGGAAAACCAATTAGAATAACCCCAGACTTCTCAGCAGATACCATGAAAGCAAGGAGAGCATGGAATGAGGTATACCAAATCCTAAATGAAAATAAGTATCGACCAAGAATACTGTAACCAGCTAAATTTTCATTCAGAGCCAGACACCAAATAAAAGTCCTCCACAGTAAGGAAAAACTGAAACAATGTCTCCACCAAACCAGCTTTACAGAAAATCCTCAAACATGTACTATACAGGGAAAATAACCAAGATCACAATGCAGACAGAGAAATGAACCCACTTGGATCCCCTTTATATTTTCTTCTTGCCTGATTGCTCTGGCTAGGAATTCGAGTACTATGTTGAAGAGCAGGAGAGACAGTGGACATCCCTGCCTTGTTCCTGATTTTAAAGGGAATGGCTTTAGTTTTTCAAAATTTAGAGTTATGCTTGCTGTTGGTTTGTCATAAACTGCCTTGATTATATTCAGGAATGTTCCCTGGAATCCCAGTTTTTCCAGGGCTTTTAGCATAAATGGGTGCTGGATTTTATCAAACGCTTTTTCCGCATCCAGAGATAAAATCATGTGGTTCTTTAGCTTGCTCCGGTTGATGTGGTGGATTACATTAATTGACTTGTGTATATTAAACCAACTTTGCATCCCTGGGATGAATCCCGTTTGATCGTGGTGTATGATTTTTTTGATGACCTGTTGAAGTCGATTGGCCAGAATTTTGTTGAGAATTTTTGGGTCTATGTTCATCAGGGAGATCGGTCTATAGTCCTCTTTCCGTGATTAGTCCCTGCCTGGTTTTGGGATGAGGGTTATACTGGCTTCATAGAATGAATCTGGAAGTGAACAATCTCTTTCAATTCCATTGAAGAGTTTGAGAAATATTGGTGTGAGTTCTGTTTTGAAGGTCTTGTGGAATTCTGCAGTGAATCCGTCTGGACCTGGGCTTTTCTTGGATGGGAGATCATTTATTGCCATTTCTATTTCAATACTGGATACAGGTCTGTTTAGGAGGTTTAAATCTTCATGGTTCAGTTTGGGGATATGAATTTTTTCTAGGAAATCATCCATTTCTTCCAAGTTCTCGAATTTGTTGGCATAAAGGTTTGTAAAATAGTCCCTTATTATTTTCTGAATTTCGGTTATTTCTGTGGTGATGTTACCTGTTTTATCTCTTATCTTGTTTATTTGAGTGTGCTGCCCTTGTTTTTTGGTCAGGTTTGCCAGATGTCTGTCTATCTTGTTGATTTTTTCAAAGAACCAACTCTTTGTTTTGTTGATTCTTTCGATGGCTTTTTTTTTCTCTAATTGATTTAATTCTGATTTGATTTTAATTATTTGCTTCTGTCTATTGCTTTGGGGTTTGGCTTGTTGTTCTCTCTCAAGGTAATTAAGGTGGTTCCTTAAATTATTGAGTTGCTGTTTCTCCAGTTTGTTGATGTATGCACTCAGAGATATAAATTTTCCTCTGAGTACTGCCTTTGCTGTGTCCCAAAGGAGCTGGTACTTTGTGTCCTCAACTTGGTTGAATTCCATAAACATTTGAATTTCCGTTTTAATTTCTTCAATGACCCTATGATGGTTCAGCAGTGTGTTGTTTAGTCTCCATGAATTGTAGCAATTTCTGTGGTGGCTGTTTGAGTTGAGCTCTAATTTTATTCCACTGTGGTCTGAGAGAATGCAGGGAATGGTTTTGATACTTCTGAATTTGTACAGATATTCTTTGTGCCCTAAGATGTGATCTATTTTGGAGAATGTTCCATGTGCTGCCGAAAAGAATGTGTATTCTGTCCTTGCTGGTTGGAATATTCTGTAGATGTCAATTAAGTCTAGTTGGTCTATGCAATTGTTTAGTTCTGTGGTTTCTTTGTTCAGTTTTTGGCGTGTTGATCTGTCCAGAGGTGATAGTGGAGTGTTAAAGTCCCCAACTATCAATGTGTTTGGGTCTATGAGTGTTTTTAGAGCCAGTAGTGTTTGTTTGATGAAGTTGGGTGCTCCTGCATTTGGTGTGTAGATATTTAGAATGGTTATTTCTTCCTGTAGGAGAGATCCTTTCACTAGTATGTAGTAACCTTCTTTGTCTCTTCTTACCTTTTTTAATTTGAAGTCAATTTTGTCTGATACTAGGATTGCAACTCCAGCCTGCTTATGGGGGCCATTTGCTTGATAGATTTGTTTCCAGCCTTTCACTTTTAGAAGATGTTTACTTTTGCTGGATAGATGTGTCTCTTGGAGGCAGCAGAAAGATGGATCTTGATTTTTGATCCAACTCATGAGCCTATGTCGTTTGATTGGAGAATTAAGTCCATTAATGTTGACAGGATTGAGAGATGATCATTTGTTCCTTTCATTATCACTATCTTGTTTAAAGCTGTGTCTTCCTATTTCTTTTTTTGTTTGTTTGTTTTTTGTTTTTTTTTTTTTGGCCAGTCCTGGGCCTTGGACTCAGGGCCTGAGCACTGTCCCTGGCTTCTTCCCGCTCAAGGCTAGCACTCTGCCTCTTGAGCCATAGCGCCACTTCTGGCCGTTTTCTGTATATGTGGTGCTGGGGAATCGAACCTAGGGCCTCGTGTATCCGAGGCAGGCACTCTTGCCACTAGGCTATATCCCAAGCCCCCCTATTTCTTGATCTGATGTTTACTAATGAGGGTTCATTTCTCTGTCTGTGTTGGGATCTTGATTATTTTCCCTGTATAGTACACCTTTAAGGATTTTGTGTAAAGCTGGTTTGGTGGAGATATATTGTTTCAGTTTTTCCTTATTGTGGAAGACTTTTATTTGACCTTCGGCTATGAAGGAGAGTTTGGCTGGGTATAGAATTCTTGGTTGGTTGTTATTTTTATTTAGAGTTTGGTATACTTCATTCCAGGCTCTCCTTGCTTTCATGGTCTCTGCTGAGAAGTCTGGGGTAATTCTGATTGCTTTTCCTTTATATGTGATTGTTTTCTTTGCCCTAACAGCTTTGAGTATTTTTTCCTTGCACTCTGCTGAATCTGTTTTGATCACAATGTGTCAGTGGGATGTCCTATTCTGGTCTGGTCGGTTTCAGGTTCTAAATGCTTCTTGTATCTGTATAGGCCTTTCCTTCTGGATATTTGGGAAGTTCTCAGCTAATATTCTGTTAAATAGGTTGCTATCCCATTAACCTCTTTCTCCAAGTTTTCCTCAATACCTATTATCCTTAAATTGGGCTTCCTGATCGTGTCTTGAATCTCCTATAGCGATCTGTTTTGTTGATTGGACTGGATTTGTATTGATTTTTTATCTTTCTCCATAGAATCTAAGGAATCTTCAGCTCCTGAGATTCGATCCTCTGCTTCAGTTAGTCGGGACTGTAGGCTAGCTACTTGATTTCGAATCTCTTTTCCTTCTGACTGGTCTTTCCTGAACAAATCAAAGAAAGGTTGGACGAATGGGACTGCATCAAACTGCAGAGCTTCTGCACGGCAAAGGACATAGCTTGCAAGATAAACAGAAAGCCCACAGACTGGGAGAAGGTCTTTACTGGCCATTCAACGGACAAAGGCCTCATATCTAAAATGTATGCAGAACTATAAAAATTACCTTCCTCCAAAACAAAACCGCAAAGAACTAATAGCCCGCTCATCAAGTGGGCTAAAGACCTACAAAGAAACTTCTCCGATGAGGAAATGAGAATGGCGAAGAGACATATGAAAAAGTGCTCTACATCACTGGCCATAAAAGAAATGCAAATCAAAACAACATTGAGATTCCATCTCACCCCAGTAAGAATGTTATATATCAAGAAACTAACAATAACAGTTGTTGGAGGGGATGTGGCCAAAAGGGAACCCTACTTCATTGTTGGTGGGAATGTAAACTGGTTCAGCCACTCTGGCAAACAGTATGGAGATTCCTTAGAAGGCTAAATGTAGAACTCCCCTATGACCCAGCAACCCCACTTTTGGGTATTTATCCAAAAAACCACAAACAAAATCACAGTAATGCCACCAGCACAACAATGTTCATTGCAGCGCAATTTGTCATAGCGAGATTCTGGAACCAACCCAGATGCCCATCCGTAGACGAATGGATCAGGAAAATGTGGTACATATACACAATGGAATTTTATGCCTCTATCAGAAAGAATGACATTGCCCCATTTGTAAGGAAATGGAAGGACTTGCAAAAAAAAAATTATACTAATTGAAGTGAGCCAGACCCAAAGAAACATGGACTCTATGGTCTCCCTTATTGGGAATAATTAGCACAGGTTTAGGCAAGTCACAGCAGAGGATCACAAGAGCCCAATAGCTATACCATTATGATCACATAAGATGATGCTAAGTGAAATGAACTCCATATTATGGAAATGATTGTTATATCACAGTTGTAACTACTTTCAACATCCCATGTGTATCTGTAGTTTCCACTATTGATGATGTTCTTGTATCACCGTCTTGTGATTGTATCTACACTATCTCTGTAATCTTATCTGAGTATATTGGAAACCGTGTATACTGGTATTAGAATTAGGAAATTGAAAGGGAATGCCAAAATTGAGAGACAAAGGGTAAAATAAGAGAACCAACAACAAAAGCAATACTTGCAAAACTGTTTGGTGTAAGTGAACTGAACACCTCAGGGGGGGAAAGGGGGAGTGGGGAGGGGGGTGTGAGGGACAAGGTACCAAACAGTACAAGAAATGTATCCAATGCCTAACGTATGAAACTGTAACCTCTCTGTACTTCAGTTTTATAATAAAAACTTAAAAAAAAGAGGAACTAAAAAAAAAAGTATTGGCAACTATATGATCTTAAAACTAATTAAAAAACCTTTATTTCAAACTCAATGAAATCAAATATTCACACAAAAATATGAAATCAGAATTGGAGGCATGGCTCATGTGGTGAAGTGTTTGCTCACAAGACCTTGAGTTCACAATGACAGTACTACGAGAGGAAGAGAAGAGAAACAAAGGGGTTGGGGGAAGACAAAGGAGAGGAGAAGTATAAAATAGATCAGGCATAATGGCCCACACTTGTAATCTTTTGAAAGGCAGAGATTGGGAGGAAGCTCCCTGAGTAAAACTTTAGCAACACACATGCCAAGAAATAAATGGTAATATTCACACATGATTCCAGCTACACAGGAGGCACAGACAGGAAAATTGTAATCTGAGTCTGTTCCAGGCTAAAAGCATGAGACTCTTAGAAAAATAACTAATGAAAAGCAGATCAGAGACCAAATTCCAGTACCATAAAAAAAGGAAAAAAAATCTAAGATAAGCTAATATTATTAAGAAAGCTGAAAGTTGCCATAGTTAATTTGGTTCAAATTGATAGGTATAGTTAATCCTGAGATACTTTTCTATACCTCATCTCACTATGGGTCAGCCAATAATTTGCTGAAATAAGGATGAAATGACATCATCCCAAAATTTCCTTTGAGTTTCCAGTGATACCAGGCACTAATACTCACAACTGCCTTGACAAACAGAATACCCCAGCTGGGTGGTGGTAGCTCATAAACTATAATCCTAGCTACTCAGGTGACTGAGACCTGAAGGATTGTGGTTTGAAATCAGCCCAGGAAGAAAAGTCCAATCTCTTAAATAATGAGCAAAATTCAGGACTAGTGTCATGGCTTAAGTAGTAAAGCACCAGTCAAGAGCAAGAAATCTGAGCAAGAACATGAGGCCCTAAATTCAAAATATGGTAGTAACACACACACACACACACACACACACACACACACACACACACACTACAGCCTACACTCAGGTAGCTTAAGCACTTTCCAGAATCAAGTATTACAGAATGCTTTACCCATATTAAATGATTTTAATTCTACTAATAAAATATTACTTTGTGATTTACCCAGTCAGTTTCTGTATTTCCTAGGAATGTACAAGACAGTAGAAGAAAGAGTATTATTACTTATCTGGATGGTGCAAGTCACAGAACACTTTGTATAAACTGACTTTTGTAATGTCTTGAGAATTGAGTTACCTTTCATATTCCAGTGAGGAAAGCAATAGTTTTGGAATGTGAATGATCTTCCCCAGCTTTAAGTGGCTGATTATATGAAAAACCCTCTAATGGCAACAGATAATATTTATCATATGCCTTGGAACACATCTATGCGTTATTCAGAAGACCACAGACCTCTAGGGAAAGAGTTTTTTTAATAGCTCGGCAGAATTACAAAACATTGTTTACCACCTTTTGCCTACTTCCTAATCATAGTGATTGAACTAATGCACCTATAAATGGGGACCAATTTTGAGAGTGCATTTGCATAGTACATACCAAAAGGTAATTCAAGTTTCATGCAAAGCTGAGGACACACAGTTTGAGTCCACATCACCATTTGCCTCACCAGCTGGCACTGGCTGACAAGATGCTGCCAGATGGGTCTTCATAAGCCTCCTAAATCAACAGTGAAACTGAGAGAGGAGTCATCAAATGTGTCATTACCGCTAAACACAAGAAAATGACATCACATACCTTCTTTATGCAGTGAAACAGCTTGGGATCACAAATAGAGTAGCTCTTAAGAAATCTAGGAGAGGTGAAAGTAAGTGCTTTAGACTGCAAATCTGTCTCTCTTAGACTCAGGATACAATCTTTTTTAATACAGAATAATTCTAAAGAGAGAAGTGCTCTTTCCACCTCCATATACAAAAACTCTGAGTTCTTTTGTATAAAGGAGAAAGATGTGACAATATACTAGAATGAGGTGTAGTGGGACTTCAAATGAAAAAGGAAACAGGACAAATACAGGAGGAATACTCAATGTAGAGGTGCAACTAAGAATGGGATACGTGCAATGACTGGGGGGGGGACAGATGGGATGGAGGATAATGGAAGGGATGATGCTAAGCAAGATGCACTGGACACTTAGTGGACATGTTGAATTGTCAGCCCATTGTATAACTTTCTGAAGCTTAGAAAAAGAAAAGAAAAGAAAAATGTGGCAGATCTAAGAAACTGGTAATGAGAGAAACATGTACTTGGTCATTTGAGCTAACCATGCCAGCTTCCCCAAGCCACAGTTGTCTTGTCAGAGCCTGTCCTCAGTACACATCACCTTTTAGTCTAAACATTTTTGATGTGTGTTGTTGTCATTACCACAATAATACAATGCAAAGAGGCATATTGCAGGAGCAGATCTACCTGATTTGAGATCTAGGGGACAGCTCACTGTATAGTCTTGAGTAACTTATCCTATTTCTCTGAGCCTTCTTTCCTTATATTAAATTAAGACTGATACTGCATTTCAAGGTTGCTGGAGGAACTAATGAGAATGTATATATACAGATATAAGCCCTGGAACAATTTTGAGACTTTCAAAACCTAAGCAGTTTTCAAAAAAAAAAAGCTTAAGGACTGTTTTGAAAGAAGGATGGGTAAAGGGGAAGGACAAGAGGAAAAATGGAGGCACAAGAATGTAGACATTACATGAAGAAATGTAGGCCCCGTGTGTTTCCGGTGCCATCTGGAAAAGATGGTCAGCAGCTAAGGCTGTGTTCATTAATGGGGAAGAGCATTTTTTGTTCCATTTAAAGCTTCTAAATAATGTTCCCAAAGTATTTTATGAATGCTGATTTTTAAAAAATGTATTTTCTCCAAGTTTTCTTAGAACATAAACATATAGCAAGTTCTTACTTGGACTTAACATGGAAATAACATCTATATTACTTTCCTTCTTATATCTATTTGCACACTTATTTGTGAGTACTTGATGGTGTACAAATGATGGCTCATTTGACTTGAGTGAGGTGCCAGAAGGTCAGGGGTGATTTTTCTTGGTGGACTTACTTTTGACCTTGAGTAGCTGGGGCTTAAAAGGTGTTCAAAATTGATCATGGAACAGTAATTTCTTGAACGTCTTCAGAATACATCTTCCTTTTCATTTTCCAAAAGCATACCAAGAGGGAAAGCATTGCATATTTGATTTTAGGTTTCACTTTTTAAAGTGTTAATGAAGATCTCTTAGATAAAACACAGTAAGGTAGGAAAAAATAGAGAGAAAACAAGAGAAACATTTATTGCTTCCCATCCAGGAAGCATCCAGGAAGACTGAGTTTAGTTTTTAATTTTAAATAATTAGGTTTTAAAAGAATTGTGAAGAATTGGTACTAGATCTCTTGAGTGCCGTGGGCATTTCATTACTTGAAATGTATTACAAAGCTTTAGAAAACAGAGGTCATAATGGAAATCTACAAGGAATGATATATGAATTCATGAACTTGTCAAGATGGAAATTCCTTGCACAACTAATTGATGTCAGTAAAAAGTATGGGGCAAACAGATCATCATTGTATGCAGACTAATTACAGCTATGAAGAGAAGCAGATTTCCCTGTCTCTAAAGCTCCCATAGTGACTGAGTTACTATCCTTAGTCAAGACACTGATGCCCATCAAGCCTTGATGAAGGACTGAAGAATAATACTGTTAAATAAAAGAAGAGAGAAATAGGAGCCTGAGATGGCATTGTGCTTTCCACTAGCAATTTTGCCAACCGTGGTCTGACTCCAATGTCATTACAGGAATTGTCCCATCCTGGTAAGACTGTCAGAAGACATCGGTGAAGACAAAAAGTAGGACCAGAGCTAGTGACAGTCTCTTCTCTAGGCATTGTTGTAAATGAAGAAGAAAATTTCAGAAGTAAAAACTCTCATCCCACCATCCCTGGACTCACATTCATTTAGCCATTCTTGATAGACTCTGACATTAGGATCTGGAATCACCTCCAAGAGAAGAAATTAAAAGTCTTGAAGAAAAGTGTGGTTGGGATGGAGAAACAAATTCAATATTATGCTGATAAACATATAATGCTGATAAACATATAATTCTATCTGTTCTCAAACGACCCCAGAGATCTTTAATATGTAATTATTTAAACAGGGTTGGTAATGCCTTCCTCACATAGTTATTCTAATGAGTAAATTAAGTTGGGGCTGGGGATATGGCCTAGTGGCAAGAGTGCCTGCCTCAGATACACGAGGCCCTAGGTTCGATTCCCCAGCACCACATATACAGAAAACCGCCAGAAGCGGTGCTGTGGCTCAAGTGGCAGAGTGCTAGCCTTGAGCGAGAAGAAGCCAGGGACAGTGCTCAGGCCCTGAGTCCAAGGCCCAGGACTGGCAAAAAAAAAAAAAAAAAATTAAGTCATCTATGTGATTTGTCAAGCCTCGGTTGGATCTGAAAGCCAGTCAGTATTCAGGAGTGAAGACTGGAGGGAGAGCACTGAACATGTTTAGTACAACACTCAAGAACCAGCTGGTGTTTGAGAACTAGCAGCTGTTTTGTGGTTATCCCTCTCCTGCTGTTGCATAGACTCACATCCTGTCATCCCTACCACTTCTGCCCAGTGCCATTCACCAGTGTGTCTGCTCTGGATTTCTGTCTTTCATTCTGTGCTCATCCCTTCCCTCATCTTTCCTGCCATTTCCTCATAATTTCATGTGATCTACAGGGAAGCCAGTGACCCTTACCAAAATTTAGAACTGTTAACTCCTCTATTCAAAACTCTCCAATAACCTCCCGATAAAACCTGGTTTTCTTAACTACGAGTAACAATACCTGGTTTTCTTAACTACAAGTAACAATACCTTGTTTACCCCTCCATCCATACTTCCTGTACAGTTTCACAATAGCCAGTATTATTGTTTATATCCATTTAATTAATACCTAGATTACATACCAGAATGTAAGCTCTATGAGAACAAAGATGACATAGCTTATTGGTTGGTGTTCAACATCTAGAAAATCATGTGCACAGAATAGACATGTATGAGTTTATTAAAGAAAAAATGTGTATTTCTCATTTATACTCAGTCAGATGTCTTGTGGGAGCTAAAATCAATATAGAAACAGCCAGAATAAAAACCCAATTCAGTTTTTAGTGAAGCAACAGAGTCCATACAGGAACAACAGGAATGCAGAAACTTATGTACAGGCAATAGCATTTTAATTCCCTGTAGTCTTGTACCAAGTTACCATGCTGTAAGTAGCTTAAATCACATCCATTGATTAGTTGAGAGCCTTGCAGGCCACTCTAGGCATATGTGACTGGAATGTCTCCTCAGGATCTCGCAGGCCAAAATCAAGTTGCTAGGCGGGAGGAGCTCTTGCCTAGAAGCACCAGGAGATTTTATTTGTGAGTGAATATTTTCTTTTTTGTGTTTGGTTTTTATTTTGCCTTTGCTTTACTTTGAGACCAGATATCACTATATAGAACAGGCTGGTTTTGAACTCACAGTCCTCCTTGTCCAGTCTCCATAGGACTTGGATTACAAGCATGCTACATGATGCCTGACAGGAAGATTCACTTCAAAGGTAATTCAGATTTTTGGCAAGATTCAGATCCTTACAGTTGGAAGGCTACAATAGCAGTCTCCTTGCTGGCTGTTGGTCACTCTCAGCTTCTAGGGACCACTCCATTCTTTTTCACATTCCTTCCTCCACCTTCTAAGGTAGACAGGGTAGGTTCAATCCAGCTCATAACTTGAAGTGTCTCTGATTTCCTCTTCTACTAAGCAGAGAAAATTCTGGATTTTTAAGGACAGAGTAATTAGATGAGGCCCACTTGCCTAGCCTTCCTTTGATTATTACATGGTTAACTAGTATTAACAAGACACATGACTGTAGGCATAATAGATCACTATTCAGTTTCAGAGATTGGAGCAGGAAATCCATGTGGGGAAAAGACATCTTAAGATTCTGTTTAACTGGGTAACACAAGAATTCTATCCAAAACCAGAAGCACTCAATAGAACACTTAAAACTGTTGCTCCATTAACCATCTTACCCTTTGCATTTAGATTGCCTCAACTGCCTACGTAGAAGTACAGTCATCTCTCAGTATCTGTGGCAGATTGATTCCAGGACCAACATCTCTTATACTAAAAGTACATGGACTCTCCTGTCCCTGGTGTAGAATGGCATAATATTTGCTAACAATCTTCATATATCCATCTGTGTATGTGTGTGTGTGTGTGTGTGTGTGTGTGTGTGTGTGTGTACATATGTGTGTGTACACACTGGGACTTGAACCCAGGTCTTGGGAACTGTCCCTTAGTTTTTTTGCTCAAGGTTACTGATCTATCACTTGAGCCACAGCTCTACTTATGGCTTTTTGGAAGTTAATTGGAGATAAAATTCTCACAGACTTTTCTGCATGGCTGGATTTGAACCTTGATCCTCACATTTCAGCTTCCTGAATAGCTAGGATTAGGGCTGGGAGTATGGCCTAGTGGTAAAGTGCTTGCCTCATATACCTGAATAGCTAGGATTGCAGATGTGAGCCACCAGTGCCCATCTCCTTCCTTATATTTTAAATCATCTCTAGATTAGTTATAGTACATAGCACAATATAAATTCCATGCAAATAGTTCTTATTCTGTATTGTTTAGGAAAAATGGCAAGAGAGATCTGAACATGTTCATTGCAGATGCAAGTGTTTTCCAACTACTTTAGCCTAAGGCTGTTTAAATCTACAGATGCAGAACCTGCGGCTAGATAGGACGAGAAGTGTCACAGGTGCCCTTTGCTATTATTCTGACTGTACAGACTTCACAGGGAATCCTGCAGTCAAATGAGTTGAAAACCAAACTGATAAACAAAAATGTCAGGCTAAACATCAGAAAGAAAAGGCGGCCTGTCCCTAGAACCTTCCCCTGGCAGTGTTTCCTGTTGTCATAAGGATCTGCTTGCCTACAAAGGATGGCTCCTGGCCACTGATTCCATTTCCTTTAAGTGTTTGTCATTATGCTCAGATCACAATTTTCAAAATACTATTTGTGAATCACAATCTTATGAAGTTACATTGGGAAACCATGTGATCTATGTTTTACAATGGAACTGGTGCCCAGAGTCATTGCACAGCCAACCTGTCTGCAGTCTAACAAGAATGTGTTGACAACTTTGCCATTTAGGTCCCTGGCTCCTCAGGCCTAGAGCCAGGGTTTTCTATCTTATCTATACGAGGATCAGGATTGTCACTAGACAAGGTTGCGTTCTTCTTGGCCTCTGTTCTAACCTTGATGGTGCTAAGGAGTAATTAAGAAGATATCTGTGGATTGTTTAATGACCATTCTGCAATGCCTGAGTTTTAACAATGCACAATAAAGAAAATATCTCAATGTAAATGAGATGAAATAGGGACTGCTTCTTCTGTGTATAAGATAAATCCCAAGGACTAGAGAAAAGGCTTGCCCCCAGGGTGCCCCCTCTTATTACAAATAAAACAGGTTACTACAGGACATGGCATGAAACGCCAGGAAAACACCTGGTAGAGATCCCTATCTGTCCTACAGTCATGGCCTGCAGGATGAGTCCACATATGACACACATCAGGGCAGATGGACAGCTAATGGTGGCATGAACAAAACAATCTACTGTCAGTCAGTAGTAATAGTGATCATAGATGACTACTCATATCAGTAAAAGAATGGGATGACAGAAGTCTATTCTTAACCACAAATGACTAACACCTAGCTTCCAGAGCCAAAACAAAAGAGATACAAACCTTACCCAGAACTACTGTTCTACACAATGTTAAGCTTGGGAACACTGGCTTGGAGAGAAAATGAATTCAGATATGAATTTTGTATTTATTATATATCAGCTGTGTGGCTTTGGAAATTTTCCTTAATCTCCTAGACTCAAATCCTCTCAGAAAATTTGGAATAAAAAAGTTACTTATCTTAGAGTATTATTGTGAGGATTAAACCAGTAGTCGTTAAGTACTTGGCTCATAGTAAGCACTAAGAAAATGTTTGGGGGCTGGGAATATGGCCTAGTGGCAAGAGTGCTTGCCTCATATACATGAAGCCCTGGGTTCGATTCCCCAGGACCCGATACATAGAAAACAGCCAGAAGTGGTGCTGTGGCTCAAGTGGAGGAGTGCTAGCCTTTAGCAAAAAGAAGCCAGGGACAGTGCTCAGGCCCTAAGTCCAAGGCCCAGGACTGGCAAAAAAAAAAAGAAAAGAAAAGAAAATGTTTGATATTATCTCTGTAACTTAAGGAATAGTTGTTTTTTTTTTTTCCAAGTAGTTACTGGTGTAAATATTGTGAGCAATTTCTCTTCCATCAAGATTAGGAAAGCTCATAATTATTTAAATAAGGAAGGTGATATGTAAGAATTTTTGTTTAAATTCATATTTAACAATATTTAATATGATTGAACCTGAGAAGTAATCCAAATTGCTAGACTATTATATCTGTATTTAAACATATCTGCAGGAATATATTAGGATGTAGTCAGCTATTCTGTATTAGCCCAAACTATTTCTCTGAGGGAAAATTAAAATGTGGGTAGGAGGAATGGTGAAAAACACTTGTTTTTAAAATTAAGTGAGAAACAGGATGGAAATCACCATGGAAATGTTATGAAGAGTTAAATCTCCACAAATCAAGCAAAAAAAATGGCATTAGAATTCTTCAGGGGTTTATGAAGCAGATACCTTAGCGCCTGAATGCCTCGATAATCACTAGTTGTTTGGGGATAATTCCCTCTTCTCTGATGTTGAAATTCAAATACCACAATACATCAAAGTTAATTAGATTAGTTGCTGTCTTTAGAGAAAAAACAAAATCCTATTTTGGGACATTTTGAACGAGAAGTTTGAGACCTACCTAGTCTGACAGTGTAAACTGCAAGAAAAGTGTAGTATGGTAGCATAAGCCTGTAATCCTTGATACTTGGAAAGGAGAGATCAGAGAACCATGATTTCAAGCCAGCCTGAGGAAAACAGTCTGCAAGACTCCATCCCAACCAATGTCTGGGCATTGGTGTGTCCCTGTTATCCCAGCAACAAAGGGAAGCACAAATAGGAGAATCAAAGTCCAGGCTGTCTTGGACAGTGTGAGATCCTACTTTGAAAATAACAAGTGCAAACACAGATGATGGAATGGTTCAAGAGGAAAGACTGCCTGGCACATGGCAATGATCTGAGTGAAAACCCTAGGAGCACAAAAAAGCAAGGAATTTTTTTTTTTTTTTGTGTGTGTGTGTGTGTGTGTGTGTGTGTATGTGTGTGTGTTTGCCATCCTCCGCCTTGGACTCAGGGCCTGAGCACTGTCCCTGGCTTCTTTTTACTCAAGGCTACCATTCTACTTCTGAGCCACAGTGCCACTTATGGCTTTTTCTGTTTATGTGGTACTGAGGAACCGAACCTAGGGCTTTGTGCATGCTAGGCAAGCACTCTACCACTAGACCACGTTCCCAGCCCAGGGATTTCTTTCAAGTGAATTGGTATCCCTTTGTTCCAGGGCACACATTCCCTGAAGAGACATGCTGGCCAGTTTCTCTCACCAATAGAATCATTCATGAATTTGACTAACGATAATAGTCTTTGATAGATATTTGATATCTGGGACAACAAGGCTTTCAAATAACCTAAAGTATATGAAAATATGGGTTTCAGGCACACATTATTTTACATTTCAAAAATCCCCATGAGGGGCTAGGAATGTGGCCTAGTGGTAGAGTGCTTGCCTCATATACATGAAGACCTGGGTTTGATTCCTCAATACCACATATATAGAAAAAGCCAGAAGTGGTGCTGTGGCCCAAGTAGTAGAGTGGCTAGCCTTGAGCAAAAAGAAGCCAGGGACAGTGTTCAGGCCCTGAATTCAAGCTCCAGGACTGGCAAAAAACAAAACAAAAAAATGAGTTCAAAGATTAGTACAAAAACTTCTTAGAGATCTAGAAAGATACAAGTTGGACTTAAGAACATAAATATCCTATTTTCTTTGTAACTTCTAAGAATGGATTCCAAAATGTCATGCAGTATAAGCTGACAGGAGACCTCGGTTCCAAAATGTAGACATTTGGATAATCATTCCCTGTGTAATTCTTCAGATAGCACTCTCTTGGCCATATGTGAGCACTGAGGGCAAAGATGGTCCCAGAATGTGTGTAGCCATGACATGTCAGTCAGAAAGTTTCTTTAGCAGGATGACCTGTGAGTTTTGAACTCACATGTCATAAGCAGATTTCTCTTGAGGTTCCTAGTATTTCTCCCATGTCCTGTCCCTGAATCTGGGCACACACTGGTTACACAGCCTGTGGTACTGATTTGGAGACTCAAGTCCTATTGGTCATATCCTGGCATTCCTCCCATCTTCCCCACACATCACCTACTTGGTCTACTGGAATGCTAGAATGGGCACAGACAATGTTAGGGGATTCCAGAAAGAGGAAAACAAAGGATAGCAATACAATTTTTAAATAAATTTTCTGTCAAGAAAAACAGGATGGCCAAACGAGATGTTTTATTCCTTTGATAAGATGGTGAAAAGGGTGACATTGATCAAGATACATTGTATTCATAAACTGCTCTGTTAAATGTCAACTCCTTTGTACAACTAAAAAGAAAAAGAAATCAGATCAGCAGAGGCTGATCCTCATAGGCAAGCGGTGGAAGATGGCCACACTCTTTCTGATAACAACATCCAGAAAGACTGCACCTGTACCTGGTTCTCCATCTCGGGGGGGCTATTTGTTTTACAGTCTACCCATCAGTGCCCAACGATGACATTCATTACTCAGCACTATAGTCATTTGCCCCAAATTAAGTTTAGAAATTAACCAGTTTCAGTAATAGCTGAACCTGTTCAAAATGTTGATAAAGGTTTTGTTGAGGAGGAAGGGTGGGAGGGAGGGAGAGAGGCAGGGAGGGAGGGAGGGGAAGGAAAGGAGACAGAGAGAGAAAGGAAGAAAAGGAAGAAAGAAAGAATGAGAAAGAGAAAAATATGGGTGCTGTTGGCTCACATCTGTAACCTAGCTACTTAGGAGGCTGAGACTTAATTATTGCAATTTGAAGCCAGCCCTAGTAGGAAAGGCCATGAGACTCTTATCTCTAATAAATTACTCAGAAAAAGCTGGAAGTGGCACTGTGGCTCAAGTAGTAGAGGGCTACCCTTGAGCAAAAGAAGCTCAGGGTCAGCATCCAGGCAATGATTTCAGACCCCAGGACCAGCAAAAAATTAAAAAATTCAAAAAAATATCTATACAAAAAGTAAACACAAGAATCAAGCCCAGGAAACACAGATCAGCTAATTAAGTTTTTTTTTGTTTTTACACTACCAGAGGGCTCAGAGGTCCACTGTACTTTTAGAACCAAACTGTACACCTACACAATGTACTTTTATTAAGGTTACTAACTAGGTGTCGTTTCACTATACTTGGTCCATTGTTTGGATATAAATCATCCATTTTGGCTTAGAAATCCTCCTTATCATATAAGCAACTTAAACAGATAGCATTTCACATTAAGTAATAAGAACATTCTACCTAATGCCAAAATATTAACAGATACTCAAATCTGTATTGTTTGTTCTCAGAGACCTGAGTATCTCTGTAAGGATATTCTCCTAAGGAATTTATATTCTACAGATATCTACTACCTCTAGTCACCTGTTTTAATAATGTTATGTCCTAAATCCTATCAGTCGCTTTCCTAACTTCTACCATAGAAAAACACACATAAGTTTTCTTTAACTCTAAGTACAGTATTATTAAAAGCTGAAAAAGGAAGAATGGAGACATTCAGGAGGATATAATAAAGTGAACTTGCTCAAAGTACACTGTACATACATATGCAATTATCAGGATGAAACCCCCTTAATGTACAATAAAATTATTTTTAAAAAAACAAGTTACATGTTCACAGATACAGATGCACAAAGTTCACAAAGTTTGTAAATGACAGACTAAAAAGAAAATGCTAGGGCAGATAGGACTACATTGAGCACCCAACCACCAACCAGGACCCTACCACCACCGCCATCCAACTCATGCTCCACAGAATGTCTTCTCACAAGTGTACATGTGTGCAGGCCTTGTAGGGGAAATTTTCCCATAGCCACAAAACGATATAATGTGCAAGGTACAGTATAGAATAGAATTTCAGGCACAGGTGGCTCCTACCTATAATCCTAGCTACTGGAGAGGCTGAGATCTGAGGATCATGGTTGAAAGCCAGCCCAGGCAGGAAAACATCTGTGAAACTTTTTTTTCTGAATAATTATTTATTTATTGTCAAAGTGATGTAGAGAGGGGTTACAGTTTCATATGTAAGGCAGTGGGTACATTTCTTGTACAATTTGCTACCTCCTCCTTCATTTCCCCCACTCCCCGGTCTCCTTCCCCGGTTGGTTTACACCAAATGGTTTTATAAGTATTGCTTTTGGAGTCGTTTGTCTTTTTATCCTTTATCTCTCGATTTTTGTATTCCCTTTCACTTTCCTAGTTCTAATACCAGTGTATACAGTTTCCAATGTACTCAGATAAGAGACAGTGATAGCGTAGGTACAACCACAGGAAGGGGATACAAGAGGATCATCAACAATAGAAGCTACGGTTTCACATGGCATGTTGAAAATAATTACAACAGTGATATAACACTCATTTCCATAACATGGAGTTCATTTCACTTAGCATCATCTTATGCGTTCAAAAGGGCATAGCTATTGAGCTCTTGTGATCCTCTACTGTGACTAGCCTAAACCTGTAGTAATTATTCCCTATGATGGAAACCATAGAGTCCATGTTTCTTTGGGTCTGGCTCACTTCACTTAGTATCATTTTTTCCAAGTCCTTCCATTTCCTTACAAATGGGACGTCATTCTTTCTGATAGAGGCATAAAATTCCACTGTGTATATTCATTCATCTACTGAGGGGCATCTGGGTTGTTTCCATAGTTTATCAATGAAAGCTAAACATAGAGCTCCCCTGCAACCCAGCATCTACCCAAAAGACTACAAACAAGAACACACTAAAGCCATCAGCACAACAATGTTCATCACAGCACAATTTGTCATTGCTAAAATATGGAACCAACCCAAAATTTTTATCTCCAAGAAACTTTTATCTCCAAGAAACTGCTTAGAAAATGCCAGGAGTAGAGTTGTGGCTCAAGTGGTAGAGTGATAGCCTTGAAAAAAAGAAACTCAGGTGCAGTACCTGGGCCCTGAGTTCAAGCCCCACTGCTCTGCTGGGAGGGTCTTCATAACCCAGGTGACCAGTGTCTCCAACTACCTGGGCTTGAGTTTAACTTTCATGTGGTCATTAGTGCAAACTGCCATCTGGGTAATGAATATCTGGGATTTATGACTCTCGTACGCTCATTATGTTAAGTCACATTTTCACTATCTTATTCATTCAGAGTGAAGAAATTTGAAGTCAAAGGTCTCCAGTCTTATGCCCTGCTGTGTGAAGGCAGCCAATCCTCTGACCCCATTACCATATCAAAGACCAGTTCACCTCTACCACTGCTATTGTCTATGCTGATTACCATTTACACTGATAGTTTCCAGACAGGACCCCAGAGGAGGAATTTAATCCCATGTATTCCAAGCCTTTGTAGAACAGAAACAGCTGGCCTTGCCTTCAACTATGAAGAGGAGCATAGTAATGGAGTTAACTGAAGGTAATAGCTCAGAGAAGCTGAGCCTAAGACCCATGCCATCATCTCATTATAAAGAGAGACAAAAAAGGAAGAAACACTAGAATTGCCTCTGTACCAAGAAGTCTCCCCTCTACACACACACACACACACACACACACTCCAAAAACAAATATCCAAATTTCTAATGAGACATAAAGCACCAATCACTGCTTGCTTATGTTGCTTTAGATTTTGATTTTATAATGAAGACATTTTAAAACTCTCAATATTCTGGAGAGATGGTGTTAACAGTCCTTCACCACAGGATGTTGTGGTTAAGTGAACTCACCACAGTGGTCTCACAGGAATATATCGGGGCTGAAGATTTTCCTATGGAAACATATGTTGCAGCCTTCTAAAGACTATAGCAATTCATTATTCATGAGGTGTGGCGATGTTGGTATGAGCAAACTCACTGGGAAGCCAGTTGAATATCCTATTAGACAATGGGTGACTGTTCCTAGCTTGTGTATTCAGCAACCTGTCCTCTACTATTAGAACATATTCTGATTGAAGAAGAGTTGACTATAAAACAGCATGCTGTGTTTCACTGACAGTGACCTTGAACTTCTCACACTTTGCACACCTCTTGGTTGTATGAAATGAGGACATCTCTAGGAAATGACAAAGACCATCTATATTGAGACAGCTCACAACAACGTCACACAACGATAATATCATCTAATAGTACATTTCTAGAAGTTTCCACTTCCTTAACTGATGCATGGCTGTGCTTAACCTACTGACCTGCGGCACTGAAAAATTATTAACATGACAAATCTTGTTAGAGGTTTTTGACCACAAGTTAAAAAAATTGAAGTTGAGAAAAAAAACAAGAATTCCAAAAGAACAAACAGGAATCTTTAATTCTATTATTCTCGCATGGGCAGCAGGAAATATTTCTCTTTTTCTATCCCTAATTTAATCTTGTTATACTAAAATCCTTGCTTTAAAAACCATTTTTAAAATGGAAATTAATTACAGTTGTAATAGTATACTATGGCTCCAGCAATAAACATAAGAACTAGGATGACAATGTTGATTTAAAACATCAGTTGTTCTATCAGGTAATGTTATATAGATAGCATCATTAAAGTACATTTGGGTCATTGTTCTCACAGGTGGAAAACGCAGCAACATTTGAAAAGATTCCCAAAGTATTTCTAAAGCATTAGGAAATTTTGTTCAAAGTTTGTTTAAAATTCATATGCTAAGAAAGTGTTGCCCCTGGAGACATTGAATAATATATATTATGCTTGTCATTGGTAGGGAAGAGACTGTTGGAGATAAATACAGAACAGAGTTCTGAAAGAACTTTTTTTTGTTTCCAGAGTTTTACAAGAAAAAAATCTACATTTTTAAGATTTTTTTTTTCATGCTTTATATATTGGCACAGCTTGTCTTTGATCATGAGTAGCAGTTTACTGTTCTTGTTCTTGTGTACATAAGTTTTCCTCATGAACCACTGCCCTATGCCCAGTTTGGGCCTCTAGCAAGAAGATTAGTTTGGCACACAACAGTGCTAAGTGGATTTTGCTGGAAAAAGCAACACCATTTCTAATGGTATCATTTTATACTCCTGTCAGAAAGTATGAAGTGTCTGCTACTCAGTCTTAGCAAAACTTCCTAGATTTCTAGATTTTAGCCATTCTATTGTAATCTGTGTTGCTTCTTCATAGTTGCCAACATGCATTATGTCTAACCTATGGTACCAAACACCTTTTCATAGTCTTACACTTCATTTCAATGTACTCTTTTATTTGTTGTCATTAGTGTTATTTTGGTAGTGGTAGGGTATGAATTCAGCATCTCATGCTTGCTAGGCAGGTGCTCTACCACTTGAGACATGCAACTTTTTTGCTTTCATTTTTTTGGATAAGGTCTGAGTTTTGTCCAGGCCTGGTTTCAAATTATAACTCTTGAGATGTCTACTTACTGAGTATCTGAGATCACAGGCATGTACTATCATGAGTGTATCTAATTTTGTGCATCACTGTGTAACTCAGGCTGCCCTCCCAATTCATTCATAATCCTCTTTCCTCAGCCTCTTAAGTGCTGGGATTATAGGAGTATATTACCATGCCCAGCTTTTAATATGTGTATATGCCAATCCCAGGGCTTGATCTCAAGAGAGCTGTCCCTGAGATTCTTTGGCTCAAAGCTAGTGTTCTACCAGTTGAGCCACAGCTCTACTTTAGGCTTTTTTGATAGTTCATTGGAGATGTCTTATTCCTGCCAAGGCTGGTTTTGAACTGTGATCCTCAGATTTCAGCCTCCTGATCAGAGCTACAAGCACCCAACTATACCTAGCTTTTTTTTTTTTTTTTTTTTGCCAGTCCTAGGGCTTGAACTCAGGGCCTGAGTACTTTCCCTGGCTTCTTTTTGCTCAAGGCTAGCACTCTGCCACTTGAGCCACAGCGCCCCTTCTGGCCATTTTGTATATATGTGGTGCTGGGGAATCGAACCTAGGACTTTCTGCATACGAGGCAAGCACTCTTGCCACTAGGCCATATCCTCAGCCTATGCCTAGCTTTTTAAAAATGTATTTGCTAGAATCTTCTGGCAAATCTTGCTGAACTGTAACTCATTTCAGCATCCATTTGTAAGATTTTAAATTTTGGATCTAACTTCTTTGTCATATATTGTAAATACTTTGTCTGAGACTTATATTTTCATTGTAATAGTATTTTTCAATTTGTCACTATAGTATTAGATTTAGGATGAACTATGTTCATATTATCATGCTAAGAAATAATATGTTGACTCCTTGTTCTTGAGGGTTTTATTAGGAATAAAGGCTGATTTTTGTCAAAGGTTTTGTAACATCCATAAGAGGATTCATATTTTTCTTCAACCAATTAAAATAAGTTATATTACAATAGATCTTATATTGTGATGTAAACCTATCAGTGTAAATTTCTTTTACTCAGCCAGCTACCAGTGGCTTGCTCCTGCAGTCTTAGGTACTTAGGGAACTGAGATCAGAGGATCACAGTTTGAAGCCAGCCTGGCAGGAAAGTCCATGTGATGCTTAGCTCCAATAAACTAAGAAAATGCCAGAAGTGGCCCTGTGGCTCAAGTCGTAGAGTGCTAGGCTTGAATAAAAAGAAGTTCGGGGATAACACCTATGCCCTGAGTTCAAGAACTAAGACTGACAAAAGAAAAAAGAAAGAAAATATATTTACTCCTTTGGTATTTTTGAGTGACATACGCATGAGGTACAATAACTCATATAATAAAGTACTGAAGTTGCTCTACTTGCATTTTGGAACTTTTTCATAAATAAATATTTCCAATGTTTAAATTTTCTTGTGTGTGTTTTTTTTATACTATGCCTTGAATTGACCAGGGCCTCTCACTTGCTGGCTCACAGCTGGCATTCTACTATTTGAACCACACCTCCAGTCTGACTTTTTGCTATTTAATTGAAGATGTAATTTCACAGACTTTTCTTCCCAAGCTGCCTTGAAAATGATCTTCCAGATCTAGTCCTCCTGAGACGCTAGAGTTACAGGCATGAGCCACTTGGACCTGGCTTTGTAATTTTCATTTTTGTGAGTGTTACATTTAATAGGATTATGTTTTATACAAATTTAGAAACATTACAATTTTTTTTCCTTTCAGAAGCAATTTATACAATATTGTCACTAGTTTGTTCCTAAAGTTTATATAATTGCACAGTAAACATATTTGATACTGTTACTTTACATACTTTGGTTTGAACTCAGGGCCTGGTACTTGCCAGCCCTTTTTAAATGTTGGTCATTTATTGGATAGGGTCTCAATTTTTTTGCATAAGGCCTGCCTTGCTTATGCCTATTATCGTTAAGAACTGGTACAAAAGGGTTTCAGTTGAACATACTAGTTTATGAATATAGTGCATCTTGATCAATGTCAGCCCTTTCATCTTTCTCCCCCGCCTTTCCCAACTGTGCCCATCCTCTCATTGCCTAGCTAAACTTTTTATCTCTGTAGATTGAATATTAGGACTGTATTTACCACTCTTCCTCTCCTTTCTCCATTAATCTTTCCTCCCTCATTTTGATCTAACCCCTCTGAACAATGAATATCAGGTTTCTGATATTCATTTTTCTAAAATATGTTACTTGTTCAAAGGAGTTACACCATTGCTATTGTGCTGTGCAATACCATACTTTTAGTCAGTATAGTTATATAGGCATATGACCATATATATATTTAACAGTATGTTTAAAATATATTTAGATCTAGCTGCCACATATGAGAAAATGTATGCCCTTTTTTCTGAGGATGATTTGCTTAACATAATTTTCTTTCCAGGTCCATCCACTTCCCACAAATAATTTAATTCTTCATAAAATGAGTAAAATTCCATTGTGTATGTATTCACATGCACAGAAACAACCACACACACATTATGTTCTCTTGATCCATTCATCCATTAAGGGCATGTGGTCTATTTCCATAACCTGGCCCTGGTGAATAGTACAGCAATGAACATGGTTTTACAACAGGCTTTACTATATCCTGACTTTTAATCTTTTGTATAGATGCCCTGCAATGGTATCTATCACTGCATCATAGGGTAGTTAAATGTTAAGTATTTTAGAAATCTCCATTTGGCGATTGCCTTCTGTAATGCTTACAGTAGTCTACATCCCCACCAACAGTATGATAGTTTCTTTCCACCACATCCATGTCATTATTTCTTATTCTTCATATTCTTGAGATAGCCATCCTTATAGGAGTGAGATGGAATTTCAATGTTGTTTTGACTTGCATGCCCTTTATGGCCACAGGTGTTGGACATTTCTCTTCATATGATTGTGGGTTATTTTTACTTTTCTTCCTAAAAAGTCTCTATTTAATATGTTCATTTATTAAATTATTTGTGGATACAGTTACTTGATGTCTTTGTATATTTTGGATATTAGATATTTATCAAACTTAGAGCTGGTAAAGATCTTCTCCCATTCGATAGGCTAGTCTATTAGCTTAGTACGGTACAGAAACTCCTCGTTTTGATGTGGTCCCATTTGTCAATACTCTCCCTGATAGGCGGAGCTCTGTGAAATACTCAGATAGTTCCTGCTTGTGCAAGAAATTTCTAGTGTTATTTCTCCTTCCTGTGGTAGGTATAAGGTTTCAAGACTTAAATTGAGATTTTTGATCCATAATCAATATTAATACAAGGTGACAGAAGAATCCAGTTTCAGTATTCTGCATATGGATATCTAGTTTTACTAACACCATTTGTTAAAGAGTTTATCTTTTATTCCAACCTATATTTTGTCTTCCTGTCAAGCATCAGATAGCTGTAGGACATAGGTTTATTTCTGGGTCTTTTAATGGGTATATTGGTCTTCAGGCCTATTTCTTTGCCAGTACCAAGATATTTTTGTTACTATAGCATTGTAGTAAACTTTGAAGAATTAAAGTTTGATATTTCTAGCATTGCTTTTCTTGCCCAGAATTGTGGTGCAGGGCCTTTTGTAGTTCCATTAGAATTTTTTGATAGTTTTCTCTATCTCAGTGAAGAATGACATTGTGATTTCTATGCATTGATTTTGTAGATTGTCTTTGCATTATATCCATTTTCACAATATTCTGAGCCAAGAACATGGGAGGTCTTTCTACTTCTTGATGTGTTTTTCAATTTATTTCTTCAAAGTTTTGCAGTTTTCATTGTAGAAATCTTTCACTTCTTGGTTAATCTTCAGAACTTTATTTTTATGAAGCTATTGCAAATAAAGTTGTTTTTCTCATTTCCCTCTTTATTTGATCATTGTTGCTATATTAAAATGGTACTGCTTTCTGTGGATTGATTTTATATCCTGAAACTTTGCCAAACTAATTTATCTGACCTACAAGTTTGGGGTGGAGTCTTAGGGTCCTTTAGCTATATGGTCACATTAGAGAGTTTGACTTCTTACTTATTTGAAATTACTTTATGTCTTTCTCTTGCTTTATTTCTCTGTCTAGGAATTTCAGTTCCATATTGAAAAGAAATGAAGAAAATATATATTCTTGCATTATTCCTATTTTTAGAAAAAAATTATTTTGGTTTTTCATCATTTTGGTGAAACTTCTAGGAAGTTTTCTAATCTATAAAATATTTTTTATTTGGTTTTCTCCTTCTGCAATAACCATAAGATATAAAATTGGTCTTTTAATTGAGTAATGTGGTTCTTGAAAACTATTTTCATAAACATTGGACTTTTTAGTATGTTTACTTCCTCTCTGTTATATTGACTTTGTCTCAAGCCCCAAAGCTCTGTCTTCCATATCATCTATTCTGCTGGTAAAGCTTTCTACTTAACATTTTATCTCTCAGCCTTCAGTCTGATCATATTTTTACGATTTCTATCTCTTTACTGAAGTTCTTAAAATCTTGCATTAACTTTCTTCATTAATTTATGCCTCCTTTAATCTCTTAACTGTGTAGCTGTATTTTTGTTGAAATCTTTTTATTCACCTGGAATTTACTTAGCTTTATATTTGTGTTCTTTATGAATCCCTGTTTCTCTTTCGGTAACCTCATTGTGTTCATGAAATTCTTATAGCAGTATTCTTTAATTTCATGTGTATATAACTATATCTGCATATATATATATAAATAGGACAAATAAACATAAATGTATGCATAGTTTTTACATATATATCCATTTTTAATCCACACTTTTTTAACAAAATGTGTGAGATTTCCTCTCCTTCACCATCATTCTGTTCCTTTGTTGTGGTAGTGTATTCCTATTTCTCATATTTCTGTGTTGGACTTACTCACTAGAAATTTGTTTTGTTGTTGGCTTCTAGATGCCAGAAGTCCTTCCAAATTCTCTGAATTCTCAATGAACTGTACATTAGGTGGTTTGGTAGCTGTGGAGGTGAATGTCATCTTCTTCAAGTCAAGACAGATTGACATTTCTCATGAATTATGATACCATTAATAGCTTTAAATATACATCCAGTCATAATATCTATACTGGGGGTTGGATTTTGGCATAGTAACAGAGGCATTTGAAGTAAGATCTTGGGAGTAGGGGGATGAGGGAAGAGATGTGGAGTAAGGAAGGTGAGCCAAGAATGAGTCAGTGTAGACAGAGATCAGCTGTGAGAAAGAGTGGTGATATGAGGATTGCCTATAAGTAGAAACTACAGTATTTTAGGGTAAGGCAAGGGTGAGAAAGAGTAGATTACCAGAAAAAGCAGCTGTGGAAAAGAGGGGGAAAAAAGAAACAGGAAAGAGGAAATGGGCAAAAATCAAGCTATCAATTCAAATAAAATGAAAACAAGAAATAACCCTCAACCCCAAAACAAAATGAAAATAACCCAAACCCTGAGGCCCACACACCTACCAAAAAAAAGAAAGAAAAGAAAGAAAAAACTCCCCCAAACAAGTCTGAATTCTTGGTTGAGGTTATAGTTTGTTTCCCACTAAGTTCTTTCTTCAAGAGGATCTGCATTTAAGAGCTCCAGTCCTGTTCCATGGTATGGCTTGCTTGAGTTGCAATCCCTCTAGAGGGAGAGGGAGAGTGAGCAGAGGGGCTGTGTCTCTCTTGAAACCCCACTCAGGATGTGCTGTGTGTTCTGTCAGTGTCCTAGAATACAGAAGTCTTTATATAGTCGTCGTTTGTGTTCTGGAGAGAAAGCTGCTACTGTTTTATTTCTGATCAGCTCTATGCCATGAGACGTCCAGGCAAATGTCTGCTGTCTCTGCCCCTCAGGCATAAGCATATGGTCCTCTGACCAGCTGGACTTCACCCCTGAACTTGCCCTCTGGAACCCACATGGGTGCTAAATCCCCAGAATGTAATGTCATAACTGTACTTGAGAGTGATCCCCACTCAGCCCTGCCTGGGCAGTGTGGGTTAGCACCCTGGCGAAGGTGGGTTATAACTGTGCTTGGCAGAGATCACTATTGGGACCCACTGAGTTCCTGAGTACAGCCAAGAATTTAGTTAAGTGTCTCCTACACCTAACACTTGAGCACTATAACACTAGTCCTTGCCAGCTGCTGTTAGGAGTGGAGGGCATGTAACACTAATCTTTATTGTTGCCTCCTCTGTTAGCTGCAGCTGGGAGTCAAGAACTAAACTAGTTGCTGAGTTTGGACCACAGGCAATCAAGACTCAGTGCTTGATTAGGCCTGAGCACTTGGAGCTAGGAGCTCTGGGGCTCTGGCCCCAGGAGCTAGGAGACTTATATCTCTTGTCAACAGGGTCAAGAGGTAAAAAGCTTCACAGTCTATCTAGCCCACAGGCCTTTGATACTTAATGCCAGCACTGATAAAGACATTCTTTGCTATCTGTGAATTGCCATCCAGGTTTGTAATAACCTTACTCAAAACAGTGCACACGACATCATTACTTGATACCATTGCTCTGATCTATTATTGTTCTTAGCATCAGCACCTCCACATATTATGTACTTATTTACTAACTCCACTACCTAAAATTTACCTCTGTTAGAATAATGACATGACATGTTTGTTCAGAATTGTATCCATAGTCCTTAGGAAGGCACCTGGTACACATAGCCAACATATTTAAGCAGTTACTGAAGAAAAACTAAGAAACAAAATGGAATAATCTGAGCTGCTGATTAAGTCCTACATAGAAAATTTGCTGATTTCTACTACTTGGCAGATTTAGTTACACTTAAGTAAGCTAAAACAGTAGATCTCATATTAATTAGAGCTCCACTATCCCAATTAAATCTAAAACACAACAAAAGCAACTCATTCTTCTTAGCAGATGAGGGGAAATGGAACAAGTGGGAGTGATTGTGTCAGAAATGCTCTGAAGTGTGTGCCCAGGTTTCTGAAAAAGAGTCCCACACTGTGGTACCCAGAGCTTGTTCAGCTACTACTCTGAGCTCCAACTTGAAGCTTCCTAGTTACAAATAAACTACAGGAAAATATCCTTAGGACATTCTCTGCCTCTCTTATTATGAAGAGTAGGTAAGAAAGCACTCAGCAAAGATGTTGACAGGAGAAGAGATAAGAAGATGAGTTGAGTGATGGAAGAAATTCTTGTCACCTAATTTTGTTTTAGATGTTTGGGGTTTTTTTTAGATGTTTTGGTTTTATTTGTTTTGCAATACTAAAGTTTGAACTCAGGGTCTGTGCTCACTTGGCTTGCTTTTGCAGATGGTATTCTACCACTTGAGCCATGCCTCCAGATTTTGGAGATGGAATCTCACAGAATTTTTTGTATAGGCTGTCTTCAAAATGTGATCCTTCATATTTCAACCTCCTGAGTAGCTAAGATTACAAGCATGAGCCACCAATGCCAACCAAACTCATTTTAATTTTCAAGTATTCTACTGTCTCAATATTTCCATAAATTTCAATTACAATGTGCATGTAATTGGTTGTAGGGTGTTATAACCTTGAGTTACTTAGAAGTACTCAAAATATATTTCATATGCCTCAAGTCTACTATAAATACAATTCTAAAAGAGAAAGGAAATACATACCATACTAGCATAACTAAGCTTCTCAGTTGAAATATAAAAATATATTCCTAGCTATATAAAAATTTCTGGGTATTGGCAAAATAGTCACAGAAATCTTTTCTAAGTCATGGGGATTGTAATAAAAGGAAAACATTTCTCTTAATTGTCATCTATGGAATAGCCACAGATATCTATAATAATCAAAATAGCCATTTATATAGATCCAATAGCTCTGAGAATCAACCCTATCCTTTGTTGTTCTCATGTGTTCCTGAAAGACTCTCACGAGGTATCTAAACTTATTGCAAGGAGGTGAAGGAGGAACATTATTACTGGTTCCCAAGAGGATTATCCAAACAGAATAAAAGAGGAATCAAAGTGAGAAACATTTCTGAAGTCTAAGGAAAAATAACTCAGCATCATAAAAATCAATGAGCTGACAAGCTAAAAATTTTATTTCACTCTGTTGAGTCCCAAAGCCAGATTAGCTTTTATATTGTAACTCTTGAGCTAGGTGGAAAGAATCTTAGAAACACTAAAATATAAATAAATATAATTTCAAGAATATTTCATAACTTCTCCAACTGAATTTTCCATCCATAAATTCAAAGTTGGCTTTACTAATATAAAACATACATAAACCTATATAGATAGAGATAGATACCACAGTTGCTGGGGAGAAGTTCATGTTAATCTTCACTTTGAAATGAATTTCATTCCACAGAACTAGTGATGTGGCAGCACAGGTGGGAAGGGATGAGGTAGGTATTCTCACTCAGCAGCAGTAGCTGACAGGTGCAGAGAGAAGTAGCATCTTCATAGAGAAAAGCAACTGTCCCTTGGGATCAGAACTGTGAGGGCCCAGGAGGGTGCTCCTTTTAAATGTCTTTTAGCATCATTTACTTTACACACATTTATTACTGAAAGTAAAACTTAATGTATTAAATTAAAATTGAAAGGAGAGTTTATAGGTAGGATAACAGCACTTCTAAGAGAACATGAAGAATTAGAAAGTCTGTGGGAAGGTTAATGTGATGGGCATTAGAGCTCTTAGGCAGCCAACTTCTGGTTCTTGCCACATCTGGCTACATGGTATATCCTTGTGGTTAGGTGGGGTGCAATGTAACTACTCCTGAGTGATGATTTGTGGGTGGGATAGTAGATGATATTTAGGAGGTTGATCATTTAATTAGTGAGAGACATTGTTTGGAGCAGGTTCATTTCCCTCTGCCAGGGAAAATAACATTTAAGAAGGGTCTTATTATATTCCTACTATACACTATAAACTGTATTTCCTATACACTATTATAAAGAGCAAAGTTTCTGGTGATGCATGATAGATTTGAGCATGCACTATAAACAAGTCAACATTATTAAACCACAAGGATGGGGTGGTGATGGACACTACCACATCATACTGACCACCTTAGTTAAAGGAGGAATACAAAGAAAATCAGACTGCCTCAGTTCCCATCTCTGCTTTGCCATGCATGCGGGCTTCTCTCTTTCTCTCCATTTAGCAGCAACACATTTGCCAGAAATTCCTGGGATTCACAGACCACAGCATCTATAACCTGTAAGGTACTAAATTTCTTCCTTAGTTTTAGGTCAGACATTTGATGAAGGGCTTTGATGGTCCTGAGTCACATGCATGAGTTATGGAGAGTTAGGAGTAAGTCAGAAATGAAAGATAAAGTCTTGTGTGGTGGTACATGCCTGTAAGTACCACCACTCAAGAGGTACTTGAGGGGGGAACTCAAACATGCTCCTGGCCAGTACAGAGTATGATCCTGTCTAAAACACATCAACAGCAGAAAGAAATGGCAGGCCTTGTATGATTCATGTGACCAGAAGGTGGGGAGAGCATGCAACATCCCATGAATGGAGGGATAATGTTCCCATTCAACCCAAGTAATTACAAATTGATTTGACTTCCCCCTCAATATTCAATGTTCAGATTAAAGTAGCATTTATGATAGAACTCTTGGTTCATTTTTATAATTTTGCCACACATTATTTAATCAAATATATTAATGGATACTGTAGGTAGCTACAGTGCAATTACTTTCCAAGCAAGCCATGTTCTTTCACACTTCTGTATCACTGGCACACCATGAAACCTCTTTATCTCATGCCCTGGTGGTCCCATGCCCTTGGAAATATCCTCTGTGAAGTCTTCCCAGAGATGTTGACCCCTGGCATAATCCAAGCATTGGACTCAAACAAGGCTGAACATTCATTGTACCATTTGCTACAATGTAATCTTGATCACTACTTTCAATATGGTTCACACGGTTTTACCAGCAACAACATACACATGCATAATATCCACAACATGTAACATCTTGTAAATTCATATTCTATGGCTCATTTATTATTGTAGAGCAATGTGCAACATACATGCTTTTCCTCCATACAAATCCCTGAATTCCTTGAAGGCAACAGACCATGCTTTCCCTGTGTTGAGTGAGGTTTATTTAGCACCTTAGAATTACTTTTAAGCAGTTAAACAGCATTTCTTTCCCACCCTCATTTATCTGGGACACCAGACGGATATAGGTGACTAAAAATATAATCTTTGCCAGGTGCCAGTAGCTCATGCTTGTCATCCTCCTCAGTTGGCAGAGGGTTGGGGTTCAGAGGCAGCTCAATCAGGAAAACCTGAGACTCTTATCTCCAACTAAACACCAAAGAAGCCACAAATGGAGGTGAGTTCGAATGGTAGAGTGCTATCCTTGAGCAGTGCTCAGACTCTGAGTTCAAGCCCCAAAACCTGCACAAAAATCATCATCTGAGTGGATCAAGAAATTGTGGTACATATACACAATGGAATTTTATGCCTCTGTCACAAAGAATGACACTGCCCCATTAGTAAAGCAATGGAAGAAGGACTTGGAAAAAAAATCATACTAAGTGAGATGAGCCAGACCCAAAGAAACATAGACTATGGTTTCCCTCATTGGGAATAAATCAGTACACATCTAGGATAGTCCTAGTAGAAGATTACAATAGTTCAATAGCTATGTCCATATGAACACATAAGATTATGCTAAGTGAAATGAACTCTTAGTTATGGAAACAAATAGTATATCGTTGTTATTTTCAATATGTCATGTGAAATTATGCCCTTTTTCTTTTGTCTTCCCTGTGGTTTTAACCCTGATATCACTGTAACTGATTTTATTACCCTGGATATTGTATATATGTGTATTGGAACTAGGGAAGGGAAAGGGAACACCAAAATTAAGAGACAAAGGAAAAAAAGACAAACCAATGCAACAGCAATACTTACTAAACTGTATGGTGTAAACCAACTGTACAACTCATGGATGGGGAAGGAACAGGGAGAGGGAAGGTGAGGGAAAATGAGGGAGGGGGTAACAAGTTGGTTAAGAAATGTACTCACTGCCTTACATATGAAACTGTAACCCCTCTGTACATCACTTTGACAATAAAGAAATGGGGAAAAAACCATCATCATCACCTTCCCCATTGTGGTAATGTTTATCTAGGCTGAGAACCACACTGTACTCTATGCTAACATATTCAGTTGTTTGATGTGTAAGACAGCTCTATGGCTTTGCTAAATGTTTCATTTATAGATAGTTTTCACATTCAACTCTAGGGAAAGTTTGTTGCCTTAGTGACAGGACCCATAGAATAAGCTAAGTTGCTCTGTTGTGCTTTAGAGGAAGTAAATGGCACTAAACAAACTACCGGCCCTTCCTTTTCTCTCTCAGGACCACCACCATGCAAAGTTGGGAAGAAACAATTCCTGCATTCTCAACTTCCTATCTAGAGGTTTTTAGTTTGTAGCTAGCCTGATAATGGAAGCCTATTCTGTTTAACAAAACATATTTGCTCTTTTTCCAGACTTGCTCCTGAGATAGACAAGAAAAGGGAGGGAAAATGTGAGTGAACTCCTAGTATTTCATGGAGACACTCTGAGCTTGCATGCAAAGATGCAGCTGAGAATGATGCTCTTTCTCAGTTGATAAATATTGTGTACAGCAGAGAGCAAAGACGTACAAGCCCCACATGCTGTCCAGGAAGTAGCATTTGTTGCCAGTTAGTAATGAAAATTAGAGAAGTTAAAAACTCTGTCACCGGGGATATGGCCTAGTGGCAAGAGAGCTTGCCTCGTATATATGAGGCACTGGGTTCGATTCCCCAGCTCCACATATGCAGAAAACGGCCAGAAGTGGCGCTGTGGCTCTAGTGGCAGAGTGCTAGCCTTGAGCAAAAGGAAGCCAGGGACAGTGCTCAGGCCCTGAGTTCAAGGCCCAGGACTGGCCAAAAAAAAAAAAAAAAAAAAAACTCTGTCACCAATTTTTAATATTCCTTCTATCTTCTCTTTGCCATTCACACTCTTGAAGCAAATGGCTAATACTCTACATTGTTATCATGATGTAAAGGAATTGAAATTACCAAGAAAATTCAAGAATCCTTTGTCCACATGCTGCCTCATCTCAAGCAGCTGTCCCTAGGTATACTATTAGAGACAATGGGCAGGTTTGAAAATTTTAAATTAACCAGACTGAGAGTAGCCATTTTACAAATGCAACAGAGACCAGTGAGGCCTCCAAGAACTTTTGAAGGGTATACAAAGTCACGATTGTTTTTATAACCATGTTAAGCTGCCTTGTGACCTTATTTGCTTTCATTGCCTCTGAATGTACAGTGGAGTTTGTGATACATACACTGAGGACAAGTTAAATGAAAAGGCCAGCATAGGGAATCCAGCTGCATCTGCTATGAAATGTAGGAAAAAAAGTAATATCATTTTGGATTTATTTTTGGCTTTGAAAATATGCTTCTGTGGACAATTATGAGTTTATTTTTAATGAATTAAGTAATCTTTAATTTACTGATTTTAATTTCTCATATGTAAGCAAAATAGATATAAGCCACACTATATAAAACTATATATGGAATCTCTAAGAGTTATCAAAGTTCTCCATTTCCAAAGACCAAGACTGTCTTACAAATACTGCAAATAATTGTGTCATAATTTTCCCTATATGTGACATTTTCAAAATAGCTGTTCCTTCTACAGCCTAAGATGACTGTTCCTAATTTTCCTCATGTCATTTCAGCTTGTCACTTTTCCTTCTCCACAAATTTGTAGCATGGACCACACTTAGATACCCCTAAGGGCAAGAGCAATTTTATAAGTACCAGAATCTAACTATGTTATCATCAATATCTATGGAATGAATAAGCTAATGCCAGGAACAATATGAAATCTATCACTTTCAGGCTTTTAAAGATGATAATTCTAAGTATAAAATAATAAATCTGTTCATAGAAATCCCTCCAGATACAGCTAAAAAGTAGCACTCAAAGGATCTGACTAGATTCACTTGAAATTTAGGAGCCATAATTTAAATATTCATCTCAAGGGGAATTTGAAAATCATGCTACACTTTATTTCATCCCTTCTTCTTGTGTCCTCAAACACCTCCTTAGTCTTCACTGTCAGCTAATGACTTCACTTCCTGTTTTACAGGACTGTTATCTACATGTGCTTTTTCTATACTTTATACCATTGCAAATTGGCTGTTACTACTAAGGCCAACATAGAACCTTCCCCTTCCTCCAAAAAGTTCCCCTCAGCCGGCACTGGTGGCTCACACCTGTAATCTTAGCTACTCAGGAGACTGTGATCTGAGGATCACAATTCAAACCAGACCAGGCAGAAAAATCAAGACTCATCTCCAGTTAAGCAACTGAAAAAAAAAAAAAAGCTGGAACTGGAGCTGTGGCTCAAGAGGTAGAGTACTAGCCTTGAGCAACACAGCTCAGGGACAGTGCTCAGACCCTAAAGTCAAGGATCAGCACAGACACACACACAGACACACAGACACACACACACACACACACACACACACACACACACACACACACACACAAACATCCCCTCAATCAGTTATGCCTGTCTGCCAGAAGATCCTTATAAACACAGAACTATTCTGACATTTCTCCGATCTTAAAACTTTTCTCTTTCAGAATCCTAGTCCTTCTGTAACTACATCTTTCCATTCCTGTATAGAATAGAACTTCCTGCAATTTTCTTTGCTACTTCCAACTTCTTTCCCTAGTTTCTCTTCATATCATTCCAGGTAAGCCTTCCTACTGTTTTTGCAAATGTCACAGATGACCCTTGCACAATCTAATGGTTAATTCTCAGCTCTCCTCTTCCTTGAACTCTCAGATAAATTCAGCACCGTTGATCATGTTCTCCTCTCTGAAATACCTTCAACATTGGTCTTCCACAATACCTTTTCTGGCTTACTCCCTAACTCTATGAGTCATCGTTTCCATCTCATTTGCTGAATTTTCCTAAAAAACAAAATGTTTCAGATTTCAGACCTTGGACTGTTTCCCTTCTCTGTTACTCATTTAGTCTGTGGTTTTAATGAATTATAGTTTGGTTAGTTCACACATATAATCTCATCATTTGCGAGGCTAAGCCAGGAGCACAGTGAGTTGAAGATGACCAAAGCTACGTAATAAGATTCTATCCCAACCCCAACAAGAAAAAAAGATGAAAAACTTTGAGTCATCCTCAACTACTTTTACTCTGGCTTTGTCTAATACAGTAATACATCAGGAATTCCCTGTTGGATTGCCTTTATCAGCTTGAGGAGGTGATGTCACCTGTATGTCTTAAATTCATGTAAACGAAAACTTAGAAACGAGGCTACAGATAGCTTTAGCACAAAAGTTTTTTTAAACCTCAGTTACTGTCTTTTTATGTATACATCACCAAAGATTATATTTCTAAATAGGATATTTAATATTGACTGTTGTTAGAAACTTAATTTAATCTCAAACCACCACATCTGTAAGATATTTGAGCCATTTTTGTTCTTTATACTTTGGTCACTTAATTTGTACATGGACATACAAATGATAATCATTAACAGTATCATGAAAGTATGTTGAGACATCATTAGCAATGTTAACCATACCTAAACAGCATAGCTTATCAAGTAAAGCAAATAGATTTACCTATGGATGTAATGTTTTAAGAACACTGTTTAACTGCACCATATCTACTTTTACAAATTTCAAAGGAAAATGACAGATTGGTTTGAGCACTGACATTAATTGCAGATCTCCTAGAAATTACCTTGATTTTTATCTTGTTGTGCCTATGAATTGTATAAATCCCAGGTCTGTTTAGTGTTCAGTTGCCTCCTTAGAGTCAAATGCTTCATTCATTGACCTAATATGGATTATTAGATTATACATACTGTAATTACTCTACATTCCATTCTACATACACATTTTCTCTCATTGCTATTAACTCTTAAAATCTTTATGTATTTCAAAAGCCACCTTTTAATCATTCCAAAATAAGATGCAGGTATAAATAAGCCACTAGAGACAAACACATGTACAAATATTCATGCATACATAAACACAAAAGGCTTAGTTGGAACATGAAAAGGAAAATGTGTGAAGAAGAAAGATGGGTCTCTTGTGTTTCTGCAATAGATAAAATTCTGAGGAAAGACTATAAAAATACATATCAGTAGGAAATGAGAATGACATTTATCACTAAATCCCAGGGTTAGTTTGAAAGGAAGAAGGTTTTTTAAATGAGATTTCTGTACACCAACATATTGGATTGCCTGCCAAAGGTTCTTGAAAACAAAACACTGACCTAATATTATTCACCCACATAATAAAAGTGAATAATCATAAAGATATCTGATCTTTGTGATCATGCTAATTTTGTTTTTCCATCATATTTAGCACAAGAGACATGGTGACTGATTTGAATCAAGCAACAAGGCAGAATTTAGCATGGACCTGATTTATTTTGTACAGTTATGTATCTTTGGGAGATTTTTTCCTCCATTACCCTCCTGATGAATAAATAAGGGGAAATTCTTTCCCATATGAGATTAATGAGTGCCTGTTGTTTCAGTGAGCATGTATATTCTGTTTCATTACATGATTATTCTGTGTGATTTCCAGTCATCTTGATGCATGAAAACTGAGTGGTATAGCTACCTTCCATGTCTGATGTTAAGAACAAAGAATTTGTATCAGGAACTGAAAGCAGTTGAGTTCTGTATATGTGTGTTACCCATCCTTCAAGCCAAAGGTAAGTGAAAGGTTTTCCACATTGCTGCTCAAGATGCCATGTTAAAGAATAAAGATCCTTGAACACAGTGTTAGCTAGGCATTAATTAGATTAAATAATTAGGCAATTGACCTTTGAAAGTTCAATACCTTTAACACCACTTTTGAATATGTTTGATTATGAAACAAAACTTTTATGATACTTAACCAACATCATAAAGTATATTCCTACATGTCAAATATTTCAGAAATCAAATGAAGCTTATCTCTTAAAATGTCAAGTTTTACATACGTACCTGATGTTTTTTTTAGACCTCCGCATGCATCTTCATTGTTTAAATGAAAATGCTAAGGAAATTACTGAGGGGGGTTTATTTTCACACCTAGGAATTAACAAAACTAAAATAATTTGACTTAGATGGTCTGAGTAAGAAGTGAAACCATTGCTGACGCAGCAGGTGATAAAACGTTAGAGTCGTTAAAGTGAATTCAAGGTCTCATAGCTTAAGTGGCAAAATATTTCAAAAGATTGAATCTAATAAACTAATAAGAAAGCTAAATGACTGCCCTATCTACTGTGTGCTGATTTAATTCAATGTAACACACATGGCATATTTCTCAGCTCAACACTCCATAAAGTAATTTCCTTGTTAAAGGAAGTATATAAGGGAATTTAGAGATCCTCATGGACTCAGGTTTTTCACAAGGAAAATAAAACTTTTGTTTTGCTTCTTGATTAGCAAATATGTAAATTTAAAAATGTCTTCATATAATTTTGGTGGTGTGTGGGAATGAAAAGACTTTTTAAAAGCATAAGGAACCAGGCACTGGTGGCTCACACCTATACTCCTAGCTACTCAGGAGGCTGAGATCTAATGATCATGGTTCAAAGCCAGCCCAGTCAGGAAAGTCCATGAGACTCTTATCTCCAATTAACCACCAAAAGCCAGAAGTGGATAGCACCAGCCTTGAACAAAAAAGCTCAGGGACAGCATCTAGGCCCCGAGTTCAAGGCCTACAACCAACAACAACAAAAAGCACATATACATAAAACCGAGAAATACAATAATTTGTATTTCAGTTAGTCTTCTGCCTTCTTATATGTATAGATTTCCCTGCTTTACATTTTCTGTAGAAGAACGAATGTTTTATCATAAGATAGAATAACAGGATTTAGTTAAGATTGGAGTAGAAGGAAAGATCCACTAGGCAAATGTCTCTGTTGCATGTGTGAGTCATATGAGAAGCTTCAGGAATTCTCCATGCCTGTATCTCATCACCAAGATTTTGACTTCATACAGTGGGAGGGCAATGTCAAGTATTATAGTTATGCATAAAAGTTTTTCATCATATAGCCCTTCAGTTTGTACAATTAATAAAGATGAATAAAATAATAATCAATAAGCAAATAAGAATAAAGTTTTCCAGGTTACTGGAATTGCTAGAACACAGACTCACTGGAAGACTTCCTGTCACATTCCCTGACATTTTATTAACAATGCTTTATCATTGTTATTGTGCCAATGAGATTTTTTATTCAGATTCTCCTAAAAAGGCTAATAAAGTTAAGCATCATCTCAAATGCTCATTGTCTACTCACATGTCATCTTTGGGGAAATATCTTTCAGATCATGTATGCACTTTTACTTGGGTTCTCTTATTGAAATGTAAGTCTGTTTATTTTATAGTTATGTTACCTTTGTCAACAAGATGACTTTCAAATAACTTCTTTCATTCTCTACCTGTCTTTTCTGTTTGAGGGTGATCTGTGAAGCACAAATATTTTTAATATTACTCTAGATTCAGCTGTTTTTGGAGTCATATCTCAGGTCTGCTTATCCCATAATCACTAATATTCATCCCTCAAAGAGTTTACATATAACAGCTTTTAGTTGTTATATCTCAATTTATAATCCACTCAAATTTAATATCTGAATAAGATGTAAATTTCAATAAAAATAGATTTAACATTATAATTCTCATAGAACAATTCTTTCTCACAATAAATTATCTTGGGATTCTTGTGTATTCTTTGACATGTCTATAACCTACGTTATATCATCTGCAAATGGAGGTAGGTTTATTCTTTCCCCCTGGGCTTCATTGCTCTGGCTGGAATTCTCAGTATGATGTTGAGTAGGAGTGGTAGGAGTAGATATCCTCTCTTATTCCTGATTTTACACAACAAGCATACATGAAATATGAAGTAACCCAAAAAATCTTTTGTAGATTTTTTTCAAGTTAAGGAAGTATTATATACCCAATCTGACTTTTATCACAGAAAGGTGCTGAATTGTTGTGATTGCTTTTTTCTTTACCTACTTCCATGATCATGATGGTTTGTCTTTTCTCTATGCGACTTGTGTATTCCATTAACTTATTGTCCAATACAAAGCAAACATTGCATTACTTGCATAAATCCCTACTAATCATGGTGTACAACTCTTTACAGATGTTTCTCAACAAATTATTGGGCAAATGCAGAAACTTTTGTCTATATTCATAAGAAAGTTTGTCTTCAGCCTTTATTGTAAATATTCTTTACACATTTGTCTTATTTTTGGTATCAAAATATGATTCATAGAATGAGTCAAAATACATCCCTTTCTATTTTCAGAAGAGATTTGAGGAATTCTATAAGTTCTCTAAAGACTTTATTATTAAATCTGACCTTTGTTCTTCTTGGGGGAGATTTTTATTATTATTTCAATCTATTTGTTTGATGAATGTATTTCTTTTGAAGTTTTATTAACATGTTAATGTATACTATTTCTTTCAGTGTCCATTTTAATGTGTATATTGAGAAATTTTTAGCATATATTTGTATAACTCTTACCTTGTATTGTACAGTTGATAGCAGTATCTTCTTTCATCTCTGGTACTATTAATATGAATTTTTTCTTGGTTTAAATTTTGTTGACCTTCAAAAAATTAACTTTGGTTTTATGGATAATATTCCTTGGGTTTCCTCTTTTCTATTACACTATTTGACATTATAATCTACACAAGTTCATTAATTATTTGTGTCATAATTCTAACTCATTTTTCATCATTGTTCTCAGGACACACCATTGTTTAAGATTATGTTCACATTTTTGATGTTGGTATTAAACATTAATTGCTCTTCATAAAGCACCACATTGTTTTTTTAAATTAAATTTTATTGACAAGGTGATGTACAAAGCAGGTACAGTTACATAATAAGGTAGTGAGTACATTTCTTGTGATATTTGTTACACCCTCATTTTTCTTTCCCTTCCCTAGTTCAGGTAAGCATATATACAATATCCAATGTACCAAAATTATATACAGTAACCACGTAGCGTACGCCAAAGGAAATTCACCTAGAACTTTAAACGTAACACAACAATAGAATCCTCCTGTGTCCTTCTCTTGGAGTTCTTTTTGTTTATCCTCATCTGATATAATCATATGTATATAGCTGTTGAAGTATTGTGATCCACTGATAGGTCTATCCTAGACCTTTTTATGTTTGTATAGTAATTTTTTGGTTTTAGAGACATGGTATAAAGTCGCTGACCCAAACATGTGGAAATACTATTGAAAAGAAGTTTGTTATTTTGCAGACCTGGTCTCTACTGTCCCCCTCCCCCCAACAGTCATATATCAAGAAGACCATGCACCTTTGTTTTCTGTGTTCTAGGCTTGTCTCGCTCAACATTATTTGTTCAAGCTCTGACCATTTCCCTGCGAATACCAATATTTTATCATTTCTAATCTCTATGTAGTAAGCCATTGTGTATAGGTACCACATTTTTTGTATCCATTCATCTGTAGTGGGGCATCTGGGTTGTTTCCACATTTTGGCTATTGTGAATTGTGAAGCGATAAACATGGATGTGCAGATGTCTTTATGGTATCCTGAGACCTGTTGTTCAGGATAGATTTAAAGCACCACTTTGATGTCAAAGTATTTCCTAATTTCATTTGGTTCCTATTAGTAATATGGAAGCAGGCTAGTATAGGGTCAGACAGTATTGGAGTCAAAGCAAACCAGAATTAGGAGCTAACATTACAAAATAAAATTTGTTAAATATTGAGAGCACATATGTACATTCATTTAAGCATAACACTCCATGTGTTATATTACTACATAGCAAAGATGCAATTTTACAATTCCGCTCATCTTGCCTCAGATAAATAATTTGCCAACAGTTAAGATTGTCTGGACAGCAACTATTCTGATCAGGAGAATGTTCATAAAAGTTTCAGTAAATACTCACTCATACCACAAGACTCTTTGATTGTAAGATCACCCCAGGCCCAAATTATCCATGCTTGGATGGTAACATCAAATCACTGTAACAACAAAATATTGGAAGATACCAGGTGCATAGATCTAAGAAAGTTTAAGATAAACTCTCTAATCTACATACTATAAAATCACCCCAGTGGAAGAGCCACATCTATGTCTTTATGCCTACACTACAAGCAATTGGGTGCCATTTTCCTCTTTTCTACTTTGTCTAACTTGCCTAATAACCTCTTTGCAATGATAGACAGGAACCCCCTGAGTAGGATCTCAAGGGCTCAGCAAATAGGAGAACTTACAAATAGGATTGTATCAAGCTAAAATCACGACGTATAGAACGGTGAAGATCCTTGCTATTTATACATCTGACATCTAGAATACACAAAGGGCTCAAGAAAAAAAAAAACAAACACCAAAGAATCAGCAACCCAATTAATAAATGAGCAAAGGAACTAAACAGACTTCACAAAAGAAGTAAAAATGGCCGATTAACATATAAAGGAATGCTCAACATGCAAGTCAAAACAATAAGGAGATTAAATCTCACCTTAGTAAGAATGGCTATCACCAAGAATACAAACAACAAATGCTGGCCCCAATGTTGTGGGGAATGTGGGTGAGAATATAAACTAGTTCATAGCAGATTACCTGCTCAGGAGGCTGACATATGAGGATAATGGTTTAAAGCCAGCTTGGGCAGGAAAGTTTATAAAACTCTGAGTACTGACATACTGAGTTCAAGCCCCAGCACAGACATAAACACTATACTCTGTGTTCCAAATATGGCCAATGCCCAATAATTTGGTAACTCATAACAATGACTAGTCTAACAAAATAAATTCCAGGAAGCTGGAACATATGTTGTCAGGGAAGGGAAATAATGGAGAGAGGAATGGTAGGCAAATACAGCCACAATGTACACATATGAAAATGGAACCAGACAAACTGAAGGGACAGGTGGGGTTGCAAGGATGGGGGATACAATGATCGAGATACATTGTACTCATAAATTTGCATGTTAAACTAAAACTGCAATTATTTAAAGATAATAAAATTTATTTAAATCTTCTACCTGTAAATTGTATTGAAATTATTTTCTCTGATGAACTCAATATTGACAGCTAATGAGTTGAGGTTATTTTTCTTTATTAAAATCTCTTTCTGACTCCTCCCCAGTGATAATTTGAAATGATGCTACTCAATTCCAAGGTATCTGTGAATTCTACAAATGTATTAAATACTTAGTTTCTACTTCATTCAATTGCAACTGGACAAACTTGTATATTTCTGTCTTTTCTATGTTATTAAGTTTTATTGAATGGCTTACAATATAGCCATTGAATGAGTTCTATTTGTTCTACATAAGAAGGTGCAAGTATTTTGTGTTTGTTAGGTATACTTGTAATAGATGTCATTTAGGTCTAATTTGTTGACAGTAGTTTTCTTGTTACTCTGCCTCCCTGTTGGACCTATTACTTATAGAGAAATGACTGAAGAAGTTTCTATTAATTTTTGTATTTATCCTAACAGTTATTGCTTCTTGAATCTAGAGATATAGTGTTTAGGTATATATATTTACAACTATTTTTCTGGTAGTTTGACATTTGTATCTTTTCCAAAATGTTCCTGTATATCTCTAGTAATATTGCTTTTTGTTTTCATGAATTTATATGATGTTCATATAGCTACTCCACCCTTCTTATGATAACTAATTTTAGTTTTTAATAAACTGGTATTTTTAATCTAAAGTGTGTCTCTTAAATAAAACATCTAATTGGGCTTTTTTTTTATATTCCAGCTATGGCAGAAAACACAAATAGAAGGATTTGTGGCTCTAGGCTGACCTGGCAAAATGTGATACTCAATCTCAAAAATAATAAGCATAAAAAGATACAGAGGCATGGCTCACCTTGAAAAGTGTCTGTTTAACAAGTGGAAGGCCATGAGTTCCAGAGTTGATACAGCACAAAAGAAAGACTTAAACTTAGAGAAACAATGCAGGATATGAATGAGAAATTCAGCAAAGTGAAGGCATTTTCAACAGAAATCTTAGAAATGAAGAGCTCAGTAAGATAATAAAATACCACAGTTGACAACTTCCACCACAGCTAAATCAAGAGTCTCAAGAAGATGGCCAATTGTTGACAGATAAAGATCAGTGTCTCCTGTGACCAACAGAGCATACAGTTTAAACAAGAAAAGCTGGTTTAGGAGAGGACGCCAGAAAAAATGTAACGAGACAACATTCGGCTGGATTTTTTTAAATGTTGAATCTTAAGCCTCTAAAGGGGAAGAAAACACACAACGCCTTACTTGAACTGAGCCCAAGCTCCACAGGAGCTGCCACAGAGGTGAAAGCCACCATCGTGGCAGGCACAAGACTGAAAACCAAAATCCTTTATGCTTTCTTTTTGCTAAAATCTCCTCATGGGATTCATATATCTAACATAACAGCTGAACAGAATAAAAGAAAACTGCAGGACCAGGTTTAGAAAAAAACAGAGCAGGTCAGTGGCTCAGAGCAATATGCTGTGGCAGCCATTTCCTGAGGGTGCCAAGAAGGGCTAAACAACAACATAACAGTGCGATTCCACACATCACAACAGGACAGAAAACCAGGAAAGAAAGCATGGCTGACATCGCAGCAGGTGAATGACTCACTCTTAAACTCCCAGTGAGCAGGAAAAAGAGCAGATGAGTATTCCTATAGCACACCCTGTAAACACCCAACAATGCAAATCTATATTGATTCAGTAGGTCCTTAAGGGTGAGTTTGGAAGAGTCTTCCAGCTGGTAGTAGAAGGCCACACACAGGTCCTTGTAGGGCAGTAACCAGGTGGGTGAGTTCTCCTTTCCTCTGACTAAATGGGAACTAACCAGCAAGAAGAGACATTTTTGTACTTTATCTTATCCTGTGGCACAGCCAAGACATTCAGCATAACCTGAGGAAAGCAAAGGAGTCTTGAGAAAAAGTTTAGGTAGCAACAAACTATATCCTCAACAAAGATGGAAAACTGTGCTGGAACTTTGGTCTGTCATTTGGTTACTTTTTTTTCTTTCTTTCTTTTTTTTTTTTTTTTTGATCCTTATCTATAACCCTAGCTACTCAAGAACATGAAATGTGTATTGAAGTTCAGACCTGCCTGGAAAGACAAATTTGAAAGACTCTTACCTCCAATTAATGAGCAAAAAAGAAGTAGAAGTGTAGCTCAAGTGGTAGACTAATAAGCAGTAAGGTCAAAGAAGAACATGAGTACTCTCTGACATAGCTACACCACACCTGTGCACCCAAAAGAATCCTTGTACACCCATGCCTATTGTAACACAATTCATAACAGCCAAATTATGAATTTAGCTTGTGTCCTAGTATTATCAATGGATAAGGAAAATGTGGTACATATACACAATGGAGCATTATGCATCCATAAAGTATGGTAACTAGACAAATACTCACTTTCTTTCATATGCAGAATCCAAACCTAAAATATAACAAACAAAAAGACTTATACTAGGTGAACTATTTCTCTAGGGAAAGGACTAGTGAAAGGAAGGAAGAAGATGAGAGATGGCAGTAAAGAACAAACGTGATACATGTACAGTGTACAAATCAATCAAAACATATAAATCAACCAAAATGAAACAGTATGGTGATTTAGTGTGTGTATACATATGCATATATATGCAACAGAATACTCTTCAGCTACAAAAATACTGTACTTTGTAACAACATGGATGAGACTGGTATATCTTTTAAGTGAAATGAGTCAGACACAGAAACACAAGTACAGCGTGATCTCACATACTGAGTTTAAGAAGGCTAATCACATAAAGGTTGAGAGTAGAATGGTAGTTATAAGAGGCTAGAGCAATTTGGTTGTGGGAAGAAAGATGGATCCATGAGCAATAAGTTAAGTAGCAGTAAGAAGTTCAGATACATTGCTTCACCTGAAGGTAACTATAGTTAACAATAACATGTGGTGCATGTGAAAAACTCAAAGTATTTTGATAATTTTCACCATAAAGAGATGAGAAATGTTTAAGAAGATGAATGTTTAGCCTGATTTTAAAAAATTCTGTAATGTACACTGTACAGAAGCATTATCTAGTGTCCTACACTAATATGTATAATTTTCAGAATCAGTTAAAATGAATAAGATCTAAATATTAGCCAAGGGTCAGTAAGCCATACTTGTCATCTTAGTTACTTTGGGAGTCTGAGATCTGGAGGAATGTAGTTCTGGGCCAACCTGGGCAGGAAAATCTACAAGACTCTATCTTAACAGAAGAAACTGGATATAATGGCAGATGCCTCCCATCCAGCTACAGTGAGAAGTATACAATAGGTCCAGGCTAGCCTGGGGAAAGAGTTAACAGTTATCTAAAAACGACCAGTAAGAGTACCCTGGATACTGTATATACTGATATTAGAACCAGGGAAGGGAAAGGGAATATCGAAATTGAGGGACAAAGGATAAAAAAAAAAAAAACAACTCCAAAAGCAATACTTACAAAACCATTTGGTGTAAACCAACTGAACAACTCATGTGGGGAGAGGGAAAAGGAGGAGGGGAGGGGAAAAATGAGGGAGGAGGTAACAAATTGTACAAGAAATGTACCCACTGCCTTACTGTAACCCCTCTGTACATCACTTTGACAATAAATATTCAGAAAAAAAATTAAAAATAAAGTGGGAGATGCTAAACTCAGAAATAAAGCAACTACCTAACAAAAACACCTACCTAGCAAGTATGAGGCCCAAGCACCACCATAAAAAATATAAAGAATCAAGTATGTCCTAGGATATGAATATTCTATTCTTTTCTAAGGCCAAAAACATTGGTAGGGCTATGCAATTGAATTGTCAACACATGAATTCTTCGGTTGTGTAGAAATATTATCTCTGGAAAATTTTACTAAATCTGTACCGTTCACAAAAATTTTTGGCTGTATGGGTAGAGTATATTCAGACCATTGCATCTAATTTAGACTTTTCCTTGGAACCTTGTTAAGTGTGGCATATTCAAAATGGAATTCAAGGCATGTTATGATAGATCAGCTCCTACGTGATTTTCTGAATTGATTGTCACCTTTTCCTATTTGGGGACTGAGTTTTCTATTTCAGAGTGAAATGTTGGCATTTCTACTGATTTTTTTTTTCTTCCTCAAGTATGGATGACCAACTGTCGAACTTCTAAAATTCCCTTCCTCCAGCAGGATGAACATGTTTTTAGATACTCTTTTTGCCAAAGCAATGTAGTCTTTATAACAGAAGAGAAAAGCTTGAAAAGAGAGACAAGAATGAAATCTTTCCAAACACAGGCCTTTTACAAATTACCTCACACATGAAGGGGCTTCCTAAAGCTGCCTTTGGAAGAGCTCCCAAACTTTCTTTGGCTGTTAAAATGTCCACCTTTTAAATTTTGTTTTTGTAAGCTGTGTTTAGAGTCACATTATGAAAATGCGGCTATTTTTAAAATCAAGAACATTTTTGTGTGGAAGATTCAACTTTATAGCATTTTTTACATCACAAACAGTTCCAACAGTGATCTATATCTAAAAGACTACAAATATGGCACTGTGAAGGCTCAGTTTAAAATCTTGGTCTTCCATTCACTAGCTATGTGCTTTTGAATAATTCATTTCTCATGTCAGGGTATATCTCCCAATCTTGTACAATGAGAACAATAACAAATAATGACCACAGCAGATGTGGCATGACTGGAAATTTTAATGATTTTGTAATGATTTTGGCATAGTGATTATCTTGGATTATCTAGTGGCTCCATGGAAATCACATGCATATTTATAAGAGAAAGCAGGGGGAGATTTGACACCAAATAGGAAATGATCATGTGATAGGAGCAAAGGAAAGTAGAGTCAGAGAGGTGTTTTATCAACATCCCCAATAATAGAGGAAGGGGCTATGGCTCAGAGAAACAAATTAAAGTCCAATCACTGGAAAAGATCAGGAAAGAAATTCTCACCATCACCTGGAGGAGCAGGATTCTGTCGGCACACCGGTCCTGATTTCAAGCTTGTCTCTCATGACTATAAAGAAAGAGAGAAATTCCTACCCAAGCCACAAAAGTTTTGATAATTTGTTACAAGCCACAAAAGTTTTGGTAATTGGCTACACCAATGCTAAGAACCTATTACTGGAGTTTGGTGCTTAAATTTTTTTTTTGCCAGTCCTGGGGCTTGAACTCAGGGCCTGAGCACTGTCCCTGGCTTCTTTTTACTCAAAGCTAGCTCTCTGCCAACTTGAACCACAGCGCCACTTCTGGCTTTATGTATATATGTGGTGCTGAGGAATCAAATCTAGGGCTTCATGTATATGAGGCAAGCACTCTTGCCACTAGGCCATATTCCCAGCCTGGATTTTAATTTTTTTTCAATAGGAAAATATTTTTATATCTTTTGTCTTCTAAATCCTCATTAAACATTAAAATAACCAGACCACCATAAACAGAAAACAAGAGAGAGGGCTTTCAAGGGACAGAAATGTATGTAGAAGAGCTGTGAACTCACAGTCCAACAAAATAAACACCAGGAATTGGGTACTCAAAAGTGGGGAGGTGAGATCCAGGGGAAAGGTGATACGGTCATAAAATTTAATGCTTATTCTACAAAATTAAGAAAATTGAGGAAGGGGGTAGGAGTGTAGCTCAGTGGTAGAGCACTTGTCTAGCAAGTACAGGCCCTAGGTTCAATCCCCAACACAAGAACCAGAAACACAAATAAAGTTATTTTTAAAAAAAGAAAAGAAAAGAAAATTGAGGGACATAGTAGGGTTGAGACTGATCAGGGAGAATGATGAAATGGGTGACATTGATCAAGATTCAAGGTATTTGTATATTACTTAGTTATACAAAAGAGTTGCCATTCAACAAGTTAAAATTTTAAAAGAGATGGCTTCAAACATAATTGAATAGAAACTCCATAATTAGAACTGGGAGTGATACACAGGACTTAGATCTAGAAAACTTTATCTCCCACACTTACTTTCCTAGAAGTTACTGAAGGAGTATTCTGAAAAAAGAGGGAATACAAGAAAGTGAAAGACATGAGAACCAGAAAGCAGGCTCCGTGAGTGGAACTCTCAGGATGACAAGTACAGTTGATCTAGGAAAGAAGAAGCCCTCATTGTAGTAGTATGAGCAAAAGTCTTATACCCAGAAAAATAAATACCACATAACACTATTTACTATGAGAGGGAGTCAAAAACTACAATGAAATGCAAGCTAAACCACTTCTAGACAAATAGCCAAAGAAATATGTCAGTGTGCAATACCTGAACACATAGTTATTGCGGCACTACTCCTAATAATCAAAAGATATAACCAGCCTAGGCAACCACCCATAAGTAGATGGAGAAGAGAAAACATGGGATATATCACACCAGGGGATTATTAAGCCATAAAGGAGACTGAAATCGTGTCTTGTGCAGAAAAAATGGAACTGGAGGTGGTTATGTTAATTAAAATAAATCAGAACAAAAAGGTCAAGTATGGCATGTTCCCTCTCTTATGTAAAATCTAGACATTAAGAAATGAATGACATCAATGCAAATTGTGGACTGGGGTGGGAACCACTGGGAGGGCTGGGAGAGCAAAAGGAGATAGCGGAAGGGGATACAGATGAATAAAAGTACTTCAAATGCATGTGTGAAAATAGAATAATAAAACCAGTTAAAATTGGTTTTCAGGGGCTGGGGATATAGCCTAGTGGCAAGAGTGCCTGCCTCGGATACACGAGGCCCTAGGTTCGATTCCCCAGCACCACATATACAGAAAACGGCCAGAAGCGGCGCTGTGGCTCAAGTGGCAGAGTGCTAGCCTTGAGCGGGAAGAAGCCAGGGACAGTGCTCAGGCCCTGAGTCCAAGGCCCAGGACTGGCCAAAAAAAAAAAAAAAAAAAAAAAAATTGGTTTTCAAAGTGGAGAGAGGGTAAGAAAGTATAAGAATAGAGGATATGAATTTGACCTAAGTGTATAATTTGCATATGTTGAATATCACAATAAACTCCTTTATATAGTTTATCTACACTTTAATAAAATAAGAACTGCCGGGGTCCTTTGCCCCCAGCACTCTCCTGGCCAGCGGGAGAGGCGGGGAAGCGCAACCCAGCCAGGTGAACCCAGCAAAGGTGAAGAGTTGGCGAACCGCCCATACCCAGGCCCCCTTCGGCGAGGGAGACAATCCGGGAGAACGTTTCATGCAGTCTGTTTATTCAGGGAGGAATCACACTTTTAAGGGCCAGAGAGCAGCAGGAAGGGGAGGGGTGTAGCGCACCTAGCTAGGGGCTATGAATGGCGGCCTGAGCTGTCTGTCAAAGGTAGAGGGCCGAGGGCCCTCCCTAAGGGGCAGCCTAGGTCTATGTCACAGCCCACAGGACCATCTCGGGTTCACCACCAGCCACCATCTTGACTACACGTGGTCCCAAGGCTGGGAGGCGGGGCCAGTTAGAAGCGCCTTTCCAGTTCTGGACTGCAAGGCAGGCGGGGCTAACAGCCAGGCGGCCCCAGGGCTGGGAAAACAGCCCGGCCACTTATTGGGAATAATTAGTACAGGTTTAGGCAAATCATAGCAGAGCATCACAAGGCCCAATAGCTATACCCTTATGAACACCTAAGATGATGCTAAGTGAAATGAACTCCATGTTATGGAGACAATTTGTATATCACAGTTGTAACTACTTTCAAAGTGCCATGTGTATCTGATTGCCTCTTAATGCTGCAAGGCATGCCCCACAAAGAACTACTCATGTTTCACAATATCAGAATTACATAAGAAAGTTATGTTTGTAAGTCCATCCATGACTCAAAACAGCACAATTGAAGGATGATGACAATGAAGTGGAACAGAATGGGTTACAAGCAAGCGAGAACAAACTAGAATTAGAAAAGTATTACGCATGCTTCTGCTCACAACAGAGGAAACTAGTAAATTAGAGGAAAACACCTAAAGACAGCAAAAATTTCATCATTTGTCATTCATGTTCATGTGATACAAGAGGTATCTCCATACAGAAGCATGACAGCTGTAAAGATATCCATTCAGTGGTCATTTTGCAAATAATAGATTCCTATGATAAACTAAACCTACCTATTCTTTCCATTTTTAGAATACAACTAAATTTGAGCACACACACAAAAGGCTTGAAAATGGCTATAAGAGATAACATTACAAATTACAGTAAGGAAAAAAAGTAGAGAGGTCAGAAGATGATGGTTGGAAGAAGATGTAAAATGTAAGGGTAAAGAAACCAACATCATCATTACAGCCACAAGTTATGGCTGTAATCAAAGGAACAAATATAGGTTAAACATCTTATTTAATGGAGGTTCAATTATATTATCTAAAGTGAGTTAGAGTAATATTAAGGAAAACAGAAAAAAATGACATAATGATATTGGAAGAAAAGGCTTCACATAACTGAATTAAATCCTAAATGTCATAGCAAGAAGCCAAAATATAACTTCTTAAGTTGATAGACACTGTAGTATATTACTTAACATTAGAATAATGCTATTCTAATGTTAACTGATACACTAATGTTGGTTTTATTGTCAGATATAATATACTAATGTTGGATATGACCAACAGAGAGCTTTGGCCTTTTAATAATTTTTAAAAATGAAAGTACTGAAGAAAAAGAACAAATGATCATCCTCACTGAAAGTCAACTGTCAAACTAGAAGTGACTTTTTCTGTATTGTTTCACATTTCTCTACATTTAAACACATGGCATACTCAATAGTGTGCAGTTAAGAGACCCAAACCCAAACCCCAGGGCTACCTGTGTAACAGAACTATCTGTGTGGCATAGGCCCTCCTTCCAAAAGGTGGATAAATCTACACTACAGCATTGGTGGAAGAATTAAATGAGTTTAATTACTGAAAACTCTAAATGGAGGATAATGTTCTTAAGCAGCTCCTTACTCTTTGTGTGCAAATTATGCTGGAACCTGAAGCCATTTCTGCATTAACTGTGAAGGCAAGGGAAAAAATAATGTCTAGTGTACCTCATTGTCTAAACTCCATAAAACCCAAGCCAAGGGTGAGTTGTTACAGAAACTAAGTTGTCAAATATTGTCTTTTAAACTTTTTAAAAATTATTTTTAAGTAGTTGTACAAAGGAGTTGACATCTAATAAAGTAGTTTATGAATACAGTACATCTTGATTAGTGTCACCCCCTTCAACATTCTCATACCTCTTTCCTTATGTTTCTTAATTTTGTGGTCTATACACTGAATTCTTGACTGCGTTCTCCACTCCCTGTATTTCTCTACTCCTCTCTGCTTGGTGGTACAGGGAGTTGAACTAGACAAGTGCTCCACAACTGAGTTACAATGCCAGCCTTCAGAGAGTCTTTAGTTCAAATGAATTAACAACTAATCCTTACATGACATCAAATGTTTGCTGGTTTTTAGATGTCCTAACTGTATCTCACTACTAATAAAGAAATAAATAAATCTCTGCTGAACAGCTTCTGTATCCTGAGTACAAGAAAATACTGCTTTCTATGTTAGGATATGCTGGGACCATATACAAAATGGCAGTCCAGGCATTAAATTTTCCATGGCTATTTCTAGTCCCAGACTGACCTGAGGATTACAAAGAAGACCTTCGCTACCACAAACAGTATGCTGCCGCAAAGGGAACAGAACTAGAACTGATGTCACCAGACTTGGTCTACAAAGTAACTTTTTAAGGTGACTGCTACTACATTACCATTTCATCTCGTTGAGCCTCGGATTTTTCATTAGTAATATCCCACCTCGCCTGGCTGTGTCAAGCATGGTGTCGAAATGTTAAGATATGCTGAACATGAGAAATTTCTCTGGAAGAATGTACAGACCCTTGATTAGAAGTTGCTCCCGGCTGAGCCACAACCATTGCTGAATGTTCATTGATTTCTCTAGAATAGTTCCTCCAGCTCTCCCAGCGTCCTGCAGAAGTGATGGGAAACCTGTCAGGTATTCTTGTATTCCCTTTTCTGTGTGGCAGCCATGCAACAAGATGGTCTTGTTTCCATGAGGATAAAAGTATCTTGACAGATGCGTATAAATATTTGAAGCCAGAGAAAGGCCAGCAGTGTGGATAAGGTCTGTGGACTCACAACCATGACTCCTACAATGTCACGCTGCATCTCTGTCTACTCACTGATAAACAAACAGGAAAAAATTAAGGGCATGTCTAACTGGGAGTCAAACAGCCTCCTCCCCAGCCCTCCACCCCACCTCAGCTCTCTTCAGTAATGTTCCTTCTCTTCACAATACTGGTTTGTCAGACCCCAAGTACTCACTTTCTTCTTTGTCCTTTCCTATGTACTCTTAACATTTGCTGTTATCATATATCAAGTCAGAAAATACATCATAAACCTAGAGCAGATTTTATTAAGCAGAACTATTATTCTTCAACTCTTCTATATTCTACATAAAGAATTATTTGTCCATATATGAGAGGTCATTTTTAGATAGATGCATACAATGTATATTGTAACCTCACCCCTCCCATCTCTTCCTCATCCTCCCTCCCTCGTTCAAATACCTCTGTGTTCTTGGCTGGGAATGTGGGTTGTTGGTAGAGTGTTTGCCTCACATGTACAAAGCCCTGGGTTTGATTTCTCAGTACCACATAAACAAAAAGCTGAAGGTAAAGCTGTGGCTCAAGTGGTGGAGTGTTAGCCTTGAGCAAAAGCAGTTCATGTACAGTGCCTGGGCCCTGAGTTCAAGCCTTAGGACTGGCAAAAAAAAAAAAAACTTCCGTGTTCCATCTTCACACAGGTACGTATAATATTTTGACCATATTCTCCTCCTTTCACTGTATTCACATACCCCACTCTCACTAGTGCCCACACCCCAGACAGGACCTGTTTACATTGCTGTCATTCATTGTTTAAGTGTGTGTTGTTAAAGGGTTTTTGCCATGGTAGTTCACACATAAATTTACTGTACTTTAAATAAGATTGGACCCCTGGGAGAATTCTTTACTTTGACTGAATGTATAGGCAAGACCAAACTTTGGAAAACTAAAACTATGCAGACCATATAATCCACTGAAGCTCTTCAGAATTTCTGCTTTCTAAATCCAGAGGGGCAGGCTGAACTTTACACGGATAATCCAATCAGCACAAACTCTGTATAGCTGCAGACAACTTCACATTTTTGTTTCTAGGCAACCAGGAAGACAGAACTATGACAACCTCATGTTTGTAATGCAGAATCCTGCTGTCCTCAAAATCATTTACCACAATAAGTTCAATATTTCATATACACTTAAAGGCTTAAGTCAGACCTTCCATTGACTTTCTTTTAAAGCAAAGGACTATAATTTCTATTCCATTCAATCCTTGGACATTTATAGGGTTCTATGAGTTGGGTACCATATAATGGAAAAAGATAAAAATAAGCAAGATCCCTTCTATGAAACATTTAAAATCTAATATAACACACTGATAAAGACCTAAACCAAATTACTACACGTGTTATAAAAGGTTTTTATACTTGCTCATTTCTTCACTTATAACTGAGTGCCTGAAGTATAGTATTAAAAAGGTATTTAAGATAACGTATCTCAAACTTTGTATAGTTTGTATCTCTAACTTATTGTAACAAGCAGCAGGAAGGCAAGAAATCATTAAACAATAACATACTGTATATATGGTATATAAAAGTGACTAGAGCTGTTTCTTCCTGTGACATGTAACAGAAATAGCTAATAAATGTAACAAAATAGGTTAAGGCTGAGGGTACATGTACATCAAAGGAAAACTATCTCTATCACATCATGCAAAGACATTCTTCAACCCTCATCTTGTTTCCCTCCTGCTGAAAGGATCCATGTTGCCTACGTTGGAGCACAGTATGACTATGCATACTAATAGCATGACTTATTCCAGCACTCACTATTTGGTTAGATTTGATAACTTAATTTGGAGCTGACTAGAGATATGATTCTGTCGACTAATCCACTTCTGTCTTAAAACAAGCAGATTATGTTTGTCAGTTTTTGAATGCTATTAGGTTAATTCAATTTAGAAAAGCTAACTGGCTTAGTGTGTTATTTTTTTGAGGAAAAAAAATTATCCCGAACCTAAGAGAGATGGTGAGATGTGTGCTATCCCACACACACCATTAAGAGTATTTAGAAGTGTTTCAACAATGGCCCCTTGTAGAAATAGATGTACTGTGGCCCCAGGCACCCATCAGCCAGAACCCCACCCCAGTGAGCTATCCTGAAAATCAAATGGAAGAATAGAATTTATGAATTGCCTTGGGATGAATATCATATTGTTTTCTGATACCATATTACACATTTAAAAAAAAAACTTCTCGAAGAACTGGGTAAGATGACATACTCTAAGCTAAAGGCCTCGATATACCTAAAGATTTATTCGTCATGCTTTGAGTTTGAAGTAATCTTCACAAAATTTTTTGAGATGTCAGTTTAAACATGCAAGGATGCAGTATTTCAAGAAATGGACACTTAATGGCTGTATTGATTTTTCTTTTCACTTTCAGGAACTCATATACTGCTTGCAGTCAAGCAGACCTTGATGATTCATTTATCTCCAACTTGGAATAAGATCATTCTCTTCTCCCAGCCACCACATATTGTATCCCATTCCTTAACATACTTTAGTGGAGGAGAAACAGCCACAGCCCAGAGAACTTGTTACAGTATGAGTCTATTTTAATTTAGAAATTTTCAGGGATGGTAAATGTATATTTTCCCTTTCTTTTTGATATATCCACATTCAAATTGAGTAGATGTTTGTTCCAGTACTTTGCTATCAACAGCAATAATCTCACCTCTACTCATGATCCTTTTTATCACTGGTGATTTGGGTAGGAGATGTTAATATTGACCAGAAAACAGTGTTTTGCATTGAAAGAAACAGTCGTATAAATGTATCAGCATGTCTGTGGAAAGAGAATGAATTTCAGGGAATATATATCTCTATGTCATACTAAAGGAACAAGAAGTTAAGGACAAGAACACTGAAAAACTATTTCCTTTCTTATAGCTCTGTATGAGGTAGGCAAGGAGAGGAGCTAGAAATGTACAATAGAGCAGAGTGCTTGACTGACAGTGCACTGTGGGAACCAGTTCTTCCTAGTTGTCATGGCAACAGCACTACCTCATAAGAAGGACTTCAGGATGAGAAGACACTTAAGCAAATGAAGTAACTACAAATTAGAGGTAGAGCAATGCATGCCCTGTTGATACAGGTGAATTACTGACAGCAGCTTCTTTCATATGGCCTTCAAGTTAAGAATAGTTTTTACATGTTTGAAGGATTATAAAAAAACAGAATGAAAAAGGAGAAAGACAAGAACAAGGAACAAGAGGCCATAGTCAGCCTACAAGAGCTAAAAAACTGTCTGACCATTTGTAAAGATGCCTTGTCTATATATCTTTAGGAGAGAGGCCTGCAGAGGAGTTTAGGAGACGTTTGGGACAAGTAAACTTGGTAAATTGAGAAAAATCCAAGAATAGGAATAATGGCGTATGGAGTTTCATATAAATGCAATTGTACCTTTGTCCTTGGAAATATTGTGTACCTGCTATCACTGGACACATCTAGTACCAACCAATCAAAACAATTAATGGAAAGATTTGTAGATTCAAATGGCCTATGGATAGTAGCATGCAAACACAATTCTGACTTCTCCTTAGAAAGCCTAGTAAGCTACAATTGTAAACTACAATTCCCAGACTCCCTTGCTGCCACAAACCTGGATAAGAATTAGGTTTCAGCTGCCTGAATAACCTCAATGAGATGTGAAAAATAGAAAAACTCCTATCTACTAGAAAGTAAAATAATGATAACATGGTAGTCAAGGCATTTTGATGATTGAAATATTATCCGGAAATCCATTTTATGAGTACAAAAAGTAGTTGTTGACAATAGTCATGGAAACAAGAGTAGAATTCTAACTGAATTCTGTCTGGGAATTCCTTTATGGAATGTCATTTTATATGGAACTGAAACAACAATATGTTTCTTTCACTAACTCCAATTCTAAGTTAGCATATCAGCTGCCCTTATCTAACTACATTTGCCTCCTTAGTAATTTCCGTGCTGAGAACAATGAATATTCATCTACCACTTGTTTGAGCCAAAGCTACACCACCTTGGAGACTCTGACTTTTAAGGTTGTCCTTCCAGAGCACAGTAGACTGTTTACCTTGGTTAATAATTCTGTAAGTCTTCCCTCTGGCAGGTAATTTTACAAGCACCACTTTCAAGTCTATATAGTACATAACACTAGTCGAAAACATTTCCTATGTTATTTAGAAATACTCTTTACCAGCAAAACATACTGATGTTCACAAACAACTCAACTGCAATCCTACATAATGCAGGTTAAAAAGAATCAAGACATAGTCAAGAAGAAAACAGAAAGGTATGAGGCAGGGCACAATAGGCCAAATGGATAATTCAGACAGTGTCAAGTTTAGCTGAAGGGACAGTAGCAGACAGATGGTCCCTGCTGAGCAGTGAGTTTGATGGGAACAGTGAAAAACAAATAACCACGCTCTTTAGAAGCCAAACAGACCAGAATAAATCTCCTACAAGTATCAACAATTGTGGGTATCTAAAGAAGAAGAGCCAAAAGTAAGGACACAATGAAGAAGAGACTAGGAAACAAAGCACATCCCTACCCTGGTGCCTGTTTAGTAGACCTGCACCTACTAACAATGTGAAAGAGAAACTGGCCTACCCCACCACCACCACCAAACAAACACTGCTGCCCACCTCACAAACCGCTGTGGTCATTCTCTATTGCTACACTGATAAGATTTGGGGACTTTGTTTTACAGAGTTGACAAAAACCAATAACCTATAAGACATGCATGTGCTCTTGGTTGTTAACTATTGGTGGGAGAATATGATTACTTATCTATATAAACATCTTATTCTTTATAAGAAATTTTGGATTAGATAGGTAGACTATTAACAATGAATTATTTTAAACTAAACCATGGTCTATATACCAAACAATATTTTTAATATTCAGAGGAAAGAATATTAAAATGTGCATTATTTTACATAGCCATGTGCAATAATAAACAATCATACAACTACAAGGCAGAGGGAAAGTATCCTTATTTCTCAAGAAATGGAGTTTTAAAAGTGAATCTCAGTGATAAGGTGACAATCCCCACTTGCTATTGACATAAAACAGCTCACCCTGTTTCCCCAAACCAAATCACATTTCTATGCTTCATGCAACATGCCAATGTCAATGTAGCCTCAAAATCAACAGTGCTGTATTTCTTCAATAAAGATTCATCTATCCATATAAAAATGTTAAAAATAAGGAAGTATGGGAAAAGTACACCAGAAACACCTTGTAACCTTGCCCTGATGCCTGATACTAAACTTGAGATATAGTCAGAGAGAAACTGAACCAGCACCAAAAAACATAATAGCCCTCCTTTGCTAGGATGGAACTTCTGCTGATGTGGTTGTAACTCTTAATACTTACTAGAGCTAAAGAATTTGCTCCAAATGTGATCATTTGCTGGTTAAAGGGTTGGAAAAAGAGTACTTTAACCATTTTAAAACAATGGAAACCATTCATTCTGTCTACTCCACAGAGACACTTCCTTAGGCTAAACTGGATCCTTAGCTTACTGTTAGAATTGAAAAGTGCTTGTAGGTGTTAGTAAGTTTACCTAAGAAATACCCCCTCTTCTCTAGAATTTTAGCTTATCAGGATTTTCTTTTCAGGGGTTAGCTTTCGGGTCTAAACTTAGGACCTTATGCTTGCTAAGTTGATGTTATTGATCTACTCAAGCTACACATCTGACACTTTCTAGCTTTGGTTATTTTTCAGATGTGCCCTTGTGTTGTGTGTTATTTACATATTCATTACTTTGTTTATAAATACATGATTTATACCAATTATAAAACTTTACAGATCTCCCCTTACATTATAGAATTCTAATAGGATTGTTCTGTTATCCTTATTAGTTACTCTAATCATAATGATTCAGAGGTGACAGTCTAACAAAAGATGTAGTCAAGTGAAAAGCAGAGTTCAGTAAGAACATCTTAGTCAATACATTCCACAAGCAAAATAACATATATGGGATTTTTCCACATGTATTTAAATGTTAGAGATCAGAGCCTGTTAATCCTCCTTGTAAGGAAAACTAGAAAATGCAAATAAACTACCCAGGGACAGAGGTTCACACCTATAATCCTAGCTACTCAAGGAACAGAGATTTGGAGGATTGTGGTTTGTGTCCATCTCAAAGAAAACAGGACACCATAGCAACAACTATACCAGGTATACTAGCTGCATGTCCATTAATTTCAGCTACACACAAGGCATAGATGGATAGAAATAGTGTAGTCTAAGGCCAATCCTGAGCACAACACAAGGGCACATCTGAAAAATAACCAAAGCTAGAAAGTGTCAGATGTGTAGCTTGAGTAGATCAATAACATCAACTTAGCAAGCATAAGGTCCTAAGTTTAGACCCGAAAGCTAACCCCTCAAAAGAAAATCCTGATAAGCTAAAATTCTAGAGAAGAGAGGGCATTTCTTAGGTAAGCTTACTAACACCTACAAGCACTTTTCAATTCTAACAGTAAGCTAAGGATCCAGTTTAGCCCAAAGAAGTGTCTCTGTGGACTAGACAGGGAAAGACAGAAAACAAAAACCCTCAAGCTATGTACAGCTGGCATCATAAGCTACATACTTGAGGGCTTCAGAGCCGTTTTCCCAGTGGACATTTTCTGAGTTTGGGAACTATAATGGAGACAAGAGAGGTAGGTAAACAAAGCTGTGAAAGGCTAAAATAAGTCTTTGCCTGATGCATAGTATAGGACACATATTTGCTAAAGAAAGACTGTATACCAGTATGGATATTTGCAAAAATTTGAGGCGTTTGGTAATGGAATGGGGAGTTTGAGCCTACAAAAAGCAAAAAGACAAGGCTTAACATTCTGACAACTTTTATTTTTTTGTTGTTTTGAAAAATGCATGTTTTTTTTCTGCTATAAAAGCAATTTCAAAAGGCCCACCTACCCACTTTCCCCTAACCTGGACTCAGAACATGTGAACTTTGCATTTATTTTTTTTTTTATTTTCAAACTGATGTGCAGAGAGGTTACAGTTTCATACCTTAGGCATTGAATACATTTCTTTTACTATTTGTTACCTCATCCCTCATTCACCCCTTCCCCCTCCCCCTTTCCCTTTCTCCTCCAAGAGCTGTTCAGTTCATTTACACCAAACAGTTTTGCAAGTATTGCTTTTGTAGTCGTTTGTCGTTTTTTACCCTGTGTCTCTCGATTTTAGTATTCCCTTTCAGTTTCCTAGGTCTAATACCAGTATACACGGTTTCCAATAAACTCAGATAAGATACAGAGATAGTGCAGGTACAACCATAGGAAGGGGATACAAGAAGATCATCAATAATAGAAGCTACGGTTACCCATAGCACATTGAAAGTAGTTACAACAGTGATATAACAATTGTTTCCATAACATGGAGTTCATTTCACTTAGCATCATCTTATGTGTTCATAAGGGTATAGCTTTTGGGCTCTTGTGATCCTCTGCTGTGACTTGCCTAAACCTGTGCTAATTATTCCCTATGAGGGAGACCATAGAGTCCATGTTTCTTTAGGTCTGACTCACTTTCACTTAGTATAATTTTTTCCAAGTCCTTCCATTTCCTCATGAATGGGTCAATGTCATTCTTTCTGATAGAGGCATAAAATTCCATTGTGTATATATACCACATTTTTCTGATCCATTTGCCTACTGAGGGGCATCTGGGTTGGTTCCAGATTCTAGCTATGACAAATTGTGCTGCGATGAACATTGTTGTGCTGGTGGCTTTAGTGTGTTCTTGTTTGTGGTCTTTTGGGTAGATGCCCAAAAGTGGGGCTGCTGGCTGACAACTTTTAAATATAGATACAGAAACCTTAAAGGGACATCATTAAAACCCTGGGAGGACCTTTGAAGAAACAAAGTTGCTAAAACTATAACCCCTCTTCAGGCTTGACAGTGTCTGGTCAGATTGAGATAATCTGCTTGTTTTAGTTTTTATTGTTTGGTTTTTGTCACTGTGACAGACACCTAAGGAAACACCATAATGGGAGGAATGATTTATTCTGGCATATGGTTTCAGAGCTTTCAGTTCATTTGCCACAGGAGAGCATGGTGAAGCAGAGCAGCTTACCTCAGGGGTGTCAGGAAGGAGAAACAATGCTTGCACTGCTGGCCTTCTCCTTTTCCCCCTTCTACTGCATCTGGGCCCCATCTATGGGATGGTGCCACCCACATTCAGTGCTTAATGAATGCTTTCTAGAAATACTCTCAAAGACACATCCAGACCTCTTTACTGAACTCTGAGGTGCTTCTCAATCCAATCAAGTTGACAAGAGGACCATCTCAGTTCTTTATTCTATAAAAAGTGAGACTAGCTGATTTTATGAAATATTTCTGTGTACATATACACAGAGAGATATTTGGGGGGGGGTGTTAACTTATGGTTCTGGAGACTGAAAATTCCTGGAGCATGGAACCAGTCTCTGGTACAACCTTCTGGCTATATCACAACATGGCAGAGACAAAACACAGATGCTAACTGGCTTCTCCTTATAGCATTATTAATGCTATTTATGGGAGCCGCATCCTCATAGTCTCATATAATTATAATTACCTTCCAAAGTCTCGCCTCCCAGTATTATTAGCATATGACATTGAGGATTAAGTCCAACACATTAACTTGATAGGCTCATTCATACTATTTCAAGCTGTAATCTTTCATGCCTACAAGAGGAAAATGGAAGACCTCTCTGGTAGATAATGGGGTATCAAAAACCTTATATTTCATGTTATTACTGCATAGAAACAAATTACCTCCCAAATTACTGAATAAACATAAAAAATCTACCACAAGAATAAAAATAGGAAATGGATGTAGATCCATTGAAAATCCAAGCAAGAGCTTTCAAATAATATGTATTTCAGTTAGTACGTTTGCATACCATCCAACTTATTTACTTATGAGTTTGTAAGCTAAATCTTTCTTCTGTATATAAGAGAAAAAATGGATCCTTAATCTCTCTGGGCCTAACTTAATTAACATAATTTTTTCGAAGTCTTTCCATTTCTTTATAAACGGCACAATATCATTCTAATGGGTGTATATACAAACACACAAATGCATAGATAGATAGATAGATAGATAGATCCATTTTTCCATTAAGGGGCATCTTGGCTGATTTCAGACCTTGCCTATGGTGGATAGTACTGTAATAAACATGATTGTGTTGCTGACTTTACTGTATCCTGGTTTGTAATCTTTTAGGTAAATGTCCAGACTCAAGGGAGATCTTAAATAGTATAATTCCTTAGAAAGCTAAATTCAAAGTTTAGCAAAATAAAACACCAGAAAAGAGGTAGGGTGTGACCAAGGGGAAAAGATAGATGAATGAAGAGAAGAAGGAGAAAATGCAGATAATGTATATCCTACAATTAAGGAGAGGAGGGGCTGGGAATATGGCCTACTGGTAAAGTGCTCGCCTTCTATACATGAAGCCCTAGGTTCCATTCCTCAGCACCACATATACAGAAAAGGCTGGAAGTGGTGCTGTGGCTCAAGTAGTAGAGTGCTAGCCTTGAGCAAAAAGAAGCCAGGGACGGTGCTCAGGCCCTGAGTTCAAGCCCTAGGACTGGCAAAAAAAAAAAAAAAAGAAGAGGGAGGAAAAAGGAAAGTAGGAAAGAGACAATTTATAATATTGAAAAGGGTGACATTGATGAAGATATAATTATTCCTAAACTGTTTTGCTCAATGGCAACTCCTTTACACAACTACTTAAAGATAATAAAAATAAATTGGACAAAACTAATATTTAAAACATAGAGGAACTCACCTTCTACTTCTGGCATAGCATGTAAGTTTCTTATATGTCCCCACAAGATACAAGATTAACAAACTAACAGTCAATCAAAACCTCCCCTAAAATCCATCAGGCAATTGAGATCTTTGGGCAAACCATTGCCTCAGTGGTTAGCGAGACAGACATATAAAAAGAATGACAAAATAGGACAGAAAATACTGCTTCAATCAGTCCTTGAGGACCTACGTTGTAACTCAAATATTTCTAAAGGATTCATGTTTGCAAGACAGAGTTAACGCCAGGATGTTCCATATTTGTGAAATCCCATGCTTTCTTGAGTTTTACCTGTTCAAGTCTTACCAGGCTTTCAAAGTAAAGACAGGAATAAAATTCCCAGATGATTCTTCCTAGTAAAAGGGGAAATTTGAGACTTTGAAATAAGTCCAGAATACTCTGTTCTAATGTAAACCTGTTCTCAAAGAAAAGTATTTTGACAGAGATCATAAAAGGACAATTTTACCAGGACTCATCTGGGGAAAGAGAAGATTCCAGAAGATGCCTATCCTTTTACTCAGGGAAACCTTTACTCTCTTCAGATGTACATTTACCCAAGAACAAATGCCATGTATATGTATGTGTATTTTGTGTGTGTGTGTGTATGCATATATATATATAATATGGCATATATGTGCCATGCAATATATATATGTATAATACATAATATATGTATATATCACTATACCATATTCAAAGTGAAAAAAGGTAGAGAAAAACTGTTTCAAAGCAAAAGAAAATTCACCTAATAAAGGACAAGGATAAGAATTCTATCATACTTCTCTTCATAAACAATGCAAACAAGAAACAGAAGCAAATTTCCAAAGTGTTGAAAGAAAGTGACACCCATCTAGAATTCTGTATTGAGTGAAACTTCAGAAACAGATAATCATGGTTTATAAACCTGAACCAATATAAGAAATTGAGAGTGTCAAAAAGGAATAAGTAAAGTCCAAGAAAAAATGTTCAATTCTCATGTTTTTAGTTGACCCCATTGCTTGTACAGAACAATAACAGCATGATATTCACTGATCATAGTGAAATGAGTGGCAGTAGTGCCATAGAGATGATAGGGAGAAATAGACAGCACTCCTTCGTGGGGCACTTGTACCACTCATGAAGCAGTATGACATTAACTGGAAGAAAAGTGTGAGTAAATGTATACTGTCAACTTGAGGTCAAGCATTTAAAAGCAATAATAACAGCAATTAACAAATACATTTTAATGAACAAAAACAATATATGCAGGAAAAAGAGGGGGGAAGAACCACATAAAATTCTCAATTAAAAGCAAAGAAACAGCACTAGAGGCTGTATTTGTCAGACACTGTAAATCAGAAGAATTTGAGGAGAGCCTGTATTTGGAAGTTCAAAAAGTGAGCAAGAGCAATGAGAACCATAAAAGAGGCACAAGAAAACTGAAACGTGCAGCAAACGAAAAAACTCAAAAAAAAAAAAAAAAAAAACCAGTTTACAGCTCCAGTTCCAGGTCTCCTGGGAGGACCAGCAGGCTCAAACCCCATTGTAAGCATTTGACAAGTCAGCGACTCAGGCTAGCATCAAACAAGACAGCCTTTCATTCCTCTTATCAGAGAGAATCAAAGAGCTGCCATCTTTGGGGAAGGCATTCTTCTATCCCAGAAGAGGTACTGGGGAAATTGGAGGTATTGGCTACATTCAAGCTGCCTGAAGCCAGGAAAGCACTAAGGCTGTGCTGCAGCTGAGGAATTTAAAACATCACAACCCAAGAACTCTGAATCACCTGCCTCCAACATTAAGGTGGAAGAATCCAACCAGGGGCAGACATGGGGCAGGAGAGGTTTTGCCTTAGTTTGGGGTGAACCTGAGAGCTCACAATGGGAGTTCAAGAAGAAAGCAGCTAGCCTCTACCACCAGGAGAGCAGCATCCAGCCCCGCTGCCTGGAGAAACACATAGAGTGTGAGAGGTTTGGGCTGGGGGATGAAATTAAAAGAACTCCCAGCAGCGCTTGTAAAAAGGACACCCAGCCTTTGCTGGAAGACTGCAGTCTACAAATACCAGGTCTCTCTAGCTGCTTTGAGACAGCAACAGCTGCCTGTAGTCAAGACAAACCCTTAAGACTGAGCCAAACACATTGCGACCCAGAGATCTCTGATCTGCCTGCTTAGAGCATTCAACTGGAAGATTTGCAACTTAAGTTGACAATGTTCTCAAGTCACTGCTGCAGTATTTATTCTTCTTTGCAGCCCCTGCTACTTTCTCCAAAGCAGATTATATTTTAGCACATAAATCTGGTCTTAACAAATGTAAGTAAGTTGAAATATCTCCTGTATTCTACAGACCATAATGGAATAAAACTGGAATTCAACAGCAAAAGAAACCACAGAAAAATATCAAACACAGAAAGACTGAATAATACATAGTCCCAAGTATTTACACTTAAAAGGGAAAGAGATAGCAAATAACCTAAAAATTAATCTCAATCTCCTAGGGGGAAAAAAGAACTAGCCAAATCCCAAATTCACAAAGGGAAAGTAACAATAAAGATTGGGGGGATGGGAGGATTAATGAAAGACAAAGTGAAAAACCATATGAGGAATCAAAAATAAACGTTCTTTGCAAAGATAAGCCAGATTGATAAATTGGTAGCAAATATGACTAAAAGAGGGATGTACCCCAAATAAAATTACAGATAAAATGAGGACATTACAACAAACACGAATGAAATCCTAAAGACAATGAGGAAATATTTTGAAATACTAAAGTAAAGTGGAAAATCTAGAGGAAATCAATGCATTTCTTTTTTTCTTTTTTTTTTTTTTTGGCCAGTCCTGGGCCTTGGACTCAGGGCCTGAGCACTGTCCCTGGCTTCTTCCCGCTCAAGGCTAGCACTCTGCCACTTGAGCCACAGCGCCGCTTCTGGCCGTTTTCTGTATATGTGGTGCTGGGGAATCGAACCTAGGGCCTCGTGTATCCGAGGCAGGCACTCTTGCCGCTAGGCTATCTCCCCAGCCCATCAATGCATTTCTTGATATGCTTGGCCTACCAAAATTGACCCCAGAGGATGTAAATAGATCTATAATAATAAATGACATTTAAACAGTAATAAAGACTCTTCTACCAAAGAAAAGCCACAGACCCAGAAGATCATTACTGTATGTACACATTCAACACTTTCCTATTTACAATAATGAAAAATCTCAATATATGTGTGTACATAGAATATATTTTTTTTTTCCTAAATCCCTACCTCCTTTTCTTTTTCTTTTTTTTGCCAGTCCTGGGGCTTGAACTCAGGGCCTGAGCACTGTCCTTGGCTTCTTTTTTCTCAATGCTAACATTCTACAACTTGAGCCATAGTGCCATTTCTGGCCTTTTCTGCTTATATGGTACTGAGAAATCGAACTCAGGGCTTCATGTATGCAAGGCAATCACTCTACCGCTAAGCCATAATCCCAGCCCCCCTAGCTCCTTTTCATAGCTAGAATCACTTACCTCCTTTTATAAACAAGATATATCTCCCCTTCCATATGAAATCTATGTATCCAGAGCAATCTCTGATAAGTAACCTAAGAATCCACCTAAAACTCGTAGGGGGGAAAATAGCCAAACCCAAATTAGCAGATGAAAAGAAACAATGAAAAAAATAGGGCATCAAAATATTCTATTCACTCCCTATCCATCCAGTCAGGTTTGTCCAAGATGTGGGCACATTGTATGAGATACATGAATCAGATCCTCTGACCCTGAAAAATGAATCTTTGCTGTACAAGTATTAATTTATTCACTTGGTCAAGGCATCTATTCAATGTATTGCTAAGAGACTTTCTGAAAACACAGGACTCAATTTATGGTACTTCACGGGGTTAAGAAATGTTATAGGGTTCAAAGGACAGGATTTCCCGTTCCCTCCAAGAGTCCACCACTCAGAGGCAGTCTCAAGCAAAAAGATGGATTTATTAGGGAAGCATAAAGTGAACTGACCAGCCAGGGACGCAGCACAGACTCAGGAGCTGAAACTACGCCAGTGAAAAGCAGGCTGACCGGCCAGGGACACTGCAGACTCGGGGAGCTGCCACTGTGACCCCAAGCAGTCTTCAAATTTGAGTTTATAAAGGTAAATGCCTAGCACAAATGTAGGGGCTTGATGCAGAGGGTAGAGCAAGCAACAAACAAGCATATGTGGCACAGATGTAGAAGGTTGACACAGGGGGTAGAGCAAGCAACAAACAAGCAAGCCATTTACAGAAGCAGAATTTGGGGTCAGGTTGACCCAATCTACACCCCCCAACATTTCCTACCATGTTTCCCTAGTCACAATGGAGTCAGCTGCACTCCCTGCAACAGTACTGGATTGGCAAAAGGAGAGGAAGATTTTTTTTTAATCATTTATTACTTGATAGAACAAATCGGGACCTTCTGAAATGGTACTTTAAGATGTCTGATACTCCCCAGTGGCCTTTGTCAGAGAGTGGGTTAGATATCTATTCCTCATTCCTCTGTGCCTTTATCTCTTTGTACCTGCTGTTCCCTAGTACTGGCCTCATTCTCCCCATGTGCTTCAGTCAAAATGATCAGAGCTGAACAAATACAAAAACAAAAAAAGGTTTTAATTTTTGGACTAAACAGTAAGTATTATTTTAACCTTTAGCTTAACCATTTGATTTATAAAAATATCTTCAAATTCTTAACTCAAAATTATAGTGATCATGTTAATATAGGCATAAGGACCTATTCTTGGTTAAAAACAAGTATTTCATATCCATGTGCAATAAACATGTCCAGAATGCTCTCTGTGGGTGAAGGTTTACACTGTGCCCTTTGGGGATCTAGGCTTCTAGCTCCTTAGCATAGTTGGAAATAAATGTAAGAATTTTTTTAAGTCCTCAGAACTGATTTAGTTGGCAGTATCCAATAATTGTGAACTCCATCCTCCCCTCACCGTGGAGAGAGCTGGAGGCCAGGCCAGGCATGGCTCTTCTATTGGCTGAGTATTCTGCTTCACTTTAGAGTTCTGTCTGTCTAAGGATTATGAAGGGGAAAAAAGTTAAAAATACAAGCACTTGAGTGTCCTGGAAAAGATCAGTGAGGGTCCTGGCAGAGGAGCTTTTTGGATTTCAAGGTAAGGTCCACATCCTTTGAGGGGTACATAGTGGGTCCTGCTGCCTTGAGCTTTCCTGGTAGAGGTGGTGTGTGTGTATGTGTGTGTGTGTGTGTGTGTGTGTGTGTGTGTGTGTGTGTGTGTGTGTGTGTGTGATGGTAGCGGAGGCACAGTGTATGGGAGCCCATTGCCTTTTACAACTGGAGTCTGAGACCCTGGGATGAGAAGACCCTGTCAAAAGCCAGCACTCAGCTGACTCTCCCAAGGGCTCAGCCTACTTCCTGTACCCTCAGGCTTTGTTGTGGTTCCCTAGGGAGCTGGGTGCTAGTGGCTCACACCTGTGATCCTAGCTACCTCACAGGAGGAACCTTCATGGCACACTTTATCTCCAATTAAATACCCCCAAAGTGGGAAGTGGAGCTGTGGTTGGAGTGGTAGAGCATTTGCCTTGAGCACAAAAGCCCAGGGACAGCACCCAGGCCCTGAGTTTCAACCCCAAGAAGAACACACACACACACACACACACACACACACACACACACACACACTCCCCTGGGGAAAGTATTTGGCTTCCTACTTTGTAAGAGGTTATAGTCACACATGCACCATCTGAGAAGCAGAAAGTCAGCTCCTGATTTCCTTGGCTCACTGGGGCCGAACCAGCTCCCCTAACCAAACCTCACACTTTCCAAGGCACTGTGAGGCCCCAGGTCTTGGGGAAGAGGGGGTTCACACAGAATCCAACTCTATGAGAAAGGACTGATGTTCTTCTTCCCTGTTACAGCTGGGGAAACTGAGACGGCCATGGTTTCCGTGATCCAGTAATTTATTTATTTATTTACTTACTTATTTATTTTAGCTAAAGGTCTTGACTCCACTGAGTTTTTCTTTTTTTGAGGGGACTGCAAAGGGCTGCCTGTAGTCTAGGGTAGTTTTAATAAAGAGCTCACAAAGAACACTTCCTAAAAGAACCCCACCCATGGGTGAAACATAGGCCCCAGACAAATGGAGAAATAGCTATAATGACAGTAGTAGTCCACTTAAGGAGGAGATCTGAGAGCTTTCTTCCCTGAACCATGTTCAACTTTAAACAGTGGGAAATTATCTATCTATCTATCTATCTATCTATCTATCTATCTATCTGTCTGTCTGTCTGTCTGTCTGTCTATCTATCTACCTATCTATCTATCATCTATCTATCTAACATCCATCCTTCTATTTAATTTTAGGGGCTTTTTTGTCTGTTTTGACAGGATCTTACTATGTAGCCCAGGCTGGCCTGTAACTAATGATATTCCTGTTTCACTCCTGAGTGCTAGGACTACAGCTGACAGCTATGGAGCTAAACCCTATAAATTCTCTTTTAAAAAGTTGCATATATGTTTATTGGAACTAGGGGAGGGGAACACCAAAATGAAGAGATGAAGGGTAAAAGGCAAACCAATGCAACATCAATACTTACAAGACAATATGCTATAAACCAACTGTATATCTCAGGGGAGGGTGGGGTGGGAACCAGGGAAGGGTGAAGGTGAGAGATAAATGAAGGAAGAGGTAACAAGTCTGATAAGAAATGCACTCACTGCCTTACATATGTAACTGTAACCCCTCTGTATATTACTTTCACAATAAAAAAAAAGATTTTAAAAAATTGCCACCATAGGCAGTCACCAGCGGCTCATGCTTATAATCCTAGGTACTTAGGATGCTGAGATCAGGAGGATCATATTTCCAGGCCAGCTGAGGCAGGAAATGAAACCCTATCTCAAAAATAACAATGTTTTGTTTTAAAGTACTAGAATTTTCAAACATTTATTGTCAAAGTGATGTATAGAGGGGTTACAGTTTCATACATAACGCAATGAGTACATTTCTTATCAAACTTGTTACCTCCTCCCTCGTTTTTCTCCTACCTTCCGCACTCCCCAAGTCCCTCCCCTCTCCCCTGAGTTGTACAGTTGGTTTACAGCATATTGTCTTGTAAGTATTGCTATTGCATTGGTTCACCTTTTACCCTTCATCTCTCCCTTTTGATGTTTCTTCTCCCTTTCCTAGTTCCAATAAACATATATACAATACCCAGGGTAACAAAATAAGTTACAGTGACATCAGGGATAAGACCATGGGGAAGAAAGACAAAAGGAAAAGGCATAATTACACATGGTACATTGAAAATAACAATGATGAAAACCCATTTATTTCCATAACTTGGAGTTCATTTCTCTTAGCATTGTCTTATGTGTTCATATGTGCTAGCTACTGAGCTATTGTGATCTTAAAGCACTAGAATTGTAACTCAGGCTTCCTGAGAACCTGCCAACACACAGCCCTTCTTTGCTTTCTATTGTTGATAATCCTCTTGTATCCCCTTCCTGTGGTTGTACCTGCACTATCACTGTATATTATCTGAGTACATTGGAAAATGTATATACTGGTATTAGAACTAGGAAAGTGAAAGGGAATACCAAAATCGAGAGACACAGGATAAAAAGACAAACGACTACAAAGTAATACTTGCAAAACTGTTTGGTGTAAACCAACTGACAACTCATGAGGGGAGAGGGAAAGGGGGAGGGGGAGGGAGGAATGAGGTAGGAGGTAACAAACAGTATAAGAAATGTATCCAATGCCTAATGTATGTAACTGTAACCTCTCTGTACATCACTTTGACAATAAATAAGAAAAAAAAGTTGACTAGGTTAGTCCTAGCAATGTACATATGATCACATAAGATGATGCTAAGCAAAATTAACTACAAGATTTGGAAATAAGTGGTTCATCTTTGTTATTGTTATTTTCAATGTACCATATGAAATTATGCCTTTTCCTTTTGTCTTTCTTCCCCAGGATTTTACCCCTGATGTCACTGTTAACTGACTTTGGTGCACTGGGTATTGCATGTGTTTATTCTTTGCTTTTGTTATTGTTCAAGTAGGGTCTTGCATTTTGCTCAGGCTGGTCTCATATAGCAACCGCCTATATATACCTACCACGTGGTTGGGATAACAGGCCTGCCCCACTACACACAGCTTATTGATTGAGATGGTGTTTCACTAACTTTTTGCCCATACTGGTCTTGACCCATGAACCTCCTTAGCTCTATCTCCCAAGTAACTGGGATTATAGCTATGAGCCACTGAACCCTGCCACTCAGAAAGCACTTTGTTTTTTTAATTTATTGCAAAGGTGATGTACAGAGGGGTTGCAGGTACATAAGTAAAGTGATAAATACATTTCTTGTCAAACAGTTACCCTCTCCTTCGTGTTCTTCTGCTTTCCTTCCCTATCACACACCCCCCCCCGACCAAGTTGTAAATTTCATTTCCTACAGTCTTGTAGTATCACTGTTCTGTTGGTTCACCCTTTGTGCTTTGTCTCATTTTTTTGTGATTTCCCTTCCCTTCCCCAAATCAGGCAAACATGTATACAAGACACCAGGTACCAGAATCAGAAACAGTAATAACAGGAGATAATCCCGGGGGGGGGGGGGGGGCAAGGGAACAAAAGAAAAAAGAAATAACTTCACAAAGTACATTTTTAAAAAACAAAAACCTCTTGTCTCCACTTGGGAAAAAATCATAGTAAGTGAAGTGAGTCAGACCCAAACAAACATAGACTCCATGGTTTTCTTCATTTGTTAATAATTAGTATATGTCTATGATAGTACTAGCAGAGGATCACAATAGCTCAATATTTATGTACCTATGACCATATAAAACAATGCTAATCAAAATGAACTCCAAGTTATGGCAAAAGCACTTGAAAACCTTTCAACCCAATAAAATTATAGTTTACCTGCTTCTTTCTCATAAGGTGGCTACTGAGTGGCAACTTAGAGCCCTACTACAGGAAAGGGACACAGCAGTGGTCATTCAGTCCCCAGAAACCCAGGGCCACGAAGAGAAGTTAAAAGGAACCCTGCCCTTCTCAACTCCAGGGTGTGATGGCAGCTCTACAAAGGATTCTAGCTGTGTATGCTCAAGTGAGATGTGGCACAGACCCACAGCAGGTCCAGGCATAAAATCAAGAGCCCACTTTGAAATGAACTAATGTGAAAAAAGGGCTGAGGTGTGGCTCAAGTGGTGGGCCCTCTGTGTACTGCTCTGTTCTCTATGTACCCCAACCTCTCTGCCCCTGGCCCAGTCCATCCTTAACCCACATCACTGCCAGCAACATCTTATCTCCCCATTTGCTCTTTGGGCTGCACATTCACTTCCATTCATAAGAGCTTCCCCATGGGGTACCAAGGGCAGAAACACATTTTATCTACATGCAATTTTTTTGGCCATTCCTGGGGCTTGCACTCAGGGCCTGAGCACTGTCCCTGGCTTCTTTTTGCTCAAGGCTAACACTCTGCCACTTGAGCCACAGCACCACTTCTAGCCTTTTCTATATATGTGGTGCTGAGGAATCAAACCTAGGGCTTCATGTATAGGAGGCAAGCACTCTTGCCACTAGGCCATATTCCCAGCCCTTCATGCTATTTTTTATTCTCCTCATTTGTCTATGAGCCATGCATTTGGTCTTGGATCCAGTACTCCTTCCTGGACCTCCTGAGTAGCTAAGACCACAAGGGAAAGCCACCAGCCTGGCTGACTGATTGAGATGGGGTCTAATCCTAGTGATCTCTGCCTCCTGAGTAGCTGGGATTACAGGGGTGAATTGCCACACCCTGCCGTTCAGGCAGCTTATGTATCTTCAACATGAGTGCTTTAGTCACTGCCTTGACAACTCTGTGATATAGAAGAGCTGTGGTTCAAATTTTGAGTACTGCAGAAATTAGCAGACTGAGTTCACCCAGAAAACTTGTGTAAAATATAGATGTTGAGGCTCCAAACACCTCCCAAGTGAATCAAAGTCTTGGCAGATGAAACTTGAAAAATCTGTATATTCTGTAGGCAGTATTGGTATTCACTGGAGGTTGAGAAACACCACTGCTCCTGCTATTACTAGAGGCAGATGAAGGAAGATGCTTTGACAAAAGTGCAGAAATATTGAGGCTTTGACCAGCTAGCATAGTGGCCAACCACAAATAACAGTTGACTGGGCATTTCTCCACCTTGGTCATGTGGCTAATGCACACATTTACTACCAATTGCCCTGAGGCTTGTGGAAGGCCTACAACCTCACCAAGGTCAGAGTTACGGAGAGCAGGATCTCCTGGAAGACGCCTCTGTAGAGTGGGGAAGTCCACTCACCACACATGGGCAGATCTGCTGGCCCTTTCCACAGAGCTACCCCATCCTTGCCCCTGAACTGACCAGCTAATTCTACATTCACTTGGTGTTCTATCTCCCCTCTTCCCCAGCTCCATCCCGGCCTGTGTTTTGAGGTGTGTGTGTGTTTTTTAATATATTGTAGATGGATTTGCCTTGCTAATTTTATGTGTATATAAAGAGTTGTTGCTGACATATTAAAATATATTTAATTTTGTTTATACTGATTAATTACAAACCTATTAACTTCTGTAGAGATGATACCAATGATTCATTTAACAGCATGAGAGAGAAAAAAATCACTATTATAAACTTCAAATTACTTTTCAACTATTCTAAGTATCACATTGACTGATTATGTGTTTCTAAAAATACCAATACAACACATGTAAGGTAGAATTCCTTCCCCATTACTCATTATAGTATACATAAAGTCACTAGGATAAAGGAATGAAGTAAAGTATTGGAAAGCTTGGATGCGAAAATTTTTCTCAATTTAGAAACAGAAGTTCTTTCTTTGGCAAGTGTTTGACAACACTGTTCAAAAATGTATTCATTCCCTTATGTAACTGTAATCCTTCTGTACATCACCTTTACAATAAGTTTTTTAAAGAAAAAGCTGGGCACTGGTAGTTCATGCCTATAATCCTAGCTACTCAGGAAGCTGAGATCTGAGGATTGTAACTCAAAGCCAGTCCAGCCAGGAAAGTCTGTGAGATTCTTATCTCCAATTAACCACTAGAAAACTAGTGACTCAACGTGGTAGAGCACTAGCCTTGAGCCAAAAATAGCTCAGGGAAAGAGCCCAGGCCCTGAGTTCAACCCCCATGACCAACAACAATATCAACAACAAAAAATCCTAAGTGAGCATAAGAAAAATAAGTTATTGCAAGTTTGCTATAGTGTTTTTTTTTTCTTATTTATTGTCAAAGTGATGTACAGAGAGGTTACAGTTTCATATGTTAGGCATTGGGTACATTTCTTGTACTGTTTGTTACCTCCTCCCTCATTCCCCCTTCCCCACTCCCCCTTTTATGCCTCTATCAGAAAGAATGACATTGCCCCATTGGTAAGGAAATGGAAGGACTTGGAAAAATTATACTAAGTGAAAGTGAGTCAGACCTAAAGAAACATGGACTCTATGGTCTCCCTCATAGGGAATAATTAGCACAGGTTTAGGCAAGTCACAGCAGAGGATCACAAGAATCCAAAAGCTTTACACTTATGAACACATAAGATAATGCTAAGTGAAATGAACTCCATGTTATGGAAACGATTGTTATATCACAGTTGTAACTACTTTCAACGTGCCATATATAACTGTAGCCTCTATTATTGATGATCATCCTGTATCACCTTCCTGTGGTTGTACCTACACTATCTATGTATCTTATCTGAGTATATTGGAAACCGGGTATACTGGTATTAGAACTAGGAAATTGGAAGGGAATACCAAAATTGAGAGACACAGGGTAAAAAAAGACAAACAACTACAAAAACAATAGTTGCAAACTATTTGGTGTAAATGAACTGAACAACTGAACAACTCATGGGGGGGGAGGGAAAGGGGGCGAGGGGAGGGGGGAATGAGGGAGGAGGTAACAAACAGTACAAGAAATGTACCCAATGCCTAACATATGAAACTGTAACCTCTCCGTACATCACTTTGACAATAAATAAGAAAAAAAACACTATAGCAAACTTGTAATAACTTATTTTTCTTTTTTAAATTTTTTTTAATATTTTTTATTATCAAACTGAATTACAGAGAGATTACAGTTTCATACATTAGGCATTGGATACATTTCTTGTACTGTTTGTTACCTTGTCCCTCATTCCCCCTTCCCCCCTCCCCCTTTTCCTCTCACCCCATAAGTTGTTCAGTTGGTTTACACTAAAAAGTTTTGCAAGTATTGCTTTTGGAGGTGTTTGTCTTTTTATCCTTTGTCTCTTGATTTTGGTATTCCCTTTCACTATCCTAGTTCTAATACCAGTATATACAGTTTCCAATGTACTGTCAGATAAGAGACAGAGATAGTGTGGGTACAACCATAGGAAGGGGATACAAGAGGATCATCAACAATAGAAGCTACGGTTTCACATGGCATGTTGAAAGTGATTACAACAGTAATATAACAGTTGTTTCCATAATGTGGTGTTCATTTCACTTAGCATCATTATATGAGTTCATAGGGGCATAGCTGTTAGGCTCTTGTGATCCTTTTCTGTGATTTGCCTAAACCTGGGCTAATTATTCCCTATGAGATAGTGTAGGTACAACCACTGGAAGGTGATACAAGAACCTCATCAATAATAGAAGCTACAGATACAGATGGGACGTTGAAAGTAGTTACAACTGTGATATAACAATCGTTTCCATAACATGGAGTTCATTTCACTTAGCATCATCTTATGTGTTCATAAGGGTATAGCTATTGGGCTCTTGTGATGCTCTGCTGTGACTTGCCTAAACCTGTACTAATTATTCCCAATAAGGGAGACCATAGAGTCCACGTTTCTTTGGGTCTGGCTCACTTCACTTAGTATAATTTTTTCCAAGTTCTTCCATTTCCTTATGAATCGGGCAATGTCATTCTTTCTGATAGAGGCATAAAATTCCATTGTGTCTATGTACCACATATTTCTGATCCATTCGTCTACTAAGGGGCATCTGGGTTGGTTCCATATTTTAGCTATGACAAATTGTGCTGCGAATGAACATTGTTGCACTGGTGGCTTTTAGTGTGTTTTGTTTATGGGCTTTGGGACAGATGCCCAAAAGTGAGGCTCCTGGAGAGCTCTATGTTTAGCCTTCTGAGGAATCTCCATACTGCTTTCCAGAGTGACTGAAACAGTTTACATTCCCACCAACAATGAAGCAGGGTCCCTTTTGGCCACATCCCCTCCAACATTAGTTTTTTGATAAAGGACATTCTTACTGGGGTGAGATGGAATCTCAATGCTATTTTGATTTGCATTTCTTTTATGGCCAGTGATGTAGAGCACTTTTTCATATATCTCTTGGCCATTCTCATTTCTTCATCAAAGAAGTCTCTTTTTAAGTTTTTAGCCCACTTGTTGAGGGGGCTGTTGGTTCTTTGCTGTTTTGTTTTGGAGAAATTTAATTTTTTTAGTTCTACATATATTTTAGATATGAGGCCTTTATCCGTTGTATAGCCAGTAAAGATCTTTTCCCAATTTATGGGCTTTCTCATTAATTTGTGAGCTGTGACCTTTGCACTGCAGAAGCTCTGCAGTTTGATGCATTCCCGTTAGTCCATCCTTCCTTGATTTGTAGCATTTCTGGGTCTTTGCTAAGGAAATTCCGTCCTGCGCCAAGGAGCCCAAGTGTTTCTCCTAATCCTTCTTTTAGTGTTTTCAGGGTATCTGTTTTAATTTTGAGGTCTCTGATCCATTTGGAATTGATTTTGGTGCAGGGTGATATATGAGGATCTAGTTTTAGTTTGTTGCATTTTTGCAAGCACCATTTGTTAAAGAGGCTATCTTTCTTCCAAACTATTGTTTTAGCTTCTTTATCAAAGATTAAGTAGGCATAGTTCTGTGAGTTCATTTCGGGGTCTGCAATTCTGTTCCATTGGTCTTCAGGCCTGTTCCGGTGCCAATACCAAGCTGTTTTTATTACTATAGCTTTATAATACAGCTTGAAGTTGGGTATTGTAATTCCTCCAGCACTGTTCTTTCTGCTTAGGAGTGTTTTTGCTATTCTAGGTCTTTTATTTTTCCATATGAATTTCTGGATTGCTTCCTCTATTTTATTAAAAATTGGTGTTGGAATATTAATGGGTATTGCATTGAATTTGTAGATAGCCTTTGGCAATATTGCCATTTTGACACTGTTAATCCTCCCAACCCAGGAGCATGGGTGGTTTTTCCATTTCCTTAGTTCTGCCTTAATTTTGTTTTTCATGTTTTTAAAGTTCTCATCATAGAAGTCTTTCACTTCTTTGGTTAAGGTTATTCCTAGGTATGTTATGTTTTTTCAGGCTATTGCAAAAGGAGTTGCTTTCCTGATTTCAGCCTCGTGTTTGAGTCATTAGCATATAGAAAGGCCATTGATTTTTGAGGGTTCATTTTATATCCTGAAACTTTGCCAAAATTTTGCATCAGCTCTAGTAGCTTGGGAGTAGAGTCTGTGGGGTGCTGTAGGTATAGGATCATGTCATCTGCAAAGAGAGAAAGTTTAACTTCATCTTTTCCTATTTGGATCCCCTTTATATTTTCTCCTTGCCAAATTGCTCTGGCTAGGAATTCTAATACTATGTTGAAGAGAAGGGGAGAGAGCGACATCCCTGCCTTGTTCCTGATTTTAAAGGGAATGGGTTTAGTTTTTCACCATTTAGAATTATGCTTGCTGTTTGTTTGTCACAAACTGCCTTTATTATATTCAGGACTGTTCCCTGGAATCCCAGTTTTTCCAGGGCTTTTAGCATAAATTGGTGCTGGATTTTATCGAACGCTTTTCTGCATCCAAAGATATAACTATGTAGTTCTGTACCTTGCTCCAGTTGATGTGGTGGATTACAATAATTGACTTGCGTATATGGAACCAACTTTGCATCACTGGAATGAATCCAGTTTGATCGTGGTGTATGATTTTTTTGATGACCTGTTGAAGTCGATTGGCCAGAATTTTGTTAAGAATTTTTGCATCAATATTCATCAGGGAAATTGGTCTATAGTTCCCTTTCCGTGATGAGTCCTCACCTGGTTTGGGGATGAGGGTTATACTGGCTTTGTAGAATGTGTTTGGTAGAGAACGTTTTCTTTTGATTTCATTGAAGAGTTTGAGAAATATTGGTGTGAGTTCTGTTTTGAAGGCCTTGTAGAATTCTGCTGTGAATCCATCTGGACCTGGGCTTTTCTTGGATGGGAGATTACTTATTACAGTTTATATTTCAATGCTGGATATGGGTCTGTTTAGAAGGTTTAAATCTTCATGCTTCAGTTTGGGGATATGAATTTTTTCTAGGAAATCATCCATTTTTTCCAGGATCTCGAATTTGTTGGCATAAAGGTTTGCAAAATAGTCCCTTTTTATGTTCTGAATTTTGGTTGTTTCTGTGGTGATGTTACCTGTTTGATCTCTGATCTTGTTTATTTGGGTGTGCTGCCTTTGTTTCTCGGTCAGGTTTGCTAAGGGTCTGTCTATCTTGTTAATTTTTTCAAAGAACCAACTCTTTGTTTTGTTGATTCTTTCGATTTTTTTTTCTGTCTCTAATCCATTTAATTCTGATTAGATGTTAATTATTTGCTTCCATGTATTGACTTGGGGTTTGGCTTGTTGTTCTCTTTCCAAGAGATTAAGGTGCTTCCTTAAGTTGTTGAGTTGCTGTTTCTCCCGTTGTTGGTGTAGGCGCTGAGACATATAAATTTCCCTCTGAGTACTGCCTTTGCTGTGTCCCAAAGGAGCTGGTACTTTGTGTCCTCAACTTGGTTCAATTCCATAAACATTTGAATTTCTGTTCTAATTTCTTCAATGACACACTGTTGGTTCAGTAGTGTGTTGTTTAGTCTCCATGAATTGTAGGATTTTCTGCGGTGGCTGTTTGAGTTGAGCTCTATATTCCATTGTGGTCTGAGAGAATGTAGGGAATGGTTTTGATACTTCTGAATTTGTACAGATTTTCCTTGTGCCCTAAAATGTGATCTATTCTGGAGAATGTTTCATGTGCTGATGAAAAGAATTGTATTCTGTTGTTGCTGGATGAAATGCTAAGTCTAGTTGGTCTATGCAGTAATTTAGTTCTGTGGTTTCTTTGTTCAGTTTTTGGCGTGTTGATCTGTCCAGAGGTGACAGTGGATTGTGAAAGTCCCCAACTATCAATTGTTTGTGTCTATGAGTGTTTTTAGAGTCAATAGTGTTTGTTTGATGAAGTTGGGTGCTCCTGCATTTGGAGTGGAGATATTTAGGATGGTTATCTCCTCCTGTAGGAGAGATCCCTTTATTAGTATGTAGTAAGCTTCTTTGTCTCTTGTTACCATTTTTAATTTGAAGTCAATTTTGTCTGATACTAGGATTGCAACTCCAGCCTGCCTATGGGGGCCATTTGCTTGGTAGATCTGATTCCAGCCTTTCACTTTTAGATGTTTACTTTTGCTGGATAGATGTGTCTCTTGGAGGCAGCAGAAAGATAGATCTTGATTTTTGATCCAACTTATGAGCCTATGTCATTTGATTGGAGAATTAAGTCCGTTAATGTTGAGAGATAGGATTGAGAGATGATCATTTGTTCGTTTCATTATAGCTATCTTGTTAAAAGCTGTGTCTTCCCAATTCTTGATCTAATATTCTGGTTTTCTATTTAGGGTTCATTTCTCTGTCTGTATTAGGATCTTGATTATTTTCCCTGTATAGTACATCTTTGAGGATTTTCTGTAAAGCTGGTTTGGTGGAGATATATTGTTTCAGTTTTTCCTTACTGTGGATGTATTTTATTTGGCGTTTGGCTATGAATGAGAGTTTAGCTGGGTATAGTATTCTTGGTTGACAGTTATTTTTTTTTTAGGGTTTGGTATACCTCATTCCAGGCTCTCCTTGCTTTCATGGTATTTGCTGACAAGTCTGGGTTAATTCTAATTGATTTTCCATTATGTGTGATTATTTTCTTTTCCCTAACAGCTTTAAGGATCCTTTCCTTGGACTCTATTGATTTTGTTTTTATCACAATGTGTCAGTGGAATGCCCTATTCTGGTCTAGTTGGTTTGGGGTTCTAAATGCTTCTTGTATCCTTCTAGATATTTGTGGTGTTCTCGGCTAATATTCTGTTAAATAGGTTGCCTACTCCATTAACTTCTTTCTCTAGGTTTTCCTCGATAACTATTAGCCTTAAATTGGCTTCGTGATTGTATCTTGGAGCTCCTGAAGTGATCTGTTTTGTCAATTGAATTGGTTTTATATTGTTTTTTGATCTTTCACCATAGGTTCTAGGGAATCTTCAGTTCCTGAGATTTGATCCTCAGCTTTATCTAGTCTGAAATGTAGGCTAGCTCCTCAATTTCGAATCTCTTTTCCTTCTGACTGGTCGTTCTTGATGAATTCCATGTCTCTGCTATAATTTTGTCTTAGGTCCTGCATGGAAGTCTTTACTTGATTAACTTGGTTCTGGATGCTGTCTCTCTAATCTTTTAGCTGGATAGCTATCTTTTCATTGGACTCGACGTTCATTTATCTTTCTATTTCTGGAGGGCATGAAATTCTCTATTAAATTTTGGTTCGCCTCCTCACGCTCTAGGACAGTTGACTGAAGAGATTCAAACTTTTCATTTAACAATTTTATTAGTAGACTTTGTAGAGCATTTTGAGGGTTCTCTTCTAGGTCTTTGATTGACTGCTCCGCTTCCTGCTTGTTTTGAGCGGGAGATGAGACTCCATTGTTTGCCATCTTTCTTGTGCTTCTTCTGCCCACTTGGATTGGGAATGCCAATCTACAAGCACCTATGAGCACCATTTAAGACCCAAAGCAGACCTTACCAAGCACTGTTGTGTAAATCTTAGAAATTCACAATTATATACAGATACCTTCTCTCTCTTTTTTGTACATAAAATCAGATTTGGTGTCCATAAAGAATACAATTTCAATATAACAACCAACCCGGAGCCCTGTAGTTAGTAGTTAATTACTTACCGTTACAACCTTATGAGAAATTTTTGTTCTTATATTAAGTTCTTTTTGGACTAGCCGGATTTCTCTATGAACCACTTTGATTCACTTGGATTAAACAGGGATACCCTGTATCCAATAACCAGGGATCAATGGAGTCTGGAGTTCCTGGAAGTAAATTGGGAGGGTAGGTTAGGGGTAGTGAAAAGAATAGAGTAAAATGTATGGGGGAGTGATGATTTTGGTTTAGTTTCAGTGAAGTGGAAATGTGGGGAAGAGTAGATTCTGTAGAAAGAACAAGGTTAAAATGATAGATAATGGAGAGTCAGCAGAAAAGAGTTAAGGTGTTAGTCATAAGAAAGTAATTTTAAAGAAAGAGAATGTGAAGAGAGAAAGAAGAAATACTGGAAAACAAACCCACAAATCACATAAAAATTACCAAAAAATACCAAAACAATAAAGCAAACAAATAAAAATGGAAAAAAAAACGATATCGCAAAAATGAAAAATAAAAAATAAAAAAGTTTAAAAAATGTTTTAAAAAAACGGAGTCCTCCTTTTGGGTGGTCTCTCTCCAGTCTCTGGTTTCCTTGAGATGATCTGCAGTCTATTTTCCTGCTGCTTGGCTGGTTCGACTTGCTTTCACTTTTCAGGGGGTAAATCTGCTTTGACCCCCCCCCTCCCCTGTTAGTGAAATCCTGGAGTTCTGTGGTTCACACAGCTTGCAGGTAGGACTTGGGTGTCCTCTGTGGATTGGGGACATGAACAGTCTTGGGAACTGTGGCTCCTCCCATGTGCTGTGGGTTGCTGCCTTTAATGCCAGGCTCTGAAAAGGCTGTGGACTCAGCCGGGTGGGGTGCTTCTGGCCTGGTTTACCTGGCTGAGAGTTTGTTGCCTGCAGGAGGTTCCTCCCTCCTGGGTGGGGCAGCCTCCTGTGCGGAGCTGGCTATGGAGTTCAGCTCCATTTCCGGCTGGGAATTGGGCTTCCTCTGTGATAGGACCATTTATCTGTCTCAGGAACTATTTATTCTCCCTTCCTGTTGTTCCTTGCGGCCGGTAGCTGCTCGCCACTTTGTTTGAATTTAGAAATTCTGGTGGGCAGGGCGAGGCACCTCTGGCTGAGTTCACCTGAGTGTGTGAGCCACGGCCGGGAAGTGCCTCCTGCCTGGGCAGAGGTCATTCTCCTGGGCGGACCTGGCTCTCACTGTTTGGTCCCTCTTAACCTTTTCAAAGATGGCCCCTTTGTCCTCGATTTCCCCAGGCCCGCTTTCATTCCAGTCTGGTCTGATCCTATACCAGTTTCAAAAATGGCACTTTGCTCTGGCAGTGGGGGAAGGGCTAGTTTCCAGAAGCTGCTCTGTGGGCATGAGTGAGAATGTCTTTCATGGAGTACTCACACTTTCTCTGTGATTTTGGCCTGTCCGTGCTCAGCCTGGGATCCACATGTGGCTTCCGCCATCTGGAGGATTTCTCCCTGGTCACCACTGTGTGCTTTAGGTGCATGGAGTATGGGGCGCTGTGCCTGCACCGGCACTGGTGTGGCTGTGGGATGCCACCCAGAGCTCAGATCTGTTTCCAGGCCAACAAAGTTGATTTTTTTCTTCCTGGCCAGAATCCCTGTACTGTTATAAGTTACTTGGGCTGTCTTTCCAGGAGTAAAAGTTTCTCTGGAGTGGTAAAACTGCGATGTCATAGGGAGCTTAGCTAGGGCTCTGCTGCTCCTCTGCCATCTTCCCAGAAGTCCCTATAGTTTTGATTTAAAGTAATCCTCCAAAGGAAGGATTGCATTGTTGCATTGTTGGGAAGCAGTGAAACCTGCAGGGGCACAGTGGAAGGAAGTTAGGTCATTGGGGGCCTACTCTTGAATGTGATATTGAGACCTGTGTAGCTTCTTGCTTCTCTTTGTGCCTCCTAGATGCTATGAAATGAACACACTTCCTCTCCTACACACTCCCAGCATGAGGAACTAAGCTACCACAGGCTCAAAGCAACAGGACCAAGCAAGCAATCATGCACTGAAATCCCTAAAGCCATAGTCAAATGAACCCTTTCTTCTTTTTTATTATCTCATGTATTTTTTCATAATCAGTGAAGGCTAACCAAGTCCTTACATTCAAATATACATAGTCAACTTACCTAATAAACATTATAAATATATTATTTAGAAAAGCTTCTCTTTATTTCTGGTTACAGAGAAACAATCCTATTTAGTGCCACTGAACTATACACTTAAAATGGCTTAAATGTTGTTATAAGTTATGTATAAGAGATATGGGAAAATTTAAATCTTGTTTCAGTGTTCAATATTTCAATGTATCTATGTACATTTAAATTGTTAATGATTACGTGCTATTAATCTTACTAAAATAAGAAAAACAGCTACTTTGCCTAAGTTTTTCTTACAGATGTTTATGTTACTTGTCTGTTAATATATTTACTTCATACTTAATCAAATAATATAGCTATTGCTCAATATTCTTTAAAGGAAGATAGGAATAAATACATAGAATCATTATTCTGCCACTGCTCACCCCAATTAACTTATTTTTTAAACTACAAATGTTCATATACACCTATGTTAAAATATTTTGTCTAACTTTCTTAAGAAAGTAATACTTTGGAGCTGGGCAGGAGTGGCTCACACCTGTAATCCCAGCTACTCAAGAGGTTAAAATCTGAGGAATGCTGTTCAAAGCCAGCCCAGACAAGAAAGACCATGAGATGCTTATCTCCAGTTAACCAGAAAAAATCTAGAAGTAAAGCTGTGGCTGACATCATAGAACTTTTTCATTGAGTGAAAGAGATAGCACCCAGGCCCTAAGTTCAAGCCCCAGTACCAGCACACACACAAAATAAAAGGAAAAGGGAAAGGAAAGAAAAGAAAAAAAAAAAAGGAAAGGAAAGGGGTAGTTCAACTGTCAATCTAGAATCTAAGTCTTTATTCATAAGGAAGGTTCATCATTTTCCAAAGAAAAGGTCGCTATATGCAAGATTACTGGTACTGACTAAATATTTACATGAGCATTGCAGATTTATTTACTGCAACTATACAGAAAGCTATTTGTCATAGAAAATAAAGGGATTATTTCCATTACTAGTGTAGTATGCTGATCACCCAAGTGAGACTCCAACCCATGACAATAAAGTCACCAACATTCAATCAGTTGGGCTAATAGTCTTTATTTAGCTATTGAGTGTCTGTCTGCCACCATCAGGATGGTAGAGAAAAGCGCTGAGCCTCAGTAGGGTTGGGTTTTTAAAGGCAACTACCTCACACAGGTGGCAGCGTATGTGAAAGCAAGCATGTGTAGAGAAGCAGAGCTGGCAGCTAGTGATTACAAATGATTACAATTTCAGTACACAAGGCAATATTGACCTGAACATATTCCAGGTTTTTCTTTTTTTTTCCAAATTTTTATTATCAAAATGATGTACAGAGAGGTTACAGTTTTATACGTTAGGCATTGGATACATCTCTTGTACTGTTTGTTACCTTGTCCCTCATACACCCCTCCCTCCTCGACCCCTTTCCCCTTCCCCCCCCCCCGAGGTGTTCAGTTCATTTTCACCAAACAGTTTTGCAAGTATTGCTTTTGTAGTTGTTTGTCTTTTTTTAACCTGTGTCTCTCAATTTTGGTATTGCCTTTCAATTTCCTACTTCTAATACCAGTATACACGGTTTCCAATATACTCAGATAAGATTACAGAGATAGTGTAGGTACAACCACTGGAAGGTGATACAAGAACCTCATCAATAATAGAAGCTACAGATACAGATGGGACGTTGAAAGTAGTTACAACTGTGATATAACAATCGTTTCCATAACATGGAGTTCATTTCACTTAGCATCATCTTATGTGTTCATAAGGGTATAGCTGTTGGGCTCTTGTGATGCTCTGCTGTGACTTGCCTAAACCTGTACTAATTATTCCCAATAAGGGAGACCATAGAGTCCATGTTTCTTTGGGTCTGGCTCACTTCACTTAGTATAATTTTTCCAAGTCCTTCCATTTCCTTACAAATCGGGCAATGTCATTCCTTCTGATAGAGGCATAAAATTCCATTGTGTATATGTACCACATTTTCCTGATCCATTCATCAACTGAGGGGCCTCTGGGTTGGTTCCAGATTCTAGCGATGACAAATTGCGCTGCGATGAACATTGTGGTGCTGGTGGCATTACTGTGATTTTGTTTGTGGTCTTTTGTATGCATACCCAAAAGTGGGGCTGCTGGATCATAGGGGAGTTCTATATTAAGCCTTCTGAGGAATCTCCATACTGCTTGCCAGAGTGGCTGAACCAGTTTACATTCCCACCAACAATGAAGTAGGGTTCTCTTTTGGCCACATCCCCTCCAACAATTGTTATTGTTGGTTTTCTTGATACATGACATTCTTACTGGGGTGAGATGGAATCTCAATGTTGTTTTGATTTGCATTTCTTTTATGGCCAGTGATGTAGAGCACTTTTTCATATGTCTCTTGGCCATTCTCATTTCCTCATCAGAGAAGTTTCTTTGTAAGTCTTTAGCCCACTTGATGAGGGGGCTAATGGTTCTTTGCGGTTTTGTTTTGGAAGAAGGTAATTTTTTTAGTTCTACATATATTTTAGAGATGAGGCCTTTGTCCGTTGAATGGCCGGTAAAGATCTTCTCCCAGTCTGTGGGCTTTGTGTTTATCTTGTGAGCTATGTCCTTTGCCATGCAGAAGCTCTACAGTTTGATGCAGTCCCATTTGTTCAACCTTTCTTTGATGTGTAGCCTTTCTGGGTCTTTGTTAAGGAAGTTCCATCCTGCGCCAAGGAGCCCAAGTGTTTCTCCTACTCCTTTAGTGTTTTCAGGGTGTCTGTTTTTATTTCGAGGTCTTTAATCCATTTGGAATTGATTTTGGTGCAGGGCAATATATAAGGATCTAGTTTTAGTTTGTTGCATGTGTTGAGCCAGTTTTGCCAGCACCATTTGTTAAAGAGGCTACCTTTCTTCCAAATTACTGTTTTAGCTCCTTTATCAAAGATTAAGTAGTCGTAGTTCTGTGGGATCATTTCTGGGTCTTCAATTCTGTTCCATTGGTCTTTAGGCCTATTCCGGTGCCAATACCAAGCTGTTTTTATTACTATAGCTTTATAATACAGCTTGAAGTTGGGTATTGTAATTCCTCCAGCACTGTTCTTTCTGCTTAGGATTGTTTTTGCTATTCTAGGTCTTTTATTGTTCCATATGAATTTCTGTATTGCTTCCTCTATTTCATTAAAAAAAAATGGTGTTGGGATATTAATGGATATTGCATTGAATTTGTAGATAGCCTTTGGCAATATTGCCATTTTGACAGTGTTAATCCTCCCAATCCAGGAGCATAGGAGGTTTTTCCATTTCCTTAGTTCTGACATAATTTCATTTTTCAAGCTTATAAAGTTCTCCTAAAAGAGGTCTTTCACTTCTTTAGTTAAGGTTATTCCTAGGTATTTTATGTTTTTGGAGGCTATTGCAAAAGGAGTTGCTTTCCTTATTTCTGCCTCGCCTTCGGGTCATTAGCATAGAGAAAGGCCGTTGATTTTTGAGGGTTTATTTTATATCCTGCAACTTTGCCAAAGTTTTGGATCAGCTCTAGTAGCTTGGGGGTAGAGTCTATGGGATTCTTTAGGTGTAGGATCATGTCATCTGTGAGGAGAGAAAGTTTAACTTCATCTTTTCCTATTTGGATCCCCTTTATATTTTCTTCTTGCCTGATTGCTCTGGCTAGTAATTCTAGTACTATGTTGAAGAGCAGGGGAGACAGTGGACATCCCTGCCTTGTTCCTGATTTTAAAGGGAATGGCTTTAGTTTTTCCCCATTTAGAGTTATGCTTGCTGTTGGTTTGTCATCAACTGCCTTGATTATATTCAGGAATGTTCCCTGGAATCCCAGTTTTTCCAGGGCTTTTAGCATAAATGCGTGCTGGATTTTATCAAATGCTTTTTCCGCATCCAGAGATAAAACCATGTAGTTCTTTACCTTGCTCCGGTTGATGTGGTGGATCACATTAATTGACTTGTGTATATTAAACCAACTTTGCATCCCTGGGATGAATCCCGTTTGATCGTGGTTTATGATTTTTTTGATGACCTGTTGAAGTCGATTGGCCAGAATTTTTTGAGAATTTTTGCATCTATGTGCAACAGGGAAATCGGTCTATAGTCCACTTTTCATGATTAGTCCCTGCCTGGTTTTGGGATGAGGGTTATACTGGCTTCATAGAATGAGTCTGGAAGTGAACGTTCTCTTTCAATTTCATTGAAGAGTTTGAGAAAAATTGGTGTGAGTTCTGTTTTGAAGGCCTTGTAGAATTCTGCAGTGCATCCGTCTGGACCTGGGCTTTTCTTGGATGGGAGATCATTTATTGCCGTTTCTATTTCAATACTGGATATGGGTCTGTTTAGAAGGTTTAAATCTTCATGGTTAAGTTTGGGGATATGCATTTTTTCTAGGAAATCATCCATTTCTTCAAAGTTCTCGAATATGATGGCATAAAGGTTTGCAAAATAGTCCCTTATTATTTTCTGAATTTTGGTTATTTCTGTGGTGATATTACCTGTTTCATCTCTTATCTTGTTTATTTGAGAGTGCTGCCTTCGTTTTTTGGTCAGGTTTGCCAGGGGTCTGTCTATCTTGTTGATTTTTTCAAAGAACCAACTCTTTATTTTGTTGATTCTTTCGATGGTTTTTTCATCTCTAATTGATTTAATTCTGATTTGTTTTTAATTATTTGCTTCCATCTATTGACTTGGGATTTGGCTTGTTGTTCTCGCTCAAGGAAATTAAGGTGCTTCCTTAAATTATTGAGTTGCTGTTTCTCCAGTTTGTTGGTACATGCACTCAGAGATATAAATTTTCCTCTGCGTACTGCCTTTGCTGTGTCCCAAAGGAGCTGGTACTTTGTGTCCTCAACTTGGTTGAATTCCATATACATTTGAATTTCCGTTTTAATATCATCAATGACCCACTGATGGTTCAGCTGTGTGTTGTTTAGTCTCCATGAATTGTAGTATTTTCTGTGGTGGCTGTTTTAGTTGAGCTCTAATTTTATTCCATTGTGGTCTGAGAGAATGCAGGGAATGGTTTTGATACTTCTGAATTTGTACAGATTTTCTTTGTGCCCTAAGATGTGAACTATTCTGGAGAATGTTCTATGTGCTGCAGAGAAGAATGTGTATTCTGTTATTGCTGGGTGGAATATTCTGTAGATGTCGATTAAGTCTAGTTGGTCTATGCAATTATTTAGTTCTGTGGTTTCTTTGTTCAGTTTTTGGAGTGTTGATATGTCCAGAGGTGATAGTGGAGTGTGAAAGTCCCCAACTATCAATGTGTTTGGGTCTATGAGTGCTTTTAGAGTCAGTAGTGTTTGTTTGATGAAAATTGGGTGCTCCTGCATTTGGTGTGTAGATATGTAGAATGGTTATATCTTCCTGTAGGAGAGATTCCTTTACTAGTATGTAGTAACCTTCTTTGTCTCTTCTTACCATTTTTAATTTGAAGTCAATTTTGTCTGATACTAGGATTGCAACTCCAGCCTGCTTATGGGGGCCATTTGCTTGATAGATTTGATTCCAGCCTTTCACTTTTAGAAGATGTTTACTTTTGCTGGATAGATGTGTCTCTTGGAGGCAGCAGAAAGATAGATCTTGATTTTTGATCCAACTTATGAGCCTATGTCGTTTGATTGGAGAATTAAGTCCATTAATGTTAACAGTTAGGATTGAGAGATGATCGTTTGTTCCTTTCATTATCGCTATCTTGTTTAAAGCTGTGTCTTCCCATTTCTTGATCTGATGTTTACTATTTAGGGTTCATTTCTCTGTCTGTATTGGGATCTTGATTATTTTCCCTGTATAGTACATCTTTGAAGATTTTCTGTAAAGCTGGATTGGTGGAGATATATTGTTTCAGTTTTTCCTTACTGTGGAATACTTTTATTTGACCTTCAGCTATGAATGAGACTTTGGCTGGGTACAGAATTCTTGGTTGGTAGTTATTTTTATTTAGGGTTTGGTATACCTCATTCCAGGCTCTCTTTGCTTTCATGGTCTCTGCTGAGAAGTCTGGGGTAATTCTGATTGCTTTTCCTTTATATGTGATTGTTTTCTTCTCCCTAACAGCTTTAAGGATTCTTTCCTTGTACTCTACTGATCCTGTTTTGATCACAATGTGTCGGTTGGATGTCCTATTCTGGTCTGGTCGGTTTCAGGTTCTAAATTCTTCTTGTATCTGTATAGGCCTTTCCTTCTGGATATTTGGGAAGTTCTCAGCTAATATTTTGTTAAATAGGTTGCCTATCCCATTAACCTCTTTCTCCAAGTTTTCCTCAATACCTATTATCCTTAAATTGGGCTTCCTGATCATGTCTTGAATCCTATGTAGCGATCTGTTTTGTTGATTGGACTGGATTTGTATTGATTTTTTATCTTTCTCCATCGATTCTAGAGAATCTTCAGCTCCTGAAATTTGATCCTCAGCTTCAGTAAGTCGGGACTTGATTTCGAATCTCTTTTTCTTCTTGCTGGTCTTTCCTGATCATTTCCATGTCATTTCTTAGGTCTTGTATGGACTTCTTTACTTCATTAACTTCATTACTTTGGTTTTGAGTGTTGTCTCTCAAATCTTTAAGCTGGTTAGCTATCTTTTCATTTGACTCTTGAAGTTCATTTATCTTTCTATTTGTGGATGCCATAAAATTCTCTGTTAATTTTTGCTTTGCCTCCTCATGCTCTAGAATAATTGACTGAAGAGATTCAAACTTTTCATTTATCATGTTTATCAGTAGACTTTGTAGAGCATTTTGGGGGTTCTCTTCTATGTCTTTGATTGACTGCTCTGCTTCCTGCTTGTTTTGAGTGGGGGATAAGCCTTCATTGTTTGCCATCTTTCTCGTGTTCCTTCTGCCCATTTGGATTGGGAATGCCAGTCTACCAGCACTTGTGAGCACCATTTAAGAACCAAAGCAGCCCTTACCAAGCACTGTTGTGTAAATCTTACAAGTTCACAATTATATAAAGATACCCTGTATACCTGTCTATAAAATTAGATTTGGTGTTCCTAAAGAATACAATTTCAATATAACAACCGATCCTGGGCCTTGTATTCAGTAGTTACTTATTTACTGTTACAACCCTATAAGCAATTCTTGTTTTTATAGTAAGTTCTTTTCAGACTGGCTTTCTCTATGAACCCCTTTGATTCACTCGGATTCAGCTGGACTATCCAATAACCAGGAGTCAATGAAAACTGGAGGTCCAGGCAGTAAGTCAGGAGGGTAAGTTGGAGGTAGTAAAGAGAATAGAGTAAAATGTATTGGGGGGGGGGTGATTTTGGTTTAGTTTCAGTGACGTGGAAATGTGGAGAAGAGTAGAATCAGTAAAAAGAACAAGGTTAAAATGATAGACAATAGAGAGTTAGCAGAAAAGAGCAGAGGTGTTATTCATAGGAAAGTAATTTTTAATGAAAGAGAACGCAAAGAGAGAAATAAAGTAAAAATAGTGGAGGACAGATGCACAAAACAGAGAAAAATTATTTTAAAAAGAAAATAAATAAAAAGGAAAAAAACCAGAAAAGGAACTGCCCAAACAAACAGAAAAGACAAAAACTTTAAAAAACAAACAGGTAAAAATGGAAAAAAAAAAAAAAACCCGACGACATCTCAGAAGTGAAAAAGAAATTTTTTTTTAAGTTTAAAAAATATTTGAAAAGAAGAAAAAAAAATGGCGTCCTCCTTGTTTGTGTGGTCTTTCCCCAGTCTCTGTTTTCCTTGCAATGGTGTGCAGTCTATTTTCCTGATTGGCTGGGTTTGACTTGATTTCAGTTTGTAGGGGGTGGTTCTGTTCTGACCCTTCACCCCTGTTGGTGCAATCCTGGGTCTCTGTGGTTTGCACAGCTTGCAGGCAGGCCTTGGGCATCCTCTGTAGATGGGGACTTGAGCAGTCTCAGGAACCGTGGCTCCTCTGTCTGCTGTGGGACTACTGCCTTTAACGCCTGGCTTTGAATAGGCTGTGGACTCAGCAGGGCAGGGTGCCTCTGGCCTGTTTTACCTGGCTGAGAGTTTCTTGCCTGGGGCAGGCTCCTCCCTCCTGGGCGGGGCGCCCTCCTTGGTGGAGGTGGCCCAGTTAGAATAACTGTTATCAAAAAGACAAAAACAGCAAATGCTGCACAGGATGTGTTGAAAGCACACTGTTGGTGAGGCTGTAAACTGATACAGCTTTGATGGCAAATATATAGAGGTTCTCACAAAAGCTAGAGCTACAGCAGCAGCCAGATGACATAGCCATTCCACTGCTGAGCCTACCCAAAAAGGTCCAGGTTTTTCTTATCGGTTCTAAGACCAGACAACATTTCAGGTTTTCTGGCTCCTCCCAAACTTTAAGTCTCTATTTCTGGAATTTTCCCCATTTGGGTCATCACAGTCTGGATGTCACCTTTGGCATAGCATTATGCATTTATCATGAAGTAATTGTGTTTTACATAACTTCATTTATCAGTGTTAAAGGTTACAATGTCCTAAAATAATCACCAGCCATTCATGCCTATAATCCTAACTACTCAGGAGGCTGAGATCTGAGATCATGGTTCAAAGCCAGCCCAGGCAAACAAATATGAGACTTCTATCTCCAGTTATTCACTGAAAACCAAGAAGCAGAAATATGACTCAAATGGTAGAGTCCCAGCCTTAAGTGAAAATCTAAAGAACAATATCCAGGCCCTGAGTTTAAAGCCCAGTACTGGCACCAAAGAAACAATGATTTTCATTTTTATATCTCAATTTATCTTAATTTTTAGATTTTATATTCATGCATTTGTACATCAAATCATCATGGTTTAAAATTGTCACTGTATCACTCAATATCTTCACCCTAAAAGACTTCCATGTTAAAGCATGACAGGATTCTTCATGCCACCCCAACACTGCTTCCCAAGGCTATGGGTGACATACTACTTTAGTCCTCAGTCCATCACTAGTTACTGGAAAGATTGTGTTAATCACTCCATTTCACTATGGCCAATGGAGGGAAACCTCAAGGAATATAACTACTGGCACACTGTTTCTGTAGAACTAAAAGCTCACCAATTTTTCTCCTTTGGGCTGACCAGGTCTGTGTACATCATCCCATTCCATCCTCACTACACACCTGTTATGAAGCAGATGTGGTAAAAGGGAACACAGACATTTTTTGGTAGATGGAGAGCACAAAACTCTGAGAAGCAACTAGATTCTTCATGCTCACACAGTCAAGGGCACATCTAGGGTGTTGAGTAGGGAAATGGTGCTGTTGATACCTTTGTCTTCTTCATTATATTGTTCCGTTAATGTCAAGGATGAATGGAAATATAGTGATTTTCTTACCAATACTACCTAAACATTCTAATGCTTTCTACCTAAAGTTTTCATTTTTCACTTCTGCACAATAATACATTTGATAACATTTTTCCAGCAGGTCTGCTTGTTTTAAAATATTTCAAGGGAATTCCAGATAGCCTTCATTTTCATGGCAGACATTTGTAAGGCCTCAGCTCTGGAGCCAGTTAGTGAGGAGAGAAACTTGGTGTTTTTCTGTCTTCTTTAAGGATGAAAAAGAAAAGTTTTCTCCTGAGATAAATAAAAAGCTGAACTATTTTCTGTCAAAAGGAATGTTATTCCAAAGGTGAAGAATGTGTGCAAGAAAATTCGGAGCTGCCTTCCTCCATGGCTCGAGATTGAATTCCCCACTCAGTAATTACATAAGTCATGTTGATGGGACCTTGCTTTGGACTAAATGAATAAATCACCCTTGCTAAGTGCCGACGACTACACCCATGTTCCATGTGCAGGTCCTGGGATCCCTGCTGGAATTTTGTTCTCTTGAACCACACATTCCGACTCTGCCTGCCAAGTATTTTTATGTCTTCAATAAACTAAACTGAACCAAGCTATTATTACTGAATTGCAGGCTATTAGAAACCGAATGTAGCTGTTGGGTATATCACCAAGGGAAATAAAAACTTATTATGTTCATTTTGTACATAACCTAGACAGTTGCATTTGCAAGCAATCAGCATGCGCCAGGCTGTTCCAGATTTACAAAGGCTGCAGAGGAGGCCTGGTCATGGCTTCCACATCTGTTTCAGATCTCAGCTACATGACCCAGAATTAGATGTGTGGCAAGTAACAAATCAAAGTCTTCTTTCCAGATTATGATGGTATCTCCTTCAATGGGTTCAAATAATCTTGACATGAAAGGAATCATACATATATATATATATATATATATAGTATATATAATTAGTAACAGCATAAAATCTATCAAAAGAGGATGATCAAGAACAATGTGGATGAACTATATCAGGTGAAAAGCAACACTGAATTTAATACAAAAGATATTTCATCATCAAAGAGAAACATTCATATAAAAGACATTGGTCTAAATAGAAAAAAAATTACTCCCCCCAACATGATATCTATTGAAGAAGGAGTGTGACTTCTAGATAATATCTCTACTGCTGCTAAGTGGAAGTGGAAGCAGAAATATTTATAAAGATTAGGCCCACAGTGCAGTAATTATCTGTTTAATTATTGCAGACCCTCCTAGCCAAAGAACTACCAAAGTCATATCTAAATAACTCAATACCACACAAGGTTCTCCAGATGCATAAAATGTTCCTGAAGATAACTACTCAGAATTCAGAGGGTTCCTCAAAATGTATTTTACTGTCTAATAAGCAAATCAAGTTAATCTTTTTACCTATCATTTTAAAGAGATAATGTTAATCTTCTGGAATAGGAAAATACATTATCCCAGTTCATATTTCTATTGCTTATATGGCTTAATTCTTTTTCTTCAAAAGAGTATCAGTCCTGTGCAATAAAGCCTTTTTTGTCTAAGGTTAACAATAGTCAAGACAAGCCTGCTAACCTTGATATTATAATAATCAAAATCTATTACTTTTACAATATTAAGTCCTCTCCAAAAGTCCTGCTCACAATAATAAGGCAATCCAAGGATCCTAGTTCAAAAAAAGATACCAGCACTCATACACAATACACACTCATACACTTAAGTCAAAAGCCAATGATCTACGAGGGCCATCCAGTCTTTGATAAGGGAGCCAAAAAAAAATAAGATGGTAGAAAGACAGCCTCATCAACAAATGATGCTGGCAAATTGGTCAAACAGTAAAAATTTTAAAAAAATAAAGCTAGATCCTGACATATCATCCTTCATCAGAATCAATTCCAAAGAGATCAAAGACCTCGGTATAAAAGCAGATACCCTGAAAACATTGAAGAAAGGAATAGAAGAAACACTAGGGCTTCTTGACACAAGTCAAAACTTCCTTAATAAAGGCCCAGAAACACAGAAAATCAAAGAAAGGTTGGACAAATGGGAAAGCAAATGGGATTTGCTTTTGCACAGCAAATGATATAACTAACAAGATAAATAGAAAGCCCTCAAACTGGGAGATATTCACTGGCCATACAACAGACAAGGGCTTCATATTTCAAATATACTTAGAACTCAAAAAATTAAGTTCCCCCAAAACAAATCCTCAAAGAAACAACTGCCCTCTCAATAAATGGGACTTAAAGAGAGACTTCTATGAAATGAGAATGAGGAAATGAGAATGGCCAAAAGGTACATGAAGAAGTGCTCGGGGCTGGGGATATGGCCTAGTGGCAAGAGTGCTTGCCTCGTATACATGAGGCCCTGGGTTCGATTCCCCAGCACCACATATACAGAAAATGGCCAGAAGTGGCGCTGTGGCTCAAATGGCAGAGTGCTAGCCTTGAGCAAGAAAAAGCCAGGGACAGTGCTCAGGCCCTGAGTCCAAGCCTCAGGACTGGCCAAAAAAAAAAAAAAAAAAAAAAGAAGTGCTCAGCATCACTGGCCAAAAGAGAAATGTAAATAAAAACAACATTGAGATTCCAGCTCACCCCAGTTAAAATGGCCATTATCCAGAAAACTAACAACAATAGATGCTGGCAGGGATGTGGCCAAAAAGGAACCCTACTACACTGTTGATGGGAGTGTACACTTATTTAACCACTTTAGAAAGCAGTGTGGAGTTTCCTCAAAAGGCTAAACATAGAGCTCCTCTACGACCCAACAACCCTACTTTTTGGCATTTACCCAAAGGATTACAAGCAAAATCACACTAAAGCTACTGGCACAAATATGTTTGTCACAGGACAATTTACCATCACTACATTATGGAAGCAACCCAGGTGCCCCTTAGTAGATGAATGGATCAAGATAATGTGTACATATACACAATGGAATTTTATGCTTCTATTAGAAAAAATGACTTGGCCCCATTCATGAGGAAGTGAAAGACTTGGAAAAAAGAATCATACTAAGTGAAGTGAGCCAGAACTACAAGATTTGGAAATAAGGGGTTTATCATTGTGGTTTTTTCAATGTACCATATGAAATTATGCCTTTTTCTTTTATCTTTCTTCCCTATGGTTTTACCCCTGATGTCACTGTAACTAACTTTGGTACACTAGGAATTATATGTACATTTTTCAGAACTAGGAAAGGGGAACACCAAAATGGAGAGACAAAGGGCAAAAGGCGAACCAAGGCAACAGCAATACTTACAAGACAATATGCTGTAAACCAACTCTACCACTCAGTGGGAGAGGAGGGAATTGGGGAGGGGGAAGGTGGGATAAAAATGAGGGAGGAAGTACCAAGTTTGATAAGAAATGTCCTCACTGCCTTATGTATGAAACTGTAACCCTTCCGTACATTACTTTGACAGTAGATAAATTTAAATTAAAAAAAAGAAAAAATAGCTGATTATAAATAAATCAACCCTCTTTCAAACTGCAAAAAGAAAGCCAATGGTCTAAATACTTTCCTCTTATTACATGGATAAGCAAGACTTAAAAACATCAAACATAGCTGGGTGCTGGTGGCCCACTCTTATAATCTTATAGATCAGGAAGCTGACATCTAAGGATCATGTCTGAAGTCAGCCCAGGCAGGAAAGTCCAATAGACTTCTTTCTCTGATTAACCACAAAAAACAGAAATGGCACTGTGGCTCAAGTGGAGTACTAGCCTTGAGCAGAAAAGGAAAGCCCCCGCGTAACACAAAATAAGAGGAAACAGACAAGTACATGTTGGAAGTTTGAATGTCTAGTTAAATCAAAAGAACATTTTCTTTTCTATCTTTTACAGTTATAATGAGTCCACAGAGGTGCTTGTAAATGATGTAATAGTTCTTTTTCCACCTGTGGCAGACTGTACACCCTCAAAAATACATGTTTTTATCTTAATCCCAGAACTGTATGCTGCTTTACAAAGAAAAGTGTATTTAATCAAGGTGCTGGTGATTCACACCCATAATCCTAGCCACTTAGGAAGCTGAGATCTGAGGGATCATGGCATAAAGTTAGCCAGGGCAGAGAAAGTTATAAAACTTAATCTCCAAAATAACTGTCAAAAAGTCAGGCTGGTCGTATGTATCAAGAAGTCGAGCGTACACCAAGCAAGCAAGTTCAGTAGGCTATAAGATCTTGAGTACAAACTCAGGTACCACGGGTAGGCTGGAAGTGGATTTAAGCCTGCAGGGGAACTTAAATTGACTAATCAACTCACTATGGAATTAAGGCTTATTATCCAGATGGTCTCAATGTAATCTCAAGGGTCATCAAAAGTGAACAGAGAGCCAGAAAAGTTAGGACTGACTGATGTTAACAACCAGGACTTGACATTGCTGAAAATGGAGGGAGAGGCCATGGGCCAAGGAGAGGAGATAACATTTAGCATTGGGGAAAGGCAAAGACATAGAGCTTCCTTACAGGAGCACAGCCCTTTTAACACCCTGATAGCAGCCCAGTAAGACTTATGTCAGATTTATGGCTGACAACTATATGATAATAAAGTTGTGAGTTTTCAGCTAATGTTTGTCATTTCTTACAAGAGCAAACAAGAAACTAGTAAATTATCCAAAGTTAAGACAATATTACAAGTTTCCTTCTCCAAACTACTAGAGCATTTAAAATTTATGCCCTCAAAGTACTCATAAATTATACTATCTAACATTGTTTTCCTCATTTTTCCCTGAGTTCTTCACATTGTTTAGAGGCTTACCAAGACCTAAACACAACCTTGACTCCAGTTTTTTTTATTCCTTAGTCAATTATATCAGTGTTGAATGCATATTAGATGTTAAAAAAATCTAATTTCTTGTGTTGATTTACAACAAAATCAGACTGTGTGGATATAAAGATGGATGGATGGATCCAAGTTTTAGCCTTTTTCCACAATTACTAACGTATTTCCTAAAGACCATCTGAATTAAATGAGAAGCTCAGGGCTGGGAATATGGCCTAGTGGCAAGAGTGCTTGCCTCCCATTCATGAAGGCCTGGGTTCAATTCCCCAGCACCACATATATAGAAAAGGCCAGTAGTGGTGCTGTGGCTCAAGTGGCAGAGTGTTAACCTTGAGCAAAAAGAAGCCAGAGACAGTGCTCAGTCCCTGAGTCTCTGCCCCAGGACTGGCAACACAAATAAACAAAAATATTTTTTAAAAATGAGAAGCTCAACCACAGGGAAATGATGCCTTTTTGCTAGCAAAGCTAAAGTTGAATCAGTTCCATACTCCTAAAGATGAGCATGGCTTCTCTAATTGACTTGCTTTCTCTTATGTTGTTCTGAACATGGCATATTTCTTGCCAGCAAAGTAATTTCTAGTCAATAATCAGTTCATAGTTAAAACTCTAAGTTTGGAGATTGCCATGTACAAGAACATGACCACTTTAGCTTGGTAGCTGCTGGTCTCCATCTCCACCCAGTATCCCTGTGCGACTGAAGACATGTCCAAAAATTTATATGGCAAGGTCTTCTATAATAGCCCTGCCTCTTCCAGTCTCCCTAGCCCCACCATCCACCAGATCCCACCATTTCAATCTCATCTCAATGAAACTATTTTATTTTGGGGAACCCATTTCTATTACAAAGTGTCAAGTTTCTGTGATATTGATCATGCTGGTCTTTTACCTGGGAGGCCCTTACCTTCCTTTATGCCTGAATTTAATTAACTCCTTAACTTCTTATGTTAGAGCAAATCATGCTAGTAGATATATATGTATGTATACAATAGTTATATGGTATAATAACAGTTTACTTTCCTTTCTAGGCAAGTATGTGAGAATACATCTGTTCTTGGTCATGTGGATTTTTGGTATGGCTCCCTATCCAGATCCTTCCAGTATATGGGTTCAATCACCTGCTAGGGAAGGATCCAAAAACTTTGCTTGATAGGACCAGTTTGTAAAAATTTGGAAATTTCCAGGCCATATGGTCAATTACAACTGCTCTAACACCACTGCAGCATATGCAACCATATACAACATGGATGTAGTGAATGTCCAACATAACATTATTTATCACCTGGTGCATGCTCATAATCCCAACACTTGGGAGTCTGAGACAGGAGGATCCCAAGTTCGAGACCAGCCTGAACTACAAAGTAAGACCGTGTCTACAAAAAAGAGCAGAAACAAAAAAGATCAGTACACGAAATGTACCCCAGGCCTAACGTATGAAACTGTAACCTCTCTGTACATTACCTTGGCAATAAATAAGAAAAAGAATAAATAAATAAATAAATTTTAAGAAATAAATAAAAAAAATCCTACAAATTCCTAGTGAGATTTGGTTGGAAATTAAATCCAAAATTGTCTAATCCCTATCCTAGAGCACTGGAGTTATTTCCTGTCTGTATTTTATTAGTTGAACTCAATACTATATATTTCAATACCACAATAACTTAGAGAACAGTATCTGAAGAAGGTGGTATAACTGCATACCAACTGAAGAATTAGGATGAAGAGCTCTAGAAGTCTTCTAAATCTTACTTTACTTTGAGAGCCATTGTTGAGACTGTCATGTCAATCATTTCATAGACTCCAATAATCCGTTACTGCAGGCTTTAATCAAACCTATGGTATCTCTCTTCTACAAAACAAAAAGCACTTACAGGACAAAGATTCTGACCAATTTACCTTTTTCTATCCTAAGATAAATTGGGGGACATGACTATTTTTTTAATGAGGAAATTACCCAAAGTCTGAGAAGAACAAAAACAACAAAGCAGAGATTTCCAGTTGGCATCTTTCTGTCAATCATGAACTCATTACATAGCCCTATGTTTAAAGACGTGATCAGTCTCAGAGTCACTTAGCAGTGCATAAATACGCACATTCACACAATGTTGTCTCCCACTTCTTCCTATTAAGGATGTCATTTTATACCTATTTGACTCACTTTTGACAGTTCTCAACCATTTTTAACTCTGATTAATGCAATCTCAGAGGTGTCTGTGCCTAGCCAAGCAAATCAAGATGCTTTTCAGTAGAAAGTATAAAACACAAATTATGCATCTGCTGTCTTATCCATCCTCATTCTGAATCATGTTTACAGCTCTAGAGGAACCTCTGTGTTTATCAATACCAAGACACTGCCCAGGGATTTCTCTTCTCTTCCCCTAATAGAATATGACAGAGCTTAACTCATTCATTCACTCATTTAGTAATGTTTGCCAGGTATCTAACCAGGTGTAAGGTACTATGAAAAATGTTAAGGATGCAAAATGACCAATATTGTCACAACCTCTGTCCTCCTGACTCTGCTAGTCTGGTGACCAAGAAGTCTATCCACATAACAAATATAATAAGACTGTTAGCACCTCCTGCAGCTTATTTCTCTGAAGAAAAATTGCCATGATAAAAAAACAACACGAAAAACATTAGTGATTCTTTAAAATCTCATAATGGTGTTATCTGCAGTGCAAAGGTTAGAACATTATTGTGAGCAAACTACAAAAGTCTTGCTACAATCCTTGCTATGCAGGAGGCGGTTGAGATAACAGTTCAAAGCCAGCAAGAAAGACCATGAGACTCTTGTCTACAATGAACCACCAGAAAACCAGAAGTGAAGCCATGGCTCAAATTAGTAGAGTGTTAGCTTTGAGCAAAAAAACTCAGGGACAGTACTTAAGCCCTTAGTTCAAGCCCCATGACTGACCCCTCCCCCCAAAAAAACTACCAAAGTCTCATAGACTCCCAAACTTTGATTCAGATGTCAAAACATATGAAGTCCCAGATGTACCAGAAATATATGTGTATATATTTATACTGTCCAAATGAGGCTTTGTGGGAAAAAAAAATGGAGCTGAGCAGGTATGAAAATGGTTTTGGATAACAAGGACTGACTAGCGTGGACTCTCCGTAGAGCAAGCAGTGGCGCTACAGTGACAGTTCCTTTCATGTTTGAACTTCCCACATGTGCCCAGGAAGGAGAAGGCACACTTCTTGTGCAAATGTGGGACAAGAGGACAGAAGGAAGGCATGGGTTCTGAACACCATCAGCAAATATTAACAATGGAATCCGGCTCTTCATTACAGATACTGCCATTGTTTTGTTTCTATGGTAATAAGTCCTAGTAAGATGTACCCAACAAAGCTGTTTAAATAAATTCCATCTATGGTGACTGGAGGCAAGAATCTCATGTCTTAGCAGCGGATCGGTAAATAGTCATTTTGGCAGCCAAGAAATGTCAAAGTAGCAATGACAGGGGCTGAGGGGAAGGCAAATATCTTGACAAATGAAGTTTCTCACATACATTTCTGTAGGAAGAAGTCTGGTCTTAAGCCAAGTGAGAAGCAATGCATGTGTACATACATACATATATATAGACACACGTGTACATATATATATAGAGAGAGAGACATGTGTATACAACAATACTAGAGAAGATTTTAAATGATCAAAGAAAAAAATCTACCCTTCTAGAAGGAAGGAAAGTAGAGATTATATTCTAAATTAAAGATGAAGAAATCTCTTTTGAGATTTCCTATATGATGCTTCTATTCTCTGCCCTGTAGTTTTAGAGGCGTTAAACAGAAAGCTGATTTGCCTGGTGGAAGCTCGCTGGTGGCCCAACTTCTCATCAGGATTTTGGTCTAGTAGTGAACTTAATGCTCCAACAAACAACAAGAGTAGGATAATACAAGGAAGAAATAGGGTTCACTCCATCTCCTTCCTCACCATCCAGGGAGGTCTCTACCCAATATCAGCATGCAGTCAGGCCCACCCAAGTCAATGTTAGAAAGTACTCTACTTTTCCTCACCTCTGGTGTCAGGGAGGCCATAGGAATCTGAATTTCTGCCACCATCCAGCAGTTATGAAATGGAGTGCTGTGGATCAAGGCAGAGGAGTCTCCACTGCCACCCAGATTTCCCCATTGTCAGTGGGATCCAGTGTAAGTGGAGGTTCTGGATTCACTCTGCAGCAACAAAGCACCTTAGTTTCTCTCCCTTCCATTCCCCTCCCTCATTGCCATGGGGATCCCAATGGAGAGTGAAGGTTGGTCACACACCTCACTGTGAACAACCAGAGCAAGTCAGTACTTCACTTGTTGAGAATTTCCAACCCACTCTTCTTCAATGAGAATGCAAGTTGGCATTGTCTCGGTCAGGGTGGTATCAGGGCCCAGTGGGAACTGAATAAAAACAACTATGCTTCAACAATGGGGAGCTTAAGGCAGTGATGCTACCAGGACAACTTGGGTAGCAAGGCACATGGGGTTCAGCAGCCCTCTCTTTGCACTTCCAAACTTTGGGGAAAGGTAAAATGGGAATTTTCTAATTCAATCATTTTCTTCTATGGAAATGAGCTTTTTCTTCTCTGCCCATTTAGACATTTTTTTCTCTTTTCACTTAATCATTCAGAATGCAACACTTGACTCATGGATGGTGTTTCATTTTTGTCTTGAATACTCAGCTGTTCCCAAATTTCAACACTGGAGCTGTGTGATTATGTCCTTCCAACATGATTCCTCTTTCCTTTAAGCAGCCTACCGAGTTCCCACTCAGGCCCACAGGCAACATTTTCTGGTGGGGAGGGTTAGGACACAGTGTAAGCTAAGAGGATAGGAAAAAGTCAGGAAATTGTACTCAGGAAAGTTCCTAGTAAGAACAGACAGAGACTGAGAACAAGGCTTGACCACAGAGGTCTAATGTTGAAGTGCAGAAGTCAGAACATCCTCTAATAGATATAGTGATTGTAAGATCAATGTTAGAGATATGAGAAAAGGGAGAGAAGTTACAGAATTGAGTCTAACATCACCAACCAAACTGGAAACCGGGTTAGACTAACAAAGACCTGAATGAACTATCCTCTCAGTTGCAAAATAATATCATTTGAATTTTCTACTGCTTTTAATACACAGTGTTCAATATTGAATTCAAAAAGCCACACCCATTTGACCCATTATCAAAAGGAAAAAAGTAGAAAACAAAATTAGGCCCACAGTGATAACACACTGTGTTAACATGCACGGACCTTAAAATAACTGTGATGAATCTGTTTAATAAAACAGAGTAAATATTGAACAAAGTAGATGAAAAGAGGAAGACTTGCAAGAGATAATTGGAATTTTTCTAAGAAGAATCAAATGAATATTTAAATGTTTTAAATGACACCCTAAGATGCACTTAACACATGTTTTCATTCTGTCTTGCTTTTTAATGAATATATTGGAAGATGTGAATTTTCTCCCTACTACTCAATAGATGGGTTAAACAGAAGATTGAAACCAATTTGAGCACACTCCAGGAGAAATAAACTCTGCTGATTTAGCTTAGTCATGTCATTAAACAAATAATCAATAAGCAAGCAGCAGCAACTCTCCAAGGAAGTTTAATATCTACAATATATTATCTGAAATGTATTCAATAGAAAAATTAGATTATTTTCAACAAATGATTAGACCATTAGATATCAACCTTCAAATGGTAAACTTTAAACTATAAACTGTATATGTAACTGCCCCATAAAACAGCCAGACACAGGGAGCTGTCACCTGTACTCCCAAAATAGTCAGTTGAGATTTGAGGATCACAATTCAAAACCAATATGAGAAGACAAATTAGAGATTCTGATCTCTAATTAACCAGAAATAGCCAGAAACAGAGGTATAGCTCAAGTGATCAAGTATGACACTTGAATATAAAATTCAAGCAAGAGTGAGAAACACTGAGTTGAAGCCCTAGCACCAGTGCATACACATAAAAAGAGGAACACATGAATGGTAAGGAAATAAATGAGAATGATACTCAGTGCAAACTAAAACCACAATACAAATCACCTATGCTCCTTATAAATGGAAAAACTGATTCAAATATCAACTTCATCCCAAAATACCCTCATGAAAACATTCAAAATACTTTTTTGACCAAAATACTTTTTTGACCAAAAATACTTTTTGACCAAATACCTGGGCATTCAGTAGCCCAGCCAAGTTAACACACGAAATTACTCATTACTCCTACCTACATATCTACATAAAACATATATCCACACTGAGAAACTTTATATACAGTGATTTAGTCATAATCAGCAAAACTGATTTCTTTATTAACTAAAGCAAAGTGCAAACACATGCTACAACATGTATAAATCTCAAAATCACTATGCTAACTGAAAAAGTCCTCATCCAACACATTATGCATTGTGATCTATTTCTATGATACTCTCCCTGAAAGAGGCAAACAGGTAAGAAAAGAGATCCATGGATCTAGCAATCCAGTGAGGGTCATGACTCTAAAGCGGCACAAGAGAACTTTTAGAAGATAGGAAAACTCCCCACCTTCATTGTGATGGTGGTTAAATGAATACATTTTTGTCAAACTGAAGCATACAATCAAAGTAAATTTTCCTTTGTATTCATTGTATCTCAGTAAAACCTGATTTAAATGGCATCAGTTTTGAAGGGAAAATATGTAGTTCTAATAACTTAATATTAAGCCTGTAAAGCAAAAGCAAAAAAAATCTCCCTCTTCTAAATGGTTTATCTCCCAAAAAGTGACCCTTTCCTGAGCCTTACCACGTCTCTGCTACCTACCAAGTCTTATCTGCATCTCCACCCAGCCAGGATTCTGGTCTGATCTGTTCTATTTCCCTTTCAGAGAAGGTTCCTTCCCTCAGATCCAGGCCTTCTTCTGAACAGTCTCACATAACACCGATCCAGGGATTGGCTCCAGGGTGCCAATGATCTTCTGATGTGCATTTCTTCCCATGTTTCCATGAATTGGCATCCTCAGAGTTTGATGCCTCTTATTCTACAGGTTATATGTGATTTTACTTGGTCTCCTTGGATTCATAAAGTTGGAAGACCATGAAGAAATTTAGACTCTGTAAATTATTTCACTGCTCAAGACAAGTTGTTCTGCATGTTACCTGTCCTTAAGAATTTGTTGATGCTTCTTTCTTTGCCTGATCCATAGCTAAATGTCTTAATTTCCCATGAGGTCTTAAACAGTGTGAATTACCGTCTGCTTATACACAGCAGTTTGTCAATTATCTTGGCAAATTCTTCCTAAGTTTTTTGTTTTTTTGTTTTTTTGGGGTTTTTTTGGCCAGTCCTGGGGCTTGGACTCAGGGCCTGAGCACTGTCCCTGGCTTCTTCTTGCTCAAGGCTAGCACTCTGCCACTTGAGCCACAGCACCACTTCTGGCCATTTTCTGTATATGTGGTGCTGGGGAATCGAACCCAGGGCCTCATGTATACGAAGCAAGCACTCTTGCCACTAGGCCATATCCCCAGCCCCCCAAAGTTTTACTAAACGATGGTTTACATGAAGAAGAACTTATGGTAGGAGTATGTTTCAAAATTCCCAAATAATCTTACATTTAAGTACATAGACACCAAGCTGTTTGGTGATTATCACATAACTCGCATTTGCTTACAAAGTTTTTACATTACAATCCCTAATGGGTTTTATGCTCTCTAAAAATTAGGTAAGTTAAATAATTAATACTAAAACTATGACAAAAGATAAAACAACACCCATTTTGAGTCAAATCTAATTCATGTGCATTTCAAAAAAATCTAGTTGATGTAACTTTTTAAGCTAAGAGTGTTATGCACATTTATTGTATTAACCACAAAATCAAAATGAAATATATAGTAGCCTTTGGCATAGAAGTAGCAATTAAAAATGTCTTGGAGAGAATTAATTTTGAAAATTGACTTAGATGACCAAGAGTATTAACCTTATTGGTTAAAAAGTCTCCCTGATAGAGGCGTATAATTCCATTTTGTATATGTACCACATTTTCTTGATCCATTCATCTACTGAGGGGCATCTGGATTGTTGGGGAAGTGGCGGGGGGAGAAAAATGAGGGAGGAGGCAACAAGTTTAATGTGAAATGTACTCACTGCCTTACATATGAAACTGTAACCCCTCTGTACATCACCTTGACAACAAATAAATCAATTTTTTAAAAATCTCCCTGAAAAACCTTAGCATAATATCAGTTAAAATTGGTGTAACCCTAATTTGTGAGCTGCTAGATTTAACCTTGATGTCAATTTAGCTAAAATAAATTTTACACAGGAAATATATCACAGATACATTATTTTAGTTCTGCCTGTTCCAATACAGTCTTATTTGATTCAAATAAATCTCAAATAATCTTTTAGCACAAGATGTAAACCTCAAAGACTTAAGAATATCAAGGTAATTTTTGCTAGCCATTGGGTAAAGTCCCAGGGAAATTGAGCTTTGAGGTATTTTTGATCATCAGATTTTATTCCTGCGAACTGAGTAGCCTGCCATGAGAGACTATCAGCAGATAATTAGAAAGATATATATTCATTTGAGAGGTCATTGTCTTCCCTGGGATAAAGAGGTTGGCATTAAGACACGAAGATTTCAAGCAACCTTGCAGGATCACTGCAAAAGGTACCTGGGTGCCATGAGTGAGGGCCTCCCCTTGATAGTCTAACTCTACCCAGTCATGAACCATGACAAGGACAAGACCTGACCCCAGGAGAAGGGTTTTATCCCTTTTCTAGTGGCTCTGAATGTCCCTGTGTGCAAATGGGAAACAAATATTTCTTGCATAGGGAAAGACTAAATTAGCTTTTCTCAAGGAACACTGCAGGTTCAATAAATACCAAAGGCTACAGTCTCACACATTCTATGCAGTGAAGAAAGATCTTTTTCAACATGCATCCGTGTACACTCCAGATGTTCTCACTAGATATACTGAATTAACAGAGGGAAAGATGATTTTTGGCAATGTTTTTAAATTCATTCGTGTTTAGAAAGTTTATGGCTGTGGGAAGTTAGCAATTGGATTAGAAGTAACAAGTCCCATGTCCAAGGACATAAGTGGTCATAAAGTAGAATTCTGAGATTTCTATTAGTTTCTCTGAGTGGAATTAGGGGGTCATCCAATGCACAGCTCAGCCAATCCACTTAGCCTTCTCAATTCTGTATCAATGGCAGAAGTCAAAGTATAGAGGAATGAATGGTGTTTATGTCAGGAAAACTCCAAGGGCACTCAGGAAACAAAATGACAAGAGAATGAACTGCCAGTTTAGTTCAGTGACCACTTTCTAATTTCAAGAAAAGGATGTTCTGTTATCAGTAAAGCAGATTCTAGCAGTGATATCTGCACAGTTTCATAGACTTGGAAGGGAACTATTGAGAAGAAAATGTTACCTAAAACTAGCTTGTTTTTCTGAGAGGCTGAACTGGGCTTTAAGATATATTTCTTGTGATAGAAAGTCAGTATTCAGACATAAATCTTCTTTATGTTTGTATGTGTGTGTACATATGCACAAGTATATCTATGTACAAATGGGACATTTTTCTCTTTTACCCACCAGTTCTCATGGAATGGGGGGAGGCCTTGGTCACATGGTCTCTCTAGCACTGATGTTCCTATGCTTCCTGTCCAAGTGACTTCGCTTTGCCAGGACATTTCCTTTATGTTCTGGAGTAGGGGCAAAGGTGACAACGAGAAGTGAAAACCAAAATCATCTCACGATTACCATGTTTGCTACTGATTTTACTGTGTAAATGTAAAAGCCTTGCTCTCCCTCAAGTTTCTCCAAAAACATGTCATTTTCCTCATCTAGACGAAGGTTGAAAACATTAATTAGACAACGAAAGGAGGAGGAGGAGGAGGAGGAGAGGAGGAGGAGGAGGAGGAGGAGGAGGAGGAGGAGGAGGAGGAGGAGGAGGAGGAGGAGGAGGAGGAGGAGGAGGAGGAGGAGGAGGAACAGAAGCCAGGATCTGGTAGCTCATGACAGTCATCCTAGATACTCAGAAGGTTGACAGCATAAATATCTCACTTGGAGGTTATCATAGGCAAAAACATTCTTGAAATCTATCTTTAAAAAATAACTGGCAGGGGCTGAGAATATGGCCTAGTGGTAGAGTGCTTGTCTCACATACATGAAGCCCTGTGTTTGATTCCTCAACACCACACATATAGAAATAGCCAGAAGTGGTGCTATGGCTCAAGTGGCAGAGTGCTAGCCTTGTGAAAAAAGAAGCCAGGGACAGTACTAGGGCCCTGAGTTCAAGCCCCAGGAATGGCAAAAAAAAAAAAAAAAAACTAGAAAAGATTCTTATATATCACCCTGCATCAGAATCAATTCCAAATGGATCAAAGACCTCAAGATAAAAGAAGGTACCCTGAAAATATTGAAGAAAGGAATAAGAGAAACACTAGGGTTCCTTTGCACAAGGTGAAATTTTCTTAACAAAGGCTCATAAACACAGCAAATCAAAGAAAGGTTGGACAAATGGGATTGCATCAAGCTACAGAGCTTTTGCACAGCAAATGATATAACTAACAAGATAAGTGGAAAGCCCCTCAGACTGGGAGAAGATCTTTCCTGGCCATACAACCGACAAGTGCTTCATATCTAAAATATACTTAGAACTCAAAAAATTAAGTTCCCCAAAAACAAATCCTCAAAGAAACAACTGCCCTCTCAATAAATGGGACTTAAAGAGAGACTTCTCTGAAAAGGAAATCAGAATGGCCAAAAGGCATATGAAGAAGTGATCAGCATCACTGGCCATAAGAGAAATGTAAATCAAAACAACATTGAGATTATACCTCCCCGTAAAAATGGCCATTATCCAGAAAACTAACAACAATAGATGCTGGCAGGGATGTGGCTAAAAAGGAACCCTACTACACTGTTGATGGAAGTGTACACTTGTTCAACCACTTTAGAAAGCAGTGTAGAGGTTCCTCAAAAGGCTAAACATAGAGCTCTCTATGACCCAGCAACCCTACTTTTGGGCATTTACCCAAAGGATTACAAGCAAAATCACACTAAAGCTACTGGCACAAATATGTTTGTCACAGGACAATTTACCATCACTACAATATGGAAGCAACCCAGATGCCCCTTAGTAGATGAATGGATCAAGGAAATGTGGTACATATACATAATGGAATTCTATGGTTCTATTAGAAGGAATGACTTAACCCCATTTGTGAGGAAATGAAAAGGCTTGGGGAAAAAAGGCATACTAAGTGAAGTGAGCCAGACCCAAAGAAACATAAACTCTATGGTTTCCTTCATTGGAAACAATTAGTACTTGTCTAGGAAAGTCCTTGCTGATGAGCACAATAGCTCATAGCAATGTATATATGATCATGTAAAATGGTCCTAAGTGAAATAAACTACAATGTAAATAGTGGTTTATCTTTGATGTTGTTATTCCCAATGTATCCTATGAAATTATGCCTTTTCCTTTTGTCTTTCTTTCCCATGTTTTACCCTTATTGTCACTCTAACTTTGTTACACTGGGTATTATGTATATGTTTATCAGAACTAGGGGAGGGGAACACCAAAATGGAGAGATGGAGGGTAAAAGCCCAATCAATGCAACAGCAATACTTACAAGACAATATGCTGTAAACCAACTGTAGATCTCAGGGGAGGGGAGTGAAGGAACCAGGGAAGGGGGAAGGGGGAAGAAAAAAAGGAGGAGGCAACAAGTTTGATACGAAATGAACTCACTGCCTTATGTATGTAACTATAACCCCTCTGTACATTACTTTGACAATAAAATAAATAAATAAACAAAATAGTTATAGGTGGGACTGTAGGCATAGCTCTGGTGCAAGTGTGAGTCCCTGGGTTTCAGTCCCACCTTCAGCAGGTCTACACATGCAGCACTAGCAACAGATCCTGGAATGGAAGAAAGAGGACAAGGTCAGGCTCCCCCTGTCCTTTCCTAGTGACATTAATCATGGTCTTTTAAATGGGGCCCTATCTTTCTCTGTGCAGAAGGCCATCAAATGAACCTGCGAAAGATTTCAACAGGATCCCAAGGGTCATGGTGTGGAGAGCTGCTGGTCTGGCTGGGCCTGGGCAGTCATCATGTCAGAAATGAAGTCAGTGCTGGTTCTTTTTCAAGAGAAAGCCTTTAAGTCTGAATGGAAAATTACTGCTAGCTTGTTTGCATAGAGACTTCTAAACTGGACAAAGTTCAGGCATTGCAAAGCCCATAGATACACAGGACAGATTAGAAGGTGGCTAATTAGCAAGGGGAAGAATGAATTCCAATAAAATGAGAAAATAAGTATGTACCAGAGAGTACATACCCAGAAGATCCTTCCCACTACAAAACAAAGAGGATGGAGGCAGCCAACATCCAGCTTCACAACTTCAACCAACCTAATGAGGTGCATGTATTAGAATTACCCAATAGAAAACAAAGGAATCTAGGGGACATCCAAGAGGAAATGTAAACTGCGTAGCACTCAACCAATGAGAGATCCCCACATGCAATGGATATATAACTGCTTGTTGTCAATTCAGACAGCACACCTGCCTTTAGACAGACACTAGATCTTGCAAGACCACCATTAAAGTCTAGGCAAGAAGGACATGAGGACAGAGAAAATTAGGGAGGTCTTGTCAGAAGAGAGGGCTCAAGGGAAATAACTCCAGAAATGACTTCACTTCCTTGACAACAGATCAAAGAGATCTTAGAACCCTGGTTTCCAGACACCCACAGTCCACAGCTTAGCTCACATGTGTAGACAGCAAGTATTGTATTGAGAAACATATTTCTCGCTGTCCCTTAATTTCTAGAAGCTTAGGCCTCAATGAAGGCCATAGCACGTGTTTGGCAGCATCAACAGATGCTGGGTCCACCCTTGCTTCTGTCACCTCTGGAAATTTTTCCAGAGGACTTCACAGGTGACATGGGGCAGCTCAGGAGAGTTAATGGCCTGCCGACCCACCACTGTGATCTCCCTAGTCATCATCTGCTCTCCCTGTCCGTGTGTGTGTGTGTGTGTGTGTGTGTGTGAGAGAGAGAGAGAGAGAGAGAGTTTGTGTTTATGCACATGCATGCATGCATATATGGGGGGTTCAATTCTTTCCAGGTATTTCAGTACACTGTGGCCAGGAATCTTCTAGTTTTCTAGAACTGTCCCTCCTTGGTTCTATTCCGGGATGAAGATCAATTGGCCCCAGGCATGGACATGGCACACTGGCATCGCTGCTAGGCCACATGTTGCCTGCCCAGGCCATCTGGGACATCTTCATCCCCACTTGCCTGCCCACCTATAGGTTTGCTCACACCCAGGACTGCACCTGCTATGCCAAGGGTGAGTACCATATCTGATATGATGGGATTTCTACTTGGAGGTGAAGCCTTGGAAATTCTCGGACATGGGGTGTTCAGAGAAGCAGTCTTATTGGCTGCTGCTGGTACCTGTGGTATAAACCATGGAAGTACTGGTCTGGGCTGTCCTGTGGAGTATCCTGTCCAGGGATGTGGGCTCTTTTCTGTGACTCTGCTTCTCTGGCTCCAGCTTCACTTATCTGAGACCTTAGACAAAGCAGTCTATGAAGATGGTACCAGATTCTATCTGTGAAGAGGGTCCCTAAGCTAGGAGAAGACAGAGCATGGGGTGGCTGGGGCCAGAGAAAGGGACCCTAGGCTCACAGGATTATCAGGAAAGGAGCTGGTTGTCCTCATACATTGCATAGATATGAAGAATCTACAGTGGAAGGTCCTGTTTCCAACCAGTGAGCATAGATGAATGAGAAGAGCAAGAAAATCCCAAGTATCCTGGGCTCTAGAGCCAATGGAGAGTCAGTCAGTAAGGCTAGAACTGTCAGAACGACATGAGGACATGATTCTAGATCAATAACATGAGGACATCCTCTAGACAGGAGGACACTCTTGCCCACTCCAGCAAGGCTGTCATGCCACACGGCCTGCTTAGCAAGCTAGGGATCTTTGGGCTGGGGGGAGGTGACAATTGTGTGTGGAGTGGGAGGTGACAATTGTGTGTGGAGGGGGATGGGCAAACTCTTGTCATTCTCACTAGAGCACTTAGGTGTGGGGCTTTGTCTGTAGGAGGAGGAAGACACCAGGCTGGGGTGCTGTTCTGAGCACTGGTAGAGGCTGGGGCTCCGAACTTAATCCATCCTCACCACAACCCATTCCAGCCAGGCTTGCCCAAGTCACCATGGGCTACAAAGTAGGGGTGGCAGCATTTCTCCTTGGTCACAGCCCCTCAGATCATTCTAGGAGTGTTGGTGAGAGCTCAGAGCCAGGCTGTGCCACCTGGACAAAGGTGTGCCAGAAACAGAAGCCTGCAGGTGGTTCATGAAGAATGAGGCAGCAGAGCACTATACCGGCTAGGCAGGACAACAACCCTTATTTTCATCTATGGTCCAGTGACCCAGGAGAGAGAGAACAGAGGGAGTAGAACTTCCAGAATAGGACAGAACTGCTCACATTTGGGCATGGAACCTCCCTAGAGTTTCGGGGGGGGGGGGGGTAGGGCGGGGTCACTGAATGGTGAGCAACAATCACAGGATGAGGAGGGAGGTCAGGGGAGTTGCTGGCCTTTTGTCTGACCCTGCTTCCCACTCACCTTCCCTTCCTGCTGCCACCATTCTCCTGGGCACATGGTCGGACTGCTACCTGGAGGAATTCTTCTAATCCTGCAGTGTCCCTGCCTCAAGCAGCTCCTGGCTCACCTGAAGTTCCATATGTCTGGATCAGACCTGCAGTTCTGCTCATACTGTCTCCTGGCACAGAGGGAGTTTCATGCACAGTTGTACAGATGACTTCTTAGGTTTACATATAGACATCTTACTACTTTGTCATTGTAGATTTTATTGTGTTGTGTTTTGTCCTTTAAAAATTATTTTCATTGACTCATGATATGAGTACATATTTGCGATATCCACAGGATGTTTTGCTCCATATCCATTAAATAAAATTAAACTCAGAAGAATTAGCATTTTGGCATATGCATTACCTTTCCCTTCCTCTTTCCTCCATTGAATCTTTCCAGAAATTTAACCCTGTAATTGTTCATCACTCTCTCCCTTCCTTCCCTCACCTTAGCTTCAGTCTTCAGTATGAATATTTATTTATATGTTTACATATACATGTATATATATACATATATATGTATATTTTTGAAAAAGATCATTAGTCTCACAGAGACTTCTTAATTGCAGATGGGGATGGGAAAAGTAAAACAAAGGTTAGATAATATAGAAATACATATTGAAGAAGGACAAATATACAAGAAACAGGTTCTTTCAAACCATGAAAATAAAAAAACATTAAAATATGTATCTACATAACAAATGTCATTTGTTCCAGAAAATGTAAAGATATACAAGATGTAAAGAACTAGCCGCATAAGCCTAACAAGGAAAACAACAATTCATCAGCATATTAGTGAGAATTGCATAAAAAGTATACCAAACATTATATTTGTATATACATAGAGGTACTCTCCATTGTGCTCATGAGATATTCTATTTTGGTAGTACTGAGCAACAAGACACATCTATAGCCCCTTTATACATTGCCTATTTTTTGCAATGTGTTTCTCTCACATTAAAGATTTCTGAAACCTAGACTGTGATCTCCTTATTTGTGTTTTCCCATAGCACTGGGGAGAACAGCAATGAAGAATTTAAGCAGCCATTGGGTGCAATGAGTTTTCATAGAATCTTCCCTGAGGTGGCCTCAAACCACAATCTCCACATCATATACCCCTAAGATTACACATGAGGCTACAATTCATCATCAACCTGACCTACCTCATTTGTTCCAGAGACTTCCTGAGAGCGTTGATCTGAAACCATGCTCAGAAAAGTCAGCATAACCCTGGGACTCCCAGGCTTTTCCTCTCCAATTGATAGCATGCAAAGTTTATGGAGTAGAGGGAGCTAGAAAGGTGCATGTAGGCCCTGTTATCAGCCCCAACTGAGACTAAGCCTAACTGTAGTAAGGCTTACTAGAATTAATCTGCCAGAACAATTCCATCTTGGACCAAGCCACCAGTTGGCTTTCCTGCTGCAGAGCAAGCCATCCTTCCCAAGGCTAGACAGTATTTGCTGAGAATGTTAGAAATACTGGGAAGGGAAAGGCTTACTGTGCACTAGCATATGAAACTCCCAGATTCTGGTTGTGTCTGTGCCCTGGAGTTTCCTCTGGTTTGGGGGCACTAAGTTTTTCTCTCAGGCCAGGTCTCTGCAATAGACATAGAGCCATATACAACAAGAGCTTGGTGGGCAGTGTGCCACTGTTCTAGCTGACTTGGGTGAACTCAGTCAGTAGATGCAGCCTCTGTAGTTTTTCACTGCTCTGTAAGTAATGCCAGACAATTATGTATAATGTAGACAAGCAAGATGAACGCTCACAAACATGTTGGAGAGATGTGGGTGGCAGACATGGACCCTCCTTCACAGAGAAGATGTTACTGCGGAGTGAAGAGTGTGGGAAGGTTCCACTATCCTGGTTCCAGTGCATGGTTTGTGGGTCTCCTCCATGCATTAAGAATGGTTGGTCAGGCTGGGGATATAGCCTAGCGGCAAGAGTGCCTGCCTCGGATACACGAGGCCCTAGGTTCGATTCCCCAGCACCACATATACAGAAAACGGCCAGAAGCGGCGCTGTGGCTCAAGTGGCAGAGTGCTAGCCTTGAGCGGGAAGAAGCCAGGGACAGTGCTCAGGCCCTGAGTCCAAGGCCCAGGACTGGCCAAAAAAAAAAAAAAAAAAAAAAAAAAGAATGGTTGGTCAGGCCATGTTACTTGGTAGCTCTGAGTATTTACATCAAAGTCCAGAGAATTCATGAATAGTTTCATGATGTATCTGAAATGTCTAGAGAAATAAGAACAAGTCTTACCAAAAATTAGCAGATAAAAATAAATAGAAACCAAGCTCAGTGACTCACACCTGTAATCCTAGCAATTCACAAGGCTGAGTGAGATATCAGAATCTTGGTTCAAAGCCCGCCTATTTAGGAAAAGTCAGTAAGACTTTTATCTCTAATTAACTACTAAGATAAAGGAAGTGAAGCTGTGGCTCAAGCGGCAGAATGCTAGTCTTGAGCAAAAGGACTCGGGGACAGCTCCTAGGCTTTGAGTTCAGGCCCCAGAACTACTGAGCACACACACACACACACACACACACACACACACACACACACACACACACAAAGTAAAAGTGGGGCTGGAAATATGGCTTAGCGGTAGAGTGCTTGCCTTGCATGCATAAGGCCCTGGGTTTGATTCCTCAGTACAACATAAACAGAAAAAGCCAGAAGTGGCACTGTGGCTCAAGTGGTAGAGTGCTAGCTTTGAGCAAAAAGAAGCCAGGGACAGTGCTCAGGCCCTGAGTTCAAGCCTCAGGACTGGCAAAAAAGAAGAAGTATAAAACAAGGGTGACAGGTAATGGTAATACAAATCACCAAACAATTTCTAACTGAACATATGTAGTTCCTGAGACTAGGAATATGGCCTAGTGGCAAGAGTGCTTGCCTCCTATACATGAAGCCCAGGGTTCGGTTCCCCAGCACCACATATATAGAAAATGGCCAGAAGTGGCGCTGTGGCTCAAGTGGCAGAGTGCTAGCCAGGGACAGTGCTCAGGCCCTGATTTCAAGGCCCAGGACTGGCAAAAACAAACAAACAACAACAACAGCAACAAAAAACCAAAACACATATGTAGTTCCTGGAGGTAATTGTTGTGGAATCATTAAAAGTATTTGATACACGAATCTTAAAGATGAAATGTGTGTTCACAAACCAAAGACTTAAAAAATATACCATTTAAAAGTTCTTTTCAGTTATGGAAATTGTGAGTTTTTTTTCATTTTCCACCATTTACTCTTGTTATCAAAAATAGTTCAACTCTTCTTGCAAAAGAAAAACAAGATAGTACATACTGGACACATACATCACATTTTCTTCCTATGGCTTTAGCCCACCCCCACCCCACCAAAAGACCAAAAAGAAAAAAAAGAAAAGAAAAATACATGCGCGCACACACGCACGCGCGCGCGCACACACACACACACACACACAAAGACAAAACAACTCTACCTGACCACATTGTGAGATACTTTTTAATATAAAAGATGACTTGTGAAAGTGACCAGAAATTCAAACAAACAACAGAAATAAAAAGAAAGATGACTTTAATGTGATGTAATGTTATAGTAACCAAGGGAGAATAGACCAGTGACAAAATGAATGTGAACCTGGAAACCTTAGCAACAGCAAACTCCAAAAGGTGTGCTTCCTGTATGACTACTGCAGTAAAAATCTGCTCATTAAAACACAGTTATTCTTAAGAGATGAACAGAAAGGCACAATGTCTATGCGCATCTGATCATACAAAATATTATTTATCAAAATGAACTCCAGGAAATGAAAACAAGAGGTATTTTCTTTCTTACTGATTTTGTTTTCTTTCCTTTTTGTTCTGTGTGTTCATCTATCTGTCTTTGGAAGTATAAGAGGAGACACAGTAATGGAGGACAAACAGTAAACAAATGCAGCAGTGGTATTCACTAGACACTCTGTTGAAAGTGAACTATACAACTTGTGGTTGGGGATATGAGTGAAAAACTGAGAGAGAGCAAGGGAGGAGTGATACTGTCCCCAAAAAATGTACTCTTTACCTGACTTAAGTAACTGTAAACCCCTCTGTACATCAAATTTATAATAAAAAATTTTAACATAGTAATAAGATAAACATATCAACTTCTATATATGCTTCTTATGAAATATTAAGCTTATAGTCATGATCTTTTGAAAAATTAATCTAAGATCTTGATTAGCCCAAATTAAAATAATAAAATGTCAAGCTGCTATCAATGGCTCAATGCTTGTAATCCTAGCTACTCAAAAAGCTGAAATCTGAGGATCTCTGTTCAAAGTCAGCCTAGGTAGGAAAGTCTGTGAAACTCTTATCTCAATTTAACCAGCAAAAGGCCAGAATGGAGGTGTGGTTCAAGTAACTGAGTGCCAGCCTTAAGCAGAAAAAAGCTAAAGGACTACACTCAGGCCCAGAGTTCAAGCTCTAGTATCTATACACATATACATACAAACACATACACACAGCGATAAAAGGAACTTCACAATACAAACTGATCTGCTGAAAAGAATAAAATTTTCCATTTCCACAATTCAAAAATTCACGTATTTGTTAGAATATAAACATAAGCCACATGTTTTTATATAAAAGGGTAGCTATGTAAAATTGTCAAGATGAGATATAAAGAAACAAAGATACAGAACATGTACCATTCTTGCACAGTAAAGGACAGTAAGAAAGTGGTGAGTTTTCTGTTGTTACCAGCAAAAGCCATCACCTCTTTTACAAAGAAGACATAACAACAAGGCTCCATCACAAGACATGGCTAAAGGACAGGTTGTAGAATGTTAAAGATGGAAGTTAGACACATGGTATCAAACATAAAATAGAAACTTGTTCAAAACACTAAATGTTCCTCTACAAGCTGTCAGGTCACAGATGGAAAATTGATCTTCCAGAGACCCTCCTTATGTAAATTCTAGATAATTTACTCAAGATCATGGCTAAGGCTAAAAGATATTACTAGTCAGGCCTCTGAAGACATTTTTATGTACCTAACCTAACAACCATCTGTCTATAGTTCCCTTTCTAACCCCTCCAATAAAATTCTATGTGCCTCACACACAAAGATTATTAAGAAAAATGGCACAGGCATGGCTAAATTTTAAGTCTTCAGTTTCATTCCCTATTTTGTCTTAAGAAAATAAAAATAATGGCAATGATTTATAAACAACTGAATGATGATCTCACAGGTCAGTGAGATCAAGGCCTAGAACATTCTGCCCAGCTCGGTAGCCAGTGCAGTTAGATTGCCCACATAAACACAGGCTGCCTCCTGGTTTTTCAAGGGCTGGCACTGCATTTCCTCCCAAGTTTATAGCAGGGGAACAGGTAGGCCCCAGGGAACCGCAGTGGCTGGAAGTGAATTGTTTTTAACACTTATTCAGGTGGTATAGAATCTTGGATCTAAGACAAAATGGGAGTGCCACTCCCTCCTCCCCCACCTTCCCAACTGCCACCTCTTTTCTGCAAGGACAGTTTCCAGAGATTCCAGAATCTGTCAAAGGTTATTTCTCCTTAAAACAATTACTCGAGGAGCAGAGAGTTGCTGTTAAAGGCATGGGAAGGTGAGGGCAGAAGGTAGGGTGGCACAAGTGGCAATTCATTCCATCCTGACAGTGTTGGTGAGAAATTTCATTCCTTTGTCTTCAGGCTGAAGGGAAGAGAGGAGTCTGTTTGACACTTAGGCAGATGGGGGCACTGTGAGTAGCAGGAGATCTTTGGCAATGGGATGTTGTGGGGAGGTACAGGGTGGTCTGAGGAACAGATGAACCCCAGGATTGGGCACTCCTAAGACCTTCAGGGATTGGGCAGCAGCCACCCTGTCAAATGTTGTATCAGCTGATGAGGAGGTGGACACCTTTCCCCAAGCCATGCTTGACTGTCTCCAGGAAGGCTACAAATTAAGGCTCTAATTTGTTAGCTATATTACCCAAGGGAGAAGCCTATTTGGGGATAGAGTAATTCGGGGTGCCCTAGGGGCCAAGTAGACATAGGACCCACTGGGTTTGAATCTAAACATTCAGACCCAGGACATCGATCTAGAGGCTCTGTGTGGCTCTGTGCTCTTTTTCCCTAGAGCAGAGGCTGCTGATGGTCAGAGAAACACTGTGAGATACAGCACAGCTGGAGCTGTGGACAGCCCAGGGCTTTAAAAGTGTCCCTGACTGGCTGGCAGTAACACACACATGAAATCCTGGCTGTTCATAAGGCTGAGATCTGAGGACCACTGTTCAAAGTTAGCTGGGAAAGACAAACTTATGAGACTCTCATCTCCAACTAAGTATAAAAACTGGAAGTGGAGCTGTGGTGTGAGGAGTAAAACCACCAGCCTAGAGCAATAAAGCTAAGGAACTATACCCAGGCCCTGCATTCTATCTCTAGAGCTAACAAAAAAAAGGGACTGTCAAATTCAATGAGTATCTTTCCTGACTTTTCCAGTATCTTCTGTATATAGAGGAGCAGCATGCACAGCCTTGCTAATGCAGCATACTGTCTGTATGAGTGCGCCCCTGGTAGAGGCACCATCCAAGTGCACAGAGGCAGACTTTCCTGCCTACCATCAGGGGTGTAGAAGAGAGAGAAAGATTTCCTTATGATCTTGAACTCTACCCAGGTGAGGAATGCCAGGACACTGTGGTCAAGAAGATGCCTAAAACTTCGTGGTCCTCTCCTTTATGACTCACCTGCACATGGAAATGCTAGCTGACTGGAATCTGGTCAGAGATTCAAGATCATCTTTCCTTGATCACCTTCAGGGTCCTGGACAGGTCAGTCATCTCTGGACCTCAGTTTTTTCATCTCATTTATGGGGGGGGGGGGTTGTGAAGCTTGGGGAGCTAATGTTTCTTTCACAATGGTGATTCTGTGTTTATTACACAGTGTTTAACCATACTACAAACTTAGAAAGTAACCAAAACTTCCTTATCAAATTTATGAAAACACTAGAAATGGCAAGCCATCTTTTTAATTGGAGCCCAATAGCTGTTTCTTTTCCACTAAGTTTTGTCCACCTAGTTTCTGCATCCTCATTTGCTTAGCTAATGAGAACAGCATATCACCCACCATAGATAGAATTTATCTGCAAATTAAAGCAACAAATGTAACTATTTTATTTCCTAGGGAGAATCATTTTGAAATCCAGCACAAATTAAAAATGAGGCAATTTAGGTTTCGCTCGTACAGTAGTCAGTTTTCATTACTGTAACAAAAAACCTAAGCAGGTATAACTATAGAAATGAATGTTTTCTTCATCTCCTAACTGAAGGGTCAAGGGCAAGGCACTGGTACTAACTTGGCTCTGGTGGGGATCTCAAGGCAGATGTGAATGACATCATTTCAAGAATGTATGTGTGGGTAATAAATAGATCGTGTGACTTAGAGAGAAAGCCAGAGAGAAAAACAGAGAAAGACAAATTAGAGAGAGAAGGTGAGGGAGACAGGCAGAATCAGAGAGGGAAAGAGAGAGAAAGGAGACAGAGGAAAAAGAGAAAGGGGAAGGGCAAAGGAGAGGAGAGGAGAGGGGGGAAGAAAGAAGGAGAAGGAGGAAGGGAGGGAGAAAGAAAGAAAAGAAGGGGGGATATGAGGGACAAGGTAACAAACAGTACAAGAAATGTATCCAATGCCTAACGTATGAAACTGTAACCTCTCTGTACATCAGTTTGATAATAAAAATTTGAAAAAAAAGATAAATATCACCAAGAAAAAATGAATCCCCATGTTTTAATAATGGTTGCTTCTGTTTTTGTTTTGTAGTACTTGGGTTTGAGCTCAGGGAGGGCTTCATGTTTACTAGTTAGGAGCTCTACTTCCTAAACCACAACCCTGGTTCTTTTTGCATTGGTTGATCAAAAAAAAAAAAAACATAAAGAACCATGAATCACAACAATGTATTCTATTAAATTCAAATATTGTTATTCCACAAGTTTTCAATTCAGTTTGCATTCATGGTGTTGCTAAGCAACATGCCTAGAACTTGGTAGCTGCCCTTCAAGCTGAGGTCATGGCTGTACCTTTAGAGGCTCACTGGTCTTTTAATACAGTTAACTTCCTGCTTAGATGAATTTATATAAAACTTTGACTTAGATTTTGCTAATGAGCTACTTTTAAATTTTTTACTAAAAAATATTCATTGGGTTACAATCCATGAAATAATAAGGAAGGAATGAGAAATAAAAAGAGGCAATATTTGAGGAAACGTAATACCACATAGGAGAGCCTTAGACTAACTCTTGTGGTTTACCTCTGAGTTTTTTAAGTAAGGTTGTTGATTTGGCTTACCATTCAATTCCAATGCCTCCTAATTTGTGCTCCATATGGGTGCCAAGATATAGTTTTATTTAGAATCTCCACAAAGGAGTTGTCCTCCAATTTTTTCTCCTGATGCTAATAGAGCAATGTGTTTTCTTTCTTTCTTTTTCTTTCTCTTTTTCTTTCTTTCTTTCTTCCTTTCTTTCTTTCTTTTTTTTTTGGTGCTTCTCCTGGTACTTGAACTTGGGGCCTGGGCTCTTTTACTAAAGGCTAGCACTCTAACACCTTGAGCCACAGCTCCACTTCTGGCTTTTGGTCATTAATAGGAGATAAGTATCTCTTGGACTTTTCCTGCCTGGGTAGGGTTCAAATTATGATTCTCAGATCTCAGCCTCTTGAGTAGGTAAGATTACAGGCATGAGACACTAGTGCCTAGCTTTAATAGTTTTTCTTCCATAATTAATCTTTGCACTACAACCAGCTCACTCCAACAGCTCCTAGGAAGAAAATTGAATCCACCACTGGAAATTAGGGGCTCAGAAATTCACATCATGTTGACAAACCCACCCCCAACAGATTCACCATCAGAAGTCAGACTCCTCCAAAGGGTATCAGCATCTCTACATCTACATCCAACTCTAACTCACTCAAAGAATTAGAATGTATCAGAGAATACAAAAACTATCTTTATATTCTATTCAACATAGTAAATCTTAAATGTCTCCCCACAAAGAAAAATGAGTATATGAGATGATAGTTCTGTTCAAAGCTAAATTTAATCACTTCACAATTCATGCATATATCAAAGCATCACATGGAATATAAGTATATATGACTTGCTCAAAAAATGTATACATCTATGAGCTTAGCAATAGATAATCCCTTTAAATTAAAAAAAGCATACATGTTTTCTTTTAGGGGTAACAATAATTGAGGTTTAATTACAAAACAAAGTTTCTAGCTCTGTGGTAGGATACTGGCATAGTATATGTAAGGCCCTGAGTTTGAACCAAGAACTATAAAACAAAAAAGTTTCTATATTGTGTATTGTTATATAGTGAGAAAAGAAAGAAGCCACATTTTGAGAGGTAGAATCAGGAGTCTTTATTAGAAGGGCAGCGACCCCCGGTGGACTCTGGTCCCAAAGACCAGCAGCCCTGCAAATACACTTAACACTGTCAGAACACTGAGTCATGAGAGCCAGAGAGGAAAGAAAGAGCAGAAAAACCAACAAACCAGATTAGTGCCAATGGAGAGGTGAAGTGGGAGACCATGGTGATGGGAGGAGTGCCAGGAGACATGCATGGAAACATGGCACGGTGAGGGAAGGAATGGAACCTGTACCTGAGCTGGTCCAGGCCCAAATAGGGTCAGGTCAGGGGGCAGGATCACAAGGAGCTTGAGATTTCACCACCTAAGACTGGCAGGTCTAGTAACCTATGTCCAAGTCCCCACCCCTACCTCTAGGAGTCAAGGCACACCCATCACCTGGCAGGTAGGACTTCCCTGCTTCCACCATTAAGAGAAGATGGCACCAGTTAAACCCAGCACCTATCATCCACCACGTGGCCAAGATGGCACCGATTAGATTCAGCATCCCTCCTTCAATATTAGCAGATGACACTGGTGCTTTCCATATCAAACTTAAAGTTTTTTACTGCTTCAAATTAAAATTAGAGAAATCAAGCCCCAAGGGGATGCATCTGCTGCTTACTATTCAGTTTCCTATCTAGAACAGAGCAAACACCAAATCCCACAGTTCTTTCTGTCCCAAGAAGTGTCAAGTCTCATCACCACTTCTGTAATTCTGACTTTACTACCCATCTTAAGCCACTTTCAGAACTGTTCTCCTGAGAATAATTGGCCTTCATTAGATTGCCAGTACTCATGATTGAAGTCTTCAGTCAGCACTAAGCATTACAGATTTAATTATAAGACCCAACATGCAAATTCTAATACTGGCCCCTTGAGCTACCTCCCACTGGAATCTCTGCAGATGTCCTTATCCCTGGGGAGAGTTTTAGGTGGGCGCCGTTCACCTGGATCCTTTCTTTAGACTGACTAGTCCAGGATCACAGGTGAACTATCTAAGCAGAATGTAGAAAGGTTGTCCAAACATAATGGTATAGAAAACATTCACAAACCAATAGAAAATATCCACACAGAACAAGAATAAAGTGAAACTGAGAGATACCTACATAGACTTTAAAAGAACTGTTACTGTTACTTCATTATGTTCCATCTTAGTCTAAACTTCATTTTAACCAGAAACTGACATTTGGTAAGTGTGCGCATCACATGCCATGGGACTTGGAGGCATGCATATGGTTTCACTTCTCTAACAACCTCTGATGTTTTCTAATCACAGAAAGGCAGCCAAGCTGCCTTGCCCAATATTGTGCCATAGTAATGTTAGAATTGAAACCCACAACTGTTAGTTCCCACTGTATTCAATTTATCAGGAAAACTCTCTGCACATCAAATTTGGGTAAATTTATTTCTGTGTTTGCTGAAGCTGATTCAAGTATCAAAAACATAAGACAAGAGACCAAACTAACTTGTCAGGAACCTGCTGTGGGAAAGGGAGCCAACTCTGACAAGCATACAGCCCTGACAAGCATACAGCCCCTGAGAATATTTCAGACTTTTTCCTCTTTAACACAAATGCATTCAGAAACAATGAATAACCCATGAACAAAAAGCCAATCTTATTACTTTGTAATCAAAATTTTTTATTTGGGTTGTTGGGTTGTGGTGTATGCTTGTAATCCCAGCACTTGGGAGACCTGTGCAAGAGGATCAAAAGTCTGAGGCCATCCTATACTACCTAGTGAGACTCTGTCTCAAAAACTAAAATAACCTTTCTTGTCTTAAGGCCACCAAATTATAGAATTCAACTTGAACATACATTTTCTTTTGTTTTTATTATTGTAAAGGAAAGGTACCAAGGGGATACAGTTATGTAAGTTAGGTACTGAGTACATTTCATTTTGAACTGTGTCACCTCTTCCCTACTTTTCTCACAGTTTTTCCCTCCTGACCCCATGCCCCCACAAGTTATATAGTTCATTTTCAACAATGTGCCTAGTATCACTGCTGAATTAGTTCACCTTTGTCCTACCATTTCTATGCTCACCCCTACCCTCCCTAAAACAGATAAACAATAATGGAAACAAAGGGGGAGAACAGAACAAAACAAAACAAAGAGTAAAACAAAAACAAGTCTCTTGGAGTTCATTTCAATAAACATCATTTTATATGATGATATGCACATAGCTATTGAGTCTTTGTGATCCTCTCCTAAGAATATCCTATTTTTGTCTCACTATGTGAATATTTAGAGTCCCAACTTACCATGTCCAAGTTGAACATACATTTTCACCCTTAAGAGTTGTCTACAAATTACTTCGTTTTTCTTCATAGTCAAACAGCATTATCTCAGTCTAAGAGCTCAGAAAGTGGTTCAAACAATAACAGTATGAGTGAATTAAGAAATCATTCTACTGTGACTAGTTTTAAAGACAATATTAATTTACAGGTAAATGTTCTAGAGTATTGTAGTATTTTAGGAAATATTATACTGTGTTAAATTGTGATATTATTTCATCTCATGACTTTTATTAAAAGTTAAATTCAAATATTAAAAAATACTATCTCCAAAGGAAAAAAATACAAAAATCTCTAAGGGCTGATGGAGTAGTGCAATTGTAATAAAACTGGAGAGAGAGAGAGAGAATTCAATCTCAGAATATTATCCTAGATTTTGTGCCTTTAAAATGTTTTCTTCGGAGCTGGGTATATGGCCTACTGGCAAGAGTGCTTGCCTCATATACTTGAAGCTACCGCCAGAAGTGGTGCTGTGGCTCAAGTGGCAGAGTGCTAGCCTTGAGCGGGAACAAGCCAGGGACAGTGCTCAGGCCCTGAGTCCAAGGCCCAGGACTGGCAAAAAAAAAAAAAAAAGTTTTCTTCAATGATTAATAAATCCTAAACAAAAAAAAAGAAGAAAATGATTAATAAATTCTGACTCATTTTAGTATGGGCAAGTATATGCTGCACATAGACCATAAATAAGACCTAAGTATGCATGTATACCATAATATTTCTAATTCTATCCTAATAGTTTATGAATTCATAAACTAGCTAAAATGGTAGCAATGAAAATGGAGAAAACAAGAAACCTGAAATTCATATACCAGTGCAAACCCATAAACACATCCCTCTTAGTCTCAACAAAGCCAGTACTAAGTGATCATAGATTTCTTTTCTCACCTACTCTGTGTGTAGCCTTACAATTATTCTATTCTCAACGTAGCACACAGCTCACACTGTTAATGGAATAATGCTGGCATTAAAAGTGAAGGTCATTTTCTGTCCCCTGAGATTGTTGTCATTTACCATAGAGGAGAATAATCCCATTTTATCAGTTTGCACTCCCTTTAACAACACTACTGTGAACCAATTCATAGAAATACTGGATTCTATTATGAGATAAAGGCCTGGGAAACCCACTAGCATTTGCTGAATGGTCTGTATTTTAGTCAATAGAAACAAACCCTTAAACTAGAAATTAATTTTATTGCTGGGGAAAATAAAGTGAAAAGAGGAGACGTATCTAATCTTAGATCCCAGATCTGATAAACTGTTATGATCAGACATTGCAACCTTTCTCAGCTAAGCAGTCTGTGATTAGAATTTGAAAATACAAAGCTGTTAATAGACATGTATTCATGACATATGCACCCATTTTACCGGATTGTATTTTACACTTTCTCCCTCTTGAGAAAGTGTACCTAAGTCTATGATGGTAGGCACTAGAAATAGTGATTTCCCTTATACTTTTCAAATTTCACATCTCTCATTTCTACTTTTTGTCTCATTGCTTTGACTGGTTTGAACAGTGTTAATAATAGGACTCATTGTAGAAACTCCTGGTTGCCCAAGTGTTGGTGGGGAAACACCATCACCTCCTCTATGAAGGTTAATATTAGCTTTGGAGTTGAGCCAGAAATAATTTCTTACCAAGTTAAGATGTATTGAAATTGTAAAGAAAGAATATACATTAACTTTTTAACAGACCTATTAAGCTATAATTCACATATCATAACAATTCAAATATACAATTCAGTAGCTTTTAGTATATTTAATTCAACAGCTTTTAGTTGTGCACTCATCACCACAATCTTATTTTAGAATGTTTATCACCCCAAAAGGTAACCCCAAGACCATTAGTTTCTCAGATTCATCTCCTATTCAGGACTGAGCAACCACTAATCTACTTTCATCTCTATAGATTGTTTCTATTAATAGGAAGTATCCAGAATAGGCAGACAATACGTGGGTTTGGGGGACTGGCATACATTTGATTTCCCATTGTTTCTTAAGAACATTTGGAGATGAGCAGAAGATTCTTCCTTAGATTATTATAGAATGAAATACACTGATATATTTTCCAATAGAAAAGTCTTCTTATTCTTGAAATAAACCTTTTTGATGACTATCAGCCCATCCTTACTAGTAATTTAATTTGGACATTCACAGTAATATTGAGCTCCATCCTGTCTTCTGTTGGACTTCGGCAAAAATATCATGGTATATGTACCACTTCATCAAATGGATTTAGAAGCTTCTCTTCATAGTTAGGGTTTGGGCTTTGGAGCAATTCAAACAGCATTAATAACCTTCTTTATTTATCTGTCTTGAAAAAGTTCTTTTAGATAATTAGCTCTTTTTCAACTTTATTTCTTATATGTTAATTAGTCTTAGAAATCTTTCTCCCTTTTCTAGAATCTATTCTGGTAGGTTTAGTTGTCTTACAAATTATTTACTTCAAAAGATTTCAAAGATTTGCATGGGGTTGAGAAAAGCAGTCACCTGTGGATCATTTAATTTCTTATGCAACTGTGGTTACTGTCTCTTTCTTATTTAGTGTATTTGTGTTTTCTCTTTTAATTCTTGCCTGGTTAGCATGCAAGACTTGAATTATTTATTTTTAAGACACATTTCTTGAATACACAAGTAACTTTTCCATTTTTTTAGTGTTTTAATTTCTTGTCTTCTACTTGTACCTTTTCAAATTCCTTTTTCTGTTTCCCCCTTAGTGTTTTTCTTTTTTATTTTTATCATTTTTAATGGATTTTTAGCATATATTAGTTATATAGGAGGATTGTGGTATTCTCTCACAGGCATATGATGCACCCCAACCAAATTCAGCCCTTGTCAGTCTTATCCTTTCCTTCTCTAGCTGAAACCATTTCAACAGGTTTCATTTCCATATATGCATATTAACTACTTTGATCATATTCATCCTCATTTTCCCTCCCCATTGGCCCTTCCCAGTCACACTGGTAGCTACCCCCAAAAGGGCTTGTCATTCATTTCCTTCTTCTTTTTCTTTAGTGTATATTGTACAAAATGATATTTCACATATGCATATCTTATACTTTAGCTTAACCTCTTCTATGGCTCTTTACTGTCCCATTCCCACTTATCCCTATTATACAGCTTTTGGTGAGGTTCCTTATGCCATCTATATATACTGACACAACATATTCCAGTATCATTATCCCCCATCACTCCGTCACCCTTTTCTTTGGGTATTTTCTTTCTCCTTTAGTTACATGTTTAACTCATCTATGATCATGTGTTGCTGTTCATTGATATAAGCACACAAAGGATTTGCCTTCCAACCCTTGCTTTCACTGCAAACCCTATTTGTAATTTTTCATTATTGATATTCTCTACTTTTTCATCTTTATAGAGATGTTGGATAGAACATTTCTAAATGTCTATGCAATGATTATTTTTAATTTTCTGATTCTTAAGTTCTAATTTATTACAGTTGTATCACACACATACAATAATCTACATTTTTTTCCATTATGACATATGACAGGGTCATTCTTCCTGACTAGCAGGTGGCCCATCCTCTATTGTACACATATAAAATTAAATATGCATCAGTTAAATCTACCTTTTCTTATATTTTTCATATCCTTAGTTGATTTTTGATGTGTAGTTCTTAGAATTTGTACCTATTGGTGTTAGTAGCACCTTTTTGGTATGTATAATCTTTCATATGTAAAGAAATGCAGTTCCCATTTTTAGTCTTCCTTCTATAATATTTTTCTCTTTACTTAGAATACTTCATCTTTTCATAATTTCTTGTCAAGAAGATTCATGAAAATAATATTCCCCAAGCTCTTGTGTATTTAATATATCTATCTTTCCCTTCATATGTGAATGACAGTTTGTCTGGATATAATATTCCTGAGTCATCTTTCCTCTCTTTGAGGACCAGTCAGAATTCTTCCACTAGCATCAAATGCCAGTATTCATCCACCTGAGGATGGCTTGATGTTTATTTTTTTCCATCTTTAAGTGGCTTGATCTTATTTTCTGAGTTCCCAAATGATATCTTTGATGTCCCAAAACATTTCTGAAGAGATTCCTCAGTTAAGAAATTAACTGGCATATGCTACACTGCCCACTTGAGTCTCAACTAACAGTCTCACTCTAACATGGCATCAAAGAATAGAAGCTCATTGATTGTTCAGGAAATTAATTGTCTCAGGTCAGGATTTGAGGGATTGTAACTCACCCAGGCACTGAGAACGAACCACTGAATGCTATTATGGTCATAATAGCAGCCTGTTAGGAGGAGAAAGCATGCAGAGGATGCTCTAAGGCTCCATAGGCGATGTCTTAAAAAAGGGTATGGCGTCTCTTCCCTTTTTCCGCCATCGCTGAAGCAGGAGCAGGCCAAAATGAAGTTCAATCCCTTTGTCACTTCTGACCGAAGCAAGAACCAGAAAAGGCATTTCAATGCACCTTCCCACATTCACAGGAAGACTATGTCTTCTCCTCTTTCCAAAGAGCTGAGACAGAAGTACAATGTGCGGTCTATGCCCATCCGAAAGGATGATGAGGTACAGGTTGTATGGGGACACTATAAAGGTCAGCAGATTGGCAAAGTGGTCCAGGTTTACAGAAAGAAGTATGTCATCTACATTGAACAGGTACAGTGGGAAAAGGCCAATGGCACCACTGTCCATGTGGGCATTCACCCCAGCAAGGTGGTTATCACCAGGCTGAAACTGGACAAAGACTGCAAAAAGATCCTGGAACGGAAAGCCAAGTCCCGCCAAGTAGGAAAGGAAAAGGGCAAATATAAGGAAGAAACAATTGAAACGATGCAGGAATGAAGTAATCTTACATGCAACTTTCATTAAAAAAAACTGTATCAAAATAAAAGGGGGGGTTATGGCATTTCTACTCCCATGCTATCAACTACAATGCAGTCACACAGGGCTAGAGAGGGTAAAACACTATGTCTGAGCATGCAAAAAACACAGGTTTTGCTGGCCACTAGTAATTTCTACCATAACCCACAACTTTAGGTACTCCTTCCCTTGAGTTTCAGACTGAATATTCGTGGAAAATATTCATCTTACATATGGGAGAAAACCTGACTTGAAACTCATACCATCTGACTCAAGTTCAGAATTTCTTTGTGATGTCCATTCTGTCAGTTTCAGTCCTGGCTCCCTGAGAATTGACAATCTAATAGATTAAACATGTAAGTTACTAATGCCAGCACCTACACATACACATGCATATGCGCGTGCACACACACACACACACACACACACAAATTAACCATAGTAGAATATAGACAAGACAGCCACAATGATCTCTACTCAGAAGAAGAAATCATAGGGAACATGCAGTAGTTGCCACACCATAGCCATGACAGAACAGAGCTAGGCAAGCACCATCAGACATAATTCTTGCATGGAACTGCTCTCAGAGGAATCTGCAGCTTCTCATAGCCTTCTGCCCACCCTCTGCAAGAGTCTTCCTTCTCCCTTCCTCATTACCATATACAAAGTGAGCTTTGGAAAATGTGACCTCCTCAGAAGTTGTTCAGTGGCACACCTGCCAAGCCAATAACACCATCCAGACACATTCCTCCAAGTGTGTTACCTCTCTCTGTCAAGTAGGCAGGAATAAGGCACACCAAAACCCAAACAGAGTGCACCGAGAGGGCAGGCACCTTCCAAAGAACCACCAGAATGAATCCCTGAGAGTTCACCTGCATAACCTAGGAACACTGAACCTAATTACAAAAATGAGAATATACTCTCCTGGGTTTTGAACAATAACATTTTGCATGTATTTGTTATAGTGCACTAAGCAATGTGAAAACATAAGCAACAGAAATGGAGTAATCCTAAAGTATGGCATTGCATCAGTGTATGGAGTATGTGTCAAAGCAACATCCATTATAGCATGTGAAGCTATAGTCCCATGTTACACTATGAACAATTAAGAACAATTATTTTATTGTATTAAAAAAATTAATGCCACTGGACAGAGCTGCCAAATGGCTACTCACTGAGAATAAAACAGAGCATGATCCACCTGCATGCCAGAAGTGCCAAGACCAGGCTTGGGAAAGACAGCCAGGAGTCTTTGTCCTGCCTGGTGTCGTATCTAGATTAGTTGTTGTTGTTGTTGTTGTTGTAAGATTTGGTGTGTAAATTAAATGTAGTTTGTAGATTGCTTTTATTTGGGGGAAGTATTTTCGTTTTGTTTTGTTTTTTGCCAGTCCTGGGGCTTGAACTCAGGGCCTGAGCACTGGCCCTGGCTTCTTTTTTTTTTTTCCCAGTCCTGGGGCTTGGGCTCAAGGCCTGAGCACTGTCCCTGGATTCTTTTTGCTCAAGGCTAGCACTCTGCCACTTGAGCCACAGTGCCACTTCTGGACGTTTTCTATGTATGTGGTACTGAGGAATCAAAAAACCTAGGGCTTCATGTATATGAGGAAAGCACTCTTGCCACTAGGCCATATTCCCAGTCCCTGGGAGAAGTATTTTCAAAGAGCATTAAATACTTATTCTTCCCAATATTCCCATTTTTTTCCCTTCAGGTCTATGATGCACTCTCATGCATCCTTCCTGCCCTCTTTGTAACTCAAAATTAGCTGGTTCCTAAATTTTTGGAATATAGGATATTTTTCCTCTCTCTTTTCTCATTGACCTTGATGTTTTCTAAAAGGATAAAAGGGAAAGATTGACTTCCCTCTTATGGTCTTATTTGTTTTCTGTATGTTCTGTGGTTGTATTAACAGTCAGCTCCATTTCCTTGCTGATATCTTCTAGGTCCCTTGTGTGCTTTCTAATTTATTTGTCTAATGGAATTTGAGAGTTGTTTTTCTTTTATATTTTTCCTATGATCTGCTCACTCATATTTCATCTCTTCCTAGTCTACTCTGTGCTCTACTTTACCAAGAGAAATTTCATTATTAAGTATCTTAGAATTCACAAAGTAACATGTTAAATCATTTTTCTAGTTATACTCTTTTGTTGACCCATTTTTCTATTATATTCTTATTTAGTTTATTTTTGATTTCCTATTTCTTAATGAGATTAATTTTTATTAGACTTGTTATTTTAGAGTGGCTCTTATGGGAAAGAGAAAAACAGAGTTCTGTTTGGCTCTTTATCTCCTATGACTAGGATTCTTCATTAGGAGCTCTTTCACTACCTCTTTTTTGTTCCAATCCTGAGCTTGAACTGAGGGACTACCCAGTGTCCCTGAGGCTCTTTGTGCTCAAGGCTAGCACTTTACCACTTGAGCCTCAGAGCCACTTCCAGTTTTATTCTGAGTAGTATATTGGAAATAAGAGTCTCACGGGGACTTTTCTGCCCTGCTGGCTTCAAATTGTGATCCTCAGATCTCAGCCTCCTGAGTAGCTAGGATTACAGGAGTGAATCACCAGTGCCCAGCTCCTTTACTACCTACTTCTTACCACCAGAAACCACAGAAAGCTAGCACTTCTGGCCTTTAAACTTTGTATCCAATGAGCTGAATACAGGATTTTATTTTACAATTTATCATGAACACATCATCTCAGAAAAAGATAACTTGGAGGCCTTTTGTCAGATCTGGGGCCATGAGTACATTTTCACATCTTTGACACTCTTCATATGACTTTACACTTCAAAGTTTCATACAAATAATTAAATATTAGCCAGGTGCTGGTGGTTCATGCCTGTAATCCTAACTACTTAGAAGGCTGAGCTCTAAAGATTATGGTTCGAAGTCAGCCTGGGAAGGAAAGTCCGTGAGACTCTCATCTCCAATTAACCACAGAGAAGCCAGAAATGTAGCTGTCGCTTAGTGGTAGAGTGCTAGCCTTGAGCACAAAAGCTCAGAGTCCGCACCCACCCCCAAAGCTCACACACCCAGAGTTCAAGGCCCAGAGCCAGCAAACACACACACACACACACACACACACACACACACACACACACACACACACACACCCCTGAATCCTGGGCTGAATATTCTTGATAAGCTTCCTAAAAGAGTTGACAGAAAACTGTTGTTAGACCCAGGCTGCAAAACTGTTTCATGAAATTAATTTATAACTGGCTTGCAACAGACAATTATTTTTGCCCAGTTTACATGCATTTCTATACCAATTCTGCTCAGCATTGGGTAGCAAGTCTCAACCTGTCTGATCCTACATGGTATGTTACCTATAGTGATAGACTTTATTTTCCTTGCAACACAGGTACACATACATACAAGCATGTAGTTATTATCACAACCCATTTTGACCTTATTATTTTAAAAACCTAAGGGAAATATCAAAATTGAGAGACAAAGGATAAAAAGACAAATGACTCCAAAAGCAATACTTGCAAAACCATTTGGTGTAAACCAACTGAACAACTCATGGTGGGGAAAGGGAAAAGGGGAGGGGGGAGGGGGGAATGAGGGAGAATGTAACAAATAGTACAAGAAATGTACCCAAGGCCTAATGTATGAAACTGTAACCACTCTGTATATCACTTTGACAATAAATAAGAAATAAATAAATAAATAAATAAATACCTAAAGATCTTCTGAGTTGTTCCTCCCCCTTTTCTGAAAGCAAATACAAAGCACAGAAGATAAGTGTTCAAGAAAATTACTGTTGGTGATCTTTTTCAAACTTAACTATAAATTATACCACATTAGAATAGGAAATACTATCAGGCCTAACCTCATTTAACACCCCCATTTTTCAAGAGACAGATAGTGAGACTCAAGATAGATTAAAAACCCCTCTGAGAGTCCATGTTAGTAGCAGAGACACAGCTTGAACTCAAACTTTCTAAGAGATACTCTGCCACACTAAACTCTATAATCAATAATAAGCATTCTAATTTAGCAAAATAGGCTTTAGAAACTTTCCTACAGCAGCCTTTATTGAAGTTTCACTGTGTAGGCAATGTACTTTCCCAGAACAAAACAACAATATAAGAACTCTAATAGCTCAGCAGATATGAGCAAGGATTGACAAATGGAATTGCATCAAACCAAAAAGCTTCTGCACAACAAAAGAAACAGTCACTAGACTGAAGCCATTGCCTACAGAATGGGAAGAAATATTGCCAGTGGTATATCTGACATGGAATTAATGACCAGATTCTATTGGAAGCTCAAAAGAAAAAAAACTAAATCAATAACTCAATTAACAAATGGATGAGAGTGAACTGAACAGACAATTCTTGAAAGAAGTACAAATGGCTAATAAATACATAAAGAAATGTTCGACATCCTTGGCTATACAGAAAAATGCAAACTGAAATGACATTAAGATTTCATCTCACTCTAGTCAGAAAGGTTATAATACAGAACACAACAACAGATGCTGGCTAGGATGCAGAGGGAAAATCCTCTTACTCTTTGTTGGTAGGAATATAAACTAGTGCAGCCACCTGGAAATCAGTATAGTGGTTCCTCAAAACAACTAAGAATAGAACTACCAAGTGTGCCAACTATACCATTCGTAGGCATATATCCAAAGTATTAAGGACATAATAGAGACATTTGCACACTCATTTTTATCACAGCACTATTTACAACTGCCACACCATAGAAACAGCCTGGATGCCCTACAACTGATAGATACATAAAATATGCTAATATAAACAATGAAGTACTGAGAAATCAAGAATGAATTATAACCATTTCAGGAAAATAAGACTGAAGATCATTATATTAAACAAAGTAAATCAAGTCCAAAAAGACAAACGTCACATATGAGATATAGCTCTAAATCATATATACATGGATACCCATACTCCCCCAAACACACATACATTTAGAGACAGTATAATTATAATTGAAACTATTTGGGAGGCAAGGAGGGAGGGAGAAGAGAGAATGATGAAGGGTGAAGAATATAGAAATACTTTGTGCCTATACATGAAAATAATATAAGGAAACTTGCAGTGAATAGGGGAGATGGGGAAAGAGAGAGCGATAGGGTTAAATCGACTGAATTCATGTATACAAATGTGCAAAATACCATGGGTAAACTTTTTTGTATCAATGTACACTAAAAATGACTGACAAGAATGTAAATCTTGAGAGAGGAAAGATGGCGCCGATAGAATATGGAGGCACCCCGACTCGTTCCAACGGCATAGTGAGCTGGGAACTCCAACACCCAACACCCCATCAAGAACCCAGCAAAACCAGCAGCCAGAAGCAGTGGAGAAACGCAGGAAAACAAAAAGGAGCAAAAAAGAAGAACCGAAAACCTACACAGAGCCAGAGATTCACCGCCCCCCCCCCAGGCCCCCCACCAGCCGACCCTGGCCCAAACAGGGTCAGGATGGGAAAGGGGAACCCGGCGATCGGCAGACAGGCTGCCAGGAGCGCAGAATTCATATAGTGGGAGACCCCACGGACACAAGGCAGGGTGCGGACCAAGACACACACCGGCAGCGACGAGAAGTTCGGGTCCACACCGGGTTCGGACAAAGGAACCCAGCACGGCAGAAATCGGGAACCAGGGAAGCCACCACGACACTTAGCCAACCCCTGGAGGGCCAACGGCTGCGCGGGACACACACACAAAGCAGCAAAAGTGAGTGCCCTCCCTCCCCCTTCCCCACCCCTGAGGGAACAAAGAACCCCCAAATCAGGCGGGGAAGCTCCCATCAGGCGCTGGGAAGTCAGTTTAGCAGGGGAAGGGCCCGGCAGCACCAACACCCCACAGGTTCCTGAACTGGCAGAACCGGCCCCGCCCCCTTCCCAACAGGGGCCGGGAGACGGCCGGTTGTGCAAACCCCACCCGAGGCGCCTGGACCTCGCAGACTCTTACAACTAAAACCACAGGCGCTGGTGGGCAATACCAGCACAGCAGGGTCACATGAGCCTGATCACGTCCCCCACTCACAGCAGAGGTGAGGACTGAAGGTGCCAAGCCACACCCGGACAGTCGATCCCACTGGACCCCACACATACCGCCTCCCCCAACGGACTCGTGGGTGGGCACAAGCACAACCCAACAACCCAGGACTTGCTCTGGGAGGCATATCCCGCCGAAGTGCCTGTTGCAGTGGACGCACAGCGCACAGGAGGGCGGGGCCCCTGGCGACTGCGCCCGCTCTGGTAGGCGTACCCTGCACTGGTGGGCGGGGCCACAACAGCAGCACCTGCTGCCATAGACACGTCTACACAGGAGGGAGGGAAGAGCTACAAACCAAACCTGAGAAGCCATCCAGATCTCCAGATGCGCAAATCACAAAGAAACATAACTCAGTTCATCAAAGGGCAAGCCAACTCGCCAGCTCCAAAAAGCAGCACGACTGAAGAGGAGATGGAGACTAAAAAAGCAAATGAGGCCATGTTAACAGGAATGATCGAAAGCATCAGAAATGAAATCAGAAAACAATTCCAGGAATTTAGAGCGGAAATCTGGAAGGACACCCAGGAAGCCAAGAAAGAAATGGAAGCAAAACTGGATACAATGCAAGCCTGCTTTAAAGAAATGGAAGCAAAAATGGATACAATGCAAGCTGCCTTTAAAGAAAATCTCCACATCCTGACAATTGAAATGCATGAAAAAATAGATTTAAAATACAACTCTTTGAAGGAAGAAATCTCCACGATCAGAGCTAATATGACAAGCATAAATAGCTCTCTGACATCCATAAACTCCGCAATTGAAACCATAACACAAAGAGTAGACCATATAGAATCCAGAATCTCTTGCCTGGACGATGAAGCAGCTGACAACAACCAGAAAATGACCACACTCCAAGAAAAGGTGAAGCTTCAGGGAAGACTAATCCAGGAACTAATGGACAAAGACAAGAGATATAATCTGCGCATAATTGGAATAGAAGAAGGAGCTGAATTCCAGAACAGAGGGCTTAATCATGTTCTCAATAAAGTTAATGCAGAAAACTTCCCCAATCTCACAGGGGACCCCATCCAGGTAACCGAAGCCTATAGGACACCTGGCAGGCCAGACCCCAGGAAAGCCACCCCCCAAGGCACATAATATTCAAGACTACAGACCTCAAGATTAAAGAGCAAATTCTGAATTCAGCCAAAGCGAAGAAGGAAACTTTTTTCAATGGGAAGAGGATTCAAATAACATCCGACTTATCCACACAAACTTACCAAGCTCAAAGTGAGTGGAAGAACACCATCCAAGTACTCCAGAATAACAATTTACAACCTCGGATCAAATATCCAGTGAAATTGGAGTTCACATTCAAAGGGAGAACCAGATCTTTCCACACCAAAGAGGAGCTAAAGGAGTATGTGAATAAAAAACCAGCCCTACAGCGAATATTAAGAGGGGATCCCCACCCAACAGAGATGGTAAAAGACACACAGACAGAATCAGAAAGAAACTTCAATAGCCAAAGTCCAGCAGAAACACAAGCTCACTAAAGACAAGAAAAAAAAAAGAAAAGAAGAAAAAACAGCCCACCAAGAAAATGGAAGGAGAAAAAACACACTTATCCTTGATCTCTTTAAATATAAATGGTTTAAACTCCCCGATAAAGAGGAGCAGACTGGCAGAATGGATTCGCAAACAAAAAGTTGACATCTGCTGTCTACAAGAGACCCACCTTACAGCAAGGGACAAAAACAGGCTTCGAGTGAAAGGATGGAGCAAGATCTACCAAGCAAATGCATCCACCAAAACGGCAGGTGTAGCCATTCTGATCTCAGACAAGCTGGACTTCTCTTTAAAGTCCACTCAAAAAGACAAAGAAGGACACTACATATTAATACAAGGAAAAATCCAGAATCAAGAAATCACGGTGATAAATGTATACTCACCAAACAAAAGAGGCCCGACATATGTCAAGCAAATTCTCAAAGAATTACAGAGCAAGATAGACACAAACACAATCATAGTGGGTGACTTTAATACTCCTCTCTCTCCAAGAGACAGATCCAACACACAGAGGATTAGTAAGGGAGCGGAGGACCTAAATAACACCATTTCCCAAATGGATCTAACAGACCTATATAGAACCTTTCACCCTACAGAGACCCAATACACCTTCTTTTCAGCAGCCCATGGATCATATTTCAAAATAGACCACATCATAGCCCACACAAAGAACCCCAGCAAATACAAAAGTATTGACGTCATCCCATGTATTATATCTGATCACAGTGGATTAAACGTAACCCTCAACAACAAAGGATACCAGAGAGCCTATACACACTCTTGGAGGCTAAACCCCACGCTGCTATCCAACACTTGGGCCACAGATCAAATTAAAGATGAAATCAACGAATTCATAAGCCACAATGACAAAGAAAACACATCACAAAGAAACCTATGGAACACAGCTAAGGCAGTACTGAGGGGCAAGATCATTGCACTCAGCACCCACATTAAAAGAATGGAAGCAGAGCAGGTGAATACCCTCACGATGAAACTAAAACAACTGGAGAAACAAGAAATGACAGAATCTAAAACGACTAGGAGGGGAGAGATCACAAAGATTAAAGAAGAGATAAATCTGATTGAAAATAGAAAGACCATTCAACAAATAAATAAGACTAAAAGCTGGTTCTTTGAGAAAATAAACAAAATTGACAGACCCCTTGCAAGACTTACAAAAAAAAGAAGAGAAGAGACTCATATTCGTAAAATCAGGGACTCCACAGGAAAAATTAACAACAAGTACACACGATATTCAAACAATCATAAGGAACTATTTCCTAAACCTCTACTCAGCAAAAAACAATAATTTTACAGAAATGGATCAATTCTTAGAGAAGTACAAACTGCCCAAACTGAACCAAGAAGAAATAAATCAACTAAATAAACCAAGAACTTACGGTGAGATACAGGAGGTAATCAAGAACCTCCCTACTAAGAAAAGCCCAGGCCCAGATGGATTCACCAACGAATTCTACAAAACCTTTAGTGAGGAGCTAATTCCAATACTCCTCAAACTCTTCCGCGAAATAGAAACGGAGGGAGAAATCCCAAACTCATTCTACAAAGCTAATATCATACTCATTCCCAAACCAGGCAAAGACCCAACAAAAAAAGAGAACTACAGACCAATATCACTAATGAACACAAATGCAAAGCTCCTCAATAAAATATTAGCTAATAGGATCCAGAAACTGATCAAGAATATCATACATCATGACCAAGTAGGCTTCATCCCTCAGTCACAAGGATGGTTCAACATCCGTAAATCAATCAACATAATTCACCACATAAACAGAACTAAAATCAAGAATCACATTGTTATCTCAGTCGATGCCCAAAAAGCCTTTGACAAAATACAACATCCATACCTATTAAAAGCTTTGGAGAGAAGAGGAATAGATGGAACATTCCTCAAAACAATAAAAGCCATATACAACAGACCAACTGCTAATATCATATTAAATGGAGAGAAACTTAAATCATTCCCCCTAAACTCAGGAACAAGACAAGGATGTCCACTCTCCCCACTTCTGTTCAACATAGTGCTGGAATCCCTAGCCATAGCAATAAGGCAAGAGGAGGACATCAAAGGGATCCACATCGGCAAGGAAGAAATCAAGTTATCCCAATTCGCAGACGACATGATCTTATATCTGAAGGACCCAAAAAACTCAGTACCCAAACTCCTACACCTAATAAACCAATTTGGCAAAGTAGCAGGATACAAAATCAACCCACAAAAGTCAGCAGCTTTTCTGTACACCAGCAATAGACAAACAGAAAAGGAAATTATGGAAACAATTCCATTTACAGTAGCCAAAAAAAGAATAAAGTACCTAGGGATCAACTTAACCAAGGACGTGACGGACCTATTCAATGAAAACTACAAAAATCTAATAAGGGAAATCAAAGAAGACACAAGGAGATGGAAAGACCTCCCATGCTCATGGGTAGGCAGAATCAATATAGTGAAAATGGCCATATTGACCAAATTGTTATACAAATTCAATGCAATACCTATCAAAATCCCAGCCACATTCTTCACTGAAATAGAGAAACCAATCCATAAATTCATATGGAACAGCAAAAAACCTAGAATAGCCAAAGCAATTCTAGGCAAAAAAAGCAGTGCAGGAGGTATCACAATACCTGACTTCAAGCTCTACTACAAGGCCATCATAACAAAAACAGCATGGTATTGGTATAAAAACAGATTGGAAGACCAATGGATTAGAACTGAAGACCCAGAAATAAAACCGCACTCTTATAGCCAACTGATATTCGACAAAGGAGCTAAAGACATACAATGGAATAAACATAGCCTCTTCAACTACTGGTGCTGGGAGAACTGGGCAGCCATATGCAGAAAACTCAAAGTAGACCCAAGCCTATCACCATGCACCAAGATCAACTCAAAATGGATCAAGGACCTCAACATCAGAGCTGAATCCTTGAAACTACTGAAGGACAGAGTAGGAAAGACACTAGAACTTATAGGCACAGGAAGGAACTTCCTGAATAGAGTCCCAGGGGCACAACAAATAGGGGAAAGACTCGACAAATGGGACTACTACAAATTAAAAAGTTTCTGCACAGCTAAGGACATAGCCACCAAAATAGAAAGACAGCCAACGATATGGGAAAGGATATTTACCAGCACAGCAACAGACAAAGGCCTGATATCGGTCATCTACAGAGAACTCAAAAAACTAAGCCCCTCCAAGCCCAATAAACCTATTAGGAAATGGGCAAAAGAGCTAAAGAGAGACTTCACAAGAGAAGATATAAAAATGGCAAAGAAACATATGAGGAAATGCTCAACATCCCTGCTAGTAAAGGAAATGCAAATAAAAACAACCCTGAGATACCACCTCACCCCAGTTAGAATGGCCTATACTCTGAACTCAGGAAACAACAAATGCTGGAGGGGCTGTGGGGAAAGAGGAACCCTTCTCCATTGTTGGTGGGAGTGCAAATTAGTACAACCACTTTGGAGAACAGTATGGAGGTTTCTCAAAAAGCTCGATATAGACCTACCCTATGACCCAGCCATACCACTCCTAGGCATCTATCCTAAACAGCAAAATCCAAGATATCAAAAAGGCATTTGTACTTCCATGTTTATCGCAGCACAATTCACAATAGCTAAAATATGGAAACAACCCTGATGCCCCTCCACAGACGAATGGATCCAAAAAAATATGGTACTTATACACAATGGAATACTACCTAACGATTAGGAATGGTGAAATACTGTTATTCGCAGGGAAATGGTCAGAACTCGAACAAATAATGTTGAGTGAGACAAGCCTAGAACACAGAAAACAAAGGGGCATGATCTCCCTGATATATGACTGTTAACAAAGGGAGACGGAGAGACAGTAGAGACCAAGTCTGTGAATACTGTATATGTTCTTGATACATTGTATATTGCATATATGTCAACCTGACCTAGACAAGGGATAGAAAAACAGGTCGTAAGATATCATAAGAAATGTACACACTGCCTACTATGTAAATGCACCCTCTTTGCACAACACCTTGTAAAAAAATTTATGTCCAATTAATTAAAAAAATCACCAAAAAAAAAGAATGTAAATCTTTCTTATATATTTCTACTTATTACTATCACTTGTCAAAATTCCAGAGACTGTGTAGATAAGAGGCTCTCTTGACCTGGCATTGATTCAAAGGGCAATGACTCAGGGCCAGTCTGGTACTTTTGAGAGCTGGATACTAAACACACAGGCCTACCCTGTGTGAGTTGTACTGCCCCATGTCGATATGCTTTTTGTGTGCACCTTATACAAAGGACTAGAAACAAAGTCCAGAGTCTAAAAAGAAGCTTGGAAAAGTAGGAATATCTCTGCAACTTTGAAAATTATATTCTGTCATTTGTAGAAATTTTAGTTGACATCCTTCTGGACCTCATAATACACTCCCAAAAATATACTTCTATTAATTTCAAGTCGTTCCTTCTAACCAGCAACCTTCTCCTATGTTACCTTTCCTGTGGAAAAACTACTTCCTCTTGCCTATCACGCATTCTCCTAGGGAAATCAATGGTCCCTTACCATCTTGCCAGTGTCTCTGTGCATAACACTCTCACTGGTACCTAAGAAAACAACTTTAGCTCAGCAGGTCACTGCAGACTTGGTGCAAAACATGGCCTGTCTTCTTTAGAAATGATTTGTGTCCTGCAGTTGTGTAAGCATGCTCATGGTTCCCACACAACTCTGGGGAACTTCTAAATAGAACATCACCAGTTGCTAATAAATTCCTACTGGAAGATTTATGAAAACATTTCAAAAAAATGTTTACTAAAATAGGCTCATCTCTGATAGAACACTCAGCACCAACACTACTCAGGGATAACTTTGTTGTGAAAAGAATATATGCTCACAATCCCACAGACACATTTAATAAACAAGTATAAGCCTTAACCACAAAATGGTTGCATTCAGTATGACTAAAGGAACTGATTTTTTATGCAGAATTTTTTAATAAAATAAAATTTTATTGGGGTGGGGGGTGGCTGGGAACATGGCCTAGTGGCAAGAGTGCTTGACTCATATACATGAAGCCCAGGGTTCAGTTCCCCAGCAGCACATATATAGAAAATGGCCAGGAGTGGTGCTGTGGCTCAAGTGGCAGAGTGCTAGCCTTGAGCAAAAAGAAGCCAGGGACAGAGCTTAGGCCCTGAGTCCAAGGCCCAGAACTGGCAAAAATAAATAAATAAATAAATAAATAAATAAATAAATAAATAAATAAATAAAATTTTATTTTTTTAATTTATTATCTGTATGTAGTTGTACAAAGGAGTTGCCATTTACCAAAGCAGTTTCTGAATACAATATATCTTGATCAATGCCATCCTTTATTTTTTTTAATATACTTTTATTGTTAGCCAGAAGCTGGTTGCTCATGCCTATAATCCTATCTACTCAAGAGGCTGGGATTTGAGGATCATAGTTCAAAGCCAGCCTGGGCAGGAAAGTCTGTGACACTCTTAACCTCAATTAATCACCAAAAAACTAGAAGTAGTGCTGTGGCTCAAGTGATGCCAAGTTAGTCTTGAGCACAAAAGTTTAGGGACAGTGTCTAGCCCTTGAGTTCAAGCCCCACAACCAATAAAAGAAATATATGTGCACATGTAATTTTATTGTTAGTATTCTTTTTGGCTGTCATGGCACTTGAACTCTGGGTCTGGGGGCTCTCCCTGAGCTCTGCAGCTCAAGGCTAGCACTCTACTACTTGAGCCATAGTGCCACATCTGGTTTTCTGGTGGTTAATTGGAAATAAGTCTCTCAGACTTTCCTGCCTGGGTTGGCTTTGAACCACAATCCTCAGATCTCAGCCTCTTGAGTAGCTAGGATTACATGCATGAGCTACCAGTGCCTAAATTATTATTATTAAGGTGTTATACCGAGGGGTTACCATTTCATAAGTCAGGTAGTGAATACATTTCTTTTTTGCACGATTTCACCTCTTTCTTTGCTTCCCCCAGTCCTCCCCACCATCCTTGCCCAGTTCATTTTCCACGTAGTGGAAATTAATTTCTTAATCAAGATTGAACATATCTTCATATTACCTACATTATCCTTTTTTATGATATCAACATAAATGTCATTCCCTTCCAAATAGTCACACTTTCTTAATTTTTAAAAGTCTCTGGAGGATTTTTTCTACTTTAAAGTAAAAATCTGTATCAGATACAGAATCTTGTTAGTAGATTTCCCATAACTTAGGGAATCTTGTAGAGAATGCAATATTATAAAAACAGAAACAAGCAAGTTCTATTTATTTACTCAAAATCAGTAAAGAACCCTGTGGCCACCCCCCCAAATAAAAGTCACAAGATTTTAGGAAATGACAGAGCATCATGCATTCCAAATTTAAGGACCAAAACGTTAAAAATATTCCAGTCTCAGGCTGTTTGCTGAGACCCTTCAGTAAGGATGCTACATGCCTTAGGGAGAACTGGCAAAGGAAGTGGCCTCAATAGGAATATAATCAAAGGACATCCAGCTAGAAACCTCTTCCCTAAGTCTTCTTGGTCAGATCAGCAAACACCATTTAGATCAAGTTGTACCTGCTCTACAAGCAAAAGTCTGCAAAGGTTTTTGTTTTTTTTGGGGGGGGGTAGATTTTTTTTCCTTATTTATTGTCAAAGTGATGTACAGAGAGGTTACAGTTTCATACATTAGGCATTGATTACATTTCTTGTACTGTTTGTTACCTCCTCCCTCAATTCCCCCTTCCCCCTCTGCCTTTCTCTCCCCGCCCCCCATGAGTTGTTCAGTTCATTTACTCCAAACAGTTTTGCAAGTATTGCTTTTGTAGTCATTTGTATTTTTTACCCTGTGTCTTGAGATTTTGGAATTCCTTTTCAGTTTCCTAGTTCTAATACCAGTATACACGGTTTCCAATGTACTCAGATAAAATACAGAGATGGTGCAGGTACACCCCAGGAAGGGGATACAAGAAGATCATCAATAATAGAAGCTAAAGTTACACATAGCATGTTGAAAGTAGTTACAACAGTGATATAACAATTGTTTCCATAACATGGAGTTCATTTCACTTAGCATTATCTTATGCATTCATAGGGGCATAGCTATTAGGCTCTTGTGATCCTCTACTATGACTACCCTAAAGCTGTGCTAATTATTCCCTATGAGAGAGACCATAGAGTCCATATTTCTTTGGGTCTGGCTCACTTCACTTAGTATAATTTTTTCCAAGTCCTTCCATTTCCTCATGAATGGGGCAATGTCATTCTTTCTGATAGAGGCATAAAATTCAATTATGTGTATGTACCACATTTTCCTGATCCATTCATCTACTGAGGGGCATCTGGGTTGGTTCCATATTCTAGCTATGACAAATTGTGCTGCAATGAACATTGTTGTGCTGGTGGCTTTAGTGTGTTCTTGTTTGTGGTCTTTTGGATAGATGCCCAAAAGTGGGGCTGCTGGGTCATAGGGGAGCTCTATGTTTAGCCTTCTGAGGAATCTTCATACCACTTGCCAGAGTGGCTGAACCAGTTTACATTCCCACCAACAATGAAGCACTGTTCCCTTTTGGCCACATCCCCTCCAACATTTGTTATTGTTAGTTTTCTTGATATAGGACATTCTTACTGGGGCGAGATGGAATCTCAATGTTGTTTTGATTTGCATTTCTTCTATGGCCAGTGATGCAGAGCACTTTTTCATATGTCCCTTGGCCATTCTCATTTCCTCATCAGAGAAGTCTCTTTTTAAGTCTTTAGCCCACTTGTTGAAGGGGCTATTGGTTCTTTGCGGTTTTGTTTTGGAGGAATGTAATTTTTTTAGTTCTGCATATATTTTAGATATGAGGTCTTTGTCCGTTTTATGGCTGGTAAAGATCTTTTCCCAATCTGTGGGCTTTCTGTTTATCTTGCGAGCTATGTCCTTGCAAAGGTTTTTTGACTCCTTGAATTTATGTCCCACTTAAATACAAAAAAATCCTAATTTTAGTCTCACATTCCCTAAGAAATGATTGACTTGTGTGCCCTGTGCTTGCCCACTTTTCTCTCTCCTAAACAAAACTTGTCCAAGTCTGGGAATTAACTTCCTGGTGTATATTTTGTGATTTATAGTTTTTTCTGTTTGTTTTTTTTTCTTGAAATTTGGCACTGGTACTTCCCATTTATTTCTACCACAGAATAAGTCAGACAGAATTCCAAGCAAATTTGGTCATTTTGTTAAAGTCTCTGTAGTATAGCTCCTAAGAAGGAAAATAGAGTGTTCCAGCACACTCAGGTATGATAAGGATGAGAAACAAACTCACTGGTAAAAATCACTTGGTTCCTACCTGTAGGCAAAGCTGGAGGGAGTGTTTCTTTCTAGTTGCCCTTGAGCTCCATTTTATATTCTCTCCTATGACACTTTTCTTTCATTACCAGGTCTGCTCCTGGGCTTTATAGCCATCCTTTGCTATTGACTGGAAGAATCTCTGAGCATGAAGCACGTTGTTAATATATAATCCACAATAGTCTTCCTTTCATTTTAACCAAATATATGTCTTGGCACTAGCTAATACATTTATTTGCACCAAAATATCAATGGCTTGATAAGTCTCTTTCTTATATATATATATATATGTTTTATATATATTTATATATATTATACTTTATTTATTAATTAAACAAAAAATTTTGACAAGGTGTTGTGCACAGGGGTACAGTTACATAGTAGGGCAGTGTGTACATTTCTTGTGATATCTTACACCATGTTTTTCTTTCCCTTCCCTAGGTCAGGTAGACATATATATAATACACAGTATACCAAGAACATATACAGTAGCCACGTGGCCTACGCCAAAGAAAATTCGCCTAGGGCTTTAAATGTAATGTTGACAGTAGACAATATGTCAACAATAGTCTTATATGAACATACATACATAGCTTTTGCGCTATTGTGATCCACTGAGAGGTCAATTTTTGAGTTGATCTTGGTGCATGGTGATAGGCTAGGGTCCATCTTGAGTTTTCTGCATATGGCTGCCCCGTTTTCCCAGCACCAGTAGTTGAAGAGGCTCTGTTTATTCCATTGTATGTCTTTAGCTCCTTTGTCGAATATCAGCTGACTGTAAGAATGCGGCTTTATTTCTGGGTCTTCTATTCTAATCCATTGGTCTTCCGATCTGTTTTTATACCAATACCAGGCTGTTTTTGTTATGATGGCTCTATAGTAGAGCTTGAAGTCTGGTATTGTGATACCTCCTGCATAGCTTTTTTTGTCTAGAATTGCTTTGGCTATTCTAGGTCTTTTGCTCTTCCATATGAATTTGTGGGTTGTTTTCTCTATTTCAGTGAAGAATGTAACTGGGATTTTGATGGGGATTGCATTGAATTTGTATAACAATTTGGGCAATATGGCCATTTTCACTATATTGATTCTTCCTACCCTTCCATCTCCTTGTGTCTTCTTTGATTTCCCTTATTAGATTTTTGAAGTTCTCATTAAATAGGTCTGTCACATCTTTGGTTAGGTTGATCCCTCGGTACTTTATTCTTTTTTTGGCTACTGTAAAAGGAATTATTTCCATAATTTCCTTTTCTGCTTGTATATTGCAGGTGTACAGAAAAGCTGCTGACTTTTGTGGATTGATTTTGTATGCTGCTACTTTGCCAAAATGGTTTATTAGGTCTAGGAGTTTGGGGACTGAGTTTTTTGGGTCCTTCAGATATAAGATCATGTCATCTGCGAATAGGTATAGCTTGATTTCTTCCATGCCAATGTGGATCCCTTTGATGTCCTCCTCTTGTCTTATTGCTATGGCTAGGGATTCCAGCACTATATTGAAAAGAAGTGGGGAGAGTGGGCATCCTTGTCTTGTTCCTGAGTTTAGAGGGAATGATTTTAGTTTCTCCCCATTTAATACGATCTTAGCAGTTAGTCTGTTGTATATGGCTTTTATTGTTTTGAGGAATGTTCCAGCTATCCCTATTTTCTCCAGAGCTTTTAATAAGTATGGATGTTGTATTTTGTCAAAGGCTTTTTGGGCATCGACTGAGATAACAATGTGGTTCTTGACTTTACTTCTGTTGTTGTGGTGGATTAGATTTATCGATTTATGGATGTTGAACCATCCTTTTGTCTGTGGGATGAAGCCTACTTGGTCATGATGTATAATTTTCTTGATCAGTTTCTGGATCCTGTTAGCTAATATTTTATTGAGGAGCTTTGTGTCTCTGTTCATTAGTGATATTGGTCTGTAGTTCTCTTTTTTTGTTGGGTCTTTGCCTGGTTTGGGGATGAGTATAATATTAGCTTCATAGAATGAGTTTGGGATTTCTCCCTCCGTTTCTATTTCGCGGAAGAGTTTGAGGAGTATTGGTATTAGCTCCTCACTAAAGGTTTTATAGAAATCATTGGTGAATCCGTCTGGGCCTGGGCTTTTCTTTGTTGGGAGGTTCTTGATTACCCCCTGTATCTCACTGTACGTTATTGGTTTATTTAGTTGAATTATTTCTTCTTGGTTCCATTTGGGCAGTTTATACTTCTCTAAGAATTGATCCATTTCTGTAAAATTATTGGTTTTTAGTGAGTAGAGGTTCTGGAAATAGTTCCTTATGATTGTTTGAATGTTGTGTGTATTTGTTGTAATTTTTCCGGTGGAGTCCCTGATTTGATGTATATGAGTCTCTTCTCTTCTTTTTTTTGTAAGTCTTGTGAGGGGTCTGAGGATTTTATTTATTTTCTCAAAGAACCAGCTTTTAGTCTTATTTATTTGTAGAATGGTCTTTCTGTTTTCAATCAGATTTATCTCTTCTTTAATCTTTGTGATCTCTCTCTTCCTAGTCATTTTAGATTCGATCATTTCTTGTTTCTCCAGTTGTTTTAGTTTCTTCGTGAGGTTATTCACGTGCTCTGTTTCCATGCTTTTAATGTGAGTGCTGAGGGTGATGATCTTGCCTCTCAGTACTGCTTTAGCTGTATCCCATAGGTTTCTTTGTGATGTATTTTCATTGTCATTGTGGATTATGAATTCATTAATTTCATCTTTAATTTGGTCTGTGGCCCAACTGTTCAATAACTGTGTGGGGGTTAGCCTCCTAGAATCTGTATAGCCTCTGTGGCAACTGTTGTTATTGAGGGTTACCTTTATTCTACTGTGGTCAGATATAATACATGGGATGACATCAATACTTTTGTATTTTCTGAGGTTCTTTGTGGGGGCTATGACATGGTCTATTTTGGAGTATGCTCCATGGGCTGCTGAGGTGTATTGGGTCTCTGTAGGGTGGAAGATTCTGTATAGATCTGTCAGATCCATTTGGGATATGATGTTACTTATGTCCTCAGCTCCCTTGCTAATCCTCTGCATGTTGGATCTGTCTCTTGGAAAGAGTGGGGTATTAAAGTCACCCACTATGATTGTGTTTGGGTCTATCTTGTTCTGTAGTTCTGTGAGAATTTGCTTGACATATGTAGGGCCTCTTTTGTTCGGTGAATATACATTTATCACCGTGATGTCTTGTTTCTGGATTTTTCCTTGTATTAAAATGTAGTATCCTTCTTTGTCTTTTGGGGTTGATTTTAATGAGAAGTCTAGCTTGTCTGAGATCAGGATGGCTACTCCTGCCATTTTGGTAGGTGCGTTTGCTTGGAAGATCTTGCTCCATCTTTTCATTCAGAGCCTGTTTTTATCCCTTGCTGTAAGGTGGGTCTCTTGTAGACAACAGATGGCAACTTTTTGTTTGCGGATCCATTCTGCCAGTCTGCTCCTATTTATTGGACAGTTTATACCATTTATATTCAAAGAGATCAAGGATAAGAGTGTTTTTTCTCCTTCCATTTTCCTGTTAGGCTTTTTTTCCTCTCTTTTTTTTTTCTTGTCTTTAGTGAGCTGCTCTTTCTGTTGGGCTCTGACTATTGTAGTTTCTTTCTGTTTCTGTCTGTGTGTCCTGTACGATTCCTGTTGGGTGGGGTTCCCCTCTTAGAATTCACTGTAGGGCTGGTTTTTTATTCACATACTCCTTTAGATCCGCTTTGCTATGGAAAGATCTGGTTTTCCCCTCGAATATGAACTCTAGATTCACTGGATATTTTATTCTAGGTTGGCAGTTGTTGGCCTGTAGGACTTGGATCGTGTTATTCCATTCTTTTCACGCGTGGTAGGTTTGTGTGGAGAGGTCTGCTGTTATTCTGATCCTCTTCCCATTGGAATAAATTTCTTTCTTCGCTTTGGCTGAATTCAAAATTTGCTCTTTATTCTTGATATCTGAAGTCTTGATTATTATGTGCCTGGGTGAGGCTTTTCTAGGGTCTGGTCTGCCAGGCGTCCTATAGGCTTCGGTTACCTGGGTGAGGTCCCTTGTGAGATTGGGGAAGTTTTCTGCAATCACTTTATTAAAAATATGTTGAAGCCCTCTGCTCTGGTATTCAGCTCCTTCTTCTATTCCAATTATGCTCAGATTATATCTCTTGTCTTTGTCCACTAGCTCCTGGATTAGTCTGCCCTGGAGCTTTACCGTATCTTGGAGTGTGGTAATTTTCTGGTCCTTATCAGCTGCATCATCATCCAAAAGAGAGATTCTGGATTCAATATGGTCAATTCTTTGTGCTGTGGATTCAAGTGTGGAGTTTATGGATGTCAGAGAGCTATTTATGGTTGCCAGATCTGCTCTGATCATGGAAATTTCTTCCTTTAAAGAGTTGTATTTTAAATCTATTTTTTCATGCATTTCACTTCTCAGTATGTTAAGGTCTTCTTTAACGGAGGTTTGCATTGTATCCATTTTTGCTTCCATTTCTTTCTTGGCTTCCTGGAGGTCCTTGGAGACTTCCAATCTAAACTCCTGGAATTGTTTTCTGATTTCGTTTCTAAGGCTTTCCATCATTTCTGCTATCATAGCCTCAGTTGTTTTTTTATTCTCCATCTCCTCTTTGGTCATACTGCTTTTTGGAGCTGGCAAGTTGGCTTGCCCTTTGATGAAATTTGTTATATTTCTTTGTGATTTGCACATCTGGAGATCTGTGGGTGGCTTCCCTGGGTTGGCTTTGTGCTGGTTCCCGCTGGTCTGTCAGTGAGAGACTTGTTTGTGTCCTGGCTCTGGGTTTGAGTTTGGCTGTTGAACCTTACTGCCCAATGGGTGAGCGTGACCTTCTCGATTGTTGCTGAGGTGGTCACCCTCACTTGTGCCCGCTTGTGCACTCCCATGGGGGTTTGGGCAAGAGGTCCTCCTGCTGGAGGGCTAGCACGCTGGCCCATGCTGGCCCTCCAGGGGGCGCGTGCATGTGCACTCTACTGCTTCCTTTGGGGTTGTATTATCCCAAGTTGTTGGAGGGTGCTTGTGTCCTCTCATGAATTTTCTGGGGGAGGTATGCGTGGGCCCCAGTATGATCAAGTGTCCGGTCGCGGGTTGATGCCCGCAGACTCTCTGTGCCTCCGCTGTGAGGGGGGCGTGTGTTTGGGCCCAGGTGACCCTGCGGTGCTGGTGTTGCTCACCAGCGAGCCTGGGGCTTCCAATGCCTACCAGTCCCCGGGCCCCTGCTGGGGAGGGCGTGGGGCTGGTGCGGCCAGGTTCAGGCAGCTCTGCTGGGGCTTTGGGGGGTATGCCTTGGCGCTGCTCTGCCTCTGTTAGTTCCCACGTCCTCCCAGAGGTCTTAGCGCTGCCAGCTATGGAGCTGCTTTATTCCCTCGGGGTAGGGAGCGAGAGGGAGGGAGCTCTAGCTTCTTTGTAGGTTTTGGGTCTCTGCTAGATCTGGTCTCCCGTGTGTGTGGGGGGTGGGTAATGGGGAACTTACTGGTCCTGGGTTGTATGAGCATTCTGCGCCGCCGTGGGCTTTTCGGGCCTGTGGTGCTGGGGTGCAGCAATCGGTCATTTGGTGATGGCGGCCTTGGCTCTCCCCTTCTGCACCTCGGGTTCCCCTGCTGCTTACATCTGATCCCGGCCATTCCGTTCCACAGCTCCGGTGTCTCAGTCAGTCTGTGCTCCCCCTGGGGTCCGTGGAGCTCCTGCCATCTGGACTCTGCACTCCTGGCATGACTTTTCGGCTGTTGGTTTGCCGGCGCCGGGTCCCCTTTCCTAGCCTGGCCCTGTTCGGGTCAGGGTCGGAGGGTGGGGGAGGGGTACCCCAGAGGTTTTCTGGCTCTGTGTAGGTTATAGGCTCTTCTTTTTTTGTTCTTTTTCATTTCCTGTGTTTCTCTGTTGCTTCTGATTGTTCGGTTTGCTGGATTCTTGATGGGGTGCTGGAGTTCCCAGCTCACTATTCAGTTGGAGCAAGTTGCAGTGCCTCCCTATCGTTATTATAAAGGTGATTGATATACAGAGAGATTACAGTTTCATAAGTCATGTAATGAGTACATTTGTCTTTGAACAGTGTAAGCCTCCCCCTCATTTTCTCCCAGATTTTCCCCTCCCAACCTACCTCTCCTCCAAGTTGTATAGTTCATTGCCAACATAGTTTCTAGTGAGTATCACTGCTGCATTAGTTCACTCTTTGTCCCACCTTTTCAGTGCTCCCCCTTTTCCTCCCCAAATCAGATACACTTATATACAAGGCAAAGGGTACAGAAATCAAAAGCAGCCCCGTGACGCACAAAGAAAAGAGAGAAAAAAACAGCAAGCAAAGGGAATAAACCAAAGGAAAAAAGAACTGCAAACAATACAATTTTTTAAAAAACTCTTGTTTCCATTTCTTGGAGTTCATTTAGATAAGCATCCTTTTATATGATCACATGCACATAGCTACTGAGCCCTTGTGATCCTCTCCTAAGACTATCCTCTTTTCAATCTCACTATGTAAATGTTTAGAGTCCTGTTTAATTTATCATGTCCAAGTGTAATTTTTTCTTTTACTATCCATTGAGTCTACTTGTAGATTTATAGGCACATTCTATTATTACAAATGAGGGAAACAATGTAGTCTATGTTTCTTTGCTTAATATAATTTTTTCCAATTCTTTCCACTTCCTTACAAATAGGGCAATGCCCTTCTTTCTGATGGAAGCACAGAATTCCATTGGGTATATATACCACATTTTCTTGATCCATTCTTCCACTGAAGGGCAAAGGGGTTGATTCCTTATCTTAGATAAGCCCCTTTCTAGTTGACACTTTCCTGTAGAACTTGACTGCCCTCTCACTGTGACCATAAGCTCATCTCTGTAACAGAATTAGGCACCACCCTATGATCTCTGCTTGACATAATTACTGTAGGACCTAACTTCAAACAATTCTATTTTTAGATATACTGACTAGAACTTCAGCATATGAATGAAGAGTGGAGTATAATCTAGTCCATATACAGAATAAATACTCTGGAGAGAAATCTGTTAATATATCCAATAGTTGAACACAGCCAAAACTCTAACCATTTTATTCCTGGAAAATTTTCACATGTATGCAGAAAAGTCAAGCCTGGACAGAAAAGTACGCTAGACTCCATCTCCACAATAACCAGCAAAAAGCAAGGCTGGAGGCATGGCTTTATATAGCACAACCCAAGCAAATGTGAGGCCCTGGGTTCAAATCCCAACACCTCCCAAAAACCATAGGTTTAAAAAGTGTGATATTATCATAAAGTAAACAAGTGGTAGTTGTCTATGTATCAATACAAATGAAATACACACAATAGAGTGGAAAATAAAAGACATGAATTTCTTAAATTCCTAAGATTTACACATACCCTCGAATCCCTCCATTCCCTCTATCCTTGTGCCTGTTTCTGTCACTCTGACCAGCCTCTCACTCTGAATTCTAATCTCTGTGAATTACTTTGTTCAACTGGCCAGTAGCAGATGTGACTTAAAGCATTTGGACATTAGGTGCAATTTAAAACCATTTCATGCTCATAGGAATGAACCCAAGTCTACTGAATGACAATCATGTGAAGCAAAAACAAGCATTATTCACTAGAGCAACCTACCCCCTGCATACTTACCTGGCCAGAGATTCATAAGTAAGTTCAGCTGAGCCCAGTCCAAATTAGAGACCCACCTATACTACAAAGAAGTTAATAGTTTAAGCTATTGCATGTTGGGATGATTTGATACAAACTTAAGCTAAGTGATACACACATGTATATGTAAGATCATTTATATAATTTTCAAAGTTTACAAAATATTATTAAGTCCTGCCATATATATAATTTGTATGGCAAAATTATAAATCACAGATAAGGATAGAGAGATGGAGGTCATGATACTGGCACTGGAAGAAATGGAGAAGAATACAAGAAAGAGAGGGAAATGAGAAACCTTACAAGAAATAAGACCTGTGAACATGTCTAAAGTAAAACAACTCTACAAAAAAGAAAAAAAATACAAGAAAATCTTCATGATGCTGGGAGGCAAAGATTTCTTAGATGGAACTCAAAAAATCACAAGCAATCAAAAGAGCAAAGCCCTGACTTCAAACCCCAGTACTAACAATAAATAAATACACTAAATGAGGAGGAGGAAGAAGAGGATGTAGAATTAACAGAAACAACTGGTATGTTGGCCACTTAAGGTCTTGGAGCAACAGGATGCTGTCACTAACTCTAGATTGGACAGCTGTTCAGAGCAAAGAAAATAACTGGGTTGAGTCCACATAAGCAACCTTTCATCTCTACTTGGACACACAAATAAAACACAGACATTTGAGTTTCTAGAAAAGAGATGATGGGGTACATTTGCTACAGACAGAACTAACTGGAGTGAAGTTTAGATACATAGGGACTCATAAATGAAACTCACATCAGTACCCACACTATCACTGTATCTTATTTGAGTACATTGGAAACTGTATATACTGGTATTAGAACTAGGGAAGTGAAAGGGAATATCAAAATTGAGAGACAACAGATAAAAAGACAAACGACTACAAAAGCAATACTTGCAAAACCATTTGGTGTAAACCAACTGAACAACTTATAGGGGGAGAAGGAAAGGGGGACAGGGAGGGGGGAATGAGGGAGGAGGTAACAAACAGTACAAGAAATGTACCCAAGGCCTAACGTATGAAACTGCAACCTCTCTGTGCATCACTTTGACAATAAATAAGAAAAGAAGAAAAGAAAAGAAACTCACAGTCCATAGCTCTGGGTTTGTCCTGATTCTATTTTACAAAGTTCATATAAAGAAAGTCAAGAAGTTAGTCCCATCTTTGCATAATCACTCAAATTTTCCGTTAGATTCTAAATGTACAGGGACTATTAGATGTAGACTTTACAACACTTGATTTAGGGAAGGTATATACTGCAATATTATGAATAATAGAAGTGGAATTGTAATTAAATACAAACTGTTGATGAAGTATTTACTTGTTTATTTCCACAATTTTCTCCCTTGTCCTCTCAATTTTCTCCAGGTGATTGTTTGAAGCCTAGTAATTGAATTAAGTCAAAACTATTGAACCTTTTCACAATTAAACTAGCTTTTTATTCTTCTTCATTAACTTTCTAGAACTTCATCCATTAATTCATCTGATGTTAATTTTTAGCCTGAGCTATACAGTATATGTAATGTAATGTTTGGGCAGAGTAACAAAGCAGCAAGTGAGGCTCCTGCCGTGTTTTGCATGTAATGGGCCTCCCAGATTTGTGGAATAACATGCAACTGTTAAAATAACATTTGGCCCTTGTGCTTCAATGTTCTAGACACCAGGATATGATTTTCTTCACTAATGACACAGTGTACTCCTAACACTGTGTAGAAATAAAATGATGCTATTGTTCATTAATTTTAAATTTTTACTTATCTATTAATCATGATCAACCAGGTTAACTTAACTTAAAATAATGAGTTGACTCTTATAAAACTTTAATTAATTCATAAGGCATCTATAAATTTTTAAATATAGTGAATGAGTTTTGTCACCAAAAATGACATAGCAGAATCACACTTCATGGAATGTGTCCCAACTTACCTGAAAACATTTGTTACACCTGCACATATTATTTACCAGTGCAACATCAGATACCAGGCCTTGAGAGCCCAGCACCTCTGCTGTCTCCTCCTCCACAGCAGAGCTCTCTTGCTTCACAAGTACTAAAATAACCACAATGGAGACATTTCTAGCAAGGTGACCAGGGAAAGCTACTTCTCCACAACACCTGCTACTCTGAATTACTCAAAGGTGACAAATTCAAACATGAATCAGAAATGTGCCAACGAACTAAAATTAAACTTAATGAGAAAAACAAACTGCTATTTGCATCACCAGCTGCATTTGACTTTCTCGTCCAATGCATCATATTTCTAGAGCTACTTTGCATTGTTCTTTTTAGCATGATTAGAAACACCTCCGTTCCATCTAGGGCAAAGTCAGACCAGAGGCCTTTGGGAAGTGGTCAGAGACACAAAGAGCCCCCACTACCAGTGCTAAGGAAAATCCTTCCCTACTTTGGGCCTTCAGTATAAATTCTTTGATTTAGATTTCTAAGCACTGTGATGTTCCACAGACAGGGACTTTGTTAGAGAACGCCAAAACAATGATTCTAGGCTAAAAAGCAATCCTAACTATTCCGGTAGGTACAACTAAATCAAAACATTACAAAAAAAACACCCCCAAAATATCACTTGATGAAATCATCTTAAAATATATTAAAATGTTTCATGTTTAGTAGATGACATATAGAGTAAAACAAATCAAAACAAAATATATGCAATGAAAATAAGACTGTCCGCCCATCCCTATCACTAATTCCACAAGATAGATACAATTACCAGTTTCTTATACATACCTGTATAAGAGATCATCTAATACAATATGAGGACACATGCACAAATTGTGGATCCATCCTCTCCTGCAGGAGGTGCACAATTCTAGAATGCATGTCTGTGAGGAAACAGAGTACATATACCACCATATTTCCAACTGGATCCTGTGGACAGATTTTCATGTTCTATTTATTGCTATCACATACAAGATAGCAGTGTATGTATGTGCATTCATCATTTTATACATGGATAAACACTGAGAGTGGGTTAGTTTGGCGTGGTGTCTCAGGCCCTGTAATCCTAACTACTTGGTAGATAGAGAGAAGCAGATGGAGATTCTAGGCTAAGCATAAATAAATTCACAAAACTCCATCTCAACCAGGGGCTAGGAGCCATGGCACATTCCTGTGGTGCCAGATGCAGGCGAAGCCCAACAGCTGGGCCCCAGTGGCATCTGCCATCTGCATGGACCCAGGACAGCACAAGTAGGAAGGTCACAGCCCCAGCTAGTGTGGGCATAAAGTAAGACCTCCCTAGAAAACAAGAAATGCAAAAAGGGGCTGGAGGGGTGGCTCAAGCAGGAAGCGCCTGCAGTTCAATCCAAAATTCTGCCCCACTGAAGAAAAAAAGAACTTAAGAGAATTTCAGAGCTTAAGAACTATGAATCTGTAATTTTGTATAGGCATTTGGAAAACAACAGTCAAATAGAATTGCTTGCATATCATGTGTCCAGATCTCTTAGTTCCATTTTACTAATACCTCTTCCTTTAAGGCTGAGACCTCAACTTTGCTACATAAAATTAAGAATAACAATTGTAGTTGCTTTGTAGGAATGGTGTGAGGGATTAGATAATTTAAAAAAAAAAAAGCATGGGGGCTGGAAATGTGGCTTAGTGTTTGAGTGCTTGCATAGCATACATGAAGCTCTGGATTTGATTCTTCAGCACCAAATATATAGAAAAAGCCAAAAGTTGTGCTGTGGCTCAAGTGGTAGAGTACTAGCCTTGAGAAAAAAGGAGCCAGGGACAGTGCTCAGGCCTTGAGTTCAAGTCCCAGGACTGGCCAAAACAACAACAACAAAAAGCATGTAAACTCTTAGAATCGTGCCTGATACAAAAGAAGCACTCAGAAAATGCTATCTATTCCTAGTACTTCTAGCATTAACCCATTTAGCACAGACTACAAACTTGATTTTATAATTTTGTATTTTTTATTATAATAATATTTTCACCAAATTCATCATGGTTTTAATTTAGATTTTTCCTTCATTTTGGAGGCACTAAGACATGTTTTAATAAGTTAAAGAGTTGCTTGTTGGCAACTCCTTTGTACAGCTACTTAAAGATAATAAGAAAGGAAAAATAGTTTCTTGTACTTTCTGTGAACTGTTTATGGTCATTTCACTTATTTCTCATGTATTTTTTATACTTTCTTCTTGGATATATATATATATATATGTATGTATGTATATATATATATATGTATGTGTATATATATATATATATATATCTTTCTATATTAAGGAATTTTGCCTTTTACCTACCATATATGTTACAAACATTTTTCCCGTATTCTTTTATGGTTACTTCTGCCATGCAAATATTTTATTTTTATTCATGTTTATAAATCACTTTTGTAAGGCTTCTGTTTTATGTGACATTTTGAAATAATTTCTTAATCCAATTTTTTTCATTTTTGTTTTATTCTAGTATTTTTATGAATTCTCTAAGACTAAAATATTTGTTCCATACAAAATATGATTGAATCCAATTTTTTCTCCAGATGGCTATGAAGTGGGTCCAGCGGAATAATTTATCTTTTTTTCCAATGTTCTTTTTCTGTGTTGCCCTTACATACAAAACTCACACATGTATTGGGCCCATATCTACACCATTTTTCTATATTTAATTTATGTATGTGTTAGTACCAACCTTTAAGTATATTTTTACAATATGCTTACTGTCCTGTAAAACTACCTACCTATTCCCTTTATGAATACAATCAAAAAGCAATGACTTGTTTTGCAGAATTCTCTTGACAAATAACACAAATATACTTTAATGGAAGAAAACTGGAAATCGCTTTTGCCACTCATTTTTAAATGTTCTTATGTATAATATACATAAAGAATACTTTAGTATAACTAGTTAGAAGCATTTCAAACATGCAGATTAAATCAGAGGGAATAAGTATCAAACCAATAGTTCATTTTTATGTCTAAGAAGAGCCAATGCCTTTGACTTAATAAGTCCTTTTGCGTACTTCAGTTTTGGTCTAAATTTTCATTCATTTATTTACTTTGTATTTCTAATTAACTTTATCTTTAGGTCCTTAAACTTTTGTGACTATCATTAACAAATGCTTCCCTTCAATCTTTCTAGTGTGTTTTTGTTTTGTTTTGTTTTGGGTTTTTTGGGGTTTCTTTGTTTGCCAGTCTTGGGCCTTGAACTCAAGAGCCTGAGCAATATCCCTGGCTTCTTTTTGCTCAAGGCTAGCACTCTGCCACTTGAGACACAATGCCACTTGTGGCCATTTTCTATATATGTGGTGCTGAGGAATCGAACCTAGGGCTTCATGTACACAAGGCAAGCACTATTGCCACTAGGCCATATTCCTAGATCCCTTGTGTTTTTTTATTTTATACATACCAAGACTATATTCTTCATGTTTCCCTCCCCCCCAATTCACTGGAGGTTTTTTGTTTTGTTTTGTTTTGTTTTGGGCCAGTCCTGGGCCTTGGACTCAGGGCCTGAGCACTGTCCCTGGCTTCTTCCCGCTCAAGGCTAGCACTCTGCCACTTGAGCCACAGCGCCGCTTCTGGCCGTTTTCTGTATATGTGGTGCTGGGGAATCGAACCTAGGGCCTCGTGTATCCGAGGCAGGCACTCTTGCCACTAGGTTATATCCCCAGCCCCACTGGGGTTTTTTTGTTGTTCTACTCAATTTTCAGATGACCCACTTGGATTTGTAATCCATGTAACTTTATTGCCTTCCCTTTTAGAACTTCAATACCCTTCACTTATTTTTCTAATTACATTAACCGGACTTCATTAATCTACAATGTCATAAAGAATATCTTTTTTTTTCTTCCTAAATGTAAAGGAATGGCTCCCAGAGGTATTAGATGTTGTTCTTTTTTAAATATGGAACAATAATTACATTTTAATATGATAATGACATTGTTAATATACTTAAATTTTATTGAGATTCTTAACAAGAATGGATGATGGATTTTACTAAACTTTCCCAGATCAAAAGAGATGATTATGTAAGACATATCTTTTCCATTAATTCAATGCATTGTAGTATTATACATGTCAATATTAAGCTATTCTTGCCTTGTGCATTTTTAAGTAGTAATTCTTGCTGGCTCTAGCATTTGATTCTCTTGCCCTTCTTTTATTCTTGAGAAGTTTGGACCGGATATTGAGTTGAACAAAAATTATTCCAGTGCTAGAACATTCTCAAAACACCAGTGCATCTTTTTACATTATTTCAAATGACACAAACTACATATCAGAGCATGCTAATACAGAGAAAACAAGTGCCATAACCAGGATATTTTCATAGCTCTAGTTAGCACAGTTGATCTAGGACCTAGGAGACTAGAAAGGGGTAGTATTTAATAATTGGTCAGAATAAAAACATAACTACAGAAAGCAATAAGATCAAAACAAGTAATGGACTAACTTTTCCCTCTCACGATCAATTACCTTGAAATTGAAAACAAGAAACAAATACACTATGTTAAGACTCTTGACTTTGCAGAAAGAATCAAGAGTATGGATGATCCTCAATTTATAATGAGGTTATATCCAATAAAACCATTTGAAATTGGCAATGTAAACTGAAAGGCATGTAAGACACTTAACCTACCAAACCTTCAAGCTTTATCTCACAATACACTGGAGAAAATTGGTTGTTCCTCTCCTGATCATGAGAATGACTGGCTGCTATGACTTCCACCCACTGCACTGCATCACAAGAGATCATTATTATACTGCATATCCCTAGCCCAGGAAAAGATGGACATTCAAAGCTCAGCTTCTACTAACTGGGGATTGCTTTTGCACCCAATATCATAAAACCAAAAGATGGTCAAGCAAAGCCTCTCTAAATCTGAAACTATTTTATAAATTCTGTGTTGACTACTAATGTATATAGAGCCTTATTACTGAAACAAAACTTAATCAACATTCTCTAAAATACTGAGGTATAAATACTATCAACTAAAGTTAGGAAAGAAATTTTTCCCAAGTTTTATAGAACATGATAGCATCTTGTGACACAAATCTTCTTGGGACCCTCTGTAGTATGCTGGTTGGCTCTCTACCATAAATTAGTTTCATTCTAAAATAAATTTAAAAATTAACCTTTAAACTCTGTGATGGGGAGTTACTTCCGGGAAGATGGCAGAGGAGCTGCAGAGCCCTAGCTGAGCTCCCTCCGACATCACAGTTTTCTCACCCCATAGAAACTTTTACTCCTAGAAAGACAGCCAGAGTAAGTTCTAACAGTACAGGAATTCTGGCCAAGAAGGAAAAATCGACTTTGCTCATCTGAAAACACAGATTTGAGGTCCGGGCAGCATCCCACCGCCACGCCAGTGCCGGCACCAACACAGCACCCAGCACAGCAACCCGCACTCCATGCAGCTAAAGCACACAGCATAAACCAGGGAGAAATCCGCCAGATGGTGGCTGAGCACGGATGGGCTGAAATCGCAGAGAAAGTGTGAGTACCCCACGAAAGATATTCTCACTTGCGCCCACAGAGCAGCTTCTGGAAGGTAGCCCTTCCCCTACTGCCAGAGCAAAATGTCATCTTTGACACTGGCATAGGGTCAGACCACAATGGAATTAAAGCGGGCCTGGGGAAAGCAAGGACAAAGGAGCCACCGCTGAAAAGGGCAAGAGGGACCGACCAATGAGAGCCAGCTCCACCCAGGAGAATGCCCCCTGCCCAGGCAGGAGGTTCGTCCTGGGCCACAGCTTAGCCAGAGGTGCCCCACACTGCCTACTGGAATTTCTAAATTTAAAGCGAAAGTGACAAGCAGCTACCAGCAGCCCAGAAACACCAGACAGGGGAACAAACTTCCTGAGACAGATAAACGGTCCCATCACAGAGGACGCCCAATTCCCAGCCCAAAACGGAGCTGAATTCCATAGCCAGCTCCACCAGGCAGCCGCCCCACCCAGGAGGGAGGAACCTCCCCCAGGCAAGCAACTCTCAGCCAGGAAAACCAGACCAGAGGCGCCCTGCCCTGCTGAGTCCACAGCCTATTCAAAGCAAGCCGTTAAAGGCCACGGCCCCACAGCAGACAGAGGAGCCACAGTTCCCAAGACTGCTCACATCCCCATCTAAAGAGGACACCCAAGGCCTACCTGCAAGCTGTGCGAACCACAGAGACCAAGGATTGCACCAACAGGGGAGAAGGGTCAGAACAGATCCAACCCCTGCAAACTGCAAGCAAGTCAAACCAGCCAATCAGGAAAATAGACTGCAGACCATCGCAAGGAAACCAGAGAATGGGGAAAGACCACACAAACAAGGAGGACTCCATTTTTTTTTCTTTTCAAACATTTTTTAAACTTTTTTTTTTTTTTTTTTTTTTTTGGCCAGTCCTGGGCCTTGGACTCAGGGCCTGAGCACTGTCCCTGGCTTCTTCCTGCTCAAGGCTACCACTCTGCCACTTGAGCCACAGCGCCGCTTCTGTCCATTTTCTGTATATGTGGTGCTGGGGAATCGAACCTAGGGCCTCGTGTATCCGAGGCAGGCACTCTTGCCACTAGGCTATATCCCCAGCCCCTTTTAAACTTTTTTTTAAAAATTTTTTTTTAATTTTTTTCACTTTTGAAACATTGTTGGTGTTTTTGTTTTCCATTTTTACCTGTTTGTTTTATCAAGGTTTTTTTTTTTTTGGTTGTTCATTTTTCTGGTTTTTTTCCTTTTTATTTCTTATTTTATTTTTTTTAATACTTTTTCCCTGTTTTGTGCAACTGTCTTCCAGTATTTTTGCTTTATTTCTCTCTTTGTATTCTCTTTCTTTAAAAATTACTTTCTTATGAAAAACACCTCCACTCTTTTCTGCTAACTCTTCATTGTCTATCATTTTAATGTTGTTCTTCCTACTTATTCTACTCTTCTCCACATTTGCACGTCACTGAAACTAAACCAAAATCATCACTCCCCCCCCCCCCAATACATTTTACGCTATTCTCTTTACTACCTATAACTTGCCCTCCTGACTTACTGCCAGGACCTGCATGTTCCATTGACTCCTGGTTACTGGATAGAGGGTATCCCTGCTTAATTCGAGTGAATCAAAGGGGTTCACAGAGAAAGCTGGTCCTAAAAGAACTTAATATAAGAACAAGAATTTCTCATAGGGTTTTAACAGTAAATAAGTAACTACTGAATACATGGCTCAGGATCGGTTGTTATATTGAAATTGTATTCTTTAGGAACACCAAATCTAAGTTTATATGGCTGGGAATATGGCCTAGTGGCAAGAGTGCTTGCCTCATATAAATAAAGCCCTGGGTTCGATTCCCCAACACCACATATATAGAAAACGGCCAAAAGTGGCGCTGTGCGTCAAGTGGTAGAGTGCTAGCCTTGAGCAAAAAGAAGCCAGGGACAGTGCTCAGGCCCTGAGTCCAAGGGCCAGAACAGGCAAAAAAAAAAAAAAGAAAAGAAAAAATCTAAATGTATAGACAGGTATACAAGATATCTGCATATAATTGTAAACTTATAAGATTTACACAACAGTGCATGGTAAGGGCTGCTATGGGTTTTAAACAGTGCTCACCGGTGATTGTAGACTGGCATCCCCAATACAAATGGGCAGAAGAACCACAGAAAGATGGAAAACAATGGAGTATTTTCTCACACTCAAAACAAGTAGGAAACAGAGCAGTCAACCAAAGACATAGAAGAGAACCCTCAAAATGCTCTACAAAGTCTACTGATAAACATGTTAAATGAAAAGTTAGAATCAATACAGCAATCCTTCCATAAAGTAATAGATGATTTCATGTCCTCAACAGATAGAAAGATAAATGAAATTCAAGAGTCAAATGAAAAGATAGCTACCCAGGTAAAAGATTTGAGAGACAGCACTCAAAATAAAATTAATGAAGCAAAGAAGTCCATGCAAGACCTAAGAGATGACATGGAAATCATCAGGAAAGAAAAGTCAGAAGGAAAGAGATTCGAAATCAAGTAGCTAGCCTTCAGTCCCGACTAACTGAAGCAGAGGATCGAATCTCAGGAGCTGAAGATTCCCTAGAATCTATGGAGAAAGATCAAAAATCCATACAAATCCAGTCCAATCAACAAAACAGATCACTACAGGAGATTCAAGACACGATCAGGAAGCCCACTTTAAGGATAATAGGTATTGAGGAAAACTTGGAGAAAAAAGTTAATGGGATAGGCAACCTATTTAACAGAATATTAGCTGAGAACTTCCCAAATATCCAGAAGGATAGGCCTATCCAGATACAAGAAGCATTTAGAACCCAAAACGACCAGACCAGAATAGGACATCCCACCGATGCAAACTGGATGCATCCCAGGGATGCAAAGTTGGTTTAATATATGCAAGTCAATTAATGTAATCCACCACATCAACCGGAGCAAACTAAAGAACCACATGGCTTTATCTCTGAATGCGGAAAAAGCGTTCAATAAAATCCAGCACCCATTTATGCTAAAAGACCTGGAAAAACTGGGATTCCAGGGAACATTCCTGAATATAATCAAGGCAGTTTATGACAAACCAACAGCAAGCATAACTCTAAATGGTGAAAAACTAAAACCATTCCCTTTAAAATCAAGAACAAGGCAGGAATGTCCACTCTCTCCCCTGCTCTTCAACATAGTACTAGAATTCCTAGCCAGAGCAATTAGGCAAGGAGAAAATATAAAGGGGATCCAAATAGGATAAGATGAAGTTAAACTTTCTCTCTTCGCAGGTGACATGATCCTATACCTAAAGAACCCCATAGACTCTACCCCCAAGCTACTAGAGCTGATCCAAAACTTTGGCAAAATTGCAGGATATAAAATAAACCCTCAAAAATCAATGGCCTTTCTATATGCTAATGACCCGGAGGCCGAGGCTGAAATCAGGAAAGCAACTCCTTTTGCAATAGCCCCAAAAAACATAAAATAACTAGGAATAACCTTAACCAAAGAAGTGAAGGCCTTTATATCACAGTTGTAACTACTTTCAACGTCCCATGTGTATCTGTAGCTTCTATTATTGATGATGTTCTTGTATCACCTTCCGGTGGTTGTACCTACACTATCTCTGTAATCTTATCTGAGTATATTGGAAACCATGTATACTGGTATTGGAAATAGGAAATTGAAAGGGAATACCAAATTTGACAGGCACAGGGTAAAAAAAGACAAACAACTACAAAAGCAATACTTGCAAAACTGTTTGGTGTAAGTGAACTGAACACCTCCGGGGGGGGGGGAGGGGGAAGGGAATAGGGGAGGAGAGAGGGGGGTATGAGGAACAAGGTAACAAACAGTACAAGAAATGTATCCAATGCCTAACGTATGAAACTGTAACCTCTCTGTACATCAGTTTGATAATAAAAATTTGAAAAAAAAAAAAAAAAAAAAGAAGTAAAGGCCTCTTTTTTTGTTTGCTTGGGATTGAATTTTATTTGGGCTTCTCCCAGTGGCTAGAGCCACTGTGTCTTCAGAACAATAACAGCACAGGAAATGCGTCACCAAGACTGCCTTGATGAGAACTTTAAAACCTTGAAAAACAAAATTAAGTCAGAACTAAGGAAATGGAAAAAACCTCCCATGCTCCTGGATTGGGAGGATTAATATAATCTAAATGGCAATATTGCCAAAGGCTATCTACAAATTCAATGCAATACCCATTAATATTCCAACACCATTTTTTAAGGAAATAGAGGACGCAATCCAGAAATTCATATGGAACAATAAAAGAACTAGACTAGCAAAAACAATCCTAAGCAGAAAGATCAGTGCAGGAAGAATTACAATACCCAACTTCAAGCTGTATTATAAAGTTATAGTAATAAAAACACCTTGGTATTGGAACCGGAACAGGCCTGAAGACCAATGGAACAGAATAGCAGACCCAGAAATGAACCCACAGAACTACACCTACTTAATCTTTGATAAAGGAGCTAAAACAATAGTTTGGAAGAAAGATAGCCTCTTTAACAAATGGTGCTGGCAAAACTGGTTCAACACATGCAACAAACTAAAACTAGATCCTTATATATCAACCTCCACCAAAATCAATTCCAAATGGATTAAAGACCTCGAAATCAAAACAGACACCCTGAAAACACTAAAAGAATGAGTACGAGAAACACTTGGGCTCCTTGGCACTGGACAGAACTTCCTTAACAAAGACCCAGAAAGGCTACAAATCAAAGAAAGGTTGAACAAATGGGACTGCATCAAACTGCAGAGCTTCTGCACGGCAAAGCACATATCTCGCAAGATAAACAGAAAGCCCATAGACTGGGGGGAGATTTTTACCGGCCATTCAACGGACAAAGGCCTCATATCTAAAATATGTGCAGAACTAAAAAAAATTACCTACCTCTGAAACAAAACCGCAAAGAACCAATAGCCCCTCAACAAGTGGGCTAAAGACGTAAAAAGAGACTTCTCTGATGAGGAAATGTGAATGGCCAAGAGACATAAGAAAAAGTGCTCTACATTACTGGCCATAAAAGAAATGCAAATCAAAACAACCTTGAGATTCCATCTCACCCCAGTAAAAATGTCCTATATCAAGAAAACTAACAATAACAATTGTTGGAGGGGATGTGGCCAAAAGGGAACAGTGCTTCATTGTTGGTGGGAATGTAAACTGGTTCAGCCACTCTGGCAAGCAGTATGGAGATTCCTCAGAAGGCTCAATATAGAACTCCCCTATGACCCAGCAACCCCACTTTTGGGTATCTATCCAAAAAACCACAAACAAAATCACAGTAAAGCCACCAGTACAACAATGTTCATCGCAGTGCAGTTTGTCATAGCTAGAATGTGTAACCAACCCAGATGCCCCTCAGTAGACGAATGGATCAGGAAAACGTGGTACATATACACAATGGAATTTTATGACTCTATCAGAATGACATTGCCCCATTTGTAAGGAAATGGAAGGACTTGGAAAAAATTATACTAAGTGAAGTGAAGTGAGCCAGACCCAAAGAAACATGGACTCTGTGGTCTCCCTTATTGGTAATAATTAGTACAGTTTTAGGCAAGTCATAGCAGAGCATCACAAGGCCCAATAGCTATATCCTTATGAACACATAAGATGATGCTAAGTGAAATGAACTCCATGTTATGGAAACGATTGTTATATCACAGTTGTAACTACTTTCAACGTCCCATGTGTATCTGTAGCTTCTACTCTTGATGATGTTCTTGTATCACCTCCTGTGGTTGTATCCACACTATCTGTGTAATCTTATCTGAGTATATTGGAAATCGTCTATACTGGTATTAGAACTAGGAAATTGAAAGGGAATACCAAATTTGAGAGACACAGGGTAAAAAAAGACAAACAACTACAAAAGCAATACTTGCAAAACTGTTTGGTGTAAGTGAACTGAACACCTCATAGGGAGAAAGGGAAAGGGGGAGGAGGGAGGGGGGAATGAGGGACGATGTAACATACAGTACAAGAAATGTATCCAATGCCTAACATATGAAACTGTAACCTGTCTGTACATCAGTTTGATAATAAAAATTTGAAAAAAAAAAAAAACTCTGGGATGGAGACCGGGAAGTAGAGTACATTTTTCCTTTCAAATTTTTGGTCAGGTTTGCCAGGGGGTCTGTCTATCTTGTTGATTTTTTTCAAAGAACCAACTCTTTGTTTTGTTGATTCTTTCGATTGTTTCTTTGTCTCTAATTGATTTAATTCTGATTTGATTTTAATTATTTGCTTCCGCCTATTGACTTGGGGTTTGGCTTGTTGTTCTCTTTCAAGCAAATTAAGGTGCTTCCTTAAATTATTGAGTTGCTGTTTCTCCAGTTTGTTGGTGTATGCGCTCAGAGTTATAAATTTTCCTCTGAGTACTGCCTTTGCTGTGTCCCAAAAGAGCTGGTACTTTGTGTCCTCATCTTGGTTGAGTTCCATAAACATTTGAATTTCCATTTTAATTTCTTCAATGACCCACTGATGGCTCAGCAGTGTGTTCTTTAGTCTCCATGAATTGTAGGATTTTCTGTGGTGGCTGTTTGAGTTGAGCTCTAATTATATTCCATTGTGGTCTGAGAGAATGCAGGGAATGGTTTTGATACTTCTGAATTTGTACAGATTTTCTTTGTGCCCTAAGATGTGATCTATTTTGGAGAATGTTCCGTGTGCTGCAGAGAAGAATGTGTATTCTGCAGTTGTTGGTTAAGTCTAGTTTGTCTATGCAATTATTTAGTTCTTTGGTTTCTTTGTTCAGTTTTTGGAGTGTTGATCTGTCCAGAGGTGATAGTGGAGTGTTAAAGTCCCCTACTATCAATGTGTTTTGGTCTATGAGTGTTTTTAGAGTCAGTAGTGTTTGTCTGATGAAGTTGGGTGCTCCTGCATTTGATGTGTAGATATTTAGAATGGTTATATCTTCCTGTAAGAGAGATCCCTTTACTAGTATGTAGTAACCTTCTTTGTCTCTTCTTACCATTTTTAATTTGAAGTCAATTTTGTCTTATACTAGGATTGCAACTCCAGCCTGCTTATGGGGGCCATTTGCTTGGTAGATCTGATTCCAGCCTTTCACTTTTAGAAGATGTTTGCTTTTGCTGGATAGATGTGTCTCTTGGAGGCAGCAGAAAGATGGATCTTGATTTTTGATCTAACTTATGAGCCTATGTCGTTTGATTGGAGAATTAAGTCCATTAATGTTGAAAGTTAGGATTGAGAGATGATCGTTTGTTCCTTTCATTGTCACTGTCACTGTTAAAAGCTGTGTCTTCCCATTTCTTGATCTGATGTTTACTATTTAGGGTTCATTTCTCTGTCTGTATTGGGATCTTGCTTATTTTCCCTGTATAGTACATCTTTGAGGATTTTTGCAAAGCTGGTTTGGTGGAGATATGTTGTTTCAGTTTTTCCTTACTGTGGAAGACTTCTATTTGACCTTTGGCTCTGAATGAGAGTTTACCTGGGTACAGTATTCTTGGTTGATAGTTATTTTTATTTAGGGTTTGGTATACCTCATTCCAGGCTCTCTTTGCTTTCATGGTCTCTGCTGAGAAGTCTGGGGTAATTCTGATTGCTTTTCCTTTGTATGTGATTGTTTCTTCTCCCTAACAGCTTTAAGGATTCTTTCCTTGTACTCTACTGATTCTGTTTTGATCACAATGTGTCGGTGGGATGCCCTATTCTGGTCTGGTCAGTTTGGGGTTCTAAATGCTTCTTGTATCTGGATAGGCCTTTCCTTCTGGATATTTGGGAAGTTCTCAGCTAATATTCTGTTAAATAGGTTGCCTATCCCATTAACTTTTTTCTCCAAGTTTTCCTCAATACCTATTATTCTTAAATTGGGTTTCCTCATCGTGTCTTGAATCTCCTCTGTTTTGTTGATTGGACTGGATTTGTATTGATCTTTTTTTTTTCATCTAGAGAATCTTCAGCTCCTGAGATTCTATCCTCTGCTTCAGTTAGTCAGGATTGTAGGCTAGCTACTTGATTTCGAATCTCTTTTCCTTCTGACTCGTCTTTCCTGATAATTTCCATGTCATTTCTTAGGTCCTGTATGGACATCTTTACTTCATTAACTTCATTACTTTGGTTTTGAGTGTTGTCTCTCAAATCTTTAAGCTGGTTAGCTATCTTTTCATTTGACTCTTGAAGTTCATTTATCTTTCTATTTGTGGATGCCATGAAATTCTCCATTAATTTTTGCTTTGCCTCCCCACACTCTAGAATAATTGACTGAGGAGATTCAAACTTTTCATTTATCACATTTATCAGTAGACTTTGTAGAGCATTTGGGAGGTTCTTTTCTATGTCTTTGATTGACTGCTCTGCTTCCTGCTTGTTTTGAGTGGGGGATAAGACTTCATTGTTTGCCATCTTTCTTGTGTTCCTTCTGCCCATTTGGATTGGGCATGCCAGACTACCAGTACCTGTGAGCACCGTTTAAGACCCAAAGCAGAGCTTACCAAGCACTATTGTGTAAATGTTAGAAGTTCACAATTAAATACACATACCTTTTATACCTGTGTAAAAAATTAGATTTGGTGTTCCTAAAGAATACAATTTCAATATAACAACCAATCCTGTGCCCTGTATTCAGTAGTTACTTATTTACTCTTACTACCCTAGGAGCAATTCTTGTTCTTATATTAAGTTCCTTTTGGACTGGCTTTCTCTATGAACCCCTTTGTTTCACTTGAATTAAGCAAGGATACCCTTTGTCCACTAACGAGGAGTCAATGGGATCTGGAGGACCTAGTAGTAAGTCAGGAGGGTAAGTTAGAGGTAATAAAGAAACTAGAGTAAAATGTATGGGGGGGTGATGGTTTTGGTTTAGTTTCAGTGATGGGGAAATGTGAAGGAGAGTAGAATCAGTAGAGACAACAAGGTTAAAATGATAGACAGTGGAGAGTTAGCAGTAAAGAGTGGAGATGTTATTCATGAGAAAATAATTTTTGAAGAAGAGTACATATAGAGAAATAATGAGAGATTACTGGAAGACAGATGCACATAACCGAGGAAAGTTATTTAAGAAAAAAATAAAATAAAATAAAAAGGGAAAACAAAACAAACAAAAAAAAGCAAAAGGAAAAAGAAAAAAGATCAACAACTACAACAAAACAACAACAAAAAAAAAAATGATGGAACCAACAGGTGAACATGGGAAAGAAAAACCAATGATGTTTCAGAAATGAAAATATAAGAAAAAAAAATAAAAATAAAAATGAAAGCTTAAAAAACTTTTGAGACAAAACAAATAAAAAGAAAAAAGAAAAAAAAAAGTCTTCCTTGTTTGTATGGGCTTTCTACAGTCTCTGGTTTCCTTACGATGGTCTGCAGTCTATTCAGACACTTGGCTGGTTTGGCGTGCCTTCAGTTTGCAGGGGGTAGATCTGTTTTGACCCTTCTCCCCTGTTGGTGCAATCCTGGGTCTCTGTGGTTCACACAGCTTGTAGGTGGGCCTGGGTGTCCTCTGTAGATGGGGATGTGAGCGGTCTCGGGGGCTGTGGCTCCTTCTGTCTGCTGTGGGGACACTGCCTTTAATGCCTGGCTTTGAATAGGCTGTGGACTCAGCAGGGCAGGGCACCTCTGGCCTGATTTACTGAGCTGAGAGTCACTTGCCTTGGGGAGTTTTCTCCCTCCTGGGCGGGGCGGCCTTCTGGGCAGAGCTGGGTATGGAATTCAGGTCTGTTTCAGGCTGGGAATTGGGCTTCTAAACGGGAACGTTTATCTGTCTCGGGAAGTTTGTTCTCCCGTGTGGCTGTTCCGTGCCGCCGATAGCTGCACGCTGCTTTTGCTTTTTAATTTTGGAATTCTGGCGGGCAGGGTGGGCACCTCTAGCCAAGCCGAGGCCCAGGACACGCCTCCCATCTGGGCAGGGGGCGTTCTCCTGGGTGGAGCTGGTTCTCACTAATTGGTCTTTCTTGAACTTCTCAAAGATTGCTGCTTTGTCCTCACTTTCCCCAGGTGGGCTTTAGCTCCAGTCTGGTCTGCTCCTTTGCCAGTGTCAAAGATGGCGCTTTGCTCTCACGGTTGGGGGAGGAGCTGCTCTTTGGGCGTGAGTGAGACTGTCTTTCATGGGAGTACTCACACTCTCTCTGTGATTTCAGCCTGACCGTGCTCAGCCTGCAATCTGTAAGTACGCCGCCGTCTGGAGAATTTCTCCCTGGTCTCCGTTGAGCTGCGCGGAGTGCGCAGCACGGTGCCGGTGCCGGCACTGGCGTGGTGTTGGGATTCCGTCTGGGCTCAAATCTGTGTTTTCACACCAGCTAAGTTGATTTTTCCTTCCTGGCCTGAATCCCTGTACTGTTAGAACTTATTTGAGCTGTCTAACTAGCGGTAAAAGTTTCTCTGGGGTGGGAAAACTGCGCTGTTGGAGGGAGCTCAGCTAGGGCGCTGTTGCTTCTCTGCCATCTTCTCTGGGACCAGTAGAGTACATTTTATTTCATTGTTTTTCATGTTTTGACACTAAGCACAAATTAGTAAAAGTTAGAATAACATGACATTATACCCTCAAAGACAGCCAGGGAAGACAAATATCTCTGGGAATAGGAACCACTGTGAATCTCCAAGGAATCAGACCTGCCTGCCCCTAAGACGAGCTAAAAAGTTAAAAAAAATTTTTTTAAAAAAACACTGCCTCAGCAGCACTTAACAATTAAATTACTTTCTTATTTCATTTTGTGATTTCCTCCACACCCAATAAAGCACAAGAAGTCAAACAATTTTTAATAAATATTTAAGGTTAGCAAAGGGCAAAGAGTGTGACATACCTAGCTTTCCTGACTTAACTGGCCAAGCCCTTCTCAGTAGTACAGGGCTCTGTCATGCTTAGAGGCCATGAGAGGACAGAAAAATCCCTGAAGGAGTTTCCACTCCTAAGTCTCCAATCACATCCCATAATCCTCACCCACTTATTTCTGAATTACTTCTACCTTGAGTTATTTCACATCCCTAAGGAGAAGCTCCATGGAGCTATGGCCATTTGGCTACCAGCCTTCTTCCCCCAAGTACGGAGAACAGGAAAAGACAAGGACATTTTATAAAGAGGGAGAGAAAGTTCATTTCTAAAATGATTTTAAATATTTCTAGTGGAAGATATATATATGTATGTATATAATGTGTATATATGTGTATATAATTTAGCTTTTCTACTTTCTGAGGATTAAATAGGAAAATAAATATATTGAAAACTAGGCATTCATGAGCTATTCTCCCTGGAAAGAGGAGGTGAAATGGTAAGCTACACAATCACCTAAGTTTTCTAGGGTCATTTTATTAACCCTATGCAAATGTTTATTTAATTTCTTCATTATTTCAGTTATTGTTTCCAAAATCTCATTCATTACAAATGTATGGTTCAAATGCTAAAACCATTAGTTTTGCACACCAATGTTCTGTTTTTACTATTATTAAGTAGTTTGTAATGTAAACAGGATACAATATCATAAGTCAGTTATGAGTACAATACTTCTTGATTAATGTCATCGCTTCCATTCTTCTCCCCCATTTCCACTCCTCTCTACTCCCAAGTTCAGTTTTTAGGCAATGTATTTTGGCTATACTGACTGCTTTTTGCTTATTTGGTTTTGAAATATAAAAATACTTGACACTTTAAGGGATTAATAAAATTGTGAGCCTATTCTATTTTTGTATTCTATTCTGTGGCTCTCAGGGGAGGAATGCAGAATTGTGGAGACTATTCAGTTTAGTCAGAGCCAATAAATGACTGAGATAGAGTTATCAGGCAAATACTAGAGATGAAAATACTCCTAACTTTGAAAAAAAAAAAAGGAAAACTTCCACATTAAAATACAGAAAGGAGAAGAGCTAACCTTTGAACTATTTATACGCAGATTTTATAAACAAGTATTAGGAAGCTGAAACATGTCTTGTCTCTGGTGCAGAGAATAAGTACAGGAGCAGGAGACTAGAAAAAAGAGGATGAGAAGAAATAAGGAATGTGGGAAAATATAGCCAAAATGCTTTATGTACATGTACAAAAATGAACAACTAAGCTTACTGAGTACTGTTTTGGGGAGTGGGAGAAAGGCAAAATGGTAATTATGATCAATAAGTATTATATATATAAATGGACCTATTAAAATAAAACCCCCTTCTACAACTAATTGATGCTAATTTTAAAAATAAAGAAAAGATTTAAAAGTGGCAGTAATCTCTTCATAAAAATGAGAAGTCTCTTATAAGAAGAAAGCCAAAAGTAGAACAATGTGGCAGAAAAATATTTGAAGAAATAATTGATAAGATTTTTCAAATCTGATGAAAGATTATAGATGAGGCATCTTGAGGGACACAAGCAAGTTGAACAGAAAAGAAAATCATATCAAATCACACAATAAACACATTGTTTTAAAGTAGTAAGGAAAACATCTGAAAATCATCCAAAGGAAAAAATATCATTTATATATAGTACAATATATATTATATGTATGATTATATATGTATTACATATATGTATGATGTACAATATGTTATACTTATCTTTCATATTTCATCGATATATGTAATGTTATATATGTGTAATGTGTCGTATGTGCAATATATATGTGCTATATTACACGTATACATGCAAACATACAAATATACATATACTATGTGATATGTGTAGAGTACATCTATCAGGAGCAACACCAAAAAAAGAAAAGAAAGAAAGAGAACCTGAAGCAGAGGGAAAAAGTGGAGGAAAGATAAAAGGCATGGTGAAAAGAATCTGTTGGGTCCCCAAAACAGATATTAATGTAGGAAATTAGGGGCACAAAACTGTAAGACATACAAAAAGATGCAGAAAACAAAAATGACAGAAGTCCAGCCTTATCCGCCAGCCTTTAAAACAGAAATTCAAACTACAGTAGGGCAACACCTCACACCTGTTTAAAAGCCTCTATTATCACAAGCAAAAAAATGCCTACATGTTGGCCAAGATATGAAGAAAAGGGAACACATGCATGCTACTTGTGAAAATACTATATATACGTGTGTGTGTGTAAAGAGAGAGATCATATTACCTAGCAATCACATTGTGGGTGGGATTTCCCTAAGGACATTAAATCAGTATATCTGCACTCCTCTGTTTATTAAAGCAATATTGACAATCACCTTAAGTGTCCATCAAAAGAACAAGAGTTTTTGGAGGCGGCCGGGGGCCTGGCCGCTCCTGTGCGCGGCCGGCAGCCGGGGCCTCGGCGTCTCTGCTCTCCGCGGGCGTTGCTCGCCGGCCCTGCGGAGAGATTTCTTGACTACTACAATTACGGATGGATATGATAGGAGACCAGTAGACATAACTCCTTTAGAACAGAGGAAATTAACTTTTGATACCCATGCACTGGTTCAGGACTTGGAAACTCATGGGTTTGACAAAGCACAAGCAGAAACAATTGTATCAGCACTGAGCACTTTATCAAATGTGAGCCTGGATACGATTACAAGGAAATGATCACACAAGCTCAACAGGAAATAACAGTACAACAGCTGATGGCTCATTTAGATTCCATCAGAAAAGACATGGTCATTCTAGAGAAGAGTGAATTTGCAAACCTGAGAGCAGAGAATGAGAAAATGAAAATTGAGTTAGACCAGGTTAAGCAGCAACTGATGGATGAAACCAGCAGAATCAGGGCAGATAATAAACTGGACATCAACCTCGAAAGGAGCCAAGTAACAGATATGTTTACAGACCAAGAAAAGCAACTTATGGAAGCAACCACAGAATTTACCAAAACGGATACTCACATCAAAAGTATTATTTCAGAGACCAGTAATAAAATTGATACTGAAATTGCTTCCTTAAAACCACTGATGGAGTCTAACAAGCTTGAGACTATTCGTTATCTCGCAGCCTCCATGTTTACTTGCCTGGCAATAGCATTGGGAGTTTATAGATTCTGGAAGGATTCCTAATGCTCCTACTGCTGCTGCTGACTTCTTAGAGCACTACATCAGGACAGATTGTCTTTTAACAGTGTCAGTTTAGCAAACATTTACTACAGAATTATTCAAAGTATGAATGGACTGCTGAGAAGTATTTTATGTTTATTTTACATGCCATTATTTTATTATGTTGAAAAGCTATCATCCAAAATCTGATTTATATAAGACAGAAAGGTATTTTTGTCTCTAGAGTTGTTTGATAGTTAAAAACTTAAACAAGAGTGTTGTGTTTGAAAAACTTTGTAAATCAAGTAAGGTTTTGCTGATATCTGATGCAAATTGAAAATACTCCCTCTGTACATACTGACTGGCTTAATTTTCCTAACAGCTATTGGACAGTTAAATTTTTATAGAAAATAAAAACTTACTATGAAACAAAAAAAAAGAGTTTTTAAAGTGTTGTATGAGTACACAGTCTCCAGCCATGAAAACAAACAAAACCCTGTAGTTTGTGACAATGTGGATGACTCTGAAAGACACTGAGTTAAATGAAATAAGCCAGGCACAGAGTGACTAATACAAGTTCTCACTCAGCTATAGAACCTTAGATGTGACAGTAGAACCGCAGCTTTTAAAAAAATTTTATTGTCAAGGTGATGTACAGAAGGGTTACAGTTACATAATAAGATCGTGAGTACAGTTCTTGTCATATTTGTTACACCCACCCTCATTTTTCTTTCCCTTCCCTAGCTCAGATAAACATATATACAATATCCAGTGTACCAAAATCATATACGGTAACCACAGGGGGTATGCCAGAGGGAATCACCTAGTACATTAAACATAATGACAACAATAAAATCCTCCTGTTTCCATCTATTGGAGTTCATTTTGCTTAGCCTCATCTTATATAATTATATGTACATAGCTGTTGAGATATTGTGCTCCTCTGATAGGTCTATCCTAGACATTTTTATGTTTATTTAGTAATTGTTTGGATTTAGAGACATGGTGTAAAGTCACTGACCAAAACATGTGGAAATACCATTTGAAAAGAAGTTTGTCATTTTACAGACATGATCTCTACTGTTCTCCACCCCCACCTCCAACATCCACATATCAGGGAGACCATTCATTCACCTTTGTTCTCTGTGTTCTAGGCTTGTCTCGCTCAACATTATTTATTCAAGATCTGACCATTTGCCTATGAATGCCATTATTTTATCATTTATAATTGCTGTGTAGAATTCCGTTGTGTACAGGTACCACATTTGTTGGATCCATTCATCTGTAGTGGGGCATCTGGGTTGTTTCCATATTTTGGCAATTGTGAATTGTGCGGCGATAAACATGGATGTGCAGATGTCTTTATGGTATCCTGAGACCTGTTGTTCAGGATAGATGCCTAGGAGTGATATGGCTGGGTCATAGGGTATGTCTATGCTGAGCTTTTTGAGGAACCTCCATACTGTTCTCCAAAGTGGTTGTACTAAGGTTACACTCCCACCAGCAGTGGAGAAGGGTTTCTCTTTCTCCACATCCCCTCCAGCATTTGTTGTTGCCTGAGTTCAGAGTGTAGGCCATTCTAACTGGAGTGAGGTGGTATCAGGGTTGTTTTTATTTGCATTTCCTTTATTTCCAGGGATGTTGAACATTTCCTCATATGCTTCTTTGCCATCTTTATTTCTTCTCCTGGGAAGTCTCTCTTTAGCTCCCTTACCCATTTAATAATTGGTTTACTGGGTTTGGAAGGGGTTAGTTTCTTGAGTTCTCTGTAGATGATGGATATTAGGCCTTTGTTGCTTTGCTGATGAAAATCTTTTCCCATGTTGTTGGCTGTCTTTCTAGTTTACTGGCTATGTCTTTAGCTGTGCAGAAACTTTTTATTTTGTAGTAGTCCCATTTGTCAAGTCTCTCCCCTATCTGTTGTGGTCCTGGGACTCTATTCAGGAAGTTCCTGCCTATGCCTATAAGTTCTAGTATCCCTCTTACTCTTTCCTTCAGTAAGTTCAGGTTTCAGGTCTGATGTAGAATGGCAGGTTTACCAGACTAGAGGTAGGCAATAAAAAGAGGGTTAAGGTGGGGCTGGGGATATGGCCTAGTGGCAAGAGTGCTTGCCTTGTATACATGAGGCCCTGGGTTCAATTCCCCAGCACCACATATACAGAAAACGGCCAGAAGTGGCGCTGTGGCTCAAGTGGCAGAGTGCTAGCCTTGAGCAAGAAGAAGCCAGGGACAGTGCTCAGGCCCTGAGTCCGAGTCCCAGGACTGGCCAAAAAAAAAAACCAAAAAAAAAAAAAAAAAGAGGGTTAAGGAAGTGTGGATTCAAGAATATTAAGTTTTAACTAGATAAGAGGAGTAGATTCGAGGACTTATTGTACAGTATGGTGATTACAGTAGCAATGTATTGCATCCTTGAAAAATGCGGAGTGTGAATATCTTTGCCACACTAAAACTATGATAACTATGTGGGGCAACTGGCTGGTTTTAGTTATTCCACGAAGTACATACAATTCAAAATAATAAACTGCATATAGTAAATACAATTTTACATTTCAAGTTAAGAATAAAATTTATAAACTCAGCAGATTAAAAGATTACAAGAAATTTCTCAGCCTAGAAAAGTGCATTTACAGAAATAAAAATACCATAGGCATCAGTGGCTCACAACTAATCCTAGCTATTCAGAAGGCTAAGATCTGAGGATTGCAATTCAAGCCTGCTCCTGCAGGAAAGTCCTTGAGAGTCCTCATATCTCCAATTGACCATCAAAAAGCTGAAAGTGGGGCTGTGATCAGATGGTAAAGTGCTTGAGCATAAAAGCTCCAGAACAGTGCCCAGGCCCTGAGGACTGGCACCAAATAAAGAAGGGGAAGGGAGGGGACAGAAGGCAAGGGAAGGACATCAGGTAAGGACATGCTGACCATAATACTTTCCTTGCTTTTCTCAAAAGATCAAAACAAAGAAAATGCAGGATGCTGGTGTCTCTCTCCTGTAAACCTAGCCACCCAGGAGGCTGAGATCTGAGGATCACAGTTCAGAGCCAGCCCAGGCAGGAAAGCTCCAGAGATTCTTCTGTACAATTAACCACCAGAAAATCATAAGTGATGCTCTGGCTCAAAGCAGTAGAGAGCTATCCTTGAGCAACAGAACTCAGGGACAGCACCCAGACTCTGAGTTCAAGCCCCACAACTGACAAATAAAAAGCAATTCTACCCTTAGCATTACCAATCAGTACTCTACTGAAGTAAAGTAAGGGAAAAGTAAGAATAAAAGAAGGGCTGGGATGTAGCTCAGTAGCAAAGTACTTGCCTAGCAAGTGCAACATCTTGAGCTCAACCCCCAGTACCAAAAAAGATGAAAAATAAAAATAAAAAATAATAAAAGACAGAAAAATAGAAAATGGGTAGATACATTTCTATACATACATGATTGCATATGCAGAAAAATCTTAATCTACCAATTCTACAGAATCAGTTCACTTACAAAAGTCACAGAAATCAGGATCAATACAAAAACACCATTTCTGTTTTTATTTATCAGCAGTGAATATATGGGAGATGTAAGTCTTAAAATTTGTATTTAGAACCATCAAAATATATGAACTAACTAGGAAGAATTTAATACACATGCAACAATTAACCTGAAAATTAAATAGTATTGCCAAGAATTCAAAAAAATCTTAAATAAATGGTAAGATACACAATGTTCATATACTAAAATATTTAATATTGTTATGATCTCTATTCTCTCCCAAAGTGACCTATAACTTTAATTTAATAAAAATGCTAGTGAACTAATTAGGCAAGCTCATTTTTAAACAGTATAAAGATTCATAGAGCTTAGTAGAACCAGAACATTTTGAAATGGAAAGATAAAAGATGAATATTTTAACTACTTGGATTCAAAATATAAAACCACAATAATCAAGATAATGTAGCATTAGAATAAGCACAGACAATTGTCTACCCTTGAATTAGTAGTGATTTCAAAAGTATAGATATTTGTAAATATATATCGTGGTGCATTTACTGCATGTAAAATTGATTAATATGTGAACTTGAAAAAGCAGGTCACTGAAGTATATGGACAAAAGATCATAAGGAAACATTTTTAAAATATCTGCTAAATCAGAATTATCAGTTTAGTAAAGTTCTTTTTCATCAGTTTATGAAAGTCTTGAACAAATAGAATTCTACTGAACTAGAGAAATGAAAACAACTGGTAATCACTCACAGTTTGGTTGAAGCAGGTTAATTTGAAGTCACTTAGTCAATGATATTTTCGTTCTCCTTTGCATTGATATATGGCTGCTAACAACTGCAGAAACACAATGACAATTGCTTTACTTTTCCAGACTTGAAGAGTCTCAACTGACTACAGCTTTTAGAGTTATCTCATTTCTGTGTAGGCCTACGATTTATAGATTTCAAGTAGGGAAAGCAGTAAAAGGGATAAATGTATTTTGGAAGCATTGTATTTTCACATAAATAAATTTTGGAATGAAACTCCAGAGCACAGAAATGTAGAAACAACTCTAATAAATATCGCTAATAAAAATCTCTAATAAATAAAAATCTCTAGTACAAAAAAATGTAGCGATATAGCAGTGGGCACAACACAGAATTTGTTTTGTCAGTCTCTCAAGTCTCATGAAAAATACTATAAGAAAATGAAATGCAGTAAAATAGCATCCCTAAGAGACAATGAAAGCATATGGAAACTTTCAACTCCAACTTTCTACATAAAAACAAATTAAAAGTCATTAAGTCAATGATTCAAGATATAAAGGGTAACATACATGAGAATTATGCAATCTTGGGAAATAATTACAATAACAATACAAAGATTGGAGAAAAAAAGTAAAATGGTTTGTTTGAAAAGCCTAATCTAAATGGAATGTCCGAATAATTGAACATAGATAAAAGAAACAGAAGAATTATTTTAAGTCAAAAAATATGTAATACTACTGGGCACTGATGGCTTATGCATATAATCTCAGCTACTCAGGAGATCTCAAGATCATGGCTTGAAGGCCTCTGCAGCAAAGTCCATGCAACTCTTTTTCTTGCCTTTAAAAACATTTATTTCTTTATTGTCAAAGTGATGTACAGAGGGGTTACAGTTTCATACATGAGGCAGTGCATCCATTTCTTATCCAACTTGTTATCTCCTCCCTCATTTACCCCCTCCCAACTCCCCTCCCCCCACCATGAGTTGTGCTGTTGGTTTACAGGATATAGTTTTATAAGAATTGCTGTTACATTGGTTTGTCTTTTTCCCTTATCTCTTTTTTCCAATAAACTCTCTCTTATCTCCCAATAAACTACTCAGAAAAATGCCAGAAGTGGCCCTCAGGCACAAGTTCTAGAGTGCTAGCCTTGAGCAAAAAAAGCTCTTGAGTTCAAACCCAGAACAGAGGGGGAAAAAGGAACTTAAGGCAAATTTTAAATACTCTTACAAAAAAAATTAACTAGGAAAGCGTGTGGGGGGGGGGGGGGTTGTGTTAATTAAACTTAATTGTTTTTGGGGTTTGTTTGGTTTTTTTTGCCAGTCCTGGGGCTTGGACTCAGGGCCTGAGCACTGTCCCTGGCTTATTTTTTTTTTTTTCCTCAAGGCTAGCACTCTGCCACTTGAGCCACAGCGCCACTTCTGGCCATTTTCTGTATATGTGGTGCTGGGGAATCGAACCCAGGGCCTCATGTATATGAGGCAGGCACTCTTTGCCACTAGGCCATATCCCCAGCCCTAAACTTAATTGTGGTAAGCATTTTACAATATATGTGTGATATATGTATATATAATATCAAAATCTTAAACATATATAGTTTTGTCAATTATACCTCAATAAAGTTGAGAAAGTTAACCAACGAGAATTCTTTCAAAATACAGTATATGTATATATGTATATACATGCACACATATAGTTAAACTAGACAACTCAAGAAATCAAGAAATAAAAGGAAGGGTATTCTTCCATGTTTATGAATAAGGGGACTCAATTCTGTTTAGATATCAATCTTAATAGTCTTGACAATAGATTCAATACAACTGTAATCAAAATTCCATCAGGTTACATTAGAGATATTTACAAATGATTCTACAGTTTATTTGAAAGAGAAATGACACTTAAATAATATTGAAGAAGACTGATTGACTTTCTCCAACTTTATGTCTAACTATAAGGAGAAAGTATGATGTTGCTGGAGAAAGTTAAAAATCAACAGGACAGAATAGCTCAGAACACACTTGCAGGAAAATAGCCAATGGGTCTTTGAAAAGGTGCAAAGGCAATTCAGTGGAGAAAGGCTAGCTTTAAATCTGTTGGAAGAAGAGTGCATCCATAGCAAAAAAGAAATCTATATATAAAGCATGTGTTTCATAAAAATTAATTACCTATCCACTGCTTGAAATCCTATACATGCAAAAATCTGCACAAAAATGTTTCAATTTCTTTGTTTATTATTGCCAAAATTGGCAACATTCAGGATGTCCTTCAATCAATAAATGGATAAACAAATTGGCAATGCATCAAATGGTGTGTTATTCTGCAATAAAAAGAAATGAACAGTGAAGACATGAAAATAAACTAAGAGATCCTAAGGTAACATGCTGCTAAGTATATGCTAATCTGCATTAATGTCCATGGACATTAAAAGGGTAGTAAAGGACTGTTATAAACAATGAGAAGGCCACAGGTTTGTTAGTCTGTGTGAAATTGACCAACCCATTAAAAGTAACATCATTACTGAAGTGCCAGACTTTGAAGTCAGGCCCTACTTTACCACGTGAACCCCACTTTACCACGTGAACCTGAGATAAGCAGGCCCCACAGGGCCAGCAAACCCAGGACAAGCTTATTAGGGCCCAGTCGGTCAAGAACTCTAACCACTGGGAATACTTAACTCTAACTGCCCCCAGAATGCCTCAAGCCCTGAGCCAATCAGATTTGTACCTGTGTCCTAATCTTGCTTGCTTGAACACCTGATTGTTGTAACTTTGTTTTTTGCCTTTATAAGCCCTGTGTAATTGCAGCTCAAGGCTCCCTCCTAACCTCGGTTGTGTTGGTGGGTAGGACGAGTCCCAAGTTGCAGCTTTCTTGAATAAAGCCTTGCCTTGCTTTTGCATTTCGGAATGTCTGAGTCTCGGAGGCCTTCTTGGTGGTTGTTTTGCAACTTGGCACAACATTTGGGGTTTTGTCTGGGATCGCCCCAGAAACTCCCAAGACCCCAGACTCCGAAGGTAAGGAAACAGTGCTGTTCATTTGTTTATTTGTCTTGTCCTGTAATTTGTCTGTTTCTCTGTTTGTTTGTTTTGCTTTTGCTTTCTTGAAAGGGTTGTCGAAGCGGACGCGCTTACTCGGCAATCCTGGAGAGACTGGGGGGACGCCCCAGACTCTCCACCCTTGAGACTCAGACTCTCCACCCTTGAGACTCAGACTCTCCACCCTTGATACTTGGGTCCACTTGGGTCCACTCCTCCTGCACCCTTGCGGGAGGTTGTGGGCCAACTTAGGTCTGCTCCTGCTGCTTAGCTTGCAGGAGGAGGCTTGTGGGCCAACCTAGGAGATCTCCAACTCATAGCTTTTTTTATTCTCAGGCCGGTGTGTTGTATTGTGTTGGTTTTTTGTTTTGTTTTGTTTTGTTTTTTGTAGCCTTTTGAACTAAACATCTGATCAGAGCTATGGGTAACATTCTATCTTGAGGACCTCCATCTAGCCCCCTAGATTTGACCCTAGCTCACTGGAGGGAGGTCAAGGAGATAGCTCAGAACCGAGGTGTGGCCCGTAAGGAGGAAAATCACCCTGTGCAAGTCAGAATGGCCCATCCTTGAAGCTAATTGGCCACCTGAGGGGAGCTTTGAATCGATGCCCCTCATTTAGGCTATCTAGACCAGATTCCTTATATAGACACCTGGAGGGAACTAGTTGACAGGGACACTCCAGCTTGGGTTCAGCCCTTCTTAAAATGTTTCAGCTGTGCCCTCCGCTCTGGAGGGTCCCGACCATTCCTGGCGCCAGCAGCCCAGGGCACGGAGGCATGGGCCCCGAGTCCTGACCCATAGCCGCCGCCGACAGGTGCAGACAGGGAGCCAGCCCAAGCCACCTGCAGGCGGTGGGGAGTGACCCTACCGCACAGCGCTGTCGTCTTTGTTTGTAAGTCTAACAGTCTCTTTTGTGTCAAACCTGCATGAGACGTACAGGCGACAGCTCACAATCAGTGTGAGTGTCTGCAAAAAAAAAAAAAAAAAGAAAAGAAAAGAACTCTAGGGGGACCTCCACCCAGCCTTCTTAAGCAGAAACTTATTTGGTGTGCTAAGATGTTTTACTAAAAATGTTTTACTAGGACTATCAAGCCCTGGAAAATGAGGCTGAAGAATGCTAAAATCATTTGTTAAAGGTTTTTGTCTTAAAATTTGGGTGTTGCAGGAGTAAGATACCTCTTGCCACTGGAAAATGTATGGCCGATGCTTATTCTGTGTGCTTTAAGATCTTTTGAATATGTATGTGTGTGTGAATGTGTGAGTGTGAACATGTTCAAGACTGTTAGTATGATGTAAAATTGAGTGAGTTTAAGTTTAAATTCAAATGGTTATCAAGTTTGGGCATTACCAAATGCTTTAAAGGATTATTGCATTGTTTTAAAGAGGAACTATAGTTAAAAAATGCTTAATCAGAGCTAAGTGTCAGAAATTTGGATTTAAAAGGATATATATATATATATATATATATATAGTAAACTAATGGGGATAGAAGTAAACTCTCATTAACTCTATGTATGGAGGAAGAAATGGCAAAATGGGCCAATGTTTCTCACTAATATATTGGAAAGCTGAATGGATAAGTATTTCTAATTGTAATTCTTGCATTAAGGAAAAATTGTCATTTGAGTTCAAAGGTCTTCATGCCATGCAGTAACTGGGACTGAAGAAAAAAAAAGCAGCTCTTTTGAAACAAGCAGTCTGTAGGCAAAGGGCGGCACCTGGTTTCAGAATGCCTGTGAGCTTCAGTTTTTCCAATGCAGATAAAAGCTAAAGTGTTGGGTTAGTAAAAAGGCTTTGGAAATCAAGAATACATTTCTAGATAAGAAATTTGTTAGTAAAATTGTCCTAAATAATTATTGCAAAGTGAGAAAAGGGAGAATTATGGCTACCAAAATGTTTAATTGCCATTCCAGCTTCTTTATAGGTTTTTGTAACAGTTTCCAGCAGGCCCACAGAGAAGCACAGGTGATTCCTACAAGTTTGGCAAGATCTAATACTGGCCCTTAATAAGTTCCAGCATGCTTAGAAACTACTTCTGTGTGGACCACCCTGTTTGGCCTTTAATTGGAGTAAAATGGCCTCTTGTAAGACTCACTGATCTGAAATCTGCAGTTTGAAGCCAGCCCAGGCAGAGAAAGGTCCCTGTGAGAGACTTGTCTCTAATCAGCCAGCAGAGTGCTGGGAACGGAGTTGTGTGGAGCTCAAAGTGGTAGGGTGCTAGTCTTGAGCTGTAGAGCTGGGGGACAGTGCTCAGGCTCTGAGTCCAAGTCCAGTGGAAAGTCTCTCCTCCTGGGACGAAAGTGATGGAGCATCCAGAGTCAGTAAGCCACTGCTTGGATGGCAGAGATGGTGTGAGATCCTAGAGTCACTCCTGTTTGGCCTTTCAAAAGTTAATCAAATCCGGGAAGTCCTACAAGAATAGTTCATAAGCATGCCTTTCCAATACCCATGTTTGTCTACTGGGCAGGAACTTGCCAGTCATCTGTGATAGTGGTTAGTAAGGGTAAGTTTGTCAAATGAGAGGATAGTTTAAAATCCCAACCCCCGCCCATTATCCCTAGCCTTCAGACTGAGTTGCTTGCTGATTTGGATGATGTTGAAATTTTGTGTAAACTTGATTATTTGCAGCTCGTGCACAAGAATATGTGGCCCCAACTTAAGGCATTATATGATTCTGCTTCTGTCCCTACCCCCCCATTTATTAAGACCAGGAGACTGGGTGTTCGTCTGGAGGCATAACCCCAAATCCTTAGAACCACGGTGGAAGGGACCCTACATAGAGCTACTGACTACTCCCACTGCCCTCAAGGTAGACGGCATCGCCACTTGGGTCCATTGCTCCCACGCCAGGCTAGCTGACCCATTTACCCTGGACGACGACTACCGCGGTGGAACATGGAATGTCTCCAAGCACCCAACTCAGCCGCTTTGCCTTCGCCTCAAGAAAAGAAAGTTAGACTGAATATTGTTATAATTTTCTTTTTGCCTTCTTTCCTTGCTACCCTGTCTAATGTTGATGTTATTTTGGCAGCTCACTCCAAAGTGGGGTGACCCCTTTATTTTAGCAACTAGCAGGAGTCCTGTAAAGTCCCATGGAAGCAAGAAGGCATTGGTAGTTTTGGGCTTGCTCAGGAATACGGGTATAATTTCCAGTTTGGAGTAAAGCTCCTAATGGGCATCTGATCCTGCAGTCCCTTGGTAAAGTATAGGTTCCTGGCTAGGTAAGGTCAATGTCCCTCAGTCAGCCTGAAGAAGCTACAGAAGATGGATGATCTTCACCCATCAGCCTCCCTTTAAAACTAAGGGACCAGAGTTGTTTTAGGTTACTACTTTGGGCCCTATTGGCCCATGCCTTATCTCTATATCATCCCCTAGACATGCAAGCCATTGAAATGGACAAAATGGAGCCATGATTGGCTCCCAAGGTACCAAAGAGAAAAGGGAGAAATGAAGTGCCAGACTTTGAAGTCAGGCCCCACTTTACCACGTGAACCTGAGATAAGCAGGCCCTGTGAGCAAACCCAGGACAAGCTTATTAGGGCCCAGTCGGTCAAGAACTCTAACCACTGGGAATACTTAACTCTAACTCCCCCCAGAATGCCTCAAGCCCTGAGCCAATCAGATTTGTACCTGTGTCCTAATCTTGCTTGCACACCTGATTGTTGTAACTTTGTTTTTTGCCTTTATAAGCCCTGTGTAATTGCAGCTCGAGGCTCCCTCCTAACCTCGGTTGTGTTGGTGGGTAGGACGAGGCCCGAGTTGCAGCTTTCTTGAATAAAGCCTTGCCTTGCTTTTGCATTTCGGAATGTCTGAGTCTCGGGGGCCTTCTTGGTGGTTGTTTTGCAACTTGGCACAACAATTACCTCCTGTATGAGTTATGGCAATCTGAAGATACCTATTAAATGAATCGAAACAGTAACTGATAATTTTCCAAATTAGAAGTCAGCAGACCACAATGGATTCTGTACTGAATTCAGCTAAATATTTAAGGATGAAATTCTACCAATTCTCTACAGTTACTTTCAGAAAATAGAAGTAGAAGAAATGCTTTCTTTATACTCTATAACACCAGAGCCAAAGAGAAAAGGGAAAACTAGAAACCAGTGTGTCTCATGAAAATACATCTTAGAAAACCCACAACAAAGCCATTAGCAAAGTCAACTCATAGAAAGAATTATACACTATGACCAAGTAACTCTCTGCTGGTAGGAAAGCTTGTTTCAAAATCTGAAAATCAATTCGTTTATTCCTTTACACACCAAGCTAAAGAAGAAAAATTGTATGTCAAATCAGTAGTCCCCAAAAAGCATTCGACAAAACCCAATACCCACTCATAAAAACTTCTAGCAAACAAGAAATAGAAGAAAATTCAGTTTGGTTTCTTAATTTAAAAATACAGAGCTGACATCATATACATGTAAGAATTCAATTTTTTTTCCTCTAAGACTAGGGATAAGGTAAGGATATTTTGTCTAATCACTACTGTTCAAAATCATGTAAGTCCTCACTAATGCAATGGCAGGAGGGAAAGAAAGACATGCAAACAGAATAAGAAATGAACAATGACAAGATTGTTGCCAGTGGTCTATACCCAAATGGAATGAAAACATGTCAGAAAAATTGTCTGTGCCTATTTATAACAACTTTATAATTGTCAAAATTTGAAAGAACTTAAGATATCTTTAGATGGGCAAACTAAACAAGTTGTAGTATGGTCATATGATGGGATATTATTTAATGGGAAATTTTATGAGGCATTAAGTCATGAAAAGACATAGGGGAAGCATTAAAGGCATATTGCTAAGACAAAGAAGCCTATCTGAAAAGGCTAGATAATTCCAAAGTTGTAGTAAAGCATAAGATAAATGAATGCCAGGAGTTTGGCAAGGAGGGTGGAGAGACAAATAAGAAGGGTTGTTTTTTTTTCACAGTGCTAAAACTATTCTACATGATACTATAATGATGGATATATGTCACACATTTGGCATAACCCATAGGGTAAACAACATAGAATGAACCTTAATTTAAATTATAGACTTCAATCAGAAATATCATGTATCAAATGTTAGGTTATCATTATCAACAAGCATACCACCTGGAGGAACATGGAATGACAGAAGGAAATTGAGAATAAAGGGTTGTATGGGATCTTTCTCTTCTTTCTATCCAGAATTTTTGTAAACTTAATCTGCTAAAATAATTGAAAGGAAAAAATAACTGAAAAGAAACTAGAAAAGCAATGATATTGAAAGCAAAAACAAGGGGAGGAGAGGAGGGGAATCTAACTGTCATAGATTTGGAGTTCTGAACAGGTAGGAGAAAATTAAACAGAAGCAAAATTTGAAAACCTCATGATTGACAGAAACTAAGTTCTAGAATCAAGCCCATTAAATTCTAAAGAGCCAATCAAAACAAATCCACTCATGTGATCATAAGGGTATAGCTATTGGGCCCTTGTGATCCTCTGCTGTGGCTTGCCTAATCCTGTGCTAATTGAACTCCATTTTATGGAAATGGTTGTTATATCACAGTTGTAACTACTTTCAATATCCCATGTGTATCTGTAGTTTATACTGTTGATGATGTTCTTGTGTCACCTTCTTGGATTGTATCTACACTATCTCTGTAATCTTATCTGAGTATATTGGAAACCATGTATACTGGTATTAGAATTAGGAAATTGAGAGGAAATACCAAAATTGAGAGACAAAGGGTAAATTAAGAGAAACAACAACAAAAGCAATACTTGCAAAACTGTATGGTGTAAGCGAACTGAACACCTCAGGGGGGAAAGAGGGAGGGGGGAAGGGGGTATGAGGGACAAGGTAACAAACAGTACAAGAAATGTATCCAATGCCTAATGTATGAAACTGTAACCTCTCTGTACATCAGTTTTATAATAAAAAATTTTAAAAAATGAAAAAAAAGAAAACTTGGATTATAGACATCATGGAGGATTATTCAACCATGAATAAAAAATTAAATTATATTATTTTCAGAAATATGAAAAAAAATCCACTCATGCAAATGTATCATGAAAACACACTTTATTAAAGGCAGAAGGAGGAGGAGGAGGAAGAGGGGAGGAGGAGGAGGAGAGAAAGAAGAAAGAGCTTCAAAGAAATAAAAATAAAACTAGACCAACTGCTGGTTTGACAACAGAAAAGAAAAAGGCAGAAACCTGTGACACAATCTCTCTAAGCCATGAAGAGAAAAGCAGCAACAATCTGAATACTATACATTAGTCTCCCTTTAACCGTAGTTTAGCTAATTTCAGTTACCTTCCCTCAACTCAAGTGAAAAGCATTACATGGAAAATTCTAAAAACAAACAATTCATACATTCCAATTTGTGTAGCTTCTTGAACAGAATGGTACAACCTTGAGCCATCCTACTCAATGCCACTTAGAACAGCAGTCATCCCTTTGTCTGGTGTCCATGCCATGTCCACTGCCTACCCACCTCAGCTGAGTGTGCTTTTGTTCTAGAAACCTTTATTTCATACTAGTCCCAAAGTGCAAGAAGGATGATGCTACTGGACACTCAGATAGACCCAAGAGAACAGTGAAGTGTTCCAATAAAGTGAAAAGAGGGAAGTTTGTGACTTAAGCAAGCAAGAAAAAAAATATGCTTTTGTTGCTAGGGTGCAGAGAAATGAAACTGTGAAGGAAGAATATTGAAGTGAATGTGAGGTAAGCTGCAATGCATACATCAAACTGTACATATTATAGCCACAATCTGTATCAAGTGCTTGGTTAGTATTTTTTAAGTATTAAAACGTCTGTGTGTGAGAGTGTAGAAAAATCATAGCATACATTGGTTTTGTTATCACCCATGGTTTCAGGAACCCAATATGAAGTGTTCTGCAGATAGAGGAGGACTGAAGCAACCATGAAACTATCCTTTCAAGAATACAAATAATGCCTGGCACTGGTGGCTCATACCTATAATCCTAGCTACCAGGAGGCTGAGATCTGAGGACTACTGTTCAAAGCAAACCTAGACAAGAAAGTTCATGAGACTTTATCTCCAATAAACTATCCGTCGGAGCTGTGGCCCAAGTGGTAGAGCCCTAGCCTTGAGCACAAAAGCTCAGAACTCAGGCCCTGAGTTCAAGCCCTAGGAATGGGCTAACATATATATTACATAACCTAATAATGTCATAGCCATCTTTGTTTGCATAAATACAGTCTATGATGTTTGCAGAACAAAAGGGTGAATGCAAAATTATATATAGTTATATATAGATAGTTATATATAGATATATATACATAGATATGAAGACAGCATAATAGAACCCATCAAACACAGTTGCAGAAAGAGAAAGGAAGAGGAGGAGGAAGGATCAGTGGGGAGGGGAGAAGGCAGGAAGGGAAGAAATTGTTCAACGTGTACTCCATACACGTACAACAGAAGCATCACACACAAAAAAAAAACCCTCGTGTTATTAATGCCTGCAGATTTAAATTTTTAAAACAAAATCACTAGTAATGTTCTTCTCAGAATTTATTTTCATTGTTAAGTAACTCATGACTGCGGAGAGAGAATCCTGTGACTGGAAGTTGTAAAGCCTAGACCTGCTGGGAGGACGGATATTGATGTTCCTGGCCTAAGGCAGCATTTCCTCTTTCTCCAGGAACAAAGTGCTTTACTGTATCTACTGATTTCAATATGGAGCTCATAAAACACCTTCAAATCAGCATCCCACATGTGTCTGACCAGGCGTCTGAGTCTCATAACCCAGCCAAGTTGACACACAAAATTAACTACTGCAGACATATTTAGAAGTCAGAAACCAGGAGGTTGATCCCAGGAGACCCGAATGGCTGTTTAAAAGGATGCAATTCAGGGAAAAGGAACATGATCTCCAAGAAACTCTCTGAGATGCAAGAAGCTGGGGAGATTATGGAGCCGACCTGGGTAAACAAAGATTGTTCCTTTGTGTGAACAATGAGGCGGTCAGATATCTTACAGTTCATCCTGAAAAGAAATTCTACATGTTTTAAGAGGAATGAGGAAAATGTTTCCATAGACCAAACATGTTTTTCAACCTTTGCCTTACTTATTCTTATTACACATTAAAAAATCCTTTGAAATTTTAAATACTTATGCTTTTTATGTCTGATCCTTTACCATCTGTATTCTAGTAAATAATAGTTTTCAGACCATCATTATGAGTATGGTAATTTCCACCTGCTCACTATCTTTTTTTGTTAAAAGGAAGGGAGCAGCTGGCTTTACTCCTGGGAAATTAACAAGAAATATTCATGGACAAAATTCTTACAGCAATTATTGCTGGTTGGCCTGGCCGAATGATGGTAAAAATCATGAGCTGTCTTTGTAGGCTCTTTCTCTTGATGGGAGACAAGGAGAACCTGGAAGCCCAGTTTGTTCAGTTCCTTGTTGATCTTCATTTTTGACAGCTGACAATATAAAAGCACTAAATGCAAGGGGAAAATATTACAATTCTACTAACCAACAAATAGTTGCCCTTATTGATACTTTAGGTGAGGTTAGAAATTTCTCCCTTTATTCAACAAAAGTTACTGAATTCTCTCTCTACTAGCCAGGCCATGGTCTGGGTGCAAGGATAAGATGCCACATACAGTCTACCATTTCAGATTGACCTGTGAGTAAGCAGTAACCTAGACAGTAAGGAAAAACAAAAACAAAAACAAACCATCACCCACGTTAAGTGTAAGAGAGAAACACAGAGAAGTATGGGCAAAGGTGTCAGGGCCTCAAACCTTCTGCCAACACATGGGGTCAAGAATATTATCTAGAAAAAAAAAATGACATCAATGTGGAACATGAAAGGGAAAAAATAGGAAGCACTTGGGGGAGAGAGAATGAAGTACAAGGAGGCAAAAATTCTGTACGTGTGGGCAAAGGCTCTGGGGTAAAAGAAAGGTAGATGGAGGTCAGCAAAGGGTGGGTTTGAGATGTTTGGGTGGGTTCAGTGGGCATTTTGACAACATGGCTTCTCCTTTGGCATGTGTAATTGTGATGTTTAACCGACATCCTTGCAGTTTAAGATGACACTTTTAAAATAAAATTCTCTCCTAATGATGACTTGAGCCCTGCCACTACGGGAGAATCAGCAGACCCTGTAGGATCTTATTCGGAATTGACATTCTCTATTGTAATTTTGTTCATTTATTTTTAAAATTTCTTTTGTTTTCACTGGAAAGGAAAGATAATGCTCAGTTTTAAACGTTAAAAGTGTACAAGTTGCTTTGTTACAATAAAACTAAATGTGTACAAAAAAAAAAGAAAGGTAGATGGTTTAGGGAAGTTATAAGAATAACTATCTCACACAATGTGTTTGAGAAGAAAAACTACTGCTAAAGTTTTCACTTAAAACTTTTCATTAAAGAAAAATAAATTCATTCGATGTGTTTTTTTTTAACATTAAAGGAAATTATTTGCTAAAAGTGTAGCAAATTTGTTTAAAAAACAAAACACAAAGGTTCTTTCTTATTGCTTGCAATGCTGGGGTTAAACCCAGGGCCTAATGCATGCTAGGCAAGAACTCTACCACATGAGTTCCTAGTCCATGAGAAAAGTTCTTAAATGACATAGAAAATGCAATATAACAAATACCCATTAACTGAGAACAAAAAAAAATTATGGTATCTTAATATACTGAAAGTACATAAATAGAGCTGCCTGCTCTAAGGTACACCTTAGGATCCGTGTTTAGGCCAGACACAAGTGGCTCATGCCTATAATCCTACCTACTTAGGAGGTTGAGTTCTAAGAACCACAGTTCAAAGCCAGCCCAAGCAGGAAAGTCCCTGTGACTCTTTTCTTCGATTAGCTACTAAAAAACCTGGAAGTGAAGCTATGGCTCAGGTGATAGAGCCCTAGCCCTGAGCACAAAAGTTCACGAAGAGTGGGCAGGCCCTGAGTTCAAACCCCAGAATTAGCACCAAAAACTAAAATAAAATAAAATAAAAAATTAAGGTTTAGCTAAGAAAAAAAAGTATGTGCCAATAAACCTTACAATGACACTATCTTTAAAAATCTCAAAACAGACCTGCCCACAGTGGCTCTCAGCTGTAATTCCAGAAGAGATTGAGAATTTAGAAAGGAACACAGTTCAAGATTAGCCTAGGAATATGTTATCAAGATCCCATCTCATTTCAGTTGTACACATGTATACACCTTGTGTGAGGTAAAGGGTATAGGGTCCTTTAAATTCTCTTATCTTTGGAGTTCTTTACAGCCTGGATATTAATTTATGTACATATGAATTCGTGTTTGTGTTTTATTTTGGGGTGCCTTTCTACCAAGACTGATCTTTTTTTTTTTTTTTTTTTTTGGTCTCCCTATGAATTGGTACCTTGGGTCCTGCTTTCTTTGTCATGTCTCTTTGTTATTTATTTCTAACACTCACATATCAGGGAGAGCATGTGCTGTTGGTCTCTATGTTCTAGGCTTCTTTCACTCAACATGATTTGTTCTAAACCTGTCCATTTCCCTGTGAATGCCATTATTTTATCATTTCTAATTGCTGTGCAGAATTCCATTGTGTACAGCTACCACATTTTTTGGATCCATTCATCTGTAGTGGGGCATCTGGGTTGTTTCCATATCTTGGTTATTGGGAATAGTGCAGCGATAAACATGGATGTGCAGGTGTTCTTGTCATATCCTGGATCCTGTTGCTCAGAATAGATGCCTAGGAGTGGTATGGGTGGGTCATATGGTATGTCTATGCTAAGTTTTTTGAGGAACCTCCACACTGTTCTCCACACAAGGTATACACATGTGCACATCTGAAAGAAGCCGGGAGGAAGGTACAGAATGAATGGGGAAAAAAGGCGGGGGGGATACAGTAGAAAGGGCCCAACAGCTGCAATGGAAACTGATGAGAACAAACTAAGCAACTCAAGGGCAACCAGGAGGAGGGAAGAAATTAGAGAGAAAGAAGGAATAGATTACACTAAGCAAAAGAAAAGAGATGTATATGTATCTATCATCTGATCTGGAAGGAATTGTTTTACAGTTAATAATCACAGAGGTCATAAGCATTATAGACTAGAGTGGCAATGTACATCAAGGGTAAGATTTTTTTTTGTTTTTTAAAAAAATAATGAAGAAAGCAAGGAGAGGTGGGTTGAGGGGCTGGGGGAAGAGAAAGAGGGAGAAAAATGAGGAAGGGGGTAACAAGTATGACAAGAAATGTATATGTATTCACTACCATAAGTATGTAACTGTAACCTCTCTGTACATCATCTTGACAAAAAAGAAAGATCCCATCTCAACAAATTAGCTGGTGTGATAGTCCATAGTTGCAATACCAGCAACTATATAAAGAAGGAAGGCAGGGACAGGAATTACTGCTAGCTGGAATATTTTTATTGTTCTATTATTGAATAGAACACCAGGGATTCACCAGTATTCCTTACACAATTATGATTTATACCTGCCATGGTATGTAGGAAACTTTTTGTTTTATAAGTGGTATAAAGTTTAGACACAAGCAACAGAAGCAGACTCACAAAGAAATAGAAGATCTGAATAAACCTGTAACAAGTACAGATTCGAAACATTAACTCAGTAGAATTTATTCCAGAAATGGAACTACATGCCAGCAAGAGAATAAATAATAGACAAAAACAACATAATTATTAAAATAGACAACTGACAAAATCCAACACTGTTTCATGAGTAATAAATAAATAAATTATATCCTGGATATAAGGGTAAATGACTATAATCCTAGCTTACCAGAGTCTAAGGTAGGAGAATCACAAATTTGAGGCCATCTGGGAAACTTACCAGGACACTGCCTCAAATTTTTAAAAAATAATAATATCTAGAGCCAGGCATTGATGGTTCATGACTGTAACCCTAGCTACTCAAGAGGCTGAGATCAGAAGGTCATGGCACAAAGCCAGCAGTGACACTCTTATGTCCAATTAACCACCAGAAAACTGGAAGTATAACTGTGGCTCAAAGTGGTACAGCACTAGCCTTGAGCAACAGAGCTAAGGTACAGCACTTAGGTCATGAGTTCAAGCCCTACAACTGACACACACACACACACACACACACACACACACACACACACACACACACACTTTTTATGCCATACACCAGCACTCATGATTGTAATCCTAACAACTTGGGAGGCTGAGAATGTGGTTTAAGTTTATCCCAGGAAGAAAAGTTGACACAATTCCTTCTCATTTCTAGGTTCAGTGATATACTCTTGTTATCCCAACAAGCACAGGAAGCCTAAAATAGGTGAATTATAGTCCAGGGATGCATTCAGGAAAAAAGCAAGAGAAACAAGGCAACAGATGTGACTCAGTGGTCTAGTGCCTGAGTTGCAAGCATGAGGCCCTGTTTTCATATTCTAGTACCACCTAAAAATGGGGGCAGGGGCTAATGTAAAGAAATGATATTATAGCTCAATTGTAAAAACAAAAAAGAACAAAAATCCTTCTCTAGCACAGGAGAGTCCTAGGGTTCAAATTGTAGTACTTCATAACAAAAGCAAATGAACAAAAGAACATGTAAATGAAACTCAACTCTAATGATCCTTAAAAGATCAAATGCCACTGCCACACTAAATCCAATGACAAGCATTTCTGTATAAACATTTGTTTGTTTTAAAATTATACTGGAGGATATAGTCAGGCAATTAGGTGAAAAGGTTTAAAAGAAATCTTTAATCACAAAGAACTAAAACTATTTCCATTTGCACACAGTATTACCTTATATTTAGAAAAAATCCCAAGGAATCTACCAAATTCTATTCAAACTAAAAAAAAATGTCAGCATTAGCAAGCATAGACTCAATATACAAAAAGGAATTTTTACCATTCTACACTATCAATGAAAAAAGTGAAATAAAGATTTATTTATAAGAGCAACAAAAGGAATATGGTTCCTAGGAGTAGAGAATACATCTAACAAAAAAGTATGTAAATTATAAGTGTACTTCAATGTAAGTATACTCCTTATAAATAGTATAGTTAAAAGTGTAATTATATACTTAACAAAAAAAGCATATAAATTATACTCTGAGAACTATAAAATACTGCTGAATTATTTTTTTTTGCCAGTCCTGTGGTTTGAACTCAAGGCTTGAGCACTGTCCCTGGCTTCCTTTTGCTTAGGCTAGTACTCTACTACTTGAGCCACAGTGCCACTTCCAGCTTTTTCTGTTTATGTGGTGCTGAGGAATCAAAACCAGGGCTTCATGCATGCTAGGCAAGCACTCTACAGCTAAGCGACATTCCCAGTCACCTGCTGAATTTTTTTTAAAGCCCTAAATGGAAAGATATCCCATGTTCAAGAGAGAGAGAGAAAATGTTTGATATTATATATATATGTGTGTGTGTGTGTGATATATACAAATATGTTTATATAAACATGTGAGCATATAATGGATTTAGCCATAAATAAGAACAAAGTTATATTCTTTGCAGAAAAACAGATATAACTGAAGAGCCTCATCCTAAGACAGATTCAAAAATATATTTTCTTTCTCATAGCCAGAATGTAGACCTCAAACATACATACATGTGTCTATATGGTACATACATGGTATGAACGTAAACAAGGGACATTTTGAGAAGGGAACCAGTGTAAAGGTGAGTAAAAGAAGACAGTCACGTGGGATATGAATAATATCAAAGCATAAGACCAATGTATAAACCACTAAAATAGAGTAAGTGAGGTACCGCCAATTAAATACTCTATGTGCATGGTAAAGTGCAATAGTGAAACACCTGTGAACAATTAGCATACACTAAAAATATGACAGGTAGAGAAACTGCATTTCTCAGAAACAATGAATTAAAAGCAAAAGGAAACTGGTGAGTTTTACAAAGACAGCATATGGATATAAAAAAAAAAACCTACCAGTAGATTACTTTCACAGCAGAAGTTGTGTCTTGCTAAAATAGACCCAACATAAGGTTCACTGCTTACATAAGGAATCCTAGAACTCTTTTTAAAACTGAAGGAAACACTGAAATCCCTACTGTACAGCAACATTACAATAGAAGGCTTCATTTTGTCAGTTCTATTTTCACTATAACCCTTTCCCCATACAGAAAATGAATGGGACTACAATTTGGATTCTAGAAGAATAAATTATGTGAATGTGAATATCAGTTTGAAATAAAACTATTCCATACAATAGTTATTTTAAAGCTTTTATAGAATTGGTGCTATTTAGTGATCTACTATTTTCCAGCATAATAGAAACAATATTCCTCTCTTCACATGTAGAAACAGGAAAAAAAAAATGAAAGAAGCTGGGTGCCAGAGGCCAGGCCTATAATCCTACCCCGTCAAGAGGCTGAGATCTGAGAGCACACAGTTCAGGACTAGCCTAGGCATGAAAGTCAGTACGACTCCCATCTCTAACTACCAAAAAGCCACAAGTGGAGCTCAAATGGTAAAGCACTTAGCCTTGAGCAAAAAGGCTCAGAGGCAGAGCCTAGTCCAGAACTGGAACAAAAGAAAAAGAAATGCTAGTTCTACCAAAAAGTTGCCTGTTCTTAAATCTCCCATATCTTGCAATGGATAGTTTTTACGCTTTAAGTGAATAAACTCACTTTTACTTGTTTAAATGAAACTCTGCATCTCTTTTCTGAGCATAAGAAGGAAATGAATCTGAAAGCATCAGCCTTCTATGAGGTTTTCATTCCTATTTCCACGTCTAAAAATGAGGGGCAAGAGTGACAAGCTGAGAGATGTGCAAGCAGGTAATTGACTAGGCCAGGGATCTATCATCACACCAGCAAAGCATGTCAAATTAATAAGGCTCAGAGCCCCGGCAGGCTGGGGCCAAACAGAAGCCTGTCTTCATATATGTGCTTTGAGGACCTGGCATCCCTTTTGTTTCTGTCTCAGACTACTGAAATTTTCCAGAAAAGAGAAATCATTTTAATCTTATAACTGTGTGCAACCTGAGTTATCAGGAAGAAAATATTTAAAGCACCACATTACTATCTGAGCTCTAAACCATGGGAGATTGCCTTAACTAAAACCTTATTTAGCTTTTTCTTGATGTTTATTGGGATAAAATGTGTTAAAATGTAAGGAAGCTCCTAAGAGGCAAAGAATGTAAACTCTAATTCTGTCATTGACCACATTTCTCTTTGGGAAAAGTTTGTTACCTCTCTGGGCCTGTTTCCTCTTCCACAAAAGTTAGGTAATAGGATTATTTATTCTCCTGCTCCAAAATTCTACCAACTAGAAGTCTTAGTGTATCAAAACTACAATTTATGTTTAGTGATTTTTCTGAGGGACCTCTATACTGCTTTTCCTACTGGTAACACTAATTTATATTCTAGCCAACCATCAATAGAGGGTTTCTTGTTCTCTCCTATTCTTGCCAGCATTTGTTGTTGCTTGTATTCTTTTTTTCCCATTTCTTTATTGTCAAAGTAATGTAGAGGGGTTACAGTTTCATAAGTAAGGCAGTGAGTACATTTCTTATCCAAATTTGATGACAAGATTTCTATTCAGACTAGAGTGGGAAGAAATCTCAGTTTCATTTTTATTTGCATTTCCTTTATGATGAGGGATGTTGAGCATTTATTCATGTTGGCTCTTTGCACTTCTTTCGGGACTTGTCTGTACTCACTTTTAACTTGAGGATGTAAGGACAGGAGGGGAAACTAGTGAAGAACCAAGGAAGGAGTAACATTGTCCAAGAAGGAGTTTACACATAGCCTGACTTATGGAATTGTAACTCCTCTGTACAACTATTTAATAACACTAAAAACATTTTTCAAAGAATTGTCTGTTCACTTCACTTTCCTGTTTATTAATTGGATTGCTAATTCTTTAGGAGTTTAGGTTTTGTGCTCTCTACATTCTGGTTATTAATCCCTTATCAGTCATATAGATGGACAAAGATTGGCTCCCATTTGACAGGCTATCTTTTCAGTGTGGGGACAGTTTTTCAGTGATATTTAGAAGCTTTTAGTTTGATGTAATCTCATCTTTAAATTTTTGCTTATAGGTATTGAGCTATTGGTGTTCTATTCAGGAAGTTCCAGTGTCTTCTTATAGTATTTGCAAAGTTTCAGGATGTACATTAATGTCCTTAATTCACTTTCAATTTTTTTATTTTTATTTTTTTGCCAGTCCTGGGGCTTGGACTCAGGGCCTGGGCACTGTCCCTGGCTTCTTTTTGCTCAAGGCTAGCACTCTACCACTTGAGCCACAGCGCCACTTCTGGCCATTTTCTGTATATGTGGTGCTGGGGAATCGAACCAAGGGCTTCATGTATAAGAGGCAAGCGCTCTTGCCACTAGGCCATATCCCCAGCCCTACTTTCAATTTATTTTAATACAAGGCAAAAGAGACAAATTTAACTTCAGTCTTCTACCTATAGATATCCCGTTTATTGCAACAATATTTGTTGAAGAAGTATTTTCTCCAAGCACACTTTTGCAACCTATTTTCAAAACTCAGCTTGCTCCAAGCTGGGCACTGGTGGCTCATGCCTGTAATCCAAGCTACTCAGGAGGTTGAGATCTGAGGATTATGGTTTGAACTCAGTCCAGGCTGAAAAGTCATAAGACTCATATTTCTAATTAGCCACCAAAAGCCAGAAGTGGAACTGTGGTTCAAGTGGTAGAATGCTAACCTTGAGCTCAAGGAAGGTGCCTAAGCTCTGGGTTCAAGCTAGAGGACTAGCAAACACACACACACACACACACACACACACACACACACACACAAATTAGCTTGCTCTAATATGATCCAATGATACCACTCCTGGGAATATATCCAATGGAATGTGAGTTAGCTATATTAGAGACACTTTCACACCTGTGGTTGTTGCAGCAATATTCACAATAGCCAAGCTATATAAATATCCTAGATGCCTTACCACTGAAAAATTTTTTAAAGGCAATAGAGTATTTTTCAGGCATAAGAAAGATTATGTCATTGGCAGGGAAATGGACAGAAAGACAAACACTGCATTTTTCTTATATCTATACCTAATATGCATACACATATACATCGTGATTATAATTTGGGAACATTTAGGAAAAAGGGGGTATGGAGAAGAGAAGAGAATGTTGGGGGCTAGATGACAGTGAAATACATGACATCTTTGTGCATCTATGTATGAAGATGGTGTGAGGAAATTCACTAAAACTTGTTCAATAATATGGGGTAAATGTTATAAGGTAGTAGCAAAAGAGGGATGTTAATCTCACTGAAGTACAATATATGCATGTGTGAAATATCACAGTGAGATCCCTTTGCACAATCAATATATGCTAACAGAAAACATAATCCAGTCAGACATGGTGGTTGATGCCTATAATCTGGCACTCAGCAGGCTAAGGCCAAAAGATAAAGAATTCTGGGCCTGTCAAAGTAAAGTTGATAAGATCCTATCTCAAAAATAAATAAGCCATTATGTATATATACCACAATTTCTTGAACCATTCATCTACAGAAGGGCATCTGGGTTGGTTCTATATTTTAGCTATGGTAAATAATGCTGCTATGAACATGGTTGTGCTGGTAGCATTAGTATGCCCAGAAGTGGAATTGGTGGGTCAAAGGGGAGATCTATGTTTGCCTTCTGAGCAACCTCCATACTGCTTTCCAGAGTGGTTGAACACGTTTACACTCCCACAAACAGTGTAGTAGGGTTCACTTTTGGCCACATCCCCACCAGCAACTGTTATTAGTTTTCTTGATAATGGACATTGGAAAGATCAAAATTCAAACTATGATTTCTGCTGAATGCATTCTTTTCTTTTGCACCGTTGTGAAGTGAAAGCATCACTAATTTGAGCCATGGCCAATCAAAGAGCACATGTACTTAAAAAAACATGTTACTGCAGATGCATGTCCTGTCTCCAGCTTGAACAGTTTCCAACAGCCAATGGACATTTGGGGGACAACCAGGAAGGCCACTTCCCAAGGCAAAAATAACATGAGAGGAAGGGGGAATTTCTTTGGATGTATTCCTAAAAGTAGATAAGCTAATAAGTTAATGGAGACATGAAAAAATGGACTTCTTTAGCCAAAGGTTTTCAAGTACCAGTAGAGTGACGTAGTGTATAGATTTTGTGCTTCTTGGAACAAAGTATATAACTAGTCATGGTGCTGATCACATAAGCCTGTGGTCTAAGCATGTTAATAAACTGGTCTCAAATAAATGTTTCCTATAGGATGTTACTAGTTATAATATACCCCCAATGCTTTCACATTGGTCTTCTATACAGCAGGAAAGACAACACCTCAACTCAGCTTTCTGAATCATTAATTTTTCATTTCTTTATTGTTAAAGTGATGTACAGAGGGGTTACAGTTTCATACGTAAGGCAGTGAGTACATTTCTTATCCAACTTGTTACCTCCTCCCTCATTTTTCCCCACCTTCCTCCTTCTCACTTCCCTCCCCCGCCATGAACTGTACAGTTGGTTTACATCATATAGTTTTGTAAGTCTTGCTATTGCATTGGTTTGTCTTTTTATTCTTTTTCTCTCCATTTTGGTATTCCTTTTCCCTTCCCTAGTTCCAATACATGTATATGCAATATTCAGGGTACTAAAATCAATTACAGTGGTAAAATGCTCTAATTAGCTAGAACATTGTGCAGTTGTTTTTGGTTTTTTTCTTTAACATGCTTTATGATGAGAGTTTCTTCAATAATTATTTAATTCCGGGAGGCAGAATTTCTGGGCTGATATTGTGAATCAGCAACACCTCTCCACTGGAAAGATATCAATTAAGCTGATCTAAACTCACAAAGACATTGATTTAAAGTCTCTTGAAATTAATCAAAGGGGTTACAACAAACTGAGAAGCACTTACTCAACAAAATCTAGGAAAAGGCACAAAGAACAGTGGGAGGCTGTGGCATCCAGGCCAGGAACTGGACCCATTTGCCATCCAACCATCCCTCCTCAGCAGAGGAGACATGATGCAGAGGAGAAGAAACAGCATCAGTGGACCCCCATGGATTTGGGAAACAAGTGATAGTGTCCTTCTCCCCCAGACTCCTGGGGTGAAAGAATATTGTAGATGGCTTTAGCAGCCTGAGCACAGAAACAAACCCCATTTCCACAGCTCTGGGGAGCAAAGAGCCTATCCTATATCAAGCAGCAGGTAGCAGAAGGCAGCTGTGTAGATGAGTATCAGGCAGGACAGCTGACAAAGAGGAAAGACTTCCTTTCCTCCACAATCATATGCTGCTGTAGTGCGTTTGGCCATCAAGTGCCAACTACTCTGAATGCCACCTTCCTACAGCAGAGACGACCTGTGACAGCAGATGAATCTCAGTGTTTCCTTTCTCTATAGCATGGGGTTATAGGAGATCCTACTGAGTGGTAGACACAGCCACAATTTGGCACTGGTTCTACCTTCTTTGAAAATGCTCACACCAATGGGGTGGATGGACGGACACATACACACACACACACACACACACACATACACACACTCCACTCAGCCTTATCACTTCAGATCTAAATCACCCTCAGCTGTTCCTGTCCCATAGTTATATAATTTCTTCCCAGGCAAGGGTCAAAAATCAGTCTCAAAGATTGGCAATAACCACTCTCTGTCAGGGTTATCTTCAGCTGTATCCTATTTCAAATTGTTAATGGTCTAGAGTATTATTGGAGGTAAAAGAGTACAGTTATAACTAGCAATTGCTTGAATTGAAGCAATTCTGCTTCAAGCAATCAGCTAGCAATTCTAACAGTTAAGGATAGAAGCTTAAAGGGGAAAAAAATCTAAAGAGATCCTGCCTAAAACCACACTCATCCCTGGAAGTCAGGAAGACTGCATAGTCGAAGAGACATCATGGACTGCACATTACAGGGAAAATGGAGCCCAAACAAATCCATCCAGGTCATGAAGTGAATAAAGAAGCAAAGGAAAAAGGTAAGGAATCAGAATCTGCAACAACTAAATGTATTCATTTAAATAACCAGTTACCAAAATTATGAAACATCCCATCAATTTGTCATTCTAGCTACTGAGGAGGGTGAGACCCACAAGGGTGTGATTCAAAGGCAGCTGAGGCAGAGCAGTCTGCAAAACTTGATCTCAAAACAGCCAGCAAGGTGGAGATGTGGCCAAAAGGGAACCCTACTACACTGCTGGTGGGAGTGTAAACTTGTTCAACCACTCTGGAAAGCAGTGTGGAGGTTCCTCAAAAGGCTAAACATAGAGCTCCCGTATGACCCAGCAACACCACTTCTGGGCATTTACTCAAAGGATCACAAACCAGGCCACACTAAAGCTACCAGCACAACCATGTTCATAGCAGCATTATTTACCATGGCTAAAATATGGAACGAACCCAGATGCCCCTCAGTAGATGAATGGATCAAGGAAATGTGGTACATATACACAATGGAATTCTGTTTCTATCACAAAGAATGGCATTGTCCCATTTATAAGGAAATAGAAAGACTTGGAAATAATAATACTAAGGAAAGTGATCCAGACTCAATGAAACCTAGACTCTATGGTTTCCCTCATTTGTAATAATTAGTACATGTCAGGGATAGTCCTAGCAGAAGGTCATAATAGGTCAATAGTGTATACATAGGAACACATAAGATGATGCTAAGCGGAATGAACTCCAATTTATGGGAATAAGTGGCTTATCATTGTTGTTATTTTTAACATATCATGTGAAATTATGCCTTTTTGTTTTGTCTTTTGGGGGTATTTGCCCATGGTTTTTCCCCTGCTGTCACTGTAAGTGATTGTGGTACCCTGGGTATTGTATGTACGTTTATTGGAACTCGGGAATGAAAGGGGAACATCAAAATGGAGAAACAACAGGTAAAAGGCAAACCAATGCCACAGCAATACTTACAATATGTTGCAAACCAATTGTACAACTCAGAGGGGGGAGGGGGAGTGAGCTGGGGAGGGAGGAAGGTGGGAGGAAGTAACAAATTTGGTAAGAAATGTATTCACTGCCTTACATATGAAACTGTAACCCCTCTGTACATTACTTTGACAAGAAATAAATAACCAGCCAGCAAAAACAACAAAGCTAGAGGAAGAAAAGCCAAGAAAGCATGAAGCCTTGAGTTCAATCCCCAGTGCCAATATATACATACAAGTGTATGTGTGTTTATGTATGAAAAAGAAATAAGCCTAAGAAACAAGAGCATGTGACGATAATCTATACACCAGGTGAGGTTAGGCTTTCAAAACCTGTAATCCTAGCCACTCTGGGGCAGAGATTCAATTTTTGCCTAATCAAAGAAAATTAGCAAAAACTTGGGTTGATGGCACACACCTATAATTATGCAGGCATCCTTAGATAGGAAAGTCATGGTCCAAGGTTGTCCTTGGACAAAAATGTGACATCCTATATGAAAAAAAAATACTAAAGCCATAATAAAGGCTGGAAGTATGGCTCATATAGTAGAGTTCCTAGCCAGCAAGCATTCAGACTCAAATACTTTGAAAATGACAGTGAGACCTTGCTTAAGACATAAAAAAGAATATATCAGTGTTTTATCAAATAGCAAACAAAAAGAAGTTATACAAAACAACCATAGAAACAAAAGTCCTGGAGTTGAACAGGATGGTTACCAAATATAAAAGTCACTAGAGCTCTAATAGTGATATGAACAACTAAAAGAAATAATCGACAAACTTGGAAATAAATCAGTAAGACTCTTTATTCTGAAAAATGGAGACAAAAATAAATAACATTAATAGACCTTCAGAAAAAGGGGCCTACCAGCATATATACGATGGAAGTACCAAAACAAAGGAGAAGAAAAAAGAACAGAATAAGCATTTGTAGTTGTTGTGTAGTAGCTGAAAGTGTTCCAACCATTCACATACATATCCAAGAAACTCCATCAATTCCACATCAATAAATGCAATTTAAAAAGAGCAAGAGTGGGCTGGGGATATGGCCTAGTGGCAAGAGTGCTTGCCTCATATACATGAGGCCCTGGGTTTGATTCCCCAGCACCACATATACAGAAAATGGCCAGAAGTGGCACTGTGGCTCAAGTGGCAGAGTGCTAGCCTTGAGCAAAAAAAAGCCAGGGACAGTGCTCAGGCCCAGAGTCCAAGCCCCAGGACTGGCCAAAAAAAAAAAGAGCAAGAAGTCCTCACATTTTAGTCAAAAGTGTTGAAACACAAAGGGAAAAATCTTATAAGTTATGTAAGGGGGTGGGGGAAGATTCATTATGTAAAAGGGAATCTATATAATATTAACATGAAATTTTGAATCAGAAGCCATGGATGACACATTTATACCCCAATGACATAAATAACACCTCATACTCAAAGGGAGAATGGCTATAATTTAAAAGAGGGATAATGAATGGGCTTGGGCCAGGATCTGAAGAAGTTGGTACCAAAACATTGTTAGCAGGTATGTAAAACAGCACAGCCTCTCTCATTACTTTCACTTTTTCCATTTGTATTCCAGCAAATATTCAGTAAAGTGTGAATGAAGTGCTAGGAATGAGAGGGGCATGACCCCCACCCTTGTCCTTGTGAAGCTCACAGCTAATGGGGCTGCCAATCACACAGCTATGATCAAGGAAGCACATGAAGGCTGGAGCACAAGGAATGGTGCCTGCTGTAGGTTCCCTGTGGTCAGGTCAAGCTTCTGGAGAGGGCAAAGCACAAGTCAGCCAGGTAGTGAAGGAGCTGAAGTGGAAAAACACTGCCTTTACAAAGACTCAGAGGTTCAAAACTTGGTACATTGAAGGAAGTGAAAAATATTCCCAGTCATGGACACCCATGTATTTTCAGTTCTCATCTTCACTATTCTCCATTTCCAAGGGAGTAGAATATGGGGGCAGAGCCCCATACTGGAACCAAGAACAGGTTCAAATAGACATTTTTTTTGTTCTGTCACATGTACAATCTGATCTTAGACAGGGATACACCCTGAGCTTCCATCTCATTATTGGCAAAGTAGTAATAATTACTAGCATCAAATTACAAGCAGTTTTCACATGTGATTGCATTAGAGAAAACTACTGGTACAAAAGTAATAAATAATGACTTCCTTCCTAGTAAATATTCATAGATACAATATTTGCCTATTTCATCTACTGTTGTCTTTACCAGCTGTGCCATTTGTATTTGGAATTACAAGATATGCTAAAGAATTGCCTACAGCTGCCCTGGAGTGGGGTCCTGAGCACTGGCACTTCACCTGCGACCTTTCCTCAGCGTGGAAGGTAGTACTGTACACTGAAGACTTTCCAGTCCACGCTGGCAACCAGCAAGTCAATATGACAAAAATGGACTCACAGATTTCTAAATACTGTCCTGGAAGTCAGAAATATTTTAATTTGGAATGCTAAAATTACCCCCCACACACACATACACAAAACATACTTTTTTTTAAAACCAGTGAAAAATCTGAGCATAAAAGGCTGGTGTGATTTGTCCAAGGCTAAAAGTATCAGGAAGCATCAAGAACTGAATTTGCTTATAATGTCTCTTGTTTTAGTCAAAGTTTCCTTTGATGCAAATTGGCCCAGGAGTGTAATATTCCATTTATTTTATTTACCCAACAGTGTACATTTATTTAAGTTTATTTTCTAGCAGTTTTCCTGTCCTATTCATGGGTTCCGCACCTGTAGATTCAACCAACCTCAGAGAGGAAATATTCTAAAAAGAAATACAGGGTCTATATTGCATACATGTAACTTTTTCCATAAGCACAATGTAAACACATGTTTACATTGTGTTAGGTGATTAAATAATTGGGCAATGTTTTAAAGCACACAGGATATGTGTATGTTATAGCCAACACTGTGCTATTTTTTGGTAAGGCCTTGACCATCCATAGATTTTGATATCTATAAGGGAATTTTGATCAGTTCCCTGAAGATAGATGTTTGTATTTCACTTAACAAATATATGAGGAATTTCTATCAAGAACAAAGGAAAGAAACTCAACTGTGTTATTTCTCCATCAAAAGTTTAACAACCCTGGTCATTTTTTCCTTTTAGCACATTCTCTTGTAACAAGAGGTCTACAGAAACAGTTTAAGAAAGGTTAAGTCATGTTCTCATCGAGAACCAGTTCCTTTCATCAAGAAACATGTCCATCACTTCTCTATTCACAAAAGCAGAGCTATAGAAACAGCCTAAATGCCCTGCAACAAACAAATGGAGCCAGAAAATGTGACATAGATAAATAGATATAGAGAGATATATATCACATATATATAGCTTGTATATGTATATATAAATATTTAACTTATATATGTATATATAATGGAATTTATCCAGCTATCAGGAAGAATATTATGCCATTTGCAGGAAAGTGGATAGAAAAAAATTACATTAAGTAAAGCCCAGAAAGACAAATGTCACATTCTCTCATATGTATAAATTAGATATAAAATATGAAAACATGGACCATACGTACATATACATGATCAAACTGACTTAAGTATGGTATATACAGGAATATATTTCCATAGTATAACTCCTTTGAGCAATTAATGGACAGTTTAACAAAATGAATAGTGAGAAGCTAAAGCATGCCTTATGTGAGTGGAGTAGAGATTGAGGGGACAGAGAGAGGAATGACGAATGAAAACAGTCATAATAGTTAATGTGTGAAAATGCAACTAGGAAATTAGAGAGAATGGGTGGGGTTGGGACAGATAGGTGAATGAAAAAGTGGCATAAACAATGATGCATAAATTGACATGTTGAATTGTACACTTAAAGATAGTTGTACAGTAGATTAAAAAAAAAAAACCCTAGAGTACACAATCTCTGCTCCATCTAGGCCAGGCTACTGTTGAATATGAAGCTCAGTCCAGTTGTGTACCAGAGCCCAAAGGCTACACTTACTTTAAACAGCTAATTGACCATGCAAGACTTATAAAATATTGATATTGTTTATAAATATTCAATAATTCTATTTCCTTAGCCCATATGTCATGAGGTATAGTTTTTGTTCTATTTGAATAGGTGTGAATTATATTTTGGGGAAATATATTTAAGTGCAACTTGGGTGGAAAAGCCACAGTTGGTGTCAACATAGCTTTGTACACACATCTCCGAATTCCACTGTGTACCTGGATAATATGTGCATATGTTCATTCCTCATCAGAGAAACCAGAATAACCACCACTTTTCAGTTCTCAAAGTCCTGAGAGGGTCTCAGTATTCATGACGGTCAGTGAACTACAGAATGAAGAGGACAGAATATCAAGCTGTTTTGTTTCCTTTGAAGACTCAAAAAGAAAGGAAGGCTTGTGAAACAGAACACTAGACAAAAAAGAAGTTTTCCATAGGCTGAGCTGTAACATACAGGGAAAGACCCAGGATAAGAATGATCTGCCTGTACCCTAATAGAGACCCCACCTTCTGAGGGAATTTCCAGTGTCATGACTCTGGATGATGGAATGGGATGCTTGTTGGGTCTCTTTCCCCAGTTACAACCCACATAATCATCTTTAAGGAAAACAGAAGTCAGAGACCACAAAGTCCCAAGTCCTCAGTAGTGTCCAGGTAACAGAATCTGCTCTTAATATACATGCAAATTAATTACCCCTCAGATTCCTTCATCTCCTTTAAACTTCACTATCAAGATTTGTCTCGCACTTGGCCTCTGATCAATCTCATGTACATCAAATGTGGAGGGGAGAACATAATTATTCTCACCATTATACTAGTTCTTTTTCTTATATAGAATTCCCAAATCTAATGAATGAGAAAGCATAACCCCTATCTCCTTTCCATTCATACAATTAAGAGAAATTGGAATGTTTAGATTATATATGTAACTTTTACATTCATGTTCACAGATTATTTTGTGTTGGTTTGGAGGTATTAAAAATGTAAAATATCAAATAATAATTTTGGCCACATGGTATGTAGTCAGATGTGAGCAATGTTCTATAGACTATATAGGACAAAATGTTGGGTTTCAGTGCTCCATAAGCATGCTAAATACCTTTCTAAAGATACATCATCAGAACTGCCAATTCCATAATTTTCAGACTACACATTTGTTTTTCATTTACCTCTCTACAAAAACCATGAGAGTAAGAACTAAATGATAAAAGCCCCTGTTGAATTATATGTCCAGAATGAAAGGGTATCCAACCAAACATCTTTCAATAACCAACCAAACATCTTTCAATAACCTGTAACATTGCTGAAAATGGTTGTATCCGAAAATGCTTGCATGTCCCAATTTCAGGTACAACTTCTTTAACAGCATCTCCCTGTCTTCTTAGAAGAGTGTTTGATCATAACAAATACTACATTCCAAGCCAGGTGTTGTTGCCTCACACCTGTCTTAATCCCAGCTACTCAGGAGGCTTGAAACTTGGAAGATCAAGATTCCAAGCCTGCCTAGGCAAAACACTTGGGAGACTCAATCTCCAATTAACAGGTGAAAAGACTGTACTTGGAGGTATGTCTTAGATGGTAGAGTGCCAGGCATGAGCAAGAAAGCTGAGCAAGTTCACAAGGCTCTGAGTTCAAACCCTGGTACTAGATAGATAGATAGATAGATAGATAGATAGATAGATAGATAGATAGATAGATAGATAGATAGATGTATAATATAGAGTATCTATGTTTGTATACATACATATACATATATATATATATATTCCTTAATAGATCCAACATGGGTTTTTGGAGGAGGCGGTGATATTGGTTTTGCTTTTGTTTGTGTGTATTTTTTTTTGTCTTTTTAGGGAGGGTAAAGAGGCAGCACAGAAAGAGAAGGAGGAAGAGTAAACAAATAGTCATGATTTCCAGTATACACTCTGTGTAAAATGAACTATGCATCCTGTGGGCAGGGACAGGAGGGGGAAATGGAGAGAAAGCAGTGGAAAGGGTGACAATGTCCATAAATGAAATATACTCATTACCTGACTTATAAAATGATAACCTCTCTGCACAACACCTTAATAATGACAATAAAATGATATTTTAAAAAATAGATCCATCATCTCAGTTAACTACAACTTAACAGTGTGCAGAATTTCAAATTCTTATTTCTTTCCTATGAAATCACACACTGAAAGGAAGGACCCTCTGAATAATGAGAAATCTTAGAAGTTATAGCTATAATCTGGTATCAATACTTAAAACTCTATCTAGACAATGAGCCTATTAATGCCTTTAACCCAAATAGCAGTCCACATCTTGTTGCCTTTCTCTTATTTTTCCACCTAAACTAAAATTTTGCAGTGCCAGTTGTTGCCACAAATCAAATGCCCATATATGAATGGATTTGGTTCTGGATTATAGTCTTTCCATTGATTTCCCTTGTGCTACTAATATGTTTTAAGTACTATAGCTTAATTGTCTTAAAACTAGGTCTTCTACAAAAAAAAATAATAACCCTTAGCTTTGTTCTCCATACCCTGTCCCTAAGTTTTCCCTATGGGTCATCCTAAAATTTTGTGCTTAGTTTTGCCAACATTGCCCAGGAAATACAGAAGTGAGTGTAGCACTCCCATCCCACAACAAGATCACCCACAAACCCAAATGAACACAATGAAACTAACCACTATTTCCCCTAGGAATCTGTGCTAAGGAAACACAGCAGAGGTTCAAATACACAGAAATCTGATGGAAAGGTCAGTGGTGTTGTGGAGAGGACATTGCCAGTCAGTCACACCAAGACCATGTGATCTCAGCAATCTTTGTCCACACTACGCTTCAGTTCCCTCACCTGTCTAAAGGGAGGACTTGTAGGAGACCATGTGCTGCAAATCTTGCATGAATCTTAAAATACAGTTGGTTATATTGGGCTTGAAAAATAAAGAGTCAACAAATTAAATGCACAGCTAACCAACAAAATCACTTCTGCTGAATGATCACACTTTTAGGTCATTTAAATAACACTTACTCTGCAAAGTCTTTATGAACACTCTACCTGGTTGTACATTCTTCCACAGCCATCCTTTTTCTCTTTGCTTAGTGTTTCTCTTCCTACCACCAACCACATACCTACTAGCACATGTTTGTCTACACTTGATCTTTCCCTTAAAGAGGGAATAGACTAGAAATCTTTCATTCACTATAGTACCTTTACCACCTACAAAATGCCAGGTACTGGTTAAAAGAATGGATTTCTTTCCATTTGTTAAAAGAGTGGATTTCTTTCCATTCCAATTATTTGTTTTATAGCAACATTCTAGCTTTTACTATAGCTGCTCAAAGTAACAATCAAACTTCTAATTCTTAAAACTAAAAACATTGTATCTCATCATTATTACATACTTCATTGTCAAGGCAAAATTAATTTGATAATAAGCAATCAAATCAATTTCTATGCTAATGTTAGTTCGACACATGTTCATTAGAATACTGCTGGAAATAAAAATAGCTCTAACATTGTAAATATGTTGCTTAACTCTGGCTCTCAAAGTTTTGCTTTCCTCATTGGCTCAATTTGACAATTTCTTGACAGTCAACCTGCGAAGGTCAAAGATGACTAAGACAAGATACAGTGTGAAAAAAATGTACTTTAACAGGCATAACAGAAGAGACTGTTTTTGCTACCTCAGAACCAGGTAAGAGAAGAATCTGAAGCAGTTAAAACTTTCTTACTGAAATGTGTAGCTCCTAAAACGTAACCAGTACACTTTGCAAGAAGTTTATATAAAAGTAATTTTCTCCACTATCTAGATGCATGAAATCTCAAGTACAACAATCCCTTATCATTTAGAAAGGTTGATTTTTTTTCTTTTGTTTTAGTATGTGGTCTTTATTATGCATTTCAACATTAATTTGTTCCACTTAGTTTGAATCAGTCTCATTAATGGTGTTGGAGGGGATTAATAGTGCAGTAATGTCCATGCTGGTTAATACAGAAAAGGATACACAATCAAAGATACACACACTCATTAATTCAAGTGATTGATCCTTCCCTTTTTATACTTTGAAGATACTTGCTTTGTATATATTTACTATATACTATTCAAGTTTTCTATTTATTGTTGTTGTACAGTTGATATACAGAGGGGATACAGTTACAAGAATCAGGTAATAAGTAATTAGTACAATTCTTTTTGAACCATGTCTGCCATTCCCTCACTCTCTCCCAATTTTTCACTCCCATTCCCATTCACAGGATGTACAGTTCATTTTCCACAGTGTCTAGTTAGTACCATTGTTGTATTTGTTCACCCTTGTTCCACCTTTTCTGTGCCCTCCTTTCCCCTCCCAAATACAAACTAACTAATAAACAAGACAAAAATAAAAGGAAACAAAAAATAGCAACAATAACAACTACAAATGTCTCTTGTTTCCTTTTCTTGGAGTTTATTTCATAGAATAGTATTTTTATTTGTGGGGGGACATTCCTGGGGCTGGGACTCAGGGCCTGAGCACTGTCCCTGGCTTCTTCTTGCTCAAGGCTAGCACTCTGCCACTTGAGCCACAGCACTACTTCTGGCCATTTTCTGTATATGTGGTCCTGGGGAATTGAACCCAGGGCCTCAAGTATACGAGGCAAGCACTCTTGCCACTAGGCCATATCCCCAGCCCCATAGAATAGTATTTTATATGATCTTTGTCAACTACTCTTATGCATATCTCCCTTTGGTCTCAATGTGTGAATGTTTAGAGTCCAATAGAATTTATCATGACCCTGTATGATATATATACATGTTATATATATATATATATATATATATATATATATATATATATCAATGTGTTTACTTGTGGATTTATAGGCACATTTTAGTTACCTCAAATGAGGAAAACCATGCAGCCTATATTTCTTCAGCTCTGGATTACTTCTGCTTAATGTAATTTTTTTCCAAGTCTTCCATTTCCTTATGAATGGCACAACATCATTCTTTCTAATGGATGAGTAAAATTGTATTGTGTATATATTCCACATTTTCTTGGTCCATTCATCCACTGAGGGATATCCTAGTTGATTCCATATCTCTAGTCAATTTTTTTAATGTACAGTCTATGCATTTGGGCACTTACCAAAAAGTCTAGTAAGAAAAAAGATTGAAATGGTAGAAAAATGAAGAAAGTAAAGAGAATTCAGTCAAAATATTCACTGTATCTCCTATAGAACTAAGATGACTGGGGGAGGGGTTGGTTTGGGAGAAATGAGGACAATGATAATGGGGAGACCTCAATCAAGGAGCATTGTATTTCTGAACTGACTTGTTAAATGGTAACTTCTTTGTACAGCTAAAGATAATAAAAATTTAATTGTTAAAAAGAGAAAAGAGAAGATTGAACTGCTAAGATGAGGAATTTGACTAGTTTTGAATTTCATTTAGGCTTTGTATAATTTTCATGACTCATAAATCATGGAGAAAGGTAAGAGCTGGGAATTTTCATCCTGGATGACCAGTCTCAGATGAGCCTTACAACTTTTCTTGGCCTAACTTTCTTTATCCATGGAGGGAAAAAACCACAAAGAACCACATGATTTTTATTGTTTCTTAAAGTTCCAAGTTTCCTAAACATGTGTCATGAATAATTAAATCCTTGCTATTATCACTCCAATAATTGAACTGAAAACCACCACTTGCGGTGGAGAAACAATCCAGTATTTTTCCTTATGCAAACATCACAGCAGTAATATTCTGTGCAAGCCACTTTCTATGGAGATGTTCCGCTTACCACATTAACTAGAACACTTCTAAAGCAGGAAAGATTACCCATCAGCACAAGTTAGGTAAGACCACTAACTGTCAAAAGGTTGAACTATACAAATGATGTGCTAATGTGGATAGTAACTTGAATCACCAGGTATTAAACACACACACACACACACACACACACACACACACACACACACTCTCACTCTCTCTCTCTCTCTCTCTCTCTCTCTCTCTCTCTCTCTCTCTCTCTCTCTCTCACAGTATCTCAGCAGGGGACTCAGGATTTTTTTATTTCCTCCTGTAATTTTGATGCGTAGTCAAGTATGTGAACCATTATAAAAAACAATAAATGTTATGAGTTTTGAACACTGAGGGACTTCAGTGCTCCAAATTAGTTTGGGAAAGCTAATAATAAGGTGTATTATTGAAATTGATTCATATTATTTTCCTTGATCAGCCAGTAATTGTTAGAACAAAACTGACAGAATTAATTCCTTAGGGCCATGATAATCAACCAAACTTTTCATACAGCAGCAAATTACATTCAACTAACTCATAGACTCTCTCCAAACCTCCTAATGACCAGTATTACATCTTATACTCAGATTGTATCTTACATATCACAACGTTTCACATGAATTCTCATTTGAACCTTTGTTATATTATCCCCATCTTAAAAATCAGATTATTAAAGCACAGAAATAATTACTCTAGGATAACATAAATAAGTAGGAATAAATATCAACTAAGGTTTTACTGACTACAAACACTTGATAACTAATAACAGAAACAGTAAATGTTGTTCTTAAAGTGAGGTACCATCCAAAACCATTAATCTGCTTGTATATCTTGAAGTTAACCTTGCTTAACTCAAGCAGATACTTTCACTTCAGAACTGGGCATGACAGCAGATAGAAGTGATTCCTATCACCAAAATGAACAGAAAAAAAAAAAAAAGAACATCAAATACCAACTGAAAACTCGGTAGCACCCTTTCAAAAGCAGAAGTAGTAAAATAGAAAGAACAGAGACTGAAGCAGATAAACCTGAGTTTAAATGCTGCTTGAGCCATATAATGATCATGTCAGCTTGAGTTTAGTCATCTGACAAAAGGAGATATAAAGGCTACCTCCTATTACACTCGTTTTCTCTTCCTCCTGGAACAACAGCCACAAATGTGGTGGCTTAAAACAACACCATTTTTTCTTACACTTTTAGAGATCAGAAGCCTAATGGGGGCCTCACTGGACTGAAATCAAAAAGAGTTATCAGAGCTGCCTTCTTTCTGAAAACACTAGGGGAGAATCTGTTTCTTTGATTTACCAAGCTCCAAGTTGCTCACTGCATTCCTTAGCTTGTGACCCCTACTGTCTTCAAAGCCAGAGAAGACCAGCTAAGGCTGGTCTAATACCAGCTCCCCCATCTCCTTCTCCCATCTTTAAGAACTTGTATCATTACATTGGACTCACCTGGATGACCCAACAGAATCTCTTTCTATAAATGTTAGCTCCCTAGCAACCTTTAGCCTATGTGATTCCTTAATTCCCGTGTCATGTAATGTAACATAGCAATTCACACATTCCAGGAAATGCAAATAAGAGGTCAAGGCAAGGCACAGAGAGTTCTAAAATACCTTCTGGCTAGCCTGAGTTCTTCCTTGTTTATTTGGGCATATGCTCTTAGTTCCAAAATAATAGGTGTGGTTTCTAAAGTCACACAGTGAGGAGCATTATTCAAAAAACATCACCCCTTTCTTAGATAACAGTAGAATGTATATGACATTATCCAGAGAGCTATGCATCATAAACTCATAAACTGTTAACCTGCTCACCATAAACAATTCTAAGCTACGATGCCCATTTATCAAAAATGTTCAAATAAAATATTCTCTGCTCAGTATATAAATTGCTTTGTTAAACGACAAAAATAATTCAATACTTAACCTAAAAATTAACTAAAGTAAGAGAAGGGGCTGAATTGAAAGGGATGGGTAAGAAGGCTTTTCGAAAGGGGCAACACTGATCAAGATGCAATGTATTCATAAACTGCTTTGTTGAGTGACAACTCCTTTGTATAAATACTTAAAGATAATAAAATCATCCCCAAAATAAATGTTGGTCCCCTCTAGAAAAAAATTCTCTATTCAGGATTTTTCTGGTGGTGGAGAAGACATGGAATAAAAAAAATCCTCTGCTGTCTGACAAAGCAGAATTCAGATCTGTCATTAGAATCAAAAAGTCTGAACTTTCAGTCTATTGCAGTAACAAATGATCAATCTCTAATTGACAAGCATTAACTTTCTGTTCTGTAAAAGAGAAATAGCACTTATACTGGATCTCAAATGAAAGTCTTCCTCCAAACTGGTCCCATGTTCCAAACAACAATCCTCTGCCTCTGCAAAGCCTCCCTCCACCTTCCTTCTCTTGTGGTTCATGTCTCTTGAACTATTACTTTAGCAAATTTCCCTAACAAATGCCATATCATCAATGGTGTCAAGTCAAATTCCATTCTAAACATGTGACAAAATTGGCCTGCTTTAAGTCTTTGCAGGTTTTGTAGGAACAAGCATACAATTCTGTCTGGAAATCACTCACATAATTTTAGTCTCTTAGACTCATGGCTGTGACCAGAGGGGAAAATAGTCATTGAGATCCTGGCAAGGGTAAATAATACACCAAACTTCGGTATTCCAAATGGGAGGACACATTTATCGCTGCTTCTGTTCCTTGTTCCCTGGCACAGAAATGATTCTACAACTGTACCAAGTATAGTATCAGACCCTTTGTTTTATTTGGTAGACTGTAGTTATAAAATATGACCAGTAGTAAACCAATCGAAGTTCCACACAGACACTAACTAGCCTGCTGTATTCAAGATTGTAAAGCCATTGATCACTGCCAAATCTTGATCCCTCCAATTCCCAGAAAGAGAACAAAATTATCCACTAGATAGTTAATGCATTTATTGGCATTGGGTCATGTATCCATTCAGGTCTTATACCAAGGTAAATACAGAAATCACAGAAAGATTTAGAGTTGATAAGAAAAGTAATCCTTTAGATTTATGGTTCTAAAATTGAATGAATACATAAGATTAGAAAAAATATAGCTGGGCACCAAGGACTTCTGTTTGTAATGACATGAGCCCTTGGTGCCCAGCTATATTTTTTCTAACCTTGTTACCCAGAAGTCTGAGATCTGAGGATCCTAGTTCAAAGTCAGCCTGGAGAGGAAAGCTAATGAGACTCTTATCTCCAATTAACCACCAAAAAGCCAGAAGTGTAGCTGTGGCCCAAGTGGTAGAGCACCATCCTTGAGCAAAGAACTTCAAAGACAATATTCAGGTCCTGAGTTCAAGCCCCAGTACCAGCACAAATAAGGTAAGATTGATAGATAGACAGATAAATAGATATATAAGATACCAAAGCTCACTTATTAGGTATAGCTTAAAATTTTAGGGCTGATCAAATGCCCTTTGGTCCTAGTAGCATAACTATGAATGTGTGAAAGTAAAGAAACTTGAGTTCCTTCTTTCAGGTATCAAGCTAAATCAAAGGTATATCCTGAAAATCTTTCCCAAAAGTTATTAATTTCCAATAATAATTTAAGATGATCCCTCCCATTCCACTGTATACATAGACAAAAGTCACAAAAGATAATTGACAGTAGACTATAGAAGCCCATCTACAAGATCAAAGACAGCTCTTCCAATATGCATGCATACACAGACACACACACACACACCACCACCACCACCACCACCACCACCACCACCACCAAAAGGTGAGTTTACCAAAACCCTGGCAGTAAGAACTTGGCCCAAAAGGATCCACAGAGAGAACATTAAAGTCCTTAGAATTTGCCTAGCAACAAGAACTACAATTCTCTTTGACACTTACAGCTAGAGTTTTAGAAGCAATAGATCAAGACATTGTGGAATGAATCCAGAAGTCAGTATGATGGAGGACTCCAGAGAAACGAGCCAACATAACAATATGTGCTCCATTAAGAATATCTGACTACTTCTGGTCAGTGGAAAGATGCCAAAATTCTATGTGTGGCCTAAACACAGTGTATGCAAAAGATATGTTGATAGCTATGCTTGCCCCATAAACAACAGTGATAATTGTCCACAAAGGGAGTTAATCAAATTTTCATGTGAACCCTTTGACTAAAAGGGTGATTCTTATTAGATAATGTTGTACACAACATAGCTAACTCTAAGTAGACATCCTTTTTACATTTCTATACATATAAAAACTGAATAATCCTATATGCCTCTATCTCTAATTCTACCTCCTAGGTTCAAAAAGATAGGAAATGTAATCGAAGAATATGTTTTATCTCTTCCTAGTAGTTAAGGAACAAGTGCTTTATACAATATAGTTCCATGGAATAAAACATCACTTATGACTTTGAATTTATGACTTTGATTTCTTTTTTGCTATGTTGTAGATAACCCTCCTAAATCACATAACAAGAAAAAAAAACGTCCAGGCTAATGAAGTAAAGTTACCATCTCATCAAGAGATGATTTTTCAGATTCAGTAGTCATTACTGAAAAACTGATTATCTTTATCTATAATCTGTGTAAACACATGAAGCAGAACATTTACATGAATTCTTTAAATATTTTCAGATAAAACACTCCCTAACATTTTGATACTTGCACATGCCTCCTCCTGCTTGTTTTATTAGCTTTCTGCAAATGCCTGGCTGACAGATGAGAGACATAGGGGTTGGGGGAGGTGGCAGGGAGGATATTGCTAATACAAGTGGAATACATAAATACACAGACCATGCTCAATTATTCAGGAGCTGGCATTATACTGTGAGATCAGCTCAGCCTCTGGATCCTGCTCCTGTCAGCTGAACACATATTTATTAAGGCCAAGCTCTACCTAGTTGTTCAGTTGTAGGAGGGAGAGAGGAAGGGAGGGAGGAAGGAAAAGAAAGGAAGTGAGGGAGGGAGGGATAGAGGAAGGAAAGAGAGATCACTGCCACAGTTGGAACAATAAGATGTACATATGAAAAACAACAAATGACCTGTTCTGTTCTGTTCTTCCTTCCTTTGCCCTGTAAATTTTAGAGAGAGCTCATTGTTTCTCATTACTGCTACCTGAAAGCATTCTCTCCACACAGAAAACTGGAGCATAAGTCAGCTATTTTTTTTCTCCTATGTTAGATCTGGAGAAAGGCTTATTTGGAGGGGAGGAGATGGAGGGAAGAAGGCAAAACTACTGGTGAAAAGTAAATGTGAGATTATATATAACTTCTATTGTCTGTGTCATGGGAACTGCACCTTCACATGGCAAATCAAGTAATAATTACTGGGCATACTAACATAAAATATAGTATATGAAATCTAATGGATATATTCTATGTATACAGAGGCATTTCAGGGTCCTAGTTTTCTTTTCCTTAAAAACAAGTCATAGAATTAGTTTTGTTTTGTTTTGAGACAGTGTCTCACTATGTAGTCCATACTATGTTGAACTGACGTTTCTGCCTCATTCTTTCAAGGGCTAAAATTACATGTACCACCACACCCCAGCTGAATTACACAATATAAAAAAAGTTCCTGGTCTTTTGGTCTTGGATGGACTTCAGCCTGAATACTAATTCTCTGAATTCCAGCCTCCTGACTCATGTCATCAAAAGAAAGCAGCTTAACTCTGCTAAGTTTGTTTTTCTTTCTTGTCAAACAAGGGTAACTACAGTTACTTTAAAGAAAATAAAAACGGGCTGGGGATATAGCCTAGTGGCAAGAGTGCCTGCCTCGGATACACGAGGCCCTAGGTTCGATTCCCCAGCACCACATATACAGAAAACGGCCAGAAGCGGCGCTGTGGCTCAAGTGGCAGAGTGCTAGCCTTGAGCGGGAAGAAGCCAGGGACAGTGCTCAGGCCCTGAGTCCAAGGCCCACGACTGGCCAAAAAAAAAAAAAAAAAAACAATAAAGAAAATAAAAACAATATGAATAATTTCACCAAGTACAGGGCTGGATGTATAGCAATAAATGCCAGTTTCTTTTCTCTATTAAGCAGAGACTAAATCATATAACCTAAATCTTATAGTATTATAAAGACATAATTATGCATTCAATTATGAAATTTTTATTTTATTTAGAATTAAGATAAAACAGCTGCATTTAATTTTTTATTCTTTTTATTTTATTTTCAATGTCAAGGTGATGTACAGAGGGGTTACAGTTACATAGGTAAGTTAGTGAGTACATTTCCTGTCAAACATTTTTCTCCCACCTTCCCTCCTCCCCAACACCCCCCAAATTGTACAGTTGGTTTACAACATATTGTTTTATAAGTATTGCTGTTGTATTGGTTCATCTTTTACCCTTTGTCTCGCCATTTTGATGTTCCCCTTCCCTTCCCTAATTCAGATAAATGTATATACAATACCCAGGCTACCAAAACCAAATACAGTGACAATAGGACCTAAACCATAAGGAAGAAAAACAAAAGAAAAAGGCATGAGTTCACATAGTATGTTGACAATAACAACACTGATAATTTCAAATTTCATCTTGAAGCAGGCATTTTGATTTAACAAAAATATGGATTTGAATACTTATTATTCTTTTTTGTAATTAATTGTGTGCATGTCTGCTTCTTCCATCTTGTGATGAGTTTGATATCTGGATTTTATATACAACTTCACATTGTTAATTGATGGTACATACATGTGAATGGGCTAGTATACAAGCACCGTCCTAAGGAAACTTTCTTACTTGACCTGATACAGTTGGCTATTCCAAACTAATACAAAATAAAAATGCAAGGCTAAAATGAAAATGCCCTCCCAAGTACAAAAGATGAGGAAAGTATCATGAGGAAAATAATGTTTCTTTCAACATGCAAAGGGTCAAGGTTTGCAGAAAGAAATATGCAGTAAGATGACCTTAAACTAGATAGGTATACACTAGCTCCTAATGGTCTGTATATACTTTTAGATAAACATATCCAATCATGAAACTTGCAAGACTGCTTTGCCCTGTCTTTATTTAATTAACAGATAACTGGTTTGTTCTAGCACTGAATTTGTAGTTCTTTAAAAACAGTATCTTCTTTTATGGATTCCCTTTCAATAGCTCTAAAACAACCGCCACCACTGTGGCTTGCTGGGAAGAGCTCTTTACCTTGTATCGTGAATGCAAATCTATATCCTGTTTAGAAACTGAAAGCTTCTTGAGTAATAGAAAGTACTAACGATATGTTTGCTGGGAGCCCTCTGTGCCCCTTCTGTCTGAGAATGAAAACATACTGAGAAAATCTTCAGTTAAGTGCTGCTTTAAAGGAAAATACCAGTCTGATAAAAGCTGTGACAGGTCTCCTATCTTCAGATTAACAATCAATCCCCATTTCCCTCTTCAGTCACTTCAGTGTCCCTGTTGGAGAGGAGACTACTCTGGTGATCCTCTCCTCTGGCCTCCCACTGAAGTCCCAAGACCCAAACACTACTGCTTTATTTACCACTAAATCCCTGAAGCCAGTACTAATCCAGGGAAAAGTTGAACACCAAATCGATTGCTTGAAATAAAGACTTGTTTTCTTTTCCCCCTCACCCCATTCCCTACCCTCCCTGGAACAAATTCATCAATCCTGACAGCCCCTCTGAGAAGGGTGCATGGGGACATCCCCTCCCCCTTGCGCCAGGGGTTTAAGCAACTACTGGGGATCCAAAAGGGGAACCAGAACAACTGACTCACGCAGCACAGCTTGAACCACTAGACCAAGCTTCCGCCCTGAGAGGGAGATGAATCAGCCAACAGTGATTCATCTCACCAAGGAAAATGTGTTTTCACTGGGAGCTAGAAGTTCATTTTAAACATAATAACACAGAAATGCACAAGTTAATGGAAGGAGCAGGCTGTTTCTATTCAACAGCCACGTAGACTTTCTGTTACACACAAACATGTCACATGATTTTGAAAAAGCCATAAAGGAAAACACTGTTCATAGAAAGGTTGAAGGAACTACCAAATCTCTTATGAATTGACAAATAAAAAACTAAATATATGTACAGGATTCAACATGACATTTTCTATGTGTACACTATAGAATGGTTAGATTATGCTAATTAAGAGATTTTGGTCAGTTTGTACCTTTTAACGCCATTTTAAAGAACATCAAAAAGTACAGGAGTACTTTAGCATATTTCAAGGTAGATAAACAAATTCTAAGAATATATTAACTCAAAAGGTTTAATTTTCATTTAAGCAGAGTCTTTTCTTATTTTTATTAGCATATGTTAATAGTGCAAGGCAGCAACATTGTAGTAATTCCATAGATGTCTATTGTACAGAAGAAAAGGGCTCCATCCCAGAACATTCTCCTCCCTCTTCAACCCTTGCAAATAGGATTTGTAAGTTGCATTATAGACAGATACAGTTATGTAGATATAATCATGTATCTTATGAGAATATATATCATAGATAGATAGAGATTACTTTGATCATCTTCTCTACTCCCACTACCCTCTTTTTTTCCTCTTTAAATGCCCGATTTTCCTCCAAATACCCACTTTTATTCTCATGCTCCATTATCACCATCATCATCATTATCATCATCATCATCATCATCATCATCATCCCTATAGATTCTGCCTATAAGCAAAAACACTAAGCAAAATCTTTTAAGGAATTATTTCAGCTGAGTACTGGTGGATCATGCCTGTAATCCTAGCTACTCAGATGACTACCACCTGAGGATCACAGTTCAAAGCCAGCCTGGACAGAAAAGTTCCCATGATACTCTTATCTCCAAATAACCACTCAAAAACTGGAAGTCACTGTAGCTCAAATGGTTGAGTGCTAGCCTTAGCACCCAGGCCCTGAGTTCAAGCCCCACAGCACACACACACACACACACACACACACACACACACACACACGAATTATTCCAGTCATTGCCAAAAATACAAAAGAAATGAACCTGTGTTGTAAAGCAAATTTCGCATGAACTAGTTAAATTGGCTTATTAATTTAATAAATATGTCTGTCATTTAATGCCATCTCTAACTTTCATAACAACCCTCACAATAAATACTATTTTGAAGCAGTAATAGAGAGGTTCAATGAAATTCAATGATTTCCCCAGGATGATGTATCTTTTTTGAAACTCCCACTTAAAATACTGTTCTTGTCCCACCATGATCCTAAGTATTCCCTACTACGTCATGGATATTTGGTGCTTGAAAGAACATCCCTGATCAGCCAGATAATACCTTCTCATCCCTTCTGCCTCCCTCCCTCTCTCCCTCTCTCTCTCTCTCTCTCTCTCTCTCTCTCTCTCTCTTTCACACACACACACACACACACACACACACACACACACACACCACAGATGCATGTGACTACTAATTTAAGTTGAAATTAGTGTGTGTGTTGCCAGTCTGAGACTTGAACTCAGGGCCTGGGTGCTGTCCCTGAGCTTCTTTTGCTCAAGGCTAGTGCTCTATCACTTGAACCACAGAGCCACTAATGTTTGTGTTTTCAAAGCAAACTTGTCACTATTCCCACACATCTAATTCAAATGTCTTTATTGTACAGTTACAGCATCATAAATAGACTCAAATAGGGTTGTGTCAGGTTATATTAGTTGATATGTAATCAACTAAGTGACTGAGATTACCGTACATATTCCTGAGTTGGAGTGTCAATGTTAACTTTGGTCATCAAGGGTGCCTCTAGGTTTGCAGTCCTGATTTTTGAGCATGTGTGTATATGTGCATGTGTGTGCACTGGTCCTAGAGCTTGAACTCAGAGTCTGGGCACTATCCCTTACCTTTTTGTTCAAGGTTGGCACTCTATCACTTGAGCCACAGCTCCACTTTTGGCTTTTTGGGTGGTTAACTGGAGATGATAATAATCTCATGGACTTTCTTGCCCAAGCTAGCTTTGAAGTGAGATATTCAGACCTCATCCTCCATAGTAGCTAGGATTACAGGCATGAGTCACTGGTGTTTAGCTCTAATTTTTAATTTGTATTGTAATGATGATATTCAATTTAGGCCAAATCATAGAGGCTTCTTCACACTTTTCTAAATCTCCAATGACTTTACAAACTCTTTTATAAACATACGGCTGACAGACTTAAGTAACACAAGACCACATGATAGTGTGGCCATTTTTGAAAACTTGATAGAAAAATTGCGTATGTGTATGCACACACATGCATGTGCATGTATAGTGGATATCCTATAAAAATGTATTAATAAGTATTATAATAAACGTTAACATTTAATTCTGCCACCAATTTCCAAGAACATCCATATTGCTATTATCATCCATGTGTTACATAACTAAAATAAACTCATGACAAACACTGTGTCCTGTGAAGATTGACTCAAATAATTGGAAAGTGGAGCAAGCTGATACTGAAAGCCAGAAATGCCTACATTCTTACCATCATGATTTATTGCCTGTTAATTTCCATAGAGGACTTCAAGATAACATCATGCTTTGCTAGCCCTCAGGGCCAATCTTTTTTTTTTTTTTTTTTTTTTTTTTTTGCCAGTCCTGGGGCTTGGACTCAGGGCCTGCGCACTGTCCCTGGCTTCTTTTTGCTCAAGGCTAGCACTCTGCCACTTGAGCCACAGCGCCACTTCTGGCCATTTTCTGTATATGTGGTGCTGGGGAATCCAACCCAGGGCCTCATGTATATGAAGCAGGCACTCTTGCCACTAGGCCATATCCCCAGCCCCTCAGGGCCAATCTTAATTGTTCAAAATTTCACTCACCTTTCAGCTTTTTGAAGCTGAGCAATTAAGACTGGCCTCAAGGACTGCCATAATCCTCTGGATACACGTGTGCTGCTGCATTATTGTTATGGTAGCCAGCCTTCAGCCACTGGGCTAAGAGCTCCTACTGCCCATCCGGTGTTCCAGAGGCAGCTGTCAGGGCTACCATCTTTACTTGGGAGAGGGGGGAGACGGGGGTGGGGGTGGGGGGTGTCCTGCTGGAGCTGCCGATGGTGCTGATTAGGAAAATGAACCTGGCTTGAGTTTGCTTTTCCTGATACAAAAGCTCAGATTCTGCTAGGACACCAAACCCCACTCTTCCTTTTCTGTGTGTCCTGCTTACAAACAAACTTTTTAAAATCATCAATGTTCCTACAATCTCACTGTGTTCAGATCTCTGCCTGCTGACTGTTCGTCTTGTCTAAGCCTTAACTTCTGTCTGCAGTATCAACAGTCACAATGTCACAGTGGGTGGATTCTTGAAAAATAGCCCACTATTGACTTGTCTAAAATGCTCTTTTAGAAGAAAAAGGTGCAGATGAGACAAGAATATTAGCACTGTCTTATCATTTATCCCTTCTTATATTGACTGGGCTATGTGCCAGGGAGGAGAGGATGGGAAGAAAGGTTCTTCTGATAACCACCGAGCCTCCAGCCAAGAGTTACTTGACAGTGGCTGTGGGAAATTCAATCCCAAGGCAATGGAGACATTGGGGGGGAGGTGACTGGAGAGGACTGGAAAATAGGAAACGATAGAGAAGGGCCTGTGGGTTAGCTGAACTCACGTTATGCTACTTATTTTTGAGTGGACACTGGGAGATAAACTTCAAGTCCTGATTAAAGAACAAAGAAGAGAGGAGATCATTATTTTGCCCTAATGAGAACCTACAAATTTTATCTTGACTAAACATACCATTGCAAATATACATTTATAGGCCTATTTATTAATAGAAAGATATCCCTCAATAATTTAAAGTGTTTGAAATATAAATAACTTTTACAAACTAATGCAAACTAGCAATGTATCACACTAATATCAAATAGTGTGAAATTTTCCTTTAAAAATGCTGCTAGCTGTCCAATAATTATACACTGTGACTTTGCAGCAACTTGTCCTCCACCTCAAATTAGAAAATGTTAAGCCAGGATGAAAAAAAATGATATACCAGCATGATATCATCCTGGAAAAATGCATAAATACATTTAAATTTATCTAACTAATTGCCCCCTTGGTAGCCAGGTATTTATAGCCTTAAATTGTTTACTTTTTTCATACATTTTCATGCTAGAATCATCCCATGGCCATTCTTCTTGCTAAGTAACAATTTATTCTAGTCACAAAACTGGATATTTTGTTACAGATGAATTCACTCTAACAACCCAGCTCTGCATCAGTAATTATTTTAACAGAAATTGAGTGCTAATGAGGAATAAATCACCTATCTCCTATTGTTAGAAAAATTACAAAGATAAAACAATTCATACTCATAGATATAGCAAGGTGTACAAAATATTGTAGATTTGAAACTTTTGACATAGGTTTCAAGAAGCTAGAGGAGCTCTGAAGAAAATGAAAATTTGAGAAGAGAGGTATTTCACTTTCTGACAAATGTCTCAAAGACCATCGGCAAAGTCTTCTTCGTGTTGTTATCCAGATTTCAACCCAGTGAAGGAATTCATGGTTATGAATGGTCAGAGGTTATATGGATGGGATCTCTACCACCATCTCCCATTTCACCTTGAATGTATTTATGGAAGTTCTCAGTGAACACGCAGTAACACTCACCTAGAGTAACTTTTACCATGTAGACAAGAAGGGAAAACACAAATGGGTCAAGTATCTTTTCAGGTCTAACAAATAAAGCAAGATCCTCTGTGCAGTACAAATGCTCTGTTACCTCCACCCTACTGTACTTTCAAATAGCATTTGGATTTAAGGACATCTTTAAATAAGTTAACCATTGTTTTTTAGATCTGGTACAAAACAAAACCTATTCTAATTATGGGTAAGATAATCACAAATACTGCATATGGATTTAAACTGAGATACTTAGTTTTCATTCTTGGGGTTTTTAAATTTTTTATTGTAAAGGTGATATACAGAGGGGTTACAGTTTCATATGTATTGAGTACATTTCTTTTTGAAAAGTGTCACCTCTCCCATTTTCTCAGTTTTTCCCTTCCAATCCCCCTCCCCACAAGTTGTATAGTTCATTTCCAACATAGTGTCTAGTGAGTGTCATTGCTGAATTAGTTCACCCTTTGTCCCACCATTTCTGTGCTTTTCTTTCCCCTTCCCAAATTAGATAAACTTTTTTTCAAATTTTTATTATCAAACTGATGTACAGAGAGGTTACAGTTTCATACATTAGGCACTGGATACATTTCTTGTACTGTTTGTTACCTTGTCCCTTCCCCCCCTCCCTCCTCCCACTTTCCCTTTCCCCCCCCTGAGGTGTTCAGTTCACTTACACCAAACAGTTTTGCAAGTATTGCTTTTGTAGCGGCCTTTCTCTATGCTAATGACCCGAAGACCGAGGCAGAAATAAGGAAAGCAACTCCTTTTGCAATAGCCCCGAAAAACATAAAATACCTAGAAATACTAGGAATAACCTTAACTAAAGAAGTGAGGGGCTGGGGATATAGCCTAGTGGCAAGAGTGCCTGCCTCGGATACACGAGGCCCTAGGTTCGATTCCCCAGCACCACATATACAGAAAACGGCCAGAAGCGGCGCTGTGGCTCAAGTGGCAGAGTGCTAGCCTTGAGCGGGAACAAGCCAGGGACAGTGCTCAGGCCCTGAGTCCAAGGCCCAGGACTGGCCAAAAAAAAAAAAAAAAAAAAAAAAAAAAAAGAAGTGAAAGACCTCTTTGATGAGAACTTTAAAAGCTTGAAAAATGAAATTATGTCAGAACTAAGGAAATGGAAAAACCTCCTATGCTCCTGGATTGGGAGGATTAACACTGTCAAAATGGCAATATTGCCAAAGGCTATCTACAAATTCAATGCAATACCCATTAAAATCCCAACACCATTTTTTAATGAAATAGAAGAAGCAATCCAGAAATTCATATGGAACAATAAAAGACCTAGAATAGCAAAAACAATCCTAAGCAGAAAGAACAGTGCTGGAGGAATTACAATTCCCAACATCAAGCTGTATTATAAAGCTATAGTAATAAAAACAGCTTGGTATTGGCACAGGAACAGGCCTGAAGACCAATGGAACAGAATTGAAGACCCAGAAATGAACCCACAGAACTACGCCTACTTAATCTTTGATAAAGGAGCTAAAACAATAGTTTGGAAGAAAGATAGCCTCTTTAACAAATGGTGCTGGCAAAACTGGCTCAACACATGCAACAAACTAAAACTAGATCCTTATATATCACCCTGCACCAAAATCAATTCCAAATGGATTAAAGACCTTGAAATCAAAACAGACACCCTGAAAACACTGAAGGAAGGAGTAGGAGAAACACTTGGGCTCCTTGGCGCAGGACGGAACTTCCTTAGCAAAGACCCAGAAATGCTACAAATCAAGGAAAGGTTGGGCAAATGGGACTGCATCAAACTGCAGAGCTTCTGCAAGGCAAAGGACATAGCCAAATTAGATAAACTTACATACAAAAGGTACAGAAATCAGAAACAGTGATAAAAGGGGAAAACTGAAAAAAACAAAAAGTAAACTAAAAAAAACCTCATTTCCATTTGTTGTAGTTCATTTTGATAAGCATCATCTTATATGATCATATGCATATAACCATTGATTCTCTCCTGCATAGTAAAAGACATTAAAATTATACTTGCATATGATAAGTTAAACAGGACTCTAAACATTCTTTCTTGGTTTTTAGTGAAAGAATAAACATGTTTAGCTGGGCACCTATGGCTCATGCCTATAATCCTAGATACTCAGGTGACTGAGATCTGAGGATCGAGGTTTAAGCCAGCCTAGGAAGGAAAATCTGTGAGACTCTTATCTCCAATATACTACCAAAAAATCCATAAGTGAAGTTCTGGTCCAAGTGACAGAGTACCACCCTTGAGCAACAAAAGCTAAGGGGCAAAGCCCAGGTGCTGAGTTCAAGGCCCAGAACTGGCACAAAAAATAATAATAATTTTTATATTTTTAAACAGTCCTACTCATTAACTGAAAGTCCTTAAAACCCTGAGTTTATTTGAAAGCTAAATAATCTTACAATTTCTGAATGCAAGGAAGAATCTGCTATCTAGAATTTCTAAGTACCAAATATCTTCAATCCAGCTACTTTTCTGCAATTTCTAACATTTTTTTTTAGTTTTACACCAAGTTCCCACCAAAGATTCTTCCTTTTAAAATACAAAACAAAATTTCTAATGTTAGAGTGTTTTATACAAAGCAACAGGGAAGTATAATTACAAAAAACAATCAAAAGACCTGCACACAGTGCTGTAGAACCATATATATGGTGTTGGACAAAACTTAAGGGAAATTACAAAAGTGTGGAGAAGAAAATCAAGAAAGATGAAAGAGAAGGTAACAGATCCTCCAGCCTCATAAGTTGTGAGAAAAAGAAGTCCATGTTGCTTGTTGGAATTCATTTTTACTCATTGCCTTTCTGAGAGTCTAACCAGAGGTTTCTGTGTCTGCATTAATATTCAGTGACATTGCAGCAAAAAATTAAACCTGCTGATTTAAGACCAGAAAAAGTATCCAAATAAACACAGAAAAAGGACGCCAAGATAAGACAATTCCCATTAAGCTAAATACCATGATCTAATCAATGTCATGAGGTGAAATTCCATGATCCCAGTCAATAAACTCTTTCCCTGTGAAAGAAAGTCCAGCCTCAAGCTGACAGGCATGTGAGAGACTTCCTGATGAATTTCAAGATAACAATCCAGATCCTAGTGTTTCAAGCAGAAAATGGATAGAACATGCTAAGCTGCTAAGTTAGAAGCAAAGACCTGGAAGATCAACCAAGACTGCAAGAAATAAGCAGATAGTATAATCAAGGCAAGAAGAAATACAGAGATCAAAGAAGTGAGAGGTATCCCCAGTTTCCCAGGGTATAGGACATCCAAGAACAAATGATAGTGGCTCAAGAAGTCTTTCATATAGCACACAGATCCTTTCTCACTTCATCTTATTTGTCTCTTCATCCACTTAGCTCAGCAATATTGATATGGTCACAATTTTTGCACTCCTGCTTAGCATATCATTTTCCAATTTAGCTACCTAGGAATTTCAACTCCCCTATAAGAACTGAATTTCACATCAAACCACTCCTCTCAAAAAAGAAATCCACTTGCACATTCCAAGAAGACTTGGGCACTCCACCCTGCTCATCTCAGTACACATTATGCATACCACAATTATAACTTGCATTTATTATAGTTGAGCTGCTTATATGCCAGGCAATGCATTAGCTAAAATCCCTGGAATATCAGGCACTTCCTCTTACCTATTGATTTCTCAGAACATTTAAAACACATACTGGACAACCTGTTATGTATTTGAATAAATAAACCTCTATAACACTTGTGTGTGAACTTATCATTTCTATTCTGCCTTTTCCTTCATAAAAGTGCCTTCATATTCTTCTCCCCTAATATTTCAGGCTTTAGAAGAAGAAAAATGTGCTTGCTGGGCACCAGTGACTTACACCTATAATCCTACCTACTCAGGATGCTGAGCTCTGAAGATTCCCAGTTCAAAGTCAGCCCAAGTCTATGAGACTCTTAGCTCCAGTTAACTAGCAAAAAAGCCAGAAGTGGCACTGTGGTTCAAGTGGTAGAGTACCAGCTCTGAATAAAAAGCTAAGGAATCATACCCAGGTCCTGGAGTTCAAGCCCAAGCAAAAGCACACAAAATAGTGCTCAATCAATAAAGTAATCAATGAAAATATCCTCTTTAATCTTTTTATATAAGCCAAATCCAAGAAGTAGGATATAGATAGAAGTCCTAAATTGTGCTTTGAATTCTGGAGTAGCAAGGAAGGGCAGTATGAGAGATTTAGCAATTCTTTAAACTGTCAGCTCATTCAAATGGCTCAGTCCTTCTGTACCTCTCATCAGCCTCCTTAGCCTTCACTGAAACTAACCCTACTTCATGTTGGTAATAGAAGCAGTTGGCAGTCAAATTAACTATTCATCAGCCTCCTTAGCCTTCACTAAAACTAACACTACTTCATGTTAGTAATAGAAGCAGTTGGAAGTCAAATTAACTATCACATTTTTAAAAAGGCAAAATAATAGTATTTTTTCTGCTCACTGAACAATTCAGTGCCTACCTTTTGTGAGTAGATAAGTTTCTCCTTCTTAATAAATATATATATATGCAAAAAAGAACCCAACTAAAGCTGCTGGTCCACAGCATAGAAGAAAAAGGCATTCAACATATAGCGAAAGTAGAACAAACCTATGAACAAGCCTAATAGAGTTCTAGATAAAATAAAAGAGCTTCAGAACCAGGAATCTATTAGTTAGTTAAATGCTAAGAAAAAAATCCAGCATTGTATTCTAGACAGAGGCTTGTCAGAGCTAGCTTTAATTTTAAACTCCAGACACAAAAACATAAAAGTTTCACAAATCAATTTGGATATGATGTAATGTCTGATACAGGTACACATTGCCTGATATTTTATCCGATTAAACTTATTTTGTCAATCATGCATCATTTCTTTCTGGGGAAGATTTCCATGATTCTTTCTTCTAGCTTTTTGAAATATACAGCACATAATTGTTATTATTGCCATCCTACGGTGCAAGAGTATCACAGACTTTCTTGTCTAGCTGTAACTTGATAATCATTCATCATTCTTTCTTCCTTTATTCCCACCCTAACTGTTCCCAGCCCAATAATCTCACAGAAATTGAGAGTAGATTGATAACTTATTTTAGAATCCACATGACTAAGACCATGTAGTACTTGTAAGATTTTCAGCTCCATCCATGTTGTTACAAATGACAGGATTTTATTTTTATAGTTGAATAGTATTCCTTCGTGTGTCTATGCATATATGCCATGCTTTTTTTATCCATTTATCAGCTGGTGGGCTCTTAAGTGGTTTCCATTTCATGGCTGCTGTCACTACTGCTGGAGCAAACATGGGTTGGCAGACATTCCAATCCCATTTCCCTTCATATAAACCCAGAATAGTTGCATCATCCACTAGTTCTACATTTGACCTCTTAAGGTACCTTTGTACAATTTTCAAAAATGACTGCACTAATTTCCACCCCCCACAACAGTGTGAAAATTTCCTTTTCTCCACACTTTCACAACACTTTCAATCTTCATTTTGATAATAGCAATCCTTATGAAAAGTGATATCGTTCCTGAGATTTGCATATCCCTGATGATTAATGATGGGATATATTTATTCATGTCCTTGTTGGTCATTTGGAGATCTTCTTTTGAGAAATATCTTTTTTTAATCAATTGCCCATTTTCAAATTAGGTTATTAGCTTTTGCTATTGAGTTTCGAGGTTCATTCCATCATCCCTTCATTAGATGTATACATTGCAAATATTTTCTACCTGATTTGTACCTATGCTCTATTTTACCTCAAGAACAAAAATGCATCTTAAAGTAGAATGAAAAATTACTTGCCAATAGGTCTAAAATGCCAGGAGACTATTATTGTTTTGCAGAGCCCCTTGATTGAACTAATAAGTACATGTTTCTCTTTCAAAATAATAGCACTTAAGAATTTAATTACAAGTATTCCAATGAAGGTAGAATGGAGCAAACAGATTCCAAAAATCTTTTTTCCAACTTAATTTTTTTTTTAATGTCAGAGGTGGGCACTGGTGGCTCATGCCTGTACTCCTAGCTACCAGGAGATCTGAGGTTTATGTTTCAAAGCCAGCCCAGGCAGGAAAGTCCATAAAACTCTCATCTCCAATAAACTACTCAGGGAAGGACACAAGTGGAGCTGTGGCCCAAGTGGTAGAGTGCTAACCTTGGGCAAAAGACTCTCAGGAACTGTGCCCATGCCCTGAGTTCAAGGCCCAGGACTGGCACAAACAGAATCAACATACATAGATAGGTACACATTGCAGTGCCTGCACACATTCCCAAATTAATTACAGGAGATTTATCATGGACCAGAAATATGCCTAACTTGCCCTAAGTTTCCATATTGACTGAAAAAAGATTTAGAAAAGGCTCCAGCATCCAACCAAACACCTACATCCTAAAATAACACTACACAGCTAAAGATAAGGTACAGCCTTCATCAACTCCCCCCCAAAAGGGATGACCAAGAAACTAAAGAACAGAACAATTAACTGGAAACTGTTTAAACAAAAACAAAACAAAACAAAGAATACCAGTTGACCTCCTGCTGCCTCGCCCCTGGGTCTAGGAATCCACAGCAAAACTACTGTGAAGCAGACGTTTTCACACACTGCCAACCAAAGTGCAAAAAACAACTTTTGGAAACTTATCTTTACAAGAGTCTTTAAAGAAATGTTCTTAACCATTCACTCAAGAAATGCAAACCCAGTTGTCTGTTCTTAAAGTTAAATACTACTACTACTACTAATAAAGCCCTCCATGCTAGGGTATCTACCTGTCTGCATGAGGATCTAGGTTCAAGCCCCAGCACTGTTTAAAACAAAAATCTAAATTTGGAAGAGAAAAAAAAGCACGCAAACTGGATATGCACTGCTATGTAAAATCATGGGTGCCCATGTAAAGGCAATATGTATGTGCATATGTATTGCCTAGCAGCAAGCATACATACTTGTTCTACAGTTGAAGTAAGAAGCAACAACACCATCACTCACAGTCTGTAACTCCAGCTATGGGGCTGCCCGGCTGCTCTACATTGGTAAATAGTTCCCAGGCTTATGGAGGAGTGAGTCCGTCACACCTTCCCTCTTCCTGGGTCAGCTTCAGAAGCCAGACCCTCCACCCCCAGGCCCTCACCCCCACCACTGCCAGGCCATGTCAACCACCTCCATGTGGCACATTCAAAGAGAATCTGAACTTCCTGCCTTTCCAGACTCACCCCTTCTCCTTCTCACTCTGTGCTGGCTGCCCTCTGGGGACACTGTGTTTCTGGAATCCTCCTGTGAGGCTGGCAATGGGTCTTCCTGTGTCGCTCCCTGCTCTCCATTGCCATTCGTGACAAATCCTCTTACTCTCCTACAAACTGCCCCAATGGCACCAACAACACAGCCATGGTACTACCTTACGCTTTATGGTAAAAACAAAGTAAATGAAATCTCCACTCTCCTTAGTGTCAATTCTAGCAGCTGTTATGGATTGCTATGCATTCTAACGCCTGGTCCATTACATCAGTCCCTCTACTTGGAGGTTGGATCCCACCTCCCTTCTGCAAAGACCTTGTACAAAGACTTCTCCTGCCCCAGTTTCTCTGTGCACTCTTTCAACCCTATTGGAAAACAAACATGCACTGTCTTCATTTCCTCAGTGCTTCTCTCTTCTATCCGCTCATTCCAGAGCCATTCCCCTGAAATAGCACTTGTGAAAGTCATCAATGACCTGCACTGCAAAAATATCTCAGCTACATTTGAAAGTGCTCTTTTTAAGCCATGCCAAAAATCCTTTTTGCTTCCCTGTTTTTAGACAGTCTTCTGCTTTTGCTGGGGTTAGCTTTTGACCATGACCCTTCTAACCTCTACCACCTGAGGAGCTGGGACTGCACACATGGACAACCATGCCTAACTTGTTTTTTGAGCAAGATCTCTGTTCGCCCTGGCTGGCCTTGAACCATGATCCTCCCATCTGTTTCCCGAGTAGCTGGGTGAATATATCTTGAAACATTTTTATCTGGAGACATTTAAAGAGCAGCAAGAAAACTGTTTGGTGTAAACCAACTGAACAACTCATGGGGGGAGAGGGGAAGGGAGAAGGGGGAGGGGGGAATTAGGGAGGAGGTAACAAACAGTACAAGAAATGTATACAATGCCTAATATATGAAACTGTAACCTCTTTGTACATCAGTTTGACAATAAAAATTTTTTTGAATAAATAAAGAGCAGCAAGAATAACCTTTTTTAATCAGTTAAAGTTTTGTTCTAGACATGCATCATATTCTTTCATATAATATCATGTAGATAAATTGGTTTTTGTGAATGTCACATTCACAAAATAAAATATTGAATCTAGATAGATAGAAGACAGATAATCTGTTTATGAAATAGCCATTTTAAAGCATTGTTAGTATTGTTCTCTGCCATTTCTTTTCTTGAAAGGAGATGTTGCTATGGTCCTTGATTTAGCTACAACCACTCTTGTATACGTAAAATTCTTTTGTTTTGCTCTATATTGGAAACAAAGTTCTCTACATTATTTTCACCCAGAGGCTGTGATAGAGTTTCTTTGTGTTCATAGCTAAATACATACTGTCCTTCAGGATTTGTCTCTTCACCATATAGAAAAGAGCTTTTGGGGGTGTTTTTCAATGTCAGTGATTATTTTAAGAGAACATTTAGGAATTGTGGATTTATGGATGAATGCAAATGACACCCATATACTTAGGCACAAGGAACTTCTTTCTCACATTCACAAAACTAGTCCTCCACAAAGGAGGCAAACCCACTGAATGCATGCTTGTGAAATATCCACATGAAAGCTATCTAATGCATTTTTCCCACCATGGTTAGCCATCACTTATCTGGTTAACTTTTTTAATGAAATCTGCTATTAATTGATTGTAGTGCAAGCCAGCCTGGGCAAGAAAATCAAGATTCTATCTGAAAAATAACAAAAGCAAAATTGGGTGTGGCTCAAATGGCAAATAATCTGCCTGTGAAGTGTGAGATTGAGTTCAGAACCCTAGAAAAGGAGGGAACAGGATCCCAGTCATAATATTCAATGCATACTTTTCAAAATTAAGAAAACTGAGAGGAAGGGTTGGGTTGGAAGGCATGGGAGAGACTGATAGAGGGGGTGACATTTGTCGAGATGCATTGTATTTAGAAACTGACTTGTTGAACTGAACTACTTTAAGATAATGTTTTTTAACCCAGTGCTCTCAAAAAAAAAACTAAATTTGAATGTGAATAATGTGATGACAGAAATGCTCTCAGTGTATCTCAAGTCTTATGGTAGACTTTCCCCAACTTGGCCACTTAACTGATCCTCTTGCAAGTACTCAGGTTTTCATTAGTCACTCCATCTATTCTCCCTGAACCTCTCTGTAAGACATGATTTTGTAGGAGTCACATTAACAGTTTGCTATGTTGTCGTTTTAGATTTCAACTTTAATTGCACAACACTGTGTTGTCTCGTCTCTCAAGAGATACTGTGCAAGAAGAAATTTCTGTTGAATGTATTGTCCTTCCTGGCATGATTGAATCAATACTGAGCAGAGCTGGTAATTCCTACACACCAGGCTAGCTCTAACTAAGTAAGTTAACAGTGCATTAAGCCCACAACAGTAGACAGAAAGACAAGGAAAGGGTAAACTTGATCTGATTCAGTGGCACCTATGTAGACAACACATATTCTGGTGTCACTGCCCCTCCCCACTGGCTCAAGATCAGCTTCTAGGTCACCAAATTATTCCACACGGTGTGGGAAGCCAAAGCAGGTGAAGAAAGAACCAAGTTATCAAACTTCATTTTCAAACATATCCCTTCTACAAATATTAAGCTAAAGAAAACCACTTTAATTAGAAAACCACATGGGAAAACTCATAATAAGCCCTGGGTAACAAGGTTTGCAGAGAGATTTTCTCCAGGCATGGAGCTTCAGTGTCAATAAATCAAGATGAAGAGAACTTCTGGGAGGCATTGCTACTTATTTCTCTTGGACACACACACACACACACACACACACACACACACAGAGGCAGAGAGAGACAGACAGAGACAGAGACAGAGAGACAGAGAAACGTTTTAAAGGGAGCTCTCACTCACTTTTGCTAGAACAGCAAGTTGTGCCGAATGTAATCAAGTTTACCTATTTGTTTCCTTCAAATATTAACTTCTTTTGGTCAATTGAAGCTTTTATCTTCACACTATGACTGCCTTAGTTTTTCTTTCATGCCTAATAACTTTCTCCCTCCATCCATACAATCAGCTAGCCTCCTGGCAGATAGTAGCTGTAAGATTCAAGCATCTACCAGAAGTAAATGCATCTTCTAAGTGCTTGCATGAGGCACAGAGGCGGCTATGGCTGATAGATGCCTCCGTCATTAACCTCTTTCTTCAAAAACTGTCAAACCACCATTATTTTTTAAATTCTAAATGTGTATCTTGATGAGTACAGACTTCAAAAAAGAACTACTAGTTGAATTTATCTGCCAATTCAGAAGAAACCATCATCCAAACTCTGTGTTTTGAAAAAGTATGTATATTTATAATATTCACACACACATTGACACTTTTTCTAATTTCTTTCCACTGATTAATATTTATAACACATTAATTTGAAAGTCAAACTGAGGTGGGGATACAATTTCTAGATAAGAAAACACAGATGGTGGCACACATTCTTGCACACTATTTTTATATTGACTCTCTCACGGGCAATCTGTTGTATTTGCTTTCCAATGGGCCCACAGTATGAAGAACCCAAAAACGAAAATTCCAAGATTCTAAAAAACACTTGGCTGTGAACAGATTTAGTGGGCATAGCTTCCCCCAACCCCTGCCAAGTCTCTGGGATGTGAAAAACTAAGAATATAATTACCCATTTCCTTCCCCCACCCTGTTTAAGAGAGCTGTTTGTATATTGCTAGATGCTGATGCAGCTTTGGACTATAAGAATAATAATGGAAATGTGTTCCAGCTTGTGATGAAAAAGTATTGGGCATAGGGTTGTGCAATCAGGGGATGCATTAACAATCAAGACAACTCCAAAGGAACAATATCATAGACTCAAGAACAATGTGGCTGCAGATTGTTATCTGAAAATGAACACGAGGAGATAAAACACAGAGCCTATTTGTTACAGTGCATGAAGTAATGAGTACGGAATCACTAGGGTAGCATCAGAAGAGCAGTCAGTTTCATGTCTAACCATTAATCATCGGGAATAAAAGTGACTGTGCTTCTTCAATGGCAGGGGAGTTGTTTCCTATTCAGGAGAGCATAGCACAATTTAGTCAAAAGTCATTCATCTGTGTAGGGCTGGTGCCAACCTTTGATAATTCAAAACAAATGAAGTTTGAGCTAACGTTGCTTTTAGTGGTTAAAGATGGTCACGTCAATATGTGGAAGCTGTAGATTTCAAACAAGACAACACAAAGGCCAAGAAAATAAGTGACATACAAAAGGAAAGCATTACTAGAGATGCTAGATTATCATTAGCTAGAAATAATATGAGCAGTTAGAATCACATGCTAATAATTTCAATGTCACTATCTTCCAGTAAAGAAGATTGAATTCTGTTAAATAGCTAAATAATTAAAGAAGTTATTAAGGAGCCATCTCGTCATTTAAATAAGTAACTCAATTAGTAAGCAGGCTGAGCACAGAGTGACTGTGATATGCACAGGAAAATGAAATGAATTTTATTGTTTGGGGAATATGTTCATACTAAATATTAACTCTTAGAGTTCCTTTGATTCAAAACAATGTCTATGAGAGTGTGTGAGAACACAATACCAAATGGACTGTGATATTGCTAAAATAATCAAATTTTAGCCAGGCATACTGATTCATGCCTATAATCCCAGATATTTAGGATATGGAGATTGGGAGAATTATGTTTCCAGGCCAGTCTAAGCACAAAGTTAGTAAGGCTATCATTTCAACCAACAAACTTGGTATGGTGGTATATATCTGTAATCCCAGCAACAAGGAAGGCACAGGGGGAGGGAGGGATGAGGGAGGAGGTAACAAACAGTACAAGAAATGTATCCAATGCCTAATGTATGAAACTGTAACCTCTCTGTACATCAGTTTGACAATAAAAAAAGGAAGGCACAGGTAAGATATCCAAGGTCATCCCTCAACAAAAATGCAAGACCCTATCTGAAAAATAACTAAATGTCTGGAGGTACATCTCAGATGGTAGAGTATGTGCCGATTAAGCATGAGGCCCAAAAAGTGTACTTAAAAGGAGGAGGAAATCTACCCACATAAGTCATTATTTTATGTCTGTTGTTTAATTCAACCTTACTATACTTGCATTTAAAGAAAATTATTTTAGGTTAAGAAAACTGTCATGCAGGGTCAAATAAAATTTCTCTAATCAATGGCAAACTCATGGCACCTGAACTAGGTGACCAAGAAGTACTTAAACTAGGTGAATTCAAAACATTCTACCAAGGTTTGCATGATTTAGACATCCTTCAGTTCATTCAAATACTTACCTATCCTAGTGCACAAATGCTTTGAGAATATAAATTAAATGAATTCACAATCTATTTTGAACTCTTACCTGTGTTGATTGTTGAAAGAAACACAGCCATCAAATACATTTTAATCCAAAAGAATGTTGGGTAATTTTAAAGTGTGTATATATGTACACATGTGTGCATATGCATTTATGCATGTGGACTCAGGACCAACATTTGTTACTTGTTTGCATTCTACAATAAACAGAAATCAAGTGCCAGATAAGACCATTTACTTTATTACTAAAATATACTAGAATGCCACCCAATGTTGTTGAATCTCACAAAATGCAAATAGAATTTAACGAACATTCACTGTCATATACAAAATGGGTCTTACATTTTAGTAAGATTTTGTTCTTGAATTCATCAAGTCACTTTACTTTTCAAATACAAAATTAAGTATTTGTGGTGCTCCATATTTTCCAGTGCTTCAAGAATATATGAGATGTTTGTATGGCATAAAGTCAACACAGGAGACTAAGAGGTAGACCATGAAAAATAACATTCAAAGAAAGTTACAGCTACAAATATATTTTTTTAAATCTTTTCTTCCGGGCTGGGGATATGGCCTAGTGTCAAGAGTGCTTGCCTCGTATACATGAAGCCCTGGGTTCGATTCCCCAGCACCACATATACAGAAAGTTGCCAGAAGTGGCACTGTGGCTCAAGTGGCAGAGTGCTAGCCTTGAGCAAAAGGAAGCCAGGGACAGTGCTCAGCCCCTGAGTCCAAGGCCCAGGACTGGCAAAAAAGAAAATATTTTCTTCCTATAGCTACAAATATAAAAATTGTTGGCTGGTTTGGTTCTGCCCTTTTAGCCTTTACAACTGACCAAATTATATACTCTAAGATCTTATCTAATCTGCATCCTGGGCAAAAATGTAAGACAGTTCCACTGTTAATGGAATCTGCTGACACATCTCTATTTATAAAGTGGCCAAACCAAATTTCCACATGACCAGACTTAAAAGGGTGAAGGCAACAGAAAAGTTTATTCAGCATAGCACCATGGAATGATGTCTAAGAGATCTCAATGCACACAGAGAGGCACAGTAGTGAACTTAACTGAGCAGTCCTTTTTTGTTTCCCCATACTAGAATGAAGAAACCCACAAAAGATCTCCAAGATAATGCTAAAGCTTTGTTTACTCTTGCTCCTCTGGTGCCTTCTGTGTTTAAGGCTAATCCTTATGCACGACCATATCACAAAATATAGGCGATTATGTAAATACTGTGTGTTAGAAATATGTTCTCAAAAGAGACATTGGCCTACACCGAAGAGCCCAAGCAGATAAGCCTTTAGGTACCTAGTTTTATGTGTTTCTATCTCTCCCCTTACTTTCAAGCTATCATCTTTTTGTTGTTGTTTTATTGTAAAGGTGGTGTACAGGAGATTTACAGTTACCAAAGTCAGGTATTGTACTCAACATTTCTTTTTTTTAATAATTACTTATTTATTGTCAAAGTGATGTACAGAGGAGTTACAGTTTCATACGTAAGGCAGTGGGCACATTTATTTGTACAATTTGTAACCTCTTCCCTCATCTCCCCCTCCCCCCTCCCCTTTCCCTCTCCCCCCATGAGTTATTCAGTTGATTTATACCAAATGGTTTTGTAAGTATTTCTCTTGGAGTCATTTGTCTTTTTATCCTTTGTCTCTCAATTTTGATATTCTCTTTCCCTTCCCTAGTTCTAATACTAGTATATACAGTATCCAGGGTACTCAGATGAGATACAGTGATAGCGCAGGGACAACCACAGGAAGAGGATATAAGAGGATCATCATCAACAACAACAAAAGCTATTGTTTCACATGGCATTCAAAATTTCTTTTTGAACCGTGTCATCCCTTCCCTCATTTTTTCCCAGTTTTTTCCCCTCCCACCCTCTGATCCTCCAAGCTGTATAGTTCATTTTCAGCACAGTGTCTAGTGAGTATCACTGCTGGATTAGTTCATCCTTTGTCCCACCATTTCTATGCTTCTCCTATCCCTCCACAAATCAGATAAACTTACATATAAGACAAAAGGTACTAGCCATCTTTTCTTAATTCCTTACACTTCTCACCTCATCCACTTCCAAAATAATGTTTGCTAGTGTTTTATCTAAAATGGAAACAGGCACAAAATGGAAATAGAGTGACTCTGTAGAGTAATACATATGCAGAAGGTTTGACAAAACAACTTTACATCACCTGGCTGGCACGCTACCTCTCCAATCACACCTCTACTTCCAGCTTTTTGGTGGCCTATTGGAGATAGGAGTCTCATGGACTTTCTTGCACAGGCTGGCTTAGAACTGTGATCCTTAGATCTCAGCTTTGAATAGCAAGGATGATAAGAGTGATACATACATGCCTGGCTTATCCCTTTATCTTTACATTCCAGGGTTATAATAGTTAGAATCTGATTGTTAGTCACTGTACTGTTGTTATATGTATACAGATGTTCTTTTCATCATTTTTTTAAGTATTGAGACAACTGGATTTAAGTGATAGGGAAAATTGAAAATAAGGGAGTGAAGAATGAAGGGGTGACTGAGTAAGATGCACTGTATACATCAATGGATGTGATAAACTGAAGCCCACTGTACAACTATTCAGAGATTAAAAATAATTTTTAATTTCTTCTTTTCATACAGTCATGAGTCATGCTCAATGAGAACAACCCCCAATATAGTTCATCTTAATTTAACTAATTACATCTGTAATCCTTTCATTACCAAATAGAGCCATGTTCTCATGAAGGGGTGGTAAGGACTGAACATAGATATCTGTGGATAGAATAGACACGTGTGCACCAAAAATAGCATCTAAACTACAAGTCAAGACTAATATTCCATGTCCCAACACCATAATGAAATACTTGAACCAGAGAACAGCAAAAGCTGGGGCCAGGCTTGCCCCTTTTATAACACCCTTCTTAGGAGAACTAAAGGTACAGAGGAGCAACCATATGATCCCATGCCCCCAGTGACCAAAGACTCAGCCTCCCTCCTAAGGTTCTTCTCCCTCCCAGTGCCACTGGCCTGGGGACTCTGCATCATGCCACATGAACGCTCAGAGAGACAAATAAATCACATCCCAACTATGGTAATGGCTCCTTAGAGAAATGAATGTTTTCAGAGCTAGGGTACATGAAGTACCTCAAAGAACCAAAAATTAAAGGGGGACCATGTCAATCTACAGAGTTAACATGGGAAGATACTGGACAATCGTGGACTGCTGTGTTATAATCCAAAGTATGAATCTAATAGACACCGATACCTAGTGCTCAAAAGAGACAGACCTTCCTTATAGAAGAATTCCAGGTAAAGTGCATACACTATTCTCTCCAGGGAATGCAGCTTACACACACTGCACAGACTTACACTCTTATTCTTAAAGGCAAGCTACATTTAATGACTTGCTTTGAAAAGATAGTACATCCTGAGGGAAGGTAGTTTCTGTAAAAATCCCCTGCCATCTCATAAGAGCATGAGGAGACAGTCACGTACAGGAGAAGGAGATTTGTAAAGAGGTTTATAAGAAGGGCCATCTCTCCAACAGGAAAGCGAGCAATATGGCGCCTGTCCCCATCCAGGTGGAGCCTTGTAATTCCCGGGCTAGAGATAGCAGGTACTCTGTGAGCTCAGAGAGGTCTGGGCAGGGGGCGGGATGGCCGACCAATCCCGGGAGAGCTCTAGAGCAAGGTTTTGTTCAATTGTGGGTGGACGTGTTGCACCGATGCAGCTGGGGGCTACAAGCTGCCCCGGGGAAATGAAGTGGGAGAGGCTGAGGACCTGATAAGGAGAGAATGCTAACTGTATCTTGACAGTGAGGAGACACGGAGAATACTTTCTTAACCAAGTGAGGGAGTTATCACCACTGCAGGACTGTGGCTCTCGTGTACATCCGCAATGACCTGACAAGAAGGGAATTTTACTCCTACAATGAGTGGCCTCTCTAAAGACCAATTACTCCAGCTGAGTAATAAAAATGTAAGCAGAGGAAGGGGTGACATTGTCTAAAAAGGAAATGTACTCACTATCTGACTTATGAAATGGTAAACTTTCTGTACAATGCCTCAATAATAATAATATTAGATATATGTGTGTATAACATAATTTCTAAGGGTTATACAAAAAGCTATTGAGACATCGTAAAATATACTTGATCAATACTCTTCATTGTCAGTCATAAAAAACAGAGATTAAGAAATTACCACAAATGAGAGAGACAAAAGCGACATGAAAAAGTATTAAATATTGTCACAGAAAATCAGACATTAATAGAAAAACTAGAGAAATTCAAATAAAATCAGGAGTGTAGTTAGTACTATATACTAAAGTTGGTTTCATAGTCTTGACAAATGAACCATAATAATGTAAACTAATAGCATGGGGAAAGTTGACAGTTGGGTGTATGGGCACTCTTTTCTTGAAACTCTCCTATAATTCTAAAATTATTTCAAAATAATAGCTTTTAAAGGACAAAACAGTTTATGACATATGAAAATCAAACTAATTGACTGCCAGCAGGCCTGAACTGCAAGTCCTTGAAGCAGAAGGAAAAGAACCTCACATGGAAGACTGAATATACACAAAAGAAGTATTAGGTACATAAAATATTCATTTTTCTAATTATACAATAATTGACTTTTAAAGCAATGCTTATTGTAACATACTGTGTGATTTGTAATGTATGTAGGAATTGTGTTACTGCAAAAGCCAGAGAAATGGAAGCATATTTTGAAAGATTCTTCTATTACACAGTGTATAAAATAGTATGATGTCACTGCAAGATTACCTGTGCTATGATGTGTACTATAAACTCTAAAGCAACCATTGAAATAACAAAAAGTTACAGCTAACAATCAACTCATCAAGAAACCATAGTGATCCTAACTATGTTCCCAATAATAGTACTTCAAAAATAAATGGAAGTTCTCTAAGCTTTTGCTGCTAGAACTCTAAGGAGAAAGAAAAACTATATACCCCTTTCTCAAAATAAATAAATACAAAATTGGTAGACACATTTAAAAATGTGAGTAATATTACTACCAAATTGATCAGATTAACATGCTTGCATAGAACTCTCCTTCTAAGAGCCTAGAATTATAACTTTTTCTCAATTATACACTGAAAATTTGGCAAAAGAGACCAGTTTTGATCTTATATATATAAGTTTCAAACTTGAAATGATTCAATTAATATAAATTATATTCTCAGCCAGGCACTGGTGGCTCACACCTGTAATCCTAGCTACTCATAGGACTGAGACATGAGAATTATGGCTCAAAGCCAGCCTGGGCAGGAAAGTCCCTGAGATTCTTATCTCCAATTAACCACAAGAAAACTAGAAGTGAAGCTGTGGCTCAAAGTGGTAGAGCACTCGCCTTGAGTGAACAAATTCAAGGACAGCACCCAAACTCCTGAGTTCAAGCCCCACAAATGAAATGGGGGAAAAAAGTATACTCTCTTACCACAATGTAATTAAATCATCCATCAGTATGAAAAGTCTGCTAAATCCTGTTATTGAATTTGAAATGCCCTTAGGAGAAAAAGAGGGATGGTGTAACAGTATTTAAAAACAAATGTACTCATTACCTTATTTAACTATAACCCCTGCCTGTCACCTTTTCAATAAAAATTAAAATTAAAAAAAAATTTGAAATGCCACCCAAAAGTTCACGTATTGAAGCTTAGTCTAAAGTTGATGGCACTATTGAGAAGTGCCAGAAACATTAGGTGATAGGGCCTAGTTTGAACTGGGTCATTAGGGGAATGCTTGTGAAGCATGTACTCCACATATCAGGACTCCAGTGACCTCCTTACTTTGTTTGTGTTTCTGACTGCCATGCAGTAAGCAGACTTCACTCCACCTCATGCTCCTCACCATGATGCTCTGGCTCAGCACAGACCCAGACACAAGGGAGCCACATGACCAAGGACTGAAACTCACTCTCATCTTTTAAGTGGATTTCACAGGTATTTTGTCACAGTTACAAAAGGCTACTAATGCATGCCCTGAATACATAGAACTTAAATAATGATCAAGAGAAAGGGAAGACTATGTAGAATATTTTTAAAAGATAACTCAAAAACCATTTTGAAATGAATGAAATTGAAAACAGAACATATCAAAATGGGTGTAGTTAGACAAAAGTAAGGACTAAAAGAAAATTCATCACAACAAACTGGGTGATCAGGATAGGAATAAATTAAATAGTACACAAAAAATGGAGCTAAACAATGATATCAAGTAGTTCTTGAAGAATGTCAATAGCATTCATAAGCCTCTAAGAAGACTGAACTGGACAAAAAAATTAAAATTCCAGTATTAGGAATGAGAAAGGTGACATCACAGCAGGTCCTACAGAAAAAAAAAAAAAAGGATAATGAGGAAATACCATGTCGAACTTTATACCTATAGATTTGACAACTTAAATGAAATACCCCCATTCCTTAAAAGACATGACCTACTAATTAGCACTTATGAAAGAAAAGAAATTAGCTGATATCAGTGGCCCAGGCCTGCCAACCTAACTACTCAAGACTGAGATCTGCAAAATGGTGGAATCAAAACCAGCCTGGGTAGAAAAGTCTATAAGATTCTGTCTATAAAGTAACCAGCAGCAGCCTGGAGGACTTTTGGGCATCTACCCAAAAGATTACAAACAAGAACACACTAAAGCCACCAGCACAACAATGTTCATAGCAGCACAATTTGTCATTGCTAAAATATGGAACCAACCCAGATGCCCCTCGGTAGACGAATGGATCAGGAAAATGTGGTACATATACACAATGGAATTTTATGCCTCTATCAGAAAGAATGGCATTGCCCCATTCATAAGGAAATGGAAGGACCTGGAAAAAATTATACTAAGTGAAGTGAGCCAGACCCAGAGAAACATGGACTCTATGCTTTCCCTTATAGGGAATAATTAGCACAGGTTTAGGCTAGTCACAGCGGAGGATCACAAGAGCCCAATAGCTATGCCCATATGAACAGTTATGGAAACAAGTGTTATATCACTGTTGTAATTATTTTCAACATGCCATATGAAACCATAGCTTTTTTTGTTCATGATCCTCTTGTATCCCCTTCCTGTGGTTGTCCCCACACTATCACTGTATTTCATCTGAGTACCCTGGATACGGTGTATACTGGTATTAGAACTAGGGAAGTGAAAGGGAATACCAAAATCGAGAGACAACGGATAAAAAGACAAACTACTCCAAAAGCAATACTTACAAAACCATTTGGTGTAAACCAACTGAACACCATGGAGAGAGAGGAAAAGCGGGATGGTGGAGGGGGAAATGAGGGAGGAGGTAACAAATAGTACAAGAAATGTGCCCATGGCCTTACATATGAAACTGTAACCCCTCTGTACTTCATTTTGACAATAAATAATTATTTAAAAAAAAAAAACAGGCTAGAGGAATGGGAATGGATCAAATGGCAGAGTACTAGCCAAGCAAGAGTGATATCCTGAGTTCAAACCTAAACCAGCCTACAAAAGAGGGGAGTTGGGGAAGAGCTGAGAAGAAAGACTGTTCATCTGAATAACTGAATAGCTATTAAAGCAAATGAATTTTTAATTAAAATGTTTTTCACAAAGAGAACTCCAGCCCCAGATAACTTCAGGAGTAATTCCAAGTAGCTTTAAGAAAGCAGTGTTATAATTTCCCAAAAATTCCCCAAAAAAGTGAAGGCCATGTAACACTTCACTGCCCATTCTGTCCAATTGTTAGAAGTTGTGTAAATTGATCCCAACAATAATATACAAAGGATAAAAAAAATACTGTGACCCAATAGGAATTAACTCCAAAATGCAAAGTTGGTTTTAACCATTCAAAATCAATAAATGTAATTCATCACAGCAGCCAACTGTTACAGAGTGGGTATTGGTGTGCCCCACAGATTCAAGACTATTCAAAACTCATAATTGCTGAAGGACGTGGTGGGGAGGAAGGCAGGAAATAGGTTGCATTACACTGGACATTCTAAATATGTGTGCTTTGTTGAATACATATTATACCTCAAGAAGGTTGCAAAATGACTATCAATTTTGTAAAATTTAACTATGTAAAATTTGCCAAAGTTTAGAATAGTATCTACATATTGATAGCTCTAATTTCCAACTTAAATTTCTATTCAAGTTCCATCTGTTTCTGGCCTCTAACTAGGTCACAATTCAGTCTACCTAATTAATCCATCGGATTTAATCTGAATACCTTTGCCTTGACTTAAGTGAATGGCTATATCATGCCTGGGGAGAGAAATTAAAGATTTTTTTTCTATCTCAGTAATGAAGACTCAATCCAATTCTGATGATATATGCTAACAATTTTGCAAGAAAGTAACTTCTAAAAACTTTTCCTGCCAATGTAACTTCACATTTCTCAAATTACTAGTGTGTGTGTGCGTGTGTGCATGTCACACACACGTCACACATGTATTCTAGTCCTTGGGCTCAAACTCAGGGCCTGAGTGCTGTCCCTGAGCTTTTGTGCTCAAGTCTAGCACTCTACTATTTGATCCACAGCTCTGCTTCTAGCTTTTTTTTGTGTGTGTAGTTAATTGGAGATAAAGGATCTCATGAGCTTTCTTGCCCAGGATTGCTTCTAACCATGATTCTCAGATCTCAGCCTCCTGAGTTGCTAGAATAACAGGTGTAAGCCACCAGCACCCACTACATTCCTCAAATTATTTTAATACATCCAAAAATCACCTTTATTTGAATATTAATTTGAGAAAGTAGATAATTATAGTGAAAATGCAACTTAAGCAAATACCTGAATTACCTGTACTACCTGGAATATCTGTGCCTTCCTATGAGAATGTAATGAAGTGTTCATGTTTCACATTGCTCTATTGGTTTGCCATGGCTTTGGGATCACTGTGATCTCTTACATTCTTGGACAGATAATTGTAATTCAATTATTTACGCAAGTGAACTAAGTCAAAATCATTTAAATACTATAATGTAATGACATGTTAAATGTAAATGACATGTTAACACAAGAGAATGGTAATTTTGTTCCTAGAGTCTTGAATATTGAGTACTCTTCATTTTCCCTGGCAAGTTGATCTAACCCATAGGCACCAAAAGGATAGATACTTGTTACCCACCAGCTCCTCTACTGGTCATAGTCAGGTTATTCACAGTTGACAACGCCCCCACACTCTTGAAGATCTACTTATTACAAGGGCAGTGGTAGGAAAAATAAAATGAAAACTTAAGAGTTCTCTCTTCCTTTCATTTCCTTTCTCTAATTCTGCTTCACTAATTCAGAACTTCTAACTTCTAGTTCATGCAACTTCCAGAAGAGCTTAAGTGACTGATTGCCTTCAGACTAGACAAGCAACCTTCCTATTTCTCCAGCAAAAATTTTTTGAGATCCTTTTAGGTGCCAGGATACAAAATGTCCACACCTAAGAAGTTTATATGAATGCTACAAAAAGAAATTAACATCATCACACTAAATTCTACTTTAACAACTCCTCTCCCTTTTCTCTCTCACATGCATACATGTAAGGGGGGTGGATAATAAGCTTTATTTTCTTCTGGTAAATAGGATTCCTTGCTTTCAATAAACTATTTGCAGGCAATTACAATTGGAGATTTTGGTATGTGAAAATTAGAAGAAAACCTTCTTAGAAGTTCCTGCTTTTCTATGGATATAACATGGAAGCAATATGAGGAAAATAGCTAGAAATTCATAAATGCAGCTGAAAATTCTTTAGGCATGGCATAAGGCAAATGAGTGTTCATCAGGGAGATAATGCAGATAATGTGCAATGGTAAGCTATAGGTTTATACCAGTTTACTTAATTTGCTAGCAATACTATAACAAAATATCACAATCTGATTAATGTATAAATAATAAACATGTTAATAAACATTCCTCGGGTTCTGGAGGTTGAGAAGTGAAAGATCAGGCACAAGCACTGGATGCCATGTCTGGTGAGGGTCTTGTCCCCACTCCCAACATTTTGCCCCATTACTGTATGCTATAGAAGGAAGGATTCTGTGCCCTCATGAGGAAAAATGATAGAAGAGAGGACTCACAAGGAAAAAGGATAGAAGAAGAGGGGAATCACAAGGAAAAATGATAAAAGAAGAGGGGATTCGCTTGAATCATAAGACCTTCCACAAGAAAGCTTAAAACGATTCTGCTTGTACAACTGGAACTCTGTGACTTCATCTCCTCCCAGAGATTGTACTTCCTAATATAGCCTTCGGAATTAAGTTTCAATGTAAATTTGGGGGGTGGGAGAACAGCTCCCAGCTCATGACATCCAACTCATGACATCCAATTACTAAATTTTCTTGACATTTCAAAATCCAGCAGTTAAATTTTTGGTACCCTGAAAAACTACAAAAGATGCATTTATTAGCTTAAAAAATTGAAAACCAATGCAATCGCAACGCTCATAAGACAATATGTTGGAAAGGAACTGTACAACTAGCAGGCTGGGGGGGGTGGGAAGGTGAGAGAAAAATGAGGGAGTGTGTATGACATGTATGACAAGAAATGTACTCACTACCTTATTATGTAACTGTAACCCCTCTGTACATCAATCACCTTGACAATAAAATTAAGTTTAAAAAATAAATAAATAAAATAAAATAATGAAAACCCAAATTCTACTATTATTTTAACCAGCTAGCTCTTAAACCATTTACTAGCGGGCTGGGAATATGATCTAGTGGTAAAGTACTCACCTCATATACATGAAGCCCTGGGTTTGATTCCTCAGCACCACATATATAGAAAAAACTGAAAGTGGCGCTGTGGCTCAGTGATAGAGTGCTAGCCTTTAGCAAAAAGAAGCTCAGGGACAGTGCTCAGGCCCTGAATTCAAGCCCCAGGACTGGCAAAAAACAAAAACAAAACAATGTGAAATAAAAAAAATAAAATACAAAACATTTACTAGCACCAACTGGAAAAAAGATAACATTGGCTTAGGCAAAGTAGGCTATGCTGGAAATTATTGCAAGGGAACTACACCTTAATTCCAAAATTAACTTAAAGATATAATTCCACAAAGTTACAACATCTAAAAAAAAACTCTCTTAATTACTAAGATGACATCTGACGCACTAAATTGGAAAAATAATCCTAACTGTAATAAAGTGACAACACACTAGTAAGAAGCATTTTAGCAATTAAAATGTATTATTCAAACTTTGATTTGTAATCTTCCAGATTCATTCCAAAGTTATGATCACTAGAACTAGCCAAACTATCAGTACTCAGTTTTTACTTCCAAACTGAGACCAAGTATAAGTTTTGCAGGTGCTGTTTACTGAATGTTGGCTGCTTATTCATTGTCTGTAAATATTTCAAGAGATTCTGAAAGCAAAATATGCTTCAAAACATCCACCTGGATAAAACTGAACTTTTTCAGAGCAGAAAAGCAACTAGGGGGTATATATAAAATAGCAATCACCTTTTCCTAAATTGAAAATCTCTACTGGGGAAGAATCATGTACATTGGGAATATACTATGTTCTCTTAATCTACTGATTCAGGTAGTTTAAAATCAGAGCAAATAGAGTCTGAAATGAAAACAGAATTAACCAAAGAGTCCAATATAATTATGAGCCCACAGAATTTTTCAAAATCAACTATAGTATTCACAATATTTAAAACATCAGATTTGCAACAATAGCATTCAGTAATTTAATGAGATAATAGTCACATAATTATAACATTGTGAAAACTAAATATGGAACATGAGATACCTTTTCTACAAAATGATCAAAACCCATCAATACTACAAGAAATATTTTCTACCAAAAAGGGAAAACGCATATTATTTTATGTATTTATTGTCAAAGTGATGTACAGAGGGGTTACAGTATCACACGTAAGGAAGTATGTACATTTCTCCTCAAATTTGTTACCTACTCCCTCATTTCCCTCCTCACCTTCCCTCCTCCCCATTTCCCTCCCCCATGAGTTATACAGTTGGTTTACAGCATATGGTTTTGTAAGTATTGCTGTTGCATTGGTTTATCTTTTATCCTTTGTCTCTCCATCTTGATATCCCCCTTCCCTTCCCTAGTTCCAATACACATATATACAATATCCAGGGGTACCAAAATCAGATACAGTGACATCAGGGGTAAAATCATGGGGAAGAAAGACAAAAGAAAAAGGCAAAATTTCACTTGGTATGTTGAAAATAACAATAATAAACCACTTATTTCCATACTTTGGCGTTCATTTCGCTTAGCATTATCTTATGTGTCCATTTGTACATAGCTATTGAGCTGTGATCTTCTGCTAGGACTATCCTAGACGTGTACTAAGTATTCCCAGTGAGGGAAACCATATTGTCTATGTTTCTTTGGGTCTGGCTCACTTCATTTAGTATGATTTTTTTTTCCAAGTCCTTCCATTTCCTTATGAATGGGACAATGTCATTCTTTCTGATAGAGGTATATAATTCCATTGTGTATATGTACCACATTTTCTTGTTCCACTCATCTACTAAGGGGCATCTGTGTGGGTTCCATATTTTAGCAATGGCAAATTGTGCTACAATGAACATAGTTGTGCTGGTGGCTTTAGTGTGGTCTTGCTTGTAATCTTTTTGGTTGTTGCCCAAAAGTGGGGCTGCTAGGTCCTAGGGGAGCGCTATGTTTAGCCTTTTGAAGACCCTCCATACTGCTTTCCAGAGTGATTGAACAAGTTTACAGTCCCACCAACAGCATAATGGGGTTCCCTTTTGGCCACATTCCCTTCAGCATCTGTTATTATTAGTTTTCTTTTTTTTAATAATTATTTATTGTCAAAGTGATGTACAGAGGGGTTACAGTTTCATACATAAGGCAGTGGGTACATTTCTTGTACAATTTGTTAACTCCTCCCTCATTTCCCCCCTCCCACTCCCCTTTTCCCTCTCCCCTCATGAATTGTTCAGTTGGTTTACACCAAATGGTTTTCTAAGTATTGCTTTTGGAGTCATTTGTCTTTTTATCCTAGTTTTCTTGGTAATGGATATTCTTACTAGGGTGAGGTGGAATCTCAAGGTTGTTTTGATTTGCATTTCTAAAATATATATTTTTAAAATTCACAGTCAACAAATAAGTAGTCATGGTTAGGTTGACAACAAAAATTCCCCAATTCTAAAACTGAATTGTGCCTTAAATTTTCAGATACAATCATTATATAAAGATAAAACTGCTTTAAGTTGTGACACAATTTGATTAAGAGGAGTTAATTTTGTCCTCAGAAATTCTCTTTTCCTTTTTTGTTCTATAAAAAAAAAACAAAAAATTACCTGAACCTATATATTTGAGTGTGCTAGTATTGAGTGGAACTTTGCAGTTCAAGGAGGGAATACAGATTAAAATTTTAACAGTAACAACCTCAGAAGGGAAAATGGCATATGCTGAAATAAAAAAAGTTAAATCTTCACTTGGGAATTTTCTATTTCTACAGATATGTGGCTGACAGAACAGTTGTATGCACCAACTTACAGAAACATGCTTTGCAAAAATTCACTCTTGCAGGGATGATCTTTAAAGTAGCAGATACTTCTCGACTTTATGGAAATGTAGTATTGCTGTAGATATAGAAAAGCACAAATTAAACAGAGTAGTGGGACTTTGGAAAGATGTCAGAATAGAAGGATTTTCAGCTCATATACTCCTGCAGCAATAAGAATTAAACAACTAACTGTGGACAAAAGTGGCTATTTTGAAAGGGCATTCCCACACCCAAGTGACCGTGCTAAGTGTGGTACAAACCATAGACTCAGAAATTACCTCTTCTAACCATGAAAATCACCATGAACTCATTTGACTTTAGTCCTGCTATCAGAACCATCCATCAAGGAATCAGAAAGGGCAACAGATGATCACAAAGGTCTTAAACCATCTATGTCATGGATCTTGGTGCCCTTGGAAGACCCAAATGACCCTATGATATGCCCCCTGCTCTCTTAGGGACCTACGGAGAAGCCATACTAATATATGATTTGCCAATCTCAGTCCTACAGAAGATCCACAAATAGCCCCCAATCTTACCTCCAGTCCCTCTTCTAAGTCCTTCTTCCTACCAAAGGGGCCGGTGCTCCTTTGCTCTACTCCCACTGGAGTCGTGGCTATATGGAGAGGACACCATTCTAGGCTCTGCACAGTTTTTGTAATCTTCAGTGGGCAGTCACAGCAAACAATGGCAAGCAACTCCAGGTGGCACCCTCTGGTCTTACAGTTCTTGTTTAGGCCTTGGGTGCTGGAAACCCCCTATGCCCACAAGCATTACAGCTCTGGACCCTTGGGTCTGGGGATCCCCAACCTTTAACAGTAACAGCAAATTTTGCAGCTCATAGGCCTGAAATGTTATCATCTTCAGCTCTTTGTAATGACAAGAGCTCTCTCCTAGCTCTCTGGTGGCCAGGGCTCATAGTTTTTCTCCTCTTCTGGCTTTCTTTAGCATCAGTTCTCCAGCCTCTCTGTCTCTACTTTTGCCATTTGTCCTTGTCTCTGCTGTTTCTTCTCCCTGTCACTTTTATCCTGGTCACTATTATTGTCAGTACTGTTGTCACTGCTGCTACTGTAGCTCCTGCCACTACCCCTGCCAGGATCATAGCTGCGGCTTCCACTGGCAATGCCGTTACCATAACAACGGCCTCTGCCAGGGGTGATTACTGCCACCTCTGCCATCATCTCTTCTTCTCACTGCATGGCACCAGCTCAGCTGTTCTGATTATTAAAGTCAAAATATATATGTGACGCACACACAGGCACATGCACACACACACATACCATACAGGATCAATACATACATAGACAGAGAGAACATATTTGTAATTTTGAGGAAGTTTGGGGGAGTTAGAGGGAGAGAAGAATGGGCTGGGAATGTGGCTTAGCGGTAGAGTGCTTGCCTTGCATGCATGAAGCCCTGGGTTTGATACCTCAGTACCACATAAACAGAAAAACCAGAAGAGACATTGTGGCTCAAGGGGTAGAGTGCTAGTTGTGAGCAAAAAAAGAAACTCAGGGACAGTACTCAGGCTCTGAGTTCAAGTCCCAGGACTGGCAAAAAAGAAGAGCGGGGGTAGAGGAAAAGAAAATGTTTGAGAGTGAGCAATACCAAAATGCGTTCCATGTATGAATGAAGATGACAAATGAAATTCCCTGACAACTGGTAAATGAGAGGAAGTAGGTACATGGGGGAAATAAGAGTAAGCAAGGTTTCAATGTGTTTAAAGTGCTTTTTATGCATGTGAATGAAATACTACTGTGAATCCCCTTTGAACAGTTAACATACATTTACAAATGAAGCACAGAAATGTAAAACAGTCCTATCCAAGGTGTAAGTAGTAGTGGGAAAGAGGAGAACAAAACTGGGAAGAAGAGGATAAACAAGGTCAAAATACTTTATCAATGAAAATGGAACAATAAGTAGGCCAGAAAAGATCACTCAGAGAAGCCTCCATTGGGTCAAATGTTGTAACACCAGAGAGGGTCTCTTGCTAGCACAAAGGGAGCCAAGCAACCTTTGTCCTGGGTAGAAACTGCTGTGGGGTCACTTAAACTTCATCAAGGCTTGTGATAGCAAAAAAAAAAAAAAAAAAAAAAAAAAAATGTCTACTGCAAGCTGTTGGCTGAAACTGTGACTGTTAGAGCTGGAGTTATATTTTGGCAGTATACAGCTGTGGCTACTGTGTAACTTCCTCAAGGTGGTTTTGGTGTGTTCAAAGCAGTCATGAGAATAGTTTGGCTGCCTGGCTGGTAGTTCTTTGTTCAAAGTAGCTAGAGCTCCAGACACCTTGGGAAGGGTCAAATAGAATAGCTGTTAATTAGGGGCCTCCACTATCTCAGCATGTTTAAAGGAAAAACATTTAAAAAGGTGCTTAGAATGAAAGCTTAGCATTAACATTAACAGTGATTTAATAGTACTTAACAGTGCTTTAACCATTGTTAAACCATTAAGCACTGCTTAATTCCTGTCCCAGTGCCCCCAGAGAGAGTAAATTAATCTTACTCTTAGCTGAAGTCTGAGATCAGTCTTGCCTATCTGGAAATGAATCAAGAGCCATACCAATCTGTGCTTTAAAAGGTAGACTAACCAAAAAAAAAAAAAAAAAAAAAGAGGCAGGCTTGCTGAGAACCTGGAGGCAGCCCAAGAGTAATATAAGGCCCATGCTTGCTCAGACTCCCAAGAACAAGCCCTCCAATGTTGACAGTAGCCATATGACTCAGGCCCAACCCCATGGACTGTGGTTCTGAAGGAGATCCCAGGAGCTAACACCCAACAACAGAGTCTCAGGCTGGAAGAGATGTTTACCCCTTCAAATGCATAAAAGCCAATGCAAAGCTATACTGATAACCAAGAATCCTGAAAACAAAACTCCAGTAAAAAATAAAGCTCTAGTAACTGATGCCAAAGAAATAGAATCTACAAATTGACAAACCCATTTTAAACAATCATTTCTTCTGTTGTTTTCTTTTTTGGCGGGAGGGGGTTGTTTTTTGAGACAGGACCTCATTAAATAGTCCTGACTGGTCTGTAAATCACTATATAGCTCAAGCTGGCCTACAACTTGATTTTCTTCTGCTACTTCCTGGGTGTAAGATTACAGGTGTGACCTACCATGTCTGCTAAAATAATTATCTTAAAGATGCTCAATGAGGATACAAAAGAACACAAAAAAGTACTAGAAAAGTGATATAGGAACAAAATGGGAAGTTTAATAAATACAATTTTTAAAGAAGCAAACAAATTGTGGAGTCAGAGATCTTTAGCAGACTCAAAAATCAGTCCGTTGAAATTAGAAAGAGAAACAAAGGGGAGAGGAGAAAAAGATCGCATAAATTTTACACGTATAATCCTACCAGTGGCTCACTCCTGTACTCCTTGCTGTTCAGGAGGCTGAGCTCTGGAGAGTTGTGATTTGAGGCAGTCAGAGCAGAAAATTTCACTACACTCCATCTCCAAAATAAGTAACAATCTTCAACCAATAACCCAATAAAAATCTTCTCAGAAGAGGAATGACCCATAGACACAGGAAGAAATGTACAACATCCTTGGCTGTAAAGGAAATACAAATCAAAACAACACTGAGATCCCATCTTATCCCAATAAGAACAATAATAGATGTTTTCAGGGATGTAGAGAAAAAGGACCTCTAATACACTGTTGGTGGGAATGTAAATTAGCACAACCATTCTAGAAGGAAGCTTGGAGATTACTCAAAAACAAAATATAGAGCTACCCTATAATCCAGCAGTATCACTCTTGAGCACCCAAAAGATTGCAAGTCAGAATATAGTAAAGCCACTTGCATACTCATGTTCATTGCTGCACTATTTACCAAGTTATGAAAACAGCCTGGATTCCCCACAGTGGATGAATGGGTCAAGAAAACGTAATCTACATATATAATAATAATATATTATTGTAGAGAGCCAACAGCGAAATTCACCCTGACTTCTGGCTTTACTTTCAAGGGGGTGCAAGGTCATGGCTTAGGGAGCCAACAACAAAGTTCATCCTAACCTCTGGCTATGTTGTTATCTCAAGGACATGCAAGGACATGGTTTACTTGAAGGACAGTACTAATCCGGAGATGTTTTATTATGTCCACAAGAGTCTGTGTTACGTAAACCATTCAACGGTATCTTGTTTAGTTAATCCTATGCTATTTCCTGGTTGTCAAACTGCATATAAGCTGGAAGTTAAGAATAAAACATGGCTGCAGTCTTGATTTACAATCTGAGGCTGCAGACCTCCCGTACCCCATCTTTGCCTCTTGTCTTTTTTCTCTTGTCTTGTATTTTTCCTTTTCTTTAATCCTCGCCCCCCTCATTCGGGATTCCTTTTTCACTGCCAGCTGGCTCGGCTGATATTATAATAAAATATAATATGTTATATGAAAATATACACATGTGTATATACATATATATTATTAATCTATAAGGAGAAATACTATTATGTTATTTGCAAGGCAAAGTGATAGACCAGGAAACATTGTTGTAAGTAAAGTAAGCCACAGACAAAAGACATGTTTTCTCTCATATGTGGAAGTCAGATCTATAAAAACATATATTTATGCATATGCAGGGCCATATGCACATATACACAAATTGACTAAAGTATTGCATACACAAGGAAGGATGCCAATGGTGTAACTCCTTTGAACAACTCAGTTAAAAAAAAAAAAGAATGTCAGAAGTTGAAACATAGGGAGGAAGTCCTCAAGGGGAAAGGGCAGATAAATGGATAGAGGAAGGGCAAACAAATACAAGCATAATCTTCAATGTACATATGTGAACATGGAAGCAAGTAACCTGAGAGGTGGGTGGGGATGGGAGAGATGCAGGGGATATATTAGAAAGGCTGACACCTACAGGATGTAGTGTATTCAGTGAAGTGTAACTCATCTGTACAACTATTAAACTGAAAAAATAAAAATAGCCAGGTGCTGGTAGTCCATGCCCATAATCCTAGCTATTCAAGAGAATGAGATCTGAGAACTGAGGTTCAAAGCCAGTCCAAGAAAAAAAATCATGAGACTCTTATTTCTAATGAAGCACCCAAAAGCTGGAAGTGGAGCTGTGGCTTAAGTGGTAGAGTGCCAGCCTTGAGCTAAGAAGCTCAGGGACAGCACCCAGGCCCTCAGTTCAATCCCCAAGACTGGCTAAAAAATTAAGATCTTGTTTGGCAAAATAAACAAAATCAGACGTCTAAATAGCAAAAAGCAGAGGTAGAGACCAACTCTCAAGTTATAGAATGCCATCTGAGCAATCCAAGTCCCGGATTTCAAACCCTACAACTAAAAAGGAATAAATATGACAATAGCCATAACTAAAATAAAATTGAAAATTTTCTCCAGATGATGGCAGGAGGGGAAGGTAGAGTCTAAGAAGGCTTAATGCACCATGGAGACATGGGAAGAAGGAACAGAGAAGCAGGAACCAACAAGGAAGTGAGGACCTTACACCCACAAGGAACTAGATCCTGCCAACAGCCAGATTGTGCTTAGAAACTCATTGTTCCAGATAGCACCAGGTGAGAGGTCATCTTGACTTCAACCAGGTGGGATCCTTTGCTCAGCATCCCATCTCTACATCTAACCCTCAGAATTTTAAGAATCAATGGAAAAGCTCAATTCTGTTAAGCTGCCAAATTTGTTACAAAGCAACTTGCCTTCATACAGGCTGTTACTAAAGTGACTTTCTGAACACAGTCATTTTGTGATCGATTTTCTTCAAATAAACTTAGTCCCCAAAGAATAAAATTTCTGGCAGCATATTTGCATTTTTGAGCCTTGAAGTCATTACTTGTGGTTTTACTTCAAAAGACAATTGAGTATTTCAGGTATAGAGTTTTCTCTTTGTTCTTCATTTAAAATGTTGAAACCAAAAATTCCTTGAGAGGAGTTGCCCTCTGAATTATATTAATCATGGAGAAAATAATTTGTGGTTCACACATTTGTCTTGAAGTCAGCTTGGGGGAGGAAAAAAACAAAATGCCATTAAGCAAGGGAATACCCGAATTTGGTCATCTTTTGAAAAATAAAGGATTAAACTTTCCCAAAATGTTAGCATTAGGGAGGGTTCACAGAAAAGAGTAGCATTTTCCTCTTGCAATACTTACTGTGGTCACCATGATCTCCTGGCCAGCCATACTCTGGACTCAGTGCATTAGTACTCCTACATATTTCAGAAACCCTGTTCTAAATTGGAAGGTGCCAGTCCTGGGACAGGGCTTGAACTCATGGCCTGGGCACTGTCCCTGAGCTTTTGTGCACAAGGATCTACCACTTGCAAGCTAAACTTCTGACTTTTTTTTTTTTTTTTTGGTAATGGAGATAAGAGTCTCCCAAACTTTCTCTTGGCCAGCTGGCCTCAAACTCAAGCTTCCTGAGTAGCTAAGATTACAGGCATGAGCCACCTATGACTAGCTTGACATTTTTGTCTTTACTAACTTTGATGATGCTTCCTTAATTCCTCAGCCTTGTGTCTCTTTGTTGTTCTTCTCTCCCTTTCCAAATTTAAACCTGAGAATAGCTGTGTTTTATTGCCAAAAGCAATTTATATCCGTTATTCTATTTCCCAACTTCTTGCTGAATATTTTTTCCTCTAAAGCCATTTCTTAATCTACAATCTGAAGTTTCTTGGAACTCACTTAGCTTGTCCCATGATTTGGACTAGATAGTGTGTAAGATCTCTTCCAAAAATTTGATGTATTTTTTTTAAGTAATATTTAAGGAGACCAGAGACACCCTCTGTCATCATGAGATCACACTCACAGATCTCAGAAAACCTTGAGCTATAACAGTGCCCCCATTTTGTGTCAGGTTCTGTTGGTTTTTTCCAAATGTTTTCTCATCCAGTGCAGGCTAAAGGGACATATTTTCAGCCATCCCCAACCAAACTCTAACCAATGGTTGTAAGTTTTCCAGAAGCATTTTAATTGATCTTTTCATAAAATGTAAGGACGGGGTGTCTATTTACTCCTTTACTTTAGCAGTATCCAATAGGCAAGAGAGAAAGATGAGAAAAAGAGACAGCATGTAAACTGGTTCAGCCATTCTGGCAAGTGGTATGGAGATTCCTCAGAAGGCTAAATATAGAACTCCCCTATGACCCAGCAGCCCCACTTTTTGGTATCTATCCAAAAGACCACAAACATAATCACACTAAAGCCACCAGCACAACAATGTTCATCGCAACACAATTTGTCATAGCTAGAATCTGGAACCAACCCAGATGCCCCTCAGTAGATGAGTGGATCAGGAAAATGTGGTACATATACACAATGGAATTTTATGACTCTATCAAAAAGAATGACATTGCCCCATTTGTAAGGAAATGGAAGGACTTGGAAAAAGTTATACTAAGTGAAGTGAGCCAGACCCAAAGAAACATGGACTATATGGTCTCCTTTATAGGGAATAATTAGCACAGGTTTAGGCAAGTCACAGCAAAGGATCACAGGAGCCCAACAGCTATACACTTATGAACACATAAGATGATGCTAAGTGAAATGAACTCCATGTTATGGAAACGATTGTTATATCACAGTTGTAACTACTTTCAATGTGCCATATGTAACTGTAGCCTCTATTATTGATGATATTCCTGTATCACCTTCCTGTGGTTGTACCTACACTATCTCTGTATCTTACCTGAGTATATTGGAAACTGGGTATACTGGTATTAGAACCAGGAAATTGGAAGGGAATACCAAAATCGAGAGACACAGGGTAAAAAAAAAATTTTTTTAACTACAAAAGCAATACTTACGAACTGTTTGGTAAAAATGAACTGGACAACTGAACAACTCATGGGGGGGAGGGGGAAGGCAAAGAGGGAGGGGGGAGGAGGGAATGAGGGATGAGGTAACAAACAGTACAAGAAATGTATCCAATGCCTAATGTATGAAACTGTAACCTTTCTGTAATTCAGTTTGATATATATATATATATATGAGACAGCAAGGAAATACAACCAGATTTTAATATGTAAAATTCTGGTGACTTGGACTTTTATATCACTAGACTGGAAGAATTACCATAGAATGATTCATTCTTTGGGGAAATCATTAGGATATGAAATTAATTTCTTAGCCTGGAACTTTAATTTGGCACATGAAGAATTAAGACATAACTAAAATCAAATATCATTTATTAGCCATAATTTCGCTCAGTAAAAATTACTTTGTACTGTCACTGTCTGGTCCTTAACTCCACTCTGAAGTATTGATTCATAATGTGGTGCCATTTCTAAACTGAAAAAATGAATGTGGTTAAACCCAATTTCATTTGCCACTCTTACCTATAGATTAAGTCAAGAATTAATATATGGAAGAATACTTGGCCCCACTCAATTTAGTTAAAAATATGTTCCCAGAGAAAAGTCATCATTTTTAATCAAGATAAAGAGGAAAAGGTGGCTGGAAATGTGGCTTGGTGGTAGTGTGCTTGCCTAGCATTCATGAAGCCCTGAGTTCAATTCCTCTGTACCACATATTCAGAAAAAGCCGGAAGTGGCACTGTGGCTCAAGTGATAGAGTGCTAGCCTTGAGCAAAAAGAAGTCAGGGACAGTGCTCAGGCCTGAAACTCCAGCCCCATGACTGGCAAAAAGCGGGGAGGAGGAGGAGGAGGAGGAGGGGGAGGGGGAGGGGAGGGGAGGGGGAGGGGAGGGGAAGGGAGGGGCGGAGGGGGGAGGGGGAGGGGAGGGGGAGGGGGGAGGGGGAGGGGAGGGGGAGGGGGAGGGGGAGGAGGAGGAGGAGGGGGAAGAGGAGGAGGAGGAGGGGAAGGGGGGGCAGGGGAGGGGGAGAGGGAGAGGGAGGGGAAGGGGAGGGAGGGAGGGAGGGAGAGAGAAAGAGAGAGAAAGAAAGAGAAAGAGAAAGAAAGGAAGGAAGGAAGGAAGGAAGGAAGGAAGGAAGGAAGGAAGGAAGGAAGGAAGGAAGGAAGGAAGGAAGGAAGGAAGGAAGGAAGGAAGAAAGGAAGGAAGGAAGGAAGGAAGGAAGGAAGGACAGGTTTAGGGATTGAAGCAAAACTGTCAAAAGACAATTTTAGTCTTTCAAGGACAGCTTGCTATATGGGATGTGTACTTTGACGTGATGGTGCTTTCTACCCAAGTGTCTCTTCGATTCTAAAACTCCAATCCTTACCCCTGCTAGTTACATATTCACTCTTTAATTCCCAGTTTAAATGCAATCCCTTCCTAGAAATACCCTACTATGCCAGGCCACAGGTCATTCTGTCTGTTCCCACTCTGTGGTCATGGATTAAACCCAGAGATAGAGGATATGTGACTGCTTAGGCAAGATGCCATTTATTTCAAGGCTATGGGGGGGGAGGGGTTACCTTATAGTACAAGTTAGAGAATAAAGAAAGATAAATGCTAGCCAGGTGCTGGTAGCTCATACCTGTAAGCCTACTCAGGAGGCTGAGACCTGAAGATTGTGGTTCAAAGTCAGCCCAGGCAGAAAAGTCTGTGAGATTCTTATCCCCAATGAACCAGCAAAAAAGCTGGATGTGGAAGTGTGGTTCAAGTGACAGAGCACAAGCCTTGAGCAACAAACTCAGCATCAGCACCAGGCCTTGAGTTCAATTCCCAGGACTAGCACACACAAGAAGATAAATGCTGCCTCAGCATACTGAAGGGGACTCATTCCTGAGAAATATTAGAAAGAAATATTTTATACTTATTTAAATATGATTAATATTAAAATATTATTTCCTCACTTAAGAAGAACAATTAAGCATCTGATAAATATCAAGATCTATTTGAAAATTATCACTTGTTTGGTTTGAGTTTTTGGTTGACATTCCTCACACTTTACTATGCTTTCTCTCTCTTTCAAAACTTACAGGAGTTGCCTTCCTCTTTACCAATGAGGACACACCCAGCCCTCTGTCATAGTTCTTTTTTGTAATGAAAATAATTTGACTCTCACCAACATCTCTCTCCTTCAATGCTAACTTTATTCAAGTAGCACTTCTCTCAACCTCAGTGGGAAAGATGAACAGGAACAGAGCCTAGGCCGCACTAAGGTTGACTTTTGTCATCGTTAGGATGATTGGCTTTTTCTTTTGTTTTGTCTTTTTTTCTTGGGGGATAGGTGGGTCCTACTGGAGTGCAAATTCAGGGCCTCACACTTGCTAGGCAAGCATTCCACCATTTGAACCATGCCTTAGTCCTTTTTGCTTTCTTTTTTTTGTTTTGTTGTTGGAGTTTGTTTGGGGTTTTTTCAGATAGAGTTGTACTTTTTGCCAAACTTCCTATATATGCCTCCTGTGAAGCCGAAATTAGAAGTACAAACTACCAAATAGGCAGTACAAACAAACCTAGTTTGTTTATTGAGATTGGGTCTTGGATCTTGAGATGGGGGTCTTGCAAATGTTTTGTTGGCCAGGTTTTGAACTGCAATCCTCTTGATCTCCACCTACTGAATATCTGAGGTTGTAGGCATAAACCATTCTTCCCAGTTTTGCTTTTTGTCTTCTTTTGTGAAGTATTTTTTGTGTTTTTATGGCTTATGAATTCACCAATGCTAACATAGAGGCCAAGGCCCTAAATAGCAGGCCTAGAGATTTTTATCACTTCCTTTTCTCTTGGGATAAAAGTTTCTTGCTTTACTCTAAGGAAAATAGTTTTCCCAGACTGAGTCTCCCAGACTGAGATGATCGGATCAAGGTAACTTGTATGTCTATCAGCTTAATTATTTAGCATTTCTGTATGTTGAGGACATTCAAAATCCTCTCTTCTAACTATATTGAAATAGTCAGTGAATTGTTGTCATAGTTACTATACTGTGCCACAGATCAGTTCTTCCTCCTAGCCTGGTCCCTTGCAATACCTTAACTTTCCCCTCTCACTCCCTCCCACATACCCTTCCCAGCCTCAGTGTCAGTATACTTCCTTTTAGGTAAGTTTTTAGCCTCACCTACAAGTAGAAACATTTAGCATTTGTCCTTCATGGTGCACATAACATTTTAAACAAGTGATCTGATTGTTTAGAATAGAAACTAAGGATTACATTCACTTTCTATGTCGCCTAAAAGGGCAAAAAGGATGTATATTACAAGCAAGTTTCGTAATTAAAAGGGCAATCTTAAGGCATGAAATCTACAAAATAACAGCTTTCCTTTCTGGGAGGAAAAAAACCTCTAGTTACAGATACTGGCAGGATGGAAATAGGGCCATCCTGGCCAGATGCTAGTGGCTCACACCTATTATCCTAACTACTCAGGAGGCTGAGGGTCACAGTTCAAAGCCAGCCCAAGCAAGAAAATCTGTGAAACTCTCATATCCAATTAATCACTAAAAAAAAAAAAAAAAAAAAAAAAAAAAAGCCAGAAGTACAGCTGTGGCTCAAGTGATAGAGTGCTGGCGTTGAGCACAATAAACTCAAGGCCAGTATCCAGACCCTGAGTTCAAGCCCTGGTACTGGCATAAATAAAAATTTTAAAGGTTAGACTTTAAAGAATATAGATTGTTTTTTTAATCCATTTTCCCTATTCAAAACAGCCATTCCTACACACATACAGACATAAAGGCCTAGAATTTTGTAGCTAGCTCAGTTAAGTCAAAAGCCTAATTAACTTCACCATAACTCTAACCAGACTTGTGTTGGTTAGCTCTGGCCACACAATGCAGGCTGTGCCAAATTAGGCAGAATAATAATGAGACTTGCTATGTGTTAAATTGTTAAGTGCTCTGTATAAATTACAAATGTAAGTCCATGTCCATAACTAGGATAAAGGTATAAATGTTTGTCTTCATAAAGAAGAGACAAGAAACCTGAAAAGGCACCAAATTGTTCAAGTCTAGATCACTAGGAGCCATGGAGCTATGAACTGAACTCAAGTCTCCCAACTCCAAACTCCACAGTCATCACAGGATGCTTCGTGAGCAGCTGATTCCAGTGCCACTTTGGATCTTACAGCTGGGCAAGTTCTTAGCTCCAGGAGTCCATGTGCCATTCTCTGATACAGAATAGAGCACGCTGAGTCCCCAGGAAGCCAGCAGAAGGTGGTAAAAGGTTTGCATGGGGGAAGCAGTAAAGAAAAACTCAGGTTTTAGAATCCATCCGGGTTTGAATCTCCATTCCCTCAATGACATCTTAAGAAGTTTCTCCCAAAGCTTCATCTTTCCATTTATCTAAAGTGGATTCCATATGCCATAGAGTAAGATATGAATCATACATAGACACCATGGGCTATAGACACCATTATTAGAATTAATGGAAATGAAATACATGAAATTTTCTGCCCTGGCACATAGAAAATTGGAAATAAATGTTAGAAATCATTGTTACAAAAAGCCAAAGTTATCTTCACTATACCTGGTACCCACTCACCCTCCTTAGTTTGGCTTCCAGACACAACAGGGTTGTTTTTACATGGCAACAAAGCTCTTTACAGTCACTCTTCATCTGTTACCATCCCCCATGTGGTGCCCTCCACCCCCCGCTCCTACACTTCCTATTCAGTGAGAAACATACCAGAGACATCTCTCTGCAGCTGGATTCTGTCCACTGTGGTCATGTCAAATCTTTGTCATATAAACATTTGTCACAAGCCAACTCATTTCATAATCTATACTTACAGCTCATTGGGGAATGCAAACACAAACATTTTTAAATATGTTGGTTTTCTTGCCATCCTGAATGGAGCCAATTCCAAAGACCCTTCTCATGATCCCTGTGACTAGTTGACTGCATAGTTTTGAGGGAGCTAAACCTCTAAAATCAGACATGCAGTACACCTCACCTGTCTTCTGTCTAATGTACCAGTGCCAACACACACCACTGTCATCAACAGAAGCTCATAACCATGGAAGAACGAGGCTCTCCTAGGCTATTACAGGGTTCTGTATCATCCGCCCCCATGGAGTCTATATATGACATCTCACTTCAGTTCCAAAGCATTTCTGTTTGCTGACATCAGAAAAACAAGCCATTTATAGAAAGAATTCCTCTGAGCCCAGAGTACTTGTGGAGAGGTTCCTCTTTGGGTGGTAATTTGGGACTAGATTTGTTTTTGTTTTTGTGTTTTAACTTTGTGCTTAGAAATAGGCATCGAATGTCATTGTATCTTCCTGCATCTCAACTTTAAAGGAATCATCCGAAGATACCAAAAGCTTAAATGACCTCAGAAATTCTCGAAATAATCATGTGTTGGAATCACGTGGAAAACTTTGAACAAATATGTGTCCAGACCCTACCAGAATTCGGTTGGATGAGGATCTTATCTGGCAACTTCAGAGGTCCCTCAAGGAGACCAGTCTTAACTCAGACAAAGACTACTTGTATGAGTTAATGTTCCTTTTAGTCCTTTCTTGATCTCAGAAATAGTGTATTCTCCCCTGAGATGTACTGACAACCTTGCCTACCCACCTTAAAAATAATCTGAAAAATCCATTCTCAGTAGCTCTCTGTGTACACATTTCCTATGCTTTGATCAAACTGCTATTTCCAGCAGTTTCCTGTATATAAAAAGCACAAAGCCAGAGAAAACTGAAGAGCTAAATAAAAGAAGCTGTCTCCCTATTTATTTTTCCTTTCAAAAGCAGAAAGTACAGCCTCCTTTCTCTTGCCTTGGATGACTGAATCTCATCCTCCTGTTTGAATTCTGATTTCTGAATTCCTCTATGGGGGACCTATAGGGCACCAATTAGTAGTCCAACTCCCAAAGAGAGACAATCAAGGCTGCTTCCTTCCTCAATGTTTACCCCGGACAACAACAGCAACAACAACAACACAATGTTGAAGCCCAAACTACCAAATGTTAGAACAAGGATGTCTAAAACTCTTGTGTTTTGTTGGCGTCTCAATTTTTCTCTCAGAAAGACACCCGGATTTACCTCAATATCCACTGAACATCTCAGAAAATATGAATATGCTAAAGGAAATCCATGCATATCAAAGGATGAAGGATTCTGATGTTGGAAACTTCCTTTGAAATACACCCCCAAAAATGGACTAATGGAGAAATAGATGGTGCAGAGAAATGATAGCAGGGTGAAATCCAGTGCACATTCACTACACAATATTTTCAATGTCTCGGTATGTTTCAAACTTTTTAACAAAATATAGGAGAAAATATTTTGGAGGATAAGGTGAATGAATCTCAAACACAATGGATTAAAGAAGCCCAATAGCAAAGGAGTACAAGCTTTGTGATGCTATTCCTATGAAAGGAAAGAATAGTGAAATTATCTATTGGTACAGAAATTCAAGTAAAGGATGCTTCAGAATGGAAAAATATTGACTGGAAAAAATATGAGAAAGTCTTCTGCATTGCTGGGAATCAGCTGTACTTGATTTATTTCTGAAAATTATACATATAATGATAGACTTCAAAATCAGTGAGACATACTCTAAAAAAAATCTGTGTTATTTGTTGCAGAATATCTCAATTTTAATTTACTAAGGACAAATAGTCATACAAGTTTGGTACACTTTTTCAAAAACTTTGTGTCATTCATCTGGTACTCAATTCTATAGCAAAGCAAACCTTAACCATACACAGAATCAACTCCTACATGCTCCACTGTGAATTCACACCTCTTTGTTCAAAGTTGATGGCAGAGGCTACAGAGAAAACATCAGTGATCCAGCTAAGGCTAGCATTCAAGTCTCTGTAGCCATTTGATAAAACAGTGTAACAGCAAGAATAACATAATATACCAGGTGCCATCACAAAGGAAAACACTTTTCTTAAAAGTTGTTTGGAGCCAAATTCCAAACAACTTTTTCACCATATATATTTATAATGTTAGAGCATTCTGTGTCTGACATCAGATGTACCTGCACCCAGACATACTTGGGTCATATACTCTTTCACTACCTTTCTCTATCTTTGCACTATTTAATGAGTTTTCTAATTTAAAAGAGAGAGAGTTGCACCAGGTACCAATGGCTCACACCTCTAATCATAGCTACTCAGGAGGCAGAGATCTGAAGATCACAGTTGGAAGCGAGGCAGAGCAGGAAAGTTGTGAATCTCTTACCTCCAATTAAGCTCCCCCCTCCAAAAACAAAAAGCCATATGGAGCTCAAGATTAAATGGTAGAGTACCAGCCTTGAGGGGAAAAAACTTTGGGGACAGTGCCAAGGACCTGGGTTCAAGCCCCAGGATTGGTGTGTATGTGTACAAATGCATATGTGCACTCACGCAAAGGGCTTCCCATCTGCAGCCTCCTGAGACCCAAAAGCTTTTCTCTGAAACAACATTCCTATGAAGACAACATCAAAATCAAAAGTAATCTCAACTTTTATAGTTGATCTTAAATGCAGAAGGAGAGAAGAGAGATTAAAGGAGAAATAGGTATTGTAGACGCAATCAAGTGTCAGCCTGTGCTATTCATTGTGCTTTGCTGGTTTTTGCTCAGCCTTTACACACACAGAAAACGAGGTCCTTGCAACTGTTCTCTCACTTTGTCACCTTAAGACTTCACCAGCTCCTCCCTAGTGAAGAAGATGCTCCACTTCTTCAAGACAAGGCTCTGCACAATGAAGTCAGGCTCAAAGGAAGGCAACTGAAAAGCACCATGGTCCACCAGGATTTTTCAACTAAAACATCTAATGCTATCCCATAAGATTCTAAATAGTAGTCAAATCAGATCATTCCTATGGGGGTGGGAGATACAGATGCTGGGGCTTGAACACAGGGCCTGGACACTGCTCCTGAGCTCAAGGATAGTGCTCTACCACTTGAGCCACAGCTCTGCTTCCAGTCTTCTAGTTGTTAATTGGAGTAGGTTATTTCATGGACTTTCTTGTCTAAACTGGCTTTGAACTGCTATCCTCAGATTATAGCCATGAACCACTAGCATCCAGATAGATCATTTTTATTAATGGCTCATTCTGAGATCCAAAGAAAACAAGGATGGTAGCAAATACATGATATGAGTATCAACCTAGATACTGTGCTGCTGTTAGTCAGCATTCCCTTCCTGTCACGATACCTCTTGCAGACATGACTGATGCTTATTTTGGCAGTTTCAATCCATGACTATTTGGCCCCATTGCTTTCGGTCTGTGTGCCAAGTACATCATGGTGGAGAGCATAACTGAGGGAGCCTGTTCACCTATCACCAGGTACAAAAGAGAATGAGATGGGCTTCCCATAGTCATCTTTCGAGAGCAGAACCCCAATAACCTAGAAGCCTCCCATTACTCCCCCATCTCAAAGATTCCACCACTTTGCAATTGTTCACAGTGATTGGGATCAAGACTTCAGCACATGGGTCTTGGGGGAACATTCCAGATTACAATTAAAGCAGAGATGTGGCATTGTATAAATGTCCAAGCACTCTAAAGGGGCTTTATACATTTAGGAATCATCCAACATTTCTCTTATTGTCTTATACCCTTCAGAATTCTATGTAGCTTCAAAATTCTTTCACTTAAATCTTAGCCTGAAAAGTAGGGTGTTTTCCAATGTAAAGCAAAACTCCAAACCAATATTTAGAGGGATAAAACCTTTAAACTTTTCCATTCCTTAGGGGAAGACAGAAGTTAATGAAAAATCTTAATTCTTTGCCTGAGTACAAAAAAAAAGTTTGAAGATATTTTTATATGAGTGGGGGAAAAAATCCCCTGGAGGGAAATTTTATATTTGCACCATAGAAACAAGATGAATATGATAAATCTCTACCAAATTAAGCCTCATTCCACTTCTTTGTGGTTTTAGTAGGAAAAGCATGATCTCAGATTGTCTGCTATGACAAATTCCTTAAAATTCCAAGTGTAGTTGTTAGGTGCTACCCTAGGCAAATTGCCAAGAATCAGAGCAGCCAATAGCAAGAGCCAACAAATGTAGGAGATAAGCCATTGGACAGATGCTGCACGCCTCTAAGTAGGAGGCTAAGCCATAAACAGTATCAGCTCTGCCCTGTTGTATTTCCCCTCTGGAAAAAGATAGACATGGAGTTCAAGTCACAAAAGTTCCTACAGAACATAAGGGCCCAGACATTAGAGGAAGGGAGGAGAAAAGTGCTCTATTTGGGAAAGTATAAAAAGCTGAGTCAGGATGAGGCAACGTATTTAAGGTCTCCTCTTTCCCTCTCTCCAGTAAAGGAGTCCTGATGAAGATTTCAGATTTAAAAGGCTGATGAATACAAGCAAGTGAGCCAGAGATGTAGCTTTGTGTAGGAGCCTGCTGGGCAGGGCACTTGAAGCCTTGACCTGAACTCCTTCCACCAATTGTAGACTGCAGAGTACTGTCTCAGCACCAAGTCTAACATGGGGAAAGCAGCCTTCTCCCATAAGGGGCACCGCTTGAGACCTTTGTAATTGGCCTATGGTAGGGGCCCAAAGACCCCATACAGAGATTGTTTCCCCAGAATTGGACTTTGAAAATATTTCATTTCATTCATTTCCCACTTTTATATTTGAGTTGTGAAAGGAATTCACTATTAAGTTTGGAAAGAGGAAAACAGACAATAGGTGGGTAAACGGATATAGATAGATGATAGATGTAATTAGACAATTAAGTAGATGATAGAGTGTATATGTGAAATATAATTTTTCCAAGAAAGTAAAACATATCAAAACCATACATTCTTGCAGAAAGTCAAATTTTAAAGAAAGTCGAAGTAATAATGAAATTAGTTTGAATTAAAAACAAATAGGAAAGTAGACTGTTGTCAAAACCAAAATTTAGCTCTTTAAACAACACTAATAATGTTGAAGGCTAGACGCATATAAATCTTCTAACTTGGGAGGTAAAGCTCAGGAAGATCACAGCCCAGGTTCAAAACCAGCCCAGGTAAATAAATAGCAAAATGCCATCTCAATCAACAGTTTGGGTATGGTGGAGCAAACATGTCATCCCAGCACAGGGCAGGAGGCATGGATAGGAAGATCTCTATCTGAAGCCTGCCCCAGGGGAAAACATAACACTCTACCTGAAAAAAACAAATGAAAAAGCAAAAGTGAGCCAGATCCCAGGGCCACATGCCTGTAATCTTAACTATTTGGGGGGGTCAAGATTTGGAAAACCAAAATTCATTACCAGCCAGTGCAGAAAAGTCTACATGACCCTATGTCCACTTAACCAGTAAAATGCCTGAGTTAAAACTCTGGTACCAGCCAAAGGTGGCGGGGGGGCGGAAATGGCTCAGCTCAAGTCAACAAGTTTGACAATATAAAGGAAATTCATCAACAAATACAATTTATCAAGGCTGTCAAAAGAGAAAAATCTGAATACCATGATATTCATTAGCAAAATTGAATTCATTGTTTAACTTTTCACAAACAATATATCTAGACCCAAATAGTTTTGCCGATCAATCTCCCAACACCTAATGAAGAAAGCAACAAAGTCCCAATAGAAACCTTTCCAAAGAATAGTGAACCCTTTCTAATTATTTTTCTGTAATCAACAAAATATGAATGTAAAGCAAGAAATTTACAGGAATAAGTAGGAAATAAGAAAATACCAAAGTTTAGAGGAAACCTCATATTACTATAACTCTGGAGGAAAAAAGCACAAAGAAAAATTATACATTTCTTCTGGATTTCCAAGATTATTTAATTATAGGTTTAAAGTATTTCTTCGTGGTGGTGCATGCCTGTAATCTCAGCTACTTGGGGAAACGAGGTAAATGAATCACAGCCCAAGACCCGCTTGGCAAAAGCCTAAGAACCTATCTGGGGGGGGACTAAAAAGCAAAAAGGACTGTGAGTGGGGCCCTGAATTCAATTCCTAGTGCTACTCACAAATATATATATATATATATATATATATTAAAATAAACCAAACAGACTATAGAAAGTCACTGAACATATTTTTAAATGGCATGTGCAACAATAGGGTGGTAAAATGATGACATACACTCACCTGTTCTGGGAAAAGGGTTTTAATGGGATGGACAGACATTACATGTTAAGCAAAAGTGGTATGCCGAGCTGATATCCATACTGTAGTTCTCAGCATGTGCTCTTCCTCAAGAGAATTCCTCATCCATATCAACCCAATTGTGACCCAGGCCAAATCCATCAGGGTGCTAAGACACAAGGCATAATGACCATTAAACCTCACTAAATGTTACTCAAAAGCTTTGAATCAAGTCCAGTAAGTGTTGGCCATAATTGTATGTTTGTTTGTTTTGAGATTGAATCTCTCTATGTCGCAGAGTGGCAGTGAATTTGTGGTCCTCCTTCCTCAGCCTCCCATGTGCTGGGATTACTGGCATGCACCACCACACGTGGAGAGCCATCATTCCTTGCCATTGGAAGGGTGATGGGCTGCTGCCTTCTCCTCTGCAATAGCAGGGTGGACATGCCCAGCTCTCAAAAGAGTCCAAGTCAAATGATGCAACCCACCACCCTCTAAGTTCGAAACACAAATAGGGTTTGAAAAGGATTTTACTCATAACCAGTCAATACTACTTAGAGGATGCAAAACTACAATGACTTAGTCAAAGTAACAAGCAGTTAAAAATCCAGAAAATCAAACTTCCTGTTCATCCCTTTTCTACAGTAAAGATAGAAACAAGCATCAGAAAATGGATACTTGCAAGGTGTGGGATGGAGCCAAGGGAAAAGAAAGGGGTATATGAATCAAGAGAAGTCACACGTAAAAATGCAGTCAAGAATTCAATGAATAGCCTACAAAATTGAGAAGAGTAAGGGAAGGGGTAAGTATAAGAAGGATGGGTGAGAATGTTGAAAGGGGTGATATTAATCAAAATGCATTATATTCAAAGACAGCTTTGGTAAATGGCAACCCCTTGTACAACCAGTTAAAGATCATTTCTAAAATTTTGAAAAAAATGTCAATTGTTATAGGTTTAACATTCTGAGAGCTCTAAATTTACAAATTGTTATATATTTTTATACACCTTCTTCATATGCCCAATGCCTGTTCTTTATCTTACCAAAAAACATTTATATTAGGCAGGTCACACTATATTATTATTATTCCAGATTAGGAAATTAGCAGAAGTGCCAGGTGCTGGTGGCTCACACCTGTAATCCCAGCTATGCAGGAGGCTGAGATCTGAGGATCACAGTTCAGAGCCAGCCCAGGCAGGAAAGTCCATGAAATGCTTATCTCCAATTACCTACCTGAAAACTGGAAGTGAAGCTATGGCTCAAAAGTGGTAGAACACTAGCTTTGAGCAGAGAAGCTCAAGAGACAGAGCCCAGGCTCTGAGTTAAAAAAAAAAAAAAAAAATGACTGTTCAAAAAAAAAAAAAAAAGCAAGGAAGGAAGGAAGGAAGGGAGAGGGGGAGAGAGAGAGCGAGAAAGAGCGAAAGAAAGAAAAGAAAAGAAAGAAATTAGCAGGGCATTGCTAAGTCAAAAGGATTGTTTTGAAAGCAACCTGCTCATTCTAACCATTCAAGTATCTCAACCTCATGGTGAAATTACTGAAGAAATGAAGACAGTTGCAAAACACTATGTACTTTTGGTGAAAAGGAGAATACAATCCAAATTAAAGGTCTAATTGAAGTGGGATGAGAGGTTTGCAAGCAAAGAAACAGAATGTAGATTTTAAAACTGCTGATCTCCCAAGTTGTTGGCACAGAATTTTAATAATGTTTCCTCACCATGTAACTAATGCCCAGAACATAACATTCCAATGCACACACAGCACACAACCATCACTGGACACACTCCTTGTCAGGTGGATGCTTCTTTACCACAGAAATCACATTCTTTACATTTGACAGCCTCCTCCATCGGACTGTGGGGGCCTTAAAGCCAGACATCTTGATCAGCACTGGATTCCAGGGCTGGTACAGAGTCGGTATTCCACTAATAAATCACTGTTCTCAAGTGAAATGAAATTGTCCATGACAGGCTCAAAAACCACCTTAGGTTCCATTCAATCATACCCTACAGGTGATCTTTTGCCATAGTTAGTTCATCTAACAGGCAGGATGGTCCCATTTACCATTATCCAACAAGGTCAACAAAATTGATCAGTGAAAGAGTTAACTCACTAACATGTCAAGTTCTATAGTCAAAGATCACAAGTTCACCACATTAACATAAGCACATGTTTACACTTCCATAAGTTGTTTTAACAAGTTAGACATTTGTTGTCTATTCAAAGGCTGAGTGTGTACTTTGTACTTGTTCCTGGTTTAGGCTATGCTTTTTTGATGTCTAATACAGGCTCATCCTTAACACTGAGGGCAGAGGAACAAATGCAGTCCAGATCTATATGTAGAAGACACACCTGTCAAAAACCAAACCAGCATGCTTAGAAACAGTCTACCCTTCATAACATCTGAAGGCCAGATTTAGATAGAAAATTCTCTACTTCCTTGAAGTTCCTTAACAGGAAGTTAGTGGTAGGGTGATAGCCAGGCTTGGTCCTCATACAACCTGTCATCAGCCTTCCAATGTTCTCAATCCTGGCTTTGTCCTCAAAGGTCATGAAATCTACTTAAGCCTGGAGACTTCTCAGTACACATGTCCAAACCCAATCCACAATAGCTCTGCCCCTAGGAAAATGGTAACTCCTATCCACCTGCTCCAGATTGGGTCTTAGGGCCCAATCAAGGGCCCATGTATTGTAGGCCAGCTTCCCAGATCACAGAAAGGGTTGGGACTTTTAAGAGAGGAGCTTACAGGAAGGAAGTTAAGTCACTGGGAGTATGCCCTTGAAGAAAATAGAGATCCCACCCCCTCCTGCCACCTGCTTCCTGACCACCATGTGGTAAACAGCTTCTGACATGCTCCTACCATGACGTGCTTGCCTCCATACAGACCCAAAGGCAACAAGGACAAGTCACTCTAGACTGAAACCATGAATAAAAATAGACCTTCCTTCTTTATGAAGGTGATTATTTCAGGCCTTATGTCACTGTGTCAGAAAGCTGACTAACACACCATCCTTTAGGCCTCAGAAGCCACAGGCCAGTGACAGCCCTATCTGGAGGATAGTTCTAGAGAAATGAACCACAGGTTGTTATCACCTAGATGTCTTATCTTCCATGTAGGGATGTGGCCAGAGGAGAACCAGAACAGAACCCAGAACAAAAGCCTCTTGGAGAATAAAGTCTTGATCCAGATACAAAGAACTGCCCCCAAGACTATGATTAGAAATTCACATTCTTCACACAGTCTTAATCTAGTGTACTGTGAGGCTGCCAGGTTCTTAGGGTAAGATTTTAAGGAAATGATGCAGATTAATAGCCAAGGAAATGTATAATAAGGTTACTGAAGATTGAAAGATAGCTCAGTGGTAGGGCAGTTGCTTAGAATGTAAGCCCTAGGTTCCATACCTTCCCCCCAAAAAGTCATTGAATTTATTTATAAAATTCATCTTTAGCCATGTGCTGGTGGTTCACACCTGTAATCCTAGCTACTCAAGAGGCTGTTCAAAGCCAGTCCCAGGTAGGAAAACCTATGAGACTCTTATCTCCAATTAGCCACTAGAAACTTGGAAGTAGAGCTGTGACTCAAAGTGGTAGAGCATTACCTTTGAGTAAAAAGGCTCAGGAACAGTGCCCAGGCCCTGAGCTCAAGCCCAAGACCAACAAAAAATAAATCTATCTTTAATAATAGATATTTCCTTATCTTATAAGTAGATATAAATATTGCATCCCTAAAAAGAGTACAACAGCTTTAAAGTTTAAAATGTAACTCTTGATTTATGATAAAAATTTGCTCAGTATCTTAACAAGATTTTTTTTAAAAGAATAGCCAGCAGTTTTCTACAAGAATGCAGAATAGCCAACTCATCATTTTTCAAGAGCAATTTACATAATAAAAATGAAATGTTTCATATTTAAGATGATCAGAAAAAACAACTAGAAGCAAAGTAAAGTGGAGAAGTAGATTCTGAATCAGCTCGTCTGATTCTTCATTCTGTAATTACCAGGACAAGCATTAGCATCTTTGGAACATTGGTTCAAAGGATGCCCCCTGCTAGCCTGGTGATTGCTCTTCAAACCAAGTACCATAGTCTACTCCCCTAATCCAACCTGCCTTTGGGAGTTCTGAGTTCAGTAAGAAAAAAGTAAATTGAATCAATTCTTTTTAACCTTTATATGGAAATATACACTCACAAATGCAAAGCATAAAGAATTTTCATAAACTAGCACCCAGATCAAGAAATAAGACACCCCCAGAAACCTACTCTGAGCTTTCTTGTGGTAACCAGTCTCTGGTGGGATAGTATCTTGGCTTTTAGCATCTAGCTTTATTTTGCTTATTCTTATATGTTAGGCATATAACAATCATCTGTGTTGTAGCTTTGTTCATTTCTATTGCTTCACAGTATTCTAGTGTATGAATTCAATCAAGTTTATCAAGTCTGCTAGTACTATGTATTTGTGTAGTTTCAAATTGGGGGTCCTAATGTATAATGCTGCTACAACTATTCCAGAACTCTCTTCACAAAAGACACACAAACACTTCTGTCAAGTATACATCTATGTAGAAATGCAAAGCCATAGAAAGGCCTAACTTCAGCTTTGGCTGATAATGCCCATTTACTATGCAAATGGGAGTTCCTCTCATCTACTGATGTCACAGATTTCAATGACCAGTGTCCATGTGTATCTCTCTCTGCAAGTGGCACAAACTGAAGGGAGCAGGGGGAAGATACCATCTGACCTAGGGCAGGATGGGTGAACAGGAACTCTTGTTCCTATCCACAAATGAGGAGAAAGCCAAGCATCCCAAAGCTCCAACAGCCAATGATACAGCCTGGGTTTATTCCAAGACCTAGTCCATCCTCAGAAGACTTCCATACATGCCTGGACCACAGCTATTTGTAACTGACTAAAGGCCTAGGTGATGAACAGAAATATAAATTCACCACACTTCAGTTTATTATTTCATGAGAATGGGGGGTGGGGAGGGCAGAATTGGGTCAATTCCTCAGTAGACCATATCCCTCACTGTTCTTAGACTTATCTAATAAGCCATCAATTCCTCACAAATGGCAAATATACCTGACTGGAAATACACAGAACATAGGAAAGGAGAATTTTTACTCTAATATAAAAACTAATGTCTAAATAGTTGGAAATGTCTCAATAGCATTTGCTTCAAGTGTTACTAATAAAAGTGCCAGTGGCTCTTGACTATATAATCCCACTCACTCAAAAGGCTAAGACCTGAGAATCAAGGTCCAAAGCTTGCTAGGCAGACAAATCTGAGAGACTCTTAACTCCAATTAACATGTACAAAATCAGAAGTGGAGGTATGGCTGAAGTGGTAGAGCACCAGCTGTAAGCAAAAAAGCTAATCAAGAATTTACAGAGCTGGGCTGGGGATATAGCCTAGTGGCAAGAGTGCCTGCCTCGGATACACGAGGCCCTAGGTTCGATTCCCCAGCACCACATATACAGAAAACGGCCAGAAGCGGCGCTGTGGCTCAAGTGGCAGAGTGCTAGCCTTGAGCGGGAAGAAGCCAGGGACAGTGCTCAGGCCCTGAGTCCAAGGCCCAGGACTGGCCAAAAAAAAAAAAAAAAGAATTTACAGAGCTGGGAATATGGCCTAGTGGCAAGAGTGCTTGCCTCCAACACATGAAGCTCTTGGTTCGATTCCCCAGCACCACATATATGGAAAACGGCCAGAAGCGGCGCTGTGGCTCAAGTGGCAGAGTGCTAGCCTTGAGCGGGAAGAAGCCAGGGACAGTGCTCAGGCCCTGAGTCCAAGGCCCAGGACTGGCCAAAAAAAAAAAAAAAAAGAATTTACAGAGCTGGGAATATGGCCTAGTGGCAAGAGTGCTTGCCTCCAACACATGAAGCTCTTGGTTCGATTCCCCAGCACCACATATATGGAAAACGGCCAGAAGGGGCGCTGTGGCTCAGGTGGCACAGTGCTAGCCTTGAGCGGGAAGAAGCCAGGGACAGTGCTCAGGCCCTGAGTCCAAGTCCCAGGACTGGCCAAAAAAGAAAAAGAATTTACAAAGCCTTGAGTTCAAACACTCATACTGGTTCTAGCACATATGCACACACACAATGATATCCATAGAGTTGCTTAAGATACAAGAAAAATACATATTTAGTCTATGTATTCAAAGTGACATCAACTGTATAAGCACAAAAGAAAAAGTTACCACCGTGGTAAGGTACCTGGAAGTGAGACAAAAGTGAGACAAAAGTGAGGACTTAACCTCCCTAAGAAAGTGCTAAGTTGATTACTTAGGCTGTTCAAGGTAAAGTCCTATAACCAAGGGAAGGGCTGGGGATATGGCCTAGTGGCAAGAGAGCTTGCCTCATATACATGAGGCCCTGGGTTCGATTCCCCAGCACCACATATACAGAAAACGGCCAGAAGTGGCGCTGTGGCTCAAGTGGCAGAGTGCTAGCCTTGAGCAAAAGGAAGCCAGGGACAGTGCTCAGGCCCTGAGTCCAAGCCCCAGGACTGGCCAAAAAAAAAAAAAAAAACCCTATAACCAAGGGAAGAGCTGTGAGCCTGAGGAACTAGAAGCAGCTCTGAGTGGCTAACAAAGAAGGTTAAGAGGTGGAAAGAGAGACACTGGCTGGATGGGGCTAGCTCACTGAGGGCCCTTTATGCTTTGTTAAGGACTTTAGCCTTTATCTTACCAAAAATAAATATGTTTGTTCAACATAGCATCCTGACAAAGTGTGTGGAAAACAAGGTGTGTGGAGTTCAGGCATTTCAGGATTCTAGTGATGTCTTCATTGTTAAAGACTAGCCACAAGGACCAACAAAGCAACAGTCACACTCCTTTCTCAGCCTTCAAGGGAAATTGGTTCTGAGACCTCTTCGTGATAGCAAAACCCATGTTCAAGCCCCTTCTAGAAAGCAGGGAGTATTTACACAGAATCTGCACACACACCTCAATCTCCTCTGGATTACTTACAATACCTAATACTGCAAATGCTATTAAATGGTTGCCATGTTGTATTGTTCAGTGAATAATAAGAAAAAATCTGCATAAGTTCTGTACAGATATATTTTTTCAAATATGTTCTAGTCACTGTTGATTAAATCTGTGGACACGATACCCATGGATGTGGAGACTGAGACAAGAGTACAGACAGAAAGTCACACACACAAAAAAAACAATGAACACAAATAACTGGTAAAACCAAGCACAGGTAGCAAACTGGTATGGTTAAAGAAAATGTCAATTTAAGCCCCAAGATTCAGAATAAATTTGAAAAAAGAGCTGATTAAGCATATTAACTTGACAATCATCAACTGACAAACTTTCCACACAAGTTTTCATTTTCCCCATCTCATACTTTTCCTTTTGGATTAATCTATGTTAATTTCAATGATCTACACTTGATAATATTTTTGATATAAGACAGCATACTCATTTTCATGTCTTAAACCAAAACCTACTTACATGAAGTATTATAGAGGAACTGCCTCATATGCTACTGCTCTGTAGATAATGCATCTAGTAAAAATATTATTTTCATCTGTCTTTCCTTACAGCTACCTTTCTGGTGACCCGTCCTGAGTGAGATTCACCCCCCACACTCAGCCATGGTCATCTAAGTGGCCAACTCATAATTCTCTGCCCAGTGCAATACAAGTGTCAGATCTGTTATTGAAGCTATACTTACCATCCCAGGAAAAAAAAAAATCACCCATTTCCTTCCCTTCATGCTACTCTTCCCTTGTCTGTAATAGTGTCCCTCATATTTAACATATGAGTATCCCTAACCACACATCACAAGGTTCCTAAATCGGATGGCTAAGGTTGAATTCATCAAAAATTTCCAGAACATACCAAAATCCTTGGGCATAGTGAGAAATTTATAAAAAATAATTTATAAATAGGCAATTTATTGATAAGATAGTATAATCTTAGATCCAAATAGCTCCTATCTTAATTTCCTCCAAGTTTCTTAATTTTGTCTTCTAATATGTATAACATTGCACTTCAAACTATTTTACCCTAGATTTATACATTTTGGGGAGGAAGTGGAGGGGATAAACTAAACTATTTCATGCATTTCCACTTAGTTTATTTTTGATGGCTATTTTATTCTAAACATCATATTAATTATTTGAATCAGTTCTCATTATTTGCATCATAATGTAATAGATACCTAAATGCACAAATTATTTAGTCGGTTAGAAAGAAGGGTCTGAAATTCTATACTTGTTAAGTAAGCAGGATCTGTAAACATAGTAGTTTTAATCTACACATATATCTGTGCCTGAAAAAAATCACAGAAAAATAAATCCTATAACAGTTATCTTTATAACTTAATGAACAGACTTAAAAATCAGTATTCTAAGCCAGGTTCCAGTGCCTATAATCCTGGCTACTCAGGAGGCTGAGATCTGAGGATCACAGTTCACAGCCAGCCCAGGCAAGAAGTCCATGAGACACTTACCTCCAATTAACCACAAGAAAACCAAAAGTGGCACTGTGGCTCAAGTGGTAGAGTGCTAGCCTTGAGCTGAAGAGCCCAGGGACAGTGCCCAGGCCCAGAGTTCAAGCCCCATGACTGAAATAATAATAATAATAATAATATAAACACTATTCTGTGATGTACTTTTACCATGAAACTGCAAAATATTTTTATCACTCACTGCTATTCTATTTTTTATTTATTCCTTATATGTCAAGTCATTCATCTCTTGATATAAGTACAGACATATATGGTTAACTTCATTTAAAATCTTGGTGTCTATATAACTGTCTTTTTGCCATCAAAAAGAGAGAGAGGACTAACAATTAAATCTCATTAATGGAATGAAAAGATACTAAATCTTAAATGCATGTTTTCCTTGAACACACAGTTAAAATCATGAAAGTCAACAATCACAATGTGATATGGTGTTTGTAAAATCCTACTTCAATTCTAATTATATCTATAAGATAAAAGAAACCAGCTGGTTTAAGATGAGGCTAAACAAAATGAATTCCAAGAGATGGAAACAGGAGGATTTTATCATTGTTGTTGGGTTTTATGTAGTAGGTGAATTTCCTGTGGCATACCCCAGGTGGTTTCTGTATATGATTTTGGTATACTGGATATTGTAAAAAAATATTCTGAATAGTTTACACTGAGAAGGTCAAAATGGGTAAGAAGGCAGATAGCATAAGGAAAATGTTTGAGTGAGTTTCTTCCAGGCTTCTGCACCAGAAAATGCAAGGAAAGAATTCAAAGTTAAAGCAAACAATGAGAGTCAAAGGTGGGACCAGTTGATAACAGGCAGGTTTTATCAGAGAAAGCCCCCAGGACCTTTTAGAGAGACCAGGTTAAAAAAAAAAAAAGAGAGAAAGACTACCATACCGTACACCATAGATGTTTAAGGAGATAAAGAGAGGGGAGGCACTTGGACGCTGGAGAAACACTGGGCTATTGCTGATTGGTCTGTCTGGGACTCATCAGTTACAGAAGACTGGAACTTAGGTCACTCAGTGATGACAAAAGCCCCCAAAGGACCTAGGACAGTGAGGCCTGCCAGTAAAAAAAAAAAAAAAAATGTCCTTGTTCCCATCACTCCAGACTCTTTATCTTATGAGAACTGGGGCAGGGGTCAGCATCTGGCTACTTCCTGCTGGAAATGGGCTGAAGTGGGAGGGCAAAGGAGTCTAGAGTGACTGCAAGAAGAGCACTGTCTTAAGGTGTCCTTGAAAACGGCTGCCATGCTGTGCTGCCAATTGTGGAAAAGGTTAAGAAGGGTAAAGAAAGGGGAATGTGGCTTCACAGTAGAGTGCTTGCCTTGCATGCATGAAGCCCTGGGTTCGATTCCTGAGCACCACATAAGCAGAAAATCCAGAAGTGGTGGTGTGGCACAAGAGGTAGAGTGCTAGCCTTGAACAAAAAGAAGCCAGGGACAGAGCACAGGCCCTAAGCCCCAGGCCCCCAGGACTGGCAAAAAAATAAAAGGTAAAGAAGTAAAAGCATGAAGACAAAGGATAGGGTGATAACAAAAGGAGGTAACCATGGATAGAGGGATGAGGAACAAGCCTGCACAGTGCTGGGATGAACATGTCCTCTTGCTGACTTGGAGGCGGTTCCAAGTGGTAAGAGCAGCCATGGCAACAGATTCAGTACTTGCAATGAGCACTGAAGAAAGGAGAAGGCGGGGCTGGGGATATGGCCTAGGGGCAAGAGTGCTTGCCTTGTATACATGAAGCCCCGGGTTCGATTCCCCAGCACCACATATACATAAAATGGCCAGAAGTGGCGCTGTGGCTCAAGTGGCAGAGTGCTAGCCTTGGGCAAAAAGAAGCCAGGGACAGTGCTCAGGCCCTGAGTCTAAGCCCCAGGACTGGCAAAAATAAATAAATAAATAAATAAATAAATAAATAAATAAATAAATAAATAAAAAAAAGAAAGGAGAAGGCTATTAAAACCCTGTACACTTACTCAGCCACCATCCCTGAGAAAAGCATAACCAACGGTAGTCCAACGATGCACACCCACCACTTCCCAAAGGGGAAACAGAAGGCTGGTACCAGGGCTGAACCAAGTATGAGGAGACAGAGGAGGTCAGCAATTAGTGGGAGCGAGAGGCAATGTTTAGGTCGAAGATTGGGAGAGGATTGACCAGAGGCTGCCAAAGTGGGCTGGGGTCGGAAAGAGAAAGGGTCATCTTCCATGAATCAAGAGAGGAGGCAGGAACAGTGACGATGGTACAGGGCACACCATTTGCATGGGGAAGTATTGGTCCAAGATAGAAGACAGCTTGAAAAAAACAAAGCTTGAGTATAGAGGACCTCTTGCCATTTGCTGTTTCCCTGCACGGAGTTGTCAAAGTTCTGACCATTGGAAATGGAAAATTCCGAATCCAGGCCATCGAGATTGGTTGTCCAGATTCCACGTGGTCAAAGGGGTACAGGCAAGTAAAGGACTTCAGTTTTAGGTCACCTTTCAGTCCAAGGGCAGCAACAAGTTTTCAGAGGCAGCCCAGTGGTGACTGAGGAAGAATTTTAATATGGTTGAGTCCATTGTATGGAGACCAGAAGGGGCTTTGACCAAGGGTCATTTCCTAGAGTGTCCTGAAAAAAGTGGCCTGCAGTCAATCAAAAGAGACTCTGGGGTGTCAGACATCTCCACACTGCTTACTCAGGGGTCTCCCCTCCTATAGTGCAAATGCCCAGGGACCTCTGAGGGCAAAAGAGGGAACAGGGACTAAGGTGGGAAGAGGATCACATATTGCTTGGTGCCAGAGGGATGCAAAGAGAGAGAGGTCAGGTCAGCATACTTGGTCAGTGACCAGCAGTTGCCATTAATAAGAAGAGAGTCCATATCTGGTGTTGGATGTGGGGCTGGAAATATGGAAAATATTCCCCATCAGAGATTGCAAGAGGAGAAGGAAAATAGAGAGAATGAGGAAGCAGAGCTTCAACGTGGGGATGGAACATGTTCCCCCACTCAAAAACTCTTAAGTTTCAGCACCATAAATGTAAAAAAGTTGCTCATAATGAGAGCAAACAGTGAGAGTGGGTGATAGAAGTGACCTTCACAACAGCAGCTTGGTTAGAGAAAACCTGAGAGGGTCTCTCCACATTGGCCATGGTCCAGAGAGAGGGGCTGGGAGAAAAACTTAAAATGCCTGGAGTTTTAAGAGGATAAACAAAGGGGAAGGGGGAGGCTGCTGAAGAAAGCAGGGGCTGTGGCTGATTCATCTGTCTGGGACTGGCCAGTTACAGGGGACTAAAACGTAGATTACACTGTGATAAGGAAAGTCCCCAGTGGGGTGACTGATGCCTGATCGCAAACATTTCCTTGTTCCCATCACATACAGAGAAAAGACATCAAGAATACAATGTAAACCATGGTCTTTGAAGAGTTAGCTCCATAGAAATCAGGACCAGGGGCTGGGAATATGGCCTAGTAGTAAAGTGCTTTCCTCCCATGAATGAAGCCCTGGGTTCGATTCCTCAGCACCACATATATAGAAAAAGCCAGAAGTGGCACTGTGGCTCAAGTGGTAGAGTGCTAGCCTTGAGCAAAAGGAAGCCAAGGACAGTGCTCAGGCCCTGAGTTCAAGCCCCAGGACTGGAAAGAGAGACAGAGAGAGACACAGAGAGAGAGACAGAGACAGAGAGACAGAGAGAGATCAGGACCAAACTAAAGATGAAGTAAAGAAGATGCTACTAGGAAAGATACGATGGACAAGGAAAGGGGAAAGCAGATGGGTAATTTGGGTAGTGGAAAGGGTGACTTTTGTCAAGTCTCCCATCCTGTAGAAATGTGACAATGAAACCTATTAACTATTACCATGTGTACACACTAATCATTATAATAAAATAAAATCAGGGCCAAAGGACTGAGGAAAAGAGAAGAACAACTTTCAGATAAATTCTCAAGTGACTGAGTAAGATGAACAGAAGATCTTCAGGATCTAGAGAGTTAAGTGACACAGATGGAGAGGGAAATAGGATTTGAGTATTACCAACAAATATTTAAGCTATTGATGAGAGGCACTCAAATCAAGTATTAGCCAATCAATTCACAATGGCAAATAAACAACTTCTCCAAAAAGAACAGTTTTCAAACACTTAATACTGGGACAGCTGTTTGGGGAGCTTTAGTTCCTTTATCCACTTTTTTATTTAAGGCTTTAAAACCCCAAGATCAATTCATCCTGTATTTGTTTGGAACCATGGGTAGGATATAACAACCTAACTGAAATTGTAAGGATGAAGGTGCATAGCCTTCAAGTGAGTAAAAGCATTGACTAGAGGACATCAGAATCCTGCCTTATCATCATAGGCTACATACATTGCATTCCATCAGAGGACTCCTGATTTTTTTAATAAAATATATTGCAATTTTGAATTTGCTTGTCCAAGGGGCGGGGTGAGGGGGGGTGGTCCTGAGGCTTGAACTGAGGGCCTGAGCTTCCTAGCTCAAGGTGGCACTCTACTACTTGAGCCACAGCTCCTCTTCCAGCTTCTTTGGGAGTTAGAGATAAGTCTTAGGAATTTTTCTACCTGAACTGGCTTCAAATCTCAAGCCTCAGATCTCTACCTCCTGAGTAGCGAGAATTACAGGTGTGAGGCACCAGCACCCAGTCTGTATTGCATATTTTAAGGAGAGGTAGAGGCCAAAAGCCATTTTTTCCTCTTAATAAGCCATTGATTCTAAAAGCTATTCTTAGATGGGGTAATTTTAGGGGCATCTGACTGGTAAGAAGAAAAATTCACAAAATTAGGTCAAAATTGGAAATGGTAGAAAAGGAGGTGTCTACAAAATGTGCTCTTGGTCAGATAAAAAGTATAGGTAGATGCATAGAAATTTCACATATAAACCTTTAACAGAATAGACATCAGCATGCCAAATAAATGATTCTTTGCTACACGACTTCAAAATTGTCAACGGACACATTGTAAAGCATGTCCTGGAAACTGCTCAAAATGCAGGAAGTGTCTGCTTCCTGCTGGCACATTTGTCCGCTGGCTTCAACTCCAAGCCTTCCATATTTCCTCTGAGGCCACAGCTTATAAATCAGATGAGATTGGTCATCTTGCAACAAAATGGATTTTTTAAATGTGATTTGAAGAGATTGGAAAGTGTAATACAACAGATTTTTCAGTCTTCAATGCTAAGAAATGATCGTTTTATTGATGGCTCTATTGAGGATGTGGTATTACTTCAGAAATACACAAAGCCTATAATATTTCCGCAAGCCATATCATTAGATGTTTTATCCCTGAGCATAAATGGTCAGATACCAATTATGTGTTTGACTCTTAAAAATGTAATAATGATGACTAAAGGGCTCGAGTCATTGCTTTGATTTGACTTCCTAATGAAACTTTGGAAAAATCCACAACAGAAAGCCTGAGTAATGAGGAGTTCTTAAGAAATCTGAATAGTCCAATACAGGTATAGAGTTAATTACAATATAGCTGAATGGATCATATTTTAAATGTCACTATTACTAAAGAGTAAAATTCAAATTGATACATCCCAATTAGGTTCTGTATTTACACTTAGAGAAACAGTGGATTTATGCCCTTCACATTGGCCCATTTACAGTAAGGAACAGTTAAAAGGTCAGTATCTTACTAAACTAATACCTTTTTAGATGCCCAAGCTCTAGAAGAGCTTGCAACCAACCCTCCCCACTTGCCATACACATACACACACACGCAGAGAGAGAGAGAGAGAGAGAGAGAGATTTCTAAGAATGCTCCTTCTTCCTTCTCATCTCCCCTTGCCCCCTGGCTTGCATTTAATGACTACAATTCATGCATACTGGCTGCTCTTTCAGGCTTCTAAGCAGAAAGCTAAATTTGGAACCAGGTGGAGGAAGGCCAGTTAATTGGATCTTCCTTCTCCAAACACCAGGGGACAGCTGGTTTGCATTGTCTTTCTAATGAGCGATGGCTGAGACCGAAGCTGGGCACCTTTGTTGGAGCTGCTCTGGTGCTATGCACGATCTTAGAAATCACACTTTGCACTGCCAAAGCTTTTCTGGTGAGACTACTCTGTACTTTTTTTTTTTTCTTTTTTAATGCAATTTGCTATTGGAGGAAGGTGATAGTATTTCTTGATATCCCCCCATTTCAGTCCTCACATGTCTAAATAGTCATTCCTTCTGCTTTATCTTCCTCCCCCTGGGCATTTACCTCTGATGTCAGTGTGTGTGTTGTAAAACCACACAGCACACTCAAAGACAGGTCGTCCCATGGGAGAAGGGACAGTATGAGTTCACAGGAAGAAAGGCAGTAGGAATTGGAGCTTGTAAGCCTGATAGCAGGAGCCAAAGGCTAGAGCTATTTTTTTTTAAGAATAAAGCATATCCTGTGATGAGCTTCATAATTGCTATTCTTAAGGGATGGATCCATTAACACCTTTCTTAAATATTTGTTTTGTATTTATTTGTTAGTGCAAGTACTAGGGCTTGAACTCAGGGCCAGTGTGCATGGAGTCTCTTAACTTTCCCGCTCAAGCTAAGTGCTCTACCACTTGAGCCACAGTTCTTGCAACTTTTTGATGATTAAAGATGAGTCTCAGGGACTTTCCTGCTTGGGCTGGCTGGTAACTATGATCCTCAGATCTCAGAATCTTGAGTAGCTAGGATTATAGGCATGAGCCATTGGTGCTCCGCTTTTTATATATATATTTTGCCAGTCCTGGGGCTTGAACTCAGGGCCTGAGCACTGTCCCTGGCTTCTTTTTGCTTAACGCTAGCACTCTACCATTTGAGGTATAGTGTCACTTCTGGCTTTTTCCATATATGTAGTGCTGAGGAATCAAACCCAGGGCTTCATATATACGAGGCAAGCACTCTATCACTAGGCCATATTCCCAGCCCCACATTTTAATTTTTAAGAGAGGTATAAGGTGTCATTTCCTCCACAATATGAAGTATTAAAATGGCTCCAAAATGGTGTCAAGATATTAAGAAAAATGAATACCTAAATTTGAGTACTTATCTTTCTCCTTCAGGTTAAGTCAGAAGGATTCCAGACAAAGCAAGGTGAAGCAACTACAAAAATGCTGACAACAATGGAAAGTTTTCTTGCAATACATTTTTATCACTTCTCTGACTCTCGTTTTCTTTTTACAAATTTTTTTCTGACTTCCTCTTGCCGCTGAAATGTAAGCTCTTAACATTTGAACATGGTACAAAGAAGTCTTTCTTCTCTTCTCCTGGAAAAGGAAGTTGTTACTCAGCATTAAAAAGCATCATGCTGCAACCATCCCCTTATAAGTGGCTCATCTAAATGATAATGAGCATGAAAAATTGATTATCTCCTAGGTTGAGCTGGTCTTAGAGATTTTCATCTGGTGACTCTAAAAGTGCTAGAATGGGTTTCAAAACATAACCATGCCAGCAGTTCAATTAATAGAATACAAGAGGCCGAATTGCAGGATGTTACCTATTTGGAGCAAAACAAGCTTCCCAAATAGTCATTTGTATTGTATTGTCAACAGAAAGGGACAGTTGTGATGTTTTAGCTTTCTATGTAAACTTGTATATGGACTATTTTCTTCATTTTCTCTCACTCAAACCAGAAGATAGATTTAAGAGATTTTTCAGGCATACCAAAATGTAAATTATAACAGCCCAAATATCTAATAAGTTAAAAACCTGATAAAAAAAATTTAATGAGAGGGGCTGGGAATATGGCCTAATGGTAGAGTTGCTTGCCTTGTATACATGAAGCCCTGGGTTCAATTCCTCAGCACCACATATATTGAAAAGGCCAGAAGTGGCACTGTGGCTCAAGTGGTAGAGTGTTAGCCTTGAGCAAAAAGAAGCCAGGGACAGTGCTCAGGCCTTGAGTTCAAGCCCCAAGACTTGGAATAATAATAATAATAATAATAATAATAATAATAATAATAATAATAATAATGAGAAAAGTAATTCTTTTTTTTCCCTTTGTACTTTGGTTTGAACTCAGGACCTTGCACTTGCTTGGCTGGACGTCTATCACTTATGTCATACCTCCAACCCTGATTTCTGTTGGTTATTTTAAAGTATGGCAAAGATTTTCTTGCCAGGAGGGCCCTGAACCATAATCTTCCATATCAAAGCTTACAGGTACAAGTCACCAGCATGCAGCAAGAAAAGTAATTCTTATATGAGACTGTGTTGGACATTCTAGATTATTCTTCAGGGTCTTTCCAGTTTTCTGTTCGTTTCTTAGGTTTTCCCTTAAAAAAAAAAAAAAAGTATACCAAGCCTAGGTACTGATGGCTTACACCTATAATCCTCCTAGCTACTCAGGAGGCTCAGATCTGAGAGTCAAAGTTCAAAGCTAGCCAAGGCAGAAAAGTCCTTGAGACTCTTATTTCTAACTAACCACCTAAAAGCTGGACATGGAGCTATTGTTCAAAGTGGCAGAGCACTAGCCTTAACCATAAAAGCTCAAAGACAGCACCCAAGCCCTGAGTTTAAACCCCACCAACTATTAAAAAAAATGTACTCCTTTCAAGATTACATGTCTTCCCTCTCAGACATTTCTCAAACAATGCATCTACCCATAAACTCTCTCCAGGATATCTCTTCCTGCTTTGGACAGTATCAGCACAGACTCTAATTCATCATTTGCAAGTCATTTCCTCTCCTGATCCCCTCAGGTCTCTCTATGGGGCCTATTCATTTTATATTAACATGGAGTATTCTCAGTCATTTTCTGCCTGCTTCCATAGGTACCTCCAGATTTTAAGATCTTCAGGGTAAAGAATCTAAACTGGATATGGTGGCACAGGCCTACAATCCCAACTACTTGGGAGGCAGAAATAGGAGGAACATGCAGTAATACCAGCATGGACAAAAGCATGTGACACTAGCTGAAAAACAAACTAAAAAGTAAAAGGACTAAGAGTGCGGCTTAAGTGGTAGAGCATTTGCCTAGAAAGCGCAAAACCCTGAGTTTCATCCCCAGGACCACAAAAATAAAAACAGACACACAGGCAAAGACAGATGTATAATCTACTTCATACATACATATATATTAATTATGTAACGATATCTTTAGACATTACTTTATATATCCATAGACATACGTTATTTAAAATGTTCAGATGTTCAGTGAATAACTATATAAATTCTTACATAACAGTTCAGACTACAAATTATACCTTTATAACACTCCACTTAAAATGAATATGAAAGTTCATATTATGATAAACTAGATGGCACTTGATAAGATTTGATTCTTGACTGGATAGCTGATAGTATGCCTTAGCATAAAGTTTCTAAACTTTAATTCCTGCCATGTTTTCAAATGTTGTGTGTTTATGCTCAGGAACAAGTGCATTCACCCTAGAAATAATGTGATATGCTATTTATGAGTCAAAATATTAAGAAAACTACAAGCTATTTTGTAGTGGTCATTGTTGGAAATAATGACTTTTTTTTTATTTAATTTTATTGTCAAGGTACAGAGTGGTTACAGTTACCTACATAAGGTAGTGAGTACATGTCTTGTCATACTTGTTACCCATGGCTTTATTTTTAAAGTGATAAAAGTATAAAATGTGCTAAATTCAGATCTTGTAGAATTCAGGCTTGTGATAAACCAGAACAATTTTGAACCTCATTAAGGCTTCTCACTCCTAAAGGAGTTCTTTCATCCTGATGTGGTATCATACTAAAACAATAAATACCTGTGATCTCCACAACTGAAGTAATGAGTCTAGCGAATATTTGCATGGTTAGCACAATAAAAATAAAACAGAAGTGCTCTTGCACAATCTATGAAATTTTGTTTAATATGTGCTTAATTAACCTGTCAGAACCTTGGTCAATTATGTTAATAAATGTTAAAGCCTGTAAATTTTGACCTCAGTCTGAAAATCAGTTTAAAAACATAAATTTACAGGCAAAATAACTTTGCACCTGCAAATGAATTTCAGATATTCGCTCTTCAAATCTTTACCATGTTTTACCTCAGAACAGAGAAATAGATATCCTGAGTTTTAGCAGTTCAACAAAAAAGAAAATCAATACATATGAAACAGACAGAAGTACAATACAGACAGAAACAGGGACAGAGAACCAGAGACAGAAACAAAGAGAGACACAGGCTGGGCATACTTGTAATGCCAGCTAAACCAAAGGTATGGCTAGGAGGATCTTTGTCTAAGGCAAACCCCAGGCCAAAATCACAAGATCTTAACTGAAAACTAAAACAAAAAAGGCTGGAGAGGTGTTTCAAGTGGTAGAGTGCGTACATACCAAGTGCAAGGCTCTGAGTTCAAATCTTAGTAAAGAAAACAGAGGATAAGGAGAGAGAGAGAGAGAGAGAGAGATGACAGAATAACCCAGACAGAGACACAAACAGAGAAACAGAAAGAGACAAGGACAAAAAGACACATACCCTAACTCCCCTACTTAGGGCCACAATTGAAAAGTCAAAGGCTTCCAGAACAAAAGGAACTCTGATGATCATTCTCTGTAAGTGGCTCAGACTTTGTCTCAGAAATCCCTAGACTTCGTTGTTAACCCTTCAGGGCCATTTTGGAAAAACAGAATGCCACCACTACTTGCACCAGAGCCTCTCTGCTTTTATCTGTTTATACACTGGAACTCCAAGTCATATATGAAAAGTCAGTGCAGTCTCATGCCAGTGCAGGACACAAACCTGAGTAACGAGAGCTTGTCAAGTACGACACATTCAGCATCAGAGCCAACACTAAACCCAGTGTGCACATCTTCAGACTCATGTGGCCTCCCATCTATATTGCTTCCAGACCTGTCTGAGAAGTGATCAGTTTATTCAAAGGAAGACTCTATTCATCCTTCTAAGCAATTGTGATTCAGGGGTCTGAGACAGGGCCTAGGAATCTGTCCTTTACCTGTGTCCAGGTCCTTCTCATTCAACCAGTCACAGGCCAACATTAGGAGCCATCATTGTCTCTACTAATGCATGCATTAAATCTTGCAACAAATGCAATTTATATTAAATCAATGCCAGGCCCGGGACTCAGCTTCCTGTGACCCAAGATCCTGCTATCAGCTGGTTCAGGAGCTTAGAAGGTTTAAAAGTTAATTTAGCACCAATGAGAGAAGTGATTTATAGCCTTAGTATGTGTGTATTCACTCCCTAGAGACAGCTCCAGAGGCTGGGGAAACAGCATGTCCGCCTTGGCCCTGAGACCTCTACCAGATGGCTCCTAAATGAGCCAGAGCAATCTGCAGCCGCTTTTCAAAATTCCACTTCCGCATCTACATGGTCTAAGCAAAACAAGTATTTTAAGGAGTCTTAGAACCAAGAAATAACCTTACTAGTACAGGAGATAAAGAGTTACACCAACTGATCTCTGCTTCCTGGGGATCCCCACTCTCAAGATGAGCCTTAGGGCAGCAACTGTCTTGGAAATGTTTATAGCTGATCATAAATGCAAGGTGAATGTCCCACATTAGTGATACTATAAGGGACAAGCAACATAGTTCCTGATCAGAGAAAACAGGAGTAATGCCAGCCATAGTGCCCTCTCATGGCAGGAGCCTTCCTTCTGTGACCACATGGCTTGTACTGTGTTGCATTGCTGTCAGTTACAAATAAATGTGAGGGTCTCACTCCTGGAAGGAGACTCTTCCTTCTAGCCTCTTTGCGGTTGGACTGAGTCAGGTGACCAAGTCTGACCAATAAACTCTTAAGCAGAGGTAAACCACATCTCCTCTGGTAGTGCTGAAAAGTGCCTGCATCTGTACTGCATACTGGAATCCCAATCCAAGAGCATGAAGAAGTAGTGAGTAGCATTTCTAGTCACTGCTAAGGATAGACCTGTTCTACAGAAACTCAGAGCCTGCAAGTCATTATGTGATCAAGACACAACTCTTATCTGCATTGAGCCAAATATTGCAAAAACACCACCTAACTGAACCATGGGTGAGTCTATCCTGTCTGGCTTTCTTTCCCCTACACAACCAACTCCCTGCTCCCAACTTTTAGAATAAGTCACTGCCAGGACTGTTGCATGAAATACAGGTTTCTCACTAGCCAGCTCCCTATAAAGCCCTCTTAAAGAATCTGGTCTTAGATGTTTTGGAGTCCTTGCTTTGTGGTGTCATCTACTGAAATGCAGCTTAAATATTGGGAAATAACATTTGTTTTATACTGTATGTTGAATCAAAGCGAAGGTTAGGAGCCAAATCAAAACAAAAAAACAAAAAAAAAGAACGGAACTCCCTGTGAAATGTCAATATAGTATCTGAACAATAGTCTTTTTTTTTTTAATGCACCATTTAACAACCAGAGTAAAAGCACAGGACTTCCATGCATAGGTCAGTTCCCAGGTTAGCTCAAAATCTCTCATTTCCCAGAAGCACACATTCAGGATGAAGGCAATGACAGGCAAGTCTTTCCCAGTGCTTCCTCAGACAGACACAGCTGAGGAGTAGCCTCCTCAGGACTCAGAAGATTGGAATAAGATTTGTGGATCTTTTGCAAAGCTATACCAACAGGATGACTGCACAGCCAGGAGTCTGTACTGCCATGGTCCTACCCAGCACATTACCTGAAAGGTAAAACTAGAATGCACAAGAGAAGCAGCTCACTTCAAGCCCCTCAGCATAACCAGGAGCTGTCAGAAACAGCTTTGCTGTTTGCAGTGGACCAAGAGCTGAGGACTGAGGCCCTCAGACAAGGTGGGCCCCCAAGGGGCCATAAGGCTGAAGGGACTGAAAACACAGTGGCTTTCTAAGGCACTTTCACAAATAGCATCAATGCCTCTGAACATGTCAGAGACTGTTAGTGGGAAACAACCCAGGGACTGGTTTGTCCTGCCTGACCACATGCTCTGCATTAGTAGAATCAATTCTCGAATAGGAATTCACATGCACCTAAGCCAGAAAAGAACACAGCACTCAGCCCAATATGGGAGCCTAGCCAACCAGCATGACACCAGATCTCCTGTGAAACCAGAAACTAATGAAAGGGATGCCTGCTGGTAAGGCCTAGTCTCCCAAGGCTTTGGCCTGAGATCCAGGGCCAGAATGGTCCCCCATGGCATTCCTCTACATTTTCTTCTTCAAGATGACTCAGACCCTAATATAAGCCAAGTACTGGTGGCGCATGCCTATAATTCTTGCTACTCTGGAGGCTGAGATCTGAGGATTAAGGTTCATATCCTAATCTGGGCAGACAAATCCATGAGACTCTTATCTCCCATTATCCAGAAGAAAGGTTAAAGTGCACTGGCCTTGAGCAGAGAGAGCCAAGCTAAGAACCTGAGCACAAGTTCCAGTACTGGCATAAAAAATAAACTTCATATAGGGGCTAAAATCTCATATGCTTTTATGCAAATATTCGAAGTGTAACTGTACAGACCTCTTGTAAAATTTGGGACCCCCTGTCCTATGAATGGATGACAGTAGCATTTTGTACTAAGTTCATAATTTTAAAAAATATTTTACTACACATTACTCCACCCACCATTAAATACAATCATGTCTGCTGAGTCATAATGAAATTCAAATCCAGGCCACATGCTTCATATATCACCCGGGACTTCTGATTCCAAGCCCCCTTTGCCAGGCTAACTCTAAAAACATTGTTTTAGCTGAATAATTATTTAAATGTATGCTCATAGGAAATATGATTAAATTATAGTAAATGAACAAATACAATTAAATAAAACTATGGCTCCTCATGATCATATAATGATCTAAGATGTTTGGCCCCAGGAAATGTGGTTAGAGCGAGCATTAATCTCTGTCTACTGACTCAGGTGTGCACAATAATCCCAGTTTTAATAAATAAACCCTATTTCTGGCTCTGGCCCCATCCTCCAGCTTGGTGGGGGGATGCCTCTTTCTCCAGGGTCATATGAAGGTCATCTGTCTTCATAAGTCATTGCTGAGATAGCTGTCTCAAATGGCAATAGTGGTGTTCAGATTCAGGAGAGTCTGTATTCTGCCAGAGGTGGCAAGATAGATGGCAGGCTGAGACTTGAGCTGCCATCACTCTATCCCTTGTGTAGAGGCCTCAGAAGATAAGCCTCAGTCCTCCCTTGATGGGCATTTGGCCCACAGGGCCTACCTGGAAGAATCTTTTCTGCAGTTCAGTAGAGCACATAAAATTGTCCTTGGAATCCAAAGAGGATTGGTTCCATAGTCCCTGATGATATCAAATTCTATGGATGCTCTCAAATCCTTTACATAATATGGAATAGCATTCAGGTACCTGTGGCACTTTAAATCATCTCTAGACTATTTATCATACCTAATCCAAGGGAAAGGTATTATGTAAAACTATGTAAATAACTGTATGGGAATGGCAATAGAAAAGCCTGAAGAGTATCAATATGGGTGCATGATTTTTTAATGTTTCTGGTTCATCTAGGTTGAATCAGCATGCACAGAAATCTTGCATACAAAGGGTCATTTGCATTCTTCCAAGCCAAATCATCCTTCCCACAAACCTTCTTTCTCCCTCCATTTCTTACCAATGCAAATTATCTCAAACTTGAACAAAACACATGATGACTTATGACAGGCAACATTTGTGTTCAGTGATCTAACTCAAAGAACAAAAGATTGCAAACCCAAATACACAGAGAACGTCCTAATCTGCTTTGCTGTTTCAATAAATACTATTTTTAGAAATCTGCTCCCAGAGCACACAGGAAGAATGGTTAAAACATCTGAAGTAAACTGAAGAAAACATGAACTTTGATAAGTACACTGCACAGTCTACCGATCTCCTCTTCACCAATTAGTGTCACTCAATTAAATCAGATGAATTCTCACTTAATCCAGTGTATTCAAGACTCATTAAAACAACTAAACTTCCATTGAGGGTTTTTTTTTTTTTTTTTACTTCTATTCATACACATCCCATCAGATTAGCTCACATCCCCACTGCCAGGTTGTTGGCAGCCCCAAGTAAACCACACTGAAGTTACTCTCTGATTTCCATTCATTCAGCCCAGGGTTATTGGGGGTAGGGGTGCTTTGCGGTTTTGTTTTTTGTTTTGGAGCACTTAAAACAGTATTCATAAATATGCATGGAGAAGAACTTTCCATTTTTAGATTTTTTTTTTTTTTGCTTTCTAGGAATTTTTGAAGTCACAGATCTCTAGGCTAAGAAAAAATACAAGTAGTCAATAAACTAGTAAATTACTAGTACTCAAAGAATTGAAATTTTTATTCATTATGAAAATGAGATGTCTTCTTGTAAGCTATAGAGCTGGCTGATTTCTAAGCACTATAGGAGTGCTTAGGGAAGAATACTGATTTGAATATAAAAGGACTCCCCAAAAGGCTCATGTGTTAAAGGCTTGGCTGCAGGCTGGTTTTGGAAAAATGACTAATCCCTTGGTAGGATCATACTGTGATGGCATTCTTGAAAGACACTGGAAACTAGGAGTTGGAGGCTAAGTGGAGAAAGGAGGTCACAGGGAAAAATATTCCTTGCCCAAATTCCTTCTGTGTTTCTGCTTCCTGGCTGCCATGAGCTGAGCAGCTTCCTCTGTTATGTGACTGCTACCATGAAACTCTGCCTCGTTTTGTGAGCGAAATAATGGATCTTGGGCTGAATGGAAATTATGAGACAAAATACATCTTCCCTCCTTCAAGCTGGTTCCTCAAGTATTTGTCACAGTGACAAAAGCCTAACACAGTAATGAAGCACTAAGTAGGTGCTATATCAATTGGATCTCTAATGTCAAAGACTTAACACAAGTTCTTCCTTACCTGGAGTCCAAATGGATGATCCTGGTTGCAGCTAGGAGCTTCTCATCCCCTCAGAGATGACGAGTTCAGAGAGGCTCACTGGCAGCACCCACTGCCTTCAATGGCTTCCAGTCGCCCTGGACATAGACATTCAGCCAAGATCCCAGAAAAGAGGGAGACTACCCTGGCCATGACACAAATTCTTATACATCTTCCCAGAGACCACTAAGAAGACTCAAGCCTGTGGTGCAAGGAGGACAGAAAGCAGCTTCTTCAAGGCAACAAAAAATATTGATGACGACTGAAAATAAACTCTGCCAAGATAGGAAAACAAAATGTACCAATAAATGTATATATCTCTTAAAACAGCTATCCTCTTTAACCAAGCATTCCAGGTTTTTTAATTTAATTTCATTGTCAAGGCGATGTACAGAGGGGTTATAGTTACATATATAAGTTAGTGAGTACATTTCTTGTTGAAAATTGTTACCCCCTTCCTCATTTTTCTCCCACCTTCCCTTCTCCCTCAGTTCATGTCCAATATATTGTCTTGAGAGTATTTCTGTTGCATTGGTTCACATTTTAATTAACCCTTTGTCTCATCAGTTTGTTGTTTCCCTTCCCTTCCCTAATTCAGGTAAATGTATATGCAATACCCAGGGTACCAAAATCAAATATAGTGACAACAGGATAAACCATAGGAAAAAAAGAAAGGAAAAAGAAATAATTTCACATAGTACATTAAAAATAACAACAATGAAAAACCTCTTGTTTTTATATCTTGGAGTTCATTTTGCTTAGCATCATCTTATGTGATCATATATACAGCTTGGTACTGGCACAAGAACAGGCCCGAGGATCAATGGAATAGAACTGAAGACCCAGAAATTATCCCACAGATCTATGGCCACCTAATCTTTGATAAAGGAGCCAAAAAATATAGGATGGAAGAAAGACAACCTCTTCAACAAATGGTGCTGGCAGAATTGGTTAAAAACCTATGGAAAACTAAAGTGAGATCTTGATGCAACACCCTGCACCAGAATCAATTCCAGTTTTTAAAATTTAGCTAAAGCAAATAATTAGCTATTTAGGTAAATGCCATGCATAAAGATGGTCACTTACATTTTGTTTACAATGACCAAAAAATTAGAAATAACCTAAAATTATTAAACAGAATGGTTACATTCTGACACAACAAAATAATGTTATTATGCTCAAAATACATTATGTTGTAAGTATTGATTGATACATAACGTATAAAACAAGATTTTTTTGTAGCAAAAATATGTATGAACACATGAATTAAAGACTTGCCACCCAGATCCTGTAACTTTTATACAATTTCTAAAACTCTCATACATTAAGTTTAGAAGCATTCCAGATCTGAGGGGTTGGCTGTGACTATAATGTTCTCAAGGGTCTAACAAGTGAGACGGCTGGTTTGTTCTCATGAAATGAAAGTATACCTTCCACAACAAGAAATGTCTTTCTTTGCTCAAAGAACATCTTCACCCACTATCAAGCGTCAGTGGCTCACCCCTATAATCCTAGCTACTCAGGGGGCTGAGATCTGAGGATACAAAGCCAGCCCAGGCAGAAAAGTCTCTATAAGACTCTTATCTCCAATTAACTACTCAAAAACAGAAGTGGCGCTATGGCTCAAAGTGGTAGAATGCTAGCCTTAAGCAAAAGAAGTCAGGGACCGTGTCTGGGTCCTGAGTTCAAGCCCCACAACTATCAAAGAAGGACGGAAAGAAGGAAGGAAGGGAAGAAAGAAACTAAAAGTCAAGTTCTTTATTAAATGTTGCTTCATGAGCTTAGTCCCAAAAAGAAATGTTTTTGAGACTGTGTTCCGGAATCAAGAATCTCACTTCAATAGTTAACCAACATTTACCAGGTTCCCTCCCATTCAGTGACACAAACTCTACTGCCTCCTGAAGAGCATAGTGAATAGCACACTATCTGCCATATTGGGACCCAGATCAGAGTGAGGGAGACACAGACATGAATAGCAATTTGAGCATGAGCAGAAGTTAGTGGATGACGTCCACAGGTGCTGAGAGAAGCACCCAAACCCTTTACAGAGAACAAGAGGATTCAGTGAAGAGATGGTGAGTGAGTTGAACATGAAAGAGAAAGTATTGCCAACACAAGCAAGGTGAGGAAAGATCAGCAAGCAAGTAGAAATGCACCTGAAATGATTCTGCATTCTTATATATGATGTATTCACATGTGCATTTTTGGGATGGTAGGGAAAGGACACCGAACCTGAGGGGAAAAGGGTGAAAAAGTGCAGCATTAGAGCTTACTGGACACTAATGAAAGTGAACTACACAACTCATGGGTAGAGATGGGAGGGAGGAACTGGGTGAGAATGAGGGAACAGATGACACTGTACAAAAGGAAATGTACTCATTACCTGACTTGTGTAAATGTAACCCCTTTGTACATCACCTCTATAATAACAAGATAGTACATTTTTCTTTAAAAAAGAAATGCATCTGAGAAATCAGAGGCAATGAACAATGGAAGAATAAAAACAACTCCCCAAACTTAAAGAATCTTGACAATCAATAAAGTACGGCTTCCACCGAGGCACTTTAGCATTCCTACACTGAGGGAGCAGCAGGCAAGATGTCTTACAGGGAAGACTTGCCCTGACCATCAAGAGAATGTAGGTGCTGCTGTCTGTGTGTGTGTGTGTGTGTGTGTGTGTGTGTGTGTGTGTGTGTGTGTGCTCATTTTTTCAGCTTTGAACTCAGGGCCAGACACTGTCCCTTAACTTATTCACATAACCACTTGAGCCACATATGTACTTCTGGGTATTTGGGTGGTTAATTAGAGGTAAGAGTCTCACAGAATTTCCTGCCCACAATGAATTTGAACCACAGCCTTTGTTCTCAGACTCCTGGATAGCTAGGATTACAGGTATGTGCCACCACTGGTGCCCAGCCGTCATACAATTATGCTTGACATCCAGGTGGCCAAATTTAGTATGTTCTCTTAGTTTTATGTGTATTGGTAAATGCAGCTTTACTCAGAGAAAGGTACAATGACCAACGACTAAGCTCCTTCAGAAATGAAGACCTGAGTCACACCAAGTAAGCCACTAACAGCAACAGAGTTCTATTCTACAGGTGAGGAGAATCTACACTGTAGAGAAGGGTAGCTGTATCAGTTGTAGCCCTCCTATGACCAGCTGTAAATGTAGGGTCACTATTTCATTCATATCTTCTGAGTTTGCATGGGAGTAGGTAGGTGTCTACTGCAATCTTCGGAGTTGTTTCCAGAGCGTATACAATGCAACAGTTCAAAATAGTGCAAGGAATGGAATGTGGTAATCACTGCTAGGCACCCAGATCCTCTTAAGAACGAAGGGCTTCTGCCCCTTCTGAGGGGTTCTGAAGTTAGACACTGTCAACTGCCAGGCTTTTGTGTCAACTGTCCCAACTACATCCTCAACAAGATCGCATCTACTTTTTAGGTTGGCCAACATCTGAGGAGTATAGTCTGAATTACAATGGTTTGGTTTGTGGCCCCTCTCAGGACAATTTTAAAGTGTTGCTACAGCAACCACAGAGCTGGCTAAGGCTTCCACAGAGATGACTTCACAGCTCCATGGTGCCCACTGACCAGTGCCATTTCCTTCCCTGCACAGATTCTCATCCCAAGGGCACATCCTGACCAGCCACCCAATATCATCTTCATCTACAATCTGCTTCCCAAGAACCCACCTTGTGCTAGACACCAAAAATGTCTGCATCTCCCAAAGAAGTTCTCTCCTTACAGTGGTATTTGATTTTTAAAAAATACATTTCCCATCCTCTCACCCACATCATTATCAAAAATTCAATAAGATGGATCATGGTTACTCCTTGTTAAGCATAAATGTTCATGAGATACTACTTACTGTAAAGTGGCAGAATCCCATCTTCCAAGGTGGTCCTAGATGTTCAAACTTTGATTACTCTTTTTCTTAAAAGATGAATCACTGCCAATCTCAGATAACAATCCCTGACTCATTCTTGTCTCGAAAGCAAGAAACTGCCAAAAAGATTAATTGCATTTGCAGCAGGCTACACCTTTCTATGACCAGGTCTCTCTGGCTTTCACCAGCACTCCAAACATTATGCTATCTGAAATGCCTTTGAGATCTCCCAACTTGACTGCCCTAGGCTAACAGAAGGCAAAGAAAAACATCCGCCATTTCCTTAGTTGACTCTCACTGGATAGACATTCCCCTACCACTCATCTTGATCTACAGCTCACTACACTACTCTAAACCTTTTAATTTCTAAGGCCTAGCCAGTGAACTGCCACCTTTACATCCTCTCTTCCCTGCTGCCCAGATGAGAACGAAGACAGAAAATACTGCTGTCTTTTCCAAAGTGTAAAATTATATACAAGTTCAACTTGATATGAAACCACAAATTTTTCCAAAGCAACCAGAAGTTCTAAACATGACCTGACCCTTACCATATCAAAATGACGTTAGGGAAAGTAACTGAAGGAGTAGCTTTAAAGGAAAAAAAGAGTGACTTTTGTGCCATGTTATTTTTCATTTATTTTTGTTATGTTTAAGTAGTTATATAAACAGGTTTCAGTTCAGCATTATGATTATGAGTCAGATTATGAGTGCAATTCAGCTTGATCTATATCACCCCTCCGATCATTCTCACCTATCTCTTCCAACCCATCTATCCTTTCAGTTTATCTGGTGCTATGCTTTTAATGTTGCCCATGCCCTGCACATATCCTGGTGTTAAAGATCCTTTATAAAGAAATGGTTCTGTCTACAACCAAAATTATGATAACAAGTTTCTCTATTTCCCAAGATCTGTCCAATATCAAAGGAATGTCTAGATTTTAAAAAACAATTTATGGTTATGATATATAAAACAACAAATCTTTAAGAAGTTTAGAGTACTTGGTCCAGTTATATGCTAAAAGTGAACCACTTTCATCCCATTTTCCTCATTTGTTTGCAAGACTAATGTAACAGAGGGCTAACTTTTTCAAACATCTTGATCAACATATATTACTTTGTAATGGACATAGTTTTAAAATATTCTACTATTTAAGAGAAAGCTTTCAAAGTAACTTCTAAGTTTCCAACTGCTGCTGTGAACCTTCATGTGGTTGTATTGACATAAGTAGAAATCCAAGTAATGGTAGCTTATATCTGTAATCTTGGTTACTCAGGAGGCTGATGTCTAAGGACTGTGGTTCAAAGCCAGCCCAAGCAGCAAAGTACCTGAGACTCTTATCTCCAACTAACCACCAAAGAGCTGCAAATAGAGCTGCGGTTCAAATGGCAGAGCACTAGCCTTAAGTAGAAAAGCTAAATACCATGTTGGAAATTAACAATGTTGGAGAAAATGAGGGAGGAGGGGACACTGTTCAAAAAAATATTCTTATTACCTAACTTATGTAACTGTCACCCCTCTGCACATCACCTTCACAATCACTTTTTAAAGCTGACTTGCAGTACTCAGGCTCAGAATTCAAGCCTTAGTACTGGAAGAAGAAATAGAGTAAAATAAAATTGAAAAAAATCCAACAAAAATAAAGGAGAAGAGTAACAGATGTTAAGAGAGATTAGGACAGGATAAATTTCACTAAAATACAATGTGTGCATGTATGCAAATATCACAATAAGACCTCTTCATGCAGCTAATTCTTGCTAATACTATTCTTTTAAGTACAAAAAAACCAGGTGACTGGCCACATTCCTTCTTCTTTTCTACTTCTGATCTATCTTTTCCATCCATCAATTTGCTACTATGTACTGCAAAACATCCACTGGGGACTCCACAGCTGCCATCCCAGGTACCATGATCTCATCTACACTAAGCAACAGCCTCACCACACCCTGCCAGGTCCTCTCTGGCTCTGCGTTCATTCTCTTACACACCATCCCTGACATCTCAGAGCACACACGAGCCTGTGGCTTTCCCACTAAAAGCCTTCAGATAATGGCTATTCTCTTGGAATTATCACAAAATCCTCAACTCTTTGTTTTGTATCCGTGTTACATTTTAACGGAGCTATAGGTTTGAAGGAAACTAACAATATGTTTGCCTCCATAGAAATTATTGTGGCATCAACAGTAGCAATTATTATCATTATTAATACCAAGAGCCAAAGTCCTGGCAGAAAATAGAGTGAATATTCAAATTGGATATTTTGATAAGGATCTCTTTTCAGAAACAGGAAAGGTAGCTTGAGGTACAAAGACACTGAAGATATTGAGCCACACGTGGGCCAACAACAGACCTGTTACCACCCCAAGCACTGTTGTGGGGAGCCAAGGGAAGAAGTAAGTACTCTTCACTTTGCCTTCTCCTTCCAATCTCTTGGCTGAAGCGAGGAACACACAAGGGAGCATCCACCATCATTGACTTAGTCATGGAGGTTTCCGCATTCCAGACCGCAGACCATGATGAACGATGCAGAGTGCTTACCTGCAGAAAATGTGAGACACCTGGTCAAATCAGCAGCAGCAGCACCATGACTAACTCCATCGAAGACTGACTGGCTGTGTGCCCAAACCCAATTATACAAGAGCTAACAGAATCTGGACAATACACAAAATCCTTAACTCTTACAAGAGTCTAGATGGCCTATCCAGCTTCATAATGCAGCCTTCTACTTCCTTCTCAGAGCTCCACATTGACCTCTCCATGTTCTTCACACATTCATGCCCCTACCCACCTCAGGACCTTTGTACATGTCCCACAGCAGAAAAGCATTTCAACCTAGTTTCTTTGCCTAGGTAATCTCAATGTTTCCTTTGAATCACAGCTCAAATTTGCTTTCTTTGAGAGTTCTTGTCTGACCCACAGACAAATACAAGTACTTTTTTTTTTTTTTTTTTGGCCAGTCCTGGGCCTTGGACTCAGTGCCTGAGCACCTTCCCTGGCTTCTTCCCGCTCAAGGCTAGCACTCTGCCAACTGAGCCACAGCGCCCCTTCTGGCCGTTTTCCATATATGTGGTGCTGGGGGATCGAACTGAGAGCGTCATGTGTAGGAGGCAAGCACTCTTGCCACTAGGCCATATTCCCAGCCCAAATACAAGTACTTCTATAACAAGTCGTCCTGGTGAGGTACTTATATTATCTCATATATTTTCCTTTACCACCTATGACGTGTAATGATGAATGTCAATAGTTATTTATTTAATATCCAGCTTTATCATGAGGTAAATTTTGGAGGGTGAAAAGTTCTGTTTGTTCATCACCTTATCCTGTCACCTCCCTCGGGGGTAAGTAACTAGTAATTATTCAATAAGTGTTTCTTTAGATGAGCAAATGAATAGATGAACAGAAACAAGGAAAAGGAAACCTTTTTCTCATTACTGCTTTTGTTCAAATGTCTAGACATTTACTTCTTAACTTTATTACCCTCTGATTGTGAAGGTATAATTTGGAACTATGGCTCCAATTTCGTCCTTTTGAGAGATAATGTACCTATTTATCAAATTAAATTGTTATGAATGATGGCTTGACAGTTTCATGAGTTATACAATATCAAGTAAAATTGACAGTCTCAATAGTACTTCTGGGGCAAGAATTAGATTAGAGGGTCAAAAAAAAAAGACTATTATGAATACTCTCCAGGAATGAGATATCACCTCTGGGTATTATACAGTGGAAACATTTTCAGTTACTTTCAACTTTACTTTTTTAAAACTATTCCAGTCAAGTATGTCAAATATAAATACGTAGTAAGGTTCTAAATCACAACCCAAGTTGGAGACAGCTGGGAAAGAAGTGAGGAACAGTGTTAGAAATGCAGTCAAGTTCACTAGCCAGCTCAAGACCAAAGCAAACACATGAATCACTCAGAATGACTACCTTCCAACTCCACCTCTGATCAGCTGATCAGCTAGCCTGCCACCTAGACATTCCTGAAGCTTCGGGACCATTTATAGCGACACACATCTGCAATCTCAGCAGCCAGGAGGGAGAGACAGGAGGATCATATTGAAGGCTAGCACCAACTACATGGTGAGACTCTATCTCAAAAAGATTGAGGAGAAGGCCGGACTACAGGTGGGACCAAACTTTAATTCTAGCTACTCAAGGGGCAGATACAGGAGTATCATCTGAGGTCAGCACAAGCACAAGCACTAAGACCTCATCTGAAAAAAAAAAAACAAAAACGAAAGCAAAGGACTTGGGGTAGAGCTCAAGTAGTAGAGTACTTGGGAGTAAGAGGAAAGCTCTGTGTTCAAACTCTATCTTCCCACTCCCTCACCCCACCCCAACTTCAAAAAATTTCAGACAAAAAGTCATAAAGGCCAGCACAGTGAGCATTAAATTACTTCCTTTCCAAAGAAACAAAACATAACCAATCCATTTGGGAATTTCTTCTCACCCTTCTCCTTCACCCTCATCCTCAGTCCCCCCCCAAAGGGCCTATCTTTGAATCTACTGTCCATAAAGTAACAATTTCAGGGTGGGGGGTCAGACTCTTGAAATAAAAGTGAGTCATTTCTTTAACTTGGCGTAAAGGCTTGTTGTATACAAACCTTTAGGCTACAATTGAACTCATTTAATTTTCCCCATAATTTACCATTCTAACATAGTAAAAATGATTATTTATTGTTGCACAAATAAAGACAAATTTCACTGTGATTTGACATAGAAACCAAAGTAAACATTTCACGCACATCTGTAAATAAGGACTCTTACCTAGCAGGGTCAGGAAGTCTTTTGACTCATATCCCCTAGAAGCAAATACATTCATTTTGAACCTCTTGACCCTGCCTCCAGTGTGTTTATTACAGGACTGGAGTAAGGGCCAGTCCTCTGAACCAGGAACTTGCATATAAATGTGTTCTGTTGCTGCTAGAGGGACAAGATGATAATATGTTCATAGAAAAAATGGTGACTATTTTTTCCTAGTACTGGCAAATGAACCCGGTGCTTCGGATATGCTATGTAAGTGTGCTCTACCACATTAGCCATGCACTCTATCCCTGTTTTTACTTAAGATTTATTTTTTGTTGCTGTTGTTTGTTTGTTTATTTTAGAAAGGATCTCCCTAACTTTTGACTGAAACTTATGAGAGCCTCCTGTCTCAGCCTCCCAAGTAGCTGGGACTACATGTGTGGGTTACCAGGTCCAATCAGGAATAGTAATTATTAATAGGCAACATAATAAAGCTATAGTATATGATTCTTAATTGGTAGGTATCAGGGAAGAAGGACAGACAAACAGTAGAATAAGACTAGCTGAAATAAGGTGTGAAATGATTATGTAGCCCAAGATAATTGTGAAAGACAGGATCAAGTCTTGAGGACCAATTATACTCCAAAGGAATAAAAGAATATTCAGGTTAAATATTTATAAATATTTATTAAAATATTTTGGAAGCCAGGCACCATTGGCTCAAGCCTATAATCGTAGCTACTCAGGAGGCCAAGATCTGAGGATCATGGTTCAAAGCCAGCCCAAGCAAGAAAGTCTGTGAGACTCTTATCTCCAATTAACCACCAGAAAACTGGAAGTGGAGCTGTGGCCCAAGTGGCAGAATGCTAGCCTTGAGCTGAAGAGCTCAGAGACAATGCTTAAGCCCAGAAATCAAGCAAGCCCCATGACTGATAAAAAAAAAAAGTTTTTTGAAATGAACCCTCCTGTGATTTACCAAAAGGGAAAAGATAGATCCCCAAAATACTAAAAAATGTTAGACCAAATTAGGAAATAATAGATTCATGAACAGAAATTAATGTGTTCCTGAATCATTGCTAAGTCACTAACAATATAATGGCAGTTATTCTCATTTTTTTCCTTTGACAAAGTTTTGCTAACTTATCCCACAAAGTTTCTGAATAATAAAATGTAAGTTAGATAACAGAATTTTCTAGATTGCAACTGGTAAACTGGATAGACTGATTTGTAGAAAGAAGGTAGGAAGATGACAGATGATGGATAAGACAGATGACAGATAGACAAGCTGAGAAGTGAACTCATGTATTCTGCATTTGGTTTCAGCAGCTATAAAGCTATTCAGAAGAAAACCAGTGATAGCTGATCAACTCTAATTGCCCAGCTAAGTGCAGACACAGCTGGCAAAGGTGGCTCTTACACCTCACAAGCTGACAAGCAAGGCCCTTGGAGGAAGTCCCATGGCCCCAGTGCTGAGCTATGAGGAGCACTGTGTTCATTTTCAAGTTGTGAGCCAACACAGAAGACATCATCAGAACAGCCATCTCCAGGTAACAGAAATATGTCACCAAGGTGTGGGGTGAGGTATCCCTAGAAACCAACTCAGCACTGTTTTTTTTCTCTCATAAAATATTCTTCCTTTTATCCTTTGTCTCACTATTTTGATGTTCCCTTTCCCTTCCCTAATTCAGAAAACATATACACAGGCAAATCAATGCAACAGCAATACTTACAAAGCAACATGTTGGAAATTAACCGTACAGCTCGGGGGGAGGGAGGGAGGGAAGGAGAGGGAGGCAGGGAGAGAAAGTAGAGGGAAAATGAGGGAGGAGGTAACAAGTTTAACAAGAACTGTACTCATTACCTTACGTAGGTAACTGTAGCCCCTCTCTGCATCACCTTGACAATAAAATTAAATTTTAAAAGTATTCTTTCCTTTTTTTACATTATTCATATGTGATACCTTGATTTGTGTCCCCTCAAAAAAAATACAGAGTACCAACTCCAGGTCCTACCCACCTTGGCTCTAATCCAACCTTGCTTAGACAGAACCTTGAACACAGGCCTGCCAGGGCCACGCTCAGTGGAAGACAAGGCAGACACTCCTGTCAATCAGCAACAGGTCAGGGAGCACCACAGAAACTTCCTTGCCAGCCAACTACCTGAAGCACAGAGGGAGAAGAGGTCAGATTCTCCTCACAGCCCTTGGGAGGAGCCAACCTTGCTCATATCTACCTTTCCAAACCACTGCTGGCCTCCAACCTGAAGGTGGACGATTCTGCTGTCTAAGAGATGCAGCCCTCCTCGCCGCCATCCTCATTGTCATGTCCTGTTCCCGACATCCTCTTGCCAGAGATGAAACTTCAAATGACACTGGAAGCCCCATCAGTCATTAGTGAGCACCCAAGGCCACAGGGAGCATCCAGGATCACTTTGCCTCTGCAGCCATGTAAGATGTTCCCATGTCTTGGTTCTTCCCACCCCATGTACTTTCGTGGCATGCCCTCCATCTTTAGCAGGTTGGCAGAAAACTGTCCTGAAAATGGCAATTCCATAAAGTTAGGTGTGATTCTGGGATAGGTGAGCCCCAAGGGCTCAATAAACAAGTAGGAACAGGTGTTGCAAATTAGGGACGGAACATGGCAATAGAGAAAGAGGGCATCGTGTTGCCAGACTGATATTTCCTACCCAAAGCCCTGACTGAGCCCAAGACACCAGTACACCTGCTGCACAAACAGCATTTTGATATGATTTAATATACTCCATAATGAGTTCAAAAGTGCAGCATGCACATAACTTCATTCTAAGGCCTGTTCATTAGAGCAATCTTCTAATGAGGGATAATAGGCTGCCTCTCCCAGATTGCACTTACAAAGGGACAAGCAGCCCACATTGTGCCCTCTCTCCTTCAGGGTAGAGCCTCTGACAGGCCAGCTGAGCAGGAATGGTACCCCCATCCCACAGAAGCCTAGCCCCTGAGTGCAGAGTAGACACTGGTAGCTCTGTAAAGCTCGGGAGCTCCAACTAGTGCCCTCAGAACACTGCCATCTCTGAACCCAAAAATCAACCTGTTTGCCAAAGAAGCAGAAAGAAAAAAAAAGTAGAATCATGACCTGAGGAGAAAAGATTCCATGACATTATCATTAAGATAATTTATTGTCAAATTGGTGTTCAGATGGATTACAGTTTTGTTTTTTTTTTTTTGCCAGTCCTGGGCCTTGGACTCAGTGCCTGAGCACTGTCCCTGGCTTCCTTTTGCTCAAGGCTAGCACTCTGCCACTTGAGCCACAGCGCCACTTCTGGCCGTTTTCTGTATATGTGGTGCTGGGGAATCGAACCCAGGGCCTCATGTATACGAGGCAAGCTCTCTTGCCACTAAGCCATATCCCCAGCCACGGGTTACAGTTTCATACGTAAGGCAAACTTGTTACCTCCTCCCTCGTTTTTCTCCCACCTTCCCTCCTCCCCAATTCCTTCCTCCCCCCTGAGTTGTACAGTCGGTTTACGGCATATTGCATATTGTCTTGCAAGTATTGCTGGTGCATTGGTTTGCTTTTTACCCTTTGTCTCTCCATTTTGATGTCCCCCTTCCCTAGTTCTGATAAACATATATAGCATACCAGGGTACTAAAGTAAGTTACAATGACATCAGGGGTAAAACCATAGGGAAGAAAAAAAAGCATAATTTCATATAGTACATTAAAAATAACAGGGCTGGGAATATGGCCTAGTGGCAAGAGTGCTTGCCTCCTACACATGAAGCTCTTGGTTCGATTCCCCAGCACCACATATATGGAAATCGGCCAGAAGGGGCGCTGTGGCTCAGGTGGCAGAGTGCTATCCTTGAACGGGAAGAAGCCAGGGATGGTGCTCAGGCCCTGAGTTCACCAAGGCCCAGGACGACCAAAAAAAAAAAAAAAAAACCAACAAAAATGATGCACCACTTATTTCCAAAACTTGGAATTCATTTTGCTTAGCATCATCTTATGTGTTCATATGTACTAGCTATTTAGCTATTGTGATTTTTTCTTTTCTTTTCTTTTTTGAATAATTATTTATTGTCAAAGTGATGTACAGAGGGATTACAGTTTCATACATAAGGCAAGGGGTACATTTCTTGTACAATTTTTTACCTCCTCCCCCATTTCACCCCTCCCCCCTCCTCCCTCCCCATTTCCCTCTTCCCCCATGAGTTGTTCAGTTGGTTTACACCACATGGTTTTGTAAGTATTGCTCTTGGAGTCGTTTGTCTTTTTATCCTGTCTCTCGATTTTGATAGTCCCTTTCCCTTCCCTAGTTCTAATACCAATATATACAGTATCCAGGGTACTCAGATGAGATACAATGATGGTGCAGGGATAAACACAGGAAGGGAATACAAGAGGATCATCAACAACAACAAAAAAGCTATGGTTTCACATGGCATGTTGAAAATAATTACAACAGTGACATAACATTAGCTTCCATAACATGGAGTTCATTTCACTTAACATCATCTCATGTGTTCAAAGAGGCATAGCTATTGGGCTCTTGTGATCTTCTGCTGTGACTAGCCTAAACCTGTACTAATTATTCCCTATGCAGGAAACCATAGAGTCCATGTTTCTTTGGGTCTGGCTCATTTCACTTAGCATGATTGAACTCCAGGTTTCATGCTCACTAGGCAAGTTCTCTACCACATGAGCCACACTGCCAGTGCTCTTGATTTTAGTTTCTTTTCCATATAGGGTTTCATGCCAAATTGGCTCAGGCCAACCTTGAACAGCAATCTTCCTACACCCCCCCCCCATTTCCTGAGTAACTAAACTTACAGACATGACCCGCCATGTCTAGCCATGGAATACTTGTTTTGTGTGCTTTAGCAATGCTGTCAATCTGTTCAGCCATCCATTAGTAACTACTCAATACCAAGCATCATACAAGATACCAAATCAAGGTCATGAACAAGATGGACACTGTTGCTGTCCATGGAAATACAGCAATGGGTAAGACTTCAGGCAGCCAGAGGCAGGCAGATTCCTGTTCTCACTTTTCTCATTTCTTAGCTAGGTTGAGCCTGGGGAGGGAGGTCACGTGACCTCTCTGAACATTTTCTTTTGTACAAAGCAGTAATATCCTGTATCACGTTTTGTAAAGTTTCTAGTACATACAAATCATTTGAAAACAGTAGCTATAATTATGTGTAAATTATTACATATAAATAATAGGAATGTATATGCTGATGCATGTGTCCTTCTGAATTTATTTTGGCTTGGAATTCTGCCTCTTAGTTCAGCAGTACTAGGGTTTAAATAAGGACCTTATACTTATTAGGCAAATCTTCTATCAGTTGAGCCATGGCCCTTCTTTAGCGTAATTATTTTTAGATAGGATCTCATGCCTTTTGCCCAAGGTTGGCCGCAATGCTACCTACACCTTGTAGCTGGGCTTACAAGTTTGTATATCTGCTTGTTTATTAAGATGCAGTCTCCCCAGCCTTTTGCCCTGCAGTCACAATCTGTCACCCAAGTAGCTAGTATTATAGGCATATGCCATCATGCCTAGCTGAGGTAAACTCTGTGTGTGTGTATGCATGTGTTCATACATGTGGGTGCCTGTCTTGAGGCTTGGACTCAGGGCCTGGGTACTGTTCTTGAGATTTTTTGCTCAAGGCTGACACTCTACCAGTTGAGCCACAACTCCACTTCTGGCTGTTTGGTGGTTAACTGGAAATAAGTCTCATGGACCTTCTTGTCCAGGCTGGCTTTGAACAATGATCCTCATATCTCAGCCTCCTGGATAGCTAGTATTGTAGGTATGAGCCATAGAGAAGAGGAAAACATTGTTAGGGGCAGAAATGGTATCTTCTTTTACCATTGTGCCTTGTACTGTTTATAGGACACAAATGGCTATCAACTTCCCAAACCTGTAACTTAGACCATCTGTGAGAAAATGTCAGAAAAGTCACATAAGAATTACAGGTTCTCAGAACTAATAGATTGACATGGCAGCAAGATTCGTACACAGATGGTGATCATGATTGGGCAGATTGCTCCATTCACAACAGAACGCTTAAATGTTTGTGCTTCCCTTCCTTGATGAAGGCCAGCCCCAAACGAAAGTCACATTCTCTGGTCTCAGAAGCAACTGATGTCTCAGCATTGTGTAAGCTTATATAGCATCCATATATTCCTATACAATGCTACCGTTAGAAAGCTACGGAGATCTATCTGTTTCTGAACCATGTGAAATATTTTTTTCTATCCTGAAAAATTGCTCTCTCAGAAAACCAAAGCTTTCCTGAAAATCAAATGTTCTTCAGGACAAAACTCATTTACCTTCCAAACAGAGTAGATTTTCTTCCTCATCAATGAGAGATAAGGCCTGCTGTTTCTAACCACTGAGGTATACCTGAGTGGGTTCTAGAATGTTCTCATTCACTGCTTTCTTATTTTCCAATACTGTCATGAATATCCATTTCATAATAGAATTAAATAGCTATGTGAAATCCATTTTTCCATGTTTCATCCCCTCAAAAATTACAGAGATGTCTTATTAAAATAGCCATAAATTACTCTGCAATTTAGCAAGTTCCTTCTTTGCTCAAAAACTGAGCATTTAATGATAAAGGGAAGGTTGTATGTGACAGGGGAAACAAAAAAAATCATTAGATGTTTTCAAGATAGTCATTGGACGAGTCACAGGCATGGCTCAAGTGGTAAAGTGCCAACCCCAAGCAAAAAATAAAGCCTCGATACAAAGAAAGGTTGAAGATAGTCACTGGACATAAAAGAGGTTGCCACATATGTCTTCAGCTCTGTGAGAATCCATAGGTGCTTCCAAAAGAGCTGGCGAGGCAGGTAACCATTTCCTTGGAAATCTACCCTCCAAGATATGGCTACTATTCCTAAACTGTGCTTCACTTGGTGGTCTCTGCTGCCCTCCACATCCTCCTGTGATTCTCCACTAGGAAAACCCAACCTTCCCAGATTTCATCCACCTCTTCCCACTCCTCCACTTGCTTGTCTAGCCTTCCATATTCTTGCTCTCAGAGGTAGACCTGACAAGGATGGCCAATTCAGATGGCCAACTGCTTATTTTAAATGATTTATTCTGTTGGAGATGATTACAATGGATGACACCTTGGCCTTCCAGCTCTGATTCTAACTATTTATCCATCAAAGAAGGATGGAGAAATCTTCAATTCACAAACCCCAAAATTATGACCAGTAGTAAAATAATTTAGCCTCAGTTCCAGGCAGGAAGGCTGGTTTAGCTAGACCTTTCCAAAACGAAAAGATGGATTTATTTTTTATCAAGAACTGTGATAAATTGGGGAGATGAAGAACAATACTAGATGAGCATCTTTATCTTAGTGCAAATTATCCATCACCTCTGAGGTTTGAATAAAAGGAAAAGCAAGCCTCAGAAAGCAATTAAGACAGCTTAATATGGGCTGAGAAGATTTTTGCTTTGAGCAATATTACAGCTTGGATAGTAAAGGACAGGAAGAACAATTTCATCTTACTGCGTCTGAAGCCAGATCTGCATGTGGATCTGAACACTGGTCATTTGTATTTGGCTAATTCACCAGTTGCCACTAGGAAATGACCCTGGGGGCTGTTTTCTGGGAAGACATGGGGGAAGGGAGGGAAAGGACAGTCTGTGTCCTCTCACCTCATTGTTCAGAGCTCATTTGCATAGCGCTCTGAGGAAGAAGTCTTTTCTGTCATTTGGTACATTGCCACCAAATTTCAAGTGACATGATGCATGGTAGATTTATGCACCATGAAGCAGATACTACAGGGCTTTGGCATATTTGTGTTTCATGTCTAGTTAAACAATACACAGGGGCTGTCACACTAACAAGGTTTATAATGATTGACTTGTTCAGCCGTATCGAGACCTTTACTTCAATAGAGCAGAAGCCTCAATAAACAGGAAATTTCTGTTTGAACAGATGTCTATCGAGAAGGGCGGGACCCTGGTTCTGCCTGACTGGGTACAAAGGGAATCTCCACCATTCCCTCCAGATACACACCCCTCCCCAAAAGCACAGGGCACGGTTCCACTGTGGAGAATTGGCGGGATCATTCAATCACTGGCATCCTGCTCTTAGAAAAATACAGTCCTCTAAAATGGTGTTAAGTTCTCCAAAAAGAATTATCAGGTCTCATCAGGTCTCATACAATATTTCACTGTGCTCATTTTGAAACATGAATTCATAATTTTTTAAAAATGCAGGCATCATCCGTGTACAAAAGAAGCAGTTTTACCTCTGTGATTGGAGAGACACTTACGTCCCTGGATCTCCATCTCCTCACCTATAAAGTAGGAATAATAAAACACACTGAATGAGGTTGTCAGAAGAGTTGAATGAGAAAATCTTTAAATGCCTAGCCTATGCTTGTTGTCTGGTAGGTGTTATATGTGTATGAAGACACACCCAGGTGATAAATATGTCCCAAGTCCACCTGACCTCACCTTCAGCAGGTAAGTTCTTATTATCTAGGACAGAACTAAGAAAACTGAGAGCAGTGAGGAGCCAAGCAGTATGGGGCAGAGAAAGAAGAGAAAGCCTTCCTGTCTTCACTAGGCCAGTGAGCCTGAGAGAGGTGGCGGGTAAGGCCCCTGGCGGGGACTGCTTCCCTGCAAACACATGAGGAAATTTAAAGATGATAGTTGATTGTTTCTCGGTGCTGGCGCCTCACACCTATAATCCTAGCTACTCAGGAAACCCAGATCTAAGGATCACGGTTTGAAGCCAGCCTGGGCAGAAAGTTCATGAAACACCAATTAACCTGCAAAAAGCTGAAAGTAAAGCTGTGGCTCAAGTGGTAGAGCACCCTTCAGTGAAGAAGCTAAACTACAGCAGCACCCAGGCTCTGAGTTCAATCTCCAGTAGTGGTCGGGGGGGAGGGGAGGGAAAGCTAATTCTTATCTCATAATCAAAATATATAGATAAGCAATGAATAGAGTTGCTCAAAGAATGAAAAAAAGAATCACCTTTACATCATCTCCCAACAAGCAGCCCAAGATTTTTTTTGTGGGAGTGGGAGAAAGGATCAAGACAAGTTCCCACGATGTAGGACAGGTATTCTTGTACTTGCAGCCCTGCCTCAACCTCCAGAGTGCTACGATTATAGGCCACTATGCCTGGCCTGGTCCATGGGAACTTTATGGAGCATTTATAAACTCAGAATTTATTAACAGACTCATACCATCTGCTAAGGGTTGGAAGTCAGGCAGCATCTTTACCTTCCTAGAGCCCACAGTCTAGTGGGGAGACAGAGGAGCAAATTATCATGTCAATGAAGGCAAGCCTGTGGCAAGTGCTATGATGGAAAAGTTGAGAATACTAGGAGAGTGTTTATGTCATTCCTCAAACCTGAAATGTGTGTAGGAATTAACCTGGTAGAGCTGAAAGAACAGGGCTCTGGGCAGAAGGAAAAGCATGAGGGAAGCCATGGGGTCTCAGCACAGCAGAGCACTTGAGGCATTCTCAGGACTGAAAAGGGGGCCTCAGTAGCTGGACGATCATAAGCCAAGAGAAGACTGGCAAGAATCAGCAGAAACTAGATCAGGCAGGGGTTTATTGGTTGTATTATTTACTTGGTGTTTTAGCTTAAATGCAATGAGAAACAAAGACTTAATCAAATTTGTTACTTTAAAATATTATTCTGACTGCAGTACGCTGAAGGAATCCAAAGCAATAAAAACATGGATGTAAAAAGAGTCATCAAAAAGCTACTGCAGCTGTGCCCACAGGAAGTGAAGCTGGCTCACATTAGGATGTAGACATGGATTGATTATATATTTTGAAGGAGAATTGACAAGCTTGGTATTCAAACAGCCATGAGTACCATCTATCAGTGGAATATACCAGTATCAGAGCCCACTAGAGGAAATGGGAGTGGTGGGAAAAGACCTTAATTTTGGACTATATCTTCAGTGCCAAGGTAAATGCATCTACAAGTTATCCATATATTAATGTCTAGTGCTCAAAGGTGAAGTTGGAACCAGAGGTATAAAGACACAGGCATTCGCTGAAAGCAAAGCCACCAGAGTGACTGAGACATGTAACCAGAAAAAAAGGAGCTCACTCAATTTCCAAAGAGATCAAGCAGACTGGAAAGGAGCAACCATAGTGCTTGGTTTCAGACAAAGTAAGAAGGAGATGGCATTTCCTTAATGTGGAAATGCTAACGAGAGTGTGGTGGGAAGGGAAGCGGGGAACCTAGACTGGCACGGCCATGCAGGAAAGCATGAGGGAGGCTCTGGAAGAGAACTCAAAATAGAACTATGACATGGTTCATCAACCCTTCATCCAGTGATAGAGACAAAAAAGATGACATTGCCACTTCATTGACCATGGAAGGGCAGACATATCTTCCTGAAGCATTATTTACAATAGCCAATAAAGATCTGGAAATAGAATTAGCCTCCATGTCCCTCATATACACATACATATACACACAGTCAGTGATGTATTACTCAACCTGTGCAAAGGAAATGTGGCTATTGGTGACAACATGGATGGACTGAGAGGATAATCTAGTAGGTGAAATGAATCAGACACAAAGAAAAACACTGACCTGATCTCACATGTGGGATTTTTTTTCAAATTTTTATTATCAAACTGATGTACAGAGAGGTTACAGTTTCATATGTTAGGCATTGGATACATTTCTTGTACTGTTTGTTACCTTGTCCCTCATGCCCCCATCCCTCCCCCCCTTTCCCTCCCCCCCCCCAGGTGTTCAGTTCACTTACACCAAACAGTTTTGCAAGTATTGCTTTTGTAGTTATTTCTCCTTTTTTACCCTGTGTCTCTCAAATTTGGTATTCCCTTTGAATTTCCTACTTCCAATACCAGTAAACACGGTTTCCAATATACTCAGATAAGATTACAGAGATAGTGTAGGTACAACCATAGGAAGGTGATACAAGAACATCATCAATAATAGAAACTACACATACACATAGGACGTTGAAAGTAGTTACAACTGTGATATAACAATCGTTTCCATAACATGGAGTTCATTTCACTTAGCATCATCTTATGGGTATCATCATAAGGGTATAGCTATTGGGCCTTGTGATGCTCTGCTATGACTTGCCTAAACCTGTACTAATTATTCCCAACAAGGGAGACCATAGAGTCCATGTTTCTTTGGGTCTGGCTCACTTCACTTAGTATAACTTTTTCCAAGTCCTTCCATTTCCTTACAAATGGAACAATGTCATTCTTTCTGATAGAGGCATAAAATTCCATTGTGTGTATGTACCACATTTTCCTGATCCATTCATCTATGGAGGGGCATCTGGGTTGGTTCCAGATTCTCGCTATGACAAATTGTGCTGCGATGAACATTGTTGTGCTGGTGGCATTACTGTGATTTTGTTTGTGGGCTTTTGGATAGATACCCAACAGTGGGGCTGCTGGGTCATAGGGGAGTTCTATATTGAGCCTTCTGAGGAATCTCCATACTGCTTGCCAGAGTGGCTGAACCAGTTTACATTCCCACCAACAATGAAGTAGGGTTCCCTTTTGGCCACATCCCCTCCAACAATTGTTATTATTAGTTTTCTTGATATATGACATTCTTGCTGGGGTGAGATGGAATCTCAATGTTGTTTTGATTTGCATTTCCTTTATGGCCAGTGATGTAGAGCATTTTTTCATATGCCTATTGGCCATTCTCATTTCCTCATCAGAGAAGTTTCTTTGTAAGTCTTTAGCCCACTTGATGAGGGGGCTATTGGTTCTTTGCGGTTTTGTTTTGGAAGAAGGTAATTTTTTTAGTTCTGCATATATTTTAGAGATGAGGCCTTTGTCTGTTGAATGTCCAGTAAAGATCTTCTCCCAGTCTGTGGGCTTTCTGTTTATCTTGAGAGCTATGTCCTTTGCCGTGCAGAAGCTCTGCAGTTTGATGCAGTCCCATTTGTCCAACCTTTCTTTGATTTGTAGCCTTTCTGGGTCTTTGTTAAGGAAGTTCTGTCCTGTGCCAAGGAGCCCAAGTGTTTCTCCTACTCCTTCCTTTAGTGTTTTCAGGGTGCCTGTTTTGATTTCAAGGTCTTTAATCCATTTGGAATTGATTTTGGTGCAGGGTGATATATAAGGATCTAGTTTTAGTTTGTTGCATGTGTTGAGCCAGTTTTGCCAGCACCACTTCACATGTGGGATTTTTTTTATTCAGTGCTGGGAGAGTCAAACCCTGAGTCAAACCCCAGCTACATTCCCAGCTCCCAGAAACTTCTAGGGGAAAAAAAGAGCTAAGATACACAGATAAAACTGTGGTTATTGTGGTAGGTAGGGAAGAAAATTATAGGAAGACATAGCAAAAGGAGACCAAATAGCAGACACACATGGACAAGTTAGAGACCTCAGGTCCAGCATGAGAACTGAATTGCTAATACTTGCCTTGTAGGAGGGATTTTTGTGAAACGGATTTTAGCTCATCTGAAGTACACAGCTATGACTTCAGCCAACCTGAAATCTTTTCAAGTCTCAGAACTGCCTCTGAGCCCAGTGTGGGGATGAACATCTGTAATCCCAGCATTAGTACATGGGGGCAGGAAGAGAAAAACATTGACACAGACCTGGGCCACATAACAAGTGCCAGTAGTACTGGGACTACATAGCAATGTATCCTATTGTACATAGCATCTCAAAAATCGCACAACTCATATTCATCTCCATCCTTGCTGCTGCTCCAGTGTTGTTTGATCCTACAGCAACTCATGTTGATGTGTGGTTCTCATACTGCAATGTTGGACTGGAGAACTTCACAGGAAGGACTTGGGTCCTGGGAACACAGTTCTCATGAGTGGGTTAAAGCACACCTGATGGCTTCACTGGCTTGGGGGATAGACATTCCCCATGTAGGCTGAAGCCCACTTGCCCTCCCACCTTTCTGTCATACTTGAGAAAGTAGAATGATGCCTTCACCAAGTGAGGCTGCCTAGCTTTCGGCTTCTCATTGGCCATATCTGTAAGTTGAAAGGTTTTTATTTTTATTTTTATTTTTTAGTTTATACATTACCTAGTCTCAGGTATCAGACTAAGAAATCCTCATCTCTCCTCACAAAGCCACGTAACAGAGGAAGCAGGAAGATCACTGTTGTTACAAGCACCCCATGAAAATGTCAGAATTAGGTCATGGGAGTCAACAGCAATGCAAGGGCTAAGGTCTTCAAAGTTATTTCATACTCCAAAATACCAGGAGACATTGCTCCACACTCTTGCTGAACTTGTCTGTGAGTCATGGTGGAAGGTTTTCATTCTTGGGACTGCAGCCTACAGGCAAGAAGCACCCCTCTTTGTGTGACAGGACAGGGAAAGAGGCGGCAAGTGTGTTTTCTGTCACTGGCTATGATTGCAGATCCCTGTGGATGCTGGTGAGAAAAGAATCTCAGGCAGTGAGAAGAGGTGGGTGTCACAGCTTCCACCATGTGAGAAAACCACAGACAGACAGCAGTCAGAGAGAACAGAATGCAAGAGAACATGAAATGCTTAGGGTTTCAGGTATATCTACAAATTATAACCAGTTGGGAACCTTCAGGGATGTTCTATGGGCCAACCTCTCAGGGAAATGCTCTTTTTTTTTTTTTTACTTATTTATTGTCAAAGTGATGTACAGAGAGGTTAGTTTCATACGTTAGGCCTTGGGTACATTTCTTGTACTGTTTGTTACCTCCTTATCTGGCCCTGAGTTCCTTACTCAAAATTCAGTGCAGTGGTGGCTTTTCCAGGCATGGTGAGACGCCACTGGGAACACTGGTGTCTGGGTTCCTTACACCCTTGCTGGCTACTAAGGGTGCTGTACAGTGTGCTGAGCACCCTCACGGAGTACAGTGTACACTTAAGAGTTCAGAAGCAGCGATGGCTGGGGCAGCTTCAGGTGGCATAGGCCATATCCTGGGGGTATTTGGAGAGAAAACCATAAAAAAAATCATTCAAATTCTACATATTTCATCCTTGTGACTGTTATAATTGATAAAGTGCTGTAGATCAACACCCTCCACTGGTAGAAACTCATTGGTAGTAGTTCTAAGTGTGGACATAGGAGCTCACCAAACCAAGCAACACCCTGTGGGGATCTATCTTTGGTCTGGCCACAGCTACAAAGGGGAGCATATGGCTACTCCATGTCCTGTACTGAGCAGAGCAGTAGCAAGCTGACAGGAGAGAATGGGGCAGAAACCCAAGCAGCAGGGTTAGAGATGGATAACCAGCTCCCGCTGCCCTTCCACTGGGGGTCCCAGGTACTGGGGACCACCATTCTCTCCAACCATGCTACTACTTATGAGCATGAACATAGTGGCAAGGGCTGTATTCAGCCCATCCCCCTCCCAGGAGCAGAAAATTGTTTTGTAAAGTGTGTGCAAATATGTATCCATGGCTGCATGACAAAGAGATCTGCTACTGTCTAACTGCCTATTTCTTCCCAAATTGAATTAAATTCCTACTTAGCCAATAGCTCCGAACTGTTTATCACTTAAGCAGTATCACTAAATATTCAGGACAGGGAATGGAATCTGATTGCTTGTTACTATTGTTTTACATCTCCTCCATTCACTTGTTCTGTTAACCCAGAAGCACTTTGTACTGTGGAAAAATACAGTTTTTTTTTAAATACAACTAGCTTTGATTATCTGTAGCTTTGTGTTAAGGAGGAAAGAACGATTGTTCTATCACATGCATCGCATGCTTCCCAGAGTCTGCTCAACCTACTACACCATCAGTACTCTGGCAACCCAGAGCTACCAGCCCCACTCTATCTCCATGGCAAGTTCAGGGCCAGACATGGTGATACAAGCTTGTAATCACATTTACTTAGAAAGGAATGCAGAGTTTGGAGGATTGCTACCAGTATAAAAGCTGGAGATTCTATTAAGTGGTACCAAGCAGGAAGCCCTGAGTTCAAATCCCAGTACTGAAGGAAAAAAATACCTGTCAATTATAAGTACTTAAGGGGAAAGGGAAAGGGGGAGGGGGAAGGGGGGAATGAGGGAGGAGGTAACAAACAGTAAAAGAAATGTTTCCAATGCCTAATGTATGAAACTGTAACCTCTCTGTACATCAGTTTGAAAATAAAATAAACAATAAGTACTCAGATGTGAATTTTACCTCTGTTCATCTGCCCATTTCCTCAGTAATATGGTAAAGAGCCTAAAGCACTCCTACAGTGTCTTTCTACTTTTCTCTTTGCTGGTACAAATTCTCCCTTCATCGGTAAAAGCACTTAACTCAGCCTACCCTTGCAAACCACCTGCATGCTCATCTCAAAGATCGTGATTATTTTGTCCTTGCTTATCCACTTACAGCTGTTGCCAAAACACAACAGAAACAAAGTCACCTTCCACTCCACACAAAGCACTGGAAAAAAATCACCCCAATATAGTCTCACAGCAGTCCATCCCTTGATTGCATCCCGAGTGTGCATGTGGATCTCACTGCTAGGTGTTCACCCTACGAGAGTGTGGGATGTGAGCTAGACAGATGCTTGTTCCTGTTTTACAAGTGAGGTCTGAGGTGGAGCTCAATAGAGTAATGGTCTAGGCTTAACATATATGAGGCCTTCAGTTTGATCCCTGGCACTGCAGAAACAAACATTTTTTAGATGCTTTCCAGAAACATTTTAAAATTTTTAATTGTTATTATAAAGGCGATGTACAGAGAGGTTATAGTTACACAAGTTAAGAGTACATGCCTTTTTGGGAAATGTCACCCCTTCCCTCACTCCCAATGTTTCCCTCCCATCCCCACCCAGAATGTTGTACAGTTCATTTCAACAGTGTCCAGTGAGCACCACGGCTGCATTTGTTCGCCCTTGTCCCTCCATTTCTATGGCCAGAAACAGTTCTTATACTCTCCAGAAACACTTATTGATTTATTGTCCAAGTGATGTACAGAGGGGTTACAGTTTCATATGTAAGGCAGTGAGTACATTTCTTATCCAACTTGTTGCCTCCTCCCTCATTTTTCTCCCACCTTCCCCCTCTCCAGAAACATTTTTAAAAACTTTCTCACCTCCCAGACCACCAAGGCTTGCTCAGGGATTTTTAAATTATTAGTAACCGATACAGACAAGGGCTTGTCTATTATACTCTGAAAGCATTAAAAAACCTAAATCCCAAACTAGGAATAAAACTATGATTGCTTGTTTTCCTTCCTCCTCTCTAGGGAATATATGATCTACATGTTATGTTGAAGAAAAATAATTTTATATTTATCTCCTTTGGATGAAGAGTCTAAAATGTTTCCAGAAATAACAGCTCCATTCATCAAGGGCTCCACCTGAGGTGAACAGCAGTGGCTCTTTTACAAACCATTTCTCATCTCACACCCCACAAAACAGACCAGAAGGAAATGACTTCCTAAAAGGACTTTGGACCTGCCTTGTGGAGTAAAATGGTTCTTTCCTCAAACTCTCTATTCTTGTGGGAAAATGACAAAACTCTAGAGAGGGAAATGTTGGGGTGTTTTGGCTAGATCCTCTCCCACGTGAGAGTTTAAATATGGGTCACTTTCTTGTGAGAGGAACAGAGCTCATTTGAAAGAAACAGCTTCCACATCCTATTTCAAACAATACATACACAACCCCAAGAGACCAGAGCAATCCAGTCATGGAGCCGTTTTGTGGGTCCCTAGTGCTCTGAGACAACATAACCAGCAACTAAACTTTGGGCCTGTAACAAAGAGAGAGCAAAAGGATGCTTACTATGTGCCAGCAGTAGTTCCAAGTCGAGCCTCCAGGGGTCGCTGTTAAATTTTGTAGCTCTTTAAAACAGCAAGGTGTCCAAGGAAACAACACAAAAAAGTTCTCCAGCCAAAACTTCAGTATCTTGCCCAATATAGACACATTTATTGCTATCATAATAAGAAATACAAATAACATACTATGCATTTAGTTTGAAAAACACGGGCTTATGGTCTTGGTACCAAGACTTCAGTCTAACGGGGGTGGGTGTGTGGGTAGGGGTGTGTGTATGTGTGTGTGTGTGTGTGTGTGTATGTGTGTGTGTGTGTGTTGATTTTTTAATTAACTTCTTAGGAGACAATTTTATTATCTAGAGAATCTATGTCAGTATATATTACTATCTAAGTTTGTCAATTTCATTTTCACCAATCAATAATGTATATTAAAATACACATTTATGGGGCTGGGAATATGGCCTACAGGCAAGAGTGTTTGCCTCATATAAATGAAGCCCTGGGTTCAATTCCTCAGCACCACATAAATAGAAAAGGCCAGAAGTGGCACTGTGGCTCAAGTGGCAGAGTGCTAGCCTTGAGCAAAAATAAAAAAGAAGAAGCAGCTAGGGACAGTGCTCAGGTCCTGAGTCCAAGCCCCAGAACTGGCCAAATATATATATATATACACACATTTATGGATTAAGAGAATGACAATGTTTTGTCTTTCTCCAAAGGCAGCTCAAGAGTACTGCAAGCATTTTCACAGCACATTTTCAGAGCACTATGGTGACACAGGTGGAGATTAATCATTCCTTCTTACAAATGTACAAATGTACAGAAAGTATCTCAGAAAGAGTGAGTCATACAAAGTTGGAAATAAATTCACTTATTGTGCCATCAGAATGCAATTGTTCAACCAGGTGGCAATGCTCCTTTTTGAATTAAAAGTATAGTTCTTTATGTGTGGATATTTTCTCAGGAAACAAGAAAGAACAAGTGGAAAACACTCTAGGTCAGAGTTTGGGAATGATGTTGGTTCTAGATCACAAACTGACAGAGCAGCCCCTGGAGCCAGGAGGAGGAATTCCCCAGGTAAGACAATCAACACTCACAGCCATTTACTTCCTTTCCAAAGAACTACTACTGAAATTTGCAAAATAATTTGCTCTAGGCTACAAAATGAATGCAAAATAGCCAAATACATTGAAATAACTGGAAAACCTTAATATAATTGCATCTTCTGTATTTGTTTAATTGCATCAAGAGTAAACATAGCTATTGTTATTCTCACTTTCAAAGATGATTTGGGCCAGGCATCAGTGGCTCACACGTAATAATCCTAGCTACTCCGGTGGCTGAGATCTGAGAATTATGGTTCAAAGCCATCCTGGGCAGAAATATCCCTGAGACTCTTATCTCCAACTAACCACCAGGAAACTCAAAGTTGAGCTATGGCTCAAGTGGTAGATCAATAGTTGAGCAAAAAGGTTCCGGACAGTGCCGAGGCCCTGAGTTCAAGCCCCAGGATCTGCAAAAAAAGAAAAAATATATATTTTGGAAGCTGTTAGATCAGGAAAATATTTTATTTCAAACAGTTGTCCTGGTTCCTTATCTCTCTTCAACCCCCCCCCCACACACACACACACATTTTCCAAGGCCCTATTTTATTTCTTTCAAAATATCAAAACCTGGAACTACTGGATACTTTCTTTTGTAACATAATTTCATTTTTAACCTTTTTTTTTTCCAGTCCTGGGCCTTGGACTCAGGGCCTGAGCACTGTCCCTGGCTTCTTTTTGCTCAAGGCTAGCACTCTGCCACTTGAGCCACAGCACCATTTCTGGCCTTTTCTTTGTATGTAGTGCTGGGAAATAGAACCCAGGGCTTTGTGTATGCTAGGCAAGCACTCTACTACTAGGCCACATTCCCAGTCCCTCATTTTAACCTTTAACCTTGCTTCCTGGTCTGTTCTGCTTGGGGAAAAAAATTCTTCTTTGAACAAAACCATTTGTGTCCCCACTCCTAAGACCAGCTATCCTTCCATCCATGAACTGAGGTCTCATTGCCGAACTTGCAACCACGTAGCTCACGTCTCAGCCTGAGCTATTTCTTGGTCAATTCTGAAGTGCTCTTCCAATCACTGACACTCTCTAACTCTGTAAGGCCTGATGAGACCTGAAGTCCCAGAATCTCAGTCCAAGGCTGGGAGGCTCAGCCTCCCCAAGGGGCTACTCCCTTTTCTTGTGGTTTCCAGCTTATTTTCATTGCCTGTTATCCACCACTCCTATCATTGCTCTTTGTCAAGCTACACTCTTCCAATACCAGCCCATCCTGACTGTCACATCACTGTCCAGTCCCCTGCTTGGCCACCTGGACAGTCCATCCAATCACCAAGTTCCAAGCCCTTGAGTGCAGGCATCCAGAAGCACACAAGTATTTCTATGTATTTGTTTGTTTATTTTTGTTGGTCATGGGGCTTGAACTCAGGGCCTGGGCACTGTCCCTGGCTTCTTTTTACTCAAGGCTAGCACTCTACCACTTGAGCCATAGCACCACTTCCGGCTTTTTCTATACATGTGGAGCTAAGGAATCAAACCCAGGGCTTCATGTATAAGAGGCGAGCACTTTACCACTAGGCCATATTCCCAGCCTCAAGTATTTCTAATACAACAAGAATCTGGGAACACCATGGAGTAGGAGTTTCATGAGTAGGACAATAAACACACCAAATCACACAGAGATGACTTAAACATGTTGAAAGAACAAGAGTTTGCCTATCGTACAGATATCTACTACACAAGCCTCCGCACCGTCCTTGTGAAGTTCATGTTAATGAAGAAATCTAGACATCAGGTCCTAGTTTGGTTCACAGTGATCATGAGATTTAGATTTCTTCAGTTCTACCTCGCATCCTGAGTAGCCACAGTTACAGGCTTGAGCCACACAACTAGCTAGGGAACCCCTGCAAAGTCACAGGATCTTACTGAACCTCCATATTTACACTGGTAAAGTAGGGGAAAGCATCACCTCATTCTGTTTGTGGGAGGGAGAAATGAAATTACCTCCAGAAGGCACTGAACAAGTATCAAGGCTGTAGCTGCCACTAGTCCAATGTCAACCAAAAAGGAGAATAAGAAATAAAGCAAATGGTGCCTGAGAAAGTCAAAACAGACAAGCCATCTATTTTGTGCTGTTGTACTCTTTCCCAAACTGTCGCACGCATTTCCCACTCCCATTGTGTTTGCTGGTAGCACCTGGCCCATAACCCTATGACGCCTTGCAAGTCAACAACTGCAGCATTTCTGGGCAGTTTTATCTGCTGTGGCAAATTCCAGGAGCCACTTGAGTTCTCCTTACCATGCTGAAGGGTGAGAGGTGAGGTGAGTTTCTGCTGCAGGGACTATTAAAAACACAAGATTGTTTCTGTCCTTGAAGACTCTTGAAGAACTCTAGCCCCGAGCAGATCAACCTCTTAAGCCTTTCTTCACTGGCTAGTTGGCTTTTGTGCGTACTAGGTATTACTCTGCTGGGCTCTAATTCTGAGGTGTTTTCAGTGCTCCAAAGTAAGCCCAATTTTATAGGTATGAACTCTTTCAGCGAGAAAACCACCCTCTTCAACAGTTCCTACCAATGATTGCTCCAGAGCTATTCCTCATAATGTGAAAAATTCTCCAGAGCAATGGAGAAATGCATCATGCTATATATTCAGGATTTCTAAAGAATGCCCAAAATAGCAGTGCACTGGTAGCTCACACTTGTAATCCTCAGGAGGCTAAGATCTGAGGATCAAGGTTTGAAGCCAGCCTGGGCAGCAATGTCCATGAGACTCTTATCTCCAATTACCCATCAACAAGCCAGAAGTGGAACTGTGCCCCAAATGGAAGATCACTGGCCTTGAGCAAAAAATCTCAGGGATAGCAACCCAGTCCTGAGGTCGAACCTCAGGCCAGCACATATACATACTCAAAAAATGAGGGTAGGGGGCTGGGGATATGGCCTAGTGGCGAGAGAGCTTGCCTTGTATACATGAGGCCCTGGGTTCGATTCCCCAGCACCACATATACAGAAAACGGCCAGAAGTGGCGCTGTGGCTCAAGTGGCAGAGTGCTAGCCTTGAGCAAAAAGGAAGCCAGGGACAGTGCTCAGGCCCTGAGTCCAAGGCCCAGGACTGGCCAAAAAAAAAAAACGAGGGTAGGTAGAGACACCAAAAGCTATCCAATAAAATTGCTCAGAAACAGGGGCTCTGATGCAGTAGTGATAAGTTATATTTATCTGACATTAATAGATGCTAGTAAAACTAAACAAGTATAAATCAGGATAATATCAGAATATATTCCACTTAGTAAAGTTAAAATAGTACCTTGTTTTAATTATAAATGTGTGTTTGTGTTAGCTTTTGTTATGGTAAGAAAATACCTAAGATAATCAACTTTACTTTAAAAAAAAAAAAAAGGTTCATTCTGGCTCATAGTTTTTAAGCACCAAGTGCCTCATCAGTTGGCCCCATTGCTTTGGGCCTGTAACAAGGCAGCAGCTTGTGATAATAGAGCATGGCAGAAGAAACCTGCTCACCTCAATATGACCTCAGGAAGAAAAGGCACACTGTCATTGACCTAAAGCCCTTTCACTAGGTCCCTCCTCTAAAATGTTCCATCTCCTCATAGTATTGGCATTCTGAAGACCACATCCTCAATACATGAACCTTTATGGGATAGTTATTCCAACCATGGCAATAGGGGTATGTGCACCAGACCATAATGTCAACTGTAATTCTTACTATATGGATCAGCATGACTCTCCGAAGGCACAGATCTAATGAGATGACTGAATCTTTAGCAAGCCAGTCTTGGACATACCAATTTCAGTGTCTAGAGAAGGATGAACACTAGTTAAAACACTGGGGATATACAATAAAATTTAACGGCATGTCTGAAATTTGTTTCAACCAATTGAAGAGAAATTAATTCAAGGCCTGACCTACATTAAATGGCTGGAAATCTATGAAGTAACAAATGTAAGCTTGACACCCATGTGCTGGGGCTCAAATATGTGCTCCTTGACCAGTGTGATCATGGCTCAAGTGGTAGATCACTAGCCTTGAGCAAATAAAGCTATTGACAGTGCCTAGGCCCTGAGTTCAAGCCCAGAATCAGCATATACTAGATAGATAGATAGATAGATAGATATAGATAGATAGATAGACAGACAGACAGACAGACAGACAGACAGACAGATAGATAGATAGATAGATAGATAGATAGATAGATAGATAGAAATATGCATTTATAAAGTATATATTATATATATGCATTATATATAAATATATTATGAAATATATAGTATATAAGATACATATAATCTCCTTGGTCTTGTTTAGGCCCTTTTGAGAACTGTAATAACCCTACCTGGTGGGGAAGGGTAAGAAAGAAGGATGTCAACCATTTCATCCACCAATGACAGGAAGCCCAGAGATGGAGAAGCAAGCACAAGTACCAGCCTGAATGGAGCCTCTATATTGGTAAGGACAGAGTTCTCTACATTTTCCTTACTCTGCTTCCACTAAAGGCTGTGCTCCACTTCACAGCAGCAGGCACAAATAATGCACAACCAGTCTGCTCTGGAACAGGTCAAATGCAAAACTCTTAATCATGAGTTATCTCTAATTCCTTATCAGACTATAAATGACATCAAGGCAACTTAGATACAGACTTTCTTTGGGTGCGGGAGGAGTGCGGAGAAGGGGCAGCAGTACTGGGGCTTGAACTCGGGGTCTCTGGCTTTTGTTTGGCTTACCACTTGAACTAACAGCTTTTTTGCTAATTAATTGGAACTAAGAATCTCAGGTTTGTCTGCATGCTGGCTTTGAATTATGATTCTCAGGCCTCAGCCTCCTGAGTAGCTAGGATTATAGGCAAGAGCCACAGGCACCAAGCTCCTTCTTTCCTTTTTCACTGTGGTCCTGAGGACTAAACCTAGGGCCTCTCACGTGCTAGGCAAGTGTTCTACCACTGAGAGATAGCTGTCCCCAGAGCAAAGATGTATTATCTATTTGGTCAGTACTATTGGAATGCAGGCCCTTACACAAGTTAGACAAGAGCTCTATCACTAGATTCATGGATACAGTGCCCACCCTGGTTTGCTTTTAGTTTGCTTCTCAGGTAAGGTCCTGCATTCTTGGTCAGATAAGCCTCAAGTCAAAAATCCTCCTTCACCTGCCTACTGAGTGGCTGGACTACAGGTATGCACTACATCTTTCAAATTCTATCCTCCTTCTGGGATGTCTGAATTCCAGAATACTGCTCATAGGTCTTCTTGGTGAGATCCTAAAGAGGAGGCAAATCATGTATATCACATTAATCTTCAACTAGAGATGATTTTAAGCTTCTAAGGAAAGGGTTTTCTCAGAACAATAATCACACAAGTGCCTTTGGCTCTGCTTAGGATGGCTCTGCTTAAGATACCAGACAGTAGAAAGAAACAGACATAAAAAAGACACTGTGTGCACAACACTACACTAGAATTTTTGCCCAAACCCAGTCCTCACCCTTCATCCTCTGAGGTATAGATATTTAATCCCATTTTACAAATGATAAAACTGAGGCCAAGAGCAGCAAGTCAGCAAGAAAGCTGTGCAGCCAACTTGGGGAACCAAACTCAACAGCTCTCCTGCCTCAAGTCCTCACACAGCCTGTCATAAACCATGTCACACACCTGAGGACAGAGGGAGGGGTGGGGCACTGAGGAGAAAGGGGTGAGGCCAGAGGTCATCTCCTCCAGCTCAACACCCTCTCAGATGAGGGTCTAGGAGGACATCATGGAGGCCAGGTCCCATTGCATCTTGGGAAAATGTTTCCATGACTACCTTAACACCAGGCCAAGTGAGGGCCATTAGGGGTGGAAACAGACTTCTCTTGGGAGCAAAAGTGACCCAGAATCCTCCAGGCATTCCCAGAATGCCTCTTTTAATAAGATTGCAGCAGAAAGTGACAGGTCATGTTTTTTAAAATACTTTCAATGTTTTAATGTCTCACTAAATATCACCTCCACTGAATACACTGAAGATATAACATCACGTTTACTTTTGTAATACCAAATAATAGTGTCATTATGTTCTAGCTACGTTTGAGTTAGAAACAATGCCATGAAATTTTAATGAGGGAAAAAATCCTTTAATTCATACAAAATTTCCTAATTGAAAAATGAACCCTCTCTTATTCCCAAAGAAATACACAGGATGCAGACAGTGGTTATTGCTTTAGGAAGCAGACAGTCCGTTTTAATGATGTCTAAGAAACCTCTTTCAGCTACACATTTGCTGTAACTTGGAGAAATGTCTCATAACTCAGCTACCATTTGAAAACAAAATGCATAGACACTCCAATCTGAGGTATTTTCAAAGCCCTGCTTCTGTTGGCCATTCAGACAGACAAAAGGTTTTGCACAAAACCTATACCCTTAATGAAAATCCATCTCTTAATTCCTCACCTTTGGCTGATGGAACTCCCTTCCAGAAAAAGAAAAAAAAAAAAAAAGAACAGCTTTTTCCCTAAACAAAGTGGATGGAATAGCAATGTGGAAAGGAAACAAAGCCAAAAGCCTCTGTCTGCCTCCTACCAGCTTCAAGGGTCTTAACTGGCTTTGGTATGTAAAATGGCTTATGTATTATTCAAAGATTTAACAGACCTTTAAGCTCAATTACACCTAGTGACAATGGGACATCTCAAAGTAATAATAGAAACAAATTGTGTGAGGAAAAGTTTTTCTTAATACTAAGAATAGTAGTTGGGCTGGGAATATGGCCTAGTGGTAGAGTGCTTGCCTTGTATACATGAAGCCCTGGGTTCGATTCCCCAGCACCACATATATAGAAAATGGCCAGAAGTGGCGCTGTGGCTCAAGTGGTAGAGTGTTAACCTTGAGGAAAAAGAAGCCAGGGACAGTTCTCAGGCCCTGAGTCCAAGCTCCAGGACTGGCCAAAAAAAATAGTAGAGTATTGATTTGTAGCCCTCAAATACACAAGTTTCATCTGCCTCTAATACTTTGTTGTTTTTTTACATTATTATCAAATAGGGTGAAAACTCTAAAGAATCATCACCTTGGTCAATGAACCTCTGATAAAGTCATCATGGCGCCCAAAGTTGAACTGTCCTGACAAGGGAAAAGAACCAAATGACAAACAAACATCACTGTTATTCCTTTACTGATCCTAGTTTTCAGGTGTTTGTTCTGCTTTGTGGGTTTGTCAGGTGGATGGTACTAGGATTTAAATTCAGCTTTGTGCTTGGTAGGCAGGCATTATAACACACAAGCCATTCTTCAGCCCTTTATCTTTTAAGATGGGTATCTCATTTTTTTTTTACCTAGGGTCAGCCTCACACTGTGATCCTCCTATTATGCCTTCCACATAGCTGAATAACAAGAACATGTCACCATGCCCAGTTTGTTGATTGAGATGGAGCCTCACTAACTTTTATGCCCAGGCTAGCCTTGAACCATAATCCTCTCGTATGCTTCCTAAGCCACTGAGATTATAGGCATGAACTCATTTTCAGTTTTTATTTAATTGGAATGCACCTGATGTGACTCCTTGATTGTACAGAGCTCAGCCCCCACTTTCACTGTCACAGCCAGATAACCACATGCTTCACTTAACAAATATGCATCCAGTTTCTCATATATGCTAAGCACTGGATGATGCACAAGGCATAGTGGTGAATGAAACAGCCTGCAAGGTTAGTTGAGTATGAGAACCAGCATGAGGGTAGAAGACTCCACTGACATTCGGCTGACTCAGCCTATTAAGGACGCCCCCATCAAGAAAGCCCCACCCATGGTGAGGTGTGCACAATCAAAAGTAAAAGGCAAAAACACAAGGCTGGCTTCCATAAAGCTAAATGTGCTTAGCTTCAAAAAAGAGCCCACTATCCCAAGACTATGTTCCTTACCTTGTTCTGTGAAGTCCTCCCTTCCTTCTTATGAAATAATGATGACAAAGATAGTCATGGCTTTCACATGTCCTCATATAGAAACTTCTCTTTCTGAAAGCTACTAGGGTGTGCAATCTAAGTCTCAAGACATCTTCGGCCATACCACCCTGAACGCGCCCAATCTCGTCTAAGTCTCAAGACACTGTTTTCTACCACAGTCCTCTCTTTCAGAGCTAGCTGATGAAAAAGTCTGAGAATATTACAGAAGCAAGAACAAGAATCCCCCACCTGCTAGTCAGCTGCCAGGGGCTGGGTTTACAGCCATTCCTACATTTGGAAGTACTGCTTGATGAAGTATCACTAAAGAAATTGTGTGCCTATTGATTTTGTGACTTGCCATTATTGAGACTTGAGAATAGGTGGCCCAGACAGATCCCCAAACCCAACCCCCTTTTTTTTGCCAGTCCTGAGGCTTAAATTCAGAGCCTCAACACTGTTCCTGGCTTCTTTTTGCTCAAGGCTAGCACTCTACCACTTGAGCCACCCTGCCACTTCTGGCTTGTTCTATATGCATGGTGCTAAGGAATTGAACCCAGGGCTTCATGTTTGCAAGGCAAGAACTCTGCCACAAGGCCATATCCCCAGCCCCCCAAGTCCCTTCTCTTATGAAGTTGATTGGTTACTACTATCATCTATTGAGGATGATGGATTCAATCATGACAAATTCACTTAAGATGACAGAGATGATTACCAATGGTGGGCAGGGGTAAATCCACACAAGAAGTGTTGCACCCCCAGAACTAAGTCTTGGAAGATTTTTAGAACCAGAGAAACAATGGCCACTTGGGTGATTATGAACCTCAGGACTTGTGCTAAGTACTTTCCACACATTTTTTGCAGCAGTCAGGATTCACCTATCATTAGAAACAAGAAGTTTGCTTAGGGGTCTAGAGCTCAAGACTTGAACCAACTCTAAAACCCTTGTTTCTAACCAGGACAATGTTGTGCTTTGTCCAAAAGCCCTAAAGCCTAAGGAAAGACCACACCTTTTCTCTGTATGAGAAAACTCAGCCTTCTTGTAGCAAATATTCCCCAGCTACCAGAAGGTTATCCCATCTTTGGCCTTCTATGGGAATTGTTCTTGGCCATAATGGAGATTTTCCAGTCTTCCCAGGGATCATATGTGATCACTGATTATCAATAGATCATTGAAACAAAGTTGGTCATGCAGAACTGAACTGGCTAAGAGAATATCCACTAGTTTGCCATATATGTGACTATTTAAAATTTAAACCTATAGAGTTAAAAACTTAGTTCCTCAGCCACACTAGCAAGATTTCAAATGATCAATAGCCACATGTGCCCAGTGGCTATCACATTGGACCATACAGAATGTGAACATTTCTCTCACTGCCAAAATGTTTTATTGGGTGGCACTAGTCTAAAATGAAAGAGAGTCTGGGTCCTATATAGACTCCTGTAATCACTAGTCTTTGTACTCTAGAGTCCGTGTCCATGATAATTCACAGGAGATTCACCTTTACCACTGAGCTAATGAAACTAGAGCCTGTTTCTGTTATGCCCAACCCAGAACTCAAGCTCAGAGAAAGTGGAAAGGCCCTTTTCTGAACTTAATCCCAGATGATATCTAAAGGTGACATTGATAAGAAGGGAAAAGGGAAAGGGGGAGGGGGGAGGAAGAATGAGGGACGAGGTAACAAACAGTGCAAGAAATGTATCCAATGCCTTACGTATGAAACCGTAACCTCTCTGTACATCAGTTTGATAATAAAAACTTTTAAAAATAAAATTAAATTTAAAAAAGGAAGGGAACCTGATCTTCTGACATGTATCACTGTAACAGAAAGCCTATGAATTCAGTGGCAAGAACAAAGCAATAGAACCGTTTTCTCACACTGTAGAAAGGGGTTACCTAGAGGTAGAAGCCTACAAAATAAAAATAAATCTTCTTGCTAAGCTTTGAAGGACTCACCATGCTGACCCTTGACTGGTCTCTAGGAACCTGATTTCAAGCAGCTTCCAAGAACTGATTCTTAGAACTGATTAGAGTGACTCCTTGTGCTTGAATTATTTGTACAAACAGCACTGTCTATGCTGGTAACCTGCTGTCTTAGAGCTCAAATATTGGTATCAAAGCAGAGACTCTCTACCTAACTGGCCCCCAATTAAAACCCAGGATGATGAGTGTTCATCATATATCTCATCACAATTCATTGCTGGAGTGATTGTGCCAGAAGACAATGATCAAAACTTAAGCATGCTTTCCCAGGACTTCACCAATGCATTTTTTCCTTTGCTTATTCTGCCTTGTGTTCATTATAGATGAATTGCTACTATAAATACAACTACATTGCATCCTATATATCCTCCCAGTAAGTCATAAGCCCAAGGATCTTGAAGACCCCAAACAAAATATCTCAGAGGAAAGTCCACTAATCACTACCTGGAGTGAGGGAACTGTTGATTCCTCCCCAGACTCAGGGGCAAGGAGCTAGCTGTGCTCTGCAGCCTACTCATGGTTGATGACCAAGATCATTAGTGAGGTCAATATTAATCTGGTGATCTCTACCCAAAATGCATATATGAATAGTATTATGAATTTTAGGATTGATTTTTCTGTGAAGAATGACATTGGGATTGCATTAAATGTATACTACAGCCATTTTTTACCCATACTAATCTGCCAGTCTATGAGAATAGGAGGTGTTTGCATCTTATGTCATCTTCCATTTTCTTCAAGTTTTCATGGTAGAACTCTTTCACTTCGTTGGTTATTTCTGTGTCTCTCTTTTTTTGTGTGGCTATTGTGAGAGGAATCATTCTCCCAATTTCTTTCTCAGCCTGTTTATTGTTTATATACAGAAAGATTGATTTTATTTTTTTGTCTGTAGTGGGGTTTGAACTTGGCCTGGGTGCTGTCCCTGAGCTCTTTTGCTCAAGGCTAGTTAGTGCTCTACCACTTTGAGGCACAGCACCACTTCCAGTTTCCTGGTCGTTAATTGGAGATAAGAGTCCCAATGAGAACCACGATCCTGAGATCTCAGCTCCTGAGAGGCCACCAGTGCCCTCTAGAAAGGCTGATTTTTAGCCGGGCACAGGTAGCTCAGGCCTGTAACCCTAGTTACTCAGGAAACAGATTTAAAGCCAGACCAGGCAGGAAAATCTGAGACTTATCTCCAATAAATTACTTTTTTAAAAAAGCTAGAAGTGAAGCTGTGATAGAACACTAGCCTTGAGCAAAAAAGCTAAAGGATAGAGCTCAAGCCCTGAGCTCAAGCCCAGTGCTGGCATGCACACACATACACACGATTGTTGTATGTTCACTTTTTTTTTTTTTTTTTTTTTTTTGCCAGTCCTGGGCCTTGGACTCAGGGCCTGAGCACCACCCCTGGCTTCTTCCCGCTCAAGGCTAGCACTCTGCCACCTGAGCCACAGCGCCCCTTCTGGCCATTTTCCATATATGTGGTGCTGAGGAATCGAACCCAGAGCTTCATGTGTAGGAGGCAAGTACTCTTGCCACTAGGCCATATTCCCAGCCCTGATCACTTTTTTTTTTTATAATATAATTCTGTATCATTTTATTTATTTATTTATTTTTGCCAGTCCTGGTGCTTGGACTCAGGGCCTGAGCACTGTCCCTGGCTTCTTTTTGCTCAAGGCTAGCACTCTGCCACTTGAGCCACAGCGCCACTTCTGGCCATTTTCTATATATGTGGTGCTGGGGAATCAAACCCAGGGCTTCACGTATACAAGGCAAGCACTCTTGCCACTAGGCCATACTCCCAGCCCGTATGTTCACTTTTTATCCTGCTGTGTGCCAAAATTATTTATCAGAATATTCAGAGTCCTAACTATAACCCCTCTGTACTTCATTTTGACAATAAAGGGGAAAAAAAGAATATTCAGAGTTCTTTAAGAACAGGATTGAATCCAGGTGCCAGTGGCTCACACCTGTAATCCTAGCTACTCAAGAGGCTGAGATCTGAGGATTACACTTTGAAGCCAGCCTAGGCAGGAAAAGTCTGTATCTTAACTCTGATTAAACACATAAAAGCCACAAGTAGAGTTGTAGCTCAAGTGAAAAAGTACTAGACTTGAGCCAAAGAAGCTCAGAGACAGTGCCTACGCCCCAAATTAGAGTCCCAGGACCAGCATACATGCACATGCACACACACACACACACACACACACACACACACACACACACACACACACACACACACAGAATAGGATGGCCTTATCTGCAAGTAGAATTAATGACTTCTTCCTTCCCTGTCTGGATCTCTTTTGTTTCTTTCTCCGACCTTTTTGCTCTGGCTAGGAATTTCAGTAACCCAAATAAATAAGAGATGAAAATTGGGTATTCCAACAAATACTAGTGAAACCTAGATCATGAAGAAGTAACTTGGAAACCTGTACTCAAATAATCCGGAAATTTTTCAAAGAAATGGATACACTTCTAGATGCAAACAAAATTGAATAAACCATCTAAGCTGGTCTATAACAAGCAATGATATTAAAGCAATAATCAAGAGTCTCCACAACAACAAAGAGTCCAGGATCCAGTCGATTTACTGCCAAATTCTACCCGACCTTTTAACACCAATTCTCCTCAAACATTTCAATAAAATAGAAAGGGAAAGAACATTACAAAACTCATCTTATGAAGCCAATGTTACACCCATTCTAAAACCAGACAAGAACCCAAGGGAGAAAAAAAAAAAAACAATAAAGAGGATTATAAATCAAACTCCTTGATGAACATATATGCAAAAGATTCTCAACAAAACACTTGCAAATTGAACTCAACACAACCAAAAGATAATATTCCATGATCCACTTGGTTTCATTCCAAGTATTGTTCAACATACGTAAATGAATGAATGACTGAAATCCATCACATAAACAGAACCAAGAACCTTATGACCAATCTTCTCAAATTATGCAGAAAAAAAACCTTTGACAAAATTCAACATCCTTTTATGAGCTCTGAAGAAATTAGGAACAGGAAGAAATACTTCAGCATAATAGCTATTTCTTTTTTAATTTAGGGCTACTTCTGAAAATATACTAGTTTTTTTTCCTTGTGAATAACCTACTTATAAGAATGAAACGGCCCATTTGAGAATGTTGACACTCTGTGTAGTGATATACCATGTTAGTAAGTTGCTACTTTTTTTTTGGGGGGGGGGCCAGTCCTGGGCCTTGGACTCAGGGCCTGAGCACTGTCCCCGGCTTCTTTTTGCTCAAGGCTAGCACTCTGCCACTTGAGCCACAGCGCCACTTCTGGCCATTTTCTATATATGTGGTGCTGGGGACCCAAACCCTGGGCTTCATGTATAGGAGGCAAGCACTCTTGCCACTAGGCCATATTCCCAGCCCACAAGTTGCTACTTTTTAATACAAAATAGTCTTGAAATAATTCCTACCACTGTTCCAACTATGGTATGAAAAAGTTAAACATTCACAGGCACCAGTGGTTCAAGTCTCTAATCCTAGCTGCTTGGGAAGCTGAGATATGAGAAATGCCATCCTGGGCAGGAAAATCCATGAGACTCTTATCTCCAATTAACCACCAAAAGCCAAAAATGGAGCTGTGGCTCAAGTAGCAGAGTGCCAGCTTTGAGCAAAAAAAGGCTCAGGGCAGTGCCCATGTCCTGAGTTCAAGCCTCAGGACAGCTACACACAAAAAAAGTGTCCAACATGCAAAGAGAATCAAATAAAATGAGGGTTTATAAAAGTGCTGAGTGATAGTTCTAGAAAATGGGAAGTTGTAGCCTCTCTTACCTTCTCCAGGAGCATGTGCCACTAGATCACCCGAATCCAATCATCTGAAGTCAGAGATGTCGCCTGCATGAGGACTGGAGCCAGAGCAGCTCTCAGAAAAAGTGTTGTGTCAGTAGAGGAGATTCCTGTGCTATAAAAGTTCTAACACATTGCCAAGATTCCTGCCTGCTATGCATACATCTCGTAGGTGTCTCTGAGAAGGGACTTTGTAGATTTAATTCCCTCATCAGTTGATTTTAAATCAGAGAGCTTTTCATGAGCGGGTCTAACCTAATCAGGTTAAGACTTAAAAAAAAATACAATCAAAGAAGGAAGGGGGAACATGAAGGAGGAAGAATTGGCTTGCTATGGAGAGGGCCAGGAGGCAGGAAACCACAGGCAGTCTCCTAGAGGCCTCAGATCTCCAGCCACACTGAAATCTGCCAGCAACCAGTGACCTTAGAGGAGGATTCAGCCTTCAGATGACAACCCAGCCCAGACAATACCACCTTGCTTGTAGCCTTGTGAGATGCTAAGCTGAAGACAAGCAAGGCTGTGCTTACAACTCCTCCTAACCCACAAAACCTAACATCAAAATATGGGTTGTACCCCACAAATTTTGCCCATTGGCTGTCACAATAGCTATCTTTCTTCCTAAATTCCCATGGGAGAGTTAAAACCCAGGACTAAGCTAGATACAGTTAAGCCTGCAGTCCTAGCTATTTGGGGAGGCAGAGATCAGGAGACGCCATCTCAACCAATGACCAGACACATCTGCTATCTCAGCTACACAGGAAGCATAAAGGCTGGGTGTGACACAGCATGCCTCTGTTATCCACACTGACAGAGGGAAGCATATGTAAGCAGGATCCCAGTCCAGCCTAGCTCAGGCCTAAAGTGAGACCCTACCTCAAAAATAACCAAAGGAAGAAAAGGCTAGATGTTTGGCTTAAGAGGTATATTGCCTGCTAGCAAGCTTGAGGCACACAGTTCAATTTTCAGGGAGAAAAATGGCACTATAGATAAATTTACTCAACTACTTTAGATTCTAGATGGCATGGAAACCAACGAATTTCTTCTAAGCCATGTGTGTGTGTGTGTGTGTGTGTGTGTGTGTGTGTATGTGAGAGAGAGAGAGAGAGAGAGAGAGAGCGCGCAAGTATTTGTGTAGTCAGCCCTCTACGTCCATTCACTCCAAGTATGTGAATTCAAAGTGCAGACAGAAAATATTTTTTAAAATCTTGTATCTGAAGCTGGCTGTGGTGGCTTATACCTGTAACACCAGCTCTGCAAGAAGCATAGATGAAGGGATCACAGACTAAGGCCAACCTGAGCAAAAACACGAGGCAGCCCCTGCCTTAAAAACAACTAAATATTACTGGGAGGAAAATGTGTCTGCACAAATGCAACTTTTTCTTGTCATTATTACCTAACCAATACAATATAACAATACAGTTTGACAATGAGTGACATAGCATTTACATTGTGTTCAGAATTGTAAGCAAGCTAAAGATGACTCAAATATGCAAGAGAATAGGTTTAGGTTATATGAAACACTAAACAGGGAGCAATGACTACACATTTTGCCAATTGTTTCTTCAAGGACTATTTCTACAATTCTGGTTGCTATCTCAACCAAGGCTATTGTCTCATATATCCTAATCCACTCTACCAAGCTCAAGGTATATTCAGCATCATTTCAGTTCATTCTTAGAGAGGTACCTAATGGTGTCACTTGAAGCAGCACCTCATATATGGCAAACAGGTCTTTGAATTAAAAATAAGGACCTACCTGTTTTACAGAAAAAAATATAAATAAATAAAGACCCATCACGCTAGACAATAGGCAAAGCATGTTCATACTGGAGCTGCCCTCCAGATCTAGAATATACACTGGAAAATATTCTCAGGTGTATTCTGAATAGACCAAAATATTTATTCCTCATGAGGTCTTTTCTGCCTAGGCTGGCTTCAAAACTTGATCCTCAGATCTCAGCCTCCTGAGTAGCTAAAATTACAGGCATGAGCCATTGGTACCCCATGAGGATGTATATTATTAACTAGTAATAGGAGGAATAAGGTCCTCTTGGCTATTCTTCACCCCCTCCTCACCCCTTCCACAGAACATGGGTTCATAATCCTTTCCTCTGTTAAGGAATGACTGATAAAATGAGAGGAACTGGATTTTAATGGGATTTGTGTTACATGAGATGGAGTTCAGTCCATTTTGTTACTCAGGAAAACCTGTCCTCCATCCTAGTATAGTCTCTAACGTTCCCCTTTCCCTCCCAAACAAGCCATCCACCCTGCCTGCACAGCCAACACGTATGCATTTAAACAGAAACCTTAAATACTGATGGATCTTAATGGGACAGCCATCCTTGTGGGACTGTGGGCACCAGGGCATGGTGAAGAGGAAGTCTTCAGAGGAATTCATTAACAACTGAGTTGTCAAATGCATAGTGTTATAAATATGCAAATTAATATTTCAGTGTGTTTGAAAGTAATCTTAAACGTGCACTGTAAATTCAGACTTAAATGGGCAGCTTCAAAGCTTCAAAGCTGCCCATTTACAAAACAGAAACCCTCTATCAAAAGTTTTGAAAAATAATGGTCTTTTCAATAAAGGAAGTCTCTCTTCTATTCTAAGATAATTCCTGTCCTACTACTCCAATATATACACCTAGAAGCCAGTCATGGTAGCAAATAACCTGTACTCTGGAGACTGAGGCAGGAGGATGGCAGCCTGGCCCACATGAGTTCTCAATAAAATTAAAGGGTATATTGTTGGTACCCAACTTAATAGCCATCAGTCTAGACATTTTTAAATAAAGGGGAAGATCCAAAGATGGTGCTAGAATGACCAAATCTAGGATTTGTGCACAACCCACATGCTAGCATTGATTCTTGTCCATCTCTTATCCTAGTAGACAATGCCAAAACTGCAGCATAATCCAGCTGTGCATTTCAACTGAGTGAGCTCCTGCTAGATTAAACACCACGATGCTTAATATTCTATTCACTACTTTGCTATTAACTGGCCTTGTAAATTTGGACCTTTGCTTCTCTTTTTCTGAAAATGGAGGAGGAGGAGGTATAAAGAAGTCATGACTTCAATGATTCAGAACAAACAATGGTTGTTATTATTGCAAAGACAATTGCAAAAATAGAGATAAAACTCACTAACTAAACTTTGGACCAAGAAAATAAGACATGAATGAGCACACTCTGAGTGATTATATTTAAGTTCAAAGAAGACAAAATCTTGTTAAAAGTCAGGTAGTGGTACCGTTGTAAGATCATAGGAAAATGGTAACAATGAGTCACACTTAGTCCTCCTGGCTACTCAGGAAGCTGAGACCTGGGGATTACCGTTTGAAGCCAGCTCAGGCAAAAATTTCCACAAGACTCCATCTCCAAAGAAGACAGGCTGATCAAAACAGCCTATTAGAAATTCACTGATTCCTGATGCAGTAAGTCATTTAGTAAAAAGCACAAATGAGCTGGGCACTGGTAGCTCACACCTGTAATCCTAGCTACTCAGAAAGCTGAACTCTGAGGATCACAGTTTGAAGCCAGCCAGGAAGGAAAAACTGTGAGACTCTTATCTCCAATTAACGACCAGAAAACTAGAAGTAGAGCTGTGACTCAAAGTGGTAGAGTGCTAGCCTTGAGTACAAAGGCTTAGGGACAGGACCCAGGCCCTGGCCCTAAGTTCAAGCCCCATGACCAAAAAACAAAAATCACAAATGTATACCTGTTATATTCCATATGAACTCCAAGTAAAAACTAAATAAATACAAAAATATCCAGAGCTGAGAATATGGCTTAGAGGTAGAGTGCTTGCCTTGTATGTTCAATTACTCAGCACCACATAAACAGAAAAAATCAAAAGTGGCACTGTGGCTCAAGTGGTAGAGTTCTAGCCTGGAGCAAAAGAAGCCAGGGATAGTGTTCAGGTCCTGAGTCCAAGCCCCAGGACTGGCAAAAATTCCAGTCTGGAGGCATGTCTCAAGTGGTAGAGCACCAGCCAAGCTAGCAAGCTTACTGAGCACCAAGGCCCTAAGTCTTGTGTTCAAATCCCAGTACTAGAGTACCAAGGAAAGAAAAGAGAAAGGAAGAGGAAGAAAGGGAGGGGGGAGAGAGGGAGGGACGGCCCTAACTCTTTCAAAGAGGAAAGTCCTCTGGCCTCTCCGTGCTGGTCACTTTTTCATCTTGGTACTGGCTCAGATGGACTTGAGTACATATGATTTACATGATTTTCCCTATGCATGCTTTTAAATGGCCAATGGTTCGAATCCAGGCCGCAGAAGTAAATTCATGATTTAACTTCAATGTGTCCCATTTACTCTGCACTGCCCCACCAGGGAGAGAGAGGGAGTAAAGCAAGAAAGTAAATTTATGTTGACTAAGTGCCAGCCCTGTGCTATGTGTAATTACCTCCTTACGGGTCACAGATTGCTGTAGTATAAGCAATCACCATCCACAGATACCAATGAGCAAGTTGAGGCTCAGAGAGCCTAAGAGACTCCCCAGGCTCCTGCAACAGTGGAGCCATGCCTTCAACTTCGGGCTTTCTGATGAGGTCTGAAATGTTCTTTCCATTACATCATACTGCAAATCACTGCAATTTGGGGCTTATAAGAACCTTCAGTCCTGAGTTCATAACATACAAAAATAATTTGGAAAAATTACTTCCCCAGAGTTTGAGGCCCTCTGAAAGGCTCGGTATTTCCAGCAGTTCCTAGAAGCTACTGCCTGAGTAAAAGAAGGCCCAGTCTCTGACCTAGATAACTCCATTTTGTCCCTCCCTGACTCCATTTGGCTTCTCCTATGTCTCTTCCTTCGGTCTCACTGTCTTATGAAATTACATAGATTCCAGGAATGAAAGGCCTGGTCTATAAACATCTTTATGCCAAGGAACCAAAGCTACTCCCAAACACTTCCAGCCTTGCAGAACATGGGAACCAAGGCTGCTCCCTAAACTAAAGCAATCATCTCATAATAGAGAACAAATTGAACCCTCAAGCAAAGATGTTTTACCCCAAGCTTCATAGAATCAGTCCTGAGATCATGATTAACCATGCCACCAACTAGCCAAAGGGTTGCTCTCTGCCCGCCATGCAAATTCCAAACTTTGACTTTGTTCTCCTCTCCTATACAACCTCAAAGTTCCCTTCTGTCCCTCAGAGACAAAAATCTATCTGTTAGTATTAGGCCACACTGACTACATTTTTCCTGCCCTTCACCACTGCAAATGTCTGATGGGCATCTTGGGGAAGGTGGCCATTTTATATATACAAGAACTAGATTAATGGCTACTACAACACTGATAGCCAAATGCCACTGATAATAAAAGACCAAATGGCAAAATCAGAGACCAAGTCTCTGGCATAGTGGCATACATAACCAACTTTTTGAAGCTTCAGCGAAGTGCCTAGCAGTAGCTGCGATCTTGTAAGGACTGCTTTTCTAGAGGCTGGGAACATGACTCAAGTGATAGAGCACCAGCTGAGTAAGAATTATTTATCTGACAAGGTCTTACTTTGGCCAAGTATCCAGGTCTGAGCTGATTGCTCAAATAAACTTAACCATTTTCAAACTGGAAATTAGCACAAGACTATGAACCAATCATAAAGAGTATTAATGCATTAGTAATAAAACCTGGGCACCCCGGGAACTTGCTCACTGGGCTTCCTGTCAGTAACACACCCTTCTACAAAAGTAAAATCCTGCCTTGCCAAGTTCAAGTTGGTGTCATTCCTATGACACCCCAATATCTCAAGACATTTCCAACATATCTAAATGCCTTTGATCAGGCTTGCCATCGTTAGAAATGGTCTAAATGTCCATGTGGCAGAAGCCTGGTCCCCAGGGAGGCACAGAGAGTCAGTCTTTGAAGAGGGCTTGGTACAAAGAAATTAAGCCATGGGGGTTGTTGCTCTCAAAAAGGATCATAATAGGTTTCCAGGAATAATTGGCTACCAAGAGAGCAGGCCTTTAGAATAAGAGCAGCTACGCCCTCATCTCTAGTCTCCTGTCCTGCCCCATGCCGATCATCTGCACAGCATCTCTGTAGATGTTGTGAGCATTGTGGTGCCAACCACGTGGCTCCCACCAGAGGCCAAGCAAGTCCAACATGAGCTAAATACATGTTTTCTTGACCAATTACCCAGCCTTGGATTGGTTTTGTTTCTGAATACTACGACTTAAACTGGGGGCCTTGCACTTGAAGGCAAAGGCTCTACCACTTAGGCTGTACCTCCAGCTCTCAGGTTTTTTTTGTTTTGGGATCTCTTATTTTGATCGGTCATGGGCCTTAAACATAGCAGCCTGAGCTCTTTTGCTGCAGGCTATCACTGTAACACTTTGAGACACAGCTCCACTTCTGGTTTTCTGGTGGTTAATTGGAGAGAAGAGTGTCAGGGTCTTTCCTGCCTGGGCTGGCTTTGAACTGTGATCTCAGCCTCCTGAGCAGCTAGGATTACAGGTGAGCCACCAGCATCCAGCTTTTTTTTAATAGCAATATAGAACCAACTAATACAAAGCTATCATTCTCAATTCCCCTTGGGATGGCTATATCACACAACCTGATTGTATAAGGTGAGCATCATCCCAGTTCATGACCCATGGAGACAAAGCACACAAGGTTTGAGATTCATCCAGAATCCATTTAAAGAGCCATTTAAAAAAAAAAAAAAAAGCTTCTTAACCCTATCATTCACATTTTTAAGCAAGAGGAAATCAAGTAGTAATAGTAATGAAAACAAAGAACATCTTAGGAACTGAAAAATATCTTCTCACCAGTAATTCACCCTCATCTTCTATAGAAAAGTCATTGACTTTTCCATATCTAAGCCTGAAACTCCAAATTAGCGCCTATTATCAACTGTTTACAAAAATGAAGATCCAGTCATTCTCTTTCATTATTAATAGTATCTCTGCGCCTAGCACAGTACCTGGCAGTTAGTTACCTACAGCGTAGGCACTCAGTAAATATTTGTCACATGGATGAATGAACTGTTGAAATCTGTGACACATATTTTAGGCTGCAAAAAAATACAAATGGTATGTTTAATTAATTCTGTAACATGTGGCATTGATTCTAAATGTGCTTTATTAAGCTAGAAGCAAGCCTTGAGATTCTGATACTACAAAAAGCAATTCTGCTACCAAGATATAATTAGAGTGCTGCATTGCTAGACTCATTTGTTAAATATGGACTATTAATATGTTTCAACAAAGCCTTCATTGGAGCAAGTGCTTTAAAATGCTTCCTCTTCTCTGGGGGAGGAGCTGCCTCTCCAAATCAAGCAAGAAGAGCTTTGTCCTAGAACTCAATGAGATGTCAGTCCAGCTAGATCCTCCCCCTGAAGGAGTCTACAGTCCTAACAGGATATTCATGCCTGAGGCCTACTCCTGCTCCTACACCCTGTTGAGTAACTGGAATTTCAGGATGCAGAGCCGACAATCTCCATCAACTTTCACCACTGTGCACCCCAATGTCCAGACTCACTCTAAATATTAGACATGGATTGGTGGATTTTTCCATCCTCTTTATGAACTTCAATTGCCTTAATATGAAACACCAGTGGCTCATTTCTTTCATTCTAACTACTCAGGAGGCTCAGATCTGAGGATCATGGTTCAAAGCCAGCCTCAGCTGGAGTCTTGAGACGCTTATCTCCCTATAGCCAACAAAAAGCTGGATACGGAGGGGTGGCTCAAGTTGTAGAGTGCTAGCTAGCCTTGAGTGAAAAAGCTAAGGAATAGTGCCCAGGCCCTGTGTTCAAGTTCTGATACTGGCACGCACACATACACACACACACACACACACACACACACACACACACACACACACATCCAAATATGCTAAATATTGTTAATGAAGTATCACAATTTCTTTATGGTCTCAAATTGTGCCATTAGTGGCTTGATTTGTTCTTCTGGGAGGGACAAGGGCTGAGTCAAGGAGATTTCAAAGGGAAAAGCAACTAACCAGGGTGTCAGGCATGTGAAAAGTGTCGGCCCGCGTTTGCTGTGGGAATGACTGTGTGATGTGTCAGGTGCACCTTGAAAGGGACAGAGCAGGACAGAATAGAATAACAGCTGCACTGAAGTAGGGTGATGGAGGCCCAGCACCCCAGAGCAGGCAGCTTGACTTCAGTGAGGCAAAAGAAGGAAAATTCACTCCCCTATTCCAAATCAAGCACAATCCTTTTTGCTTATTTAAATCAGACAAATTTTTAAATGAAATTAAACCTGACCTATTCTTTCTTCATCATAGGAAATCAATGACTATTTTTATTGAAGTCTTTATCCACTGTTTTTAACAGACACAAAGAGTATATTTTAACTTGACAACACAACCATGAAACTGGAACAGTAGCAAATTTTTTTACTTTTGACTAAACATTTCAGTATCCTTAATAAAAAATAAAATGCTCAAACTCTTAAAGTAGTTCTATAAAAGAGTTGCAATCCCACAAAGCATTTTATGAATACAGTGTCTTGATCAATGTCATCCATTTCAACATTTTCAGCCCTCCCTCTTAACCACTCCCCACTCCCTCACTAACTAATTGTGTAGACTACACATTGAGTTCCTTGCTGCATTTTCCCCCTTCTCTCCATTTATCTACACTCCCGGCCTTTGGCCCCACCCTAACACTTTCAAGTACCTGTTTCCTTGTGTTTGTTTTGTTGGCCTTTGATTTAGCCTAAGGAATTATACCAAATTCTCCCCCTAAATCTACCATATTGAAGTTAATACATTTGTGTACACTGCACACCTCCCAAAGTATTTGCTTATATATTTATAAATTCTAGCTTCTACATGTAAACTTTGTCTCTCTGGACATGACTCACTTCATTTAACAATTTTTTCCAGGGCCTTCCATTTCTTTGCAAAGGATGCAGTATCATTATTTCAAATAGATGAGTAAAATCCCATTGTGCATATATGCCACATTTTCTTTTTTTTAATAATTACTTATCTATTGTCAAAATGATGTACAGAGGGGTTACAGTTTCATATGTAAGGCCATGGGTACATTTCTTGTACTATTTGTTACCTCCTACCTCATTCCCCCCTCCTACCTCCCCCTTTCCCTCTCTCCCCATGAGTTGTTCAGTTGGTTTACACCAAATGGTTTTGCAAGTATTGATTTTGGAGTCGTTTGTATTTTTATCCTGTGTCTCTCGATTTTGATATTCCCTTTCCCTTCCCTAGTTCTAATACCAGTATATACAGTATCCAGGGTACTCAGATGAGATAGTGATAGTGAGAGGACAACCACAGGAAGGGGATACAAGAGGATCATCAACAAAAGAAGCTATGGTTTCACAAGGCATGTTGAAAGTAATTACAGCAGTGATATAACACTTGTTTCCATAACATGGAGTTCATTTCACTTAGCATCATCTTATGTGTTCATATGGGCATAGCTATTGGGATCTTGTGATCTTCTGCTGTGACTAGCCTAAACCTGTGCTAATTATTCCCTATGAGGGAAAGCATAGAGTCCATGTTTCTTTGAGTCTGGCTCACTTCACTTAGTATAATTTTTTCCAAGTCCTTCCATTTCCTTACGAATGGGGCAATGTTCTTTCTGATAGAGGCATAAAATTCCATTGTGTATATGTACCACATTTTCCTGATCCATTCGTCTACTGAGGGGCATCTGGGTTGGTTCCATATTTTAGCAATGACAAACTGATGCCACATTTTCTTGACCCACTCATACACTGAGAGATATCTGGATTGATTCCATACCTTGGCTATTGTGAATAGTGCTGCAATGAACATGGTTGAGCTGGTGGCTTTACTGAATCCTGCTTTGGAATCTTTTGGGTAAATGCCCAGAAGTAGAATTGCTGGATCCTAGGGTAGTTCTATGTTTAGATTTTGAGCAAACTCCACTTCCTTTTCCAGACTGACTAAACAAGTTTACATTCCCACCAATTGTGTATTAGGGTTCCCTTTTGCCCGCATCCTTTATGACCAGCAATGTTGAGTATTCCTTCATACATTTGTTTGCCAGTTTTGTTTCTTCTGAAAGTCTCCATTTATTAATAGGGTTCTAACCCATATTATTTTAAAGTGTAGAAAACAATGGGGGGAAGTTGTAAATCTTCTCAAAAGTAATATTTATCCTGACCAATTAGAATCCTTGACTCAAGAAAGGAAAACAGTTCCTAGAAACATATAGCTATATGAAAAATTTGGGGAAGAGCAAGCAGGAAAGAGAAGAGCTGCTTTCCTCTCCATCTCCTTCTCTTTCTCTACCTCACTTCCTTTTTGCTTCCAAGTCAGTGACTAAATAATCTTGCTTTTGGAAAAACAGTCAGGCACCATTGTGACACCTGCCCTGCATAGCAAGAACAACAGATGAAAATGATATTTCACATCCACATCTCCTTTCAATCTCACCTTTCTCCTTGTACAAAAGCATCGCGGGCACTCAAAAATTCTTCACTCCCTTTTGTTTCTGTTACCATGACAACAAGCATCTGCTCTGAATGGACAGAAAGAGTAGGGAAACAAATATGTTTCAACCTTCTTGAGACATACTTTCTCAATGATAACAGGACGCTTCCAGTGTTGCTTGCTTGTAAGTGTTTAAGTGGTTAATGGAAGTACCTCTAGGAATCCACTTCTCTCCAAGATCCAAGCTTTGTGGCTAAGGACCACACACTGAATGCAACTCTTCTTCCTGGTGGATGGCTGCAGCAGGTAGGGGTTCATGGACAAACTGCTGTCAACTCTCAGTAATAGCTAGGATTCATGAGCATGGGGTTCAGTCATGTGTGTCGCCTATATGGGCATGGCTGTCAGTCAAGGCACAAGAGCCCAGAACCTTGTCAATCACTATTAAATATCTGAGGCTAGACACTTTATAGCAAAAAAATTATTAATCTCAATCTCTAAGGCCGAATAGCCAAGACAAAGTGGCCCTCTCCATTCCATTCCATACCACTGGCTACATTACAATATTGGAGGTCGAGAAGCAGGAAAGAAAACAACTGATACAGAACAAACCCAGGGAATGGAAGACTCTCACTTCAAAATATCCCATTTTGAATAGAAACTAACCAGAATTCCACTGTAAGTGTATCAGTCTCTTCCAAGTACAGTAACCCATGACCAATTACCTTGAATTCCACTTACATCCTAAGCATGCCACCATGAGGACCAAGCCTCCAGCATACAAAGCTTTGAGGGCTCTAACTACATCCTCATTTAAGAGGTTGTCTGTTTATAACTCAATGGAAGACAACAACAATACCCCTTTCTCAATTACCCTAACAGCACTTACTTTTATACTTAATCTCAGTTAATTTTAGTCTTGTTAAAAGAGTCTCTAAATAACCATCATATTGAGTCATCTCAACATCTTTTTGGAAGGAAAACTTTTTGCCAGGAAAACTGATGCTCAAGGAAGATAACTGTTGTGATCAAGTTCATATAACCATCACACAGCAATCTCATCTGCAGATTCACACAGGGGAATAGAGAGAACCCCATCTTCTTGATCTGGAGGTAGGAAGGTGCTAAATCTCAAACAGACTGATCATCAGTGAGTTCACAGCTTGAGCTCTGAAGCAATATAGACCACAGACAAGTAAGCAAAAGTACATGTGATTACAATCCCTGGGAAGCATTAAGGAAAAGGTGCCCTAAAAATATTATGTCCTCATTAAAAAATCCTGTTCTCATAAGTCCTCTTCCTTGTAAGACAAAGGCAGAGCCCAGATTCACAGGCCTAAGAGGGTGTGTTTGGGGACAGCTTTGCCAGGTACTGAAAACAGGAACTTGCTCTCAGTTCACCACAATTGAAGACTCAATTTAATTGAGTAACATCTGGAACAACCTACTTAACACTCAATGGGCTTCTGCAAATGAAATACCTGCAAGGACTTAGCCGGGTGCATGATTTAATTGCAAGTTTCAGTGATTATGATCATTCCATCCCACGACCCAAAGTCCTCTCATAGATGTTGCTTGAGGTGGCAAATGGTAGAGATTATAAGAGTCAGCACATATGAAAACATCAGCTATTCTGCGCCTTTCTCCCTCATGCTGTCTATTAGCTGATGGATCAAGTCTACCGATCACCCACGCCCCGTCTTCAATCCTCTGCTTTTACACACTCACTGGCTTGCAGTGCACTCTCATTCCCAACTACAAGCCCTTGTGTCTAGTTTTAGGAGCCTTCCAAGTCTGAACTCACTTTTCTCCCAAGTGTCTCAAGGCATTGAACAGTCATTAACTAACCCATGACTGACAAGTGCAGGGAACCAAATTTGCAGCATCTGCAACCTGGTCAGACCCTTTCCTTTCTAAATCATTTTTCAGTATCCTGATCAACAGATCACTTTTAGAGGAATCCTCTTCTCAGTCCAATTCCAGAAAATAAAGCTAAGATAGATTGAGACAAACTTGCTTTAAAAGTATGGTTAGAAAGCAGTTCTTGGGTGATGAATGTTCCTGCCTTAGCAAGGCTTGACACACACAACATTAGAATTCTCTAAACCTGGAAGAGTAGCTATTGGCATTTTGTGCTCTGTGTGAGAGATGGAGACTATTAGAGCTGGTAATTGTCAACACAGTGATACATTAGGGGACAAGGTGCACCTTCTGGGCAGAATCACTTCTGAATTAGAGTCATCAGACTTCTTCTGAAAGATGAAGTGAAAAACAGCTAAAAATATAAGTCCAGTAGTCAACACTGTACCATTTTAGAATAGAATTGTCTTAGGTAGAATCCTATTCTACCTAAGAAAGCCTTTTCATCCTCAGAGCCATAATCATTTGTAGACACAACTTACAGACAAATGCAATAATGTCCACTCTTTTGGGAGGACTTCCAATTAGAATAAGATGTACCTAATCTTTTATTTAAGAAGACAAAATTAGCTGGGCACCTGTAGCTCAAGCCTTTAATCCTAACCACCCAGGAGACTGAGCATTGTGTTTCAGAGCTACCCAAGGCAGAAAAGTATGTGAGACTCTTATCTCCAATAAACTATTCAGAGAAAGCCCGAAGTGGAGCTGTGGCTCAAGTGGTAAAGTGCTAGCCTTGAGCAAAAAGAAGCTCAGAGACAGTGCCCAGGCTAAGCTCAAGCCCCAGGACCAGCAAAGAGAGAGAGAGAATAAAAAATTAAACCACAAGTCAGTAGCACATGCCTGTAATCCCAGCTACTTAGGAGGCTGAGATCTGAGGTTCATAGTTGGAAGCCAGCCTGGGCAGAAAAGTCCATGAGACTTATCACCAGCAAAGAGCTGAAAAGTAAAACCATGGCTCAAGTTGTAGAGCAACAGCCTTGAGCAAAAATATTAAGGGAGAGCATCCTGTACCAAAATTCAAACCCTAGAACTGGCACCAAAAAGCTAGAAATGAATGTGTGGCTCAACTGATAGAGTGCCAGCCTTGAGTGAAAAAGCAAGTAAGAGCAGGAGGCCCGGAGTTCAATCCTTAGTACTGGTAGAAAAAAAAATAGTTCTCAGGGATGATTTCAAGGCCAATTTTCTCTATCAAAATATGTATCTCTAAATAGGAAATGTTTTGAGATGATCAAAAGATAATCTGGCCCAAATTTTTCTTTCTGCTTTTCTCCTCCTTCTGTTTTTCAATAATGTGTTTGTGATTCTGTATAAAATAAACCTTTATGTGTATGTTTTTATAGAGAAATAAACATTCACTCTGGGAATATGGCTTGATGATAGTGTGTGTGCCTCACATGCATGAGGCTCTATGTTCAACTCCTTGGTACCACATAAGCAAACATAAATACATACATAATTTTTAAAGAAATAAACAGACCTATTTTGTGTGCATGTAAATACCCATATCCATATGTAGAAATATACTAAGATAGATGACTTTTGTAAATTGAGCCAAGTTCAACTATATAAATACTTTTAAAAGTTTAAATTAGAATAATGTAATTGTTTTACTTATATAATTATCAAAATATTTGTTGAAGTAGGAAAACAATATAGGTGGTGGAAATACAGATGACTCTTTTGAAGGCAATTTAGCAAGAACTTTTAATTAATTTTATCGCCAAATTCTATACCTAGCAACCTAAAAGAGTTTTATGTACAAATATGCAGATCTTTTTCCCTTTTTAAAAAATATTTATTTCTTTATTGTCAAAGTGATGTACAGAGGGGTTACAGTTTCATACGTAAGGCAGTGAGTACGTTTTTTGTTTAACTTGTTACCTCCTCCCTCATTTCCACCCCTGCCTCCCTCCTCCTTCTATCCCTCTCCCTCTCCTCACCCCTGATGAGTTGTACAGTTGGTTTATACCAATTTTGTAAGTATTGCTTTTTGAACCATTTTGTCTTTTTATCCTTTGTCTCTCGATTTTGATATTCCCTTTCCCGTCCCTAGTTCTAATACCAGTATATGCAGTATCCAGGGTACTCAGATGAGATACAGTGATAGTGTGAGGACAACCACAGGAAGGGGATACAAGAGGATCATCAACAATAGAAGCTACGGTTTCACATGGCATGTTGAAAATAATTACAACAATGATATAACACTTGTTTCTATAACATGGAGTTCATTTCACTTAGCATCATCTTATGTGTTTATAAGGACATAGCTATTGGGCTATTGTGATCTTTTGCTATGACTAGCCTAAACCCAAATATGCAGATCTTTAGATCCAATAGGCTTTCTACTTTTTATTAGAATTCCACTTAAAAGAAAAGCATTATCTACAAATATATAGTTCAATTAATTTTCAGACTGAACCCATCCACACAACCCTCAACCAAACCAAAAAGCCAAAGCATTACCAGCACTTCAGACAAATCCAACTGCTCTGAACATGGCAACAAAATAACAACCAGCAAAAGATTTTAAGAGAGGACAAACTAAGTGAATTTTAAGCAATTGAAGCATCTTTCTCTCTAAAAAGCCCAAAGGCAACAAAACAAAGCAGAAACTGTGAAGATCCTAGGAGACACACTCCCCACACTCACATATATCAGCTCTGGCTAGAGGTGTGGCTGTGGCGATGGGAACTGTGCAAAGCAGCCTTTATGAGGAATGCTCACGAGACTCATCAGCAAAAGCACCAAGCACAAGCCAGCTCAGGTCATGTTAGGCCTCATGGCGATGTAAACTCAGTCTAAGTTAATAGGCTCCATAAACCAAACACTCAAAGAAAATAAGATATCTTGGAGGGGAGATGCAGATATGGACAGCCATATAACTGAGGATGGAAATAAGTCCTCCATGCTGAGAAAAGATGGAAACCATCACTGAGCAATCCTACGATGACCATAACCAACACGACAGCCAAAAACATTCATGGAAGGCCAAGTCTGGTTGACTAACATAACCAGCGATTACTACCTGATGCAAGAATTAGCATGACTAAATTTAAACATGGCCCTGAGATACAAATCAAGAACAGGTGTGTCTCAGAGGCTAGAGTTAAAATGCTTGAGGCTAATGAAAGGTGTATCTGCCACATACCTAAGAAAATAAACATACTATACCCCTCTTTATAATATTTTTTTAAACTAACTAGTCAGAGTAGGGCTCTTAAAGATGAGGTGGAACTTTCTTACCTCATGGTCCAAGCTTTAAGGGTAAAACCAGCAGATGCTGGCAGGAATGTAGATAGTTGAAGTCTCATGGGAATCACCTCAAAAAGTGGGCTCTGGAAGAAAAAAGGGAAAGAAAAGCTCTGACCTCCAGTGGGCTCGCTGAGCCAATGCCAACTCAAAGGTTATCACAATCCAGGAGTTCCTCAGGCCTAGGTAATGCCAACACTAATCCATGCTTCTCCCTTTGTCTATATGAATTCACTTACTTTTTTCTTTTTCTGTTTCTTTTTTTTTTTTTTGTGACAGTCCTAGAGCTTGAGCTCAAGATCTGAGCCCTGTCTCTGAGCTTTTATGCTCAAGGCTACTTTCTGCTCTACCACTTGAGTCACAGTGCCACTTCCAGCTTTTAGGTAATTAATTGGAGATAAAAGTCTCAGGGACTTCCCTGCCTAGCCTGGCTTCAAACTGTGATCCTCAGGTCTCAATTTCTTGAGTGGCTAGAACTGTAGGTATGAGCCACAAAGGCACCTGGCTCATTCCTTTTTGTTTGTTTGTTTGTTTCCGCCAATAAAGTTTTTGAGTCCCAGTGGTTGGTGCCAAGCTAAATACAGAGGGGACACACCTGCACTACAGAGGCTCTGCTCCACAGTGGTAGTGCAAACACCTGAGCCAGGAGGCCAGTTGCACCGGAACTCCATTTCAAGGCCTGCACTGAAGGCTTATGGATTTTTTCTTCTTTAAATGAATCCCTTCCAAAATGTATAAGCTTTAAGTCCCATGAAATCTAAGCCCAGCTCTTCTGGGTTCTGTGAAGAACAAGTTTCTATGATGGTACCTCAATATTTGACTCAATGTCATTTATTTATACCTACCTGGCCCTAAAACCCTGAGTCCCTTCATGTAAAAGCTGTATCTTCAATGACTGATGTATACATCTTCTTTATATTTAAGCAATTGTACAAAGAGGCTTCAATTCAGCATATCAGTGTATGAATAGAATGCACCTTGACCATCACCTGTCCCATTATTCTCCCTTTCCAACCTCACACATCCTCTCAAGTTACCTGGTTCCATTTTCACAAGTGTACATTGAATATTACAACTATATTCACCCACTCTTTCTCTCACCATTTACCTGCCCCCTGCTCTTAGCTTTCCCCCTCCCCAACAACTTTCAACTTCCTAGAATTCATTTTCTTAAACTGTTAAGTTAGTTGATCCAGAGAGTTCACTTATTTGTCAAAGAGGATTTCAGTTAACTTTGTTATGAATACTCTAAATAATACTTTTCACTATCATTTTTCTCTTTTTGCTTTCTCTTGGTGAAAGTCCTTTGGAAAATTCCAAATTCTGACCAGTCGAACAAAGAAGTAATTGTTCATTCTTACCTGGACCAGGGAGTCATAAAGTGAAGAGGTCTCCTCTAGCTGGCGAAGTTATGGCAGCATTAGAGTCAGGTAGAAAAACCAATGAAACTCAGTTACCAAGGTGCAAAGGCTAGGAAGATGAAGTTCCAGAAACAAGAGTTCTTTTCAAGCCCAACATTTGTCAAGTTTTAGCAGTCTGTCCTGGAAGCTTCCTAAAATACAAATGGTTAGTCCCTCCTGTAGAGTTGCTGATTCGTAGGACTCAGGTGGGATCCAGGAATTTGCATTTCTAACTCTTCCTGAGCAAGCACCCCACTGTTGCTCAAGCTTGGCTGAGTACTGGCCTCACCTGGAGAGTTTGCACTTCGTTGACTGGAGTCTTCCTCTCCTGGAATTCTGATGAATTGCTCTGCTCAGCAGTCTGGCCATTAAGATGCTCAAATTTTCCCTCAAGTAAGAGTGTAAGAAAAGACAGCAAATCACTGCCCTACACCATGGAATATCTGATTAGGGTTATCAGACCTACATCTTGATGGACCCTTTTGCCTTACAAGATATGGATATCTCTAGCCTCATCTTGGGAATCCATTGGAGAGGGATTTGAAAAACAAGGACTCCAGGATTCATTCCTTTACCATAGACTCCTTGAAACAATGCAGTCAGGAGAAATCTTAAGGTATTTAAACAGTTTCAACTGCTAAAAACCCAAGGCCCTAAGCACAGCTAGCTCCTCCTACACTTCCTTGCTAAGTCCTTGCTAAATCCTGGCAATTTCCTGGCCTAACCCTCCCTTCTATAACTTCCACAAAATGTGTCTGCAACCTCCATGAACACTACTTAACTCTCACGGCTTCATCCCAGTCAGCCACCCTCTTGGTTCCCAAAATAATTTTTATATCCTCATCTTGCCCATTATACAGCCTTCCCAGTTTTATTTTTTAGGGCTGTGCTGGGGCTTGAACTCATGACCTGTGCACTGTCTCTGAGCTATTTTTTGCTCAAGGCTAGTGCTCTACCACTTGAGCCACAGCTCCACTTCTGGGTCTTTGGTGGCTAATTGAAGATACGAGTCACACAATCTTGCCCAGGTTTGACTTCAAACCATGACCCACAAATCTCAGACATCTGCATAGCTAGGATTACAATTATAAGCCACCAGCCCACTCCCTCTCAGCTCCTTAATTATTTGTTTTCATTTCCATCTTCCTTCCAGAAAAATATGCGTTCCTTGGGGGGGGGGGTAATCGTTCTCTTCCTACTAGCCCAAGTGACTATCTAACTCAGGTATTAAATGGATAGTTCTTGAATGAATGTTGAAATTTTTATTATTCAAGTCATTCATTCCTCCCTTTTGGGCAAAAGAATTTCTTATGCTTCCCAATTTTCCTCTCCATTTCTATATCTAATTGCTGAAGCTTTTCACCGTGATCATACTTTAAAGGTAAACCCAGCTTGATAAAGTCATATGCCATAAATTGTAAACCAACCAGAACAAATCCAAACTACTTAAATGGAATATAAAAAACAAAAAGCTTCAGAGTGCTATATAAAATGAGCTAATTAAATAAGGAAAATGAGAAATTTGCTATTGCATTACAAGTTCCTGGTTTTTTACATAAGTGAATGATAAAAACCAGTGTGGAAGAGCAAAATGACTTAACAGTAAAAATCCAAGCCCCACAAGATCCTAGCATCCCTTGTAGTCTAAACTTAGCTCAGCCACTGGGCACCATGTGAATGAGTCACTGCTTCTCCTTGACTTGAATCATCCCTCTTAGAAAACTTGTTAAAGAAAAGACGTCACTGCAAATTAGATGTGGTAGCTAAGTTTAGCCATCCTCGGAACATAAATATTGTAACTTATGTGACTTCCACCATTTTTGTTTCATGACTTATCTTGGGGCATGTGCTTGGATATGTGTTGATGTGCATACCGCAGCTAAAGATATACATTCTGCCTAAAGATATATTATATATGTATGCAAATATGCCAGATATCCTCCAAAGCCACCTTGCACAGAAACATCTTTGGGCTATTTTGAGAGGCAGCAGCTCCTTTTACTGACAAGTGCTCAGAATCTAGCATTCTGACTTGCCCCCAGTCTAACCTTGATAAACTGTTCTCAGAGAGTGTGTGTGTGTGTGTGTGTGTGTGTGTGTGTGTGTGTGTGTGTGTGTGTGTGTGTATACAGGAGGATCTGCTCTTCTCCAGTGCCTGGCTTCCACACAGAAAGTACCATTTTGTCAGGTGTTCGGACAGATGATGTCTGGGGTAAGTTAGGGAGAAATAGAATCTGTTTGCCAGAAATGCTTGTAGAGAAGCAAGCCTGAGCATCTAGTCATCAGCTGCCTTACCTCACAATGAGGGCTTCTTAAAGAGCTCATGTTTCTACCTGGATAAGGATATGGTTGTCTGGCAAAGGTTGTCCATTTCAAGTCTGAGTGACTAGAAGGGTCAATTTATCATGGCAACCCATGACTGTCCATGTACTGCCACTTCCTTAAGATCAGGATCCTAAAGAAATGGGAGAAGGAAATGTTACATATAGAATTTTTGTAATGAGTCTCGCTTGGAAGAAGGAAGTTAGAAAACTGGACAGCCCAGCAGCTCTGCAGGGTTCTAAGCAGAAAGTGGCAGGCAAAAGTCACAGAAATGTGAGAATCTAGAAAATTGTGAGCAACAGACTAGCTGGCTAGTGATCAAAATTGACTACTGTATGGGCATTTATAGTTTACAGAGGACTCTACCATCTCCTTTGAGCCTTGCAGAGTCCCAATGAGTTAGGTATTATGCTCACTATCATTTTATATTGGGAAGAATGGGAGATTTGTCAAAAAATGAGCAACTCACCCCATGTCACTCATCTATTAGATGGGCTACAAACCAAGTTCTTCAAGATCAAGCTACCTTTTCTTTTCCAATACTAGGGTTTGAACACTTTGCTAGTCAGGTGCTCTACCATTTGATCCATGCTTCCAGCAATTTTTTTGCTTTAGCTATTTTTCAGATAGAGTCTCAAATGTTTACCAAAGTTAGTGATACTCTTACCTAGGACAGCCTCCCCTGTAGCTAGGATGTAACCAGTACATGCCACCACACCAGGTAAATGCAATGGAATCCTGCCAACTTTTTGTCCAGGCTGACCTCAAATTGTGATCCCCCCAAACTCTGCCTTCTGCATAGATGAGATGACAGGACACACCACCACCCAGTCCTCAAAAGTCTTTTTACAACATATTTCATCCTATATATATGTCCAGCCAAGTATTGGTTGTACCACAGAGTTCTGAACCCTGCAATACAAGCATTTGCCATGTGATTTCCAGTCACTGTAGTCAGAGCTGACCCAAACAACTTGGCGACAGTGAACTGTGCTGCTCATATCCAGCAAACAGGTGTACCTTGAAATATGGGACAAAGGGCTGAAGGAGAAATTGAAGAAGGAAGCTCAAGACAGGTAAGAAAGATATCCCAACAACGTCTAGGCAGGAGAATATGTGGCTCACATCTTCCTGTGAGTCACAGGTCACAGAACATGAGCTCTGGAAAAGGCCTAGAGACACCATTCTGGCTCTCCACAGCTCCCACCTCAGCCCTCTACCCCATGTGGTCATAAAATCTGTCCATAAAGAGTAGAGGGGAGGGAGCTTTCTTTGTTTTGGGGTTTTTTTTGTTATTTTTGTTTGTTAGTTGTCAATCACGGGGCTTATTCTCAGTGCCTGGCCACTGTACCTGAGCTTTTTCACTTAAGGCTAGTGCTCTACCACTTGGAGCCACAGAGCCATTTCTGGTTTTCTGATGGTTAACTAGAGATAAAGATAAGAGTCTCACTGACTTTCTTGCCCATTCTGGCTTTGAACTGTGATCCTCAGATCTCAGTATCCTAGCTAGGATTACAGGTATGAGCCATCACTGGCACCTGGCTTCTTTGCTTTTGTTTGCAACATGCATTCCTAAGCTCATTCATCTTTCCTATTTAAGGGAATAGGAACTAGGCCTAACTTAAATATTTTTCCATCATCTTTCCTATGTCTTTTCAGGAAGCTATCATAATTACTATTTAAATAATCAGTTTAATATTCTAAAGCCTACCAAGAATGCCTTCAAGGTTTTTTGCTCCCTTAAAATAGCCACATCTCCAAAGGCACGAGGCTTCTTTTCATGCATTTAATCAATTCCATTGCTCATCTGTGGTCCCTTTCCAATCTTACCACATTCACCTTAAGATGTGAAGATCACAACACAGTACCCTGTTGCAATACTCTGAAGAACAGAACAATAAAAGGCTGCTTTCCTAGCTCCTGAGAGATCACACAATAAAAGCCAAGGTCATGTTGAAGCCAGAATATCACTCCTACACAACAGCACCATGTTCCTTACATTTAGCAGACTCTCCATTTGCTTGCTTCCTGCTTCCCCCATGTAGTGGTCTATGTGGAGTGTTCCTGTCCTGACCCTCTCTGCCCAGAGTCATTGGAGAAGAGAGAGCCATGGGAGTTCACAAGTCTGAAATATAAGAGCAGCCACTTCTCACTATCACAGTTAACTAGAGAATCACAGAAGCTTAAAACAAATGCTCCATCCCGCACCAGAAGAAACAAGGAAATCCCATTCCATGTAGGTAGCTATAGCCTAAGGACATTTGCAGGAGATTTCTGTATTAACTCTGTCCAAATAAAAGTAAGCATTATCCTCATTCACCAGTTAACAGGTTTGATAAGCAAAGACACCAAAATGGAGAAATCCAGAAGAACCTAGAATTTATTAGAAAATTCTTCACATGTGGAAGCTAAGATTGGGAGGGGAGGAGAGAATAGGGTTTAGAAACAAGTTAGAAGCAAGCAGTACTTACCAACTTCTCAGCTGCTCAGAATCAAAATAGAAGGGGGAAAAAGGCAGACCACTTCTCAGTGGGGCTGGTGACTGAGGGAACACACTAGAGTTGAATACTGGACAGAGACTAGGAGAGACTCAGATACTCTGGTTGTCAGAACAGAGTGTGGGAAAGAGCATCTACACTCCGCCCACTGAGACACAAAGATTCAACAGAGAGGAAGAGGAAGAGAAGAGAAGAGAGAGAGAGAGAGAGAGAGAGAGAGAGAGGTAATGAGGGAAAACTGGCACTGGAACAGATCAGAACAGAAACAAAACTCAACTTCCTTTTGTAATTAAAAGTTAAAGCAACCAGGAATAGAAGGATTCTATCTTGATGCAATAAAAGATAGATAGATAGATAGATAGATAGATAGATAGATAGATAGATAGATAGATAGATAGATCAATATCATACCTATATGAATGCCTTATTGAATGAAAAAATATACCTGAAAGTCATTTCCTCTAAATCAGGAATGAGACAAGAATGCCCACTCTGTTGCTCTTATTCAATATACAACTTGAAATTTTAGTCTGAGTATAAGGCAAAAGAAAGAAAGAAAAGGGATTAGGTAAAGGAGTCATAAAATTATCTCTGTTGAAAGATGATTTAGATATATACTTAGAAGACCCCAAAGAACTCCACCAAAAGACTTTTAGACCTGGTAAACAAATTCAGCAAAATAGCAGTATCCAAAATCAACACATAAAAATCAAGAATTTTCCAAGAATATTCCAAGAATTTGAAGCACTATTAACAGTAGCTAAGAAATGCAAACAATCATTCATTAATATCCCCACTGGTGAATAACCAACATGCAATCTATACATACAATGGCATATTATTCAACCATGAAAAAGAAAGAAATCATATGCTACAACACAGATGAACCTTAAAAACATTATGCTAAGTGAATCAAACCAGTAACAGAAGGACAACTACCATGATTCCACTTACATGAAGAATCCAAAGAAGTCAAACTCATATAATGTAAGGCAGTGATGGTTGTCAGGGGCCATATGGATTGAGGAAGGGAGAACTGAGAGATAATTAAAGGACAAAAAGTTATACTAGATGAAAATGATCTAGAAGCCTATTGTACCTCATTGTGTTCATAGTTAACTTGCTATACTGTGCACTAAAATTCATTGAGAGTAGGTTTCATGGTATTGATATTTTATGTATGTGTGTATGTATGTATATATATATGTGTGCATATATATGTAATGTATATATATGCAATATATGCTATATATATATGTAATGTGCACACACACACACACACACACACACACACACACACATACACACACCAGTCATCAGTCTTGGGCCTTGAACTGAGGCCTGGGCACTGTTCCTGAGATTTTTTTTTCTTTGCTCAAGACTAGTGTTCTACTACTGGAATCCCCTGCCACTTGAGAAATATCTAGTGTTTGAAGGCCTTTCTTTGTACTTTTCATCATAACTTAATGTTCAGAAATATTCAAGTTAATGCATAGGTTCACTGGAGTTTCTTAAGCAATTCCAAGGCATGCAGGCTTACTATCTTCTTAGGGAACAACCCCCTTGGTCTAGAGAGCTCAGTCGATCTAGATGATAGCCACCTATCACCTGAGAGCAAAAGACATCATCCACTCAGTAAGGAACAAGAAAAATGGGAAGGCCAGCAACCTTTCCACATGCAGACAACCTCAGCCCACAAAGGCTTGGGATAGCCAAAGGAGTGAGCTTTGCCTCAATTATTCAATAGGTATTTGTTGCTACCCAAATCCTTCCTTTATTCATCACAATCCTTTATGCTATACCTTATGTTATTGTTTCTATGGTCTATGTGGAGAATAACTGTTCACCAACTTCTGGGGAATTAATTTCAATTGAACAATAGTGATTGATGTCCAATGTGAATCAGAAGCTATAGGCCCTAACAATAGGAAACTGAATAATTATGGTCCTCATCTATTAGCAAAAACCATGTATGTGACTAAATATTAAAGACCATATAAAGAAATACGCCAGGAAAACAGAAAAAGTCGCTAATCATTCCTTTAAATATTAGCGGCATTTCACTGAGTTGGTATCACAAAGAGAAGGGATTAGATAAGAACAGAAAAGTATATTGAAAGGAAATTATTAAACACATCCTAAAGACTTTAGACCCCACTGGATGAAAAGAGGTCAAGTACATGGAGTCACAGGACCAGAGTTTTATTTTTGGCAAACGAGTATGGAGGCAGAGGAGACTGAATAGTAGCCAGAGCTGAAGTATCATAACCCTATAGCAAAAGCAATCAAAATGATGGTGCGAATGTGCACTTATACAGAAATCAGATTTTAAAATCCTCAGACTGGTGGATAAATGGATGGAAGAAAGAGAAGGAAAATAGGAATACTCTCAGGAATATGTAGATGGAGTAATAAGGTACAAGTGGTGAGGAGTGATTGTGGGGCAGTGGGTAATTTCATTAGGGACACAGTGAGTTTGAGGTGCTTACTGGTCATCCAGATGAATGCACCCATAGGCATTTGGAGTCTGTCCCAAAGACTGTAGAACTGGAAACCATCAGACCCACAAACCACAGGTCTGAGATCTTCCCTAGTGAAAGCACGACCCTAGAAGAAAGGGAGGAAGGGAAATTTGAGGTCAGCCACATTAAAGAAGGGAAAGGAGGTATTAGAAAGGATCAAAAAAGGAGGTGGCAAGGTTTGAGGAAAGGGAAAAGCTCTATTAAGTCTCAGGAACCCAGTGACAAAATAAAGGTTCTAGGAAGGAGGGAATCTTGGATGGAACTCCAAAGATAATCGGATTTGGCAAGGGATGAGACAACTGAATACAAAGAAATTTCAGTGAAGTATTAGAGGACATACACCAGGCAGGAAATTGAGATGAGAATTTGAAGTGGAAAAAAAATTCATAATAAGAGGTCTGTTTCCTGTTTGTTTGCTTTCCAGAATATGGGAGGCAAAGTCTGAGAGGTGGGATGCGTGGGGGATCCTGAAAAGTGAGGTGAATATAAGATGAACACATTTGGGAAATGGAAAAGGCTGATTAGAAGGGAGTATGGATTACACAGAAATAAGAAATCATAAATGCACATACAGCAGGACCAAAACAGATCCATTTCTCCACACCCCTCAGCCACTGGGAGAAACCCATTGGACTGACTGGAGTTTGTGGAGTTTTAGAGTGAGGGCAAATAAAATAAAAAAAAAACATCAAGGAAAGAAAGAAAGTAGGGCCTAGAGTGGCTCATTACATGGATCCAAGGAGGGTTAACAGGGGAGGGACAAAGGAGCAAGGAGCCTGGAGAATCGGAGAGAGCCTGGAGCCTGCATGGAGTCTTAACACACACTTTGTGGGTATGAGCCAATGACAGTAGTGGTAGATTCGTAGTCTGTACTCAGCAGAATCATCTTTAAAACTTTAGGTAGGTATGGTGATGGACAGTTAGATAGCCAGCAGTCAGAACTCTGAGGAAGGTCTGTTGTCAGTTCTAGGACAACTTGCCTCAAATAAAAACAAAATAAAATAAATTTCAGTATAGAGTTCTTCTAAGGCACTGATGGTTCAAGCAGTATAGTTGGTATCAAAAGACAGAGCCCCTTAAAGGATATTTCTTCTCTAAAAAAAAATGGTAGTATTGAGATTTGCGTTCCAGCCTCATATTTGCTAGTCAAATACTCTACAACTTGATCCACACCTTGAGCCCTTTTTCTTCTAGTTATTTTTGAAATAGCATCTTGGGTTTATAAATTTATATGTAGAAGGACCATGTCCTCCTAAACTTCCTGTATGCTGGGATGACTGGCACATGCCACCACACCCAGATTTTATTGGTTGAGATGGGGTCTCTTAAGCTTTTTGTCCTACTTGCCCCAAACCATGATCCTCCCCATCAGAGCCTCCTAAATAGCTAGAATTACAGGCATGAACTACCACACTAGGCTAAGATAGTTCTTACTCTAGTTAACAGTTATGAGAGTTCATTTCTAGGTGTTGTATATTAATTAGGTATGGAAGTGTTAAGGTACAATGTTAGCAGAGAATGTGAAGACATTGAAACACTGGAGAAGCAGACACCGCAGAACACTCTTAACACCCTCTTCTGGGATCTGAAGAAGACACTAAGTCACTTTGAGCTGGGTTTCCACTACCTGCAATATAGGTCGTAACCAATAATTCAAATAAGAAACAAGAAAACATGGCTTAAACATGGAAGGTGATTTATATTGGCTTATTAAGCAGGAAAGTCCAATAGTCATTCAGGCTTGGGTCTGGTTTGATTCAGGAGCTTGATGGTGTTGCTGAGGACATGTCTTTCCCTGTCATTCTTCTGTATCTCCATGTGTTAGTGCCACTATGAGGCTGGCTTCTTATGTGGTGCATTGCATTACCTATCATACCATTGTGAAGGAAAGAAAGGAGACTTCTTGGAAGCATCCAGAAAACAAATAATAAATGTCCTCTAATCCTTCTATTCCTCAAATAGTTCACAAACCAAGTAAGGAATTATGATTAAAGGATACAAATATCCTGAGTAGTTTTATCCAGAAGTGGAGTAGCAGCCCCATAAATCCTTTGCCTGATGTGTGGGGGAGAACCAAGCAAGTTACAGAGACAGTCCTGGTGTGGTGCTGCACACTCGTAATCTCAGCACTCAGCAGACTGATAATCAGGAGTTTGAGACCAACCTGGATTACATAGTAAGATGCTGCTTAGAAGACGTGTGTGTGTGTGTGTGTGTGTGTGTGTGTGTGTGTGTGTGAAAGAGAGAGAGAGATAGAGAGAGAGAGAGAGGTGCATTCATTAATAATAGATCTTGTGCTTTATAAGTAGTACTGTTCCCTGAATCGGGATTCCGTTACGTATAGAAAAGACATAGCTAAGAAGAAAATTAACCTGGTTCAGATATAAAGAAAAAAGGTGTTCCTTGATGTTCTTTTCTTGTCTGTTAACCCGATTTTCCAATTGCATCTCAGTCATTGGAGGGAAGCTTCTTTGAGTGGCAGTCCTGTGACCTACACATAGGTCTGAGGTTGCCTGGTTATCAGCTTCCATCTCAAGACCTCCCTTTTCTTTCATTCTAGGGAAAACAATTACTGTCCTGAGACATGAGGTGAATTCTCTTTAGTTTGAAAAGACAATCCTTCTTTTCTCTAGAAGAACCTGAAAATAAGGCCTGTGTGTTTCAGTCCATTGAAGTCTTTTGTCTATGAGTGTATTCAGAGTTCATTTTCTCTTATGGGAAAAACACACTTTGCTATTCTTTTCTACATAGCTTTTCTGAAGGAGATGGAGTAGAACTAATTTTCCTTCCTATATATTCTCTGCAATTGTCCTGTTAGAATATGAAGGACCTGGCATGGAGAAATCCTCCAGTCTTCTGGTTCTCTCCCCTCCCCTCCTTCCCCTCTCCTCTCCCCTCCTTCCCCCTTCCCTCTCTTCCTCTCCTTTCTTCTTCCCTCCTCTCATCTCTGTTTATTTGCTTGTTTGTTTGTGCCAATACTGAGGCTTGAACTCAGGGCCTGAGAACCATCTCTTAACTTTTTCTGCTCAAGGCTGGCACTGTACCACTAAGCCATACTTTACTTCCAGCTTTTGGCTGTTTAATTCAAGAGTCTCACAGAATTTGCTTCCCAGGCTGGCTTCAAACCGTGCACTTCAGGGGATGGGGATATAGCCTAGTGGCAAGAGTGCCTGCCTCGGATACACGAGGCCCTAGGTTCGATTCCCCAGCACCACATATATAGAAAACGGCCAGAAGCGGCGCTGTGGCTCAAGTGGCAGAGTGCTAGCCTTGAGCGGGAAGAAGCCAGGGACAGTGCTCAGGCCCTGAGTCCAAGGCCCAGGACTGGCCAAAAAAAACCAAAAAAACAAAAACAAAAAACAAAAAACAAACAAACCGTGCACTTCAGAACTCAGCCTCCTAATAGCTAGGGTTACAGGCAAGAGTCACCAGCCCCCTGCTTCTGGCTTAGGTATTCCCTGAAGAAAGGTATTTCTAAGCTGAGTTCCAGTGGCTTACACCTGTAATCCTGACTACTCAGAAGTCTGAGATCTGAGGGTTGTGGTTCAAAGGCAGCCCACGCAGGAAAGTCTATGAGACTCTTATCTCCAATTAACCACCACAAAACAGGAAGTAGCCCTGTGGCTCAAAGTGGTAGATCACTACCCTTGAGTGATAAAGCTCAGGGACAGTGCCCATGTCCTGAGTTCAAGCCACATGACTTACCAAAAAGGGGGGGGGGTGTATTTCTTATGTCTCCAGAGGTATCTTTAGCATCCCAGAGAGGTCATCCTGCCAAGTACAAACCATGCACTTAGAATATAAGGAGTAGAGCAGAACAGTATGGGATGGAGGCTTAGAGTGGCAGTAGGGACAGTAAGGGTAACAGGAAACCAGTGCAGGGGTCATTGGTGGGAGAGTGAAGACCACAGTGACTCTGAGAGGCTATGGGAATTTTCTATAAAAGGAAGCTGTGAGTTGTTGAACCTTAGAGACTACTGACATTCCAGGCAGAACTGAGGGATTGTTGGGAGTAGAAAGTGTTCATATTTCAAAGACTGATAAGAATTTGCCCTTAGAAAGAGAAAAAAAACTGTCAGAGTCCAGAGAGAGAGGTTAAGAAGCTTGAGGCCTGTGCCAGGGGAGGCAATTCTGGAACTAAAACTATGGGATGAAGGCTGTCTGACCACAGCCAGGTGCTCAATTACAAAGCAAAGGGGGGATCCAAGCGAGGCCAGTGAGTGAGACAGTGGGTGAGAACAGGAGTAGCTTGACCTTCGTTTCTAATCTTGTAGCCATATGAACCACAGAAGATTTGAGTGGTAGGCTACAGTGGAGCAGCCAAGGAAAACCATCTTTGAAACACTTGAGAAGGGGACACCATGAAAGCAGAAGTGGGATATAATGCAATGGAAAGTTGATGTCTGAGTCCCCAGAGTTAATGCCAACTAGCTTCATAGGCTCTTTTCAGAATAGCACTGATTTCCTGGTCATGTGATTCAATATTTTGGAGTTCACCTCACTCTCCTTCCAGAAGTGCCTTTAACACAAGGTCCCATTAAAATATACAAGTAAAATAATATCAACTAGTGGTGTCCATGATTTAAAGAAAAGGTTGCAATTTTCCAGAAGCCTCAAATCCATTCTGGAGAAATATGGCTTAATAGGGCATTTATTACTGTGTACAGGGAGTACGACCTCTAGCATATTTAATACAAAAAATATATCTAGCTCCAGCATACATGCCCACATATGGCACCAAACTTCAAACTTAGGTGATCTCAAACTTTAGTGCACATTAGCATAAGGTTTTTCTTGCAAATGCAGGCTCATTGGTTCTGCTGAAACCTTATAATTTGTATCACTAACACCCCCCCCAGATGATCCTGTCATAGAAAAATACTTTATAAATATCACTTTCTTCCTAGGTGCTATTCAGGCTCTTTGCATCATAGTACCTGGCCAATTTCAAGGGCTCAAGAAATATGAATGATACTGGGTCAATATGTTCCCAACCTTAACAGCAATAATGCAAATATCATGACTTCTTGAATAAACAACGACATTAAGTCTTCCTAACAAGAGTCATAATTTGAATTATCCCACATACAAAGTATAGCATGTTGATATGTGTGTGTGTGTGTGTGTGTATTTCATGTCAGCCAAATATGGGCTTACTTGTGTTTCTTCATAAATCATTAGACTTTAGCCAAATACATTTGCTACACTATGAATCAATGGTCAATGTAAGAGGCAGGTTAAAAATGGAAAAGAAACTGAGCTCCAGTAGCTCATGGCTGTTTGTTGTAACTACTCAGGAGTCTGAGATCTAAAGATTAAGACTTAAAATCAGTCAGGGCAGAAAAGTCCAAGAGACTCCATCTCCAATTAACCACCAATAATGCCTGACTGGAGACACATAACTCACGTTGTATAGGACCAGTCATTCATAAGCAAACAAGCCAAATGATAGCATAAGGCTCTAAGTTCAAGCCTCAGTACTGCAACAAAATAATGAAAAAGAAAAATTCCTTACTCAATAATATATGATATAGATAAGAACTTTTCTATATTGTTTTTAAATTTTACTATATAATTATGAGTTTCAAATGCTGAGATAGGCTCTAAAGTCAATTCTGAATTCTTGCTGGTCTTTCTCTAATACTATTGTGACATATTTATGGATTTATTCATTAAGCACATTTTAGGGTAAAAATATAGTATTTTAAATTAATGGTATAACTTATTATAAGTGGCTGTCATTACATTTTTAACCCAAAAGTATGCAAAGACTCCAAAAACACAAAACACTGGGGAATTATGGGAATTTCACATGAAAGCTTTGCTTTACAGCTTGCTAATATGAACCAACAACTGATCCACAAATGACTTTTCTCATCTTGTCTTGGGCTTCAAAGCGCATTTTCCTTTAAAAGTATCTAGTTAACTCCTCACTTGATCATGTTCTTTTACCTCTGACCCAAAACATCTCAGTCAGAGGTAACTGTATATCTCTGAAGACTTTCTAATACCTTCTGAAGTGATTATTTATATCATTTTTATACAAAAATCTTCTCAAAGCCTAGTTAGTCTACAGAGCTATTTGTTAAAGAAGAGTGTCAGATTGCTGTGCTTCACTAGAGCCTGCCACCATTGCCTGGTAACTTTCTGAATTCTGAACTACATATATACACAATAAGGGATGGAAACTAAGTTGTGTGTCTTATAAATGTCCCAACATCTGCCCCTATTTACGAGCTTAATATCTTCTCAGGCATTTCCATCTGGGCAACTACAATAAAATTTCAGTTGAATCCAGTAACCTATCAAGCAGATATTAGAGAACAGTTGATGAAAAATACATGGATATTTAGATAGATGGACCATCTTACGGGTGCTAAAGAAATATAATACTTTAAAAAGATTTTAAAGTAGCTATTTCTTCAATGTCTTTTTTCTCCAATCATTAGACCAAGTTGCATTGTTTACAAAAATTTATTCATACAAATTTTACACACTTTATATAACAGTTATCAAAGTCCTACTTATAGATATCATGTGTGTAATAATACTTGATTAAGATGATTTTTATAATCAGTTGCACACAAAATAAGAGCTTCAAGACTAACATCTACCTAGATTATCACTATATCATCAATCTGCTCCAGTGTAGTAAGGCTCTTGGCATTTCTAAAAAGTATACAAAATATTTAACTGGTGATCACTATAAAATGCTTGCAACTAGCCACGGGAACACTAAATGAGACTTCATAAATAAAAGGCTAACTAGAGCCCTATTCACCAGTAACAGCTGACACAAATACAGAAAACTCTGCCCATTATCCAAGAAACAAATAATTAAGACTAAAATGCAAGCCGATGTGTTGCAGCATTGTAGGGCCACTAAATAGCCATCTGTGATTCGTGGCGATTTAAAAGGCGAAGAAAGGCACTAAAGCTGCAAACCGCATCCCGTGTCACATAGCCTGAGGAGACTGCAGGATTCAAGAAAGATTGATCCTGTAGCAGAACTCAGGCAGAGCTCGAATGCCTGTTTTCACTGTCTGCAATGGGATCTCCTGACAGCATCCATCTGGCCTGGGAATGCAATACAATTCTGTGTTCTTTGATGAAAGACTTCATATTGATCAGATCCAAACAGGAAAAAGAAAGAAAGGTCCTTTGAACTTTACAAACTAATGGTTAGGATTTTTTCTTCTTCTTTTTTCCAAAAGAAAATTGTGTCTGAAATTTAGGAGACTGGCTGGTTTGTCTGCTGCTGCTTGATCTGGTTGGTGGGTGATGGTTCTTTTGTTTATAAAGATTTGTCTATATGTTCACGAAATTGACAGGAAACAGACATGCTTTCTTAGCCAAGAAAGGGTGCAAGGGTGGGTGGTGGGAGTTTACTCACCTCACTCTTGACCACAGATATAAGATAGTACTCATATATATGAAGATGAGGTTTAAGTGGTTTATCAGCTCATCAAACTGAGCAACATATGAACACTACACATTCTAATATGACAAAGATTTCATTTTATGAAATAAATTTTACTAAGCAATAAAGCCATAATGTAGAAAAATACATTTTACCTACAAACTCAAGAAACAAGAAACAAAAGAAAACAGATTTAGTGCAGAATAAGTGGTAGCCACACAAGGGTTCCTAAACTTTACAATAAGTGCTTGCATCAAACAGTAACACACACACACACACACACACACACACACACACACACAAAACAAAACAAAACATGGGAAGCATTCACAAGTTTAAGAGAAATGGATGGAAAATGGTGAACTGTACTTAAACAGTGCAAGAGGATAGGAAGGAGTCTAAAGGAAAAGGGTGCTTTCTACAGAGCAGGGCTGGGGGAGGGCTGGGAATCCTGGCCATTTCACAAGACAAAAAGCATGGACAGCACTGGAGAAAAACACATTGTACTTTGTATCCATTTCCACTAATGCAGCACCCAAAATCAGTTAGGCAGTCGACCTGGGAAAGACTGGGCTTGTCCCCTGATTTCCAAATCTGGGTAGCCTGAAATGGGTCCTTCTTATAAGGCCCTCCCACTGCCTTGTGCTCTGCCTCTTCCAATACACCTCTATTTCCTTCTCTTGGATCCAATTGCCCTAGCTTTGAGATATTAGGTTACCTGGTAGATGGGGAAGTACAAAGAAGAGAGCTGTCTGTCCCAAGTCTGTCCCTCTGTGCCTCTGTCTGTCTCTCTCTGTCTCTGTCACTCTCTGTGTCTCTGTCTCTGTCTCTCTCTGTCTCTGTCTCTCTGTCTCTCTCTGTCTCTGTCTCTCTCTCTCTTTCTTTTCTCTCTCTCTCTCTCTTCTGTGCAGTTCCTAATCTCTTCCCACAGGGAATGGTGTGAATTCTGGGGAAAACATAATTTGGATAGAGCTGCTGGCTCATTAGAATTTCTTCCTGGGCTGAGAGTCTGAAGAGACAAGAACACATAAAAGGAAAGCCAAAGAAAGCCAAAGTATTGGAATTGCCACCCAGCCAAATGGACAATGCCCACTTGAGTTAGTTAAGCTGGGATTGGAGCAGCCTGCCCCAGAGACTCACTGGGAAAGATGCCCTTCAGCAATTCTCCAAATCATCACCTCAAAAATCTATCTCCCTGGAGCAGGGCAGCATTTGTTTATATACAGTAGCAAATGGTTCATAGTAATATGTTCAGGCCTGTGGTGGATAAAAATACTATCCTTTTAATTCCAGTTTACAAAAATAGGAGTAATATTCAAAACAATGATTGTCTAGTTTTCTATTTATTTTATATAAAAACATAAACAGCTCAGGCAAATTTTCAATCGATGTGCAAGCTTTGTATGAATTTTTCTCTATATATTTATATATTTTTTTAATATATAGATTTATAATATATATCTCAATAATTGGTCCACAAAGTATATCTGTGCATTCTCTAGTGCTTTGTAAAAAGAAAAAAACAATATTATTATCAAAATATCCATTTAATGGCTTTACTTCATACATAAATACATGTTTGGATTAGAACACATGAGCGGTGATGACTATTCGGTTTGGAAAACGACTTTTCACTGTGTCAGGGTTGCTGTGTACACGGGGTCGCTGGTAACTCCTGGCTACAAGTACGGTATGCGCCGTCCTTTGTTTTTAACCCTTTGTTTATACCTTTTCCCTAGGACGGCCGCTAAGTATTTCTTGACAGCCATTTGTTTCCGGTAGCGGCTGTAGCTGTCCGTGAAGATTCCGTCCGAGTGGCGTTTGGAGAGCGGCTCCGCGTCGTCGAGCGCGCCGCCGCCCAGGCTCCCGCTGCGCCGAGAGGGTGGGGGGGGGGGGAGAGGGTGGCGGGGCGGGAGACACAGATTCAATAGCTGCGGGGCGCAGGAGGACCCCACCCCACGCGGGAGCGCCCGGGGCCCGCAGGGCCCGCCCACCGCCATCCTAGGCCAGCCACGGGGAGGGCTGAGGTGGAGACACCCACTCCCTCAGCCCCTCCCTCCCCACTCAGGACTTTCAGGCCCTGAGTGCCCCAGAAAACCGCACCGCCCTTTCTCCAAACGCTGCCTTTTAAGAGTTCACCATCCGTGCGTTGGGGCTAAACCGCCCTAACTGTATCTTTAAACACCGCCCCCCCCCCATCTACAAAGCAAATGACCAAAGGGCCCCGCATGCCACGCGGGCTGCTGCCACGGAGTTTACATCGATCCCGCCAGTTCCTAATCGAAAGCGAGGACTCCTCTCCTTCTGCACGCGAACTTGAAAACGTGCTAATCATAGAAGTCGACAGGCTGTAGGCAACATTTTTTTTCACGTATGAATTATTCATGGAGAAAGTGTAATCTGTTTTCCCGTGAGCTTTATTAAAATGTTGCCTTCTGCGGAGATCGGCCTCGCAGATGCCCTGGCTCTGGGCTTGTCTGGCATGAGCAAAAACTGTTTGCCATAAATGTCCAAATTTAGTGAATTTGTTTACTTCGATTTGAATTTATAGCCAGTGCAAAGTCCCTCCTCTCAAAAAAAATTGTCATGCCGAAGAGACAGAACACAAAACATGACAGCAAGTCCTCCCTGGAACCCGCAAGGGTCGGGGTGGGGTGCCTGGGGCAGATTGCTTGGTTTCTCTCTTTTCATCTAAAACGGATCGAAATCCCTAGTTTTCCTATCCTCTTTCCCTCTCTCCGAGTCTCCAGGTCTGCCGCCGAATTCTAACCTGCAGCGGGCAGCCAAGTCCCCAGCGAACCGACCCCGGGTCGCGGACACCACACCCCACCCGGCCCCGAGAGCGCGCGCGGACCTAGAGGCCCGGGGCCCCGCCCTCCTCGTGCGCGCCCGCGCGCTCACCCACCCTGCGCCGCCCCCCCCGCGCGCGCGCGCGCTCCGGTCAGCTCTTTCCCAAACTCTTACCCCACACCCGGGGCCACGAGGGACTGCAGGTACTTCCTGGCGGACAGCTGGTCGAGCACTTTGCGGTAGGCCTGGTTAAGGATCCCGTGGGCGACATCTCTAACGGGGAGACAAAAGTGCGGGCCCAGGGCTCACTACCTCGGCCCCCAAGTGACGGCCAAGGCCCCATCCCGCGCCGAGCTGGCGTTCCACGAGCGACCGAGAAGCCCAGGAAGCTCAGCACCCCGGAGCTTCTCCTGGGAAGTTTCCGAGATGGAATCCTAAGATCCAGAATCCATCCTGGCCTCTGGAGGTGACAGGCGTGCATCTGGGCTCCCCATCCTGGCTCCCCACCACTGGGGCTCACGCTCTTAGACACTCCTCGGGCCACAGACCTTGAGTCCTCGGGCCCTCTGGTCCACCCAGATCCGCCCGCTACTAATTTTCTGTCGCTTCCCAGGGATCGGGCCCAGGAGAAGAGCGGCTTGGGGACTGTGAGGGAAGCAGAGCCCCTCGGCGGGCCACCCCCTGCCCCTCGGGCCCGCAGAGCCGAGGCGCGCGGCGCGGGCCCTACCTGCGGCCGGCGGGGTGGAGCTGGGCGTAGGCTTCGTGCAGCGCGGAGGCGGGGCTCCCGGCGCCAGGCGGCTCCGCGTCGTTCCAGTGCAGCAGCGGGCTGCCGTCCTCGTCGTAAGCCTCGTCCTCGGGCCTGCGGGGGAGCCAGAAGGAGTGGTCAGTTCAAGTCCCTCCCCAGCCCTACGAAGACCCTTCGGAAAGGGACTGCCCACCGATCGTTCCCGCTTCTGCAAAAGTCCCGAGCTGAGATCAGTCCTTCCTTTCAGAATGGGGGGGGGGGGTGGGGCTGCGTGGGGGAGGGGCGGGAACAAACCCTACCGAAATGTCTGCCCCGTTGGGCGGCTCGCCCACCCCAGCCCTTGACAGATAAAGGGTTGCCCTGGCAGATCGCCGCCTCAACGAGCCGCGAGAAACCGAGAGTCCAAGCCAACCCAGCGTGCCTCACCACCGACAAGGACAGTGGCCCACCGCTCCTGGCGCCCCAGCTTTCCCCCCAAGTAGCGAAGAGCGCGATGAGAAAGGTCCTAAAGGGAAGCGACGGCCCACATAGGGGCTAGAAGGGGGCGGGGGGTGCTGATCGGAGTGGAGAGGACGGGTGGATGGGTGTGCAGTGGCCAGGTCCGCCAGCCACCCCCGCCCAAGACTCTAAGCCCAGGAGCCCCCAGGGGAGCCCTTCCCCGCGCAGATGTAGGTCGCGGAGAACCTCCAAGCTTCTATTCTGGGCCGGAGAAAATCTAGCAGGAACGTGAATAATAGATGCCCCTAAAGTTAGCTTTGGGGGCGACTCGTTGTGTCTGAGCACTCCGGTGCCTCTCCACCCAGAGAAAAAAGTGCCAGGCACGTGGAACTTTGAAAATATCTGGGGGCGAAGTGAAGAGGCTTTTTGAATCCATTAAATAAACAGTTTAGCTCATCCGTTAGCGGTGGGTGGCCAGTGCCACTGGATCCCACTTTCTTCCCGGAGCAGGGGAAGTGACTACAGGGGAAATCCACATTCCGCGGGGAGCCGGACGAACCCACAACTCGTCCCGCACTAGGCTCCTCCATCCTTGATACAAAACGTAAAGAAATGGGTTGAAACTCAAAGCCCATCGCTTGGGAAAGTGTCCGGGACAGGTGGCACTCACTAACGGGGCCGCAGTCCCCTTGGTCAGCCTGTTTGCCGGTCCTCCATTACTGGAGAGGCCAGAGCAAGACGAGCTCGTCTCTCCGTAACGGGGTCTTTCTAGCCGCTTTCTGCACTGTGCCCACTGGCAAGACCCCTCAGACAGTCTAGAGTGCGTCTCCGCCGCCCAGGCGAAGGTTCGCGCCCCCTCCCGCCAAGCTTGGGCGCGGCCCCCCGGAGTGGCCCCGCCGCCTCGGCCCCGCGCACCGCCGCCCGGGCCCCGCGCTCCGCCCATCCCCGAGCGCCACCGGCGCTGACACTCGCTGCCCAGCTCACTCCCACCGTCCCGCACATCGGCAGGGGGTTCTGGGGCTGCAATCGTTGCCCAAGCTGTGGTGCACGATTAGAAACCCAGGGTTAAGGAGGAAATGGAAAGGGGGAAAAAAGACAGAAAGAAAGAAAAAGCTAAGGTTCCAGCACCGTGAGATGCGCCCCGCGCCCGCTCCAGCCCACCCGCCTGCCAGCTTTCTCTCCCCCCCCCCCCTCCTCCCTGGCTTTCTCCCCTCGCAGTGCCATGCTTGTTATTCTGCACTCTCAAGTCGTCTTTCCTTAACCGTAGCCGGCCAACACGCCCCCCAAACCCCCGCGCCCCAAGACGAGTGCGGGACTCAAACTCCGGTTGGAACCCGGATCCCTAGGGAAAGCTCCCCAACGGAAAGAACCGGACTGGGAGGCTGAGGCAGGCGGAGAGCGGGAGACCCCGCCCCAATAGTCCCGAACCCGCCAGAACAAAGCCAAGTCGCACGCTCAACCCCAGGCCTAGCTCTGGGAGCTCGGAGCTCAAGAGCTCCGAACTCCGTCCGTAGAAGCCAAACTGGGGACCCCACACAGACCCCTCCTCTGAAGCAGGCTTGGGGAGGGGCCGAAGCTCAGCAGCTCCGGCCGAGCCCCTGGGCTCCGGGGGGCTGGAGGAGGGGCGCCCGGCCCCAGGGCGTCCCGTCTGCTGGCTTGGCTTAGCTTGGGCTGGAGGACGAGGTGGGGGTGGGGGCAAAGCCAAAGCTGGGCAAGATGAAAGGGGCGATGCTTAATAACCTGTACCCAGAGACCTGCAGAAAGAGGACCGTGAAACATCCGGCGAAGAGAAGCCCCAGCCCAGCCTAGATGCCCAAGACTTACCTGATCCCGGGGAAACGGAGTCCGGCAGCGGCAGGTGAGCAGTAGACGCTGCTGTGCATGATTATCCCGTAGACCAGCAGGGCCAGCCTGGCTCCGCTGCACATGGTCATTCTGCGCAGGATGGAAAAGAGGGCACGCAATGCTGAGAATGCCCTGGCCTTCCACCCTCCTGCCCCTAGAAACTCTGGAGCTGGGGGAGAGAGCTAGGCTCTGGCTCCTGGGAATGAATAGCACTTAGCCACAGTCGGCGTGCACCTGGCCACTTGCTAGACTTAGGATGGGGGGAATAGTGTATGCATATACTCAGTGCCCAATAACTAGCCAGCCCTGGAACAGCTAACTCGTACCCTGATGCCTATACCAGAAAGAGAAAAAATATACATCCATAGGCAAAACGGCGCTATTCAACTCTTACCCCTGCTGGCGAAGGTTTGCTGCCAAGTAGGACGGCGGGCAAAGGGCTCCTTCGAGTTTCTGCCCTGGAATCAGAACCCGAGAAGCATCGCCCGTCTGGCGCTGGTGTCCACGGAGAAGCCGCAGCGATGCGCAGGAGGAGCGGGAGGACTCGTTTGCTGAGGCTAGTATTCTGTTCAAAAGTTTGTACACGCACGAAACTAAGAGGGAGCGTGACACCGACAGAAGGGGGCGAGGAGAGAGAGGTGGGAGCCAAAAGAGATGCGGAGCCAAGGGGGAGAGAGAGGGAAGTGGCCCTAAATCCACTGGGAGAAAGAATCGAGATTAAGGAAAAGAAGAAAAGTCCGAGGAAAAGGAGAGGAAGGAAAGGGGGGAGGGCTGGCTGCGGGGCCGGCCGGCCTCTACCGGGTCAGGAAGCTGCGAGAGTCCGTAGCTCCTTCTCCACTCCGAGGTCGGTCTGGCTGCCTGTGAAGGTGCGGCTGCTTCTGTTGCTGCTGCCAGTGGTAGCAGAGTGACCGGCTTTCTGCTGGTATTTATATGTGCAGTTAGCACACCATCTATCCGAACATGGTTTCAGGAGAGCTCTCTGTGTCAACATCTGTCTGCCTGTTGCCTTTAAGTACAGACTATTTGTTGCACTGTTGCGCTCCGATTTTTATTCATGAAATGACTTCCTTTTTTTTTTTCTTCAGTCACGTAATGATCGAGTATCAGTAAAAGACGTCAGCATCCTGGTCCCTCAAGGAACATATTAACTATTCTGTGCTGTCCTCTAGGATGATAAAATCCGGAGTCATCGACTTCTCATAAACACCTTTCACTCATACAATCCAATTTTTAAGAAGTGCAATTATTTTGATGGTTTTCAATTTTACTCACTTTTCAAGGACAGGTAAAAAATTCAAAGAAATTGGAGAATGGTAAAAGTCGTGTTGTTGTTTTTTTAAAACTGCATGCCTCCTACTGTCTTTTTTTTTTTTTTTTTCTTCATCAAGCCCTATCAATGAGAGCTCTGGTCTCTGGAATTAAGCACCATCAAGCTCTCCTATTAATAAATTTGATTTGGATCTCCTAATTTCTTGCGTATGTTCTTTCAGATAGACAATTAAATGTGGAAGTCGTTTTGTTTTTAAAGGGAAGTCTTGGAGGATTTTCAGTAAATCTCTAATGAGTCTGGCTGTCGTTGACAGTCTGGCTAGGAGTAGATTGATTATGGAGCTTAGGCTGGGCCCAAGAGCTGGGCTAGTGGAGCTATCCAGGTCCTTGGTGCTGAATTGTTGGGGCGCAGATGCTCCCAATGTTGAAAATTGCCATTGCTTTAATTTTCAATAGTCTCTAAATCTGAAGCATTGGCAATAGTGCTATTAATGTGGCAATTCATTGTCTCAATCACCCCAGTGTTCAGATAGAGTCCCCCTTTTGCTGCATCATGAACATCCCAATGTGGACAGCCCTCTCACGCCCTGCCTTAGATTTTAGAGAAGAGCTTTCAGTGTCTCCTTCGTCCTTCTGTTTGGATCTCTCAATTTCCTGTTTGCACACCTTCACACTTTCTGTGGATCTTACTGGTTTTAAAAATTGAAACTGTGGCATCGTGTGTTCCACAAGAATTGAAATTTTAAGACTTTGAGAGTGAGAAATAGGATTTTTACACTTTCTTTACAAGTTGAATTCTGTAGAGAAATACAGACAGGCTGGAAAGGAGAAGAATCCAGAATGCAGTTTACTCACTGAGGCTTTCTAACAGAAATCACTTTCTTAGGAATAGTTCGTTTTTTTCTTTTTTAACTAAGATGACATAGGAAAGTGAAAGCAATAAGGAAAGCCCACATCTGTATTGAATCTTCCCAGCCTCCGAGCAATTCAAGAAAAGTTATGTCTACTCCAGTAAGAAATCATTGGTCTTATTTCTTTTAAAGGAAAATAACCATTAGTGTGCATTTTCACTATTTGGATCTTACAAACAAATTACAGGAAATTACAATTAAATGGCAGTATTTCCCGTTACTATGATTTGGATATAACATTCAAATAAGCTATTTTTAATTCTGCATCATTTTTTCTAAGACATAATGTTTTCCATTCTTAGTGACTTTCCCACTCTTGAGATTTAGTGCTTACTCCAAGAAGGCAAAGTTTTGCCTAGTTGGAGCCATGAATGGCCCAAACTTGTCCGTTTTCTCTGACTTGCTTCCTAGCCATGCTGTAGATCAGCCGTCTTCAAGAAAGCTTCCTATCATATCTATGTACATGGGTGTGTGTCTCTTTGTGTGGGCTGCATATGTTGGCTGGTTTGTGTTGTAGTTTACAGACATGCATTCTGTGTTCCGCTCAGCTTCAGCTTCCACACAAAGAGCCTGCGGTGAACAGGATGGGATAATCAAGCCAAAAACCTTCTAACTAAAGACGCCTAAAGCTATTCCCAACTGTGGCTGTCCTGCCTTGCACCCCGCTTCGCCTCAAAGGTGAGCCCCATTAAAAATCCGTGCTCAGTCCTCCCACGCGAATTCCGAAATGAGTTCAAGCTGGAGAAATAGCTGCAAATCTCCGAGATTTCCTTGCACAATTCACCACTGAGCGTTAGTAAAGGGAGCCACCAAGTGGGGAGTTTGTTGACTTCGCGGCCTGTTATTAAAGGGGAAACCACAAATAGGATGAACTGTAGGGTGGAGGGCCTTGCAGAAGTCTGATCTCTGCCTGAGACCTGCAGGTATCACCTGCACCTGCCCCGTGTGTGGGCATTCTCAGAGGGAAACTCGGGGCCCTGCTTCCCAAGCTCAGAAACCTGTACGCGTGAACCCCACGGGCTGGAGTGACCGACCAAGCCTAGAACGTCATAGTTCCTGGTCACTGAATTCCAGAAAAGCTGTCCCATCTGCCAAGAAGCAATTTAGGGACCCACCCAGCCTCGCCCTTGGCTGCCTGGGGGACCCAGCCTCAGATAGCAATCGCTCCCCGGCCAGCCAATGGCACTAATTGGACTAGTTTGGCATGTCCCAGCAGGGACGCCTTCTGCTCCTTGAAATCTGGGGGTGGAGGGAACCTGGTCTTGGAGAAGCCACTGGCAGCTAAACATGGCTCCAGGGTCCCGCAGCAACTGCGCAACAACGTCGATTGCACCTAACTAGTTAAGTCCACCGACAAGAACCAAGAGGGCGCACCCTTTAAGCTTTCTTTGGGTTGGAAGGTATAAAACCACCTCCGTAACTCCCCCTCTGGAGAGTGGGAACTTGCTTTTAAACTCTGGGAGGCCCTCAAGCACCGGCAGTGCTGCGTGGGAAGGGAGTGGACTTGGTCTCCGAGACCTATTGTGGAGCAGCTCAGAGGAGACGACCCGCAGCCTGGACTGTGGCTCTCTGCACGCCGGGCTTAAGGTGCTGGGCGGAGCCACGGATCCAAAGGACCCTTCTACAGAAGCACCCCGGGCAAAGCGAAGTAGCAGGGAAGCTGGAGGGAGAGGATACTGGGGAGGAAGATAACTGGAGAAAGAACCTTCTAATTTTATATTTTATTCCTACCCAGTTTCTCTCACACAAAGGGATTTTTATATCCTCCTACGGTGACTGAGGTTAAGAGCGTGGTTAAAAAAAAAAACCCTCCAGATTTCCTAAATAGGGAGGGGTCCAGAAGTGGAACTTCCTGTTTACAGAGAACACACAGGAAATGTCAAGCCTTCTTCCCGACAGCCCCACTCCTTCCCCTCATCCTTTGGCAGACCACGTTTCTGGGCTAGCAAAGTTTCTCCCCCCACAATGAAAGCAAAGTCAGCAATGTTATTATACCTGGAATAATGGTCAGTTCGACAAGTTAAGAGAACCAAGAAACTCTTCAGGGAGAAAAGTCTCACCTGTGTGCTCCCTGAGTCAGAGTGACTGACAAAGATGTCAGGGGTCAAAGTTTATGGAAATACTTGTTGGAAATGATGAACCTGTCTGTGTCCGCTCCTTTTGATTTCCTTAGTCCTTTCAGATAGGAAAAACAGTGTCTGATTTGATAGGGCAAATGGTAGCTAAAAGTCAAACTAACCACTTTCCTGAATTGTTCTCTCTCCTGCCTCCCACCCCGGAGATGTCCTTTCTGATGTCCAAGTCTTAGACCATGAGTCAACCCTCAATTCAAAGAATTATTTAGCCTTTGGAATAGATTGTTCTATTCAAACAGGAAGAATATGTCTAGTAGGTTTACTGAGTATTAGTTTGTAAATGGTTTCACAACACGAATGAATGCTATAGTATTTGTATTGTCCTGTCTCCCAAGTTCCAGCTCTTTGAACCACCTGTATTTGGGCCACCTATTTACCTCAACCTAAACACAAGGTTTTGTGGATATCTTCATCCTGGTTATCCTTTTCCAGACCCCATTTGCAAATCACTGGTGAGCCAAACCATCTTTGCCTTATGAATATGAGTGAAGCAGGACTCAGTTCTCTAGGTAAGATTTCCACTCCTTTCCTCTGGTCCCCAGTCACTTATAACTCCCCATACTTTTACATGAGTCACTTTCCATTCTTTTGGTTACTTGCCTGCCTACATTGCCCTTCACCACCCACTCCAACAGACTGTGGTTGACCATATAAAAAGAAGTGTTTGTACAAAGCATCCTCACACATTCCTAATGTAAATAATACCAAACCAAGATTGGTAACCCATGCACTCTCATTCAGTTCTTTTGTAGCCAGGACTTAGCAGAAGCACGGGGTTCTAGTGAGTGCTTCTGGTGAACAAGCTCTCCTCTGGATGACAAAGTGAATTATAACCCTGTATTCAATTTCACTCTCAACTTTCTCTCCTCTGACTCTTCCAGCAAATGCAATGACTAATGACTCACTTCATGCCAATTACACCTGGAGGGAAACCCAAATGTTCTGCAATAGAACATCATGACCATCACTTAGTGGACTGCATGCATCATGCTCTTCTGAACTCACTGTGAAGTAAGGAGCTGATGAGAGTCATGACTTTTCTGACCTTCTGATTGGTAATGCCTCTGAAAACAACCTAACTACATGAACAAAGCATTTCTCTCTAACCCAGATGGCAGTATTGAATATTCATTGGGCCTCAGTGAACCAGGAAATTTTGTGGGTTGTTTCAAGACACGAAGTAGACAGCACAAGAAAAGACAGGTTGTAACTTTTCCTGTGGGTTTGAGTGATTTCAACTATCCCACATAGATGCCTCTTGTAAGGCCTACTTATCTGAGGATTCATTTACTAAATGCTATAAACATATACCCCAGAGTTCACTGAGTAGCATCCACCCAAATCTCCTGAGATTTCCAAAACAAATCCTCTTAAAAACTTAGGAAAAGGAAAGTCTTATTTTCTTCAGTCTAAATTCCCTTTTCATAAAAGGCTTAACTACTGGTGAAAAATCTTGGAAAATATCCATGAAATCCAATATCAGCTTCTGAAAATGTTGAAAGAGGAAAATATCTGAAAAATAAAACAAGGCATTTATGTGTAAAGCAGAATATGAGATTGCTTATGAGTTTGATAACATCCAAAATCTCTCCCTCTTGCACTCAGACTATCTTACCAATGAGTAGAAATATAATAGTATTTTGTAGACTTTGCTTTTCATCATCCTTTTAACTAGCACTATGTGGTAATAGATCTGTAAATACTTTTATCCTTTTTTTTTTTCAGTACTGGGGATTAAACTCAGAGCCTCATTCTTGCCAAGTCAGGTACTACACCACTTGAGCCATACCTCCAGCCCTTTCTGGCTATAGTCTATAGGGTCTTGCTTTATGTCCAGGCCAGCTTGGACTACAAACCTTCTACTAGTGCTTCTCCATGTTGCTGGAAAAAAAGATACATCTATAACTATACCCAACCATTGTGCTTCCTCTATAATTAGAATAATAGGTGTGTACAATGGCATCTAGCCATTGCATACTGGAGTTATCAACTTTTATGTCCAGGGCTGGAAAACTCCTAGTCTCTGCCCTCCAAATAGCTAGCATTACAACTTGAGCCACCATGTCCAGCTGAAATACTTTTTTCTAAGTGCTCAAAATTGAACACAAACCTATACATCCTAACCAAATGCTCTACCACTGAGCTACATTGTCAGCCCGTACAAATACACTTAAAATATTTCACTAACAAAATATATACAGGCATGATTATTTTATTAAAACTTAGTGTCCTCATAGAAAATAATTATATATGTCATGAATTTACTGTTTGAAAACTGTTTGCTTAAATTGTCTTAAATCTTCTTCCAAAAGGGGCTGTATAATGTTGCCCAGTTAACAACAATAATAGTATTGAGTCTTGCTAGTATTTGGCCCCTATATTCTCAACCTGTTTGCCAAGTTTGTTTCTACTACATTGGAGTCCATTAAGCTACAAGTAGTCATGAAAATGGAGCCTCATATAAATTTTGTCTCCCAAAGTTTTGCCCTGGGCCACTGCAACAGTGCACAGACCATGTCCAATCCACCTAGAGACTTTTCCAAAGGATCCCAAATTTCATACCCCTCACCACCCTCTTTCAGCAGGAAGCAGCAAAAGAAGTGGCCACCCTCATTCTCTAATGGCAGTTAGGGGTACCATCTGACAAGGAGGAAAGCAAGGAAGTTAGACCCATTACTTCCAAGTTAAGGATAGAAGCTGTCAGGTAGGACAGGTTCCAATATGGCAGGTGGAATGATGCAGCAAGAAATGCACACAGGTGGCATCTCCAGCCTCCAACCAATCAAAAGCCCCTTTCATACTCACACATGGAGACAGTATCCAATCATAGGGGAACTTCCATGCTTGTGCTCTGAAGGGGAGGCAATACCAATCAGGAGACCTGGTAGAGCACATTTCCATCTACCATTCAACCAACCAGACAAGGAGCTCACCCTTAGGCTAGAAGAAGGAAGTGACTTTGTATCAGGTGACCCCTGAGAAAAACTGTGACATCCAATTTCTGGACCCCTCCTTGCATAAGGAGTCCTTATTTCTTTCATTTTCAAATAATTGGCCTGCTTTAAACAACAACAAAATAACGACTAAGCAAACAGTCTGCTATCTTACTTACTGCTCACAACATTCTTTGTAGACACTAATGTTACTTCCATTTTACAGATGAGAAATTAAGGCTCAAAGAAAGCAGATATTTACTCAAATTCAAACTCATGTTTTAGTAACTCCAGAGAGACTTAATGACCAGAGTATGTTATATTGGCTTCCATATTTCCTATAGAGTTGTTATAAACCAAAATTATTCACATCCACTTTAATCTAATTTGACTCAACTGAGAAGTAAATTGGTTTCTTACTAATTTTTCAATTAAAAAGTACCTTTAATTCAGTTGAAATCAAATGCATTCATCACAGTTGAAACTGGCTGTACTATATTAGAAACATATCCCCTACTTATGGGGTATGATTTATAAAAAAAATAGGTGTGCATCTAAAAAGCATGTACATTAATAGCATACTGTATATTCATTATATATACCAAGTTGTTCAAAAGGTTAAGTGTCTTGCTGCCCCAAGTCATTATTTAAAATGATTTCATACTTAAGAATGCAGCAAAAGATGTTTTCAGTTAAAAAAAAAATCAGGGGCTGGGAATATGGCCTAGTGGCAAGAGAAGCCTCATATACATGAAGCCCTGGGTTCAATTCCCCAGTACCACATACATGGAAAATGGCCAGAAGTGGCGCTGTGGCTCAAGTGGCAGAGTGCTAGCCTTGAGCAAAAGGAAGCCAGGGACAGTGCTCAGGCCCTGAGTCCAAGGCCCAGGACTGGCAAAAAAAAAAAAAAAAAAAAATCAATAGTTTAAGCTCATCATTCAAAACCCATGATATCATCATATATTAAATCATGGTGTAATTCAATACCACAGAGCCATATGATCAAGGGTGAGTCAAGACTTTGGTGAGTCAACTGAGATGATATATATGAAAATATTTTACAGTAGATCATAGACCACTAGAAATGAACCTTTCTTCAGCTCCTGCAACAGCAGTAATATTCTCTATGTTAGCAAATGTTTTCTCATTTAATCTTACTGCCCTGTGAGGTAGGTAAAGTAGTTTTCTCCCTAGTTTTACTGATGTAGAATTGGAACTTATTCTAAGGTTAATTAACTTACCCAGAGCTAACAAAGGACAAAGAAAGGTTTCACACCTAGAACTGACCATTGTGCCAGTCATGAGCTTTTGCCTAACATCTGGCCTCCCTGTTGTTGCTGCATAATTAACATCATTTACAAGGGGAAAAGAGGTGTACATTTTTTTTTTCTTAAGCCATGATTGTTTAACAAAATATCAGTGTTTTTTTTTTTGTTTGTTTGTTGGCCAGTCCTGGGCCTTGGACTCAGGGCCTGAGCACCTTCCCTGGCTTCTTCCCACTCAAGGCTAGCACTCTGCCACCTGAGCCACAGTGCCCCTTCTGGCCGTTTTCCATATATGTGGTGCTGGGGAATCGAACCGAGAGCTTCATGTGTAGGAGGCAAACACTCTTGCCACTAGGCCATATTCCCAGCCAAAATATCAGTTTTAACATAAGCTTTAAGAACTGTTTTTGCTTATCTACTGACATTGTAAAATAAATAAAGCTATTTGTAACTGTCATTTCTAAGAACATTTGAACAGAGATAAGTAAATAAGGTTTCACTCACAGATATTTTAAAATTTGATAAGGTTTCATCACTTAAAATACTGTAGTGGGTTGGTGGCTCAAGTGGTATAGCACCTGTCTAACAAGCTCAAGGGCTTATGTTCAAACCTCAGTACTCACAAAAGAAAAAAAAAAGACCTAAAAGTAGAAGGCCTAGAGGCTGAAAGCATGCCTTAAATGGTAGAGTGCTTGCATGAGGCCTTGAACTCAATCTCTAGTATGATAACACAGAATAAAACTAAACATCCAGTATGATATTGGCAAAATATTAGATCAAAGTATATAAATATAAAAAAAGTACTAGTATCTAATTTCCAGTGGAAAGAGAATACTGGAATAACTGACTAACCATTTAGGAAAAAAATACACTGATACTTTGTATTCTAAAATAATATAAAATACATTGAGGTAGATATAAATACATAAATAAAATCACAAAAGCTAAAAATACATATATTTAATTTTAGAATTATAAGGAAATTTTTTTATTATAAAGGTGATGTACAGAGGGGTTACAGCACCCAGTTTTTCCCCTCCAGGCTTCCCCCACACCAAGTTGTGTAGTTCATTTCCAACATAGTGTCTAGTGAATATTACTGCTGAATTAGTTCACCCATTGTGCCACCATTTCTGTGCTTCTACCCCTCCCCAAATCAGATAAACTTATATCTAAGTCAAAGGGTACAGAAATCAAAAGAAGCAACAAAAGGGAAAAACAGAAAAGAAAAAAACACAAACAGTACAATAAAAAAAAAAAACCTCTTGTTTCCATTTCCTGGAGTTCATTTCAATAAGCTTCATTTTATATGATCATATGCATAGAGCAATTTAGACTTTGTTATGCTCTCCTAAGAATATCCTCCTTTAGTCTCACTGTGTAAAGGTTTAGAGTCTTGTTGTCTAAGTGTAATTTTCATCTTTTACTATCCATTGGGTTTGCCTGTAGATTTATAGGCACATTCCAAAGGCTACAAATGAGGGAAACCATGAAACCTATGTTTCTTTTGATCTGGCTTACTTCACTTAACATAATTTTTTCCAAGTCTTTCTATCTCTTACATGTGGGGCAATGGCATTCTTTCTGTTGGAAGCATAGAATTCCATTGTGTGTGTTTATGTGTGTATATATATACATATGTGTGTATGTGTATGTGGATATATATGTGATATATATACATATATGTATATATAATATACATATTTATCACATTTTCTTGATCCATTCATCCACTGAGGGGCATCTGGGTTGATTCCATATCTTAGCTATTGTAAACAATGCTGCAATGAACCTCATTGTACTGGTGGCTTTACTGTGGCCTGGTTTGTGGTCAATTGGATAAATGTTCAGGAATGGGATTGCTGGGTTATAGAGTGAAAGGATATGTCCCGGCCATCCCAGAGGACCATGTGGAGCTCATCACAGACAGGAGAAGAAGGTTCATAAGGAGGTTTATTAGTGGGGCCATAGTTCCCATGGAGAGGGAGCTACATGGCGTCTGCACCTTATCCAGGTGGCAGCTTCTCTCTGTGGGGGTAAAGGGGAAGTAGGTAGGTAGTGAGTAGGAGTGGCTCATTAGGTATGGGTGGATCTGGGGGCTGTGGGAGGAGCTGAGGACCTGAGGCTAGGGAAATGCTAACATAGAGAACTCTATGTTTAGTCTCCATACTGCTTCCTGGAGTGGTTGAATGAGTTTACATTCCTACAAACAGCATGGTAGTGTTCCCTTTTGGCCACATCCTAGCCAGCATCTCTTATTGTTAATTTCTTCATAATGGCCATTCTAACTGGGGTGAGGTAGAATCTCAATGTTGCCTTGATTCACATTTCTTTTATGGCCAGAGATATTAAACATCTCTTTATGTGTCTACTGGCCAGTCTTACTTCTAAGAAGTATCTTTGTAAACCTTTAGCCCATTTATTAATTGTGTTATTGTTTCTTTGAAGTTTGTTTTTGAAGGGCTTAAGTTTTTGACAAAGTATATTTTAGATATGAGGTCCTTGTTTGACGCATAGCTAGTTAATATCTCCCATTCTGTGGGCTTTCCATTTATATTGCTAGCTATGTCCTTTGCCATGAAGAAATGCTTCTGTTTGATGCAGTCCTAAACAATTTCCCAGTATTTCTTTGATCTGTTGTGATTTTGGATCTTAGGAAGTTTTGACCCGTGCCAAGGATCCCTACTGTTTCCCCTACTCCTTCCTATAGTACTTTCAGGGTGTCTGGTTATAAGAAAAAAAAATAACTGATAATTAAACCATGAAGGAAGAAGTTGATGAATTGACTAAAACTTTTATTAAATTCCTCTGTGTTAAAAGAAAATTCACAGGCCAGAAATGGTAGGCCACACCTGCAGTCATAGCTACTAAAGCAGGCTAAGAAGTTAAAGTAGGAGCTTACAACAGTTACAAACTATCTTGGCCAACTTAGTGAGACCTTGTTTCAAACAAAAAGAAAAATCTACAAATAAATGTATGACACATGTAAAAACTTAGGGAAAAGTTGGCGTTACATATTAAATATGTGGAATTTAAATTTCAAAATACTGAAATGATTTGAAGAACACTATCCATAAAGAAAATATACTCACATGTAAATGAGAAGCCCTAAAGGACCTAAACAGCCAATTTACAAAATTAGAAACATGAATAGCCAGCAAATGTGCAACAAAAATTTCTTCAAGAAAAATTTCTTTCTCCAAATGGGTAGGCAGTGTCCTGCCCTTTCATAGGAAATAACATATTAGTCTTTTTTTCTTATTTATTGTCAAAGTGATGTACAGAGAGGTTACAGTTTCATACACTAGGTGTTGGGTACATTTCTTGTACTGTTTGTTACTCTTATTTCTTTATATCTGTATACTTTGCATGTACTCTCTTGATGTGTTAGAGGTAGCACAAGAATTTACACAAGCTCACATTATTTCTAAAAGCTTACTTTTGTTATTTTGGTTCATTGGTCATTCATTTGTGCAGTGCTGGGGGATGAACACAGTACCTTGAAGATAGCAGACAAGCACAAATATATATATATATATATATATATATATATATATATATTTTTTTTTTTTTTTTTGCCAGTCCTGGGGCTTGGACACAGGGCCTGAGCACTGTCCCTGGCTTCTTTTTGCTCAAGGCTAGCACTCTGCCACTTGAGCCACAGCACCACTTCTGGCCATTTTCTGTATATGTGGTGCTGGGGAATTGAACCCAGGACCTCATGTATACGAGGCAAGTGCTCTTGCCACTAGGCCATATCCCCAGCCCCACAAAAATATATTTTTAATATAGAAAATTGGAACTACTTATTTGCATCACCAAACACACTAGGAAACATGCCCTCAAGCACTGCTGGCAGGAGTTTGTATTGATCCAACTTGTCCAGAGAAGGGTTTGTCAATTATGCATAAATTTAACCCACTGATTTTACTTCTATGAATTTATGCTGAGGAAATAAGCAAGGATGAATCTGTCCAACAATTAACTACAACCTCATTTACAGCACCATTGATTATACACAGAGCATTGGAAAACAAACATAAAATGTCCCACAATGGGGAATTCATTAAATTTCTTTTAGAACATCCTACAACAAAGCACAATGTCTATTATAAAATTACAAGATGACAGGATACTGTAAAAAAAAATCTTTAATGACATGAGAACATGTTTATATCATTAAAAAGAGTGAACCCAGCCAGGAGCTGATAGCTCATACCTAGAACCCTAGCTACTCAAGAAGGCTTTGATCTGAGGATTCTCATTGGTTCAAAGCCAAAACAAACAGAAAAGTATGTTAGACTCTTATCTCCGATTAACCAGCCAAAAGCCAGAAGTGGAAATATGAAGCATGTGGTAGAGTATCAGCCTTGTGTGGAAAAGTCAAGCAAAAGAATGAGGTCCTGAATTTAAGCCCCAGTACTGGAACAGAAAACAAACAACAAAAAAGACTGAACCAATTTTCTAAAAAATAAAAAAAAAATAGAAAATGTGTGTATCTGGAAGAATATATACCAAAACAATAAATGTCCATTATGTCCATTACTAGGACTGGAATTATGGTGAGAAATCTGGATTATGGTTATCTTCTCTTTTTTTTCTTAAAAGTTTTTAGATGAACATTTTTATAATAAGAAAAAATTCTGAGATTCTTTTTTACTGAGGAGCAAATCTAGAACATTGCACTTGCTCAGCATGTACTTTGCCAGTGAGCTACATCCCAACCCCTGAGAAGGATTTTTAAATACACACTAACAAATCAATACATTCATTTTGGGGTGTCCTGCATGTGGTTTTTCTTAATAAAGAAAATATAATAGTATTTTTTGGTAAAGACGCACTTCTTTTTGTTTTTGTTTTTTTTAGATCTTCAGAATGTGATATATTTTTAGTTTATTCATTTGTTAGGGAAAAGGAGTTACAGTAATTTGTACTTGGCTTTTTAAAGTCTACTAGTTTACAGTTCATTCATCATAAATTAGTAAGCAACTCCAGCAGTTGGGAATTTTTACTGCTTATCTCATGCATCCAAGAATGGCAGATAAAGTATACAGTGATGGCCAGGTGACTGTGGCTCGTGCCTGTAATCCTAGCTACTCAGGAGGCTGAGATCTGAGGATCATAGTTCAAAGCTAGCTTGAGCAGAAAAGTCCCAGTGAGACTCTTATCTTCAATGAACCACTCAAATACCAGAAGTGGCACCGTGGTTCAAGTGGTTATGCACCAACTTTGAGCACAAAGAGGTTCCAGGGACAAGATGCACTTCTTCTTTGTTAAAATTTCTTTTTGTTTTATATCCAGTTCAAATATTTGATTTTTGTTGTCATGCTGGCCTTAGACCTCCATTTGGAAGGCAAGCTGAAAGTAAACTAGGTCAACAGAAAGAAAACCAAATCAATCTATTTTGACAATCAAGCTTAGCAAAGGCAAGTTTCAGCTGGAGCAAGAAAGAGAAGTCAGGCAATGCTGCCATCAACCATGGCTGTCAGGGCACACAGTGACTCATGTTGTGTTTAAGCCATCACTGATAAGACTAATTGAATGTGTTAAATCAAATTTGTGCTGAATGATGTTGAGCTGTAATTTTGAAAATGAAGTTTATCCTATATTATTTACAGGCAGTTCATCTGGTTTTAATTTTTCTTTTTTCAGTTTCTAGTATTTGGCTCCTTTATGATCCAGTTCTTTAGTGTCTTTGTAGAAGTAGAGAGGTTTAATTCAATAGACCTTAGAATAGACCCTACCCCAACACCAGTGGTTCCTTATAAAAAGGAAAATTTTGAACATAAACATAGATTTGCACTAAAGAAAGATTACTTTAAGACTGGAATTAAGTTGTTACCAAAACACAGCTGAAGCTTCCAGAAACTGGTAAAGGCAAGGAAGGGCCCTCCCCTCAGAGGAAGAACGTGGTCATTCTATCACCTTGATTTCAGAAGTCTAATCACCAGAACTCTGAAACAATAAACTTCTGTTGACCTGAGCCACTAAGTTTATAGAGTACTTTGTTATAGCTATCCTAGGAAACAAATACAGATAGCATAGCTCACCAACACCACCTGTTAAGGAAAAAAAAGATACTAGTTCCTGAGAATGCTGGAAAATGTTCTGGGCCCATTAATGCACTCAGCTGATACAGTGGTGTAAAGCTCATCATAAAGAATCGGAGGTCTGCGTCTGCCTACATGTATTAGCAAAACTTCTATAACCATACATTTGCTCTCAACTTCCATTTCACCAGCACTTTTGTTCTTAAAGCAGAAAAAATAATAAATAAAGACTGGCCTTCCTCACAAGGTAACTACACAAAATTAGTGTCTTAAAAACATACTGGGAAGCACTCTATAAAGGGAGCACAAGCATAAATATAACAGAACCCAATAAGATGACAGCCATAATAGGTATGCTGAACAGAAGTGGCCACAGGGCATAATATGTTGAGCCAGTTGCTGACTCTACTACTTTTTAAATGGTCTTCAATCTTATGATTTTTCTAGTGTTTTAAAACAACAAACTGCCACAGCAGCTCATTGTCTGGTGTACAGATGGAGTGGTGGATGTAGAGCTGTCTGTATGGTTTACTTACTCCAAGGGCAACGGTGTGTGACAGCCATTCATTCCCTGCAGGTTCACACAACAGACACATAATCAATAAGGCTATCCCAGAAAGGCAGATGTTTTGCCACATAAAATTTCTTTAGGAAAACTGCATGACTTGGAGTATCCAAGAGAGAGAGCAAAAGGAAACCATCATACTCTTCACATGGAGCACATGGACAGGATCTCAGGACACAGGTTCTGTCCCAAGCATGGTAACTGCATCTGTCATCCCAGATACTTGAGAGATGGAAACAAGAAAGACTTCAGTTTGAGGCCAGCCCAGGAAAAAAAAAGTTAGTGAGACTCTATCTCAAAAACAAACCAGGTGTGATAGCATGGGTCTGCAATCCTACCTACTCAAAAAAAAAAAAAAAAAAAAAAAAAAAGCCAACCATGAGAGGAAAAGCATGAGAGTCTATCAGGAAATTCTTTTAAAAGAAAGGAGGGAGGGGAGGGACAATGGCTAAAGCACAAGGCCCTGAGTTTAATCATGCACTTACTATCAATTTTTCTTAAGCTAATCTCTTTCCATCTCACAATGGTGAATAATGAATATAGACCTTTCTGTTAAAATTGCATCACACACACACACACACACACACACACACACACACAAACACATTGCTCACAGCATGTAGCAATTTTTGCCCAGTAGAAGAATAATTAAATTAGAATACATAGAAAAATTTCTACTCCAACTTGATTTCTCTCAGATGTACCCCCAAGGTCTTGAAGGGCATGAATAATGATTTTATGATGTTACCACTTCTTTGAAAGCTACACTGTTTAAAAAATAAAACATGCAAGTGGCTGTAAACATAAATTATCAAGTTCTTTGTTGTTTTGTTTTATATTATTTGGGGCTTGAACCCAGGGCCTGGGTGCTGTCCCTTAGCTTTTTTGCTTAAGGATAGTGCTCTACCACTTAAGCCACAACTCCACTTCTGGATTTTTGGTAGGTAACTGGAGACAAAAATCTCAGGGATTTTTCTGCCCAGGCTGGTTCAAACCATGATCCTCAGACCTCAGCCTCCTGAGCAACTAAGGTTATGAGCCACCAGCCCCTGGCTCAAGCTTTAAAAGTTGCTGTAATCATACTGTGAATCATTTATGGTAGCAGTTGTAATGATAAACCTTTGAAAGAGAAATTTTGACCAGGAAGGAGCTTTTGGAACTGTGTCATATCTTTATCTGGGTGATTGCTACATGGATATACACACAGATAAATCACTATGTGGTAAGCTTGAGATTCATGTTTCCTTCTTAGTTATAACTCAATAAAAAATTATTTCTCTTGTTAAACATATTCAAATCCTGGTCAAAATTTGGTAAAACAGTAATGAACTGCTACAGAAATACATTGTTGTAGGCATGATTTATAGATTAATAAATTAATAATAATTAATGAAATAACTAGCTAAGGTATGGTCCAGTAATACAGCATTTGCCTGTCATGCACAAGACCTTGGATTCAATCTTTATCACCACAAAAATAACTATATTTTTAAACTCATGGCATCCCTTAAAGCCCATATGTAATCATTAAATACTCACCACATAGCTATGAGTATAGGTTATCCGTAAAAAGCAAGCCTAACTATTTGCTGGCAATGGTTATCAGAAGGACAAACAAAGTGGAAAATACTTCCTGAAAATGTATTCCTTCCCATTGCAGAAGAACAATGAGCCCAGGAAACAAGGCCAACCCTGTTGAGCATCAGACTCACCTCACCTTTAAAGTCACCTGCAGCTGCTCCTGGAATCTGAAGCTTACCAGCACTCAGGCAGGAGCTATTGAAAACAAATAGCTGTTTCTCAGACCTATTCAGGCCTGAAAGAGGAATTCAGCAGCCGAGCACACCCTGAGATCGAAAAGAGAGGGTCAGAATGGAAGAAAACTTATCTTTCCCTGGGGTACAAATCATTCCCATTGCTACCCCTGGAAAGAAGAATATCCTTAAGCAACCCCACATGCTAGCCTCAACAATCTTCATGTGTCATGAAAAGAAAATCTGGGAGGGGTAGCGGGACATGAAAAATTATTTAATAAGGTAATTCATAACTTTACTGACTTCACAATCCATGGTATACTTCACAATAATAGCAAGTCCCAATTTTAATTAACCACCTGTCATATTCTCATTAAGGGTTATCATATTGACAGCACAAATCTAATCTTATTCATCTCAACCATAGGACTCCCTCCATCCCACCATAAACCCTGAAGTTCAATCCATATCTCTCTCTTCTTCAAATGCTCTTTTCTTCACCAGAATGCTTCCCTTCATTTCTCAGAAATCTATTAAAAACTCCCTGAGAGCTGATTGACATCACTTCTTTTGTATCATTTCTAGTGCCATAAATGTAGACCTATTAAGTATCTATCACATTGAGTTGCAACATTTGTTTTTCTCTCTGATTTTTAAGTAAAAATTTGAGCTTATTGAAGCTAATGGTGTGTGTGTGTATGTGTGTGTGTGTGTGTGTGTGTTTATGTCCAGCATTAACTAAGCAGCTTAGAATATGATCACTGCTTAGTCACTGGTTCTGCTTGAATGAACAGAATGCTAACAACATTTCAGGGCAGTTCCAGACCTGCCCTAGACAGAAAAGTCTGAAAGATTCCATTCAGTGGAAGCTGGACAATGTGGGGGTACGTGCCTGTCATCCAGCTATGGTTGGAAGTAAAAAAATAGGAGGATCACAGTCCAGGCATGTGCCCAGAAAGGAAGTGAAACTATCACAAAAAATAACCAGCACAAAAAAGGGGGAAGCTAGAGGTGTGGTTCTACAGTAGAGCACCTGCCTAGCAAGCACAGGCTCTTAATTCAAGCCCTAGTCCCCTCCCCAGAAAAAAAAGTTTATATAGCCAACACTAGAAATTAGAACTTACAAAGTATTGGCTCTTATTTAAATTACATTAAAACCAGCATAAGCTAGGGAGTGAATGAAGAATATATTTAGCAAATATTGCTACACATTTATAAATATTTTTATACTTTTTAATATTTTACAAACCTAGACATTGTCCTAGGTTCCAAAGATGAATCCATAAAGAAGAAAAACAGGTCCCATGAAGTTGTGGAGCTTATTTCTGGAAGTAGGGTGACAGAAAGCAAATAAATCAACAAATAAATTAACAAGAATTTCAGACAGTGGTGAGTGCTTGGATTCATGCATTATACTTTTCCTCACTGTCCCATGGCAGACACAGGTGATTAATCATGGCACTCTTTCCCCTAAGCCCACTCTCCTCCACACAACATTCTGGGCACATGAAATATATCACATCTGTTTAGTTGCCATCCTAGGCCTAAGCATTTTCATAGGTAGTTCTTTTCCAATCCCAGAAACTAGTATTGACAGATGTAAGCCCAGGCCATTGTAAGTATCTTCAGAGATTTATGATCTGTTTAGTTATATACAAGTTCATTGGATGATAACAAAATTATATGATACATATGTGTGTGTGTGTGTGTGTGTGTGTGTACTTCCTCATTCTTCACGGGTTGAAAGTGTGGCTCCAGCAATAAGGCATTAACAAATGAGTGAAAGCATCAGGTACCAAGTTTGAGTCCCAGTTTCATACAAAAATAAATTTTAAAAAATTATATGCATGTATATGTATGTATATGTATATACACACATACATACATGTATGTGTGTATATATATGTGTGTGTGTGTGTGTATATATATATATATATATATTCCTCCACTATGTCTCTTGAGATATTCTAGAATCTCCAAAGAATACGATTTTTCAAAATAAAATGCTAGATGCAATTGTAGGGGTTGGCAAGTCCAAAATCAATAATAAAGCAGGATGGCAAAATAGGAACTGTTGGGCAAGAATTGATGCTATCATTTTCAGGCAGAATTTCTTCTTTTTTTGTTCTTTTTGTTGGTTGGAGGGTTTTCTTGGGGGAGGGGGAAGTAAGTGTGTTTTATATTTCAGTGTCTGATTGCTTCCTTGTTTGTGGTGAGATCTCAAGTATATACTCCAGGCTGGCCTGGAACTCACTATATATACCACAAACTAGCCTCAAGCTTGGAATACTCTTGTCTCACTCACCAGTAAATTTGGCCTAATGCAAAATTTCTCTTGAAAATTGCCTAATGCAACTTTCTCTTCTTTGCAGATGATATAAATGCAGTCATAATGCAAAAATAAATAATAGGCAACAAAGCAAAACAAAACATGTCCCAGCTCAATAGTCAGGAAGAGAAGGAATAAACTGTCCCTTTCTACACCTTTTGTTCTATTCATGGCCTCAACAGATTGCATGGTACACACCCACATTATTGAGAAAGGAAATTTACAAGTTCTAATGATTCAAATGCTAATGTCATCTAGAAACACCCTCACAGCCAAAAGCCCAGTTAACTAAATGTCTGGGTGCCTCATGTCCTAGTTAAGTTGACATGCAGAAATTAGCCTTATATAGCCAAACTCATTGCACTCATTAGTTTGACTAAAATACCCTATGGTTTCAAATACATGGTCACCCCATACCTTCCTTCTTATAACTATTTGACTAGAAGGATCCCAGAGTGATATTTTGCATATCCCAGCTGTTGCATTATGTCCTAGACTCTCACTGTCCTCTTTACCACTGGAAATAGCTGTTAAAAGTAATCATATTAGATGATCAATTTTTTTAAAAACACACAACTCTTCCTTCAAATGAGCTTTTATGGAACCATTTCTAATACCAAAATCTGTATCAATCAAAGTCTTCCGGGGAAAGAACCAATTACAGAGACAGACAGGCAGGCAGACATACAGACAGAGCTAGACAGAAACACAGTAACAAGAGAAATTTCAGGGAATAGTCTTACACAATTGTGAGAGCTAAGTCAGAAATCTTAGTGCAGGCTGGGAAGCAGGGAAATTTGAAGCAGGAAATGATGTTACAGTCCTTAGAATCTTTCCTTCCCTTCTCAGGAAAATTTTGGCTTTATTATTAGGCCTTTCAACTGACAGAGACCCAGACACTGTCCTAAAAATTACTTCCTTCACTTAAAACGAATTAATCATAGCTACCAACCACATTTATAAAACTTATTTAGATTATATGTGATTGAAAAACTACTACTATTAACTAGTTAAGTTGACACATAAAACTAACCATCCATTACAACTTCCAATACCGTGTTTTGTTTTGTTTTTTTTCAGTGCTGGAGATCAAACCTCATTCATGCTAGACAAGCACTCTACCAGTGAGCCCTCTTTTTTTTTTCTTCAAATTTTTATTATCAAACTGATATACAGAGAGGTTACAGTTTCATACGTTAGGCATTGGATACATTTCTTGTACTGTTTTTTACCTTGTCCCTCATACCCCCCTCTCTCCTCCCCCTATCCCTTCCCCCCCACCCGGAGGTGTTCAGTTCACTTACACCAAACAGTTTTGCAAGTATTGCTTTTGTAGTTGTTTTTTTTACCCTGTGTCTCTCAAATTTAGTATTCCCTTTCAATTTCCTACTTCCAATACCAGTATACACGGTTTCCAATATACTCAGATAAGATTACAGAGATAGTGTAGGTACAACCACAGGAAGGTGATACAAGAACATCATCAATAATAGAAGCTACAGATACACATGGGACGTTGAAAGTAGTTACAACTGTGATATAACAATTGTTTCCATCACATGGAGTTCATTTCACTTAGCATCATCTTATGTGTTCATAAGGGTATAGCTATTGGGCCTTGTGATGCTCTGCTATGACTTGCCTAAACCTGTACTAATTATTCCCAATACGGGAGACCATAGAGTCCATGTTTCTTTGGGTCTGGCTCACTTCACTTAGTATAATTTTTTCCAAGTCCTTCCATTTCCTTACAAATGGGACAATGTCATTCTTTCTGATAGAGGCATAAAATTCCATTGTGTATATGTACCACATTTTCCTGATCCATTCATCTACTGAGGGGCATCTGGGTTGGTTCCAGATTCTCGCTATGACAAATTGTGCTGCGATGAACATTGTTGTGCTGGTGGCATTACCTTGATTTTGTTTGTGGTCTTTTAGATCAATACCCAAAAGTGGGGCTGCTGGGTCATAGGGGAGTCCTATATTTAGCCTTCTGAGGAATCTCCATACTGCTTGCCAGAGTGGCTGAACCAGTTTACATTCCCACCAACAATGAAGTAGGGTTCCCTTTTGGCCACATCCCCTCCAACAATTGTTATTATTAGTTTTCTTGATGTATGACATTCTTACTGGGGTGAGATGGAATCTCAATGTTGTTTTGATTTGCATTTCTTTTATGGCCAGTGATGTAGAGCACTTTTTCAAATGTCTCTCAGCCATTCTCATTTCCTCATCAGAGAAATCTCTTTGTAAGTCTTTAGCCCACTTGATGAGGGGGCTATTGGTTCTTTGCAGTTTTGTTTTGGAAGAAGGTAATTTTTTTTAGTTCTGCATATATTTTAGAGATGAGGCCTTTGTCTGTTGAATGTCTGGTAAAGATCTTCTCCCAGTCTGTGGGCTTTCTGTTTATCTTGTGAGCTATGTCCTTTGCCATGCAGAAGCTCTGCAGTTTGATGCAGTCCCGTTTGTCCAAACTTTCTTTGATTTGTAGCCTTTCTGGGTCTTTGTTAAAGAAGTTTCGTCCTGTGCCAAGGAGCCCAAGTGTTTCTCCTACGCCTTCCTTTAGTGTTTTCAGAGTGTCTGTTTTGATTTCGAGGTCTTTAATCCATTTGGAATTGGTTTTGGTGCAGGGTGATATATAAGGATCTGCTTTTAGTTTGTTGCATGTGTTGAGCCAGTTTTGCCAGCACCACTTGTTAAAGAGGCTATCTTTCTTCCATACTATTGTTTTAGCTCCTTTATCAAAGATTAAGTAGGCGTAGTTCTGTGGGTTCATTTCTGGGTCTTCAATTCTGTTCCATTGGTCTTCAGGCCTGTTCCGGTGCCAATACCAAGCTGTTTTTATTACTATAGCTTTATAATACAGCTTGAAGTTGGGTATTGTAATTCCTCCAGCACTGTTCTTTCTGCTTAGGAGTGTTTTTGCTGTTCTAGGTCTTTTATTGTTCCATATGAATTTCTGGATTGCTTCCTGTACAGTGAGCCCTCTTATAGTGATTTTTTTTGTTATTGCTATTGTTTGGATCTGGAATGTTTTCCCAAAGACCTATGTGTCAAAAGTCTGCTACCAAGTTATTAGAATGTTTAAGACCCTTCGGATCACTGGGGCATGTCCTCACTGAGAACAATTGACTCTGTCTCTTCCTGTTTTGCTCTTTCACTTCCCAGTCATGAATCAGTGGCTTTGCTCTACTATGCACTCCTTGCCATGATGTGTTGCTTTCTCCAGACTCAAGAACACTGGACCAATCAACCATGGATTCATCTCAAACACTGTGAATCAAAATAAACCTATTTTCTTCATAAGTTAATTATCTCGGGTACTTGTTATGGTGACAGAAAGCTGATTTGCACAATTATCTTTAGCAAATAACACAATTTCTGTTGTCATTCTATTGCAATGTGACACCAAAAGTTTTATCAAAACCGTAGTCTTTGCTCCCAACCATCACTAAATCAGGAAGATACTGTCCTTTAAACTTAATTGATAGTAATAGTCTTTACTCATGGTTGAACACTACTTACAATGTCAGCAACCTCATATACAACAGCTCTACTAATAGTAAAAAAAAAAAAAAAAAAATCCCTGAGTGGTTTCTGGATAATGGTTTGTAGACATTTGTTTATACCTAAGAGTTGCCAGGGAAAATAACCAAATTAATAATTAAATTAATAATTTTCTTGTAAAGGAAATAGAGCTAAAATAAATAGAAACTATCTGAAACTTTTCTGCATGCGAATTCACAGTGCTTTTATTTTACTGAACAGTTATTACACTAATAACTAACAATCTGACTTCTTCCAAGTCCCCTTGAGCACCTTACCACGAAATCCGAGAAAGCTGATAGGGATAGCATCGCAATTCAGCCTGTATGGGAGGAAACAAAGCCATCAGTGGAAGGCTACAGGGAAGTGTGGGCAGATGGGAAATACACTGATTTGTTTTGTATTATTAGAGGCAAATCATAGACATTTTTATAGTCATAAACTTAAATGTGCAAAACTATTTTTATTCTTCTATAACTGAAATTCATTTCTACCTTGAGCTTCTGTGGCTACTTACTTGCAGAAAGTATAATTTAATATTTTCTAGGCAAACTCAAGTCAAATCAGTAACTACAATTTTCTTTTTCCAGGTAAATTAAAGGACCCACCTTGTTCCACTTTGTCCAGTATAAAACTACAGAGCTTAGGAAGGACCTACATCTGGTCTTCATCTTTCTCAACCCTCCTCAGGCCCACACAGAGATGTTACTCATCTTCCCAGATCTTTGGTGCTGAATATCTGTTCCAGCCTGCATCTCTTCTAGTTGATCCATGTAGCCAGTAGACTGTCTCCCTACATCATGACATCAGTCAAGTGAGGGAAACTTCCTAACACACTTCAGCTCTCTTCTGGTCCCATGAGAGGGAGCAGCCTCAGGCTCTCAGCCTGTATCTACCATGCGCCTCATAGACATCTGCTACTGCCACAGCATACCTTAGGAGGAGTCTTGAATTCCCTCCCCATGCCTGACTTTGCAGAAAAAGCAGTAACACAGCTCTAGCTTCTTTGGAGTAAAACATTTTGAGAGAGAGAGAGAGAGAGAGAGATCCCTCTGCTCAGGACTAGCATTCTACACCTGACCCACAGCTCCACTTTAAGCTTTTTCTATGATTGATTGGAGATAGGAATCTCACCAGCTTTCCTGCCTGGGCTGGCTTTGAACTTCAATCCTCAGATCTCAGCCTCCTGAGTAGCAAGGATTACAGGTTTGATCCACTGGCACCTGGCTCTTAAGCCAATCACTCACCACCTCTTGCCCTTCCTACACAAGTACATATACATTATATGTGTTCTATAATTCTACTTCAAGCCTAGTAGAGCAAAAGTATATCAAAAGTGGTAAGTTCCTTCATAGCAGCAGTTTTTAAATATCGACATGACCATGCCCTAAAAAGCCAAATGCTGAGTCCTACTGCATCTGGGATTATATAAGAAGTTTTCTATGGTTTAGAGGTTTCCAGGTCTACTGGGATTATGTTCTGACTCAAAGCTTGCTCTGAACTTCGTACTTGCTCTTCACCTCTAATGGGAATGTATCACTTGATCTATTCTCAAGATAAACTCCAGACTCACCTCTGCTATTTCAGTCTTGCTTCCAGCCCACAATTCACTGCTGCCCACAGTCTCCCTACCTTGGGAGATGACCTAACCCTAGAGTTCATGGTAGATGTACTCTTAAATTCAAATCCAAAAACAGCAGACTGAATGTAAAAGATGTCACAGAAAGGATCTCTATCAAAGGAGAAAGGAAAAAGAATATACTCTTAAGTTTTGTAGCCCATGGGGCAATTTGAGATGTTGCATCACTATTAAAAATATCTAATAGCAAAAGACATGGTAATTTCTTAGCTGTGCTAGCAAAAGAACAAAAATAGAAACAAATGGCTACAAGGTGTCTGAACTGCCTAGCCAGATAAAACTTGAAGTTTACTTTCTCCACATGTCTTTGACCTAGTCAAGGCCAGTTCTAGTTCCCAAAGGACATTCTTCTTCTTTTTTTTTTTTTTTTTTGGCCAGTCCCGGGCCTTGGACTCAGGGCCTGAACACTGTCCCTGGCTTCTTCCCGCTCAAGGCTAGCACTCTGCCACTTGGGCCACAGCGCCGCTTCTGGCCGTTTTCTGTATATGTGGTGCTGGGGAATCAAACCTAGGGCCTCGTGTATCCGAGGCAGGCACTCTTGCCACTAGGCCATATCCCCAGCCCTTCTTTTTTTTTAATTTTATTAATTAAATTTTGTTGACAAGGTGTTGTGCGAAAGGGGTGCAGTTACATAATAAGGCAGTGAGTACATTTGTTGTGATATCTTACACGCTCGTTTTTCTTTCCCTTCCTTAGATCAGGTAGGCATATATACAATATCCAGTGTACCAAAATCATATACAGTAACCATGTAGAGTATGCCAAAGGAAATTCTCCTAGAACATTACACATAATGACAACAATAGAATCCTTGCTTATCCTCATCTTATATAATCATGTATACATAGCTGTTGAGCTATTGTGATCCACTGATAGGTCTTTTCTAGACCTTTTTATGTTTAGTAGTTGTTTGGTTTTAGTTACATAATATAAGGTTGCTGACCCCAAACCTGTGGAAATACCATTTGAAAAGAAGCTTGTTGTTTTGCAGACCTGGTCTCTACTGAGCCCTACCCCACCCTAACAGTCATATATCAAGGAGGCCATGCCCCTTTGTTCTCTGTGTTCTAGGCGTCTCTTGCTCAACATTATTTGTTCAAGTTCTGACCATTTCCCTGCGAATACCAATATTTTATCATTTCTAATCGCTATGTAGTATTCCATTGTGTATAGGTACCACATTTTTTTGTATCCATTCATCTGTAGTGGGGCATCTGTGTTGTTTCCATATTTTGGCTATTTGTGAATTGTGCAGCGATAAACATGGATATGCAGATGCCAAAGGACATTCTTCTTATGTCCACTAAACTCCTTCTATAATACAATTTCCACCATAACTACCTGGAGTTAATACAGATCTCACAGACTGAGAGTACAAGAACCCTTGCACTCTATATAGTAGCCAAAAGCTCACAATTCCCAAGTCACTCATGCTTGTCCTGCCTAAGGGCTCCTACCACAGCCTTCAGACTTGATCATTTGACAGAATTCGAGAAAGCAATCTATCTGTGCTTACAATTTCATTCTAAAGAATAGAAATCAGAACTATCCCAATGAAGCAATCTGTAGAGTGAGGTAGGGGAAAGAAGCTCATATACTCTCCCTAAGGAGTCAAGACACATCCACCTCCTGACTGGCCAGCGCGATCACCAACTGTGAAGTTCACCTGAGCTTCAGTACCCAATTTTTATTGGTGTTTCATTACAGAAACATGACCGATTGAATCATTAGCCAGATGATTGAGTTCAATCTCCAACTTCCCTCTCCTCTCTGCAGATTGTACTGAAAGAAGACATAATGCAAAGTTTCAACTTACTAATGATATTTTTGGTTTTTCCAGCACAGCTAGTCCCTATTCTATAACCATCTAGGGGTCCACCATGAATCACCTTATTAGCATACTTGATCTGAGGGACTTGATCTGAGGGACTCACCATGACTACAGATACTCCCATTGCTATTACTGCCCCAGGAACTTGTAAGAAAGACCAGACACATTATTTATTATACAACATCTTTTTATGTAACTTAAGACAATGAATTAGATAAATAAGACTCATTGAATGTATCTTGTAGACTGCTTCATTGTATTCCCTCTAGGTATTACTTAACCAGCACCATTATTTCTACCTCACAGTCCTAGAGCCATTTAGTGGCTAGCATTAAATTTTTACTTTGTATTACTATTTTAGGAAAATGGAGATATGAGTTCCATAGACTTTTCTGCCTAGACTGGCTTCAAATCAGGATCCCCAGATCTCAGCCTCCCTATAAGCTAGGATTACAGGTATGCGCCAGCAGTGCCTAGCTTTCACTAAGACTTTTAAAAAAGGTCATCTCACCCAAGGTTCATGGATCTGCATCTATGGATGGGGTAGAGCTTCTGTTAAGCTCCCAAAATAACATATAAAATACTCTACATTTTTGGAGCAATAATGAAGTAATTTCTTTAGATTACCAAAAACCTAAGGCCTTCAAATGCATGAAGAATGACCTTTGTAAAAGAAGTCTGCCCCTGAGCCACTCCCTACATTTTCAAAGCTTCAAACAATTTAACATTTCTACTATCATAGCCCAAGAGATTGATACTGGGTTTCCTAACTCCTCTAGCCTTCTCAAGGCTTTTATTTCCCAACTAAGTTGGCTTCAGTCTAGTGGCTTCCATCCCATATGATCTCCATAGCCCTCCTCAGTATTTCTGGGAATTCTTGACATATATCAATTAGGTTTCTTCTAGTCAACTTTCACTCATGTTTCTTGTTCAACTCAGTTCTGTAGCAACATCTGCAACATGAAAAATAGCCATACTTTAATCTCCAATATATCTGACTAATGTAAGAAAATTGCATATAATAGAAGTTTACTGAAGGTTTAAAGAAACTGAGAATGATCACATACTAACCACGTTCCTAGCTCCTTTAACACTTTCCTTGCATGTATGTGTTGGATATGTTTTATTCTGGACAACCTGACCAGTCTGACAAACTGACTATCTTGCCTTCCTCTCCTTCCTCCCTCACTGCCATGCCCTTTGAGATGAGCCATGCTCACATAGCCATGCTTTTCAAATACAGACCAACCAATCAGCAGTCCTCACCTCCAGCCAGCTCTTTCATGAAGCTCTCACACTCCAGACCATACTCCACTTGTTCTGTCTACCCCAAGGCCACATCCTTGAGAAATAGAATCAACCCAATGCCAAGAGCCTGGTGGCATATTTAACTAGCTAATCCTAAATCTTCTTCCATCTTTCTGCCTCCTGACGAATCCTGCTGCTTCCCTCATCACTTTGCTCATGCCTGGCATGGCTTTGTCCCTTAAGAACTAAGTACTTAACTAGCCCCTCAATGACAGTCATTTTCTGGCCTTACTATACCTCAGATTTTTTGTTAACATACTATACTTTGGAACGTATCATAGCAAGACACAGAAAAGGAATGAACTTAGAATTTAACACTGAACATCCTTGACTCTTATGGGTCCTCTGTGGAATTTCTTAGCAGCTGTATCTACAGACAGCTCTACTTTTCACAGCACCCAGACAGATGCCTCATGGATTCTGTTCTCAGCCTCAGAGGTGCCCACATCTCTTCTCTTCAGTTAACAGGAGAAATGAGAAGTATTCTTGTTATTATTTTTATCAACAAGAGAGTTTTATTTTTTGGTCCTGAACAATCTAGGACTTCCATGACCAAAAAGATCTACAAAGATTACAAAGACATTTCCTAAAGAAAAGAGCCATCTACCTCTCAGAAAAATGCAGCTATTCCCCATATATGGGTAAGCAGCCACAATTTAATCTATTAAAATATAATTTTTTCATATTAAGTATGTACCCAGTAAAGACAAAGCAACCCATGCAGAGAGGGTCTGAAACATACTATTGATTCAGTATATTAACCTGTTTCAATTTGAGGGGGGGAGGGGTGGTGTCATGGCTCTTGAACCTGGGTGCTGTTCCTGGGTTTTTTCACTCAAAGTAGCACTCTACCACTTTGAGCCACAGTGCCAGTTCCAATTTTCTGGTGGCTAATTGGAGATGAGTCTCAGGGACTTTCCTTCCCAGGCTGACTCTAAATTGCAATCCACAGATCCTAGTCTCCTGGGTAGCTAGAATTATAGGCATAAGCCAGGCTAGTTCCAAGTGTTCCAAAGTGTGCAATTAGTAACATAATTAATATACAAGAGTTAATGACTTCCATATACATCAGCAATGAGCACTATAAAGTTAAATGGAAGCAATCCCAGTAAAAATGACTATACATTGCTGGGTGCTAGTGCATTACACCTGTGATCCTAACTTCCCAGGAAGCTGACAGCAAAAGAATTACAGTTTCAGATCAGCCTGGGAAGAATATTTCATGAGACTCTATCTCAAAAATAACCAGAAAAGGAAAAAAAGAAAAAAAACAGTACTGGAGACTGGCTCAAGTGTTAGAATGCCACACCAGTATCATCAAGATAATAAGTATAAAATTATAATATACCTAAGAATAGTTCTAACTAAGAGTGCAGAACTATACTAATAAGCCCAAAACTCTATTAAGTGTATAATTATTGAAACTTCAATAAGAAAAAGAAAAGCCATAATACTTGACTGGAAATTGCAATAATCAATAATCAATTCTGCCACAATTAATGATTAAACTCAATGTGATCAAATGAATCCATCAGGCTTGAGGAGTTACTTCTTAATGGATAAAGAACTTCTGCTGTGGATGATGGAAAAATGTAGAAATAGATGGTTATGATGGCTGAACCACTCTATTAATATGCTTAATGCCATTTTAACTCTCACATCTCTCTAAGACCTTAAATGTCCTATTTTCTGTTCTAAAACAAAGCAAAATGGTAGCTGTGTGAGATGATAAGTATGTTAACCAACTTGGTTGTAGTACATGCATATCAAATCATCACATTCTACAACTTAAATTCACAGAATGTTGATAGCTATTCCTCAATTAAGCTTTGGGGGAAAAAACAACATTAAGGATTTTCCTGATTACTGTGAGGACTAGGTGAACTAAGATGACTCTTGAGACCATTACAGCAATTCTCCCTAAGTGCAAATTCCCTTGTACTTCTCACCCTTCACTGAGTTCTGGTGGTGTTCTATGCCCTGCGAGATTTACAAGTGAACTCCACAAAATTTAATTGTCCATCTATAAAACAAGCGATGAACAGATCTTGAAAGCCACGCCTACATCTAGCATTATTTCACTCAACATAAACACCCTCATGAGAACTGTCTCTAAAAGAGGGCTCACCATATAGTCTGGTTGCTAAAATTAGATCTGGAGCTTAGAAAGAGGCCAAGTTGGAGATGAATCACAAAAACTGCTCATGGTGATTAGTATCAGACAAGGAATGGTGGGACACACTTGTAATCCCAGAACTCAGGAGGTTAGGGAAGGAAGAGCATGAGCATGAAAAAATAATGAAATAAAAGAGTATAACACTTCAAATATTCTATTTGAAGAATGAAAGGGGACGTTTGTTGTCAGGATATATGTATCTCAAACAAAGAACCATCATTAAAATCAAATTACTCAGCAAAAATGAGTAGGACTTTGTAAATGTAATATTTCAATTACATCAAAACTGTCCTTGTTAAAAAAAAACAACAACATTTTTCCTCCTCTATTCAGTTAAGAGGCTAGCTTGTGTCATCCCATGAGGGATTTGGTCACTGAACTGCTGTTCTTCTCAAGATATAAATTTCATCCTAACAAAAATAACTATGAATCACTGGTTCTAGGAATATTTCCCTGTTGTGTTATCCACAGCATGAATGACAGATTTCAGTGTATTTATTTTTTTATATAAGCAAAAGTTGTCATGAGCCTGAAATGGCTTATATTGCCAATGCTAACTGTTGCTTTTTTAAATTTCAACTTTGAAGTAGCTAGGAAGTTTCCTTTAGGGGCCATGACTAACAGGAAAAGAAACAGAAGTCTCACAAACAAAGGAAAGTCAATTAATATCCAAAGCAGTTTTTAAAACTAAAATTGTTTATAGAACTGAAAGGAGCAAACAAAGGGAGACGGAGAGACAGTAGAGACCAAGTCTGTGAATACTGTATATGTTCTTGATACATTGTATATTGCATATATGTCAACCTGACCTAGACAAGGGATAGAAAAACAGGTTGTAAGATATCATAAGAAACGTACACACTGCCCTACTATGTAACTGCACCCTCTTTGCACAACACCTTGTAAAAAAATTTATGTCCAATTAATAAAAAAAAGACTTATTTTAAATTAAAAAAAAGGAGTAATATTACCTTAACCTTTATTTTTCTAACATATCTGTAATGACTATGCTCAGTGTGTCAAAACATTTACATTCCCAGATTTCTCAAGAAAAAAAAGAATACTATATATAACAGAGAAAAACAATCTTCTTTTCTGTGTGTTTCTAAGGATTATTTTCCTATAAACTTGCATATACAAACTAATCCAGCATTTGACATTTCCACTTCTCATAGAGAATTTTGTATTTTTCACTTGCATCGCTTATCAAACATTTTTGCAATTTCTTGCCCAGTTAATTATCTCTGCAGAAAAACATAATTTCCTTGAAGATAGAGCCTATTTTGGGCTCTCTCCACAATATCTAAAACAAGCTTAATGACACAAGCTCCAGGGTCTCTGCTTATAATCCTAGCTACTAGAGAGGCTGAGATCTGAGGATTTTGGTTCAAAGCCAGCCCAGACAAGAAAGTCCATGAGACCCCTCTTCCAATAAACCACTCAGAAAAAAAGCCATATTTGGTGCTGTGACTCAAGGGGTAGAGAACTAGCCTTGAGCAACAGAAACTCAGGGACAGCGCCCAGGCCAGGCCCAGGAAAAAAAAAAAAAAGCTTAATATGTCAATTCAAGTAAACGTCTACATAAACAACAAAATATAGCATATCCCAAGGAAAAATTCTTATATAATTCTTTAATATAATGTGAGTCTAACATGTTTCAAATCAAGGGCCAATGGTTTCTTTTAATTATAATTACTAATGCATATTAATTTTACTATGACATTTCTACATGTGCATATATCAGACTTTGGTTGTAATCACTCTCCCAACTATCCTACCTTATCTCCACTCTCTCCCACCCTGCCCAGTCTCTTTACACATTATGAGGAGTCTCTATTATTTCTAGTCTGTAGGTGTTGGTAATTCTACATTCCACATGTGAGAGGAAAAATATGCTACTTGTCTTTCTGCATCTGACTTTACTGGCCATTCATATTTCTTCTTCTGTGAGCTATCTGTGAGGATCAATTAAGACCAGTGGTTTCTAAAACATTTTGAGTAGGGATAAAGCACTGAAATATCATAATAGATAATTCCATTTTCTCTTAGTCTCTCTGTCCTTCCCTCCTTCTCTCTCCCCTTTCCTGTCAACTCTTCTTCCTTCTCTCTCCATTCCACACCCCCCCCTCCTCTAGTCCTGGGGATCAGATCCAAGGCCTCACAAAGTGCTTTACCACTGTGCTACATTCCACTGACAATCTGTCTCTTTGCTATGTGGCCCAGGCTGGAACTTGTGATGCACCTGCTTCAGCCTCCTGAGTGATGCTGGGATTATAGGCGATGTCACTCTGGCTCTCAGCATTCTCTCTTTAATTAACATCTTTAAGTTTTTGTTCTGTATCTTGAAATTCTAAGACTGAAAAATTACTTCTGTAATAAAAATTTTAAAAAGAAAATGTCTTCTGACATTAAACAAAGCATTAGTCACATATCTACTAATCTGCAAATTTTAAAAATTAAAACCACCTGTGGCCCTGTGGGCAGCCATGCTGAGATGAACCCCAGCGCCCCCAGCTACCCCATGGCCTCGCTCTACGTGGGGGATCTACACCCCGACGTGACCAAGGTGATGCTCTATGAGAAGTTCAGCCTGGCCAGGCCCATCCTCTCCATCTGGGCCTGCAGGGACATGATCACCCGCCGCTCCTTGGGCTACACGTATGTGAACTTCCAGCAGCCGGCGGTCGCGGAGCGAGCTTTGGACACCATGAATTTTGATGTTATAAAGGGCAAGCCAGTACACATCATGTGGTCTCAGCATGATACATCACTTCGTAAAAGTGGAGTGGGCAATATATTCATTAAAAATTTGGACAAATCTGGCTGGGAATGTGGCCTAGTGGCAAGAGAGCTTGCCTTGTATACATGAAGCCCTGGGTTAAATTCCCCAGCACCATATATACAGAAAATGGCCAGAAGTGGCACTGTGGCCCAAGTGGCAGAGTGCTAGCCTTGAGCAAAGAGAAGCCAGGGACAGTGCTCAGGCCCTGAGTCCAAGGCCCAGGACTGGCCAAAAAAAAAAAAATTGGACAAATCCATTGATAATAAAGCACTGTATGATACATTTTCTGCTTTTGGTAACATCCTTTCATGTAAGGTGGTTTGTGATGAAAATGGTTCCAAGGGCTATGGATTTGTACATTTTGAGACACAAGAAGCAGCTGAAAGAGCTATTGAAAAAATGAATGGGATGCTTCTAAATGATCGCAAAGTATTTGTTGGACGATTTAAGTCTCGTAAGGAACGAGAAGCAGAACTTGGAGCTAGGGCAAAAGAATTCACCAATGTTTACATCAAGACTTTTGGAGAAGACATGGATGATGAGCGCCTTAAGGAACTCTTTGGCAAGTTTGGACCTGCCTTAAGTGTGAAAGTAATGAGTGATGAAAGTGGGAAATCCAAAGGATTTGGATTTGTAAGCTTTGAAAGGCATGAAGATGCACAGAAAGCTGTGGATGAGATGAATGGAAAGGAGCTCAATGGAAAACAAATTTACGTTGGTCGAGCTCAGAAAAAAGTGGAACGACAGACAGAACTGAAGCGCAAATTTGAGCAGATGAAGCAAGATAGTATCACCAGATACCAGGGTGTTAACCTTTATGTGGAAAATCTTGATGATGGTATTGATGATGAACGTCTCCGGAAAGAGTTTTCTCCATTTGGTACAATCACTAGTGCAAAGGTTATGATGGAAGGTGGTCAAAGCAAAGGGTTTGTGTTTGTATGTTTCTCCTCCCCAGAAGAAGCCACTAAAGCAGTTACAGAAATGAATGGTAGAACTGTGGCCACAAAGCCACTCTATGTAGCTTTAGCTCAGCGCAAAGAAGAGCGCCAAGCTCACCTCACTAACCAGTATATGCAGAGAATGGCAAGTGTACGAGCTGTGCCCAACCCTGTAATCAACCCCTACCAGCCAGCACCTCCTTCGGGTTACTTCATGGCAGCTATCCCACAAACTCAGAACCATGCTGCATACTATCCTCCTACCCAAATTGCTCAACTAAGACCAAGTCCTTGCTGGACTCTTGAAGAGTCCAGAGGGTGCCAGACCTCATCCATTCCAAAATATGCCCGGTGCTATCCGTCCAGCCGCTCCTAGACCACCATTTAGTACTATGAGACCAGCTTCTTCACAGGTTCCATGAGTCATGTCCACACAGCGTGTTGCTAACACATCAACACAAACAATGGGTCCACGTCCTGCAGCTGCTGCTGCAGCAGCCACTCCTGCTGTCCGCACCGTTCCCCAGTATAAATATGCTTCAGGAGTCCGCAGTCCTCAGCAACATCTTAATGCACAGCCACAAGTTACCATGCAACAGCCTGCTGTTGTGGTCAGGAACCTTTGACTGCTTCCATGTTGGCATCTGCCCCCCCTCAAGAGCAAAAGCAAATGTTGGGTGAAAGGCTGTTTTCTCTTATCCAAGCCATGCACCCTACTCTTGCTGGTAAAATCACGGGCATGTTGTTGGAGATAGATAATTCAGAATTACTTCATATGCTTGAATCTCCAGAGTCTCTGCGTTCTAAGGTTGATGAAGCTGTAGCTGTACTACAAGCCCACCAAGCTAAAGAGGCTGCCCAGAAAGCAGTCAACAGTGCCACTGGTGTTCCAACTGTTTAAAAAATTGATCAGGGACCATGAAAAGAAACTCATGCTTCACCAAAGAAAAATATCTAAACATCGAAAAACTTAAATATTATGAAAAAAAATTGCAAAATATAAAATAAATTAAAAAAGGAAAGGAAACTTTGAACCTTATGTACCGAGCAAATGCCAGGTCTAGCAAACAGTGCTAGTCCTAGATTACTTGATTTAAAAACAAAACAAAAAAAAAAACTAAAAAAAATAGTAAAATATAAAAACAAATTAATGCTTTTTAGACCCTGGGAAAAAGAATTTTCAGCAAAGTACAAAAATTTAAAGCATTCCTTTCTTTAATTTTGTAATTCTTTACTGTGGAATAGCTCAGGATGTCAGTTCTAAGTAACAGAATTGATAACTGTGCGAGGAAATGTAATTTGGATTATAAAATTCTCGCTTTAATAAAATTCCTTAAACAGTGAAAAAAATTAAAACCAAATTAAATGGCTTTCATGATTTCTTACACTTTATCATTTTGCAACAGCTTAAAAAAACAGATAATTGCACACTGTGAGAAGGGACTCTAAAGGTCTCCAATTTACATCCCTGGCATGGAGAAGCTGCCCCACCCAGCCACCTGCAGTTTCCCACTTAGAGGTCCAATGAAGACCAGACCACTTGACATCACCAGCTCTTCCCTTTGCCATCAAGCTGCTCCATGTCTTCAGTATTAGAAAAATTTCAACCACACAGTGGAAAACACAGGTTAAGGCTAAGAACAAAATTTTGCCAATAATCTTGACAAAAATTATATTTCATCTGTATAGTTTTTTTTCCCATTAAAAAAAAAATCTTCAGGGCTGGGAATATGGCCTAGTGGCAAGAGTGCTTGCCTCCTACTCTTGGTTCGATTCCCCAGCACCACATATATGGAAAACGGCCAGAAGGGGCGCTGTGGCTCAGGTGGCAGAGTGCTAGCCTTGAACCGGAAGAAGCCAGGGACAGTGCTCAGGCCCTGAGTCCAAGGCCCAGGACTGGCAACAAAAACAAAACAAATAAACTAACTAAGTTTGTAAGCTTAACATATTATAACCGTCAACAAAAGTTTAACAGGCTATTCAGATACATAGCATCTGACCACCTCAGTTTAGGCTAATCTGCTTGCTTCTGGGGACAATTATCAGTGACTATAGATTTACCAGAAGTGTGGGAACGTGGGCAGCCTCTAGCACTCACGATATAGCACTGCCACCTAGTGGCAACTTTGAAGCATTCTTTCTTGATGACAAAAACCACAACCCTGGGCCTTTCTGACTTGGTTTTATTTCAAAGCATCCAGAAACAAGGTATGAAGTCCTGAAATGACTTCTAGTTTCCTACAAGAAATCCTCTGATTCACATAGTACAATCCATCTAGAAAATAGAGTCATTTATGATAAAGCTACCTGGGACCAGAGACAATTCATATTGTTGAGCAAAAACTTCAATCATACCTTTCACTTTAAATAAATATCTCCATAATTTGAACTGCACTGGAGTTTTTTTTCCAGTTGCTACCTATTTAAACACAAGGCAAGTGAAAGGCAGCAATTTTTCCAGAATCCATTGTTTCCAGAATCCTTCATGAAGCAGAAAACAGAACATAAAGATAAAATGGAAAAGACATTTATTTGACCAGTATGGACATAGCAAAGTTAGTAACAAAGAAGCATTTAATTATCTCTAAATATAGTTAGGAAAGAAGGAAAATCAGATATTTTTGCCAGTTTCACATCATTGTTCCTAGAATTCTGATCATGAACTTGATAATATATGTGGTTTATTCCTGTGTGTGAGAGAGAGAGACAGAGAGAGAGAGAGAGAGAGAGAGAGAGAGAGAGAGAGAGAGAGATTGAGAGAGAGGAGAAAGAGGGAGAGACACACATGGGGCTTGAACTCAGGACCTGGGCACTTCCCCTGAGCTTTATTGCTCAAGGCTAGACAGAACTCTACCACTTTGAGCCACAGCACAGCTTCCAGTTTTCTGGGGGTTAATGTTGCCGGGGCTGGCTTGGAACTGTGATCCTCAGATTGCAGTCTTCTGAGTCACCAGATGGCACAGGGCTTTGTTTTCTTTTTAATGCTGTGGGTTTACTTGGACCCTTGATCACCTGATGTAAGGCAAAAAACAAAAAGTCTCATCCCATGGACTGATTGTATAAAATCAAGAGGTCTTTATTGGATGGCAGACCTCACCTCATAGCCAAACTTCTGGGCTTTAAGTCCTAACTCTTTGGCTGAATTCCACCACATGAAAGGAGATTGATAGGGTGGCTCCCACTAAGAATAATCAGAAAGGTTTTTTTTAAAATAATTACCTTTTATTGTTAAGATGATGTACAGAAGAGTTACCGTTTCATACTTAAGGCAGTGGGTACATTTCTTGTACAATTTGTTACCTTTTCCCTCATCACCCCTCCCCCTATCCCTCTCCCCGTGTGAGTTGTTCTGTTGATTTACACCAAATGGTTTTGTAAGTATTGCTTTTGGAGTCATTTGTCTTTTTATCCTTTGTCTATTTTGATATTCCCTCTCTCTTCCCTAGTTCTAGTACAAGCATACACAGTATCCAGGGTACTCAGATGAGATACAGTGAAAGTGTGGGGGCAACCACAGGCAGAGGATACAAGAGGATCATCAACAAAAAAAGCTACAGTTTTACATGGCATGTTAAAAATAATTACAACAGTGATATAACACTCGTTTCCATAACATGGAGTTCATTTCACTTAACACCATCTTATGTGTTCATAAGGGCATAGCTATTGGGCTCTTGTGATCCTCTGCTGTGACTAGCCTAAATCTGTGCTAATTATTCCCTATTAGGGAAACCATAGAGTCCATGTTTCTTTGGGTCTGGCTCACTTCACTTAGTATAATTTTTTCCAAGCCCTTCCATTCCCTTATGAATGATGCAATGTCATACTTTCTGATAGAGGCATAAAATTCCATTGTGTATATGTACCACATTTTCCAGATCCATTTGTCTACTGAATGGCATCAGAAGGGTTTTTGTAACATCCTCTTGTTGAGTAATGTTACAATGAATTCAGTTTTTCCTAGACAAAAATAATGAGGAACTCACTAATGAGAAACTCAGAGTGGTGCCTGAGTTTAAAAATCATACCCAGTGGATACAAGTAACTTTGCTGTAGTATGACCATCTCCCTCTCTCTGGGTACATGTGGCTCTTTTAGATAATTGCCAATTGTTAGTTGATTATACCACAATGCTTAGTGTCCACAGTTACTGTGGGTTTTCATCAACTGGAAGCTTATAAAATGAATTCTACAATTCTAAAATCCAGGAAACTCCTTTGCACATCCTGTACTATGCTTTCTTTTTTCATTTTTGTGAAGGAAGAGAGCTGGGGCAACTCTGTTCAGAATGAGCTTCCAGTAGCTACTCAGCCTATGCTCTGCAGGAAGTGGGAGGTGATTTACAGCTTCTACTGTGAGGAGGGCTTCAGTGAATGTGCAGACCTCCCTTCAGATAGACATCCAGCAGCTGCTTTGCAAAATGGCTGGGCTGAGAATAGAATAACAGATTGTCCTCCCTGCACATTATACAATGTAAATGCCTATCAAAACATCACATTGTATACAATAACTATGCACATTTAATAAACATGTACAATTAAACATAAAATAAGGGGTAGCTCAGTGGTAGAGTACTTACTTAGCATGCATGAGGTCCTGGGTCCTAGGTTCAATCCCCAGCAAACACGCACACACACACACACACACACACACACACACACACACACACACACACATAGATTAAAGAAGAAGAAAAAGGAAGAAAGACTCAGGAGAAAAGAAACAGAAAACCTGAAGAAAGCAAAAACAAATAAATGGTAAGAAATATGAAGTGTAAAGACTAGAGGCATGGTTCAAGTGGTGGTGTGAATGCTTGCCTAACAAGCTCAAGGCCCAGAGTTCAAACCCCAGGTCTCCCCACCTAAAAAAAATGAATAGTAAAAATACCAAGTAGAGCCTGAATTACAAATGTTACTTAATGCTCAGTCAAGAAAAAGTGAAAAAGTTCTTGAACTTGTCAGTGCAATGGTTCCTAATATAAACACAAGTGACCAATTCTAGAAACAGTTTCTATCACTATGAGGAGCTAAAGAGAAACTTGGGCAGAATTTTGGGGATCTCAAAACAAAATGAGCCACAAGCAAGGTGCTGTGTTCAAAGATGACAGCTGTCAGAATGAAAAACAAACAAAAACAAAATGGCAGAACCAAAAAAGGAAGTTTTTTATGTTTTACATTAATCTCCTTCTTCTATGTTTTTAAATCACAAATTTAATCACAGATAACTGGTCTGTTGGAACTTTCTTGAATGGAAGAAAACACTCACACGGAATGCTATATCTTCTCAACCATGCCAAAATATCATCACTTTTGAGGCTAATCATTCTTTTATTATTATTTGTCTTATTATTATTTTATTTTTATCTTATTGTTATACTATTTATCTTATTATTCTTTTATCAATAATAGCAATGTTTAAGATCATACATTTTGCTTTTTTGGCAGAATTCAATATCTTCATTCTCACTGAGAATTTCTTTAACTGTTCTAGGAGCTTTATGATTTGGCCTTCATTTTCCCGATCACCATAATGAAGTGCCAGATTTCCTTTTGTTGAGCAGCCTCATTCAAAAAGGCTGTGTTGAAAAGTAAGAGGGGGCTGGGAAGGGGAGACCACCATGCCTGTGGCCTCCAGCACATCCCACTTTCCTCCTAATGCTTGGCCTGTCACGTCTTGCCATCTGTGCACTTATTATTGCTGGGAAGGAACAGCAAAATTGAAATCAATCAGCTGGATCTGCACGTGAGGGAGGGCTAGGGTCTTCTTTCATGCAGCCAGCCAAGGCTCTTTGTTGCTAAGGATACATCTTCACCACCAATGTGAAGTGAAGGGACCTTGACAAAAGGTGAAGGACAGGACATTGAATAGAATTCTACTCTGAGGCGGCTCAATTCATATTGGGTTTTTGTGCTGAGTGTCATTTTATAATGATATTACATTTTAAGTGGCATCACAAGCCCAGATTTCTAACAATAATTTCAAGAACCCAAGGAATCATTCTTAACAAGATTCTGCAGCCATGCCTGTAAAACTGGAATTGCTACACCTACTACAGCAGACTTTATACACAGTTCCCAGGGAAATAGACAGAGAAATAGTGTTCAGCAAACTTCTTACCTCTCCTAAAACTCTACAATCCACTCCACATACACTAATGCCTGCTTCATTCTGCCAATAGCCTGAGAGAACTTCACACAAAATATAAAGGAAAAAGGGGGAAACATAATTGTGAAGCTAATTATCTCTGTATATATTATGTGAATTTTGTTACTTGACCTATAAATTAAGAACAAAATGTCAATATGAAAGAGCAACAGACTACAATCAGTCCCAAGCACAAGGCTCAGCGTCAGCATGAAAGATATGAGCACTAGAAAAACATACAAGAAATCCCATAGCACATGGGGTTTATGTGTTAAATACAAACTCTGAAGAAACACATCAACTCCAAGCCACTGGTAGAAAACAGGAAAAGTCTTCAAAGTGTAAAAGTTGGGCTGGGAATATGGCCTAGTGGCAAGAGTGCTCCCTCGTGTACATGAAGCCCTGGGTTCGATTCCTCAGCACCACATGTACAAAAAAAGCCAGAAGTGGCACTGTGGCTCAAGTGGTAGAGTGCTAGCCTTGAGCAAAAAGAAGCCAGGGACAGTGCCTAGGCCCTGAGTTCAAGCCCGAGAACTGGCAAAAAAAAAAAAGTGTAAGAGTTATAGAGGAGTGTGATTGAGAGATGATATCTTAGGTTAGAAATTGGGCAAAGAAGCAGGCCAAGACATGGTGTATCCAACCTCCTTACTTCTATTCCATCAGGACCCCAGGACACCCCCTCTTTACCCAGCCCCTCTGGGATAAGAAACAGATTTCCTTTGGTTGGAACACCAACCAACAGTATGGAAACATACTGTTTCCTCAAGAGACAGAGACTTGCTATGTTGTCTAGGCTGTCCTCAAAGGCCTGGGTTCAAGTGATCTATATGCCCCAGCCTCCCAAGTAGGAGAGACTACAGGATTGCAGCCTGGCTTTTTCCTCTGCCCCTAAAACAACATTTGGAATAAAAATTGAGTCGAAATTAAAAACCAGAAAATCTCTTATAAACAAAGCCCAAATTTCCTGCTTTTACAAAAAAAAAAAAAAAAAAAAAAAAAAAAAAAGACATCTGGGAGTAAGGCATGCAATCTGATAGAGCCACCCTGAAATACAGCAAACTAATTTTAGTTTCCAAAAATTGTCAAGGAAATCATTACTCCTGGAAGTATTCACATACAATTGCTTTGTTGGGGTGAGACCTATTAAAATTAGGTTGAATCCCCCTGAAGAACTATTTCTCTCTGAGTCATGTGCAGGAAAAATTATCAGTAAACACCTGCATGTTCAGTGGTTCATTGTATCACATTATGATTATATCATAAAATCTAATTTTGAAACACATTTTCTTTTCTTGTAATGTTCATTGATTTTTTTTTTTTTTTTTTTTTGGCCAGTCCTGGGGCCTTGGACTCAGGGCCTGAGCACTGTCCCTGGCTTCTTCCCGCTCAAGGCTAGCACTCTGCCACTTGATCCACAGCGCCGCTTCTGGCCGTTTTCTGTATATGTGGTGCTGGGGAATCGAACCCAGGGCCTCGTGTATCCGAGGCAGGTACTCTTGCCACTAGGCCATATCCCCAGCCCCATTGATTTTATTTTTAAACTGATAAGTACAGATACTACACTTGATCTTAGCCAAAAGGCTGAGAAGCGACTGATTTTATTTTTATAAAAACCAGTGACTCACAAATTCACTATCAGGTAGGTATGTTATTGGCATTCATTCTATTCTTATGTTTATTAGAACAAAAGATGGAACCTATTTTATATAGTTCGTAGGTATTTATGTGTATGTATCATCAAGAGTAATGTGTAATTTCTTTAAAATCCTTGTTCATTTGCCCTTTTGTTGAGAAACAATCTTTTTTTATATACAGGGTCTCACTATATAGTTCAAGATATCTTTCTGCTTCAACCTCCTAAGTTCTGGCATTAAAGGTATGTGCTACCACATCCAATCCTTGTAACTACTTTTTTCATTTCTAGCTTAGTTCATTTATAGCTTTTTTTTTTTTTTTTTTTGGTCCATTTGAAGTCAGGGCCTGAGCACTGTCACTGAGCTCTTTTGCTCTACCACTTTGAGTAACAGCTCCACTTCTGGTTTTTGAGTGGTTAATTAAAGAGTGTCATGGGGACTTTTCTACCCAGGCTGGCTTCGAATTGCAATCGTCAGATCTCAGCCTCCTAAGTAGCTAGGATTTCAGGCATGAGCCCCCAGCCCCCAGCCATTTATAACTTCTTAAAACCATAAACGGAATCATTTTACAGTCATTAAAAATTTCCCGAGATTATTTTCTAAATTGCTACTTTCTGCCAAACAAAAACCTGTTTCCTCTTTAATAAATCATCCCAGTTTGTTGAACATAGGAAGCACAACATTTCACTCAATCTTGATATAAAAGGATAGTGCTCCAAGTTCTGACAAGAAGGTACTCATATCTTACCCACGATGAACAGGGCTGCCTGACCTTACTGTCATTCTACTGCTGAGTGCACTAAACCCCACTTGCACCTCTTATTAATCATAGGACCAAAATGTTAACATAACTTATATTTTTATTCTATTACAAATTAAATATCTCTCAAGCCTCATGTATAGCAATCTTTTATGCACATTTTTCTTGGTGACCCAGGTTCATATTTAAAGTAATATCAAGGTTGTACAAAGGATAATTTTTGTCCAAAAGTGCTTCACCAAAAGGAGGTTGAAATTACTTTTTCTATTAAAGATTGTATGGATCAGACATTATATGGATATGGACATTGTCTAACAAGAAATGTACTCATAGGGCTGGGACTATGGCTTAGCAGTAGAGGGCTTGCCTTGCATACATGAAGCCCTGGGTTCGATTCCTCAGCACCACATAAAGAGAAAAGGCCAGAAGTGGTGCTGTGGCTCAAGTGGTTCAGTGTTAACCTTGAGCAAATAGAAGCCAGGGACAGTGCTCAGGCCCTGAGTTCAAGCTCCAGGACTGGCAAGAAAGGAAAGGAAGGAAGGAAAGGAGAGAAATGTACTCATTATTTGACTTATGTAACTGTAACTCCTCCATACATAGCCTTCATAGTAAAATTTTAAATTTTATAAGATTATATGATTATTTCTCCTCTATCATTAAAAATAGCTCATTTTTATTTTCAGCAGTATTTGGTAGCATGTATTAAATGAACAAAAATATTTTATCTTATTCCACACATGCATATGTGCTTTGATGAAATCCACTCCTTTAATGACCTATTTTGTTCCTTCCTCTAGCTTTTTCTGTTGTTGTTTGTTTTTGTTTCGTGAGGTGTTTTTTTTTAATTTGGCATTAGTTGTAGGGCTTGAACTCGGGGCCTGGGCCTTGTCCCTGGGCTCTTTTGTTCAAGGTTAGCACTCTACCACGTTGGGCCACAGCTCCACTTCTGGTTTTCTGGTGGTTACTTGGAGAAAAGAGTCTCACAGACTTTCTTGCCTGGGTTGCCTTTCAACTGCAATCCTCAGATCTCAGCCTCTGGAGTAGCTAAGATTACAAGTGTGAGCCACCAGCACCTGGATTATGTTATTTGTGTGTGTGTGTGTGTTTGATTTCCTTCCACATATCAGAAAGAACATGCAACATTTGTCTTTTTAAGACAGGTTTATTTCATTTAACATGATCATCTGGAGATCCATCCATTTTCCCCAAAATAGCATAATTTCCATAATTTCCAGTTGGATAATATTCCATTGTGTATGTAGATCACCTCTTCTTTATCCATTCGTTGGTTGCTGGGCACCTAACTTGATTCTATAATTTGGTTATTGTGATTAGTGCTGCAATAAGCATAGATATACAATTATCTCTGTTATATGCTGCCTTATACTTATTGGGATATATGCCTAGAAAGGAACTTGCAGGATCATATAGTAGTTCTAGTTTTAGCTATTTGAGGAATCTCCACACAGATTTCTATAATGGCTGTACTAATTTACATTCCCACAACAGTGTATGAGATTCTCACCAGCATTCATTGTTTTCTTGATGATTGTCATTCCATCTGGGTGAGTAGCATTATTTTGTGATCACTGAATATAGTATAGTCATATAACATAGAGAATCTAAAAGACTACATAAATGTAACTCTCTCTCTCTCTCTCTCTCTCTCTCTCTCTGCCTCTCTCATCACAAACTTCTGGCAAGTGCTAAACTGCAATGAATTCATAGTGACAAGTGACTAAAATGCTAGTCTTCTGTGCTATTGCTTGAAGAAAAACACATATGTTGTGGCTTCTAGACATGCAAATGGCAGAGTTGAGAGTATTAGAAAACTGATTTTTATTTCTGCTGGAGACAAAGCATCCTATTTGCTCAGGGATGTTACCAGAAACATTTTTTTAATCTCAAAAAAAAGAAAAACCAGCTTTAGCTACATACAGCATCTTAAGCTTATAATCTCAGCTACTTGAGGAATGATCAGGAGGGTCATGGTTCAAGGGCAAGAGGTTATCACAACCCCCATATCAGTCTATAAACCTAGTGTGGCTGTGCAAACCTGTGGTCCCAATTACACAAGAAACATACACAGAAACATATATAGGAAGATCTAAGTCTGAGAACAGCCCTAGGCCAAGAATTACTAAAGCAAAAAGGGTAGGAGTGTGGCTCAAGTGGTCCTGAGTTCAGACCCTCAATACCACCTAACAAGGAGAAGAAAGGAAAATTATGGAAATAAAGTGCTCGGCACAGTATAAGAACTTCATACACAGCAGGTAGGGTTGCTGTGAATTGGGGTTAGGGCTCAGAACTCCAGTCCAGCACCTTTCTACAGTAGGGGACAAAGCATGAACAGTCGGAAGGAACTGAAGGAGCGGACCATGGTTCTTCTCTAAGAGCTAGGCAAAACCTTAGCATACACCCTGGGAAAACGCTGGGCTGCACTAAAGCTTCAGCCTGGGCACCGTGTGGAACTTGCCACTGCTTTCCTCACAAAGCTTCACCTGCAAATCTGTAGGAAAGGCAAGCCAAGAACTTCCAGAGCACTGGAAGAGATAGCAAAATACCATGAGGCTGCACACTGCTTTCTGGCCTGGGCAGAGCTCCTGAGTGATGGGCCATTTAGCTTGTTGATTGGGTAGGAACCCAGGCTAAGCTGCCCAAAAGTAAGAACACAATAATTTAGAAACCCAGTGTGTTGACCCAGGTACCAGTGGCTCCCCCTTGTAATCCTACTTGGGAGATTGAGAACAGGAGGAATTAAGTTCGAGAAAGTCCTCAAGACTCTGTCTCTACAGGGGGAAGGTGGACATGATGGTATGTGCTTGTGATCCCCACAACAAAAGAGAAGCCCAAGAGGAGGTGTGGGGCACGCCTTGCATCATTAAGAAGCAATTAGCTGGCCCCACCTGTTTCGCTGCGTGGCTGTTGCCCGTCCTAGATAGCCCCGCCTGCCTTCCGGATTCCGAGGAAGTGGAAAGGCGGTTCTAGCTGGTCCCGCCCCCCCCCCCCCCCCCCAGCCTTGGAACCACATGTAGCCAAGATAGCACCTGGTGGTGAACCCAGAGGAGGTCCTGTGGGCTGATGTAGAATTAGGCTGCCTCTTAGGATTGGTCCCTGGGCTCTAAACCCTTGACGGACAGCTCAGGCCACCCCTCATAGCCCCTAGCTAGGTGTGATACACCCCTCCCCTTCCTGCCGCTCTCTGACCCTTTTAAGAGTGTGACTCCTCCCAAATAAACCGAGATTGCGAGACCTTTCTCCTGGGCTGTCTGATTGTCCTCTGGCGAAGGGGGGCTGGGTGCAGGCGTTTCGTCGACCTTTCATCTTTTCTTGGCTCACCTCGGTCGCTCCTGCTGGCCAGGAGAGCTCTGGGGGCGAAGGACCCCGACAGGAGGCATATCCAAGCTCAGGTGTGAACCCAGCTTGAGACCCTATCCTTAAAAATAACAGGGTTGGGGGCCTGGCCAATAGTATTGTGCCAGCCTAGCAAGTGGGAAGCCTTCAGTTAAAATCCCAGCATTAGCTGGACGCCAATAGCTCACACCTGTAACCTTACTACTCAGGAGACTGAGAGCTGAGGATTGAGGGTTGAAGCCAGCCCAGGCAGAAAAGTCTGTGAGACTCTTATCTCGAATTAACTACCAAAATGGCAGAAGTGAAGCTGTCTCAAGTTGTAGAGTGCTGCCCTAATAATTTTAAAACAAAAAAACAGCATTGTAAAAACAAAACAAAAAAAAAAAAGGAGGAAGAAAGAGGAAGGAAAGAAGGGAAGACCTCAGCCTCAAAAAATGTCTATTTCTCTTCCTGTAGCACTTCAAGCAAATCCCTAACCCTTTTTGCTTTAACTTGTTTTTCAGCTAGGTCTAGCTTTTTGCCTGAGGCCAGACTCAGACCATGATCCTCCTACTTAAGACCTCCCATGGGCTTGTATCACCAAATTGGGCTTGAGATGGAGGTTTCAAGACCTTTTTGTTGGAGCTGGTCTTGAACAATGGTCCACTGTCTGCCTCCAGAACCGCTGGGATTACAGAGTAGAGCTGGATCTGTCTGTATCCACTGAAGTTTTAAATGCTAAAAAAAAAAAAAAAAAAAAAAAAAAAAAGTTAGGTAATCCTAGCTGCGAGTGGGTAAAGTTCTCACCCCATAGGATGCTAGGGGCTTTGGCAAGAGAACCACTGGGAAGTCATTTGTTTGGAATCACAGTGCACACATTGTTGTGCCAAGTCGCGAGACCACCACCAAGAAGACCACCAAGACTCAGACATTCCGAAATGCAATAGCAAGGCAAGACTTTATTTAAGCAGGGCCATGGCCCAGGCCTTGTCCTACCCACCAACACAGCAGAGGTTAGGAGGCAGCCCCCAGCTCCGATTACACAGAGCTTATAAAGGCAAAAGACAAAGTTACAGCAATCAGGTGTTTAAGCAAGCAAGATTACAGGTACAAATCTGATTTGCTCAGGGCTCGAGGCATTCTAGGGGCAGTTAGAGTTAAGCATTCCCAGTCGTTAGAGTTCTCGACCGGCTGGGCCCTAATAAGCTTGTCCTGGGTTTGCTCACAGGGCCTGCTTATCTCAGGTTCACGTGGTAAAGTGGGGTTCGCGTGGTAAAGTGGGGCCTGACTTCAAAGTCTGGCTCTTCATTTCCCCCCTTCAACATAACTTGCCAAGAATCCTCATTAAAGCAATCATTGAGCCAACTGAGATGTCTCATGCCTGTAGATCAAGCTACTTTGGAAATTACAGGAAGACTGAGGTCCCAGGTCAACTTGAGCTAAAAAGTTAGCAGGAACCTCATTTCAAGGAACACATGGAGTATGGAGAGAAATGCCTGTGATTCCTGTTGTAGGAGGACAATGATCTGAGGCCAACCTGGGAAAAATGTATATACCCCTAGCTAAATAACTGAATCAAAAGAGGCTGTGGACATGGCTCAAGTGGTAGAGTGCCTGACTAGCCAGTACAAGGCCCTGAGTTCCAAATCCCAGTACCATGAGGAGGATAAGTTCTGAGAATCACAGTTCAAATCCAGCCTGGGCATGAAAGTCCATGAAAGTCCCATTAACCACCAGAAAACCGGAAGTGGAGCTGTGACTGAAAGTGATAGAGCACTAGTCTTGAATGAAAAAGCTCACAGACAGGGCCCAGGCCCTGAGTTCAAGCCCGATGACTGATCAAAAACAAACAAACAAAAATTATTGAGACAAGTATAGTAGTACATACCTGTCATCCCAGCACTCAAAAGGCTGCAGTAGGAGGATCAAAAGTTTGAGGTCAACCTGAGTGACATAACAAGAACCTGTGTTAAAAATAAATTAATAGCTAAGACCAAGAACCACATCATCAGTTGATGCCCAAAAAGCCTTTGACAAAATACAACACCCATAGATGTTAAAAGTCCTGGAGAGAATAGGAATAGAGGGAACATTCTTTAAAACAATAAAAGCCATATACAAAAGACCAACTGCTAATATCATATTAAATGGGGAGAAACTAAAACTATTTCCCCTAAAATCAGGAACAAGACAAGGATGCCCACTCTCCCTGCTTCTATTCAACATAGTGTTGGAATCCCTAGCCATAGCAATAAGGCAAGAAGAGGACATTAAAGGGATCCACATTGGTAGAGAAGAAATTAAACTATTACTATTCACAGATGACATGATCTTATATCTGAAGAACCCAAAAAACTCAGTTCCAAACTCCTAGTGCTCATAAACCATTTTGGCAAAGTAGCAGGATATAAAATCAACCCACAAAAAGTCAGCAGCTTTTCTGTATACCAACAATGTACAAGCAGAAAATGAAATTATGGAAATAATACCATTTGCAGTAGCTAAAAAAAGAATAAATTACCTAGGGATTAGCCTAACTAAAGACATAAGTGACCTATTTAATGAGAACTATAAAAATCTAAGAAGAGAAATCAAAGAGGACATCAGGAGATGGAAAGACCTCCCAGGCTCATGGGTAGGCAGAATCAATACAGTGAAAATGGCCATATTGCCCAAAATGTTATACAAATTCAATGCAATCCCCATCAAAATCCCAGCTACATTCTTCACTGAAAGAGAAAAAAAAACAATAAATTCATATGGAACAACAAAAGACCTAGAATAGCCAAAGCAATTCTAAGCAAAAAAAGCAGTGCAGGAGGTATCACAATACCAGACTTCAAGCTCTATTATAGAACCATCATAACAAAAGCAGCCTGGTACTGGCATAAGAACAGACCTGAAGACCAATAGAATAGGATAGAAGACCCAGAAATAAAGCCGCATACTTACAGTCAGCTGCTATTTGACAAAGGAGCTAAAGACATACAATGGAAAAAACATAGCTTCTTCAACTACTGGTGCTGGGAAAACTGGGCAGCCATAGGTAGAAAACTCAAAGTGGATCCTAGCCTATCCCTATGCACCAAGATCAACTCAAAATGGATTAAGGACCTCAACATCAGACCTGAAACCCTGAAACTACTGAAGTACAGAGTAGGAAAGACACCAGAACTTATAGGCACAAGTAGGAACTTCCTGAACAGAGTCCCAGGGGCACAACAAATAGGGGAGAGTCTCGACAAATGGGACTACTACAAAATAAAAAGTTTCTGCACATTTAAAGACATAGCCACCAAACTAGAAAGACAGCCAACCATATGGGAAAGAATCTTCACCAGCACAGCAACAAAGGCCTAATATCCGTCATCTACAGAGAACTCAAGAAACTAACCCCCTGAAAACCCAGTAAACCCATTATTAAATGGGCAAAGGAGCTAAAGAGAGACTTCACAGGAGAAGAAATAAAAATGGCAAAAAAAAAAAGCTCAATATAGACCTACCTATGACCCGGCCATACCATTCCTAGGCATCTATCCTGAACAGCAGGTCCCAAGATATCAAAGACATTTGTACTTCCATGTTTATTGCGGCACAATTCACAATAGCCAAAATATGGAAACAACCCAAATGTCCCACTACAGATGAATGGATCCAACAAATGTGGTACCTGTACACAATGGAATACTACATAGCGATTAGAAATTATAAAATATTGATATTCACAGGGAAATGGTCAGAGCTTGAACAAATAATGTTGAGCGAGACAAGCCTAGAACACAGAGAACAAAGGCGCATGGTCTCCTTGATATATGACTGTTGGGGAGTGAGGGGGACAGTAGAGACCAGGTCTGCAAAATAACAAACTTCTTTTCAAATGGTATTTCCACATGTTTGGGTCAGTGACTTTGCATTATGTATCTAAAACCAAACAACTACTAAGCAAACACAAAAAGGTCTAGGATAGACCTATCAGTGGATCACAATAGCTCAACAGCTATGTACACATGATTATATAAGATGAAGATAAGCAAAAGAACTCCAATAGAAGGACACAGGAGGATTCTACTGTTGTTACGTTTAATGTTCTAGGTGAATTTCCTTTGGCATACTCTACATGGTTACTGTATATGATTTTGGTACACTGGATATTACATATATATGCTTACCTGAACTAGGGAAAGGAAAGAAAAATGAGGGTGTAACAAATATCACAAGAAATGTACTCACTACCTTATTATGGAACTGTACCCCCTTTGCACATTACCTTGTCAATAAATTTTAATTAAAAAAATAAAATTAATTAATAGAATCATTTGGTCTCCAGATCAAGACTTTTCTCTAGGAAAAATAGAGAGAGCTATGGTAGTATCTTAAGACAGGGTGAGCTCCAAACTTAAAGAGGCAGTATCACATCAGAGTGTGGGCAGCACTCTGAACGCAGCAACTCTGCAACTAAATCTCACTTGCCAGGACTCATGAGGAGGCAAAGTCTGGATCCCAGAAGGTGGTTCTGAGGATGACATGAGAAAATCCATTCAAAAGGGTTGTAGTCTCTGGCCCTCCATAGGGACTCACCAAGTGGTAAGCACAATTGCACATTCATGCACATGCACACGTGTGTGTACACACGCACGCACACACACACACACATACACACACCCCACATGCATACAGGTGCTATGTGTTGCTTGAGAAGGCATTTCTAAAGAGGATGGGAACAAGTAACGTCACAGAAGCTAAGCAAAGAGATTAAAATTTGGCAAAGAAGGTCAGTGATATTAAATGCCCCAAAGACGTTACATAAGAGGAACCACAAAAAAAAAATCCATTAGATTTAGCACTGGTAAATTTAGCAATAGCAGTCCCAGAGTGTGTGTGGGCTGGAGGCTTTTCTAGTAGAAAGGTATTTGGGGAATTATCATGAGATGTGGGGATGGAGATAGAGATAGCAGGGACTGGGCCCAGACAGAAAGAGAACTAAGACAACAATAAGAGGGGGAAACTAGATCAAGTCTGCTTCTTAGAAATGTCCAATCAAGCTGGGGGCTATGGCTCATATCTATAATGATAGCTATGCAGAAAGCTGGCATCTTGCAGACCTCAATTCAAAACTAGTCCGAACTTAAAGTCAGTGAAACTCTTTCTCCAAAATAATCAGCAAAATGTGGGGCTTGGAAGTATGGCTCAAATGGTATAATTCTAGGTAGGCAAGCGAGCTGAGTTAAGTTCAAGTCTCTGAATTCAGACTCAGTACCTTCAAAGAGAAAGGAATGTGTGCCAGAAGGGGAAGATGGAAATAGCAAAGAAAAATGACCATTGACTGATAAACATGGAGATAAGTGGTGGTAGGGTCGAGAACACAGGAGAAGGGAGAAAAGCTTTTGTTTTGAGGTGACAAGGAAATACAAATGAGATTTGAACTCAGGGCCTCAAGCTTGCTAAGCAAGCACTGGAGCCATACTACCAGTCCCTTTGCTTTTGTTTTATCAGATAGGATCTCAAATGTTTGCCCAAGCTTGAACTGTGATCAGCCTGATCTCTGCTTCCCAAATAGTTAGGATTACAAGTGTGAGCCATGTTGCGAGACTGTTTGTTTTTTATGCTAGGTTCCAAATGTGGTAGACATTTATGAACACAAGTAGAAGCTAAGCACAGTGGCTTATGCCTGTAACCCCACCCACTTGGGAAGTCGAAAGCAGGATTGTGATTTGAGGCTTACCTAGGCAAAAAGCTAATGAGACTTCCATCTCAACCAATAAAAAGCTGGGCATGGTGGATCTGGTCTGCTATTCTAGCTATTTGGGGAACATAAATAGGAAGAACATGATCCAGGCCAGATCCAGGCCAGTTAAGGTATAATTTCAAGACCCTACTCAAAAACCATCTAAAGAAAAAAGTGCTGAGGACATGACTCAAGTGACAGAGCACCTGCTAACAATCTTAAAGCCCAAGTGTCACCAAAAAAGGAAAAGAATGAAAGCAGAGAATTTAAAATTTTCCCACTGTTATAAATAAAAATGGGTTGGTAGTTTGATATAAGTATATACATATCTGCATATATATTATATCCATATAAATATATGACATTAGATATCTATATATGGTACTATAGTTTTAATCCTTAAATTTTAATCCATATTTTAATCTGTAAATTTAATCCATAAATAGGGCCTGGGGATGTAATCAATGGTAGAGTACTTAGCCAGCATTTATGAGACTCTGGACTCAAGACCAGATCCACAAAATGACTAGAAGACAGACAGACAGACAGACACATAGATACATAGATGCATAAATACCTTTGATTAAATAACTTGCTATAAATATAAAAGAACCAAAGCTCTTCTGAGAAGTTTTGTTTGTCTGTGGTGTCCATGTGTTTGTTTTGGTGGTACTGGGGTTTTGTTTGTTTGTTTGTTTGTTTTGCCAGTCCTGGGCCTTGGACTCAGGGCCTGAGCACTGTCCCTGGCTTCTTCCCGCTCAAGGCTAGCACTCTGCCGCTTGAGCCACAGCGCCGCTTCTGGCCGTTTTCTGTATATGTGGTGCTGGGGAATCGAACCTAGGGCCTCGTGTATCCGAGGCAGGCACTCTTGCCACTAGGCCATATCCCCAGCCCCTGGTACTGGGGTTTTGAACTCGGAGCCTCACACTTGCTAGTGGTACTCTACCACTTGAGCCACATACAACTAGCCATTCCAAGTATATTTTAAAACTAATTGTTTGAAGGGTGAAATTTTAGTCTGAAGTTCTTCTGGGAAAACATAGAAATGAGAGTTTAACCTAGGGAGTGGCTGTGTACAGTTCTAGGAGAGGCCTTGCCTTAATGTCCTGAAGGGTTCAAGCATTAACACAACTACAAAACAACTACAGCAACTCCCTGTGGCTTGTATTCCGTGACCATCTTAGTTCATGTTTTTGTGACAGCCATTGTTGCTGGCCCCCTATATGTCCAGGGTAGGTAACTCATAGTTCAAGGCCATTTCCACTTTTGTTCTGAAAGCCCTTCTGAATCCTACACCTGGCATTCCAACATTGCTAGTTAGCCATGGAGTCCTGGAGAGATAAAAGAAGCCATGGTGGCTAATTGTAGGGGTGACCCTGGCCTCTAACAAGTGCTGCTAAATAAATAGCACAGACATTGCAGTGCTTTTATAACTATGAGCTAGATCTGAATCTGAAAATGGAGTCATCTTCAAAGTCATTGCTTCAAGTACTCTTGCCACTAGGCCATATTCCCAGCCCAAGGTCATTGCTTCAACAAAGCGCAAATCTAATTGAAGTAGACTGATTGCAGGCAAGTTTTGGCTACTATGCTCAGCCCTCTCTCCAACAGGCTGAACACAACATAAATTATTCATGTGTGTCAATGAGTTAAGGCTAGTTGTCATGATGAGATTCTCACTATGGTACCATGTCTAATTCATCCTCAATTTATTCTAACAAGAGAGCACTCTCACCCTGGGCCTCATGTCCTTGGAGGAAATTTTGAATTTTCCCTGATAGATAAAGCCCTCCTTCTCCTCTCCCCATCCCCCCTCCCACCTGCTCAGTCTTCCTGATAGCACTTTGACCACAGGGTGGCGTCCGCAAACCTTTCTTGCGCTTGCATGGCCAAGCTGCTGATTCCATCCCTTTGCAAACCAGATACAAACAGAATGAATGTTAGCGAAAGAGCCAGTCCAGAAACCTCCAAGTGACTTAGCCCAAACCATACTAGTTTGAGGGATCAAACTTTGCAGGATCAGTCAGGTGTCCTTTGGCTCCTACCTGTACTCCTAGGTACACGAAGTGGAGGAAGACACGACTGAGTTCAAAGCCAGCCTGAGCAAAAACATCCTTGGGACTTCTTTACAATTAACCAACAAAAAGCCAGGCTGGGTATATGGATCACGCAGTAGAGCCCCAGCCACAAGCAGAAAAAGCCTAGCAATTGATACTGCAAGGCCCTAGTACCAACACGCACACATATACACAATTTTGCAAGATCCAAATTCAAGTCTTCTCACTATTAAACTCAAGTTCATTCCATCAAACAGCACTGGTTTGTTTCTAAACCAAATGCAAATCATGAACAACAAAACACCCTTTTTCCCCTAATTAAATTTTACAAATTAATTTACTTCTTCCACTACCTGGGCCCTCTAGCCTTATGTCTAGACAAATGACAATCGAGTTACACTGATTGTAAGAATTATCCCTGAAGAACCACTGAGGAAGCACCTGGTTCCTGGAGGGGGCAGGGGTGGGGAAGGCAGGGGGTAGGTTAAATGGAATAAATTGAACTAGGGGTCGCAGCACAATGCTTCTCAAATTTCTCTCTGCCTGGCCCTAACTCAATCACAGCCACGAAGCTGCCCTTGTCACTTCACTGATAGCTTCACTGATGTTGGGTTTCTTCCTGACTCCTAGTTTACCAATCCCACCCTGGACCACAGTCCACACACTTAGTCTTAGTCCTGGAAACACTTGGACTTGGCTGGCCGTATGATCTTCTGCTCTGATTTCGGGATCCCGGTCTAATGACTTCTCCTGCAGCAAAAAATTATCTAACAGCATCTTGTTGGTTCTCCTAGAAAATGTATGGTTGCCAACTTTAGCCAGTGACTAGGCCTGCTCAAGCTCTCCTTTGCAGGCAAGTAAATTTCTTGTCTATTTTCCATAAAGGATGTCCAGCCAGCAAGCCCATCGTAGCTTCCTGAATAGCCAGCCTCTTATTGTTCTCTTAAAAAAAAAAAATTAGTGCTAACTCAAGGTCACCTTCATAGCAGTTGCACAATAGGAAAAGGAAAAAAATCCCCATTTTTCAGATGAAAATCTGAGGCCCCAATGATCAGAGCTGGGAGATTACAGAGCTGGAATGCTGGCCCTGATGCCTGTGTTCTTAGTTCAAATCTGTGTGACCTCCCGGGGCTGTGCCTGAAGCTTGCCTTGGAAAGCCAATGCCAGCAGGCATCCAGAGGCCTACTGTCCTCCCCCCTACCTACAGAGTTTTCCTTCTTTCTGCTCCCTCCCCACCCCTCAGGCATTCCCTTCCCTTTATTGCTTGTTTTGAAGTGCTGGAATGGAGCCCAGGGCCTCACACCTTCTAGGCTCTTCCACCCAGTTACACCCTGAGATCCTCCACAATCCCATCTTCACAAGTGCCCCCACAGACCCTGCTCCTAATGGTTTTCCCTGTTTTGAAAGCTAGCATTATTTTGCATTGTCTGTGTCAAGTACTTAAAACAAGCCATTATTATGTGAAGGTTAATAATACTATTAGCAAAAGGATTATAGTAATAAAACTATAACAAGGACTTTCAGACACATGACAAATCTGTGAAGGTCCTCCAACTGTAAAAATCAGCTTCTTGAAAGTCAAGGTAGAGGCTGGGAATGTGACTTAGTAGTAGAGTGCTTACCTAGCATGCATGAAGTCCTGGGTTTGATTCCTCAGCACTGCATACACAGAAAAAGCCAAACATGGTACTGTAGATCAAGTGGTAGAGTGCTAGCCTTGAGCAAAAGAAGCTCAGGGACAGTTCCCAGGCCCTGAATTCAAACCCCAGACTGGCCAAAAAAAATCAAGGTAGAAAAGGCAACAGTTAGGAGCATGCTTGTATTGGAGGTCAAATACTGAAGTCTGTGTTCTTTAGAATACCAGGTCCACTGGAGCTTTACAAGGTATAATGAAAGGTAGGAATGGCAAGATGTATGGGATATTTAGATTATAATCTAAGGATGAAGTGACTACATGCTGAACAACTTTCTGTCCCTCCCGTCAAGATGTGTTATAAACTTATACAAAGTGCTTCATCTATGTATTATTGTTTAACTAATTTTTTAAATATATGACATCATCCAAGATAAACCATTACGAATAGAGAGAAATATTATTTAATCTTCAAAAGGAAGGGGACTCTGATGTATGCTGCATGAATTAGTTTTGATGCTATGTTAAATGAAATAAGCAAGACAGCAAAGGATGAATATTGTAAAAAAAAAGATCTACTTATTTGAAGTGAGTAAAATAATGAAATTCATAAAGAGAGAAAGTAGACTGGAGATTGCTAGGGGCAGGGAGAAAACAAAGAAAAATTATTACAGAATGGATATAGAGGTGGCGGATGCTAGAGATGGAGCCCATCACCTTGTTCATGCCAATTCTACCACAGACCTACACCTCCAGCCAAAAGAGTTTGATCTCAGAAAAAAATTTAATTTTAATTTTGGAGATGGATAGTGATGATGATTATACAATAATATGCATTTTCTTAATGCCACTTAAAGTAGATAGATGATAAATGTTGTGTCATATATATTTTACCACAATAAAAACTACCATAAGCCAGGAGCAGGTGACTCATCCCTGTAATCCTAGTTATTCAGGAGGCTGAGCTCTGAGGATCACAGTTCAAAGCCAGTACAGGCAGTGAAGTCTATGAGACCTTTTGTCTCCAATTAACCACCAAAAAGCTAGACATAGAAATGTGACTCAAGTGATAGACCAATGTCCTTGAGTAAGAAAGCTCAAGGTAAGCTCCCAGGGCCCTGAGTTCAAGACCCAGGATTGGGGCACACACACACACACACACACACACACACACACACACACACACACACAGAGAGAGAGAGAGAGAGAGAGAGAGAGAGAAAGAACACTACCATAAGGCTAGGTGTGGTGTCACAGGACTATAGTCCTAATTAATTGAGTGAATCATTTGAGCCCAAGTTCAAGAGAAGCCTGGGTAACATGACAAGACCCTGTCACAGATAGAGAGAAAGAGAGAGAGAGGTCACCACAGGCTAAAGCAGATTAAGAACTATTGCTTCTACATTATGTTGGCCTTGGTAGGTTAGGAGTAACTAGAATTCACAGGATGCTGGAAGCCTGGAAAGGCTGCTTGTGTACAAGCCCAGTCAAACTTTGTTGCATTATTTCTGTGAAAAATAAACATTTACTTAGCCTGTGTATTAGTTTATTTTTGCAGTACCAGGCTTGAACTCAGGATATCATGTTTAGTAGGCAGACACTCTACCTCTTAAAGGAGGCTCCCAGCACAAAATGTTTCTAAGCCCCTTTGATTTGGAGGCTGATTTGTTACAAGAACATAACCACACTTACATTGACCAATACAATGAGTGACAAATGATAATGAGGGAATCATTATCAGCTTCCTAACTCACTTTAGGAGTTCAGTTCTAAGGGTAACACTACTTAAAACTCGAAAGTAGCTTCCATTCAATACTAAAAAACACTAGAGGGCACAATTGAGTTGTAAAAAAAAAACAAAAAACAAACAACTGCAACAGAAAAATGTGTACGGAAAATCATTCATTAGTTTGGAAAACAATTGCTTTCTCTCTAAGTAACCTGTATACCTTTTCCCCTTTTCCAACAATTGAAATAGATATCTCACTCTACTATGAAATCATTATTCTAAAAATACATGACATAAATACATAGTAAAACATTTACAAACATGTTTACTGGCAAGGGAAAAAACTGATGGATGAGTTCTCCGTGTAAGAAAATGTTTGCTTTCTATCTTAGTTTTGTTTTCTCCTTGGTGGTTCCTGTCCATCAGCAAAGACTGCTGAGAAGTGAAATCCTGGACTTTCTAGCTGGGTCACTTGGAAAAGCTTAAGTTCTTAAAGTTTCCTTACTCTGAGAGGTGACCAGATGTTCCCAGCATCAAGCTGTTACAGGAAGCTCCCCACCCACTACAAATGGTGTGCTGCTGTGCTCTGCAGACTTCCCTTTCCCGTTTCCTTTTTCCCCCTCTTTCTAATTTTTTTCTTCAAAGTCTATTCAAAAGCTGCAGGCAAAACTATCTTCCCCTATTGTGGTCTTGATGACATCACCCCTGCCTTGCCTCCGCCCCCCCCCCCCCCTTCTGCCTTTGCGCTCCTGGTCAAAGTTTGCCTTTATTCCTAGAGACTGCCTCTGTGCCTGCCTCTGCTCCTTTGCCTATTACTTACTACTGCTCAATTCTTCTCACCAATTGTCTTCTGCTTTCTGGTGTTCATTTGGGAATTTGGGCTTTTTTTATTATTTTTTTTTGTCTTAAATTTTTGTGAGACAAAAACTTCCCCTTTACCTATATCTGCCTATTTTACCATACTTGCAAATAACCTCTTACATGTACTGCTGCCAGAGAAGTTTTTTTCTTTTAAGATGGTACTGGGGTTTGAACTCCAGGCCTATGTGCTCTCTCTTAGCTTTTTCACTCAAGGCTGGTGCTCTACGACTTGAGCCAAAACTCCACTTCTGGATTTTTGCTGCTTAGAAATAGGTGTTTCTTTCCCAGACTGGCTTTGAACAGGGAATCTCGGATCTCAGCTTTCTCAGTAGCTAGAATTAGATGTGAGCCACCAGTATCAGGCTTGATTACATTCATAAGCCTCATGTTCCTCACCTTGAAAATGAATGTTAGAATTTCAGTCTCTTTCTAGTTGGCATAAATTTTAAAAGATATTTGTCTCAATTTTTTTCTCCCTCCCCCTTTTTTTCTGGATTCATGGCTTGAACTTATTGCCCCTAGCTCAGTTGGCGGGGGGGGGGGGGGGGGGGGCACAAAGGCATTTGAACTCAGGGCTTGGGTGCTGTCACTTAGCTTTCTCACTTAAGGCTGGAGCTCTAACACTTGAACCACCGCTCCACTTCCAGTTCACTCAGGTTTCTTGTTTATGGCCCTCCCAACTGACCTATGCCTCCACTCTGGCTTTTTTTTTTTCAGTTGCAGAAAGAGTCTCATGGATTTTTCTGCCTGGATTGGCAACAAGTTGCAATCCTCCAGTAAGGACTGAGCCTCCCAACTAGCTAGGATGACAGGCATGAGCCACTGGTACCTGGCTCAAACAGGGTATTTCTGACTTATAGAATTCTCATTTCATTAATACCTAAATTCAGTGGTGTTAGGAATTAATAGCACTAGTAATTTGCCTGGCACTTGTGAATTGTAAAATCAATGGTACTTGCCTTAGAAAAGAAATAAATGACCAGAAGGTTGCCATGTGGCGAAGTCACTACATTTTTCTTACTGGTAGGCCTTAATTCCTACTTGGCTAAAGTTTCTGTGGAATGTGTTCTTATATCTGGGAGAAACCTGTGACCTAGTATCCCCAGTTCATTTCTCATCTCATATTCTATACAAGTGCTTTTCTTCTATATCATGAATGTTCTTTGGAGGTGGGGTGACGGATTGCTCCAATGGAAGGATTATGGGGAAAAAAAGAAAATAAAAGAAAATCTTTAATCAGGGGCCCCTATTCCTCTTTTCAGTTCCTCTCTAGATTCCAGGATGAATTTGCAAATTCGAGCTGAATAGCTACATTGTTCCTGATCCCCTCAGCATTAGTAACTGGATTTATATATCAGAAAGAAAATATAAGGCTGGAAATGTATCTAAAGGTAGAGCATGCACTCAAATCTGAAAAGACCTAGGTTCAATCTCCAGCACAGATTCCTTTTTAATTTTAAAAAGGAAATAATATGAACATTTGTATTTAACTTCTAAATATAAGTTAAATATTCAAGATTTGGACTGAATCAAAGGTAAAAAAAAAATCTAAATCTTTGCAGTTAGACTCAATCTTCTAGGTGTTTTATAATAGTAAAATATAAATCCCCTCACAGACTGAAGCTAAAGAATGAAAATGTCTAGATACATATGTTGCATGAGTTGAAACAACTAAAGCAAGGTAAAGCTTATAAAATGCATATAGGCAGGTGGTGATAGCTCACACCTGTAATCATAATCAAGAGGTTGCGATCTGAGGATCATGATTCAAAGCTAGCAGAGGCAGGAAGGTCTGTGAGACTTCTTATCTTCAATTAACCACCAACAAAAAAAAATCTGGAACTAGAGCTGTGACTCAAGTGGTAGAGCACAGCCGTGAGCACAAAAGCTCAAGGACAGCACTCAGGCTCTCAGCTGAAGCCCCAAACTGGCATGAAAAAAAAAATACATGGGCTGGGAATATGGTCTAGTGGCAAGAGTGCTGGCCTCATATACATGAAACCCTGGGTTCGATTCCCCAGCACCACATATATAGAAAATGGCCAGAAGTGGCGCTGTGGCTCAAGTGGCAGAGTGCTAGCCTTGAGCAAAAAAGAAGCCAGGGACAGTGCTCAGGCCCTGAGTCCAAGGCCCAGGACTGGCCAAAAAAAAAAAAAAAAATCATACATGTGGTTATATGTATGAGTGGGGGATAATGATACAGAGCCATGTAATGGGTGGCCCACTAGGCTTGGCTCAGAGAAACTGAGATAACTGAAGCTGGATAGTGGAAGATCAGATTAATTTACACTGAGTTGCAGAGTACTTATAAAAGGAGGAGAAAGAACAGGAGGAGCAGGAAAAAAAGATAAGGAGATGAATAACCTCAGAGGATGTAGTAAAAACTAATATATAAAAGCAGTCAAGTCTGAGTAAAGAACACTGATCAAATGAGTTTTCAATTTTTATGTTTTTGAATTCATTCTTGTACTGGGGTTTTAGACATGTTTTCTAGGCAGGCACTCTACCATTTATGTTACACCTCTACCCCTTTTTTGCTTTTAGTTATTTTTCAGGTAGGGTCTTGAGGTTTTTGCTCAGGGTGGGCCTCAGACATTGATCCTCCTATTGGCCTCTTGCATAACTGGGATTATATATGCACTAGACACTATACCTGTCTTATTGGTTGAGATGAGGCTTTCAAATTTGCCCAGGCTGGCCTGAAACTGCAGTCATCCTGATTTCTGCTTCCCACCTAACAGGGATTATAGTTGTGAGTCACCTAACTAGGCCTCACATTTTTATGGCCAGGAGATTGGAAGCTGCTTAAAGGAGGAAGTCTTACATCAAAATTTTTGTTTGACTAAAAGAAGGAGTAGGAGAAACACTTGGGTTCCTTGGCACAGGACGGAACTTCCTTAATGAAGACCCAGAAGTGATACAAATCAAAGAAAGGATGGAAAAATGGGACTGCCTCAAACTGCAGAGCTTCTGCAAGGCAAAGGACATAGCTCACAAGATAAACAGAAAGCCCACAGATTGGGAGAAGATCTTTACTGGCCATTCAGTGGACAAAGGCCTCATAACTAAAATATATGCAGAACTAAAAAAATTACATTCCTTCAAAACAAAACTGCAAAGAACCAACAGCCCCCTCAACAAGTGGGCTAGAGACTTAAAAAGAGACTTCTCTGATGAAGAAATGAGAATGGCCAAGAGACATATGAAAAAGTGCTCTACATCACTGGCCATAAAAGAAATGCAAATCAAAACAACATTGAGATTCCATCTCACCCCAGTAAGAATGTCCTATATCAAGAAAACTAACAATAACAACTGTTGGAGGGGATGTGGCCAAAAGGGAACCCCTACTTCATTGTTGGTGGGAATGTAAACTGGTTCAGCCACTCTGGCAAGCGGTATGGAGATTCCTCAGAAGGCTAAACATAGAACATAGAACTCCCCTATGACCCAGCTTTTTTTCTATACATGTGGTGCTGAGGAATCGAACCCAGGGCTTCATGTATATGATGAGGCGAGCACTTTACCACTAGGCCATATTCCTAGCCCCTATTGTTAGTTTTTTCTAAAGACTAGAAGATTTTTTTTTTTTTTTTTTTTTTGGCCAGTCCTAGGCCTTGGACTCAGGGCCTGAGCACTGTCCCTGGCTTCTTCCCGCTCAAGGCTAGCACTCTGCCACTTGAGCCACAGCGCCGCTTCTGGCCGTTTTCTGTATATGTGGTGCTGGGGAATCGAACCTAGGGCCTCGTGTATCCAAGGCAGGCACTCTTGCCACTAGGCTATATCCCCAGCCCGACAAGATTTTTTTAATGGGAAAAAACTATAAAAATGAAATATAATTTTTGTCAAGATTATTGGCAAAATTTTGTTCTTAGCCTTAACCTGTGTTTTCCACTGTGTGGTTGAAATTTTTCTAATACTGAAGACTTGGAGCAACTTGATGGCAAAGGGAAGACCTGGTGATGGCTGGGGGAGGGGGGGTTGTCAAGTGGCCCAGTCTTCATTGGACCTCTAAGTGGGAAACTAACAATAGGGGGCTAGGAATATGGCCTAGTGGTAAAGTGCTCGCCTCGTATACATGAAGCCCTGGGTTCGATTCCTCAGCACCACATGTATAGAAAAAAAGCCAGGTCATAGGGGAGTTCTATGTTCTATGTTTAGCCTTCTGAGGAATCTCCATACCGCTTGCCAGAGTGGCTGAACCAGTTTACATTCCCATCAACAATGAAGTACGGTTCCCTGTTGGCCACATCCCCTCCAACAGTTGTTATTGTTAGTTTTCTTGATATAGGACATTCTTACTGGGGTGAGATGGAATCTCAATGTTGTTTTGATTTGCATTTCTTTTATGGCCAGTGATGTAGAGCACTTTTTCATATGTCTCTTGGCCATTCTCATTTCTTCATCAGAGAAGTCTCTTTTTAAGTCTCTAGCCCACTTGTTGAGGGGACTGTTGGTTCTTTGCAGTTTTGTTTTGGAGGAATGTAATTTTTTTAATTCTGCATATATTTTAGTTATGAGGCCTTTGTCCACTGAATGGCCAGTAAAGATCTTCTCCCAATCTGTGGGCTTTCTGTTTATCTTGTGAGCTATGTCCTTTGCCTTGCAGAAGCTCTGCAGTTTGATGCAGTCCCATTTGTCTAACTTTTCTTTGATTTGTAGCCTTTCTGGGTCTTTGTTAAGAAAGTTTTACCCAGCAGTCCCACTTTTGGATATCTATCCAAAAGACCACAAACGTAATCACACTAAAGCCACCAGCACAACAGTGTTCATCGCAGCACAATTTGTCATAGTTAAAATATGGAACCAACCCAGATGCCCCTCAGTAGACGAATAGATCAGGAAAATGTGTTACATATACACAATGGAATTTTATGCCTCTATCAGAAAGAATGACATTGCCCCATTTTTAAGGAAATGGAAGGACTTGGAAAAAATTATACTAAGTGAAGTGAGCCAGACCCAAAGAAACATGGACTCTATGGCCTCCCTCATAGGGAATAATTAGCACAGGTTTAGGCTAGTCACAGCAGAGGATCAATCACAAGAGCCTAATAACTATGCCCTTATGAATGCATAAGACGATGCTAAGTGAAATGAAATCCATGTTATGGAAACGACTGTTATATCACTGTTGTAATTACTTTCATCATGCCATGTGAAACCCTAAAAAAATTTTTTTTGTTTGTTGAATCATTAGAAGAGAGTATAAAGAGTACACCAATGAATTCATCCACCATCAAAAAGAAGACAGGATTCAAAGTATATTAAATGACATAGTAAGGTACAGAACAACATATGGCATGTTGCATTGCCTTCTGTCATTCATCTAAATTCTACATTTCATTTCTCAGGCATGCCATGCACATTTGACTTCTTCGGAAGTAACTTAGAACAAGTCTGGTTTGAGAACAAACAGTGGACATGTGTGTTTATGGTCAAACTCAGCTGCACTGACGCTTAAGGAAAAACATTATTATTTCATTTTTTTTTTGAGCCAGTCTCTAAGCTATGAAACCTAAGCTGGCCTCAGTTTTTCAACCCTTCTTCCTCAGCTCTCTTAGTACTAGGATTGCAAGCATGGGCCACCACACCCAGCTCTTTTTCTGATGCTGGGGATTTCCTTCCTAGCACAGAGTATTTCCTTCCTAGCACATGCTAAGCAGAGCCATACCCACAGTCCAAAGAAATGTTCATTTTACTGAAGAAAAGTTTTATTTTTCCTTAAGGGAGAATTGCTTAATACAGAGAGATCTTTATTGTATCTTTCTTGTTTATTTATTTATTTAGCCAATCCTAGTGCTTGAACTCAGGGCCTGGGCACAGTCCGGGCCTGGGCACTGTCCCTTAGCCTCTCTGTGCTCAAGGCTAACACTCTACCACTTGAGCTACAGCACCACTTCTGGCTTTTTCTGGGTAGTTTATTGGAAATAAGAGTCTCATGGATTTCTCCACTCAGGCTGGCTTCAAACCACAATTTTCAGATCTCAGCTTCCTGAGCAGCTAGGATTACAGGCGTAAGCCACTGGTGCCCAGCTTATATATTTATTTTTAAGTGAAAATTTTCCACTACTTAGTTGTGAGGAATTTTTTTTTCAGTACTGGAGTTTGAATTCGGGCTCTTGTGCAACTGCTTGAGCCACATCCTAGCTCTGCTACTTAGCTGAAACTTGAGCTCAACAAACAGCACATATAAGAGAGCTGATAGTCTAAACTGTTTGAATGATATCTACCTCCCCTTTAATATGATTTATTTTCTACCAATGCAACATTTATTTTATTGATATGCACCACCAAGAATAAATATTTTGTAAGTGGAGAGCTAAAAGATGACAGGTCAATTTTAAACTTTAAAAACTTTATTGCAAGAGTTCTAGGTAAGATGTCACAGTAGGTATATGCTGGCTCTAAGTTAAACTATTTGGACTCAATCATTCCCAGTTATATAATTTTTGTCTAGTTGATCAACTTCTCTTTTTTAATTTTCCTTACAGGAAGGATTATCTTTTCTGCTTCATAGTTTGTGATAAAGATTGAGTTAACATGTAGGAAACTCAGAACAGTGACTGACCCAAGGTTCTGTGTTCAAATGTTACCTGCAACTTTACAAGATCCAGCTCAGAATTTGCTACTTCCAAACTGAACACATAAACTACTATGTTGCATAGATGGGGAAATTTACACATCAGTTAGTATACTGGATTTCTTTTTGACTGTAACGTAGGGTGGACATTTTTATTTTATTTCATTACTCAATATTCATACATATACAAGAGAAACAGTTTTTCAAAGTACTACTCAGTATATGCAGTATAGTTTGATCTTTCTTTTAAAAAAAGATTTTGGTTACCATTTGCTCACCATTCAGTTGATTTTCTTTCATTCACTAAGGAGCTGCAATCCAAAGTTCAAAAACTACTGGTTTAACGCAGTCTCTTCTCTTTTGAGTGGAGAAAACTGAAACTCTAATAACTAGGAATTTACAAGTTTAAGTTACAGAACTGGAGGTGTCACATAACGACAAAACAGCATACAATTCTGGGACAGTAAAAGTCACCTTTTAAGGTATATAGTTGAGTGAGTCAATTTTTTTTTTTAATTTTTTTTTTTTTTGGCCAGTCCTGGGCCTTGGACTCAGGGCCTGAGCACTGTCCCTGGCTTCTTCCCGCTCAAGGCTAGCACTCTGCCACTTGAGCCACAGCGCCACTTCTGGCCGTTTTCTGTATATGTGGTGCTGGGGAATCGAACCTAGGGCCTCGTGTATCCGAGGCAGGCACTCTTGCCACTAGGCTATATCCCCAGCCCCAATTTTGTTTTGTATATTCACAAAGCTGTGATGATTCCAGAACATTTTTATCATTCCAAAAGAAATCCTATAGTTATTAACCAAATTTATATTTTATTTCGAGTCCAAAGATCTTTGCATTGTCATAGATACCTTTATGAGGACATCAAGCTGATTATCTTAATGTAAATAAAGCTTAGTGTTTACCTAGCTAAACATTTAAATTTATCAATGACTTGCTGTGACTTGCACAGTTCTGTATTATTAACCACTTCCTAATTTATTTCTATTTAGTGTTTGGGATTTTCCCCCCAAATATCTCTCAGATTCTTGAGTACTCCCAGCATAGGACCTGGTCCTATGCACTCTACACAGACTCAGGAAATGCTTTGTTCTTTGGATGAACAGCACATCATCTTAAAGGAAATGACATTGGGCATTTTTACATAGAATATATAAAGCTTCAGAGAAAAGCTTAAAGAAATTGCTTGTTCTGTATCCTTTCATGAAAGGTTTTTTGTTTTATTCTCCCCACCCCCCATTTTAAGGTTTTCACATAAAATCTACAACTAGACAACAAAGATCCTTAAGAGGCTTAAAGAGAACCTAAATGTTTTCTTGAACAAGAATTGGAATCTATTTCAAGTTTACTCATCATATCATAAACAAAATTTTCCAGGCTACGGCTTTCAAAACATACGTTCCTTAGTTTCTTGCTTTGCCTCTATTTTAATGTGTTGGAATTCTAATCTTACATAAAATGAGTATGTTTGGGTTATTTAAATAGCATCCTCTAAACTGTGAAAACTATTACATACATTTTGAATCTTCAACCGTGGTGATGATTCTTTAGTAAACATAGTTTTGAAAATTCTTAAGAACATTTACATATGCAAATTCATCATAAAAAACCAGAAGTGGAGCTGTGGCTTAAAGTGGTAGAGCACTATCCTTGAGAAAAAAGCTCAGTAACAGTGTTTAGGCCTTGAGTTCAAGTGTCATGACCAACAACAACACCAAAAACCTTCCTCTAGAAATATAGGGTGTATTCAGTCTTTGAAATTCTACTTACATTACCTGGATTTCAATTCTACTAACATTTACATTCATTATTCTATTAGTTATCTTGTTTTGCTAAGTTAGTAAAGTCACTAGATCACTTTAAATATAATATAGGCCAATACATAGAGAACTTAGCAGGGGACACTGAAATATTTTATTAAAAAATGAATAAGCTGACTTTTACAAACATTTAAAAACTCTTACCTCCTGTTGGGATAGCATTAACTTTCATCTTATTATCACTTACCCTAAATGACCATTTGTCATGGAAGGGTTAGTCACCAAGACTCACAGATTAAAATGTAAACCTTAACACAGGTATTTTATATTTGGTAAATATTTTTTGTACATCCAGTCATTTACCAGATATTTGGCTCTGTTTTAGGAAGTATCAAAGGACATCGGACTGAATATCTGCAAAACAGTAAGCTCTACAACACTACACTTAATACACGGTGTTCTTTCTGAATTGAATCATTTAGCTATCTCATTCATCTGCATTTGCCCTAAGATATAAGATTGTTACACAAAGAATTTTCTGTTATAGAACCTCACATTTCTTTTCTTTTCTTCTTGCTTGTTCTGGGGCTTGAACTAGGTGCTATCTCTGAGTCTTTTTGTATTCAAGGCTATCATTCTACTACTTATGCCATAGCACTACTTTCATCTTTTTCTTAGTAGTTTATTGGAAATAAGAGTCTCATGGACTTTCCTGGCCTGGATGGCTTTGAGCCACAATCCTCAGATCTTAGACTCCTGAGTAGCTAGGATTACAAGCATAAGCCACCAGCACCCAGCTAGAATCTCACATTTCTTAGTTGTACGTTAAAAAAAAAAAAAAAACTATTGATTTAGAGCTGTGGCTCTTAGATCAGGCTGGCCTGGAATTCATTATGCTCTCAAGCTAGTCTCCAAGTGCAGATCCTCCTACTTCCAACTTTGGAGAGTTGGGATTACAGGCATGTGCCACCACACCCTGTTTTAGTGATGCATATCTAATTATAGTAGCAGCTTACTCATTTTGTTTATTTTAGAATTTGGAGGAATAACCTTACTGGTTAACATAGTCATTGAAATAATATTTAAAGATAATTTATCAGGAGAATATGAAAAAGTAATATTGTTTTGTAATCATAGCAGCTCTCAGCAAAATAGATTTTGTAACATCTTTTCTTAATGTGGTAAGCCTGAGGGCTCCGATCTGTAAATAAGGATACTACTACCAGCCTCCAGAGTAATTATGAGGAGTTACTGAATAATATAGATAAAGCATATGGCATATGGTCAGGGCTTAATAAAAGACAACCATTGCTTTCTGTGTTGTTGCTGTTTTAATTTTAATATCTGTATTGTACATCTGACAAGATTCATTCATTCACATGAACTAAAACACATTTCACCAAAACATGATTCTGATGTTAAATATTTATTGCATATAAGATTCCCTTAAAATTGAGAAAAATTAAGAAACAATATCAAGTAACAAAAGCTCTATCATAGACAAATCAAAGAATGAATACTGGATGGCTGCAAAATCCTTTCCTGAAGGACTAAATGAGCTGCATTTTGCACAGTATAAAATGATCGAATGAGTCAGATTTAAGATTTTAGATGAAAAACAATGATCTAAATAGCCAAAAATGCAAAAAGTAGGCTTAGCTAATAAAAAAAAGATTCAAACTAGGTTTACAGAGTATGGATTTATCCTAAACATGTATTTGTAAAGTCTGGCCTTAGTGTCACTTTACACATCTAATAATCAGAAGTATCTTAACATCAGCCTTCTTATGCATTATGATCTGGTGTCTTTAAAGAGCCTCATTTATATTCTTCTTTCTAAAGGTAATGGAGGTAAACATTCTAACTTTAACTTCTTACCTTCAAGCAAAGTTATGCTCTACTTTTCATAACCAATTTGTAAATACTTCCAGGAAGTAGCAATTTTAGTGTGTTAAAATTTAGCCCTTTAGTATGTTTAAATGCCAGAGACACTGACATGAGAACTACATACCAGATTAATATATCAGAAAAGTACAGGACAAACACTTGATAATGGCTTTAGGAATTACAAATAAAAATTCTAGGAGGGGGGCTGGGGATATAGCCTAGTGGCAAGAGTGCCTGCCTCGGATACACGAGGTCCTAGGTTCGATTCCCCAGCACCACATATACAGAAAACGGCCAGAAGCGGCGCTGTGGCTCAAGTGGCAGAGTGCTAGCCTTGAGCGGGAAGAAGCCAGGGACAGTGCTCAGGCCCAGTCCAAGGCCCAGGACTGGCCAAAAAAAAAAAAAAAAAAAAAAATTCTAGGAGGAAATTACCAGCCTATAGCACAAATATGCCAAATAGTTTCCTGCACTGCTTGAATATTTTGAGACATGTTGAGGATGGAGCTAATGTTCTTGAAGAACGTGCTATGCCATGCTCTAAAAGTCATTACTGCTACAAGTAGGCAGGAGGTTGGAGTGATTTGTCAGCTCTCTTCTGGGTTCAGTAACTCACATGTGGCACAGGTGTTGAGTCTGCTTTGAGATCTTACCAAATACAGTCACCTATAGCTGTGTGTCTGTCTCATCCTTCTCTATGAAAACTAGTTTCTCATCATAGTCCAGTCTTGTTTTGTGCACATGGCACAAGTTCCAGCTCTTACCGTACCTCAATGGACTGTCAGCCATGCCATATAAGTAGGAGAAACTAAGTTGTGGTTCTTATTTGCAAAGAATAGAAATTGTCCCTATTTAACTTAAGCAGAAGAGGAGGTTCAGGAAATCAACAGAAAGATAAGAGGAGCAGGCTTGGGCAGGAAGCAAGGAAGGTAAGGCTGAGTCCAGGTACTCCACGGGGACAGAATGTTTATGATGAAGGTATCATTGGCACTGGACACTTATTCTTACTGCTACTGGATGTTCCTACCCATTGATGTTCACCTTCTGCCACTGGATTCTACCATAGCCACCAGAAATAACATGAGACATCTTTGCGCCATTCCTTCAAAATTCCAACCTGGCCCTGGTGGTATGTACCTGTAATCCAGAGGTTGAGGCAGAAAAATGGAGTGTTCTAGGCCAGCCTGGGCTACACAGCATATTTCAGCCTAGCCAATGCTCACAGTGAGGCCCTATGGCAAAACACCAACAAATAAACCTACATGCGGTCAACCAACCAAAAACCTGGAAGGTTACAACTTGGTATTAGTCATTCAAGCATTCAGATCACAGGCATTAGTAGCGGATGCTCAGAAAAGGAGGGTACATAGATTGGGTAAGGACAAGCTCTCTTTAAGCATTTCTCATTCATTAATTGATGTATTTTGCTTGGCACAGTGCCTTTGGCAGGACTTTAAGTGCCCATCTAGCTTAGAAAATGCTGTCAGAGAACAGTGAGAAGTAAACTAGGGCTATGGAAATTTGAAGCTGGTCTAAGTTTACCTAGTAGGAAAAGGCAAAAAGGCCACACACTGTTATTAAAACTAGGGGTTTGGGTGGATTTAAGACTGAAGTCAAGCCAGGCACTGGTGGCTCACGCTTGTAATCCTAGCTACTCAGGAGGCTGAGATTTGAGGATTGCAGTTCGAAGCCAGCTCAGACAAGAAAGTCTGTGAGACCCTTATCTCCAATTAACCACCAGAAACTAGAAGTGGTACTGTGGCTCAAAGTGGTAGAGCTGAGGCCCTGATTCAAGCCCACAACGGGGGTGGGGGGGGGGAGGGAGGAAAGATAGGTCAAACTGCAAGAGAACCAGAAAAAAAACAAAGAACTGCAATCAGAGAATAAGCCAAGAGATGAGCAAAGGAGATGCCAAAGCAAAAAGCTAGATTGCTAGAAATAGTCCTGGAACTAGGAATAGCAAGCACAAAATGAAGTTCAAAGGCTATAGACTAGATATCAATAAGTTAAAAACTAGAAAAAGCAACCAAAGACAGTAAAATGGAGTATATTTGCTGAAGCTCAATTAAGATTGCCAGTTGTGACATTTTTTCACTGTGGGATACATCCTTATATATTAATTAATGTGGTTTCTTAGATGGCCTTTGTCTGGCTGAGCTGACAGGTAGTAAAAACAATGATGACCTGTGAGCCCCAGTCCTTGAGGCAACATCAAGAAATTGGTCAGTTAGTGCACTGCTTCACTGAATTTAGAATTAGGAGCCTAACAGTCAAGAAGAAATACTTTGGCTTTGCCTGATCTTCCAAACCTTAGAGTGTTCCTCATCCTTTTCTAACTGGGCTCAGGAGCAACTTTGATCAGAAGGTGGTAAAACCAGGGTGAAAGGTAGTTTGACAGAGTTGGTGGTTGGAATCATTGCTAAGAAGCAACCTTATATGAGGAGGCAGGGGGAGAACTGGCTTCTCCTTGTCACCAGGAAGAGAAAAATCACCATCTTAGACTCAGGAAAGAAAGAGCAGCAGGGGTTCACTCACTGACAGCCAGTGGAAGTTTATCCTAAACAAAAACATTTCCTGGAAGAATCACAGGTTCAAGGGTGATTGTGAATAGGCATCAGCTCAACTTCTACCAGCCCTTCAAAGTTCTCATCAACTAATTTAAGGACCAGCAAACAAGCAAAGCATCTTTTTGTAAAGACCAAACATAAATGAACTCCTTAAACTCTACCCTAGTCTTTTTGTTTTGTCTAACAGGTCACATTTGCTAGGGGTTTCAGGACAGATCTCATATCACTGTTCTTAATATAGAGTACCAGACTTCTATGCTGAGCAGCAGAGAAACACACTGGTCCATTTCACAATAAAGGGATTTTCAGATAAAAATAACTCCTTTTTTCCATGTCGGTCCTGGGGCTTGAACTCAGGGCCTGAGCAATGTCCCTGAATTTTTTTTTTTTTTTTTTTTTTTTTTTTGCTCAAGACCAATGCTCTACTATTTGAGCCACCTTTGGCTTTTTTTGGTGCTTAATTGGAGAATCTCAGACTTTCTTGCCAGGGATGACTCTGAGCAAGAATCCTCTGATTTCAGTCTCCTCATGAGCCAAATATGCCAGTCAATAATTTTTATTATATCAAACTCAGACTTCCCAGATTCTTATTTTTAAAAATTTAAATACCCTTGGGGAGAAATGAGTGATTAAATATAAGGTTGAAAACTTATCAGGTTATTTACAGACCAAAACTTAGCATTGGGCATTGAATATTCTAAAGAAGTAAAGGAAATCAGGAACTGACATAATAGAAAAGACTAAAAATAACCAAAAGAGGGGCAGGGAATGTGGCTTAGTGGTAGAGTGCTTGCCTAGCAGGGATGAAGCCCTGGGTTCGATTCTTTAGCACCACATAAACAGAAAAGGCTGGAAGTGAGGCTGTGGCTCAAGAGAGGGACAGTGCTCAGGCCCTGAGTCCAAGCCCCAGTATTGGCAAAAAAAAAAAAAAAAAACCCACAAAAAAACCAAAAAGAGAGTAGAAATCAGTGGCTCATGCCTGTAATCCTAGTTACTCAGGAAGCTGAGATCTGGGGCTCATAATTGGAAGTAAAACCAGTCAGGAACATCCATGAGCCTCAATCTCCAATTTACCACCAGAGCTAAAAGTGGAGATAGGGCTCAAACATCAGAGGGCTAGCCTTGAGCAAAAAAAGCTCAAGGATAGCACCTAGGTTCTTAGTTCAAGTCCCAGGATTGGCATACACACACACCAAAAAAAAAAAAACTGAGTGAAGAAAACTAAATAACATGACATTTTTGAGACTTTCTCAACTTTTAAGACTTCATAGACAGGTACCAGTGGCTCACACCTATAACCTAAGCTACTCAGAAAGCTAAGATGCAAAGATCTCAGTTCCAAGTGAGCCTGAAGAAGACAAATCCTGCACCTCTTACCTTCAATTCACCAGCAAAATGTGGGGCTTCCAAGGAGGCTCAAGTAGATAGACTACAAAAGGCACTGAGTTCAAACCCCAGCATTTGGGCCAACTCCCCCTCACCATCCCCACCAAAACTACATAGAGAACAAATTCAAAGCTGGGATAAATTATTTTTTTATTTTTATTTTTTGCCAGTCCTGGGCCTTGGACTCAGGGCCTGAGCACTCACTGTCCCTGGCTTCTTTTTGCTCAAGGATAGCACTCTGCCACCTGAGCCACAGCGCCACTTCTGGCCATTTTCCTTATATGTGGTGTTGGGGAATTGAACCCAGGGCTTCATGTATGGGAGGCAAGCACTCTTGCCACTAGGCCATATCCCCAGCCCCGATAAATTATTTTATTAAGAGAGTTTAGGAAAATAAAACTGTTTTAATTGGGAGTTCAGAAACCCAATAACTTAAGGACTTTTCATGTGGATATACCCCTCCCCCACAAAAAATGTTAGAATCCAAGGTAGTCATGGCAAAATGAAGCCCATTCTGCATCACCTGAATGTTTTTGTCAACATGGTTGCCTAGAGGGGACTGAGTTCATTTAATCAACAGAAGAAACGTTCTTAAAGAACCCTTCTATGTATTTTGTCAAATTCCTAGAATACCAGAATACTGACAAATGATTGTGTCATAGCTTGTTTGTTGAAGATGATTCTGAATTTCACTAAAAACCCACAAAGGAAACCAACAATCCCACATTAATACTCAGATAACCTCGCCAAACAGGAAATACAAAGCAAATGTGGGGGGGGGGGGAGGGATTAAAAGTGACAAAGCAGAAGTTTAGCACTAGGGTCAGCCCATCTCCACCCGGACTAACCCTCCCCTTTACCCCCATTCCTTTGGACCCTCCCTTTTTCTGCAAGGAAAACAGGAAAGGTGCACAGGATCCGGGACAACCATCCTACTTGGGGCTGGCTCTACTTTGGGGCCCCGCAGTTGTCATGTAGGGGGGGTCTCAATACCTGCCCCAGTTGCCTCCCTGGAACGTAGCCAGGATCCTTCACGAATACCCGGTGCCAAGACGAGTCGCAGCCACCATTACCGGGAGGGCTGCCAACAGAACTGCTTCAGTTCCCCTCCCGGCTAGGCTGATTCGACCCACAGTCAACAGGAAGCTCCCGGGGGCAGGGACAGGATCCCGGCCTCGGAAGGAGGCCAGACTCCAGCGCTCCTGGACGGTGACCAGGGTGTGAGGAGGGCGTGAGCGCCGCCTTCCCAGCCCCCGCGCAGGAGCCGCGAGCTGACCACGACCGGCGGCAAGGGCGCAGAAGCAGAGTGCCCCGCGAGCCCGCGTCCCAGATCCTCTTCCCGTGCCCCCCCTCCCCTCCGACACGAAGCCCAGAGCTCTCGACTGCGGAGCGCAGGCCCCGCTCCCTCGCCGCGGCAGCCGGGCTGGCGGGGTTCTCGCGGGCGCGCCAGGGCTTCGCGGGCGGAGAGGCGCCTCCCCCACCACACACGCTCCCACGCCCCCTCAGCCGGCGCCGCCTCGGGAGTCCGCCCCGGACCCTGCCGCCATGTTAGGTCGGCACGAGTGACACTGCCTCGCTGCCGACACCCCCCACCCCCACCGAGCGCAAAAGAGCCAGAGGTGCGCGAAGGAGCTCCCGCGCGAGGCCGCCGACGCCGGAAGGCGCTGGAGGCGCGCGGCGCCGCACGAGTTCCGGTGAGCCGGCGTCCGGCGCAGGTAGCTGCAGCCCCCGCCCCACCCTCGCCCGCGTCGCCCCCGCCCCGCCCCCGCGGAGGGCGCAGGGGGCGTGGCCTGTGTGGAGAGGCGGGGCTTGGAGCCGCGGGGTGGGGGAGCCCGGGAATTCCCTCCTTCTGAAGTAAGGCGTCCCGGGCGGTCTCCGCAGTCGTCGCTGCCGCCCCACGCCCCGCGTCCCACGCCGAGGAGGTGGACGAGGTGGAGGAGGGAGAGCGGGAGAGCCTCGCGGGCGTCTCCTCCGCCCGCCGCCCCCTCTCCGACCCCGCCGGAGCCGCGGCCACCGCGACCCATGCGAGCGCGGCCGGAGGGCAGGTGAGGACCCCGGCGCGGCCCTGCGGGCGGGGAACCGGCGACCCCGCTCCCGGCAGCGCTAGGCCCCGACGCCCGGCGTTGGGAAGCGGACTCCGCGATCGCAGTTCCCCGCCGGCCCGCAGTCGGGAAGTTCGGGAGAAACTTCTCCCCTCCCCCGGCCCGGCGGGCGTGTCGCGTCTGCCCGCGCTACCTGCTGCCTCGGCCGCAGTCCCCGCCCCACCTCTGGCTTCCCGGCCCCCGCCCGAGTCCCTCGGACGTCGTGTGCCCACCCCAACCCCGGCGAGGTGTGCGTGTTGGCGAGGTGGGGAGGGGCGGGGTAGGTAAGCCTTAATTCTGGTCCCCGAGCTGGAGCAGGGGTCGAGGGGACCCGCTCCATGAGAGAGGACGGAGGTCCGCGGGCGGACTCTGGCGATCACTGGGCCGGGCGTGGGGAACGAGGGCGCGGGGGCGAGCGGGGGTGCTCCGGGAGGCCCCGGGTTTGATTGAAAACCGCAACATGTTTAAAGTTTTCCTTTGTTTTGCATGGGGGTGGGGAGATCCACCCTTCCGCGGCCACTTGTGCGGTACCGGGCCGCCCCACCTCCCCTTGGGCTCGGTTTCTGTCCACATGTGTTCAAGGAAATTTTGTTTTAAAAGTGTGTGTGTGTGTGTGTGTGTGTGTGTGTGTGTTTCTTCTTGGTAATTGCTTCCAGCTTTTGCTTTATTGGGCAGAGGGCAGAGCTGTTTTAAGAAGCTCTTGGAAAATCGCGTCTGGTTGGAGGGGTTGCCTCATTTTTGTTTTGTGAGTGGGACGCGGCGTAGTTCAGCTTTGGTTATTTTCTGCAAACTTCATTGAGCCAGTCCTGCAGTAACATAACAGTCTGATCATTTATAAGTTGTTAAATAAATGAAAAGTCTCTTAGTATCACTAAAGCTTTACATCCATGCCATTTGTTTTGTATGTCTGCTGATGGGGGTCTTCTCATAGGTAATTTCAAGGATGTATGCCATGGTAGTATATACATGCATTGTTGTGCTAAAAGTGTTTATCTTGTTAACTTCCTAGAGTTAAATTACACACTTAGGAAAATATTGCTAAATGTGTGTGCGTGTGGCTGCAGTTATGACAAAATACATATTAAATCTATATCAACCAACACAGTGCTTGGCACACAGCAGACAGGAAACATTTTGAATGGATAGATAATGAAGGAATGTCTTGAATTAGAAGCCAAGGCGCTTCTGTGTGCATCACATATATTCATACATTATACTTTGAGACAAGGTTACATTTCACCAAGGCCATTTTTTTTCTTAAAATATGTGAGAACCCTGCCATATAAACATATAGTTGTACCTGAATTTTTAGACGCTAGCTGAACCTCAGTGAAGAATTTACATGCTTGTTGACGACACAGAGGGTCCTAAATTTGAAAGAAAAAAAAACCCCAACCAATTGCTTTTGGTAGAAATCTTAAATACATGACTGTTCATATACATGTTTCCAGGATAAAAGATAAAAGAGCTCTTAAAATATGTGCTTAGCAATAACTACCATAATGTTATAATAACTTTAATTTTCCAGTTAGTTTTGCTGACTTCATAAACCACAAAATTGACTCCTTTCTGTTCCACCGAAAGTGAAATTACAGCTTTAATCTATTTTCCTGGGATAGGTGGAATTTGTCTATGGTCAAAGTATATATAATATTAATACATTGTTGGAAAAAATGTCTAGTTCAAGAATTCTGAAACTGAAAAAATGTTTATGCAAATTGTATTTTATTGTATGTAGTGGTAAGAGAATAAAAGAATAGCAGTGACCTAATATGAATGAAATACTTATTACCAACCCATCTTGTTTATTCATGGTTCATTTGCATGGATTTTAAGCTGTACATACTTTTATATGAGTAATTTTCGCTTAAAAATATAATTAGCTCTTAAGTTGGGCACTGGTGGTACAAGCTACTCAGGATGATGAGATCTGAGGATCAAAGTTCAAAGCCAGCCCAGGCAGGAAAGTCTGTGAGGCTTATCTCCAATTAGCCAGCAAAAAGCAAGAAGTGGAGATGTGGATCAAGAGGTAGAACACCAGTTTTGAGTGAAAAAGCCAAGTGAGACCTTGAGGCCCTGAGTTAAAGTTCTAGCACAAAAAACCCCAAACACAACAAATATATTTAGCTCTTCATCTAGTGAGTCAATTCACTGGCCATTCCTTATTAGTCCTATTTAATAAAGAAGCCTAGTGAAAATTTTTGAAAAGCATTGTTAAGATTTGGTGTCTAGGAATGCAAACTTGGGTGGTAAGACTATATTTTTAAAAATCTTCAGGGGGCTGGGAATATGGCCTAGTGGCAGGAGTGCTTGCCTCCCATACATGAATGCCCTGGGTTCAATCCCCCAGCACCACATATACAGAAAATGGCCAGAAGCAGCCCTGTGGCTCAAGTGGCAGAGTGCTAGCCTTGAGCAAAAAGAAGCCAGGGACAGTGCTCAGGCCCTGAGTCCAAGCCCCAGGACTGGCAAAAAATAAATAAAAATAAAAATCTTCAGGAAAGTGATTTCATTAAAAGATCTAGTAGGAGGGAGGAGGCAGTGATTTCTACCTTGCTTCTGACCAGGTGGCAGGGTTTTTTGTTTTTGTTATTCTGTTGATTTTTTAACCAGTTGTGTGTAATATATTAAGTTGAATGCCTCTTGTGTGTGCTTTCCTGTATCTGAGTTTTATTTTACATGAAATTTTTCTTTAAAGAATGTTGTGTGTAATGTATATGAGATACTTGGATTAAGGATTTAGTGTTTGGTGATTGGCTTTAGAACATACTTTGCCATTAGGTTTAGATTTATCAAATCCTAATTTTCATATACCACTTAGTGTATATAACTGCCTTGAAAATGCGACTTCCAAATGTACAGTAATTAGAGAATTTCAGAAAAAATATTGGGTTCTTTCAGAATGATAATTACTTGACTTTTGAGAGAAGACACGGTTTTCCTCACTTTAAATGTTGTAAGTGAAAAATAATCAAAATCATTTTTAAAATGAGCAGATACCATTGTATGATCAAATACCCTATTTTTCAGAAAATTAGGTAATATATCAACACAGCTTTTGGCATCAAAGGAGTCATTTTTTTACTTTTATCCATTTTCAGTTTTCTAGACTAGAATTCTTTTTTTTTTTTAAGTTTTTTTTTTTTTATTAATTGGACATAAATTTTTTTACAAGGTGTTGTGCAAAGAGGGTGCAGTTACATAGTAGGGCAGTGTGTACATTTCTTTTTTTTTTTTTTTATTAATTGGACATAAATTTTTTTACAAGGTGTTGTGCAAAGAGGGTGCAGTTACATAGTAGGGCAGTGTGTACATTTCTTATGATATCTTACAACCTGTTTTTCTATCCCTTGTCTAGGTCAGGTTGACATATATGCAATATACAATGTATCAAGAACATATACAGTATTCCCAGACTTGGTCTCTACTGTCTCTCCGTCTCCCTTTGTTAACAGTCATATATCAGGGAGATCATGCCCCTTTGTTTTCTGTGTTCTAGGCTTGTCTCACTCAACATTATTTGTTCGAGTTCCGACCATTTCCCTGCAAATAACAATATTTCACCATTCCTAATCGCTATGTAGTATTCCATTGTGTATAAGTACCATATTTTTTGGATCCATTCGTCTGTGGAGGGGCATCTGGGTTGTTTCCATATTTTAGCTATTGTGAATTGTGCCGCGATAAACATGGTAGTACAAATGCCTTTTTGATATCTTGGATTTTGCTGTTTAGGATAGATGCCTAGGAGTGGTATGGCTGGGTCATAGGGTAGGTCTATATTGAGCTTTTTGAGAAACCTCCATACTGTTCTCCAAAGTGGTTGTACTAATTTGCACTCCCACCAACAATGGAGAAGGGTTCCTCTTTCCCCACAGCCCCTCCAGCATTTGTTGTTTCCTGAGTTCAGAGTATAGGCCATTCTAACTGGGGTGAGGTGGTATCTCAGGGTTGTTTTTATTTGCATTCCCTTTACTAGCAGGGATGTTGAGCATTTCCTCATATGTTTCTTTGCCATTTTTATATCTTCTCTTGTGAAGTCTCTCTTTAGCTCTTTTGCCCATTTCCTAATAGGTTTATTGGGCTTGGAGGGGCTTAGTTTTTTGAGTTCTCTGTAGATGACCGATATCAGGCCTTTGTCTGTTGCTGTGCTGGTAAATATCCTTTCCCATATCGTTGGCTGTCTTTCTATTTTGGTGGCTATGTCCTTAGCTGTGCAGAAACTTTTTAATTTGTAGTAGTCCCATTTGTCGAGTCTTTCCCCTATTTGTTGTGCCCCTGGGACTCTATTCAGGAAGTTCCTTCCTGTGCCTATAAGTTCTAGTGTCTTTCCTACTCTGTCCTTCAGTAGTTTCAAGGATTCAGGTCTGATGTTGAGGTCCTTGATCCATTTTGAGTTGATCTTGGTGCATGGTGATAGGCTTGGGTCTACTTTGAGTTTTCTGCATATGGCTGCCCAGTTCTCCCAGCACCAGTAGTTGAAGAGGCTATGTTTATTCCATTGTATATCTTTAGCTCCTTTGTCGAATATCAGTTGGCTGTAAGAGTGCGGTTTTATTTCCGGGTCTTCAGTTCTAATCCATTGGTCTTCCGATCTGTTTTTATACCAATACCATGCTGTTTTTGTTATGATGGCCTTGTAGTAGATCTTGAAGTCAGGTATTGTGATACCTCCTGCATTGCTTTTTTTGCCTAGAATTGCTTTGGCTATTCTAGGTTTTTTGCTGTTCCATATGAATTTATGGATTGGTTAGAATTCTTTTTAAATCAATAAATTCAGCCTTAGATTTGACATTTTTAAGGTTGTCGTGAAATTCTGTGAAAAATAAGTTGTCATTACTTAAATTTTATGAAAATGTCTATCAGCTGAAGGAAGATACACATCTTCCTTCAAGGGTTTTGTTTCAGAAGGAAGCAAATGACAATATGTTTCAGAAATGCAGAGAATTATTGTCTTGTGCTACTTGTTTTGTGTAATGGCTTCTGCTTTAGCTGTTGATGTTTGTTACTGCTTTGCGTTGTTGTGATGGCACACTGAAGAAGAGAGCATATCTGTGCCAAATTCTTATATCATAGGAACTTTGTCATGTTGTAAAGGTGGTATTTGTGGAGCCAGCTTTATTGTGTGTATATTTACAGGAAGTTTTAGTAAGATCTTCCATTGTTCACAACACTATGTGTCATAGGTCACCTTCAGTTCATGTTTAAACAGGTTTTAATATAAATAAAGGTCCTCTACCGAGGCATAACTGTTTTTCTTTAAAGGAAAGAATCTGTTCATATTAAAGTATCTTGAGCTCCTATCAGTAGTGTGTATAGCAGTTTGTGTATGGCTATGTAGCGTGTATATTATGTCTTCATCTCAGCTGCTCCAGTGCCACAATTAGACTGAGTATTGCTCAGCTGCAGCTGCTGGGTGATTATGAACCATCCAGCTCCTGTCTAAACTCAGAGGCAGATTTAGCAAAAGGAGCTATAGTAACAGCAGAGAGTGAGAGAAAAGAACCCGCACTGCTGCCAATATCATTTTAACATGTCTGTATGCCAAGGAATCGCTGGCTGCAGCAGTACTACTGTTGTCCTGAAACTGGCAGTCTTGAAGGCAATATATCCTACTTAGAGTTGTGTTTGCCTTTAATCTCTTGAAGCCCACTCTATGGAAGATGGAGAATCCTGTAATTTCAGCATAATGTACTGATGAGGTGCCAGGTGGGCTGTATTACAAGCTTCAGGGTCTCAACTCCCCATCCTCACCCACAGGTCACACTGCTCTTCTGTTTCCTGTTCAAGTGTACAGTCAGCTATGAGACTAAAGGTTCCTTGAAGCTTCTAGCATACATTTCATCCTACTCTAAACTGGGATTCTTAACAAAAACAACGATTACTCTTTGGAGACTAAGAATTGCTAATAGGGAATTTCTTTGGACTCCCTACTTTCTCCTAGAAAGTGGCAGACCCTCAAGGGACTGGATAATTTGTCCAAACAGTAGTACATATAGTTTAACCCCTATTGCCTGAATTTTGCAGCTAGGAATCCTAAACTCTTTTTCCTTTTTTCTTATTTCTTGGGTTTGAGAAGATGAGTATCATGGATACTAGCTGAGTAGTGGCATGTCTACAGTCCCACATCCTGAAAAGGAAGCTGAGGCTGGAAGATTGTTCAAGGCCAGCCTGGGCAATTTATCAAGCCCTTGTCTCAGAAACAAAACAAAACAAATCAAAAGAAGCACATCATCAGCTATGTAGGACAATCCCTGGATTGAGCAAATTTTGCTGCTTCTGAAATTCAACATGCTCAGTTTATAAACATGCCAAGCGAATAGCAGTAGTGGATATGCTCTCTTTTACTTACCTCTGCCTCCTGAAAATGCTCATCCTGGCTATACTTGGTGGGTTTAGAGTTTGGCTAATTTGGAATGGGATCTAGAGAGTACTCAAATCTCATATAACACAAAGGAAGAGATATTAAAAAAAACCTGTACAATGGAATATTATCAATTATATATTGGGCTACACACTTGGTAAGATCCTGGTGTGATGATCTCTTCCTTGATGCTGCCCCAAAATTCCTATTACAAAGCACATCTCCCTGCAGTTATTTCTTTCCATGATTGTAATTCTTGATACAGTGGCACTGTGGCAAGGAGCTGTTATATATTAATACTTGAGAATTGCACCTACCACAATAAAAGACTTAAGTAAGTTTTAAATTATATGTAGGAATGTGGTTCTGGGTATAGTTGTAAGACTTTTATAGCTACAGACTTTTCTTTACATGCAACAGATTTTTTTTAACATTTCTTTCCTAAAATTTAATAAAAAGTTTAGTGCTTTTTCATAGATTAAAATAGCTTTAGATTTTTTTTAAAAACCTTTAGACTTTTTTTTACTCTCAAAGTTTTGTTATAAAAATTATTTTACATCATAGGTTAAACAACCTTACAGATGTGAAATAAAGGTCATTTTTATATTTCTAACGTGTATCTGTGTAGGACAAAAAGAAGAAAGTCTTCATTTTCTTGCTATAATGTATGTGAAGGAATGCGTAGTTCATCGGACCCATCATCTAGGTTATTTGAGGGAAGGGTGCATACAGGAAGCCCTAGGAGGACTGACCACTGAAACTTCAGGATTATCTGGTTTTCAGTCTCTGTTCCAGCAGTGTATATAGACTATAGGTATTTTTAAGCTGACTACAGAGGATAGTCACTTTCTTTCTAGTGGCTTTTGTCTTCCAGTTGCTTAGCATTAAGCAGACTTGGGAGTGAAGTGGAGAAAACTGGTAGTTTTTGTATTTAAGTAAATACTTAAAATTGTCCCATGCCAAGGTTATTAATTTCTACTTTTGTGATTAGTCTCTTAAAGATAAGGAGACTTTTAGTGAAACTGGTAAAGGTGTTTTTGTTGTTGATTTTGGTCCAGGGACTAAACTTGCCTGTGCACTGTCTCTGAGTGCTGTCTTTTGTGCTTCAGGTGAGCACTCTACCACTTGAGCCACAGTGCCACTTGCCGCTTTCGAGTGGTTAATTTGAGTTAAGAGTCTCATGTACACTTTTCCTGGGCTGGCTTTGGACTAAGATCCTCAGATCTCAATCTTCTGAGTAGCTAGGATTACAGGTGGGAGCCACTGGCACCGGGCTCAGGCTAGAAATTTATATGCAGTAAAATTAGATGTCAGGTTAGTAAAGATTATAATGAAAAACTGACCCATTAACTTGGTACTGAACTTCCTCAAACAAATACAGTGTTATTCATTCATTAAGTGAACATTTATTAACCCTATCATTCCTGTGACAAAAACTACGCTAATTTTGATACTATAAAGATGCTTGCAGTCTGACTGCTGTTCTCTAGGAATCCACAATTGTGTAGAATTGACTGTAATTATGAGGTCATTATATATTTTTAAGTTGATAGATCTTTCTAGTGTAATAGTCCATTATAAAATTTTGATTGCATTAGGTGTTGATACTGCTGAAATGTTACTAAGTTCCTTTGTACTAGGTAGAATTAGCTTCTGGTGGTAAATTGACTCAATTTTCTAGGCAGGAAGACCATGTGTGTGTGTGTGTGTGTGTGTGTGTGTGTGTGTGTGTGTGTGTGTGTGTGTCCTGGAGCTTAAATTCAGCCTAGGCACAGCCTCTGAGCTTTTTTTGCTCAAGGTGAATGCTGTTCTATGCTGGTGTGTGTGTGTGTGTGTGTGTGTGTGTGTGTGTGTGTGTGTGTGTCCTGGAGCTTAAATTCAGCCTAGGCACAGCCTCTGAGCTTTTTTTGCTCAAGGTGAATGCTGTTCTATGCTGTGTGTGTGTGTGTGTGTGTGTGTGTGTGTGTGTGTGTGTGTGTGTGTCCTGGAGCTTAAATTCAGCCTAGGCACAGCCTCTGAGCTTTTTTTGCTCAAGGTGAATGCTGTTCTATTTGAGCTATAGCTCCACTACTGACTTTCTGGTGGTTAATAGGAGGTTAGAGTCTCATGGATTTTCTTACTGGGGATGGCTTTGAACTGTGATTCTCATCTTTTAGCCTCTTAAGTAGCTAGGATTACAGGTGTGAACCACCCAGCCTAGATTTAATACTTTTTGAACATTAGTTTATTATGGCTGTTGGTGATTCAAATATCCAGGTTTCACAGCCTTTGTATAGAAGTCTTATTGTAAGAAGACAAATACAAGGCTTTAAAAATATTTCATATTTATATCACAATTTTAGGAAAGTAATGCTTTAATTATCTGTTTGAAGCACTTAGCTATGATAATCAGTATCAGATTATTATGGTTTTGTGGATGAGAACTTTGCTACATTGTATCAGAAAAATAGCTAGTTTTAAAAACTCATTAACATATAGTTAATGTTTAGTACAAAATAAACATAGGGCCAATGGCTAATGCCTGTAATCCTAGTTACTCTGGAGGCAGAGATCTGAGGATCTTGGTTGGAAGCCCACTGGGCAGAAGTGTCCCCATGAGATTCTTATCTCCAAATAACCACTCAAAAATAGAAAGTGGCGCTGTGGCTCAAGTGGTAGAGCCCTATCCTTTAGTACAAAGAGTCTTAGTCAGGGACAGAGCCTCAGACCCTCAGTTCAAGCCCCACAACTGACTAAAAAACAAGCTTAGGCATTTGAAGGGGTTAGCTTTTGAAAGTCTACAGAATAGATTTTTTTCTGGAAAGAAAAACTTAGGTTATAGATACGTTGTGTCCCCCAAATTTTATCCATCAGTTCTTTAACAGTGAAAATCCTCTTTCTAGTAAAAGTCTTTTCTGTAATGACCTTTCTGGAAATACTGGTAGCCCATGAGCTTTAACCTATAAAGACCTAACAAACTGGAATAAGTTTCAACAGCAAAATGTGTTCTAATTTTAATTTTTTTGTTTTCTAAAATATGTGCTTATTAAACACATGAAATAATTGTTTTATAACTGCTTTAATTATGAAGTAGATAAGCTTATAGTGTTGCCAGTCATTCTCACTCCATACCTTCCCTGTTCTATTTAAAAACCACTCTGGGTTCTGTATTAGAATGCCCAGACTTTTTTGAGTCTCTAATACAATGGCTGTAGGACAGTGTGATGCTTCAAACGATTGAGAATGAACCAAAGTCGTAGAAAAGGGCTTCGGAAAATGAGTGGCATAATGTGGAAGTTTATAAGATTTACTTTTTTTGTCTTCTCTTTCCATTCACTCCTCATTTTAAGCATTGGGTATGAAGGAAGTTTTGGGTATGAAGTATGTTTTATGATAGGGATCATGAGTTGCTGCACCTAATATGTATTATCACATTTAGCTTGAATATATTGGATATGTTTGTAAATACACAGAAAAGTTGTGGAGCTAGGTATACATTACCAACGAAGTAGCTGAGGAGCAGAACATAGGTGTTGTTTGTTGGGGTCTTGTAACTAGTGATTAGGCAGATCTGGGATTTGAGTCTAGTTTTATTCCTTAGGAATATGAAATTTCTTTTTCATTAGATTGTACCTTTGAATTGGAGGCAGAGAATTTTCAGTCTCACTTTTCTTTTTCTTTTCTGTTTGTTTTTTGTTTTGATTAGGTTCTCCCTTGAGAGCTCAGGCCCACATCCAGTTCACTATCCTACATCCACCTACTGCCTCCCACATGCTGGGATTATAGGCAGTAGCCACCTCTTCTGGCTCTTACATTTTTCTGTTTAATGGAAGAAGCTTTGTGATGCTGTACATGTTTCATAACAGATGGATGCCAGCTATTAATTATATTCCTTAGAAATAGATGAGTTATTATAGTAATTAAATATGAGCAAATGCTACCCTTTTATAAGCTTGAATTTATTATGAAAAATGATACAGTAAGTTCAAAGCATTAAAAAATCATTTTATAAAATAAAATGCTTCTCGAACCAAATTGATAGTTAATTGTTAGAATGTTTTACCAATCAAGGTTTTTAAAATCAAAGTTTATTACTCTATTTTTTGGTGGTCCTGAAGTTTGAACTCAGGGCCTTGAGTTTTTTTTTTTAATTTATTTATTTCCAAAGTGATGTACAGAGGGGTTACAATTTCATATGTAAGGCAGTGAGTACATTTCTTGTCCAACTTGTTACCTCCCTCATTTTTCTCCCTTCTTCCTTCCCCCCCATGAGTTGTACAGTTGGATTACAGCATATAGTTTTGTAAGTATTGCTGTTGCTTTGGTTCACCTTGTACCCTTTGTCTCTCATTTTGATGGGTTCCCTTTCCTTCCCTAGTTCCAACAAACATATATACAATACCCAAATTACTAACAGTTGACATCAGGGGTAAATGAGGAAGACGCTCTAGCACTTAGCCACACTCATAGCCCTCTTTGTTGTTATTTCTCAGATAAGACCTAGCACTTTTTGCCTAGGGCTAGCTTTAGACTGATAACCTTTTTCTTTAACCTGTGCCTGTGATGTAGCTGAATTACAGATGTTCACCCACAAGTACAGCTTGTTTATTGAGTTGGAGTTCTCATTAACTTTTCCCTGGACTCTCAAACTGAGATCCTCCCTATCTCTATCTCCTAAATAGCTAGGGTATTAGGGGTACACCACTGTGCCTTTTAAATTTGAATTTAATTTACTAGAAGAACAAAGAAGCATACAAAGATGGTTTATTATACCAACTAGTGTAGTAAATGCTCTTCTTTTTATAGTCTGTACGTAGTCTGTAGTCAGTCCCTCATTTGTAAATACACATATATTGAATATGCATACAATCTGGTGTGTGTGTGTGTGTATAAGAATTAAGTCTGGGGCTGGGAATATGGCCTAGTGGCAAGAGTGCTTGCCTCCTACACATGAGGCTCTCGGTTCGATTCCCCAGCACCACATATATGGAAAACGACCAGAAGGGGCGCTGTGGCTCAGGTGGCAGAGTGCTAGCCTTGAGCGGGAAGAAGCCAGGGATGGTGCTCAGGCCCTGAGTGCAAGGCCCAGGACTGGCCAAAAAAAAAAAAAAGAAAAAAGAAGTAAGTCTGAATCTTACTCATATACACACTGGATCAAGTGGTTAATTTGCAGTATTGTTTTCATTTCTATTAGTTGTATTATTTATTTCTAGAAGAGTTAGTAGAACTAGATGTATCACATTTCAGACACAAGCGCCAGAAAGGGGCACCTTCTAACTTGCCCTGTTGGTAAGATAGCTTTCATATTTTCTGGTACAGACTCACCAGGATTGTATTTGGAAGAAACAATTCTTCTATTATGGTTTATTCCTTCATTTATTTGTTCTTTGTTTTTTGGTTCAGGTCTGGACACCATCCTGTGTGCTATTCTTTTGTGTTTAAGACTAGTGCTCTACCACTTGAGCCACAGCTCTACTCTTGGCTTTTTAGTGGATAGTTGGAGATAAGAGTCTCATGGACTTTTCCTGTCTCAGCTTATTTTGAACTGTGATTTTCAGATCTCAACTTCCTGAGTAGCTAGGATTACAGGCATGAGCAACCCATACCTTGCTAGTTGACTCTTTTAGTTCTTAGTGTCTTGCATACTGGTTTGTTCCTATAAGTCCTGTTGTACTTGAATTTCTTTCTCTTTGGAAGAAGCTTTCATCTGAAGCTCCAAGTAGAACTTTTATTTGCTACTCTATTGCTACTGTGTCAAGTTCTTGAGTTGACAATGATTTCCTTCACCACCTTAGAGGCCTTTTCTTCCTTGGCTTCCTTTTATTTCTTTGATTATATCTAAGAATGTACCCTTTGTTCTAGCTAATAAACTGGAGTATTGTTTTCTAGTGAGAACACCAGCTAGACTTTGTAGATAGTCCCACAGAGAATATTTACAGTGCAACTTTTATTTTTATTATTCCTGCGGTTCATTATTGCTCATGCTTGTTACATTTTTTACAAAAAGGTTGGAAGATAGGTTTTACATTGTTGTTATCATGCAAACTCTAAGAGACAGAAATGGCTACCACTAGACTGTAAGCTGCTTGAAGGCAGGGAGTTTTGTTTTGATTACTGAAGTCATTCGCAGCATATAGGACAATGAATATAGGAAAATTTCAACTGTCAGCTAGGCATATCTGCTGCTTGCCATGGACATAACCAATATCTCTTCACTAAAGATATGCAGTAACCATATTTGTGTTGTTTTTTTAACTCAAAGACTTTGGAGTGGCAGATCTGGTGTAAATTTGTGACATTAATCTTTAGGATAAATTTTAGTATGGCTGGGGGCATAGGTTGAGTGGTAATGTAGCATGGGCAAAGTCCTGAGCTCAATTATCAGTACTGTCAAAATGATTGTTGTTATTGCTTCTCCTTTTGTTTTTTTCCCTTTTCATAACCTAAGTTTTCTAGAGCTAAGGATATTAATAGGTTTGTTTTTTTATATCTTCCCATGCTTTTTTCCCCAGTAAGATTGAGTCTGAATATGTGAGCCTGTGATTGATGAGAGTAAAGACATCATACAGATATTTTTATTTATTTATTTTGAGGATTGGGTCTGCCTGTGGTCTAAGCAGGCCTTGAACTCCTGGGGCCCAATTATCTTCCTGCCTCAAGCTCCCTAGTACTGAGCCCCTTAAAGTTATTTTAACTTCTTTTTTTCATTGTAAGGCTACTATAAATTTTTCTAGATAGTATTTCTGCTTGCCAGTAACCTTTGCTAATTTTTTTTTGGGGGGGGGGGCAGTCCTGGGGCTTGAACTGTCCCTGGCTTCTTTTTGCTCAAGGCTGACACTCTACCACTTGAGCCACAGCACCACTTCTGTCCTTTTCTGTTTATGTGGTGCTGAGGAATTGAACTCAGGGCTTTATGCATGTAGTGAAAACACTGTACTGCCAGGCTATATTCCCAGCCCCCTTTGCTAATTTCTTGTCTTTTTCTTACAGAGTTTGTTTTAGGGACGCTTTCTGAATTGTGGATTACTATCTTTTCTTTGTATTTATATTGCACTTTCTCCATATGTTTATCTTTACTTCTCTAATACTTCCTATGTCTTCAAAGTAATTTTCCTTTAATACTTGTGCATTTTGTATTTCAAGAGTACTTTCTCTTCATTTTTCTCTTAGGTGAAACTAAAAACAAAGTAATACTTTTTCTGCTTGATTATTTTAAAATTTCACCTTAATAGTTTTCTGGGTTTGTTGTTGTTACTGTTGTTGTTTTGGTATTGTTTGGGGTGTGTGTGTGTGTGTGTGTTCATTTTTTGGCTTGTCCTAGAGCTCAGACTCAGGACTTGAGCACTGTCCTTGGCTTCTTTTTGCTCAAGGCTAGCACTCTATCTTTTGAGCCACAGTGCCACTTCCCGATTATTTTCTGTTTATGTGGTGCTGAGGAATCGAACACTAGGCTTCATGCATGCTAGGCAAGCAAGTACTCTACCGTTAAGCCACATTCCCAGCCCCAGTTTCTGTTTTGTTTTTTTGTGTTTTTTTGCCAGTCCTGGGGCTTGGACTCAGGGCCTGAGCACTGTCCCTGGCTTCTTTTTTTTTTTTTTTTTTTTTTTTTTGCTCAAGGCTAGCACTATGCCACTCGAGCCACAGCGCCACTTCTGGCCATTTTCTGTATATGTGGTGCTGGGGAATTGAACCCAGGGCCTCATGTATATGAGGCAAGCACTCTTGCCACTAGGCCATATCCTCAGCCCCAGTTTCTGTTTTATAGTACTAAAAATCTAACTTTTTTTTTTGTTGGTTGTGGGGCTTGAATTCAGGGCCTGGATGCTGTCTCTGAGCTTTTTCTGCTTAAGGCTAGCTGTCTACCACTTTGAACCACAGCACCACTTCTGGTTTTCTGGTAGTTAATTGGTGATAAGAGGCTGACGGACTTTCTTGCCCAGGCTGGCTTCAAACTGCAATCCTTAGATCTCAGCCTCTTGTGCAGCTAGGAATACAGGCGTGAGCCACCAGCACCTGGCATAATTTAACTTTTTATTTTGGAATTTATATAAGAGGCTAGCATCCAAGATTTTTCTTCCGGGTATTTCTCACTGTGCCAGTGGTTAACTCTTTTTCCTCATTGATTCAAATTGCTACCTGTGGCATTTACAATTCCTTTTTATTTTTGTTGTTGTAACTGTTAATATTTTGCTGTGCTGTGGATGAACTCTAAAGTACTAGGCAAGCACTCCACTGAGCTATACCACCAGTCAGCATTTACAATTTCTTATACTCTTGGATTTGTTTCTGGTCTTGCTTTCTTTTCCAGGTACTTAGTTTGTTCTGATGCCTGTACCACATAGTTCGATGCTGGTAAGCCTAACCATAGTAACAACAGCAGCAGCAACTAAATGGTATTGTGCATTTGCCGGGCTAGATTCACCTCCCCCGGTGCGGGGATGCTAAGCTTACTCCCTTGTCAGTGCTCCCCTTTTCACCCTCTCCCCTGGGAACCCGACCCGTGGGCGGCAAAGGTGGAGCAAAGGGACACGGGCAAGCCTAAGGTGCATGTGGCCGAACGAGATCCCCTTTTCCTCCCTCCTTACCTACCAAGGAAGCCAGGTACACACGGATCTCCCAGACGCTTCGGAGAGCAATCTGGTTTATTCAGGAGGAGCTTACAGTAATATAGTGATGATGACGAGGATTGAGCAGGAGCTGGTGATAGGCTGGGGAGCTTGTCCGTCCGAGAGCAGCTCCCAAGGACCTCCCTCATGGGCTAACATCACTTCCCATAGTACCGCCCTCTGGGCAAAGCCCGCAAAAAGAGAACACAGGTGCTCGCTGGCGCAAGGTGGGGGATGGTCTCAAAGCTACCCCTTCTGGTTCTGGACCCAGAAGGAGATAGGTGTGGCTTACTTCCACACTGCCCCAGGGCTGGGGGAAGGACGGTGTCTGTCGCCCTTCCCCCCTCAAGGCCAAGCTGAATCCCCAACATGCATTGACAAGCGCCAGTTGCATTAATAAATCTATTTTAGCTAATTATTTTGCACAAAGGCTCTAATGAGTTAGGCACTTTTAATATCTTCATTTTTATAGCTTAATAAAATGGGTTTCAAGAAATAAATTTATTCAGGAAGATGTTACCTATTCCTAAATCTTTGGAAGAACATTTTCCTTATACTTTTTTTTTCAAATTTTATTTTATTGCAAAGGTGATGTACAGAGGGGTTACAGTTAAGTAATGAGTACACTTCTTGCCAAACAATGTTACCACTTCCCTTATTTTCTTCAACTTTCCCTTCCCTCAAGTTACAAAGTTCATTTCCAACAGTCTCTTGTGAGTATCACTGTTGCATTGGTTCACCATTCATCCTTTGTCCTTTGTCTCACCACATATAAGTAGTATTCTTTCAACGTTTCAGATCATAAATTTAAGGACTTTCATTTCACTTTGAATTGATAGTAGCATAAAGTGAGAAACAGCGATATCGTTTCATTCTTGTATATGTGGAAGAATGCTTTCATTTTTATAAGTCTTTTAAAATAGATTTATTACATAGTTACTATGTAAATGTCTTTAAAAAATTTATTAATTAAAATTTTTTTGACAAGGTGTTGTGCAAAAGGGGTACAGTTACATAATAGGGCAGTGTGTACATTTCCTGTGGTATCTTACACCCTGTTTTTCTTTCCCTTCCCTAGATCAGGTAGATATATATACAATACACACTGTACCAAAAACATATACAGTAGCCACAAGGCATACGCTAAAGCAAATTCACCTAGAACTTTAAATATAATGTCAACAATAGAGTTTGCTTATCCTTGTCTTATGCGATCATACATACATAGCTTTTGAGCTATTGTGATCCACTGAGAGGTCTATTTTTGACCTTTATATGTTGAATAGTTGTTTGGTTTTAGTTACATAATGTAAGGTCGCTGACCCAAACCTATGGAAAATACCATTTGACAAGAAGTTTTTTGTTCCGCAGACCTGGTCTCTACCCTCCCCCCTATGTAAATGTCTTAAAAGATGGTTTCAGGTTTGAAGTTGAATAGACAGAAGTAAGAAATGTTTCAGATATAATCTACCAAGGTTCTTTCTGGTTTAAATTCTTATGTTATCTTTTAAGACTCATATGGGGTGTAGGAGAGGGATAGGTAAGAATTTTGAAAGGAGTGACATTGATCAAGATATATTGTATTCATACACTGCTTTGTTAAATGTATGCAACTACCTTTGTGCAACTACTAAAAATAGTAAGAACAACAATAAATTCCTTATGTAATATGAAGGTAAAAACCTCAACTTTTCTTTAATTAAAAATTTATACTTCCTTTTAATATGAGAACTTAATGAAGGTAGAATAAAATCATTTATACTGTTTTCACATTAATTTTTTTTACCCCAGTCTTTTTACAGAATGCAGAATAAATTCATATTCTTTTTTTTTTCTAGTTCTGAGGCTTGAACTCAGGGCCTGAGCACTGTCCCTGGCTTTTTTTTGCTCAAGACTAGTACTCCACCACTTGAGCCACAGCGCCACTTCTGGTTTTTCTCTATATATGTGGTGCGGATGAGTCAAACCCAGGGCTTCATGTATACAAGGTAAGCACTGTAACACTAGGCCATAGTTCCAGCCCCAAATTCATATTGTTAGTGATTCAAAAAGTGAGTGAATTTGAAAATTCAAAATAGAAATTGAAAGTCCTCCAGAGCATGTATTATGCAGATGTAGTTGACTTAGTGGTATTGATATGGTCCTTGAGGCTTAATTGTATAGAAATTTGATAAGTTCATAAGTAATTATTACATAAATTTTAATTTATTCAATTGTACCAGCAATTTAAAAAAATCAGTAATAGAAACAAAACACAAACACAAAAATGCTGGTTATATTGGTTGTTACCATTATGAACAGGTAAAATGTCAAGATTGGATGGATATACTATCACACATCCTGCCTTTCTGATGCAACTGTTTATTAGTGTCTTGTCACCTACTATTCATGCTTTGTACTTACATTTTGAGGCTAGAACAGTTATTGAAGTCATAAACATTATTAGTCTTCAACACTTAAAAGAACATATAGTCAGGTATGATAATCCTAGCTGCTCAGGAGGCTAAGATCTGAAGGTCACAGTTTGGAGTCAGCCCCAACATGAAAGTCCATGAGACTTACTGAAATAAACTACTCAAAGCTGTGGCTCAAGTGATAGAGTACTGGCCTTGAGGAAAAAAAAATTAAAAATTAAAATGGAGAGGAGAACCAGGGAAAAGTGGAGGGATAACTTGTAAATTAATCTGGTATGTGTTAATATATCATAAGTTTAATTTGTTTTTCCTTTGTGGAAAAAATTCAAATTACAACCTTTTTGTCTTCATACTTCTCAGTTAAAGAAATTTCATACAAGCATCAATTTATTAATCACTGCTGGTTGGGTTAAATCGTGTACAATAATCAATAACCTATAGCACAACCCAACAAACTAATGCTGGTGCACTTTTTACTTCATGCAAAGATACTATGATGATTAAGCTTTTAGAATATGAAACAATAACTCTGTCCTCTCATATTCATTGATTAAATATATTACTTCTTCAAATAACGTGAGAGAAATACTGTGTTGGTAGTGAAAATAATGACAAGTCAAAAGAGAAGGAAGATGCCATTTAAAAAAAGAAAGGGAAGGGAAGGGAAGAATGAACATTTCAGAAAATTCTAGTGGAGAAGGCATTATACTAGGTTTTACAGAGCAAAGATGGATCCAGAGGGAGCTGATAATTCAAGACAGTGAAGATGGAGAAAATAAGGTTTTCTACACTGCCTATAGCAGTGTAGAAATTGGTGTGGATAGAACACAGAAATAAATAGGCAGTCATAAAGCATTAGTGCCTAGGCCACACAGTACCTTCACATCACCTGGGATTCCTGCTAAAGTAGATCTGGAGGTTCTGGTTGAAGAACAAGGAATAGACATTTTTTAAATGCCTGTTATTATAAATGAATATGTTAGTCTATTGACTTAATGACTTTGCCTGTTTAATTAGTCTTGTTTATTTAGTCTTTTAGTCTTTTAGTCTGTTGACTCAGTGACTTTGAGAATTAATAAACTGAGCCTCGTAAAGCAAAATTAGATTGCTGCTTAATGTAGAATTAATTTTAAGTCATGTTATATTTTAATTCAATCCTCAACAGATCAGTGTAACTTTTGTAGTAGAGCCAGCCCTGTGTATTGGGCTCTGTGTCCAATATTCAGCCAACTGTTCATCAAAAATATTGGAAGATGTCAGGCTCCCTAGCTACTTGGGAGGCTGAGATTGGGAGAATCTCAAGTTGGAAGTTCAAGGCCAACCCAACAGAAAAATCCATGATTCCTTCTCAATAGAAGAAGCTGGTTTTGGTGGCACATTCCAGTTATCACAGCAACAGTGGGAAGTGAAAAAATAGAGGAAAAAATAGGCAAGACCCTATTTCACATATTACCAGTATAGAAAGGGTGGCACAGTGGTAGATCACCTGCCTATTAAATATGAAGCCTTGAGTTCAAAGCCCCCTACAACCAAAAAAAAAAAAAAAAACCTCTATATATTTGATGGCTTACCTAACTTAGTAGTAGATCACTTGACTACTATGCTTTAGACCCTGGGTTAAATCCCTAGCTCAGCAGAAAACCAGATGTTTCTGAACTGACATTTATATTTTTCCTTGTCATTATTACATAAACCAGTATAAAATTATTTATATAGTTTTTAATTGTATTAGCTGTTATAAGCAAACTAGGATTGTATAGATTATATGTCTAGGCTATACATAGGTTACTTACAAATGCCATGTCATTTTTTATGAGGGACTTTTAACACCCATAAACTTTTGTATCCTTACTAGAGCTTAAGGTTATTGGAGTTGGGCACTGGTGGCTTATGCCTGCAATCCTAGCTACCTCAGGAGGTTGAGATCTGAGGATTTTGGTTTGAAGCCAGCCTGGGCAAGAAATCCCATGAGGCTCTTAATACCAGTTAACCACCAGAGAACTGGAAATGGTGCTGTGGCCCAAAGTGGTAGTGCACTACTAGCTTTGAGTAAAAAAGCTAAGGGACAGTGCTTAGGGCCTTCAGTTCAAGCCCCATGCCTGACCAAAAAGAAAAGTTATTAGAACCAACACCCCAGAGGTTCTGAGAGCTGAGTATGTGCTGATTACAAGTATGGATACTATTGGAGACAAAGTCATGGCTTCCCCAGAAGTCTATGTCCTATGAATTCCTAGGAGCTGTGATATATTAGGTTATATGGTGCCTTAGTTTTGTGTAGCTATAACTGAACACAACAAACAATAAAGAATGGAAGTTTATTCAGTTTACTGTCCTGGAGGCTAAGGAGCTATATCTCATGATATAGTTTTATATGGTAAAAGGAAGTACAATGACATACAGAATTAAGGTTGTTAATAATTGATTATAAATTAGAGACCTTAGAGAATCCAAATATTTGGGAGGGGGGGTCGGTCATGGGGCTTGATCCCCGTGCCTGGGAGCTGTCCCTAAGCTCTTCAGCTCAAGGCTAGTGCTCTATCACTTGAGCCACAGTGCCACTTCTAGTTTTCTGAGTAGTTTACTGGAGATAAGAGTTTCACGGACTTTCCTGCCCTGTGGCTTTTTTTTCCTGTGGCTTTGAACCACAGTCCTCAGATCTCACCCCCCTGAGTTGCTAGGATTACAGGCATGAGCCACCAGCACAGCCCTAGCAATTTTTAAGAGTAAGATGAGAAAGGTTTAGTATCAAAAAAAGATCAACAGTGTTACTGTCTTGAAGATGGAAGGAGTCCATGAACAAGGGATAGGCAGTTCCTAGAAACTGGAAAGGACTAAAACAAAACAAAACAAAAAAACCCAACAACCCAAACCAATCCTCTGAGTTTCTGGAGGAAAGTGCACCCAGCTAACATCTTGATTTTAGCTCTGGGAGACTAGAGTTAGACTTGTAAACTACATAAGATTAAGTAAATTTTCATTGTTATAAGCCACTAAGATTGTAATTTATTGTGGCAGCAATATAAAACTTAACAGTTGCAGAGATGATATCACTGGAGTCCGCTTTCAACTTATGACTCTGTTGATAATTTTGTGACTTAGACCCAAAAGTTGTTTAATATTCAGTCCTCATTTCCCTCATCTGTAGAGACAACAATAGAGTTGGATTATGTAAGTTAGCGCAATGAATTTACTTACATATATATGATGTAAATTTTAATGTAGTGAGCATATAGAAAATTTAGTTAAAATGTTCAGTACAAGAAGAAATTTGATATTTAGTAAATGTCCTAAGTACATTTAAGATTATAAGAAAATTCTGACCATATATATTGTTATGCCAGGTCGCAAAACGACCACCAAGAAGGCCACCAAGACTCAGACGTTCCGAAATGCAAAAGCAAGGCAAGGCTTTATTCAAGCGAGCTGCAACTCAGGCCTCGTCCTACCCACCGACACAGCAGAGGTTAGGAGGGAGCCTCGAGCTGCGATTACACTTATAAAGGCAAAAAACAAAGTTACAACAATTAGGTGTTCAAGCAAGCAAGATTAGGACACAGGTACAAATCTGATTGGCTCAGGGCTCGAGGCATTCTGGGGGCAGTCAGAGTTAAGCATTCCCAGCGGTTAGAGTTCTAGACCGGCTGGGCCCTAATAAGCTTGTCCTGGGTTTGCTCACAGGTACTGCTTATCTCAGGTTCACGTGGTAAAGTGGGGTTTGCGTAGTAAAGTGGGGTCTGACTTCAAAGTCTGGCACTTCATTTCTCCCTTTTTTCTTTGGTACCTTGGGAGCCAATCATGGCTCCATTCTGTCCATGTCAATGGCTTGCCAGTCTAGGGAATGATACAGAGATAAGGCATGGGCCAGTAGGGCCCAAAGTAGTAACCAAAAATAACACTGGTCCCTTGGTTTTAAAGGGGGGCTGATGGGTGAAGATCATCCATCTTCTGTAGCTTCTTCAGGCTGACTGAGGGGCGTTGACCTTACCTGGCCAGAAACCTATAGCCTTAGTCTACTTTACCAAGGGACTGCAAGATTACTTCAAACTGGAAATTAACTTTCAGCTATACAGGCTTACCATTAGCTGTGTAGTGTTTAAGATACGAATGTCGGCAACAAAATAATACATGAACTTCTCAGCTGTGCTCTAAGGGTCGGGTGGTTATACCCGTATTCCTGAGCAAGCCCAAAACTACCAATGCCTTCTTGCATGGGACTTTACAGGACTCCTGTTAGTTGCCAAAATAAGGGGGTCACTCCACTTTGGAGTGAGCTGCCAAAATAACATCAACATTAGCCTGAGTAGCAAGGAAAGAAGGCAAAAAAAAATTATAACAATATTCAGTCTAACTTTCTTTTCTTGAGGCGAAGGCGAAGCAGCTGAGTTGGGTGCTTGGAGACCTCCCATGTTCCACCATCGTAGTCGTCATCCAGGGCAAAGGGGTCAGCTGGCCTGGTGTGGGAGCAATGAACCCAAGTGGCGATGCCGTGTACCTTGAGGGCGGTGGGAGTAGTCAGTAGCACCACGTAGGGTCCCTTCCACCGTGGTTCTAAAGATTTGGGGTTATGCCTCAGGACAAACACCCAGTCCTCTGGTCTGAATAAGTGGGGGGTAGGGACAGAAGCAGAATCATATAATGCCTTAAGTTGGGGTCACATATTCTTGTGCACGAGCTGCAAATAATCAAGTTTACACAAAAATTCAGCATCATCCAAATCAGCAAGCAACTCAGTCTGAAGGCTAGGGATAATGGGCGGAGGGTACCATACATTATTTGAAAAGGAGTAAAGCCAAGCTGATTGGGAGAATTTCTTACTCTAAGCAGAGCAAAAGGAAGGAGTGACACCCAGTCTGCGCCAGTCTCTAAGGCCAATTTAGTTAGGGTCTCTTTTAGAGTCCGATTCATTCTCTCTGTCTGTCCTGAACTCTGGGGTCTATAAGCACAATGCAATTTCCAATCCATCCCCAGTGCAGCGGCTATTCCCTGACTTACTTTTGAGACGAAGGCCGGTCCGTATTCCGACCCAATGGTGGATGAGAAGCCATACCTGGGTAGGATTTCTTCCAGGATCTTCTTAGCCACTACATTCGCAGTCTCATGCTTTGATGGATAGGCTTCAACCCATCCTGAAAAGGTGTCTACAAAACCTAGCAAATATTTGTATCCAAATTTTTCCAGGCTTAATTTCTGTGAAATCTACTTCCCAATACACGCCTGGCCTATCCCCACGGAGGCAAGCTCCTTTAGTAACTGGTTGATCGGGGGCGTTGGTGAGCTGACAGGCCTTACAATTTTTAACAGTATTTTCAATAAGTTGATCTCCTTTCTAATTTTCACTTTGGAGTGTCGGAGCAAGTCCTGCATTCTTCAGGTTCCCATGTGAGAAGCTCGGTGGATTCTCTTAAGGATCCCTTACCCAGCCCTTGTGGCAAGATAAGTTTCCCTTCACAAGTTTTCCACCAGTCATTGTTTCCTTCTCTGTCCAGGGGTTTGTGGGCCATGAGAATTTTCTTTATCCACTCCGTCTTCTTGGGAATACTGGGGCACAGGTGGCAAAGCTCGTGGCTCTGGGTCTACTAAAGTCAATACTTCTCTGGGCTGAAGGGCTGTTTCCTTAGCTGCCTGGTCGGCCAGATTATTCCCTCTAGTCACCGAATCAACTCCCTTTTGATGACCTGGACAGTGCATAATGGCAATCTTTGCTGGTTCCCACAGGGCCCGGATGAGGCTTAAAATCTCCTGCTTGTTTCTAATGGCCTTTTCTTCAGCTGTCAGTAGCCCCCTCTCTTGGTATTCATGTCAAGTAGTCCTAAGGCAGGGGCTTCCAGAAGGCTTTTCTAGATTGCCTCAAAGGCTTTTTGCATCTGCTCAGTCCAGTGAAATTCTGGGAGGTTTTTGGTGGCTTCATATAGAAGCTTGGCCATCTCAGCGAACCCAGGTATCCACAGCCCGCAAAAGCCTGCTGTTCCCAGGAACTCTGACTTGTCTGGCTGACTTAGGCACAGGGATTTTCAGCACAGTCTCTTCACGTGCATCTGACAGCCAATGCTTGCCCTCTTTTAATATGAAGCCTAGATAGGTGACTTTAGGTTTACAAATTTGTGCCTTTTACCATTCTAGTTTGTAAAAGCTTTTTCCTGACTGGCTGGGGAACTGATCTCTGATGACCTAAAAAAAATTACCTTTGCAGGCCTTTAACAGATCTCAGTAATACGGACACAATCTCAGGTCTACAAGCTTTCTTTCCTGAACAGATGTATCAGCTTAAAATTCTCACTGCCAGTCAGAGCTTTGAGTAGATGTGGGGGTTGGAATTTTAAACTATCCTCTCATTTGACAAACTTACCCTTACTAACCACTATCACAGATGACTGGCAAGTTCCTGCCCAGTAGACAGACATGGGCATTAGTAAGGCATGCTTACAAACTGTTCTTCTAGGGCTTCCCGGCTTTGATTAACTTTTGAAAGGCCAAACAGGAGTGACTCTAGGATCTCACACCATCTCTGCCATCCAAGCAGTAGCTTACTGACTCTGGATGCTCCATCACTTTCGTCCCAGGAGGAGTGACTTTCCACTGGACTTGGACTCAGGGCCTGAGCACTGTCCCCCAGCTCTCCAGCTCAAGACCAGCACCCTACCACTTTGAGCTCCACACAACTCCGTTCCCAGCACTCTGCTGGCTGATTAGAGACAAGTCTCTCACAGGGACCTTTCTCTGCCCGGGCTGGCTTCGAACCGCAGATTTCAGATCAGTGAGTCTTACAAGAGGCCACTTTACTCCAATTAAAGCAACAAGGTGGTCCACACAGAAGTAGTTTTTAAGCATGCTCTTACCTGGAACTTATTAAGGGCCAGTATTAGATCTTGCCAAACTTGTAGGAATCACCTGTGCTTCTCTGTGGGCATGCTGGAAACTGTTACAAAAAACCTATAAAGAAGCTGGAATGGCAATTAAACATTTTGGTAGCCATAATTCTCCTTTTCTCACTTTGCAATAATTATTTAGGACAATTTTACTTCCAAATTTCTTATCTAGAAATGTATTCTTGAGTTCCAAAGCCTTTTTACTAACCCAACACTTAAGCTTTTATCTGCATCGGAAAAACTGAAGCTCACAGGCATTCTGAAACCAGGTGCCACCCTTTGCCTATGGACTGCTTGTTTCAAAAGAGCCTCTTTTTTTTTTTTTTTTTCCTTCAGTCCCAATTACTGCATGGCATGAAGACCTTTGAACTCAAATGACAAGAATTAATGCAAGAATTACAATTAGAAATACTTATCCATTCAGCTTTCCAATGTATTAGTGAGAAACATTGGCCCATTTTGCCATTTCTTCCTCCATACATAGAGTTAATAAGAGTTTACTTCTCTCCCCATTAGTTTATTATATATATATATATCCTTTTAAATCCAAATTTCTGACACTTAGCTCTGATTAAGCATTTTTTTAAACTATAGTTCCTCTTTAAAACAATGCAATAATCCTTTAAAGCACTTGGTAATGCCCAAACTTGATGACCATTTGAATTTAAACTTAAACTCACTCAATTTTACATCATACTAACAGTCTTGAACATGTTCACACTCACACACACATACATATTCAAAAGATCTTAAAGCGCGCGGAATAAGCATCGGCCGTACATTTTCCAGTGGCAAGAGGTATCTTACTCCTGCAACACCCAAATTTTAAGACAAAAACCTTTTTTTTTTCAAAATTTTATTATCAAACTGATGTACAGAGAGGTTAGTTTAATACGTTAGGCATTGGATGCATTTCTTGTACTGTTTGTTACCTTGTCCCTCATACCCCCCTTCCTCCTCCCCTTGTCTCTTCCCCCCCATGAGGTGTTCAGTTCACTTACACCAAACAGTTTTGCAAGTATTGCTTTTGTAGTTGTTTGTCTTTTTTTACCCTGTGTCTCTCAATTTTGGTATTCCCTTTCAATTTCCTACTTCTAATACTAGTATACACGGTTTCCAATATACTCAGATACGATTACAGAGATAGTGTAGGTACAACCACAGGAAGGTGATACAAGAACATCATCAATAATAGAAGCTACAGATACACATGGGACGTTGAAAGTAGTTACAACTGTGATATAACAATCGTTTCCATAACATGGAGTTCATTTCACTTAGCATCATTTTATGTGTTTATAAGGGTATAGCTATTGGGCTCTTGTGATGCTCTGCTATGACTTGCCTAAACCTGTACTAATTATTCCCAATAAGGGAGACCATAGCGTCCATGTTTCTTTGGGTCTGGCTCACTTAGTATAATTTTTTCCAAGTCCTTCCATTTCCCTACAAATGGGGCAATGCCATTCTTTCTGATAGAGGCATAAAATTCCATTGTGTATATGTACCACATTTTGCTGATCCATTCATCTACTGAGGGGCATCTGGGTTGGTTCCAGATTCTCGCTATGACAAATTGTGCTGTGATGAACATTGTTGTGCTGGTGGCTTACTGTGATTTTGTTTGTGTTTTTTTGGATAGATACCCAAAAGTGGGGTTGCTGGGTCATAGGGGAGTTCTATAGTTAGCCTTCTGAGGAATCTCCATACTGCTTGCCAGAGTGGCTGAACCAGTTTACATTCCCACCAACAATGAAGTAGGGTTCCCTTTTGGCCACATCCCCTCCAACAATTGTAATTGTTAGTTTTCTTGATATAGGACATTCTTACTGGGGTGAGATGGAATCTCAATGTTGTTTTGATTTGCATTTCTTTTATGGCCAGTGATGTAGAGCACTTTTTCATATATGTCTCTTGGCCATTCTCATTTCCTCATCAGAGAAGTCTCTTGTAAGTCTTTAGCCCACTTGATGAGGGGGCTATTTGTTCTTTGCGGTTTTGTTTTGGAAGAGGTAATTTTTTTAGTTCTGCATAAATTTTAGAGTAGAGGCCTTTGTCCGTTGTAAGACAAAAACCTTTAACAAATGATTTTAGCATTCTTCAGCCTCATTTTCCAGGGCTTGATCTTCCTAGTAAAACATTTTTAGTAAAACATCTTAGCACACCAAATAATTTTCTGCTTAAGAAGGCTGGGTGGGGGTCCCCCCAGAGTTCTTTTTTTTTCTTTTTTCGTTTTTGCTGACGCTCACACTGATTGTGAGCTGTCGTACGTCTCATGCAGGTTTGACACAAAACAGACGGTTAGACTTACAAACACAGATGACAGCGCTGCGCGGTGGGGGTCACTCCCCACCGCCTGCGGGTGGCTTGGGTTGGCCCTCTGTCTGCCCCTGTCGGCGGCGGCTGCAGGTCAGGACTAGGGGTCGACGCCTCCATGCCCTGGGCTGCCGGCGCCAGGACTGGTCGGGACCGTCCAGAGGAGAGGGCACAGCTGAAACATTTTAAGAAGGGCTGAACCCAAGCTGGAGTGTCAACTAGTCAACTAGTTCCCTCCAGGTGTCTATATAAGGAATCTGGTCTAGATAGCTTAAATGAGGGGCGTTGATTCAAAGCTCCCCTCAGGTGGCCAATTAGCCTCAAGGATGGGCCATTCTGACTTGCACAGGGTGATTTTCCTCCTTACCAGCCACACCTCGGTTCTGAGCTATCTCCTTGACCTCCCTCCAGTGAGCTAGGGTCAAATCTAAGGGGCTAGATGGAGGTCCCCAAGATAGAACGTTACCCATAGTTCTGATCAGATGTTTAGTTCAAAAGGCTACAAAAAAACAAACAATACAACACACAGGACTGAGTAAAAGCTATAAGTTGGAAATCTCCCAAGTTGGCTCACAACCTCCTCCTGCAAGCTAGAAGCCGCAGGAGCAGACCCAAGTTGGCCCACAGCCTCCCGCAAGGGTGCAGGAGGAGTGGACCCAAGTACAAGGTGGGCGAGTTGAGTCTCAAGGGTGGAGAGTCTGGGGCGTCCCCCAGTCTCCCCAGGATTGCCGAGTAAGCGCGTCCGCTTCGACAACCCCTTCAAGAAAGCAAAACAGACAAACAGAAAAATTACAGGACAAGACAAATGAACAGCGCTGTTTCCTTACCTTCGGAGTCGGGGGTCTTGGGGGTTCTCTGGTGCTATCCTGGACGAGCCCCCAAATGTTATGCCAAGTCGCAAAACGGCCACGAGAAGGCCACCGAGACTCAGACGTTCTGAAATGCAAAAGCAAGGCTTTATTCAAGCGAGCTGCAACTCAGGCCTCGTCCTACCCACCGACACAGTGGAGGTTAGGAGGAAGCCTCTAGCTGCGATTACACTTATAAAGGCAAAAAACAAAGTTACAACAATCAGGTGTTCAAGCAAGCAAGATTAGGACACAGGTACAAATCTGATTGGCTCAAGGCTCGAGGCATTCTGGGGGCAGTCAGAGTTAAGCATTCCCAGCAGTTAGAGTTCTAGACCGGCTGGGCCCTAATAAGCTTGTCCTGGGTTTGCTCACAAGGCCTGCTTATCTCAGGTTCATGTGGTAAAGTGGGGTTTGCGTGGTAAAGTGGGGTCTGACTTCAAAGTCTGGCTCTTCATTTCCCCTCTTCAACATAACTTGCCAAAAATCCTCATTAAAGCAATCATTGAGCCAACTGAGATGTCTCGTAATGACTTCACCTACATGTTTTTTTCCATTTTAGGAAGTTTTCTTTTCAGTTTAGAACCAAGTTTGGGGAGACGTTTACAAAGTAAAAAGTTCAAATTTTCAAATGTGCTTCTGAGATCTTTTCCCAACTTTCATTCTATGTCTTTAGCAAAAGTATCCAGTATAATTTTATAAAACTTTCGAAAAATATCCTGAAACACTTTACCTTCAAAATATTCAAATGTTTTACAGCATTAGTTATTGAGATCATAAGTTCAAAACGTTGAAGCAAAATGAATAGTCCCTTTACATGATTTTATCTATTTTATCCATAGATATATGTATAACATAAAACTACAGAGGTGTGACATTAAACTCCTGACCTATTACAATATATTCTCACGAGCATTCATTGACAAGTGAAATAGTTCTTTTGAAATGTCGATAGCATTTCCTGAATAGATGCAATAATAAGCCCTAAGTGTTTTGATTTTCCAGACTCCTTTTCTAGGACTTTCTCACTTGTTCATGGTTAAAGTGGAACCTACCATGTTCCACCTCTTCTTGGCCAGAGAGAGCTGTCCCAGAGAGAAGGTTGGGGTACTTTTGGAATTTGGACTTGAAGTCCTGCAGTCTATATAAGATCATAACTCTGAAACTACTGGCAACCATCTTTTGCCATTGAAGGAAGTGAAGACCTGAAAAATTTCTTCTCTACTGGCAGAGATGAAAGATGACAGAGACTGAGACCTGGAGAAGGAAAGGATATGATAGAGGGACCAGGAAAGGGAATGGATAAACTAAGTTTTTCCACAGTTATGTTCCTGGTTCTTTCAGTCTTCTTTTACGCCTTTGACTTTCAGGAAACACTTTGGTAATGTTTATTAAAAATTTCCCCTTTTTGATTAAACTACCTTGAGTAAGATTCTGCCCTTATATGCACAAGTCTTAGTTAAACAAAACGCATACTTTTGTTAGGTTATGTGCTGATTTCTTTACATGTGAGTTCATTAATACTTAGAACCTTAGGAGGAAATGAAGAAATTCAGGTTTAGGAATTTTAACAAGAATTACAGTATTAATCTAAACCCAAAGTCAGTTCTTATTCATATTCTCTCAGATTATATATTTACATCAACTGTGAGCCAAAGACTAGGCCCAAGCTAGAGAGAGAGAGAGAGAGAGAGAGAGAGAGAGAGAGAGAGAGAGAGGGCCTTCTATAGTACATGAAGAAGTATAGATTTTATCTTGGGCAAAATGGAGGAGAGGTCATTCAAGACTTATAATCAGATTTTCTCTAAAATTAAACACAATTTCATACTACAGCAAGGAAAAATTGGAAAACTAACAATAGAGACACATGGAAGTCAGTTAAGGAGGCTTTTGCAGTAGACAGCAAGTGATTAGTAGCCAAAGGAAGTAGCAATTAGCTGAGAGGGAGAAGTGGAAGAATTTTTCCAGATTATAGGGTAGTATAGGCAGGTGTTGGTGACTGGATATATGGTACACAGGAGGGGTAGATACTAAAAGTGCCTCTAATGTTTCTAAGGGAGTACTGTGTCTACTGTTAACTAAGACATGGTGACAGAAAGGAGGAAAGGATTATTATAATTAGATAGATGATAAATCCCAACTTGGACTTGGTAAATTGGAGATTCCTGGAAGGCATTCCAGCAGAAGCCCAGTAGACAGCTGTACCAGTTGAAAGAGCCTTCTGTATACTGGGCACTGGTGTTCTCGCCTGTAATCTAGCTGTTCAGGAGGCTGAGATCTGAAATCACGAGTTGAAGCTAGCTTGGAGAGGAAAGTCCACGAGACTCTCATCCCCAACTAAGTACCAGAAATCCAGATGTAGAGCTGTGGCTCAAAGTGGTAGAGCTCTAGCCTTGAGGGAAAAAGTTCAGGGACTGCACTCAGGCACTGAGTTCAAGCCCCCCTCCCCCACCCCCCTAAAAGAGAGCCTTTTGTAGAGATGCATATTGTGATATAAGGGGAGATAATCTTTACTCTTTACCCTTCTGGTTTCTGGAAAAGAATGCCTGTAGACATCAATATTAATCGTATTTACAGCTGCTGTGACAAAATAATACCAAACGGAAGTCAACTGAAAGGGAAAAAAAAAAGGTTTATTTTGACTTAACAGTTTTAGAGGTTTCAGTCCATAATTATTTGGCTCCATTGCTTCTGGGCTCAAAATAAGGCAGAATAGAACATCTTGGTGGAACAAAGTTCCTCACTTCATGGTTGCCAAGAAGCAGAGGAAAAGAAGAGACTAGGGACAGATCGTTACCTTTCCAGGACAATTCTCACAGTGACCTTCTTTCACCTAGGTCCTGCCTCTTCGTTTTTACTACCTCTCAATGATGCAGTCAAGTTATAAACCCATCAATGAATGAATCCACTGATGATGTTAGAGCACTCCTGACCTAATCATTTGCTGCAAGTCCAGCAGTTGACGACAAAACCTTTATTTGTGAAGCTTTGGGGGAACATCTCAGATGGAAACCAGAATAACACAATATAATATATTTTAATATTTTAGATGATGGGAGCTTTACCACTAATTTAAAAAGTCAAATTCTTCTCTTTTTTCTTTTTATATCTCCATAAAAATTTGTTTCTGGAAACTATAAATAGGTAATTCCAAAACAGAACCAATAGATTATTTTACAGTACTTCTTCTTCACTCAACTCCATCTTGATCACAATTTCTACTAACAAACACTGGATTAAAACAACAATTCTCTTGACTCTAACTTGAATGCCTCAGTATTTTCATAGCTATTTTGAGCACATAATGAAGCAGGGGCAATTACTTTTGCTTAAACACCTGATTTCCACTTAGAGCTTAGCAATTACTTAATTTCACTTAAATTCTGTCACAGTGATAAAATCATGAAGCTATTAGAAAGTATATGGAATTTGTAAAGTCAACATAAAAAAACAACTATATGGATACACATGTAATTGGGTTCTACTAGTCATATGTGGAAGTAAGTTTTATTTAAAAAGGAGGGCCCTTAAACAGCAAAACCCAAGATATCAAAAAGACATTTGTACTTCCATGTTTATCGCGGCACAATTCACAATAGCCAAAATATGGAAACAACCCAGATGCCCCTCCACAGACGAATGGATCCAAAAAATATGGTACTTATACACAATGGAATACTACATAGCGATTAGGAATGGTGAAATTTTGTTATTCGCAGGGAAATGGTCAGAACTCGAACAAATAATGTTGAGTGAGACAAGCCTAGAACACAGAAAACAAAGGGGCATGATCTCCCTGATATATGACTGTTAACAAAGGGAGACGGAGAGACAGTAGAGACCAAGTCTGTGAACACTGTATATGTGCTTGATACATTGTATATTGCATATGTGTCTACCTGACCTAGACAAGGGATGGAAAAACAGGTTGTAAGATATCACAAGAAATGTACACACTGCCCTACTATGTAACTGCACCCTCTTTGCACAACACCTTGTAAAAAAATTTATGTTCAATTAATAAAAAATAAATAAAAAGGAGGGCCTTGGGCAAAAACAAGAATCATTGGATCAAAATTAACGAGAAGATTTTAGGTAAAAAGAAACTGGCTCACAGTTTTTGCCAAATAAAGGAGGAAGAGAGAGCATACATCATCATAGCTGTTAACAAATGAGGGAAATAAAATTACTATTCTATCATATTCTGGCTCACTACCTCAGGAGCTCTATATCAGGCTCTCCAGGCATTCTACTGCTCTCCCACTAGTTTCGGTATATGGAACATACTACATTTATGGTGACAACAGAATATTCTTCTGCTACTTAATTTGACAGCAAACTGGGGAAAAAAATAACTGGTAAAACCACTGATTTCAGGCCTTCTCAATAACCCTGAAAATAGGGATTAAAATGAGTCAGTAAGAAACAGTATTAAAAAGCACTGTCTTACTAATGTGATTTATAAAAGAAGCAAAATCCAGTAATCTTGAAGGGAAAAGGCCATAGTGTTTGAAAATGAGGAATCTTTTGGTGCTGATATTAACAAGGTGGTATTCCAAACCATTAGCTGGAATAAATTCCAGACTCACACTTACTTGCATCACCTCAATTTAATAATCCAATAAATGACAAAAAATACAAACAGTGAAAACAGCATCATATAGCACAGTAACTTTGTTTGGCTCCCTTTGGATAAAATCTTCAGTTTTTCCATAGTTTTACCTAGATATCCAGTTGTAGAATCAAATTGTGAATCCATTTCAGCTAGTAATTTATTTTGATTTTTAACTTCATGGCCTATTTCAATGGAAAGAGATTTTATAGCAGTTACTTTTTTTCTCAGACTTTCAGTGAGTCTCTCATTTTCTTCCTCACAGGCACTATACCCACTGTTAGCATAGCCATAGCTCCCATAATTGCCCAGAGGTGCTCCTTCACCCAGGCCTGCATGCCTCATTCTGCCTGAGGAGGTATGGATAAGGCGGAAAGAGGAGGAGTGGGTAGGAAAGGGTCCAGGATCACTCGGACCTCGTCCTCAATCCTAGGGCCCCAGTACCACCAACTTCTTGTCCCGAAGTGCCACGACATCAGTCAAATTCTTCTCTTAACAAACAGAAAAATCATTACTTGCCTTTATTATTCTATTATGTATTTACTCTTATTTTGTAGAGTTTATTTTTAGAAGAAGAAACTAGCTTGTTTGATTTGCCATATGGCCTGGTACCGTCCAGTGTGGTTGGTAAAAGTCCTCATTGTTACCACGAGAATGGTTATCAGGGCCAATGGATGACATGGTCTCTTCTGGCCAGCCCCTGCAGCCTAGGCACACCAGGAAGTCCCTAGGGCTGGGGCCTCTAGGGTTCAGATCTGCGTTGGGCACAGCAGTGTAGAGAGATGATGGCCTTGAACTGCAAGTTCCCAGGTGTTGACCTCAGTGAGGGATGTTACTCTGTTAAAAGAGACTTTTGAAAAGATCAAGCAAAAGACTGACAAGTTCTCAGAGCTAGTTAACATGAATGACATAGGAGAACATACCCTGGGCATAAGCCAGAGAAGTTCCATTTGGAGCATAAACCCAATTGTGGTCAATTACAAGGAAGGAGGGATAGCTGAAGGAAGTGTTTAGGGATAGTGGCCCGGTTTGGAGTAGCCAGTCAAATATTAAAATAAATATATATACATATATACAACTGGCAGGAAAGGGAAAATGGACAGGTATGAGCATTAGGTGGGTACAACTGTTCCTCCTGATCTCCCGGCTCTGATTAGTTTTGAAAGGGCGAGACAAGGTTACTCTGTTTAGGATATGACATAATTCTCCTCTTACTCCTCTCCATATCCCTGTTTCCTGGACTGGCTGAGTCCCAGGAGTTCAGGCGCTTGTTGCTGGGATAGCATGCTCCCATCAGCATTCACGGGGTTTGAACTCAGAGCGTGAGCACTGTCCCTGAGTACTTCTGCTCGAGGCTAGTGCTCTACCACTTGAGCCACTGTGCTGCTTTTAGCATTTCTCTGGTTCTTTTGAGCCAAGCTTCCAGTCTGGCTCTTTGCTGGTCAATTGGGAGATGGAGTTTTAGAGAGATTTTCTTTTCCCCGGGCTGGGTTCGAACTGCAATCCAAGGAGTTCTAGCCATAAGAGCCCTTTTTATGTCCAATTAAAGCAACAAGGAGAGCATCAGGAATAGAGCCCCATCTGTAACTTGTCGAGAATTGACCAACACTGAATGAGATCTATGTGCCATCAATTATACCATTTGATCTTACCGGCAGGCTGAAGAGAGCACAAATGAATGATAATTGAGAGGGAAAAGATTCAGGATAATGTAAAAGTCTCAGCTTTAGCAGTGGCTGTGTCTTCCATCCTGGCTCAGCAGGCTTCATGCCATGTGTGGTGGAGTCAGGCAGGAGAGATCTGGGCAAGGCTGCAGTGGCATCTCTCAAAATCTGTATAGATTGTCACATCTCCTGCTGGATTGCCTGCAAGATTCTACACAGACTGGTTAAAGACATTTAAAATCCCCCAGCATCTCCTGGTTGATTGTTTTGAGTATTCTCTGGCTTTTGGAGGCTGATTCCCTTCTGGTTCAAGCAGGGTAAAAGGATTTTTCTAATCACAAAATCCACACGGCTAGCTCACATTTTTTAACCTGTATTCTGTGAAGCAAAACGTTAATTTGGGGTCAGGAAAATTTAGGTTAATAGTCACATTTGTATAAAACGATTCTGATTCCTCGATCTTAAGAGTTTATGAGAGCACAGGAGAGAAAAATGGAAAAGTAAAATCTTAATTTATACCAAAGAATTGTCAGGATCAGATGTACACTTTTAACACACTGGTTTTACATCTTAGACACATTTGCTTGTACCCAAACATGACCAGTTTGGGTTTAAAACCTGTTTTTGTTTTGCTTTTAAGTTTTACCAACAGATAGACATAGACATACAGACAATGTGCATAAACTTTGAATGCTCTTAAAATTGTTTTTTTTGATTGGCCATATAAGTTTTCTGGAATTCCAGTGGCAAATGATATTATTTTGCCCATAATAGAACCACGTGATCAGATAAAAAAGCAAGAGAAAACCTTTTTTAGGAAGTAAAAACTTTCACAGTTTATCTGGCAAGGAAATGAAGAAGCCACATGTTGGGAAAAAAATAAAAGTTTGGAGACAGAACATGAACAGAACATAGACACGCGGCATGACATAACACAGCAAGATATCTTTAAGCCCCTGCCCAGCCCAGGGGAATTGCAAGGCACCCCCGAAATGCAAGGCCACAGCTACCGAGTTCAGAGTGGGGGACAGGGTCACTGGGAGCTGGAGACTCCAAGTCCCTGCCCAGCCTCCAGGAATTTGGCATGCCCATGGCGGGAGGGCAAGCTGCTCCGGGGCGAGGGCTCCCCTGCGCTGACTCGACCCTGCGCCCCTTGTGGCACCGCCAGCCTCCTGCCTCCGCAGCTCGCAAATCGGGACCTGGAAATCCCGAGTGTATGTGTGTGTGTGGGGGGGGTCCTGGCCTGGACGGCAATGACTGTTCCACACGCCACTGTGGCCGCCTTTTGTGCTCCTCTGCCGCGCCTCCCGAGGGACGCGCCACGCGCCCGGGACTTGTGCGCGAGCCCATCGTCCTGGGCAGCGGGAAGCCCGCTTCTCTCTCTAGCAGCCAGGTTGAAAAGGCCAGCAATCTCCCCCGAGGGCATGGTATGTTTTAGCATTTCCCAGGTTCTCCTGGCTCAAGTGTGCTTAAAGTCCAATCTGGTACGGAGCATGGGCCTTAGTACCTTAACAGGCAGGTTGCTCCACTGACTTTGATTACCTCATGTGACTGAGGATGCCCTACCCCTGGGACACGGATTGCGGATTGCTCAGCGTAGCCTGTGGGGTTTGTAAGCCCCAGGTTCGTCGGTCGTGCGTTCGTCAGCCCCGCGTTCGGGCGCCAGTTGTCGGGCTAAATTTCTACGTCTCCTCTGGGTAGATGCCAAGCCTTTAATTGTGGGGGACACTCAGCTCTGCGTGTTACTCCCACCGGCAGGAGGGCAGGGCATATCCCAGTTGAGACTAAGCTGAGATGGAATAGGGCTGTTGAAACCACCTATCCCAGCCCCCCTTACGTTTAAGAGCAGATGCTGGACACGGAGATTTCGGGGCAGCCGTCTGGTGGACTACCGACTTCCAAAAGTTTTATTCAGGGTAGGGGTTTATATAACAGTAATGACGGCAGGAAGAGGAGGGGCTAACTGGGTATTAACGATTGGCTAGTTAACTGTCCCATCATGGTGATGTCATGGAACTTCCCACAGAGACGGAGACCACAGTCCCCCAAGGACTGGGTCCCTGGCGCCATCACAACACGTGTGCTCGCAGATGAGAGGCAGGGCTGGTTCCAGACCCGGGGAGAACATGGGAGTGGCTTAGCAGCCAACAGTCGCAGGTCTTAAAGGTATAGCCATCCCCTACAGGAGGAAAGAAGATTAAAGAGCTCAAGGAGGGTACTACATGCTGAGTTTCAGTGACATATCAACAAGAAATATATCATCCCATTTGTGGAGATTCAGTAACAAGTGAGACAGGAATATCAGATATATGAAACAGTGTTTGAACTGTCCATTAAGACTCTGAAGGCTGAAGGACCTGATAAATTTCAAGTCTGTGCCTCATAGCCACACAGACTGCCTGAAGAAACATTTAGAGACTGAAATCACTGCACCTTAAAAACAAAAGATTGAGCTGCACTGTATTCCTACCTTCCCCTGCCACATGATGAAGAAGCTCAAGTCACTGTGTTCAAAAAGTTAACAGCCTCTCTATTATGCCCCAGACACGAAGCAAATGGAAGAGAACAAGAATGTATGGGCATGCAAAACTGTTTGGTGTAAGTGAACTGAACACCTGGGGGGGGGGGGGGTGGGAAGGAAAGTGGAAGAAGGAAGGGGGGAAGGGACAAGGTAACAAACAGTACAAGAAATGTATCCAATGCCTAACATATGAAACTGTAACCTCTCTGTACATCAGTTTGATAATAAAAATTTGAGAAAAAAAAAAGAATGTATGGGCACATCAATTTTCCAAAAGTGAAGGTTGCTACTCATTAATAATCCATGAAGTCAGGTTATATATTATTGACACAGAATGAAATGAAAATAAATATCAAAAGAAAATACTGCAAAAAAAAAGACAAAAACAAAAATGGTTGGTACTTTGGGTATCTTTTTACTTAGTAGGCACTCATGGAATTACATTATTGTTCAATTTGAGTGAAACTGCAGCTAAGGACATTGGATAATAAACACTAATTAGTTACCTATTGTGTTCCAGGACCACATTTTCTTTACGAAAGTTGAAATTGAAATAAAAACATCTTTTAACATGTTTGCTAATTAAAGTTTTGAGTTAGACCTTGCCAAAACCTTACATGAAGCTATAACAAAACTAAACAGTTTACTTCATGTACTAAGATTACTAAATAGGCAGCAAAATTAGCTATCAAAGACAGAATTATAAAAGAAACAGGTTACAATTTTGTATTTAAAGTTATTTCAAAATACAGATTTTTTTTAAAGAACTGGAAGATTATTTTAAATGTACCTTATATGCACAAGCTACAGCTAAATTCCAGAGCATCGATCAAAATTTTTAATAACTTATTGAATATATTTGGGAGTACATGTACAGCTTCTTCAATTGCTGGGGAAAAAAACAATTTACACTAAAAAGTAGCAGGAAGACCTGTGCCTCTAAGGTGTAACAGATAATTAAATTGATAGATACCATGTCCTGTCCTCCACCTCTGCTCATGTTCACTGTTGTCACTGATGTTTTTGGTTTTTTTTACTTCTAAAACACCTGGCTGTTCCCTGCTTATTGTTTAATTACTGAAGACTCCCTGTTCCTTGACCTCTTGCATCAACTTTATGTTAATATTTCTGTACATTACATTTGATTTACAGCAAATTTATGTTTTATCTGTATTGAGTAAAACATTCACTGAAACAAAATACTGTGATGATGGTAGTGATACAGGAAATATCATAGGAGCTTGGGGGAAAATTAAAGTGCTTCAGGCTAATTTTGTTTATTATTTTTGTTGTTGTTGTTGTTAGTCCTGGCGCTTGGACTCAGGGCCTGAGCACTGTCCCTGGCTTCTTTTTGCTCAAGGCTAGCATTTTGCCACTTGAGCCACAGCGCCACTTCTGGCTGTTTTCTATATATGGGGTGTTGGAGAATCGAACCCAGGGCTTCATGTGTACGAGGCAAGCACTCTTGCCACTAGGCCATATTCCCAGCCCTGCTTCAGGCTAATTTTATACTCTAAATCCAATCTTCTGTTCTTTAGACTTAAAGAGATAAAAAAGCAAAAGCAAAGTACATGTTATAGAAGTAATTGCACACTCATTAAAGAAGAACCCATACTTAATTGAGATAGGAACTTAAAAGTGGTATCTGAGTGCTCACTGTTAATTGTTAAAAGTCTTCACAAGAGAAAGAAGATATGGTGTGGAAATATGAGCAAATAAAAAAATCTTTAAGATAGGTATGAAATCAACTATTTTCAAGAGTTGGATGAATTTGAAGAAGGAATGATGCCCAATAGTACTTTACCAACAAGCAGTGTTCAATAACTGTGTGAAATGCTTAAAGGTAATTTTACATCTAGATCTGTTTTATGTTGAATTTAGTAATCTGCCCCATATTGAATTTTCTTAATATTGAGGCTTTACATTTATTTGTCAGTTGTTTTTATTATAAGCCATAATGGTAAAAAATTTTTAAAAAAGGATTCTTTACAAATCTTTATGACCTATTAGGGTTCTTATGTCTGATCCTATGCTTTGACAGACTTCAAAATTGAGATGCTCCAGGGGTTTAGAAGGCTTTGGTTTACTTTTCTTTAAGGTGAATTGTACAACTAAAGTGTAAAAGAAAATAAAGAGGTGGTAGAAAATTGCTATGTAGTGAGCCCTACAAGCTCAGTTTCCCATTGCACACATTTTCTATTCTCCTTTGACTGGGAAAGTTAAGTTCTTTGTTTGCTTTTACATGATGAAGTCCACGCCCTTTAGTAGTTTGTGCTTCCTCCTCCCCACCCACCTTCTCTGTTCTTTATGTCCTGCGTATCCTTTGTGCTTTATCCTAAAAGGAGAGGAGATACAAAGGAAAGCTAGGGAAAAATGATTGACTACGTTTATGACCCCTGGAGCCTAGGTGGTAGTTCACTGTACTATGAAATTCAATCTGTAAATGAATTTCTGAAGGATTTCTTAAAACGTAGTTGTAAATTGGACCCATTTGGGTAAAATGCCAAACTAGGACTCCTCTAACCCCAGCTGAATATAGCATGCAAAATCACAGCTAGCTAGCTTGATGAAATTTGAACTAAAGTATATTTGAACAATTTTTTTAAAGTTCAAAGTGTGTTAAGCGAGACTTGGTAACACACATTAGTCTATTATCCCGGCATTCAGGAGGCTGAGACAGGAAGATGGAAGTTCAAAGCCAGCCTAAGCTAGAGTGAGACACTGAAAACATGTTAAAATTACTATTAAATAATAAGGCAGAACGTTCCTGGTGAGAGGCTGTTTTCAAAGCTAGAAAGATTGGTGTTGCTGAAGTAGTGGAGCTGTTATTTGTAACTTTTCTGAAGAGCTAATGTTTATGTACAAGATTTCCCTCAAGGTGTGTATGTGGTGGTTGGCAAGAATGTAAAAGTCAGAAAACCTGGTTGCTGGCTTATGCTCCATTTTAGCCTCATCTCATTGCGAAGAATAGAGAGATTTTGCCTGCTCCTTTGGGTAACACATTAGGATTACTATGGAATCAAATTAAGTAATAGAAACTTTGGAGATAAGAAAAAGCATTGTAAGGGTGTGCAGTGTTATTTAAAAGTATTGTAACATATTTGTATAGGGTAAAATATTGTCACCCAATGATTGACTCAGATGCATTAGACAGATATATGAAATTTATTTTATACTATTATAAAGCAGGTAGTGTATAGCATAAGTAATTCTTATATATGACCACTGAATAAAAAGTTGAAAATCTTTTATCTATCATGGAATTGATATGTTAGGAACTATTTGTAACACTTATTTTCTATTTCTAGGACTGCTGCTGTGTTTGGTTGTTTGGGAAGATATAAATAAATATTAGACAGACTATGTAGAATTGTTCTGAATAAAATTTTTTTGTAATTTTTAAAAAATTTCATTGTTATTTTAAAGGTGATGTGCAGAAGGATTACAATTACATGAGTGAGGTAATGAGTCCATTTCCTTTTGTACAGTGTCATTTGTTACCTCACTCTCTCCCAGCCCCTCCCTCCTGTTTCCACCTTTATATAGTTCACTTTCACCAAAAATTTTATTTTCAGTAAAGATTTTATTTTCAGTAAAGCAAATGTCCATATATAATGCAGTTTTTGTTAAATAAATGCAAGATTCTTATGGAATTAGTCTGTCCTCCATTACTGTCTACTCTGGCCTCATCTTTTCCCTTCTTTCTCTTACGTGGTTCTTCAACACTGAAATACATAGAATTTTTAATTCTCTTTTATTTCATTTATCTGTGGGCTTTTGCACATCCTGCTGTATGCTCAAAAGGCAGTCTCTGCCTCCTGATTCTCATATTTAAGGTCTAATAGGCATTTTTAAAAATTTATCTCCCTTCACTCCAAAATTGTATTATGGGAGATTAACAGGTGACAGAGAAAGTAAAATGGGAAATCAACCAGGAGTAGCTGGTTAAGGAGTTGGGATTTTATTCTGTAGATAATAGGATGCTTGTGCCACAGAGGACTGAAACTTCACCATTGGATTTAGCAACACGGAAATATCAGGGACCTTTAAAGTAGTTTTAATATAGTGGGAGCAGGAAGCACAATCACAAAATTTTCAAATGAGATTGTGTATGTGTGTGTATGAACACACATTAATGTGAACTTAAGGCTTTGTGGTCTTGCTTGGCTTTTTTGGTTACATCTGGTGATCTACCACTTGAACCAGACCTCCACTTAGTTGATTGGACATAAAGAGCCTCACAGACTTTCCTGCTTGGGCTAGCTTTGAATACAGATCTTTAGATCTCAGCCCCCTGAATAGCTAAGATTACAGGCATGCATCACCAGCACCAGGCTGATTTTTTAATTTTTTTTTGTGCCAGCCTGGGGCTTGAACTCAGGGCCTGGGTGCTGTCCCTTAGCTCTTTTACTCAAGGCTAGCATTCCACCACTTGAGCCACAACTTTACTCTGTCCTTTTGGTGGTTAACTGGAGATAAGAGGCTCACAGACTTTTGTGCCTGACTGGCTTTGAACCTTGATTCTCGGATCTCAGCCTCTTGAGTAGCTAGAATTCCAGGCCTGAGCCACTGGTACTCAGCTGGTTATTTGCTTTTTTGTGCTAGTACTGGGGCTTGAACTCTAGGCCTCTTGTTCCCACGCAGCTTGCTTGCTCACTGCTGTTGCTCTACCATTTGAACTATAGCTCCAGTGTGGCATTTGGCTGGTTAATTGGAGAGGGACTTTGAACTGTGATCCCCTAAGGCTCAACATCCTAAGTAGCTAGGATTCACAAGAGTGAGCTTGATTTTTGTCTGGTAGTCTTGCTCTTTCCTGTTATTACTTTTGTCTTTATAGTAGATATTCTTTTTCTTTTTGGCCAGTCCTGGGGCCTGAGCACCGTCCTGGGCTTCTTTTTGCTTAAGGCTAGCACTCTGCAAACTTGAGCCATAGTGCCACTTCTGGGTTTTTCTTTGTATGTGGTGCTGAGGAATCGAACCTAGAGCCTCATGTATACGAGGCAAGCACTCTTGCCACTAGGCCATATTCCTAGCCCCTGCACTTCTGTCTTTAAAACCCGCCTTTCCAGGCTGGGGATATGGCCTAGTGGCAAGAGCACTTGCCTCGTATACATGAAGCCCTGAGTTCAATTCCCCAGTGCCACATATATAGAAACTGGCTAGAAGTGGCACTGTGGCTCAAATGGCAGAGTACTAGCCTTGAGCCACAAGAAGCCAGGGACAGTGCTCAGGCCCTGAGTCCAAGCCCCAGGACTGGCCAAAAAAAGGAAAAAAACCTTTTCTATCCAAGAGAGCATAACCAGTATAAACTTTAGACTTATCAAGTAGATGCATAAAATTTCTGTTTTGAATGCAGGACTTGTACTTGCCAGCCAGGTGCTTTAACCATTTGAGATGCTCTACAAGCTTCATTTTAGGTCTCAGTTTATATCCCAGGTAGACTGGACTGTGATCCTTTTTGTGCTTCCCTGTCACTGGGATGACAGACATACACCACTGTGCCTAGCCAGTGTGCTTGCTGTCTAGCTTAGGATGGCAGGTGCATGCCACCATGCCTGGGGAGTGTTCAAGATGGAGTCTTGCAAACTTTTTTGCAATCTTCAAAAGTGCAGTAAGTATAACTGGGAAGTGGATAGGGTTAAGAAAGATTAATAAAGGAATGTTACATGGTATAATCACAGCTGGTCAGAGGTAGAGATTAGAAGGACCACAGGGTCATCCCAGAAAAACAAATTAGCAATCTGAACCAACAAACTGGGTATGATGGTGCTGTATCCCACCTATGCAGGAGGCATATGTAATGAAGTCTAGGACTGCCTTGTCAAAAACACATGGATGTGGGTAGCAAAATAGTAATCACATGAAAAAATGCTCAATAAGAGGTGCATAGGAATCAGAGAAATGTAAATTAAAACCAGTAAGAGATTTCACTTCATACCAATTAGAATGACTTGACAGTAGCAGTTGGAGCAATTGGAATTGTTTTAATGATAAGAATGCAAAATGTTAAAGTTACTTTTGAGAAACTTCATAGTTTTCATAAAGGTGCATTCTATACAATCATTTCCAAGTGAAAAGCTTATGTTAGCAGGAAAATTTGTGGGCATAGTGTCTTATTTGTGATTTTCAAAAACTCAAAACAAATGTCCTTCTGCTGGGGAATTAATAAACTAGTGTATGCATGTAGTCAAATAGTATTCAGTGGCACAAAGGAATGAGCTAATGTCTTCAGAAACAAGGCCAGATTATCATCTCATTTATGCTGAATGAAAGAAACGAGAATAAAAAAAGCTACGTCCTCTATATGATTCCATTTGTATGGTGTCTGGAAAGAGTACAAGAGTAAGAACAGAGGTAAACTACAAATGAGGAGAGGTAGACTACAAATGTGTCCAGAGCAATCCTAGGAATAATCCAACTGCTCTTCATTGTCATTGATGTCACAATTTTTTTTTAAAGTAGATTAATATAGGTACTTTCATTTTGTTTCAGTATAGGGACTTGAATTCAGGGTCTTGAACTCTCATTTGGCTCTGATTCAAGGCTAGCACTCTGCTACTTAAGCCACACCTACAAGGGTACGTGTGTGTGTGTGTGTGTGTGTGTGTGTGTGTGTGTGTACACACGTGTGTATACACCAGTTTTGGGCTTGAACTCAGTGCATGAGTACTATCTCTGAGTACCTTTGCTGAAGGCTAGTACTCTACCACTTGAGCCACAGCTCCACTTCTGGCTTTTTTTTTTGCCAGTCCTGGGGCTTGGACTCAGGGCCTGACCACTGTCCCTGGCTTCCTTTTGCTCAAGGCTAGCACTCTACCACTTGAGCCACAGCGCCACTTCCGGCTTTTTCCATATATGTGGTGCTGAAGAATCGAACCCAGGGCTTCATGCATGCTAGGCAAGCACTCTACCACTAGGCCATATTCCCAGCCCCACTTCTGGCTTTTTTGGGGGGCGGGGGGGTAGGATGGGTTAGTTAATTCAAGATGAGGATTTTGCTACCCAGGCTGGCTTTAAATTGTGATCCTCAGATCTCTGCCTCTTGAGTAGCTAGGATTTCAGATGTGAGCCACTGGCACTTGGCTATAAGGGTATATTTTTTAAATGGGATTTTTAGAGTGTAGGAAACTGACATTTCTTACATTGCAAATCTAAGAGAATCCTCTTGGTGTTCTTAGTAATGGTGCATTCTTACATGTTGTATTGAATCTCAACTAAGTGTAGAAACAATACATACTTTAAAGGATTGGTTTGTTGTTGAGCTTTTAATAGATTTTGGCAAATTAGAGAGTGGTAAAAATATTTGGCAGTTGTTCAGATCCTGATGATTATTTCTTTCAGTGAGCTAGAAATTGGTGGCTAATTTGTAGTTGTAATGATTTTAATGCATCTGTAGTAAATGTTTATAACATCAGCTCTGCCAGATATACTTTATGTTGTCAGTTACCTGTGATATCAATAGATTTCAATGGTCGAAGCTTTCTAAATAGAGTAAAATGATACAAGCACTGCATAATGTTTGGATCCTATCCAGACCCATGTATATGAATGTTGGACTTGTGGGGGGAAAAAGTGTTACATGTAAAGTAGCTGTACTTGATATTCATTGCTCATAAAGATGCAAAATAGCATAGCCACTACGGAAAACAGTTTAACTTGTATTTATGGTAAAGGTATTTGTATTTTATGACCAAGAAGTCATAAAAAATATTATTAAGGATAGTCCTAAGTATTGCTGGCATAAGTGTGAATAACAACACATCCTTTCACTCAGAGGCTTGTTGAAATGCTTAAGCAGCTTTATTTGTAATACCCCAGACTGGAACCACTCAAAAGCTAGTCAAGTGAATATAGTGAATATATATGTATAGTGAATATACATATATGATAGAATTCTATACACCAGTAAAAACTAGTGACCAATATGTGCAACAATATGAAAGTATCATTGTTTAATGAAAAAGATCAGTGCATAAGACTATATTCACATGATTAATCTATATAGGAAGACTCTAGAAAAGACAAATCTTCAATTAGAAGAAATGAATAGGCTGTTTCCTAGAATTAGGGTTGGAGCTTGCCTGGGAAAGGGTAAAAGAGAACCTTTGAGGATGAATGGATAAATGGGTACATTTTACTGTACTTTAAGTTAGTCCTTATTTTTTAAAGAAAAATAAAAGAGTGCTAGCCTTGAGCAACAAGAAGCCAGGGACAGTGCTCAGGCCCTGAGTTCAAGGCCCAGGACTGGCAAAAAAAACAAACACCAAAACAAAATAAAAATAGAGGAGGAGGGGGAGGGGGAGGGGACATTATAAGTTTCTGATAGTACCTAAGATATGCATTGTTTTTGGTGTACTTTTGTGTGTGTGTTTGTTTTGTATTGTATTTTTGTGTCTGTACTGGGCTTGAACTCTAGGCCTCCTGCTCTTGTTTAGCTTCTTCACATGGTTGGCTTCTTTGCTCTTTCTTGCTCACAGCTGGAGCTCTACCACTTAAGCCACACCTCCAGTTCCAGCCTTTTATTGGTTATTTGGAGATAAGAATCTGTGGATTTTTCTGCCAGGGCTGGCTTTGAACCTCAGTCCTCAGATCTTGGCTTCCTCAGTAACTAGGGTTACAGGCATGAACCACTGGCACCTAGATATAATTTTAATTTTTAAAGTCATACTAAGAAATAAATCCTTTGCAATAGCAGTAATATTTACAGTAGCCAAAAACTTTTCCAGAGAATATCACATATCAGAATGAGACAGTTTGCTTATGATTTTAATACTACCTTCAGCTTAACAGTTTTACATCTTCAAGGATACTTTATGTAAACACTTTGAAATAAGTTTGGGATTTTTTTTTTGGCCAGTCCTGGGGCTTGGACTCTGGGCCTGAGCACTGTCCCTGGCTTCTTTTTGCTCAAGGATAGCACTCTGCCACTTGAGCCACAGCGCCACTTCTGGCCATTTTCTGTATATGTGGTGCTGGGGAATCGAACCCGGGGCCTCATGTATATGAGGCAGGCACTCTTGCCACTAGGCCATATCCCCAGCCCCAAGTTTGGGATTTTTTTTATTGTCATTATGCCATTGAATACTGATATGTTGAAAATAGATTTATTTTAGCCTTTGTCATAAATAAGATCGAGTAGTATATTTTTGATTCATCAGCTGCAAGTAGCTGAAAACCAAACTAAAATTGGCTTGTTAGCTAGGCCCTGTTGCCTCATGCCTCTAATCTTAGCTATTCAGGAGACTGAGATGTGAGTATAGAGGTTCAAAGCCAGCTTCAACAGGAAATTCTGAGGCTCTTATCTCCAATTAACCGCCAGAAAACTAGAAGTGGTGCTGTGGCTCAAAGGGGTAGAGCACTAACCTTGAGCAAAAAAGCTCAAGGACAGCACCCAAGCCCTACAACTGACAAAAAAATAAATAAAAATAAACTGGTTTATTATACAGTAGGTATTGGTTGTCTCAGATGTGGGGGTTCCAGACCAAAAGTGTATTCTGGCTTTATGTAGTTCATTAAATAAGCATCCTTATTAAGGCCTCAAGTTCTTTCCATCTTCTCTTCCATACTCTGTATATTGGTGCTCCCAGTGTGCTGCTACAAGTAGTCTTCCTTGGATAGGTACTTTTAGACCCCCAGTTTATACATTGAAAGCATGGTATAACATCTGTGGAAGAAAAACTGAATATTCCTGTTTATAATAAAAGAAAAGTTGGGCTAGGAATATGGCCTAGTTGCCAGAGTGCTTGCCTTGTATACATGGAGCCCGGGGTTCAATTCCTTAGCACCATATAAATAGAAAAAGCCAGAAATGGCGCTGTGGCTCAAATGATAGCCTTGTGCAAAAAGAAGCCAGGGACAGTGCTCAGGCCCGGAGTTCAAGCCCCAGGACTGGCAAAAAAAAAAAAAGAAAAGAAAAGAAAACTTCCTGAAAGCCTGTCTTCATAGCTCACTAAGCAAACTGGCAAGAAAGCTAGCAAGATCCCCTGAGGACTTACACATGAGAGGATTGGGAACAAAATGGGGGTTCCTTTATCAAAGAAGGGGGAGAGGCTGTGAAAAACTAATTTGTTTGAATGTAAAGTCCTTATGAGTTCCTAATTTTTCAATCATCTGGCCCTTTAAAATCAACTTAAATACTGCTCTTCTCATTTCCATTTTCTTTTCTTTTTTTTTTTTTTTTTGGCCAGTCCTGGGGCTTGGACTCAGGGCCTGAGCACTGTCCCTGGCTTCTTTTTGCTCAAGGCTAGCACTCTGCCACTTGAGCCACAGCGCCACTTCTGGCCATTTTCTGTATATGTGGTGCTGGGGAATTGAACTCAGGGCCTCATGTATACGAGGCAAGCACTCTTGCCACTAGGCCATATCCCCAGCCCCCATTTTCTTATTTTATTCCTATTTCTGATTAAAAGTTCTATTTTAACTGGAGGTGGTAGAGAAGCCTGTAATCCCAGGTATTTGGATGGCGCAAAGGTAGAAGAACTTACGATCCAAAGCTAGCCTGAGCAAACCGACAAAACTATCTAAACAAACAAGAATCCTAAAAGCAAAATGACTGGGAATATGGCTCCAGTGGTAGAGCACCTGGCCTAGCCATCAAGGAGCCTTGAGTTTAAGCCCCAGTGCCACAAAATTTATAAAGTACTCCAAAGTGTGTGTGTGTGTGTGTTTGTGTGTGTGTGTGTGTGTGTGTGTGTGTATGTATGTTTTTGGGTTTTTTTTGCCAGTCCTGGGGCTTGAACTCGGGGCCTGGGCACTGTCCCTGAGCTTCTTTTGCTCAAGGCTAGCATCCTACCACTTGAGCAACAGTGCTACTTCTGGATCTTTCTGTTTATGTGATACTAAGGAATTGAACCCAAGGCTTCATGCATGCTAGGCAAGCACTCTACCACTAATCATATTCCCAACCCTACAGTATATTTTTATATTTATGGATATCTAATTGCTTCTTCCTAATTTCTCCCCGTCAATCCCTATATGTAATTGTCTTCCAACATTGTATTAATTCTTCACTTCCTCTGTGTCTGTACTTTGGATGAGTTTTTAACACTAAAAGAGTTAAGCTGAAAATATTTGGTTCAGTATTTTCCTTGTTCCCATTCTTTTCTGAGGTTTAAACTTTTTATCAGTCCTTCACTAGAGTTTACAACAAGATGCCCCATAGGCACCTAAAATGAATATCTGGAACTAAATTCATTGTACAAAAACTTATTTCTTCCACTCTACCTCATTATGGTATTTCTTTCCACTTGGTTGAAGCAGCAGACTTCAGAGCCATCTAAACTTTTGAGTTACATATTACTATATTAATATATAATAATTAATTTGAAAGCACTCAGTAAATACTTTAGGATGAATACATGCCTTTTTCTTCATGCCTCTTCCCATGTCCATCTGATCACCCGAGCTTGACTATTCGACTTAACAAATACCTCTTATTTTTCCCCTCGCCATTAGTTCGATGTTCCTACTTTTCTTTTTTCCATCATAAGTTACTGCAATTGTTTTACAGCTTATCTATTATTATTTCTTCATCCTTTTAATCAGTTATTCTAAAGCATTTTCTCCTACTATTTATCATTTTAGAAATTGTTGTAGAACTTCTTTTTGCTTAAATGTTAAAGTTGCTTTATTGATTTATGAATTCCCTTTTACCCAGCTGCCTGTCTTATGCTTACAAATCCCTTGTTGCCAGGGGCTAGTGGCTCATGCCTATAACCCTAGCTATTCAGAAGGCTGATATCTAAGGATCTTGGTTCAAAGCCAGCATGGGCATGAAAGGCCAGGAGACTCATCTCCAATTAACCACCACTGGAAGTAGAGCTATGGCTCAGAATGGTAGAGTGCTAGCTAGTCTTGAACAAAAAAGCCCAGGCCCTGAGTTCTAGCCCCTTGACTGACAATAATAACAACACAATAATAAACCCTTGTGCTGGAAATGTGGCTTAGTGGTAGAGTGCTTGCCTATCATGGATGGAAGCCTGGGTTCAATTCCTCAGCACCACATAAACAGAAAAAGCCAGAAGTGGCACTGTGGCTCAAGAGGTAGAGTGCTAGCCTTGAGCAAAAAGAAACCAGGCCCTGAGTCCCAAGCCCCAGGACTGGCAATAATAATTAAAACAACAACAATAAAAACCCTTCCATGTACTGCTGCTGACATTTAAAATTTTTTATTTATTTTTGTGCAGGTTCTGGTGCTTGAACTCAGTGCCTAGGCATTCTCCCTGAGCTTATTCTGCTCAAGGCTGGTGCTCTACCATTTGAGCCATACCTCTACCTCAGGGTTTTTTGATGGTTAATTGGAGATAAGAATCTCACAGAGGTTCCTGCCAGGGCTAAGGTTCCAACAGTGATCCTCAGATCTTAGCTTCCTGAGTAACTAGAATACAAAAGTGAGCCACTAGTGACTAGCTTGAAAAAAAATGTTCTATTGAAGTGCCAGGCTTTGAAGTCAGGCCCCACTTAACCACGCGAACCCCACTTTACCACGTGAACCTGAAAATAAGCAGGCCCTGTGAGCAAACCCAGGACAAGCTTTTTAGGGCCCAGCCAGTCGAGAATTCTAACGACTGGGAATGCTTAACTCTAACTGCCCCTAGATAGAATACCTCAAGCCCTGAGCCAATCAGATTTGTACCCGTAATCTTGCTTGCTTGAACACCTGATTGTTGTAACTTTGTTTTTTGCCTTTATAAGCCCTGTGTAATCATAGCTCAAGGCTTCCTCCTAGCCTCCGCTGTGTCGGTGGGTAGGACGAGGCCCGAGTTGCAGCTCGCTTAAATAAAGCCTTGCCTTGCTTTTGCATTTCGGAATGTCTGAGTCTCGGTGGTCTTCTTGGTGGTGGTTTCGCGACTTGGCACAAAACTATTTCCAGAATTCAGGGCTAGTGCTCTACCACTTTGAGCCACAAAGCACCACTTCTGGTTTTCTGGTGGTTAGAGATGAGTCTTGGACTTTCCTGCTGGACTGGCTTTGAACCAGGCTCATCAGATCTCAGCCTCCTGAGTGGCTAGGGATATAGGCCGTGAGCCATGAAGTCCCAGCTAAGTTTGCAAATTCCTTATATTGATAGTCTCATCATTTGGTATTGTGACATTTGTGGACTTACACTGTTTGCTAGATAAAAGTTGCCTTTCAGTTTTTAGCATTGAGTCGTAATTTGCCAGTCTGGTAATCAGAAAAGTAAATTATTTTACTCTGCACTTACAGGAAAGATTGTGGGTTTTTTTTGTTTGTTTGTTTTGTTTTTGTTCTTTGGTTAGTGATGGGGTTTGAACTCAGGGCTTGGGTGCTGTTCCTGAGCAATTTTGCTCAGGGCTAGAGCTCTTTGAGCCACAGTACCACTTCCGGTTTTTGAGTGGTTATTTGGAGATAAGAGTCTCATGGAGACTTTTCTGCCCAAGCTAGCTTTGAACTTTGATCCTCAAATCTCAGCCTCCTGAGTAGTAGGATTACAGGTGTGAGCCACTAATGCCTGGCTTGTATTTATTTTCATATATTAATTATCCTTTTTATTTCTTTGTGAATTTCATCTTGATAGGTTTTTTTTTTCTGATGAGTTCTTTTCTTTCATGCCTAACAGTATTCAAGTATTAAAAGTTGTTGACCAACTTTTACATATGTATGTTGATGTTTATCTTGAGAGAACAAGAAAACGAGCCAGATAAAGTTTTTATTTCTCCTATCTTTAGCTTCACTTAACAGTTTTTGTCTTCTTCCACATGAAAGTGCCATAATTATATCTCTTAGCCTTTTCCTGTAGTGTTTCTCTTTTTACATTGCACTTTAAAAGATGTTCTCAGTTCTAGTTTATGAAACAACTTAACCTTTTGTTTGTTCCTAATGATTTTAGCAGTATTTCCCTGTTTATATATTTCATTTATAATTCTCTTCTAGTATTTTTCAGACTCTGTATTTTGGTGCTCATTCTCAATTGTCACATCTTCAGAATATACCCATTTAAAACAGTCTGCGATTCTGAGATTGCTTCTGTTTTAGTGTTTATGACTTCATTTTATTTTTTTTAATTTTTTTTTATTAATTGGACATAAATTTTTTTACAAGGTGTTGTGCAAAGAGGGTGCAGTTACATAGTAGGGCAGTGTGTACATTTCTTATGATATCTTACAACCTGTTTTTCTATCCCTTGTCTAGGTCAGGTTGACATATATGCAATATACAATGTATCAAGAACATATACAGTATTCCCAGACTTGGTCTCTACTGTCTCTCCGTCTCCCTTTGTTAACAGTCATATATCAGGGAGATCATGCCCCTTTGTTTTCTGTGTTCTAGGCTTGTCTCACTCAACATTATTTGTTCGAGTTCCGACCATTTCCCTGCAAATAACAATATTTCACCATTCCTAATCGCTATGTAGTATTCCATTGTGTATAAGTACCATATTTTTTGGATCCATTCGTCTGTGGAGGGGCATCTGGGTTGTTTCCATATTTTAGCTATTGTGAATTGTGCCGCGATAAACATGGTAGTACAAATGCCTTTTTGATATCTTGGATTTTGCTGTTTAGGATAGATGCCTAGGAGTGGTATGGCTGGGTCATAGGGTAGGTCTATATTGAGCTTTTTGAGAAACCTCCATACTGTTCTCCAAAGTGGTTGTACTAATTTGCACTCCCACCAACAATGGAGAAGGGTTCCTCTTTCCCCACAGCCCCTCCAGCATTTGTTGTTTCCTGTTTATGACTTCATTTTAATATCTTCAAGTTAATATCTTGCAATCTTGAAGAACATATGAGGCAGTCATCACTCACATGCTTCCACTCACATGCTTCCTCTGAATGTCATATGAAGGGAAACCTAATTTAAAAGTAGCATAATTAAGCCAGGCACTAGGGCCTCATACCTCTCAGCTACTTGGGAGGCTGAGAATATAAGGATCATGGTTTGAGGCCAGCTTGGGCAGGAAAGTTTGTAAAACTACTCTCTCAATCTGTAACTAGTTGTAGTGTACACCTGTTATACAAAGCTATGTGGGAGGCTGAGACTAGGAGAATCATACATAGTCTGTGAGAAGACAATTCCACAAGACTCCATCTCTGTGGAGACATGGGATATGGTAATGTGCACCTGTCATCCTAGCATAACATAGAAAGCCTAGTATAGGATAATAACCATCAAGGCAGATAGTTGGGCAGGGAAATAACATAATATCTCAAAACTAATTATTGCACCTGGGTACCATGGCGAGCCTGTAATCCTATCTACTCAGAAGACTGAGAATTGAGGATTGTGGTTCACAGCCAGCCTGCCTGGTCAGGAAAGTCTGTGAAATTGCAGTTAACCACCAACAAGCTGGATGTGGAGCTGTGCTGCAAGTGGTGGAGCATTAGCCTTGAACAAAAAAAGTTCAAGGACAGTGCCAAGGCCCTGAGTTCAAGCCCCAGGACCAGCACAAAATAAGTCAATAAATACTACAAAATGAAGTTGGAGACACAGGTCTGTGGTAACTTGTCTGCCTTGCAAGTGCAAGGCCCTGAATTAAAACATTACCCTCAAAAAGAGAGTAAATAAGTTAATGAAATTAACATTAGTACTTCTTAAGTAAACAGAAGACACATTGAGTAAAATAGGAGTTAAACAGCTCATTTTTGTGTGTTCTGGTACCATGGCTTGAACTCAGGGCCTGACACTCTTGCCTACTCAGTCTTGATGCTCTACCACTTGAGCCAAACCTCCAGCTTTGCTTTTTGCTGGTTAGTTGGAGATGGAGTCTAATGAGCTTTTCTGCCTAGGCTGCCTTGGAACTTTAGTCCTCTGGGTTTAGCCTAGGATTACTAGCTAGGGTTACTGGTGAGAACCACTGGCTCCCAGCCCAACTCTTTTTAAGAATATATTGCTAAATTATAAACATATATGGAATCATAAAAAAGGCCATATGCACTTGAGTGTGTGTGTCTCACACTCACAAATTTGTTACAGTATAGTATACTCGAGAGGATTCTGATGGTGTAACTCCTGAATAAGTACAGTAGAGTTTAACAAAATGAATACTGCAATTCTGTTTTCTTTTGTCTTTTGCCAGTCCTGGGGCTTGAACTCAGGGCCTGAGCCACTGCACTGTCCCTGGCTTCTTTTTGCTCAAGGTTCACACTCTACCTCTAGCTCCATTTCTGGCTTTTTCTATATATGTGGTGCTGAGGAATCGAACCCAGGGCTTCATGTATATGAGGCGAGCACTTTACCACTAGGCCATATTCCCAGCTGAATATTGCAATTCTGAATTGTGTTTTTTCAGGAGTGTTAAAGATAGGGGAGCAGACGGATGGAGAAAGGACGGGTAGGCCAATACATATGCAAAGTGGAACCGGGTGACTTGAGGGTATGGATAGGATTTTGAGAATGAGAGGTGTGACATTGATCAATGTCCATTGTAGTCATAAACTGATAAGTGAGTGAGACCTCTTTATACAAACTACTTAAAGATAATTGTAAAAAAAAAAGTGAAAAGAATATGTTGCTACTAATTTGAAGCTAGTTTGGGAATTTTAGGCCAATAAGCCACAAATTAAGAAAAAAAATTAAAAAGCTTATAAAATGGAACAAAGTGAGAGTTCCATACTCAAAAAAAAAAAAAATCTTCCCAGAAGAACATGGGTAGCTTTAAGGGAAACAGTTACTGTCAGGGAGAGCCTGAATCAGTAAAGTAACATTTGTCATGACCATCTTATGTAATCTGTATGTAATTAAGATTTTAGCAGGTCAAGATGTGGGGGAGAATCTTTTGGATATAGACAATTTGAGGAAGCAAAGTCTTCTCACACACACACACACACACACACACCAAAAAAAAATGAAACACAAGCAATTAGGGAGTAAAATTTAGTAAGCATTAATGGCATGTCTGCTGATTGGAAAGGGGGAAGGAAAAGAGGAGATTTGTCGTGCTAGCCACATGCAGTTATTGAGCTCTTGAAATGTGACCAGTACACATTAAGGTGTCTGTAAGTAAAAGTATATGCTGTGATTTACTTTAATTTCATTGAAAAAGCTTGTATTTTAAAGGATTTTTGTACATTTTTAATCTGATTCCAAGAAAGGTTGTTGTTGCTGTTGCTTATTTGGTTTGGTTTGGTTTTGGCAGTAATAGGGTTTGAACTCAGGTCCTCATACTTGCTAGGCAAGGGCTCTATTATCATACATCTCTCCCAGACCTTTTTACTTTTGTTTTTCAGATAGAGTCTCTTATATTTACTAGAGGCTAGGACCATGATTCTCATACTTAGACCTCATACAACTGTGGTTGCAGTGTGTATGCTACACTACCATGCTTGGCTTGTTTTTTGTTTGTTTGTTTTTTGAGACTCAGGGTCTGAGCAATGTTCCTGGCTTCTTTTTGCTCAAGGCTAGCACTTGACCTCTTGAGCCACAATGCTACTTCTGGCTTTTTTTGTTTGTTTATGTGGTGTTGAGGAATCGAACCCAGGGCTTCATGCATGCTAGGCAAGCACTCTACCACTAAGCCACATTCCCAGCCCACTTGGCTTGCTTTTTGAGATTAGGTCTCAGTAGCTTTTTTGACTTGAACCATGATTTTAGCATCTCCGCCAATCATTTAGATGGGGTTACATGTATACATCACAATTGAAATTTTAAAATTAAATATGTGATTTACATTTGTGATGTAGGTTATTAAATTGATGCTGTTATAAGTAGCATATAACAATATTTGCTAATACGATGTTAGATTGTCTAGAACTTTGTAATAAAGTTAATCCTCAGAATAAACCATATGAGACAAGTGATACTTTTTAAAAAATAAGGTGCTGAGGGATTATGCATCATTTCTGAAATCACTGTGCTGCTAAATAGGAAACCAAGATTCAAGTTTGCACTTTTGGTTTCAGTATGATTTTCCCAACTACTATGGCATATTATTTTGTGGCTATTAGAAATGCTCTAGTTTGAATGATATGATTGGAACAGAGCTTTGGCAGAATTGTAATAAAGATAAATGTGGGAAAGAGATTGCATTTTCAGCCTTTTTGTTACTTAATGTTATTTTTTACTAATATTATGTCTTACAAGTAATCGTTTCAGCTGTATCTTTTAAAGTATCCTCTATGTTAACTCCTCAGATGTTTTTTCTTTCTTACCTCTGTAGATTTGATAATGGGCTGCATTAAAAGTAAAGAAAACAAAACTCCGGCCATTAAATATACAGTCGAAAACCCTCCAGAGCCTGTCAGTACAAGTGTCAGCCATTATGTAGCAGACCACACTACTGTGACACCATCAGCAGCAAAGGGAGCTTCAGTTAATTTTAGTAATCTTTCCATTACACCATTTGGAGGATCCTCAGCAGTAACTCCTTTTGGGGGAGCATCTTCTTCATTCTCTGTGGTGCCAAGTTCATATCCAACTGGTTTAACAGGTGAGGTTTAAACAGACAGTATGCTGAGAAAATAACTTGTGCAATACATACTTAAAGTCTGTCTGCCATTAAGAAAAATTTTCAAAAACTTATATGTGCAAATTAAAATCTAACAAAAGTTAAAGTCAGTGTATACATGGGTACGGTTATGGGAAACTTGATGATGATCTAAATGTTATTATGTACTGGTTTATACCACTAATTATTAACTCATTGTGTAAGTAATTATTGAGTATTTATGTGACAGGCACTGGATTTAAACATCCATCCCTCCCTCAGGAAGTTTTTAACTTCTCAGGACTATAAAGTGCCTCCTATGATAGTAACATTATAATGATATATATATAACATATAATATAATATTAAAATATTATAGCAGTTAGTAAATGTTATGGCAATGTAGTAATAACAGAATGTTTGTCCCTGTTAGATACTACTGAACTTAGATACTAAAATTCCAAGTCTCAGAGTTTAAATGATTTTTTTACCCCCTCAAATTTACTTCATTTTTACATCCATGGGTAGATAGATATAAACTAATGTTTCTGGCAAGTCAGTGGATTGTACATATATTGTACATATAGGACATACATATTCAGATTAAGCATGTGGTGGTCAGGCTTGCTCAGTAGTAGACGACTTGCTTTGCAGACCTGAAGTTTTGGGTTTGGTCTCCCATACCACAAATCTTAAAATGTTCAAAAAGATACAAAACTTCAGTCAGATAGGAGAAATATGTTAGATAATAGCAATAATATTAGTCATCAACAACAAAATATGTAGATAACTATTATATTCTTGGAAATTGTTTTCTTAACACAAAAAATGATATGCATAGGCCAGTTAGCTTAAATTAGATGTGCCATAATTTACACAATTCAAAATTGTGTTATACATAATAAATGTATACAAATTTTAAAAAACAGAATCATGAGAATACCAGAATACCTGCCTTGAGTAACTGTAGACACTGAAATGTTGAACATGTTGCATACATCTGTTCTGTTGTAATTTATTTTGATTGCACACAAAGTTTGGCTGTATGGTGTACTCATCTCCTTGTGCACATGTTGCTAAATGTGACAGGGTTTTTTGGAATGTGTACTTTAACTCCTGTCATTATAACTTAATTTCTAATACATTTTTAAATTTTATTGCAAAGGTGATGTACAGAGGGGTTACAGTTACATAAGTCAGGTAATGAGTACATTTCTTTATGAACAATGTCACCTCTTCCCTCATTCTCTCCCAGTTTTTCCCCTCCAGACCCACCTCCCCCCTCCCAGGGTTGTATAGTTCATTTCCAACATAGTGTCTAGTGAATATCACTGCTGAATTGGTTCACCCTTTGTCCCTGTTTCTGTGCTTTCCCTTCCCCTCCCCAAATCAGATAAACTTACATACAAGACAAAGGCTACAGAAATTTTTTTAAACCTATTAATTCTTAATAATTCCTGTTAATGGTTATGGGGGGAAATGTACATCCATTGCTTCTAAGAAATTGAGAAAATCAGTGTCTGTCATCCATCCAAAAGACTGACTTGAAATTTGATTGTCTTTTCAAACCAGAAATACTGTTTCAAAAACTGAGATTTAACTTGTTTCACTTCATCTATAAAATTTTATAATTTAGAGAGTAATTTCATAGAAGATCTTAAAGAACATTCTATGAACTTAAACTGCAGCTGTCCAAAGCCTAATTTATTTTAACAATGAATTCTAGAGGCTAAGGAGAACACTGACCCTAAGAACTATCCTTCTTTCCTTCCTTTCATCCTTCCTTCTTTTCTTTCTCTCTTCCTTCCTTCCTTCCTTTCTGCAAGCAGTAGTTCTTTATTTCTCTTTTATTGATTTATCTATATCATTTACCTTGATACTTTTTTCCTCTGCCAGGTGGTGTTACTATATTTGTGGCCTTATATGATTATGAAGCTAGAACTACAGAAGACCTTTCATTTAAGAAGGGTGAAAGATTTCAAATAATTAACAATACGTAAGTACTGTGAATATTTTGTGAGAGAGAAACAACAGAAACCTGTTCTTTACATTGATAATGGATAATACATTTGGCTTCTTGAGATACATAGCATAATACTACTGCAGTAGAAGTTACACTTACACAGATTGTGCCACTGGGTTTCATCCCTAAACAGTAGATTTAATAATGAAAACTTCTGGGTGTGGTAATGCACTTTTATAATGCTAACAGCCAGGAGGCTAAGGCAGGAAGATCCACAAGTTTTGAGGCTAGCCTATGCTTACATAGTTCCCGTCTGTCCTGGATTACATATCAAAATTATGCCCCATAAACAAAAGAAAAAAAGGCATACCAAGAGAATTCAGTGTAAATACCAGATGATATAAAGATGCTATTTCTTTATTAGAATGCAAAGGGGTTTCTTTGTGACACTTTCATAGAAACACTTGTGTACTTTGGTTAGATTGGCCCCTAGTGTGACTTCTTTCATTTTGTTTATACTCAGCTGGCACTCTGCCACTTAAGCCACATCCCGAGCCCAGTTTTTGACTGCTTATTTGTTGCTTTCTTTTTGGCCAGTCCTGGGCCTTGGACTCAGGGCCTGAGCACTATCCCTGGCTTCTTTTTGCTCAAGGCTAGCACTCTGCCACTTGAGCCACAGCACCACTTCTGGCTGTTTTCTATATATGTGGTGCTGAGGAATCAAACCCAGGGCTTCATGTATACGAGGCAAGCACTCTTGCCACTAGGCCATATTCCCAGCTCCTTTTGACTGCTTATTTTGGAGATACAGAGTCTCACAGACCTTATTGCCTGGGCTTCAAACCACTATCCTCTGCGTAAATGATCTGTGGCTGATATCATTCTGTTCTTTGCATATACATGAGGTACTTTGATCTGTTCAACCACCTTAACCCCAAAGGGTTAAATAAAGGGGAAAGATATAGGGAAAAAAATTGAATAAGGAACCCTTATTTCCCCCAAACTTACCAAATTAAGTTGCTTTCTCTTTATGTTACTCCTAGAAATGTGTCATTTAGTGATCCACCAAAGAAAACTTGGTTCTTGTTATGAAAAAATGATACTTTTATTAGCTATTCTAGCAACCACTTTGTAATATCTCAGATCACATACTATGGGGCTCCTTGCTTCTAGTCTTGGTTTTCCCCATCTTTGTTCCCACCCATTACCAATCATCGTTCTGGAAAATAAAGTATGATTTTTGTCTCTCTGCTTTAAAATCCTTCCATAACCAGTAATTAACTATCAAGATAAGAGGAAAACAGCAACAATTATCCACTGAGAATTTGCTGTGTCTGTTTCTCTTTTCTCTATCACACACCCATGTTGGAGTAATTGGAATTTTCTGAAAGTCCTGGAGTTTCTCACTCTCTCCATATCCATGGGTGACTTCCTTTTTTTGTGTGCTGGACAAGTGTTCTGTCACTGAAGCCACACTGCCAATCTTCATTTCTTTTGTCTTACCAACCATACTCATTCATTAAAATACAGTTCATAGGTCCTTCTAAGTGATGCCCCTCCTACCTAACTTGGTCCCCACACCCAGTTTTATTGTTTCTCTTGGATGTTTATTTTAGCACCCTGTACAAACCTCAGTCATATTCTCATCAAATTTTAAATTATACTTTGTCACTTGACCTGTCATTCAGAGTGACTCAGGAGGTACTTGACAATGTCTGGACACATATTGGCTTGTCACAATCAGAATGCTTCTTCTGTTTATCTAGTAGGTAGAGGTCACAAGTCAAGTATTAGTAAACATGACAGATTTAGCAACTCAAAACGTGTCAGTATCACTGAGAGATGGTTGTTTCTGTGAGGTTAAGGAATATCTCTGTTTTCCACACATCCTGTTAAGTTGCACTTAATAGGTATTCATTTTCTTTTCTTTTTTTTTTTTTTGGCCAGTCCTGGGCCTTGGACTCAGGGCCTGAGCACTGTCCCTGGCTTCTTCCCGCTCAAGGCTAGCACTCCGCCACTTGAGCCACAGTGCCGCTTCTGGCCGTTTTTCTGTATATGTGGTGCTGGGGAATCGAACCTAGGGCTTCGTGTATCCAAGGCAGGCACTCTTGCCACTAGGCTATCTCCCCAGCCCCTAGGTATTCATTTTCGATGATTCAAAAAAAATACTTCATCAAATCAAATACAAAGTTTTCTGTTTAAAAAAAAGTTTTCTGTTTGTATGTTGTGTATTGTACTTTTTTGGTAAGGGGGAGTAGGGGAATGGTTTTGTGGTCTTTTTTCCTTTGTTAGTCCTGGAGGTTGAACTCTGGTCCTGGACATTATCCCTAAACTTTTTTGTTGAAGGCTAGCACTCTACCACTTGAGCCTCATCTCTACTTCTGGCTTTTTTTGGTGGCTAATTAGAGATAAATGTGTTAAGACTTTCCTGCCCAGACGGGCTTTGAATCAGGTGCCTTGCTTGGAATTACATTTTTATAAATATACATTATTCTAGAAATTCAGCTTTTAATTACTATTACTCATTGTTAATTCTTTTGGCCATAGGAGTGCTAGTCTGTGTCTCTCCCCCCCTCCCCCTCTCTCCCCCCTAAAGGGACTTTTAAAAGAACATTGCACATTACAGGTAGCTCATGCCTATCATCCTAGCTACTCAGGAGGCTGAGTTCTGAGAATTGGGATTCAGAACCAATCTGGACAAGAAAGTTTGTGAGACTCATCTTCAATTAACCACCAGAAAATCAGAAGTGGCCTTGTGGCTTAAAGTAGTAGAGTGCTAGACTTGAACAAAAGAGGTCAGGGATAGCATCCAGGCCCTGAGTTCAAGCCCCATGACTGACTTAAAAAAATTACAATTTTGTATACTATTTAAAAGAAAAACATTTCATAACAACAAAAAATATGAACTTCTGATATATGCCATAACATAGATGAACTTTAAAAATTATGCTGAGTGAAAGAAGCCAGTCACAAAGGACTGCATAAATGGATGCTTGTGGGAAAAGCCCACATATACATACCCATAGTGACTGGCAGCAGATTAATGGTTGCCAGTGTCGGGAGTGGAAGGGAGCTGGCTGGATATACCTGCTAATAGGTATGGACTGAAGAAATGTCCTAAAATTCATTATTTTGATGTCTCTACAACTCTATGACTATATTAAAAACAGCCAAGTTCTACATCATAAATATATGGGGGTTTATAATATCCAAATGCTCTCAAATCTTTAAAAAAGAAAAAGCAGCTCAGAGAGACAAATAATCTATGGAAGTTTAGACATAAAATATGAACATATATGAAACCATAGAGCCATATTCATATACACACATAGATACATACAAGATCAAATAGACAAATTATGTAGGGTTGGGTTTCCATGGTATAACCTCTTTAAGCAATTAATTGATGACTCGAGAATGAATGTTAGGAAGCTGGAACACGTCTGAGGGACATGCAAGCTAAGAAGGAGTAGACAGCTGGAGAGAGGAATGGTGGACAAATACAGTCACAAAACTCAATATTTAAATGAAATAGAAAATGAAACAAGTGGAGATGGGATAGATAGATGAAAGGGAGAGGGAGAATGATAGGGTAACACTGATGAAAATGCATTGTACTCAGGTGTCAGTGGCTCACGCCTGTAATCCAGTTCAGAGCCAACCCAGACTCTTTATCTCCAATAAACTACTCAGAAAAAGCCAGACGTGGCACCGTGGTTCAAGTGGTAGAGTTGGTTCAAGTGGTAGATTGCTGGCCTTGGGTACAAAGAAGCTAAGGGACAGCACCCAAACCCTGAGTTCAAACCTCAGGACAGAAGAAAACAAACAAAAAAAACCCTCCAGCATTATTGTATACATAAATGAACCTGTTAAATTGAGACCTCTTAGTACAACTGTTTGAAGATTTATCTTCATTAATTTATTTATTTTTGCCAGTCCTGGGACTTGAACTCAGGGCCTAGGCACTGTCTTTGAGCTTCTTTTGTTCAAGGCTAGCACTCTACCACTTGAGCCACAGCACCACTTCCTGCTTTTCTGTGTATGTGGTACTAAAGAATTGAACCCCAGGCTTCATGCATGCTAGGCAAGCACTCTACCACTAAGCCACATTTCCAGGCCAAGTTATTTTTTTTTTAAGCAGTCCAAAGGGAGTAATTTGAAAGATTTATCTCCCCAACTCAAGTCAGCATTTTATCATCTTAGGTTGAAAGGATAATGTAGAAATTCATAACTAAAATTTAAGTGTGCAACTAGATGCCAGTGGGTCATGCATATACTCCTAGCTACTTGAGAGGTTGAGAATGGAAGGATCTTGGTCCAAGGCTAGCTTCAAGACCTTAGTCCCGCCCACATCCAAGTTCAGTGATGTATACCTGTGATCCCCACAACCATGGGATGTCTAAAGTTAGGCAGATCACAGTTCCGGTGCCCACTCAGCCTGAAATGAGACCCAATCTCAATCATTGAAAAGCAACATTGGAGATGTGCTTAAGTGGTAGAAGTATGTGATGTTTTGAGGGGTTTTCTTGTTGGTTTGGAGCAGAAGTATGTAACTTTACTTTTGTTTAGTCTTAACTCACATGACCTATCTTTTAAATGCCATTCCTTTGAAGTTATTCTTCAACAAATGAATACATAAATGAAAAAAAATAGAAATAACAGTTTACTTGCTTCAAACAAGAGCTTTGGTTGAGTAGTCTAATTGTGGTAACTTTTGTTTTATGTGTTACAGGGAAGGAGACTGGTGGGAAGCAAGATCAATTGCTACAGGAAAGAATGGTTATATTCCTAGCAATTATGTAGCGCCTGCCGATTCCATTCAGGCAGAAGAGTATGGCAATACTTCATATTTTATTTATTATTTTGACTTTAAAAATGTTTTAATGCACATTTCTGCTTAACCACAACTTTACACACACACAATCACATACTAGTTTTAATACAGCTAATGTATCATATTAATAGATACAAGTTAGCAATTAATAATTAATATCATAATGTCTGCTCATAGTATCATAAATGAATCTGCATTAATCATACTGCATTATGCCTGGTCTCTTTGCTTTATTTTTTACTTGTTTCTTTTTATTTATGTTAATTCTTTACATACGCTACAGACTCACTTCAGTTATATACTTCAGTTACTATTACATCGTGTAAATTTCTTGACTGGGGTACTTGCATTGTGGTTATGTAGGAGAGCATGTTTTTTAGGAAACTCACACTAAAGTATTAGTGATTGCAGCATGTTTGTAGCTTTGAATAGTGAAAGAAAGTACATATACACATAAAGACACACACACGAGTGAGTGCAACAGAGCAACATGTGAACCACTGGGAAACCTGGTTGTAGAGCCTACAGTTGGTCTGTGGTAAATATTCTTAGAACTTGTAAAAACTAATAGGTGACTTTTTGTTACTACTTTTAGGTTAAAGCAGTTTACCTGGGATCCATAAGTGCTACTTCATTTTCATATTAGAGCACTTAGCACAGTTCCATGCATATATAGTAGATACTGTTTGCTCGCTTTTACTAGTGATACATCCTTTATCTCCATTACTCTTTTCTACTGTATTTGTTACTTTTTATTTCCTTCTTTTGTCTTCTCCAGTATTCAGTAAGCTTTTCCATAGTGGAGTCACTAACTTCTGTTAAATCAAACTCATGAAAATTTCGAATTTGTATACTTTGAATTATGATACACTTGCACCTACTGAATACCAGTTTTCACAGTTAGCAGAGAATCACTTCTGTTCTTTTCACTGTTCTCTTAGGTATTTCCCTCTGTCACTGACAGAAAGGGTCTGTATTTACTCTCTTTCCTTCTTTTACTATTTCTAGGAATTTCAAGTAAAGTTCAAGAGAGATTTTGAGTAGTCTATATATGAAAGTACTATAAATATGATTATTAGCATAGTCATATTTCTGATTAATAAAAACTTGGATTTTATGCCATGCTATGTCATCCTCCCTGTCACATTCTCTTCTTACTGATACTTAAGTATGGTTTTTTGACTTTCATATTTTTTCCAACTCGCAATACCACTCATGTTTTTTCCAGATGGTATTTTGGCAAAATGGGAAGAAAAGATGCTGAAAGATTACTGCTGAATCCTGGCAATCAGCGAGGTATATTCTTAGTAAGAGAAAGTGAAACTACTAAAGGTATGAACTACTATTACACTAATGAAACTAGAAAATTGCCGTGAGCAATTATGTTGAGGAAAGTATAAAAAAGGAGTTTATTTTTACTCCTAGGTGCTTATTCCCTCTCTATTCGTGATTGGGATGAAGTAAGGGGTGACAATGTGAAACACTACAAAATTAGAAAACTTGACAATGGTGGATACTATATTACAACCAGAGCACAATTTGATACTCTACAGAAATTGGTGAAACACTACACAGGTAGGTGAATTATTTCAGAGGTGAAAATTATTTCTTTATGCTCTATTATATGAAGACAAAGCCAAGTTTAAAAAAAATTTTTTTGGCCAGTCCTGGGCCTTGGACTCAGGACCTGAGCACCTTCCCTGGCTTCTTCCCGCTCAAGGCTAGCACTCTGCCACCTGAGCCACAGCCCCCCTTCTGGCCGTTTTCCATATATGTGGTGCTGGGGAATCGAACTGAGAGCTTCATGTGTAGGAGGCAAGCACTCTTGCCACTAGGCCATATTCCTAGCCCGAGTATTGCGTCTTTAAACTTTTCATTGCCTATTTGATACATAGATGTAGCTGCTGGAATTCTTCAGATGATAAATAGCACTACAAGAGAGGAACTTTCCATATTAATCTCTTCTTCAATGACAGCTTGTTGAAAATTGAGTCTTACCAGGTCAATCAGCAATTTTTTTTTTTTTTTTTGCTAGTCCTGGAGCTTGAACTCAGGGCCTGAGCACTGTCCCTGTTTTTTTCTATATATGTGGTACTGAGGAATCAAACTCAGGGCTTCATGTATATGAGGCGAGCACTTTACCACTAGACCATATTCCCAGCCCTCAATCAGCAATCTTGACATTGATCAAACATGTCTCCAACCAGTGTTATCACTTATAATTGCCCTTGTAAGAATGTGAATTTGTGTGATGTTCTTCATGAGAACGGGAGGAAGTATTTCATACAATTGTATAATCAAGGTATACAAGTGAAGCCCTCACAGATCTGTGTTCCCTGGGTTTGTGTTTCCTCTATTTGCAATTCAATCTCTAAAGGAACTTCTTCCTTGGTTTTTAGTGTTACAAATTAGTGGTAATTTTATGTAACTAATAATAGTTGGGGGGCTGGGGATATGGCCTAGTGGCAAGAGTGCCTGCCTCGGATACACGAGGCCCTAGGTTCGATTCCCCAGCACCACATATACAGAAAACGGCCAGAAGCGGCGCTGTGGCTCAAGTGGCAGAGTGCTAGCCTTGAGTGGGAAGAAGCCAGGGACCTGAGTCCAAGGCCCAGGACTGGCAAAAAAAAAAAAAAAAAATAATAAATAATAATAGTTGGGGAATAAATAAATAAATCCTAGTGGTCAAAAGCAAACCTTTGGAAGTAGACAGACCTGGATTTAAATTTCATGGCTTTACTAATTGTGGAATTTTGAAAGAATTTCATAACTTTACAAGCCTCACGTAACATATATATATGTATATATATAGTGAACTGATACAATAGTAGAACATAGTATCTAGTAGATAATAATGTAAAAATATATTTATAACATTTCACTTCTGTATTTGTTTTGTTTCTTAAGGACAACTCCCTTGTGTGTTTATGTTTTTAGAATAAAAATGGTGAAACATTGCATTGTTTTTCTACATTCAAGATTTTAAAACAGTGATACAACATGTTTATGTAGCTTCATTTCGTAATGCATTTTACAGTGTAGTTTATTCATTTATCTAGAGCATGCTGATGGTTTATGCCACAAGTTAACAACTGTCTGTCCAACTGTGAAACCCCAGACTCAAGGTCTAGCAAGAGATGCTTGGGAAATTCCTCGAGAATCTCTGAGACTAGAGGTTAAACTAGGACAAGGGTGCTTCGGTGAAGTATGGATGGGTAAGAAGCCTGAAATTCTAATTTATATGTTTAAGTAGTTAACTGTTATTCACTTAAGTTTGCTCAGAAATCCTTAAAACATATGTTGAAGTAGTAAAAGGCTTTATTCCTCTAGGAACATGGAATGGAACCACAAAAGTAGCAATTAAAACACTAAAACCTGGTACAATGATGCCAGAAGCTTTTCTTCAAGAAGCTCAGATAATGAAAAAATTACGACATGACAAACTTGTTCCACTGTATGCTGTGGTTTCTGAAGAGCCAATTTACATTGTCACTGAATTTATGTCAAAAGGTATGTATATTCTGGTGGGTTGGGTGTTTTGTTTTTGTTTTTTTTTTAAGACTAGTTATGTTGGAAAACTTTTTTTTTTACAAGTGCTTCTATGGCCAGATGCCAGTGGCTCACACCTGTAATCTTAGCTAATCAGGAAGTTGAGATCTGAGGATTTCATGATTCAAAGCCAGCTAGGCAGTGTGTGTGTGTGTGTGTGTGTGTGTGTGTGTGTGTGTCTCTTTTATCTCCAGTTAACCACCAAAAAGCTGAAAGTGGAGGTGACTCAAGTAATAGAGCACTAGCCCTGAGCAAAAAAAAAAAACAAAAAAAAGCTCAGAGATAGCACCTAACTCCTGAGTTCAAACCCCAGGGCCAGTCCCCCTCCCCCCACCCCCCCAAAAAAAAGTAAGCCTAATTTTACACATAGATTTTATTGCTAGTGCTTTCAGGATTTTTATACAGGAATCTGAAAAGAGGAAATGTGACACTTTATGGAAAAATGATTATTTTCAGTTTTTTCCAGAGGACATTACAAACTGGAAAGAAATTAAGCAGGCAGAATCTGTTTTGAAAATAAATTTGACTAAAGAAAATGGAAAGTAGTGAAGTGAAAAATTGTAAACATATGGAATTAAAATAGTAAAATGAGAAAGACTCATACAGAAAAGTAAGATAAAGTTAAAGGAATTCATTTCATATCATTTTCGTATAAGTACAGTCTCTGTACTCAGAACTTCTAGAGGCTTCCTTTTTTCACTACTATCAATGGAAGTTTCTCCATTCTTTTCAACCCAGATCTTGGGTGACAAAGTATTATTATTGCCAGAATAAAGAGTATAGTGATGATTTTCTTTATTTTTAGGCTAGTGGTACTTTAGAAGAGGAATCAATGTAATAGAATATGATAATTGACTGTATTTTACCCATTTTGAATCAGATGTCTTAAAATTTATCTATTGATGTTTTGAACCAGACTAGTTAAGTCACTGAATTATGTCATCCTCTCCAGTTTACTTTGACCAGTGAAGTAGTTCCACCTAGTGGTGATAGGAGCAATTACAAACTAGCAAACCAACTAACAGCTTTTTATTGGATAGCTAAAACATTCTGAATGTCCCAAAGTGCCTGTTATTCTTTAGAGGGAGTTTCTCTTGCAAACAACTGTCCAGTAAGCTTATTGGAAAGCGTACACTGAACGGACTAGAAGAGGAAAGAGTTGGGGGAGGAGGATACGGTAGACATTATAATTAAAATATTTATAGTATAAGAGATAAAATGGAAAAATGCTGATGGTTCATTTATCTCTGTATATTAATTTTAAGAACTATTTATTTGGGAAGGTTTAGTGGAATTCTTAGTGTTGGCAAGTAATTTAGGATTATTTCCAGGTGGAAGAATTTAAGTTACAGGTAACAAAAGTCTTTCTAATTATTCAGTTATTTAGCCATTAACCCCCTATAATCCATCCCAACTCATTGCTTCCTGTATTCTAACATAAACCCCACTGTTTGGATAAATTTTCTGTGTTGGTTTTGTTCTTGTTGTTTAGTTGTTTCATGATTTTTTTTTCCTTTATGTGGTGCTGAGGATCAAACTGAGGAACATGAAAGTGCAGAGTACTTGCTCTGCCACGAAGTCATACATAACCCAATCCTGCCCATGATTTATGTTATATTTTTCACCTGAAATTTGATTTTTCTGTCTCTTGACCAGTCTACCAATTATACTTCCTTGATTGGTATCCATTCCATAACCACACCACGTATTACATTTAGTTTTCATTTCTCCTTAGTCTCTTAATCTGGACCTGTTCCTCAGCCTTTGTTTTTCACATAGCATTGCTACTTTTTATGGTCCAAGTTCATGGTTTAAAGATTGGCTTTAATTGGGTTCATCTAATGTTTTCTCTTGACTAAGTTCAAGGTATACTTTTAACTGGTAATAGAAGCAACAACCAGACTTTGCATTCCTAGCCCTTTCACTTCATTACATTCATAGCACTTTGCTTGTTTCATGGTGCCTTCTGCTAAAATTGAGTTCAGTACTTCCACAGCAGCTAGTTTAGCCACCTCTGCATTGTTATAGTGATACCAGGATGGTCCCAGTTATCTGAATTCTTCATTCAGGTTGACTTAAAATAGGACTTAAAACTATATGTTTAAAGTCAAAATTAGAATCTTGATCAAAACAAGGGAAAAAGGGCTGGGGATATAGCCTAGTGGCAAGAGTGCCTGCCTCGGATACACGAGGCCCTAGGTTCGATTCCCCAGCACCACATATACAGAAAACGGCCAGAAGCGGCGCTGTGGCTCAAGTGGCAGAGTGCTAGCCTTGAGCGGGAAGAAGCCAGGGACAGTGCTCAGGCCCTGAGTCCAAGGCCCAGGACTGGCCAAAAAAAAAACAAAAAAAAAAACAAGGGAAAAAGGATGCTAATCAGGTGGTGTTTTTCTTGGGATAAGGGAGTTGTACATTTATTTCCTTTTTCTCCTGTGTTATCGAGAAGTTTTAGGTTTTCTTTATTTTCCAGAATCGTTCCTAACTTTCAAAGCTGCCAAGAAGTTTTTGTTGTTCAGTAGTTTGCTTGGAGATGGAAGATATATTTATTTCTATTTTAATATAAAATTTGCTTATTTTCCACAATAATCTTGTCTCTTACAGGGAGCTTATTAGATTTTCTTAAGGAAGGAGATGGAAAGTATTTGAAGCTTCCACAACTAGTCGATATGGCTGCTCAGGTATTTGCATATACATATATCAATATTAATTGAAAGTATATATCTACAATGTAGAATACATAGAGTAAATATGGAATCTTAACGGATCTGTAATAGATTATGTAGTGAAATAACGGAATTTTAGAAGAGGAAGAAACATTGTAGATAAGCAAGTGTGTTCTTCTGATACTACAGATAACAGTATCTGAAGACCAGAAGTCTCTGAAATTTGCATAGGTTTTTTTAGCAGCAGAACCAATCTTCACCAGCTGTAGAACTCTTACGCTGGTGCTATAGGATATATCACATGGTCTCTTAGAAAATGTTTCTACAAATAGGAAGTCTATATTCATATTTTAGCAGACAAATTTAAGAAAGTAAAGATAGATGAGTGTCATTTCAGAGAGAATTTATTGGATGTCTAAAGTATGTGCTCAATTTTTTATTACTATAGTACAAAATAAAAGTTTAAGATGGCAGTTTACAGTTAAGAATGAGCATTTGTATCTGGGCACCAGTGGCTCACTCCTGTAATCCTAACTACTCAGGAGGCTGAAATCTGAGGGTCTAGGTTCAAAACCAGCCCATTCAGGAAAGTCCATGAGACTCTTAAGTAAACTACTCAGAAAAAGGTGGAAGTGGTGCTGTGTCTCAAGTAGTAGAGCACTAGCTTTGAGCACAAAGAAGCTCAGGAGCAGCATCCAGGCCCAGAGTTCAAGCCCCAGGACTGGCAAAAGAAACAGTGAGCCTTTGTTTACTCTTCTAAGTTCAGTTTCTGTTACCATTGGTAGTAATGTTCAAGGGGCCTTTTATTGGTTTCATGTGATATGCTGGTTCTGCAACTCTTACTTCCCCTCACAAGTTCAGAGAAACTTTATGCTGAGAAACTTACTTATCAGACAAGGATATCCCATGCCTTCATTAAGTTCAAGGCTTTTAGACATTGAATGTTAGGGGAACCAGCACACCTCTTTTGTGTGCTTCTTAAAATTCTGTTGGGTTGTCTCTTTCCTTTTTCAGTCCTTTAATTGAATGTGAAAATTAGGCGGGAGATGTGCCTAAAATTCAAACCTCAGTATTGGGTGTAGGAGGGAAGAAGGGCACACACAGGTTGCTCATGCCTATAGTCTTAGCTATTCAGACAGTTGAGATCAGAGTATCAGGGATCAGAACCAACATTGGCAGATAATGTTTAAGATTCTTTTAACTTCAGTAGCCAGGAAAATGCCAGAAGTGAAGGGTTATGGCTTTATGGATAGAGCATCATAATCATTAAAGCCAAGAGAGATCATGAGGCTCTGCCTTTAAACTCCAGTATCTACCAAAAAAGTCATTTTCTTCAGCTGTACACAAACAAATTACTGGCCATATTTATGTGGCCTACACCATCAGTCACCATCTTCCACGGTGGCTAATACCTCTATCACCAATACATACAAAATTATGCCTGATATGGACCTTGGTGGGATTTTATCCAGAGGTTCTAAATAATCCCAGATGTTTTGTTTCTTTTGTTTTTCATGTTGGCCCTGGGGCTTCAACTGGTAGTTAATTGAAGATGAGAGCCTCTTGAGTTTGTCTACCTGGATTAGCTTTGAACCGTGATCCTCAGATTTAAACCTCCTGAGTAGTTAGGATTACAGACATGAGCTGCTCCCAGTTCCCGATTTTTTTTTTTTTGGTAGTACTAGAGATTTTATTTTAGTATTACAGAGGTTTTTAAAAAAAAAATTTTCCCCCAGACTATGTTTGTACTGTCTTTTTGTTGTTGTGTTGACTGTACTGAGGTTTGAATTCAGGTCCTGATGATTGCTAGGCTGGCACTGTACCACACAAGTTATGCCCCCTCCCACACCATGTCTCTCTGTCTCTCTCTGCCTGGGTGCTATCCTTGAGCTTTTTTGCTCAAGGCTAGTGCTCTACCACTTGAGCCCAAGTGCCACTTCTGGCTTTTTGGTGGTTAATTGGAGGAGATAAATCTCATGGACTTCCAAACTGATATCTTCAGATCTCAAGTCTCCCGAATAGTTAGGCATGAGCCACCCGTGCCTGCTTTTGCTGGTTATTTTTAAGATATAGCCTCGCTTCCACCTCAGGTGTGTGCTTGAGCTGCATAGCGGCCTCCCACATAGTTTTTAATGACAGATGTGTGTCAGTGTACCCTGCTGTGAGTTGAGGTCTTGAAAAGTTTTCTTCCCAGGCTGACCTTAAACTACAACCCACTCTTCTCTACTTCCCAAGATCTTCACTACTATATACCAATTTCCTGTTACTGTCATCTTTCAAAATAACAGATTTGTTTTTCAGTGTTATGTCTGACATTAAGAAAAATGGTTTCCTGCTTTCCTTTGTGTTATATGTTCAGTATTTTGTTTTCTTTCCAAGATTGCTGATGGTATGGCATATATTGAAAGAATGAACTATATTCACCGAGATCTTCGGGCTGCTAATATTCTTGTAGGAGAAAATCTTGTATGCAAAATAGCAGATTTTGGTTTAGCAAGATTAATTGAAGACAATGAATACACAGCAAGACAAGGTAAAATTACTTTCAGACTGTGGCTTTCTGATAGTTACTTCCTATAGGGAAGAACTTGACTGGGTATCTGTTGCATTATAAATACATCAAGTTATAGGGCTGAGGATATAGCTCTGTGGTAGAGTACTTGCTTAGCATGAAAAAGGCTCTAGATTTAGTTTGCAGCACCACAAAAAACAATAGCAAGTAGTAGTGCCCTCTTCTTCTAGCATGTCAGCAAATAAAAATTTCTATATTAATTCCTTTTTAAAAACAACTTCATAAAATCATTGCCCTAAGTCACAAATTCTCAATCATGGGTAATATATCTCTCCACCCCTAGGAGGCATGGAAAAATATCTAGAAATATTTTTGGTTGTGACAACTCTTACACTACTATTAGCTAAACATCATGTAAAGTACAGGCTAAACTCCCCGGCAGCACAGAAGAAATAGACTTAACCATGGCCATTAGGCCAGTATTGTCAAAGTTGATAAACCTTGATTTAGTACTACTTTGTTTTCAACTTCCTACATTCCCTACCTTGATACAGTTACCTCTAGCTAGAATGTCTCCTTCAGATCTTTTTGTTTTTTGTTTTGTTTTGTTGTTTTTGTTTTTTTTTTTTGCCAGTCCTGGGCTTGGACTCAGGGCCTGAGCACTGTCCCTGGCTTCCTTTTGCTCAAGGCTAGCACTCTGCCACCTGAGCCACAGCGCCACTTCTGGCCATTTTCTGTGTATGTGGTGCTGGGGAATTGAACCCAAGGCCTCATGTATACGAGGCAGGCACTCTTGCCACTAGGCCATATCCCCAGCCCATCCTTCAGATCTTTTTGTAAGCAAGTACTGCTATGCTAATCATTTATTCTACCACTTGAGCCACACAACCATGTCCCTTTTAACATTGGTTAAATGTAAGTTAAGTCTGTTATATCCTTCCTTACCTCTGCTTCCATTTGTCACTTACATGGCAGGAGCATACTATCACACCTAGATTATTGATTGAGATGGACTCTTGAGAACTTTTATGTCGAGGTTACCTTCAGACCACAATTGCCAATCTTTACCACCTAAGCAACTATGATGCAGGATTGCTTGAACCACTTTAATTTTCACTGCCCTCCTTCCCTCCCTCCCTCCCTCCCCCTCTCCCCCTCCCCCCCTCCTCCTTTCTGTCTCCTTTCTCCTTTCTTTTGAAATTTTGTAATGGTATTTGACACTCTGTGGTTATTTCTCTTCCATCACAATAGATTTTTGAATATGATAACATAAGTTATCAAAGTATAGAGCTTATTTGGGGAACATTTATTTTCATTTTCTGAACAACTGTACAAAATGATAGGGGACATTTCTTAGACCTTTGGCTCAGACAACTTTGTTGATCTTCTTACTAATCCACACATCTGGAATGCCTAAAGAGCACACTGCCTTAAGCCCACTCTGTGGGTATACTTGGGAATGTCAATAGTGTTTTTTCAGGTCACCATCTTGTTGATAGCAGAAAGGTCCATCTTCCCTCTACCCTTCTTTTCACAAGCCATTCTGCTGGGCCCAAGTTGGAAAAGCACTTGATGCTGCAGTTATGACTAAGGAAAGTTAAGACCCAAATACCTTTTTTCTTGCTTTCAATCCAGTGGTCATTTTTTCTCATGTGATAGGAAATCTGGATGTAACAAATCCAGGGCTGATGCAGACAATCAAAGAAGTCACAAAGGTAGGAATATGACTCCAGTGTCATATTCATTGTCACTTGCTTTCCTACTAAGCATGAGGCTGTGAGTTCAGTCTTCAGTATTTAAAAAAAAAAAAAAAGTTGATAGGAGAGTCCAGGACCATTGTGACTACTTTTCTGTACTTAGACTGTAGTTGCTACTCTTTTGTATTTATGACAGTGAAAACTCTATTTGGGAGTCTGAGATCAGAAGAAGAAAAAATCTTGGGGCTGGGAATATGGCCTAGTGGTAGAGTGCTTACCTTCCATATATGAAGCTCTGGGTTCGATTTCTCACCCACCACATATATAGAAAAAGCCAGAAGTGGCGCTGTGATTCAAGTGGTAGAGTGCTAGGCTTTAGCCAAAAGAAGCCAGGGACAGTGCTCAGGCTCTGAGTTCAAGCCCCAGGACTGACTGAAAATAAAATCTTAAGATGGAGTGGTATATGCCCATCATTCTAGCTATGAAGCGGCTAAGACTAGGAGGATCATGGTTTCAGTGCAGTCTGGACAAAAAAGTTGAGGAGACTCCATCTTGATGAAAAAAAAAATAGATAAGTGATGGAAAAAATTACCAGTAGCTCTTAGGACTCAACAGAGTATGTCTTTATCAACAATAATTAGCTATAGTTACTGAGTACCAAACTGTACTTCATAGCTATGGATGTTAGTCCTGATGGTGCATACTTACAATCACAGCGCTTAGGATGCTGACACAGGAAAATCTAGAATTTAAGGCTAGCCTGAGCTAACTAACAAGACCCTATCTCTGAAACAAAACAGTTTTGTTTGTTTTTATGGTTCTGAGGATTTGAACAGATGGTCTAGAATTTTGTAGGCAGGTGCTCTTCCACTTGGGCCATGCCTTCAGCCCTCCTTGTTTTTGTTATTTTTCTAATAGGGCCTCACATTTATATTCAGGTCAGCCTGCACTGTGATCTTTGTATTTATGCTTCCTACATAGCTGAGACAACAGTCATGTGATACTACCCAGTTTTACTTGTTGAAATGAGGGCTTGCTAACTTTTTGCTTGGGCTGGCTTTGAAACATAGTCCCTTTGATTTCTCCCGGGTCTCTGGGAGCACAGGAATAAGCTATCGTGTACTGACACTAAAAGTTAAAGTTATAGTTTGGGTTTTTTGTTTGTTTGTTTGGTTGGTTGGGGTTTTTTGTTTTTGTTTGTTTGTTTTTGGTTGTGGGGCTTGAACTCAGGGCCATGGGAGCTCAAACCTAGCGATCTACCACTTGAGCCACAATGTCACTTTCAGATTTTGAGTAGTTACTTGGAGATAAGAATCTTACAGGGCCCAAGCTGGCTTTGAACTACAATCCAGATCTCAGCCACCTGAATAGCTAGGATCACAGGTGTGAGCCACCAGCACCCAGCAGAGTTAAAAGATTTTATAATCCATATTTTTGCCTGTAGTGCCTCTACTTTCTACTTTGTTGGATGGTTTTCTTTTCCCACCAGCAACTTTCTTTTTAATATTACTGAATTTCTTAAAAGGAAGAACTGTAATTTAGCTTAGTATAAATTTTAGACATTTTCAACACATGTCATCTCGGTTTGAAGACATTGACACAACACATAAAGGGGACAGTGACCAATATAAACTCCTGCTTACACTATATTTACACAAATGGATTTTTTAAACCAAATTAAGATTCTTAATATTGTTTTAGGTGCAAAATTTCCAATTAAGTGGACGGCTCCTGAAGCTGCACTCTATGGCCGATTTACAATAAAGTCTGATGTGTGGTCATTTGGAATTCTACTGACAGAACTAGTAACAAAGGGGAGAGTTCCGTATCCAGGTAAGTGTGCGTTTAACTAGCTCTTGGTTATACTATCAGTGACTTTAGCAAAGTATATTGGAAACAGAAATGTAAGGAGTAGAAGTTTTTGTTCTCATTTTGACATGGGTGGACAGCAGACATTTGGAAACTGTAAATCTTTGAGGTAGTAAAACAAGCACACCTGGTATCTGTGTCCTATGTTCAACTCAGCTTTCTCCTTTAGGACTTATTCAGAAGGATTTTTTTTTTCTAGACTATTCTCTCAGATCAAAAGCATATCTTAACAGGATACTGGTGGCTCATGCCTGTAATCCTAGCTGCTCAGAAGCTGAAATCGGAGGATCCTGGTTTGAAGCCAGTGAAGTCTGTGAAACTTTTATCAGTTAGCCAGCAAAAAGCTGGAAGAGGAAAAATGACTCAAGTGGTAGAGTGACAGCCATAAGCAAAATTAAGCCAAGAAAGAGCTCTAGGCCCTGGGTTCAAACCTAGATTGCGCCTAAACCATTAGGCATGGTTTTACTCTACTGAACCTCTTTGTCCCCTTCCCCTGCTTCCCCTTACCTTATTGCCAGTCATTAAAGAAGAAAAGATACTACTACCTAGTCATCATTGTCTTTGATAACTGAAGAGGATTCACACAGATCTCTGATCCATCACTGCATGTTCTTACTCAGTTTGCTAGAATGATTTGTCTTATTTTGGGAAACTAACAAAATTTGGCAAATACAAACAAGAATGAAATGTTTAAATTGATGAACAAAGTGCTAAAAAGTTGTTATTTCTGGGATTCTTCCCATTAAGAAACTCGGAAGTTCTCTCATAGAAAATACTCTTTCTGAAGGTAGAACATTTCTAGTAGAGGCTCTTTCTACCAAATTTTACTTTTATAACTGGTAGCATGAAATAATGCTCATGAGCAGAAAATTCTGTAGGGCCATGTTTTGAGTGAAAGGGTTTATTAGCAATTAAAACTGAGTATGGCTCAGTGGTAAAGTATATGCTTGGTATGTGCAAATAAAGTATATGCTTGGTATGTGCAAGGCCCCCAGGTTCAGTTTCAGTGCATTAAAAAAATAAGAGTTAATTAGCAGTTGGAAGTTATTTTGTAGATTTGGGCTTAGGTTGATTAATCTTACCAGTCTTTTAAAATAATACTGAAGCACACAATAGAAGGAAAAAGACATGAGTGGAAAAAAACTTAATAAGCCCTCACGGAGTATTAATAATAGTACCTTGGTCCTTTTTTCTATCTAGCAACTTCTGGTTTGTATTTTTATGGTATAGAGATTTCATCCCCCCAAATATCTCAGAAACTTTCTCTAAAGTATTAGACTCCAAAGAAAGTCTTATTTAAAAAACTGTTTTGAGAAATCCCTTATTAATGATAAATACCATAACTAAAAATAAAAATAGTAATTTAATTCTTTGTACTGTATTTTTTTTCTTGCCAGTCCTGGGGCTTGAACTCAGGGCCTGAGCAATGTCCCTGGCTTCTTTTTGCTCAAGACTAGCACTCTTCCATTTGAGATATAGTATCACTTCTGGCTTTTTCTATGTATGTGGTGCTGAGGAATAGAACCCAGGGCTTCATGTATACGAGGCAAGCACTCTACCACAAGGTCATATTCCCAGCCCTTAGTACTGTTTTAATAGAACCATAACCTATGGAAAAATCTCAATGCTGACAGTTTAAGATGTGAGGATGGCTGGGAATGGTGGCTTAGTGGTAGAGTGCTTGCTTAGCATGCATGAAGCACTGGGTTTGATTCCTCAGTACTACATAAATGGAAAAGGCTGAAAGTAGCATTGTGGCTCAAGTAGTAGATTGTTAGCCTTGATCAAAAGAAGCTCTGAGACAGTGCCCAGCCCCTGAGTTCAAGCCTTCAAGACTGGAAAAACAAATCAAAAGTCAGGAGATAGGAGGGATAGCCTGACACGTCAGGAAAAGGGGGTATGGGAACTAGGAAAAGCTGTGAGTTTGCTGGCTCCCTGAAAATGTCTGGAGAACTTGAAGAACTTTTTGTCGACCTATGACAACCTAGGATGAGCCACCAGTGGCAGGGAAGGGAAGAATACAAAAGAAAGAAACAATGTAGGAACAAAGAATAGAGCTGGAATTTTTTTAAGGGTCAAATAGGTCATATTAGATAAGGAAATTTGTTTCAAAGAAAAGACTTAAAAGTTATATAGTTCATATACTCATTGAAAACAGGACTAGAATTCTTCCTGCTCTGAATTCCTTTTTAGGAAAGTTCATTCAACAGTCCCAATAGCTATACCCTTATGAACACATAAGATGATGCTAAGTGAAATGAACTCCATGTTATGGAAACGATTGTTATATCACAGTTGTAACTACTTTCAACGTCCCATATGTATCTGTAGCTTCTATTATTGATGATGTTCTTGTATCACCTTCCTGTGGTTATACCTACACTATCTCTGTAATCTTATCTGAGTATATTGAAAACCATGTATACTGGTATTAGAACTAGGAAATTGAAAGGGAATACCAAAATTGAGAGACACAGGGTAAAAAAAAGAAAAACAACTACAAAAGCAATACTTGCAAAACTGTTTAGTCTAAGTGAACCAACACCTCATGGGGGGAAAGGGAAAGGGGGAGCAGGGAGGGGGGTATGAGGGACGAGGTAACAAACAGTACAAGAAATGTATCCAATGCCTAACGTATGAAACTGTAACCTCTCTGTACATCAGTTTGATAATAAAAATTTGAAAAAAAAAAGTTCCTCAAACCTCATCTTGCCACCATTAACCCAAGTGAGGTTATATTGTTAAGTTGCAATATGAGAAAACATCATTATCTCAGAATTGTACTCGATACTCATTGGTATTAAAAATAAGAGTATTAAAACTAAAAGCTTGCTGGGTACTGGTGGCTCACGCTTGTAATCCTAGCTACTCAGGAAGCTGACATCTGAGAATTGTGGTTCAAAGTCAGCCCAGGAAGGAAAGTCTTATCTCCAGTTAACTACCAGAAAACTAAAGTAGCTCTGTGACTCAAGTGGTAGAGCACTAGCCTTAAGCTGAAGAACTATGGTACAGCCCCCAAGCCCAGAGTTCAAGCCCAATGACTGACAAAAAGAAAACCAAAAAAAACTAAACGCTTGGGTCAATTGAAAAAATTATTTAAAAAATTAAGTCTTTTCTCCTTCTCTGGATATACTCTTATATTTTAATTTTCTTTCTTGAAAGAATCTTCTTCATAAATAAACTCAGTATGCCTACAATCATTTAGTGCTTGGGAGACATACTGTGTTTGGCAGTGTTGAAGACCATTGTGTGTGATGTCTGACTTTTGTGTGTTAGGTATGGTAAACCGAGAAGTGCTGGAACAAGTGGAACGAGGGTACAGGATGCCCTGCCCGCAGGGCTGCCCAGAGTCCCTCCATGAATTGATGAATCTGTGTTGGAAGAAGGACCCTGATGAAAGACCAACATTTGACTATATTCAGTCCTTCTTGGAAGACTACTTCACTGCTACAGAGCCACAGTACCAGCCAGGAGAAAATTTATAATCCAAGTAGCCAGTTTTATATGGACAACTCTGCCAAAATGTAAAGAACTTGTGTAGAGTTCCTCACATCCAGGAATCCGAAAGAAGAAAATCTTCACTCTGCATGTTTTTAATGGTAAACTGGAATTCCAGATATGGTTGCACAAAACCACTTTTCCCTGTGTTAAATTCTAAAGTACCAATGATGAATTTTTCACCTTATTTCAGGGTCCAGAGAAAGTAGTTATTGATGGCAGTGTGAGTGAGAGCATGGTAAGAGAGCAGTAAGGCTACTGCTTATAATCATTTCTTTTTCCCTATGCTCACCGATATTAAAATTATTTATTTTTATTAGGAAAAACTTGAGAGGTAAAAATTTACACCACAGTAATATCTAAAATTAAGGGACTTCATGGGACCAAATAATTCCATTCCAGTTTTTTAAAAAGTGCTTGCATTTATTCTCAAAAGTTTTTTTTTTTAATGTTAAACAGCTAATATGCATTCTTAGCATATACTTTCCTTTGGTTTAAGGATGGGCCAAGGTTTTTCAAAGCCAAAAAAAATGATTATGAACAATTTCTAAACCTTGATTAAATGTTAGATCTCAGCAAGGGAATTTAAAAATATAACACACTGTACTCATACTTGTAGTATGGAACTGAAAAGTAGAAAAATATTTTCAGGCATTTTCTGATTAGTTCACTTCAGAATAGTAAAGCTAACTAGAAAGTTGAGTTAATCTTTTATACTGCTTCATTGATTTTTTTAAAAGGAAATATATAAATGAATTATACGGTCCAATCCATGGGGAAATATTGCATCTTTAGATAGCATGAAAACTAAGACCCAACATTTAAGCAGCTCATTTTTTTTAATGCCTGGTACTGTGAGATATTGCTAATGAGTCCTTATGGGAATGGGTGCCACAAATAGAAAACAACACCACATCAGGGACTTGAATGCACTTTTGCTAGTATTGAATATAGAGAGATGAAAATGTATTTAAAAGAAATAGGAGAGAAGAAAATGTGAAAGTTTTACAGATAGAGGGATGGAATATAGTGCTTAGTGTTGATGTCATAGGGTGACAAATAGCTTTGTTGGCACTCAAAACTCCTCAGCTGTTTTCTGAGAGTTTAATTAAGACAACTAATTTAACAAACACACTAAAGAGTGCTAATCTCAAAATAGTGAAGCGAAGGCTTCACACTAAACAGCTTTTATACAAAACCTTTGTAAAACTGCAGTTTTCAAATCCATTTGAATCTTCATATACTTTTAAACTATTCTAGATGGGTGTCATTTACCCCTTAAGAATATATTGATTTAGAAAGGAAAATGTATTCTGAATAATAGTGCTAATTTTAGGGGGGAGCAGTTTTTGCCCACTTGGAATTCAGAAGTGAAATATACAAAATAAGACTGGTGTTTCTGGCTTAGAAAAAAATTCCAAATGTGGATTTGAATAGCTGCAGTACTGGTTTAAGAATTTAGCAAAGGAAAAACTAAATCTGATTAAAAAGTCTAGTATTTATGTTTTAAAATATCTTATTTTATAGTCAAAGTTTTTTAAACATATGAGGCTTCCATATTTCAACTTAGAATTTTAACTGTAGCACTGATTTTTTTTTATTATTAAATTTAGAATTCTTTGCCATGGGATATATGTTCCAGTTCAAACAATTTTAAATGTAACAAATGAACTTCATGCAAGTTGGCAACAGTTCCAGTATCAAAAATAATAGATCCTTCTTTTTTCCTATAACCTGTTTAGTGTTGCACCCTCTCCCAGAGGGTCTCCTATGAAGAGTGCCATCATTATTGCCCGTACTGTCTACAACTGTGACATGAGTGTTCAAAGGGCTTTACAATCAACTATGATATGGTAGATTTTCTAAGCATTTTAAAAAAGGTAACAAAATCATGTTCATGTACTAATTCTGATTATTAAATCCTTAGTTTTTTTAACTGAATGAAGCAGTTCCTTATAATAGTGATTGCATTGGAAGGGTAAAACACTAACTTAATGTGTATTAGGTTTGTATTTTTTAATTGCCAAGAACAATGAACTGTTTTGTACATTTGAAGATTGTTTTCCAACAATTTTGTTTTTTATTGTCTAAATGTGGAACTTAACCCTTACCAAAAACATTGGCAAAAATAGCCATCTAGCACACACTTTTTTTTAAACGAATAATGAATGGTAGGCTAAAATGTATTATTTTTATAAAGTATTGTAATATTGTTTTGTGGATAATTGAAATAAAATTCTTGTTAAATGCACTTATTTTTCAGTTGCTATTCATATTCTCATTCTCTCTCTCTGTGTCTCTCTGTCTCTGTCTGTCTCTCTCTCTCTCTCTCTCTCTCTCTCTTTCTCTCTCTCTCGTTGTAGGGCTTGAACTCAGTGCCTGGGCACTATCCCTGAGCTCTTTTGCTCAAGGCTAGCACTCTACCACTTTGAGCCACACACCTCCTCTTCTGGTTAATTGGAGTTAAGAATCTCATGGACTGTCCTGCCCGAGCTAGCTTCAAACTGTGATCCTCAGAACACAGCCTCCTGTGTAGCTAGAATTACAGGTGTGAGCCACCAATACCCCAACCTCATTTGTTTTTTTTAAAACTTGATATATTGTGACATTTTTCTTCTATTGGGAAAAAATGTTCAGTTATTTGTAACTCTTGAGCAGAGTTAAATGAATTCTTTATTAAATTTAGAACACTATCAACCTTTTCATTTGTGGTTAATTTTCCATGTCTTTTTTTATAAAGTATTTTATTTTTCTAATTACGTCAGAAAATAGTCATTGTATCACACAGAAACATCATGCATTGAATGAATCTTTTCACAGAGAACCTGTGTGAAGACACAAAATAGAACAGCCACTTTTGATCAAAAGGGACTTAATTTCTTTTTTTTTCATTTCAATAAGCATTATTTTATTTTTCAAATTTTTATTATCAAACTGGGACTTAATTTCTTAAAACTGCAAATATGTGAGCCACATCTCTGTGCTTTACAATTCATTTGTTATAGGTTTAATGAAAATAAAATTGTTACTAAATTTTAAATAGCCAAAGCATATATGATTTTGCAGTACTGTAATTTGTTAATTCCTTTGTACTGTGATATCATCTGAAATGGTTCATCCTTTTCCTGATTTCTGAAAATTAGTATTTGCAGTATCCTGATCACCCAGGACTTGCACTCAGTCAATCGGGCTAGGAGTCTTTATTTAGCTGTGCACAGTGTCTGCTCTCCACCATCGGGATGGTAAAGAACAGCAATGAGCCACTGCAGGGCTGGGTTTTTAAAGGTAGAAGCTGTGCACTCTACAGCAGGTGGTCACATAGCACTGATGCAGGGGGCTAATGCAGGGGGTAGAGCAAGTCACAAATGGGTTAAGCAAGCCATTTACAGAAGCAGAATTTCACAATCAGGCTGACAATATCAACTTTATTTTAACAGTTGTTACCGTGTTCCCCTAATATCAACTGAGTAAGCATGAGCAGGCTAAAACAATCCAGTACTCAGTACTCAATCATAAGTGGACCAACCTGACAGTTGCCTTGGCATTTCTGTATCTACTACTATGGTTGCTACCTAAAGAGAGGAACAAGGGCTACATGAATTTTTAAATGTCAGACTACAAGGAAGTAGTCTCACTGGTGTGGGTGCAGCCCTCTAGCATGGTGTAACCAAAATGGAGTTATAGAAGCTAAGAGTAAAGTCGGAGTGAAATTTTACAAGCCGCATTGTTTTTAGGAGCTCGGGGGCTCCACTTTTCCTTGCTTTTCACAGTTTTTAGCAATGTTGTTCTTTTTTTAAAAAATTTATTAATTAAACGAAAATTTTTGACAAGGTGTTGTGCACAAGGGGTACAGTTACATAGTAGGACAGTGTGTACATTTCCTGTGATATCTTACACCCTGTTTTTCTTTCCCTTCCCTAGGTCAGGTAGACATATATACAATACACAGTGTACCAAGAACATATACAGTAGCCACGTGGCAATGTTGTTCTTTTAGTAAACATTCGTTTACTTTTTGACAGAATCGTGATTTGAACTGAGACCCTCAGGCTTGTTAGACAGGCCTCCAGCCTGAGTTAACATTATGTTTTTATAATAGTAATAGTTCCTTCACTTCAATGTATTTTTCTTCTTTGCTTTTTACTGTTACATGTACTTTTTTGACACAAAGTTGTACATTTTTTATACTTATCCACTACTTATCATTTTTATACTTATCCATATTTATCATTTTTTATACTTATCCACTAAATATTCATGTCATCTATATTACAGTTTATACTCTATATCTTTTGATTTACCGAAGTTATTTGAATATAAAATGTGACTTCAGGATCTAGCTTGAATTTTCTTCCATATTATTGGTTTTTCCAGCACATTTATTGGCTAACCCATAATGAGCTCCTTCATTATATACATTTTTGTTATACTCAGTGAATTAGTCACTCTGCCATCAATACAGCATACCTTTTTTTTATTACTTTAGCTTGATAATCCCTTTAATAATGACATAAGTTTCCTTTTGCTTTTCTTTTTTTTTTTAATCTTGTTACCCTGACAAGTTTTTAATGAAGCATAGCCTTTATCTTTTTAAATTTCAGATGGAAGTTTAGTTAGGACTGTTATAAGCTGATTTGGTAAGAATGGACATATTCCAAATCACTCTCCCTGTCCCATACATGTAATTCTTTTTTTTATTTTTTTATTTTTTTATTTTTTGGCCAGTCCTGGGCCTTGGACTCAGGGCCTGAGCACTGTCCCTGGCTTCTTCCCGCTCAAGGCTAGCACTCTGCCACTTGAGCCACAGTGCCGCTTCTGGCCGTTTTCTGTATATGTGGTGCTGGGGAATCGAACCTAGGGCCTCGTGTATCCGAGGCAGGCACTCTTGCCACTAGGCTATATCCCCAGCCCCCATACATGTAATTCTTTACGTAGACTTCACAGTAAAGCCCTCTGTAAACTTTCTGTGTGAGATAGAAGATGTCTGTCATCTTGTATTACTACACTGTTCTAAGGATACTTTCTAGTGTGCTGGAAACTCTTATAGAAGAAATCAGTACAGAGGTATTATTTTCACTCAAGGCTGGTATGCTACCATTTGAGCCACAGCCCTACTTCTGGCATTTTGGTGGTTCATTGGCGATAAGAGTTTTAGGGACTTTTCTGCCTAGGCTGCCTTTAAACATGATTCTCAGATCTCAGAATCTTGAGTAGAACTACAGGTGTTTGCCATCAGTGCCTTGCTGAAGTTTTTTAATTTACACAAATTTAATTGGTAAGCCACATGTGATAAAATTACTGAATTTAAAAAAAAGCACATTTGATGAGCTTTTGTATCTCAATAGAAGTACTCACTTTGTGCGTAAAAAAGAAATAAGAATGTGAGGTAAGAGATACTAAGAAAGGGAATGGAATTTTTTAAAACCTAGAAACTTAAGACATTAGAAGCTAATTTAAATAGTGTAAAATACCCTGTATAGGTTATTTCTTTTTATAAAAATGTATATCAGTTTTTAAACTATTTGACAATACTGTAGTTTGAATTCTGGGCGCCTCTTGTTAGGTAAAGCTTCTACAAATTGAGCCACTCCTCCAGCCCCTTTTTGCTTTTGTTATATATTGGATAGAGTCGTCTTGAGTTTTGCCCAGGATTGATCCTCATACTGTGATCTTCCTACTTATGGCCTCCCATGTAACTGAAATTTTAGCTGTAAACCATTATGCAACAAGGCAGAAGGGGGGAGGGATCCTCACTTTTGCTAGGGTCGGCCTGGAATCACAAGCCTCCCAATCTGTACCTCCTGAGTAGCTAAGATTACAGGTGACCTCTGATACTCAGAATTTTAAGGTGCATGCTGGGCCTTCCTTGGTTACCCTAAACCTTCAAAACACACAGCCATGTGTTGGTGGCATTTATGGAAATAAAGGGACTTCTACAAACTGGCCACAAGAAACGGAGCTACCAAAAATAGGTAGATTTCCCACTCTAATTTTAAATGTGTTAAGGAAATAAATAATGTGGCAAATATAGAAGCTGACTGGGTAAGGGCAATGTAAGTCCATTAGGCACTTCAGAGGTACTGGAAGGGACACTGGATCACCACACGATCTGAAAGGTCAAGTTAACTTGAACAAGTTGAAGGGTTCTAAGAATCTGAAGTAGAAACATGCTATAGCTTAAGTGATTATAGAAATAAAATGCCAAGTGGTTCTATTAGCAATACAATACTACATCTTGGAGTTGACTGAAGAATTAACAGTGATTCCTGCTCACTCTATGTGAATACTGCGCCTTAAACCCAGGCCCTTGGATCTCTCACTTGGCTTTTTCATTCAAGGCTAGTGATCTACCACTTGAGCCATTCCTCCTCTACTTCTGGCTTTTTTTGGCGGGGGGGGGGGTGCTGGTTAATTGGAGATAGAGTTTCACAGAATTTTCTGCCCAGACTGACTTCAAATCACAATCCTCAGATCTCAGCCTCCTGAATAGCAAGGATTACTACTAGTGGCATAAGCCACTAGTGTTTGAGTAAGTCTTCAGAGGGAGAAATCCCATTGCTTTTTGTTCTCTCTGGCTCTCTTTTTTGGGGAGGTATGTGCTGGGCTAAATTTTACTTCTCTTTTGTGGAGATGCCAAGCCTTTTATCCCCTTATGTGTTCCCCTTCCACTCTCTCCCTTGACCGCCTGACCTGCAGGCAAGGTGGAATGGGGGCCACGGATAGCCTCGGTCGTGTGTGGCTGCGAGAATGCCCTCCCCCTCCCTATACTCACCAAGAATAAGGAAGACAGGTACACATGGGCTCTCGGAGTAAGCTTCAGGAGCTTTCCGTTTATTCAAGAGAGGGGCAATCAAACTTATAGCAGTAATGAGGAGGGAAGGGGAGGGACTGACCAGGTGCTAACGATAGGCTAATGAGCATGTCCATCATGGTGATGTCACGGAACTTCCCGAAGAGGGGGAGATTACAGTCCCCCAAGGACCGGATTCCCAGCGCCATTACGAGACATGTGCTCGCAGACTGGAGGGTGGGGGAGGTTCCAGACCCAGGGAGAAGGTAGGAGGCAATAACAGCCAGCAGTCCCAGATCTTAAAGGTACAGCCATCCCCTACAGGTATGGGGAGGAGGAGGTGATAATTGGGGCTTGAATTCAGGGCTTTGCATTCTCCCTTAGCATTTTTTTGTTCAAAGCTGGCACTCTACCCCATGAGCTACACACCTCCACTTACTGATCTTTTTTAGAAACTAGATTATTCAGGGCTGGGGATATAGCCTAGTGGCAAGAGTGCCTGCCTCGGATACACGAGGCCCTAGGTTCAATTCCCAGCACCACATATACAGAAAAAACGGCCAGAAGCGGCGCTGTGGCTCAGGTGGCAGAGTGCTAGCCTTGAGCGGGAAGAAGCCAGGGACAGTGCTCGGGCCCTGAGTCCAAGGCCCAGGACTGGCCAAAAAAAAAAGAAACTAGATTATTCAAATTGATGTTTTTCTCCAACATTGTGAGAATCCTAATTGCAGATCTACTATTTTCGTTTTTTTTTTTTTTTTTTTGGCCAGTCGTGGGCCTTGGACTCAGGGCCTGAGCACTGTCCCTGGCTTCTTCCCGCTCAAGGCTAGCACTCTGCCACTTGAGCCACAGCGCCGCTTCTGGCCGTTTTCTGTATATGTGGTGCTGGGGAATCGAACCTAGGGCCTCGTGTATCCGAGGCAGGCACTCTTGCCACTAGGCTATATCCCCAGCCCAGATCTACTATTTTCAAGAAAAGTCTCAGTCAGGCCCTGGTGGCTCACACATGTAATCCTAGCTACTCAGGAAGCTGAGATCCGCAGATTGTGGTTCAAAGCCAGCCTACACAGCAGCATCTGTGAGACTCCTCTCCAAAAAGCTGGAAATGGAGCTGTGGCTCAAGTGGTGGAGTGATAGACTTGAGCACAATAGCTGAGACAGCACCCAGGTTCTTAGTTCCCAAGGACTGGGGCCTGCACACTTATTTACATTATTTACAGGTACGCACATTATTTACAGGTTTTCATCTCCTAAAAATTCTGTGGGAGAATATGCTATGGATCTAAATGTCAAGCTAAGTACATACTTTTATTCTGTTGTATCCTGGTCACCAAGGTGGGACTCTTAACTCACTATGATAAGTTTTTTATCTCGAATTCCAAGAAGATTCCAAGACACTCAGTCGGACTAGGATTTTATTATTCACATGGTGTCTTCCAGGAGCAAAGTGCAGCCCTGAGCCTCAGTAGGTCTGGGTTTTAAAGGTGAAAACCACACGCAGGTGGTCGAGCAAGTTAGGCAAAGCAAGCAAGCAGACATAGAGAAACAGAATTGGCAGTTAATGATTACAGATGATTACAGTTCCTGTAAACAAGATAAATATTGACCAGACCACATTCCAAGTTTTTGCACTCTTCCGAGTTTCACTCAATATTTAACAAATTCTAGTAACTTGGTATTTAATTCTCTAATTTACTTTAAGTCTCTACTTCTGGAATTTCCCACCCCCAATGGGGCCTTTTGTGGGGAGTCATCATATTCTGGATGTCACAATTCTAAATACTTGGACATGACCAAAGGTCTGAGTTGTTGGTTTGGTTACTTTCTTTTCTAATCGTTGCCATCACGAAGAACCATTAGAAAAGGAGAGCTGCAGGTGTAGCTTATTAATAGAAGTGTTTATCTAGCACTAGGGCCTTGTCAATCCCCAGCAACACATAAAGAAAAACTTAGAAAAGAATGTCATCAATCTAAAAATTGTCCTTGCCAATATTTGATATTGTTGGCCATTTCACTTAATGCCACTCTGGTAGGTATTAGTGGTCTGTCATTGTTTATTTCAATAGTAATGTGAAGCCAGACATGATGGTACACACCTATTAGTCCCAGCAGTCAGGAGAATGAATGAGACAGGAAGATCACAAGCTCAGTGCCAGCTTGTGCCACATAGCAATGCTTGTATCTCAAATACCAAAATAATAATGTTAAGTCTTTATTATGCTTGTAGTAAACTTACATATCTTCTTTGGTGAAGTGTCTATTGAATTCTTTGCCCATGGCTTACACTGAGTCATTGTAATGAGTTGAGTTCTTTCAGTATTGGGGATACAAGTCCTTTATGAGATATATGTTCTGCAGATGTTTTTCTCCCCTTCTGCACCTTCCCTTTTCCTCTCCTTAATGATTTCTAAGGGAAAGCATTCATTTCGATGAAGTCCAGTCTATCCTATTTTTCCTTTTGTGATTCATTTTTTCGGATCTTAGGAAACTTTGTCTTACCCAGGTTCACAAAGATTTTTCTCTTATATTTTCCCTAGAAGTTTTATAATTATAACTGTGTTAACTGTGACTGTATTTGCATTTTTAGGTAATTTTTGTGGGTGCTGTAAGCCAAGGGCCTGGTGTTCATATAGATAGCCAATTGTTCCAGCACCATTTGTTGAAAAGACCTATCTTTCATCCATTGGATTTCCTTGGCACCTGTTTTTTTAGTTAGCACACATTTATTCAGAGGAGTTTCATATTTCTATACATGCATATCATGTACTTTGATTATATTAACCCTTTTTTAACCCACTCCTTCCTTTCTCGTAAAGAAGTTTTTTTTGTGTGTTTGTATTTTTTTGTGTTTTGTTTTGTTTTTGGCTGTGATACTGGGCTTGAACTCAGGGTCTTGTGAGGCAGGTGTTCTACCACTGAGTCACACCTTTAAAGAAAAGTTTTAGTAGCATGCCCTGCACCGGTGTTTCACACCTGTAATCCTAGCTACTCACAAAACTGAGATCTGAGGATCATAGTTTGAAGCCAGCCCAGACAGAAAAGTCCCCATGAGACTTATCTCTAATTAACCACTCAAAAACGGGAAGTAGTACTGTGGCTGAAGTGGTAGAGTGCTAGCCTTGAGCACAAAGAGTCTCAGGGACAGTGCCCAGGCCCTGAGTTCAAGCCTCACAACAGACAAAAAAATAAAATAAAAAAGTTTTATTAGATTTCATAATGCTCTTTTCATCTGAATATGCATATTCATAATGTTTTCATCTATCTCCACATTTATACCTATGTCATTTCAGTCACATTCACCCCATCACCACTTCTTTCCTTTCTCTTCTCTTAGTTCTCCCTTAAACATTCTCTTACAATCATGCTATATTTTTTTAGATCTAGAATCTGCATATGATTAAAAATATGCAATTTTTGTCTTTCTGAGCTTGGCTTACTTTGTTCATTTTGATGATCACTGTGGCTTACCTTGTTCATTTTGATGATCAACTGTACCATTTTACTGCAAGTGGCATAATTACATTCTTCTGAGTAGTACTCCATTGTGCAGATGTACTACTCTATCCATTCATTGCTTTATGGACATGTAAGCGGACTCCATAGCTTAGCTTAAGAATAGTGTAACAAACATGGGTATGTAGGTATCTTTATTGTTGTATAGTTAATATATGCCCAAGAGTGGTATAACAGTATAGTTTTTTCCTGTATTTGCTTTAAGGAATCTACATACTGATTTCTGTAGTAGCTGCAGTAATTTTCATTGCCATCAACATATAATGCTTCTTTCTTCCTTTATTCTCACCAGTGTTTGTTGTTTCTTGACTCTCAGTGTAGTTTTGAATTGCATTACCTTTACAGCTAAGGATTCTGAATGTCTATTCATGGATTGATTGGTTGGTTGTACTGCTTTTAAGAACTGTCTATTTTATTTGCCCATTTGTCAACTTGATTATTATTTTGGTGTCCATATTTTTTACCTCTATTTGTTTTGGGTAGTTGTCATTTTTCCAATGAATAGCTTGCAAAGATCCTTCTCATCTTTTTTTGTGTCGTCTCTTGATTCTCATAATTGTTCCTTTGACTGTGCAGAGCTTTTTAACTTGATGTAATGCCATTAGTCGATTGCTCTTATTTCCTGAGCTTAAGTATCTTCCCATGCCTGCGTCTTCAAGTGTTTCTCCTATAAACATAGTTTTCAGAGTTTGGGGTCTTACATTAAGATCTCTGATCCATTTTGAATTGAATTTTGAGTAGGGTGAGAGATAGGGATTCTAGCTTCTGTCTTCTACATAGGGATAGCCAGTTTTCTTAACACTTTAAGAGGCTGCCTTTTTTCTAATGTGATTTTAGCTCCTTTGTCAAAAGTCAGATGGCTGTAACTGTGGGTTTATTTCTGGGTCTTCCATGCTAGGCTTCTGTTTTTAAAAATCAACTGACTACATATGTGTGGGTTTATTTCAGACTCCTCTGTTTCCTTGATCTACATGTCTGTTTTGGCTAATGCCACATTAGTGCATCTGTTCTTCAGTTTTTGGTATTTTTTTTAATTGCTTTCAAATTTCCATAAACATTTTGGAATCAACTCACTAACTGTATAAATTCCTGCTGGGGATTCAGATACGATTCACTGTATCTGTGGCTTAATTTGGGAAGAACTAATATTTTAATAATATTCAATCTTCTAATCCTGAGAAGATGAAATTTTCCTACATTTATTTAGATCTTTAATTTTCCTCAGAATTTTTTTTATTGTTTTCAGTGTAGGTTTTATATTTTTATGGTTTCCTTTCCTTATTTTCAGTACTGGGGTTTTGAACTCAGTGTCTCACACTTGCTGAGCCAGATGCTATATTACTAAGCCATACCTCTCGCTGGGTTTTGCACTGATTATTTTAAAGATAGGGTCTTCTTTCTTGCTTAGGCACACTCCTGGACTGCAATCTATTTATCTTAGTTTTCCTATCCTAGCTAAGATTACAGGCATGTGCGACCAGGTCCAGCAGAATTACACTATCAGTGGTAATTCTAACATACATGTTAGGATTGTTAAATTTCTTACACAACTGACCCATTTATCATTATGTAATGCTTCTCATTCTTGAAAACATTCCTTGTTTTCAAATGTACTCAATTAATAATTAATTAATTACTATAGCTAATGCTTTCTGTCAGTGTTAATATTTACATATGGATGCCTGTAATTCCTGCTATTTGGGAAGCAGAAATGAAGAGAAAACAGACTGCAGGCCAGCCAGGCAAAAAGATAGTGAAATCCCATCTCAGTCTATGCACTAGACATGGTGACATGCAGCTCCCATCCAATCTACAAGGGAGGTTGTAAACAGGAAATACATTTGTCTCATAGAGAAAAAAAATGCAAGATCCTACCTGAAAATCAACAGTAATGGAACTCAATGCATAACATATAGCACAGTCTTGCTCACTCACAACTCCAACATCCCTAGTCTGACTACCAAGGCCAAAAACTACCCTGTCCAAAATATGGGAGGAGTTAGTAATGAATATCCCAGTCTCCAGCAATTACCTCTATGTCTTCAGACTCCAATAAGATCTTGATGTCTTGAGACCCTCAGGAACCGCGGCCTTTTGAACCTGTCCAGTTCTCTCAGAGAACTGTTGCTTTATTTGTACTTTGCAGTAATAATGAATATCCTGGTTAAGCCCCTTGTTTCTGTCCTTCAATTCTTGATAAGACTAAGAACCTTGTGGTTCCCAATCCAGGTAGACTCCGTTCAGTAATGACATGGGACAACTTTATGTAATTGTCTTGATCTGTCCACGTTGCTCTAACAGAAAACTATGGGTAACTTAAAAAGAACAATAATGTACTTCCTCACAGTTCTGGAAGCAAGGAAGTTCATCAGGCCCTGGCCAGGTCCAGTGCATTAAGGACCCTGGTCTCTGTTTTCAAGATGACTTCTTGAAGGCTGTGCGGTCACATAGAGGAAAGGATACATGCTGCTCCCTCCAGTCCTTTCATAAGGATACTAGTTTTGCTCCAACTGTGACGGCAGACACTCAGAGCTTAACCACTTCCTAATTTCAGCTCTTAACACTATCACATTGGTGATTAGTTGCAACATAGGAATTTGGGGGGATACATTCACACAACCATCCACACTTTTAATCTATATTTAAGGCACCAGGTCTTTTCTGGGCCTCTCTTTAAATTGGTGCATTTAGACCACTAACATTTACAGTGATTATTGGCAGTGCTGGGGATTACATTTTTGTTAGTTTATTTGTTTTCCTTGTTCTTTGTGCCTATTTTTACTTTATTGCTATAGAGGTGATGTACAGAGGGGTTACATTTATGAGTCAGGTAATGAGGACATTTCCTTTCATACAGTGTCATCTGTTCCCTCATTCTCTCCAGTCCCTCCCGCCCGTGTCCACCCACAAGATGTACAGTTCACTTTCATCAGTGTCCATTGAGCTCCACTGATGCACTTTTTCATTCTCTTTCCCTCAAGTTCTGTGCCTTCCCCCTCCCAAAGATATCTATCTCTCTCTCTATATATATGGTATATATATGTATAAGGTAAAGAAGACAAAAACTGAAAAAGAAAAAAAAGTTTTTTGTTACCATATTTTGGAGTTCATTTCAGTATTTATATTATTTTATATAAATATGAAGAGGTGCTTAGTCATTGTGCCTTTGTGATTCTCTTCTAAGAGTATCCTATTTTGGTCCTGCTGTATGTGAGTATCTAGAATCCTGTATAATTTGCCATATCCCAGTGCACTTTATTTATTTTTTTGCCAGTCCTGAACCTTGGACTCAGGGCCTGAGCACTGTCCCTGGCTTCTCTTTGCTCAAGGCTAGCACTCTGCCACTTGAGCCACAGCACACACACCACTCCTGGCTGTAGTGCTGGGAAATTGAACCCAGGGCTTCATGCATACGAGTCAAGCACTCTTGCCACTAGGCCATGTTCCCAGCCCCCCCACCCCCAGTGCATTTTTGATCTAATTTCTACATATCAGAGAGAATGTCCCTTTGTGCCTATTTTTGTCTTCAACTCTTACTGCTTTTGTAGTTTTAATCTGAGGGTTTTATTATTGTATTTTCTCTTCTTTTTTGTATCAACTATACTTTCCTTTTTCACTCTAAGTTGTTGCCCTAGAGTTCGCAACCCACACTTACGATTAATGCATTTCACACTTTCAGATCTTTCTTTTGTTAACTATAAAATGGATTAGAAACCTTTGCTTACCTCACATGAGTTGCTGGAAAGTTTGGTAAATGGGACAGCTATACTCTATATCATGCTACTGATACTATTTGTTCCAAGAGGATCTTTAGGCCCTTCCCATCAGTGCAACTAAAACTTCATGTTTGAAATAAACTTCTACAAAAGCCATCATTACAGTCAATGTACATTTTGTAAAACATGAACTATTTACTTGAGGGTAGGATGGGAGGAGGAATTGGGTAGAACAATGGAAGAAATGACATTGATCAAGAAGCATTATACTCATAACCTGACTTAAAGAATTGGAACCTCTTTGTAGAAAAATAGTAATAATAATAACTCCAGAAAAAGCCACAACTATAGGCCAGTCCTCCTAGGGCAATAAATCATTAAAATTATACAGGTAATATATGAAGATTAAGTTTTGACAAAGGGCTTTATAACAATTATTGCTTAAAGGCATAACATTTGTATTAAAAAAATCAATTTCCAGAGCCTAGCACTGGCACTTAGTGGTTTTCACCTGTAAACCTGTTTGGGAGATGAAGACTGAGCGTCCAAGCCAGATGAAGCAGAAAAGTCCACAAGACTCCTTCGCAACAGAAACGGGATGTGCTTTATGTCTGTCATCCCAGAAAAGGTGGGAAGGAAAATGTTACCAAGTGCACGAGAGAAATTGTGACCTATGTCAAAAGTAATCTGCAGAAGTGGAATAGTGGCATAGCAGCAGAGAGCCTGCCTAGCCCTGAGTGGAAGGAAGGGAGAAAGTATAGCAGGAGGAGGGGCAGGGAGAGGAGAAGGATAGGGGAGAAAGGGAGGCAGGCAGGCTGGCTGGCTGGCTTTCAGACCCTGAGAAAGCAAATATGACTATAGGTGAGATGCAGACTACACGTGTAGCCCCCTCCTCGTCAAGCGTCCTGTGTGACCCTGGTTGAAGCCACGGAGAGCGTGAGCACGCTAGCGAACCATGCTGGTAAGGGCAGAGCTCAGCAAGTCCAAGTTCAGCTCTCGGCTACGCCCCAGGTGGCACACCCAATCAGTGCCCGCGGAGCGCGCCCCACCCCCAGGAAGCTCCGCCCCTCCACCCTGGGGTAGCCGAGATCTGGGACCTGGTCCGGGGAGCGCGGCTGGCAACATGGTGCGGGGCAGGATCTCCCGGCTCTCGGTCTGCGACGTGCGCTTCCCCACGTCACTGGGGGGCCACGGCTCGGACGCCATGGTAAGCACTGACCAGCCTCCTGGGGTCCCCCCTGCCGACGCCCGGGCCGCGGGGGGGTGGGGGGACGGCTCACAGTGAAGTGCGGGAAGCCCCCCTCTTTAATTAATCCCTTCGCCCACACTGACAATGCCTCTGCTTTGCCTGTACCTCTCACGGATTTCTAGAAAGGGGGAAAGTCATACTGTGCAACAAGTGGGTTTTGCTCAGGTCCACTCCCTGGAACCCCTAACACCGTCCTGGCTGCTCCCTAGCGGGAGACCTGAGGGCGTCTGTGGTGACGGCACCTCGAAAGTCCGGCTGGGAGATGTGGGTGTTGACCCTGCCTCCGCCCCAACTTGCTGTGTGACTTGAGGACGACCCAGAGCTCTCCGGACCTCGAAGGTCCAACTGTGAGATGGGAGAACAAGTGCCTAACAACTGAGTCGTAGGGAGGGCGCACACATGAGACTCCTGTGCCCACCAGCATGTTAGAAAGGATTTGCCACGGTAAAGAGTTAGGCCTTTTGGGCTGGGGGGTGCGGCTCAAGTGGTAGAGCGCCTGCCTAGCAAATGCAAGGCCCCAAGTTCAAAACCTAGAGGGACCCCCTTCCCCAGTTGTCTGCCCAAGTGTAATACAGTGCTTCCTGGTCTATGCAGCAGGGTATTCCTCTGGGGCTTGGTGCTGGATCCTTCCCCTCCTCCACCAGGGAGACAGCTACACTAGGAAAGTAGAGTTGCCTTCAATGCAGTGGCTGTATGGAAGTATACCAGAGACTCTAAGTCACAGTGTGAGCAAACTTGGTGTTCATTACATTCTCTGTCCTTCCTGATGAATCTGGATTTTTTTCTAAGAGATAGACTTCTCAGAATATGCTGAAGTTATCAAATGCAAAATAATATTCTCTAGTCTAAGGTTAGCTTTGTGTGTGTGTGTGTGTGTGTGTTTGTGTGTGTGTGCATGCACACAGGCATGCACATGTTTTACTGGAGAATTGAACCTGGGACCTGGCATTCTACTACTTGAGCCCATCCCTTTTCCTGTTTCCTCCCTCCTTTTTTTTTCATCCTTTTAGCAGTGTTGGAGTTTGAACTCAAAGTCCTTTGCTTACTAATCAGGAGTAGTCTCTCAGACTTTTCTTCCCTGGCTGGCTTTGAATTGTGATCCTCAGATCTCAGCCTTCTGAGAAGCTTGGATTACAGGGATGAGCCTCCAGTGCCTGGTACACTGGTTATTTTATTCTTTTGAGATACTCTCCCTTCTTGCCTAGATGACTTTCCATTTTTGCTTCCCATCTTAGCTGGGATGACAGGTGTGAGCCACCTCACCCAGTATCTTCTGTTGAGATGGAATTTCTACAACTTTTCTCTCCAGACTGACTTAGAACTGTAATTCTCCCAATCATAGCCCCGCAAAACTAGGACAACAGGCTCACATGTTGTACCCAGCTATGGATTGAGAAGGGATTTTGTGAAGTTTTCTGGACAGGCCTTGAACAGTGACCTTCCCATTTTCATTCTTCCAAATAGCTAGATTACAGACTAGAGATACTAGTGTCCAGCTTTATCTTGCAATGTAAAAAGACTGTGTCCCTTCTTATATTGTGGCAAATGGCTATTTAAAATAACCCTTTACAATTCTTTGTTGATTTCCAAATAACTGTTTGAAATGTTACCAATTTGTAAAACCCAAAGCTCTAACTGAGAACAACTGCCTTTTCAGTGCCTGTGAGTTTTAGTGAGCTTGGTTTTCTCATCTGTATACTGAGACAATAGTATCTACTTCATTCACATGAATGAGGTGCCCCAGTAGAGCCCAACACAGAAAATGCTCTCAAGACAAGAGGGCAAGTCCTGGCCACTGTTATTCCTTACATTTAAGGACATTCAAGCAGGACAGACTGACCAGAACTTGACTGAATTTGTCAGGTGTTAAGATAGGTTTAGTATAGGCAAGTTTAAGAGGTGGAATTTGTTTCTGCGCCCACGTGATAGTGTATAAACTCTGGGTGAGGGAACATTATCTGAATGCTGTGTTACAAGCTCATAAACACTTGAACATTACTCTTCAGGAGAGAGATGAGTGTGGTGTGCTGACTCTTGGGGCCTTCTGTGCAGAATGCCACTTGGCAGTTTTCTACATAAAGGCTTCATTCCCCCTCAGGCAGTGCTGAACTCAGCATTTCCCTACTTCTTAGCAGTCAGCAGGAAAGTGAACCTTCCTGATGAGAAGTAGAACATTTCTTTGGGAAAGAGCCCTGAAACTGACCTTATAGTCTTAAAGCTTCTTTTTGCGATTTCTAGTTTGGTGTACTGGCATTTGAACTCAGGACCATGCATTTGCAAAGCAAGTATTCTACCAAGCTGTTTTTGCACATTAGTTAGTTTTCAGATAAGATCTTGCACTTTATTTATTTATTTACTTATTTATTTATTTGGCTAGGACTAGCCTTGGACCACAAACCACCTACTTTGCCTCCTGTGTAGTTGGGTAAACCACTGTGCCTAGCTTGTTTGTTGACATGGGACGTGTTCTAACTTTTCTCCTGGGCTAGCCTTAAACCAAAATAGAGCTCCACCTCCCAAGTAGCTGGGATTAGATGCATGGATGACCACATTTGGCCTTCTTGTTATGGTTTCTTACTGACCTTGTTAAAAAAACAAGAGGTGCTCCGATCTGCAGATATTTGCTAGTTGCTTTCTTCCCAGCACTTCAAGCGAGGCCCCTGGCTGTGAGCTCACAGCCCAGCTGACCCATGCTCATCTCCAGCAGTACTTTGCCTCTTCTTTGCTCATTGTCTGTGGGCTCCTGGGTCTTTCTACTGTAGCCCTGAGCAGTTAGAGATGTTGGACACTGTCCCCGAGAAGACTGAAGACAAACCTACTCTTGATCCCACAGGTCTCCAACCTTAAAGTAGTGGCAAGACCTTGTCTGAAAGAAAAAATTAGGGGGCTGGAAATATGGCCTAGTGGCAAGAATGCTTGCCTCTTATACATGAAGCCCTAGGTTTGATTCCCCAGCACCACATATATAGAAAATAGCCAGAAGTGACACTGTGGTTCAAGTGGCAGAGTGCTAGCCTTGAGCAAAAAGAAGCCAGGGACAGTGCTCAAGCCTTGAGCCCAAGCTCCAGGACTGGCCAAAAAAAAAAAAAAAAAAAAAAAAAAAAAAGGAAAAAGAAAAAGAAGAACTTAATCAGGTGTCAGTGGCTCACATCTGTAATCCTAACAACTCGGGAAGCTGTGACTTGAGCTCTGAAGCCAGCCCAGACAGGAGAGTTTGTGAGACTCGTACCTCCCATTAACCAGCCAAAAGCTGGAAGAGGAAGGGCATGGCCCACGCATGAGGCAGAGCTCCAGCCTTCATTGAAAAAGCTAAGGGGGGCTGGGGATATAGCCTAGTGGCAAGAGTGCCTGCCTCGGATACACGAGGCCCTAGGTTCGATTCCCCAGCACCACATATACAGAAAACGGCCAGAAGCGGCGCTGTGGCTCAAGCGGCAGAGTGCTAGCCTTGAGCGGGAAGAAGCCAGGGACAGTGCTCAGGCCCTGAGTTCAAGGCCCAGGACCGGCCAAAAAAAAAAAAAAAAAAAAAAAAGAAAAAGCTAAGGGACAGTACACAGGCCCTGAGTTCAAGACCCAGTACTGGTATAAACAAAAATTTCAAATTAATTTTTACAAAGGCTGGGAGCATACTTCAAATGGTGGAGTAAATACTTGCCTAGCACATGTGAAGCCCCAGGTTTAAGCCCCAGCATAGGTGCACCACCACCAACAACAGCAAAAAGCCTCCAATGTTCAAAATTGAGCTGAATGCCATTTTTAAAAATCATTGTACACTGATGTGAAAATATGTACACTTGTTCTCTGTGCTTCCTGGCAGCCTGAGGTCAGAAGCTTTGCTCTGCCTCATACCTCTGTGCCGCTGTGAAGCCCTGCTACCTTCAGGCCCAAAGCTGTGGACCAGGTGCTGACCATGAACTAAAACCTCCAAAACTCTCGGATGAAAATATCTTTCCTCCTTTAAAAACAAAACATACATTTAGGCTTGGTGAAGTTCAGTGGTAGAGTTTGAGCTTAGTATGCACAAGGTCATGGGTTCAATTCCATCCTACCCCAAAATGTGTGCACTGTACTTGTAAAGCCAATGTATACCTTCATGAGCACTTTCCCTTGGTCCATTCAGAGCTCCTGTCACATATGATTGGGACCCTTCTTGCATATCTCTCATTACAATTTCCATTCTTTTTTATACCAGTACTGGGGCTTGAACTAAGGGCTTTGGCACTCTCCTTTAGCTTTTTCCCTTTTTCACTTGACCTACACCTCCACTTCTAGCTTTTGCTGATTAATTGAAGATAATTAGTGACATGGGCCTTTCTGCTTGGGCTGGCTTCAATCTGCAATCCTCAGCTCTCAGCCTCCTAAATAGCTAGGATTACAGGTGGGAGATACCAGAGCCTGGTTGCACTTTCTGTACTTATGTGTCATTCTCATGGTACTCTCGGCTTCCAAACTCTTGCAGCACACCGATCCTGATTACTCAGTGGCCTACGTTGTCATAGAAACTGACGCAGAAGATGGACTCATGGGCTGTGGCTTTACCTTCACTCTAGGGAAGGGCACTGAAGTTGGTGAGTGGGTCTCTTGAGAAGCCATGATGCTTCATTTCTCCACGTTTTTCTCTGTAATTGCACTGCTCACAGGGAGTAAACACATTACATTGTTAGTAGTTTTGCTAGGAGAAGTTAAAATGTGGTGGCACTTGGCCACTCTTGTTTTATTTTTCTCTCTTTCTGTTTATGTGGAACTGAGCAATCAAACTCAGGACTTTATGCATGCTAGGCAAGCACTCTACCACTAAGCCACATCCCCAGCCTTTGGCCACTCTTCTTGAAGTCATGTGTAGATGGCTGGATCCATTTCTGTGTCAGGTGATAACTGCCAGCACATCACTCACCTGCTCGAGGTATTCAAGGCTCTATGTAGCCATGAGTTACAAGCAGGTGAGGGACCAAGGCTGAGGAGACAGAGCGGTGGTGAATTCAGGAAGCAAGGCTCATGGTGATATATGCTGAGTTGGTTCACAAGTTGTTTTACAGCATGTCCACTTCAAGAATAGCTTCTCTGGGGGTATACACTGAGCTGTGTACAAACACCTCTTGGCATTTTCCTAACCTGAAGACCCCGAACAGAATGGAATGATTCTCAGAGCTGGACAGGATCTCCACGGTGACATGGAGCTCTTTCCAGAAATAAGGCCCAGCCCACCACCATGATGGCAGGGGCACTCAGTGTCCAGATCACTTAAATGCAGCTTTCACTGTGTATGCAATCCATACACATCATTCACAATTCAAGAAGGATAAAAAGTGACCTTTGCCAGATCACTTTCAGTGCATCATTAGGGACTGAAGCTGAGTTGTGACAAGTTGAAGATTGAAGGCCAAAGAAGGGGAAAACAGCTTCTCCACTCCACTCTGCTAGGGACCTTGCCCTGTATATGCACTGTCTATCTTCCAGCTAACTGGGGGAAAGGCCTAGTTGTAGGGAAATTTTTAATATTGTTAATAAGATAAAAGGTGAGCAAGGCTGGGAATATGGCCTAGTGGCAAGAGTGCTTGCCTTGTATACATGAAGCCCTGGGTTCGATTCCTCAGCACCACATATATAGAAAACAGCCAAAACTGATGCTGTGGCTCAAGTGGTAGAGTACTAGCCTTGAGGGAAAAAAAAAAAAAAAAAAAAGGAAGCCAGGGACAGTGCTCAGGCCCTGGGTCCAAGGCCCAGGACTGGCCAAAAAAAAAATTTTTTTTTGAAAAGGTGAGCAAGAAGCTGGGTGCTGGTGGCTCTGGTCTGTAGTCCTAGCTACTCAGGAGGTTGAGATCTGAGGATTGCAGTTCAAAGCCAGCCCTGGCAGGAATGTACATGAAACTCTTATGCCTAATTAACTAACAAAAACCAGAAATGGAGCTGTGGCTCAAGTGGTATAGTGCTAGCCTTGAGTAAAAATGCCCAGGGACAGTGCCCAGGCCCTAAGTTGGAGCCCAAAGACTAGACAAAAATAAATAAAATGGGCTGGGAATATGGCCTAGTGGTGCTCGCCTTGTATACATGAAGCCCTAGTTCGATTCCTCAGCACCACATATATAGAAAAAGCTGGAAGTGGTGCTGTGGCTCAACTGGTAGAGTGCTAGAGCAAAAAGAAGCCAGGGACAGTGCTCAGGCCCTGAGTTCAAGCCCCAGGACTGGCAAAAAAAAAAAAAACACCAAAACAAAATAAAAATAAATAAGGTTGAACAAGTGTGTGTGTGTGTATGTGTGTGTGTGTTTGTGTGTATACCACAGCTTCTCCCTGGCCACACTTATCTCAGTCCAGGGAGTCAGTCTTCTACAGATTTGGCCTTATGAGCTGCTGTGTATCCAGCCTTCTGCTGGACACTAGAGAAGGCATTTTTAAATGGAAGAGGTATGATGAAAATAAGAGTTCTACCGACAAGGAGCACAGAAACCCATTGGGGAGACAGGCATAAAAGGCAGGGTCACAGAGCAATGTGAGAGTTCCTGTGTGTTAGTGTGTACAAGTTGCTGAGAGAGGGACTGCTTCCCTCCAGGACCAGGCAGGAGTTAGTCCTCTCCCCCACCCCACAGCCAAGCGGATGATTTCCTGTAAAAGCCTTCCCCAAGGTAGTGGTGGCTGGCTGAGGTATATTTGAGAGCTGTTTCAGCATCTCTGCAACTCTAATTGCCCCAGGCTAGGTATTGAGCACTTTAAGAAGCTGCTGTCCTTTTCTCCATACCACAAACCATATAGCATGGTCCCCGAAGGTTTCATAAACCACACAATGAGTTTACGCGGCATAAGACAGGCCATTGGAATCACCATTAACAGCCAAATTTGAGCTTTGTGCACTTGGGTGCGCAGCGGAGGGACCTGCGCTGAGATCAATGAGTGGCTCTTGTGGGATGAGCTGAGCTCAGTGTCTAGGACCCCTTCCTTCTTTCTTCTTTTTTTTTTTTTTTCAAATTTTTATTATCAAACTGATGTACAAAGGTTACAGTTTCATACGTTAGGCATTGGATACATTTCTTGTACTGTTTGTTACCTCATCCCTCATATCGCCTTCCCTCCTCCCCCTTTCCCTTCCCCCCCCACCCCCGACCAAACAGTTTTGCAAGTATTGCTTTTGTCTTTTTTTACCGTGTCTCTCAATTTTGGTATTCCCTTTCAATTTCCTAGTTCCAATACCAGTATACACGGTTTCCAATATACTCAGATAAGATTACAGAGATAGTGTAGGTACAACCACAGGAAGGTGATACAAGAACATCATCAATAATAGAAGCTACAGATACACATGGGACGTTGAAAGTAGTTACAACTGTGATATAACAATTGTTTCCATAACATGGAGTTCATTTCACTTAGCATCATCTTATGTGTTCATAAGGGTATAGCTATTGGGCCTTATGATGCTCTGCTATGACTTGCCTAAACCTGTACTAATTATTCCCAATAAGGGAGACCATAGAGTCCATGTTTCTTTGGGTCTGGCTCACTTCACTTAGTATAATTTTTTCCAAGTCCTTCCATTTCCTTACAAATGGGACAATGTCATTCTTTCTGATAGAGGCATAAAATTCCATTGTGTATATGTACCACATTTTCCTGATCCATTCGTCTACTGAGGGGCATCTGGGTTGGTTCCAGATACTTGCTATGACAAATTGTGCTGCTATGAACATTGTTGTGCTGGTGGCATTACTGTGATTTTGTTTGTGGTCTTTTGGATAGATACCCAAAAGTGGGGCTGCTGGGTCATAGGGGAGTTCTATATTTAGCCTTCTGAGGAATCTCCATACTGCTTGCCAGAGTGGCTGAACCAGTTTACATTCCCACCAACAATGAAGTAGGGTTCCCTTTTGGCCACATCCCCTCCAACAGTTGTTATTGTTAGTTTTCTTGATATAGGACATTCTTACTGGGGTGAGATGGAATCTCAATGTTGTTTTGATTTGCATTTCTTTTATGGCCAGTGATGTAGAGCATTTTTTCATATGTCTCTTGGCCATTCTCATTTCCTCATCAGAGAAGTCTCTTTCTAAGTCTTTAGCACACTTGATGAGGGGGCTATTGGTTCTTTGTGGTTTTGTTTTGGAAGAAGGTAATTATTTTAGTTCTGCATATATTTTAGATATGAGGCCTTTGTCTGTTGAATGGGTGGTAAAGATCTTCTCCCAGTCTGTGGGCTTTCTGTTTATCTTGCGAGCTATGTCCTTTGCCGTGCAGAAGCTCTGCAGTTTGATGCAGTCCCATTTGTAGGACCCCTTCTTTTTCCCACTCTCAGTCATGATAAATGTCTTGGGCAGGGGTAAACCAACTCCCATCGCTTTATGACTTTAATATGTGCTTCTTTTGTGCTCAAAACATTGGCTACCACCTTTTCCAGACCACAGTGTGACAGATCCATTTTAACTTTGACCTTGCTACATATTTAACAGAGTCACCACCATCTCACTAACCATTACATGGTACTCATGCCAAAGGCGGGAAATTCTGTTATCTCATTTGGGTCTCATGCACCCTTTATCAGCCCATTTAATCTAATCAGGAAGAGACAGAGATAAGAGAGATAGTGAGAGGGAGAAGGAAAAGAAAAGAGAGAGAGAAAGAGATAGCACTTACTTCACTACCATGAAGTGAGTGCTGAGTGTGAGAGAAAGATAGGAAGGGGAGGCAGTTTTCTAGTGCAGAGAATATACCAATATCATTTTTCATTGTTTTTTCCCAAGCATTTTAATTCATTTAATTATTCATTTTTTCTCCTGCTTTTAAAGTATTTTAAATGTTTTCATCTTTGTAGAGAAATTTTAAGTTCACAGCAAAATAAAGTTATAAATGTACAGTTGTGACAGTCAGCAGACCCCCGTGAGGCATCCTGATCGCCCAAAGTCTATAGTGGAAATTAAGATTCACTCTTGGTATTCTGTAGTGTGTGAGTTTAGACAAATGTGAAGTGTCATGTATAATATAAGCAAAACTGGTTTACAAAAAGCAGGAAAAGAAAAAGAGGGTAACATTAATTAGAAGAACTTTTAAATACACACAAAATATATAGCCATAAAGGTTCATGTCACTACCTGGGCTCTATTACCTATGGTCATCCACAAGCCTTACTGAATGTTCAACCATGCCGGGGTCACAGGAGAAAACCATAAGTTAAGTCAGCAAGCCAGCTGCCTTTCAAGGGCCAGTTTTCTGCAGATGAATCTCCACCCATCCCCATAAAATATGAAAACCTATATTGTTCTAGGGGTCATATACCATTTCTCGTGAACATAGCAAGTTTTACTTAACTTCTTGCAATGCCCTCATGTTGAGCAAGGAAAAACCACATGCTTCAGATAATTTATCTCTTAGAGCCATAAAAAGTGAGGTCATTCTTAGCTTTCTTTTTTTTCTTTTTGCCAGTGCTGGGCCTTGGACTCAGGGCCTGAGCACTGTCCCTGGCTTCTTTTTGCCACTTGAGCCACAGTGCCACTTCTGGCCGTTTTCTGTATACATGGTGCTGGGGAATCGAACCCAGGGCTTCATGTATACGAGGCAAACACTCTTGCTACTAGGCCATATCCCCAGCCCCTCATTCTCATTCTTAGCTTTTAATAGAGGCATTTTCTATTGTGATTCAAGCCACAGTGATTTACAGCAATAATCAAGGCCATGAGGCCAAGTTGAACATAGATAATGATAGACCAATACTCCAATGCCTCACCCTGAGTTACTGATGTACTTATCAGATCATTTTTGGATCTTTGTGTGTGTGGGGGGGGGGGGGTGGTTATGGGGCTTGAATTCTGGGCCTGGGTGCTGCCCCTGAGCAATTCAGCTCAAGGCTAGTGCTCTACCACTTTAGCCACAGCACCACTTTCCTTTATCTGATCATTTTTAAGCCCAAGAAATCAGCTATCAAGAAACAAGGATAATTCTGTGTTCTCACAATCTGAGGAGTAAATTACAGGAGGAGTGGCTCTCTGATTGGGAATGACGGTATATTCCATCAACAAAACCCCAGAGTACCTAGAATGGCCAATTCAGCCTTAAATCCTACACTGATTAGGAGCTATCTCAGAGGCTAGGTGCATCCTTGGAGTGTGAAGCTGCTTTCAGAATGTTGACCCCATAGGATCTGAATGTGCCCAGTAACTATCTTAGTAAGTGACCTAAAGAGTTTACTATTAAAGTGGCATAATATCAAACAGTAAGTGATTAGATATTTTACAATAAATTGATTGCCTTGGTGATGATTTTACTATTTTGGTCATTGGCCCCATACACTGTTTCCTAGAATGTGCAAAGAATAGAAGGTCTTTTGCATATAATCTATTACTTAATATTTTCCATCATTCCTTGGTAAGTATCAAACCGAGGGTCTCACACATGCTAGATAGGTTTCAATTACTTAGTTACATCCCCAATCCCTCTTCATCTTAAATAATGAATCTTTTTAAAGTATTAACAATGAATCCTTTTAAGAATTAAACAATGAATCCTTTTAAAGCACCAAGATTAAGTAATTAATGATAATACTAGGGAAAATTAAGTTTATCCTTCAAACTACTTACTAAATGTTTATGAAAATAGTGATTTATATATGTTAACATTTCATATATAAATATTATGCTAGTTGAAAATTAATTTTATCTCATCTTTTTTTTTTGAAGGGTGGGCAGGCAAGGTCTCTTGCCTATGCAGCTTTTGCTGTCCTAGCCTTGCTAGTGCTGGTGTGAATTACAGGCACGCACCACCACATTCAGCTTCATTTAATCTTTAATAGTGTGCTATATTATGTACTTCGGTATTTTCTATACTTGTCCATAGTGAAAAGTTATTTCTCTTTTCTTATTTATTTGTTTAATTTTTAGTTTGTTGTGGGGCTTGAACTCAGGGCTTAGGCACTATCCCTGAGCTCTTTTTGCTCAAGGCTAGTGCTCTACCACTTTGAGCCACAGCACTACTTCTGGTTTTCTGGTGGTTAATTGAAGATAAGAATATCACAGACTTTCCTGCCCGGGCTGGCTTTGAACTGCAGTCCTCAGATCTCAGGCTCCTGAGTATCTAGGATTACAGGCATAAGCCACAAGCACCAGCTTTTTCTTATTTTTAAATGACAGAAGAGGTGTTTAGGGTAATTTTATAAAGCATGTATATTTTGTTGCTAAGCTTTTTCCATGAAATAGCTACACTGCTTGTAGTATTTTCATGTCTTGTCTGTATATTAAAACATGAACACAGATGAAATCCTTCTTTAATAGTTGTCTGTGCTGTGAATGCCCTCACCCACCATGTGCTTCACAAAGACCTCAAGGACATTGTTGGGGACTTCAGAGGCTTCTACCGGCAGCTGACCAGTGATGGGCAACTCAGATGGGTAAGGAACCTATTTTGTAAAAAAGACTTTATAAATAATGTTCCTTAAGCTCTAAGATGTCCTTTGATTGCCACAAGTGTGAAACAAGAGATTGGTTTCCAATTTTAAAACATTTCATTCACATAAATTATGGCTTGAGGTATTTAACTCATCGGTGTTTTGAAGTCATCTGTTCTTTTCTGTAAGACTTGAGCCTGGAGGCATTTGGATCCTGAGAGCTCCCTGCCCTTGCACACTTGTCTCTCTCCCAGGCTTGGAAAACATGACCTACAGGACAAAGGGCTAAAGCGACACCCTTTTCTGGGGAGAGAGAATCTGAGTCATATTAGCCTTATGGAAGGCGTTATTAAGGAAAGACACAGAAAAGCAAAGTTAGGCAGAAGATCATGTACCTTTTTGTGTCTAGGTCAGTCTATTAGCTGATTTTCCATTGCTGTGACAAAATACCTGAGAAAATCTACTTCAAAGAAGGCAAGATTTATTTTGGTTCATAGCTTTAGAGGATTCATAACATGGTTGGATGGACCTATACTTCGGGCTGGTGGTGAGGCAGGACATCAGGGCAGTTGGAGCATGTGGCATAAAAGGCTGCTCATCTCAGGGCAGCTAGGAAGCAAAGAGATAGGAGGAGGACCTCAGTTCCAATATCCCCTTCAAAGACACCTCCCCAGTGATATAACTTCCTTCTACTTGGCCTTAGTTCCCAGTGTCTCCACCATCCACCAATAGCTCCACAGGCTGGTGGTCAAGTTTTAACACATGAGACTCTCAGGGGCGGGGGGATGCTAGATCTAAACTTAACAGTCAGAAATCTAAAACGTAAGGTCTAAGCATGAAGAAGTGCAGTTGTATAGAGAGATTCAAACACAGTTAAGTCCAGCAGTTGAACTTTCTCCTTATCCCCTGATAACACATCCTTTTCCTACCTCTGCCCAGCTTCACTTCCACGTACAGACAGGCACAAGAGAATGTACTTTCCATATTGCCTTTATTGACTTTCTTGAAGACGAAGTCAACTTGCCTTGCCTTGAAAGATGTCACTGTGAAAAAAATTCTCACTGGCTGAAACTGTAACAATTTAAGCATTAGAACAAATATGATGGGTCTGGGGATATGGCCTAGTGGTAAGAGTGCTTGCCTTGAATACATGAAGCCCTGGGTTCAATTCCCCAGCACCACATATAGAGAAAATGGCCAGAAGTTGTGCTGTGGCTCAAGTGGCAGAGTGCTTATCCTTGAGCAAAAAGAAGCTAGGGGCAGTGCTCAGGCCCTGAGTACAAGGCCCAGGACTGGCAAAAAAAAAAAAAAAAAAAAAAAAGTTAAAAAAAACAGGACAAATATGATAATAACGGCTTGTAATCAGATAATGAATCAGGGAAAGCCCATCATTACAGTGGAATACAAATTAAACACATGAATATAAGACAAATGGTGGTATAGGAATCACTGCATTGCAGCCATTGTAGCTGTTGTTAATTGAGTTATCATGGATGCTAAACTTGGGGGCAATAGTAATCTCATTACTTAAAGAAAAATGGCAACCTCACAGTGGGGAAACCTAACAGACACTAAGGCAACCAAGGTGTATCATAACCCTATAATAAAACAAAATGGTACCACCACTTAGCAGCGATTATGCAAAAACATGTAGAACTTGAATCTTATCTTTCTTGAATGTGTTTACTGGTACTAGGGCTTAAACTCATGGACTGAGTGCTGTCTCTTAGCTTTTACACTAAAGGCTAGGGCTCTACCACTTGAGTCACAGCTCTGCCTCCATCTTTTTGGTGGTTAATTGGAGATAATAGTCCCAAGGATTTCCCTTCCAGGGCTGACTTTGAACGGAGATCCTCAGATCTCAGCCTCTTGAGAAGCTAGGATTACAGATGTGAGCCACTGGCACCCAAAATGAATCTAATCTTTTTTTTTTCCAGTCCTGGGGCTTGAACTCAGGGCCTGAGCACTGTCTCTGGCTTCTTTTTGCTCAAGGCTAGCACTCTACCTCTTGAGCCACAGCGCCACTTCTTGCTTTTTCTATGTATGTGGTGCTGAGGAATCAAACCCAGGGCTTCATGTATACAAGGCAAGCACTCTACCACTAGGCCATATTCCCAGCCCCTCTAATCTTAAAGGAACCATAAAACAGCCCATATTGAAAGATGTTGTACATGTCAACTGTTCCATATTCTTTTAAAAATGTCAATATCATTTAAAGAAGAAAACTTACATAAAATGATTAAAGACACATGACAACTAAATGTAGCTGGGTCCTGGATTAGATATAGATCAGGGAAAAATAAAATAACTTATTGGGGAAATTGGTGGATATTTGACTAAAGACTATCTAGACAATAATGTTCATTAGTATTATATTCCCTTTCTGTTATGGTTATATAGGAGAATGCTCTTGTTTTTAGAAGCTACACACTGACATATTTATAAAAAGGAAGCTATCTGCAACTTTGTTCTCAAAGACATGCAGGTGTTGCTCAAGTGGTAGAGAGGAGAGTGTTGGATGGTTTGTTTTTTGTCCATAATATTTTAATACTTTTCCACTTTTAAATACTGTTTTTTAAACTTTGATTGTAACATGGAAGATTCGACTTTATTTTTAAAAAACATCATAAAGCTATTATAGTTACACTCTATACACTCTGAAGGTACTTAAAATGATTATATTTTGAGTCTGTAGATGAACAATGACAAGAATCCAAGTATATCGTCTGTACAACCTGACTAAATACTGGTGACCACTGATTAGCATAAAAATAACCAGCACAATTCCACAAGAGAATCAGCTCAGCCCAACCAGTTAGCAGCAATGACACTGTAGTGACAATGGTGTGCTGACTAGTTGCAGGACCAACACTGGGAGCCCATTCTTCCCTTCCCTCCTTCCCTCTCACACTTTAGGGACACGCACTGTGGTCTGACTACCTTTGCAGCAATCTCAATACCAAGTGCTGCAATGAACCTCTGCACCCCAAACCAGGGTCTGTGTTGTTTCATCCTATTCAGGGGGGCATGAGCCCACACTACCAATATTGTTTAGGTGTCTAACTCATACAGTGTAAGAGTAACTGGGTGGAAAAGGGAGCAGAGGGGTAATTTTTGGTTTTTTGTTTTGGCTTGAGGGAAGAGAATTATCTGTGAGTGACAAAACACCAGGAATTAGCCACATGGAAAAAATTCTAGGTGGTCTAAAAGGCCAGTACTTCTCTAAGTTTGACTTCCTTTTCCATATTCCTGGACTTATTTCTAAGATTGATTGGGTAGAATTAACTCTGATGAAGTAACAGTATAGTTATCTAAAGGTAAGATGCATCATTTCTTGTCTTTCTTTTTTTTGTATAACTATTTTAGTGTAATTTTATTGACAGAATTGCAAAAGTATATCATCATAGTACAAATGCAGCTGGTGATAATTTAGATACTGTTTTGTAAACTTTCTATACATTTGTAAAATAAAGCCATCCAATTATGCATGTTACTTTCTGTGTTCATGATAGCTGCCAGAAATGGCAAACCTTTCTTTTTTGGCCAGTCCTGGGGCTTGAACTCAGGGCCTGAGCACTATCCCTGGTTTCCTTTTGCTCTCCCACTTGAGCCACAGTGCCCCTTTGACTTTTTCTGTGTATGTAGTGCTAAGGAATTGAACCTAGGGCTTCATGCATGTAGGGCAAGCACTCTACCACTAAGCCACATGCCCACTCCATGGCAAACATTTTAATAGTGGGCATTGAGAATTTCTTTGGACTCTCTGTTTGATGTTTTTTGCATTTTTTTCTACTTTTGCAATGGCATACAGGCTAGAGGCTGCCTTCCTTCCTTTTCTTCTTTCCTTCCTTCCCTTCCTTCCCTTCCTTCCCCTCTTCCTTCCTTTCTTTTTTCTTTTCTTCCTTTCTTCTTTCTTCTTAGGTGAGTTCTCTACTCCCACCTTTAAATTAATAAACTATGTCCCGGCTTAAAGAGCTAAATTTTTCCTTTATGTCTAAAACATGTTGTATTTTGCTTCCCAATCAGATTGGCCCAGAGAAAGGTGCAGTGCACTTGGCCACAGCAGCCATTCTGAATGCAGTGTGGGACCTGTGGGCGAAGCAAGAAGGAAAGGTAACTCACTGAGAAACATGCCTGTGACACCATAACACAGGACACGTGACTGGCTCTGCATGGCCCTCTAAAGACCAAAGACCAAGGCATTGTGGGTCCCCAAAAGGAAGGGAGATTTGTTTTGACTCTTTTCTTCCCTGAAAGATACCAGTAGTTGTTAGGAATCAGTAGGAACAGTTTAGAAAGGGCTGGAGGAGAAGGAGAGGGACAACCAGTAAAAGGAAGGAGGCAAGAAGGGAGGAGGCAGCACTGGGGTAGGGTGGCTAAATGGTTAGATACCAGCAGGAGTTTGCCACCAGTACATTCCCTGCTGGATAAAAATGTTGCTTTACACAATGTTTTATAAACATTACTTTTTTTTCCTTCAAGCCTCTGTGGAAGTTACTTGTGGACATGGTAAGTAGTCTTCAATTTTATTATACTTGTTCCTAAATGAAATGCATTTCACAATTTACCTTTTGATGATGATTTAGGGAGAAAACAACAAAACCTCCAGGTCTCTGTGATTATGCCTGTAATCCTAGGTACTTCAGAAGCTAGAATCTGAGGATCACAGTTTGAAGCCAGCCTGGGCAGGAAAGTCTGTGAGATTCTTATCTCCGATTAACCCCCAGGAGAAGTGGTAGAGTGCTAGCCATCAGCAAATAAGCTCAAGGACAGCACCCAGGCAGAGTTAAAGCCCCAGAACCAGAAAAAACTAAAAAAGAAGAAGAAGAAGAAGAAGAAGAAGAAGAAGAAGAAGAAGAAGAAGAAGAAGAAGAAGAAGAAGGAGAAGAAGAAGAAGGAGAAGAAGAAGAAGGAGAAAAAGCAGCAGCACAATAAAATATAATAGTTTGTTTTTTTTTTGGGGGGGGGGAATGGAACCAGGACCTTGCCCATGCCAGGCGAGTACTATGCCCTTTCTGCTATTTGAAGCAACCTACAAAGGGTGCTCATGCAGGCAGAGTGGACAATGGGAAGCTCAAGTCCCGCCTCCTCTGTGGGGGTCTCTAACATGTGAAGCAAATTCTCCAAGCCTCCACAACTTGACTACAAGAAGAGCATAGTCTTCAGACATCTAGGGACCTCACAGAATCATTCTAAAACCCGAATGAGAAAAGCACTCCATTAAGTCTGAAAAGCAAGTTGTTACAATTAAGACATCTTGTGGCACTTGGACTCCAAAAGCAAGACAAAGCCATGGCAGTCTTCACCATGCAGCCTCTGGCAGGGCTTACCAGTGAATTCTAAAGATATGTACTTGGCTGTTTTCTTTCTCCTTGACCTATTTAAGGCAGGGATGAGCACCTGGTTGCTGGGGACGGAAAATAAAATCTCTGAGTGAGTTAAAGGGGAGTAGACATCAGACCCCGGCTGACTTGGCTCTGAGTCTAGCCTTCACTACTAACTAGCTAAGAGGCTTTGAGTGCATTGCTTACCCACTGTGAGGTGCAGCTGCCTCTGGGTGAAACCTGGTGCTCCACAAATGAAGGCTGTTTTCATTACTTGGCAGCAAAATTAGAGACAAGGACGACATGTCCTTGAAGACTGTGGAGCCATGAGACCTTGCTCTTCTTCTAAGGCAGGGCCTCTCACTTCTCTGGCTGACTGAGAGTGGAGTGGGGGTGTTGGAAGGAGAAGGATGTGGGAAGGTCAGCCTTTCACAGAGGTATAATAGTTCACCACCAGAATGGAAAGCCTAAGGGCCACCAGAGAGGTGCTAGGAATTTTTCATCATATGCCTCAGGTTTCCTGTTTCAATGCCACTTCTCTTAAAAGAGAACAGTCAGGACCAGTAAAGGGGCTAACATTTGTAATCCCAGCTTTTCAGGAGATATGGCTAATTGTGATGTTCTTGATATTCCATCTCAACCAACAGGAGGCACAGGTAGCAAGATGGAAGTCTGTGATTGACCTGAGGCTGACTCAAGACTTAAAGTGAAAAGTAAAAAAAGCAAACAAGATTAGGGGCTCAAATATTAGAGCACTTGCCTGCAAAGGCCCTGAGTTCAAACAAACAAACAAAAATCCAAAAATCCAGGTGCTGGTGGTCCACACCTGGAATCCTAGCTACTCAGGAGGCTGAGATCTGAGGATCACAGTGCAAAGCCACCCAGACAGAGAAGTTCCTGTGAGTCTCTTATGTCCAATTAACCACTCAAAAGCCAGGAGTGGAGCTGTGGCTTAAAGTGGTAGAGTGCTAGCCTTGAGCAAGAGAGCTCAGGGACAGTGCCCAGGCCCTAATTTCAAGCCCTACAACCACCTAAAACAAAACCAAGAAAGGGCTGGGGATATAGCCTAGTGGCAAGAGTGCCTGCCTCGGATGCACGAGGCCCTAGGTTCGATTCCCCAGCACCACATATACAGAAAACGGCCAGAAGCGGCGCTGTGGCTCAAGTGGCAGAGTGCTAGCCTTGAGCGGGAAGAAGCCAGGGACAGTGCTCAGGCCCTGAGTCCAAGGCCCAGGACTGGCAAAAAAAAAAACAACAACAACAAAACCAAGAAAAACCCTCAGAGCCTCAGGATTGAACAAGCTTTTAAAATTTCTAGCACCCTAGTACAGTACTAGTGGTGGAGTGAAATTCCTGATTTCCTTGCATTTGTTCTGCTGGAGCCAGTGAAAAACTTAGCCCATGTGGCCGGAGCATTGAGCAGGCAGTTGGAGAGAGCAGGAAGAGGAAGCAGCCCCCAAGCCAAGAAGATGGGGGTTCCTGTTCTATTATTCTCTTTCTAACAGTAAAATGAAGTTTTCCCACTTCCCAGGAAAGCACATTGCAAGAGCCAGTGCTTGCTTCTGGTGAGCCAGCTAAGAGCACATTCCTCTCTTCTTTGCATTGAGTGCTCTGGGACAGCCTCATCCACCCCTCTTTTTTTTTTTTTTTTTTTTTTTTCATCCCCTTCTGGTTCACTGCAGGGTCAGCTTGATCATGGGGAGCAGCTGCCTAGAGGGAGAAGGAGTGAAAATCAGGATGTTGTCAGGGGCAAGGAGCCGCTGAAGGACTCCCTCCAAGCAATGACAGGACCAAACAATTTGGCATAAATCCCATAGGCCCCTTCCGGGAAAGGAAAAGCTCCACCGATCCACGATCCACATAAGTAGCTCCTCAGAAGCCTAATCTGCCTGTGAATTGACCCAGGCTCTTTCTCCTGTCACACCCGCCAGGATCCCCGGATGCTGGTCTCCTGCATTGATTTCAGATACATCACTGATGTGCTGACGGAGGAGGAAGCCTACAGTGAGTCCTGGGAGGGCCGTGGAAACCAAAGCTCCCTGGCACTAGCCATGGTGCACACAAAACAGGCTCTAGAACATCAAGTAACCCTTTTTCTTCTTCTTTCCAGAAATACTGCAGCAAGGTCAAGTTGGTAAAAAAGAAAGAGGTGTGTTATGTGAAATGCTCCTTCCCTGTTGGTGCTACTGTTGTCCAATTTTGAGGATCCTGGTCTCCAGGGGTACCCCACCATGCTCCCAGATGCCCTGTGCTTAGCAGCTACACCTGACACATGTGGGTCTGAGTAAAGATACCACTTGGGTGACCTCATCCTGGGGGGCACTTCAGTCACTACTTACAGGAGGTTTGGCTTTAGGGTTTGTGGTAAGGCAGGGCCCTGGGGAGTGGAACATTCAAAGAATATTCTGGTCACCTGTCCTTGACAACCCCAGAGGGTTGGGCATGTGACAGAGTATGTATGTCAGCCATCCAATGAAGAGATGGATTCTCTGTGACACACGTAGTTGTAGGCAGTTCAAAATCTGCAGTTTCCTGGGAAGTGCCCAATGTTGACAAATGTTGTCTTTCAGAAAAGCAAATGCTGACACATGGCTACCCTGCCTATACCACGTCGTGCGCCTGGCTGGGGTACTCAGATGCCACACTGAAGCAGGTGTGCTTTCTCACTGGTTTTGCAGGCAGGCGAAAGGGAGAAAAGCAAAAAAGATTTCCTTCTGTACTCAGGGCTCACTCCACTGTCACCGTGCATTGCTTCAAAAGTGTAGGGATTTCCCATACAACCACCTCTCCCACCACGTGCCCTGAGAGTTAGCTCAACTAACACTCTGTCTCCCTGGCATTAGAATAGGCCACACAGAGTAAGGGCTCTGCATCACCACTCTGCCCTCCATCAGATCTAGTCTCCCACATTCCAGCTGTGACCTGAGCTCTGACCAACCAGCTAGAAAACGGAAGTTCCCATGACACATTCCCTTCATTTGCTAGAAAAAAACTTGCAGAAGCCAGGAAAACATTTTTTTTTTAACCTTTACAGTTTATTTTTCTTTTAGTTGTGGGACTTGACCTCAAGGCCTGGGGCATTGTTCCTGAGTACTTTTTGCTCAAGACTAGTGTTCTACCACTTTGAGCCATACCTCTACTTCCAGTTTTTGAGTGGTTAATTGGGGATAAGACTCTCACTTTTCTGCCTGGCCTGGCTTCGAACCATAATCCTAAAATCTCAGCCTCCTGAGTAGCTAGGATTATAAGTATGAGCCACTGGTGCCCAGCTACAGTTTAAGTACAACTCAGAACAACCAGGTAGAGGTGGATGGAGGAATGTGTGAGCATGCCCAGCTATAATCACGTGTTCACCAGTCTTGGAGCTCTCTGGGCTCTGTCCTTTGGGCTGTTCACAGAGGATTCACTGCCATTGGCTATTGGCCATCAGCCCAACCTTCAACCCTTCTTCCCTCTCTAGAGTCTGAGGGTGAGAGTTCCAACCCCTTTATCAAAGGGCCCTCTTTAGGGTCTTTTTTTTTTTTTTTTTTTTTGTCCTGGGGCTTGAACTCAGGGCCTGAGCACTGTCCCTGGCTTCTTTTTGCTCAAAGCTAGCACTCTGCCAACTTGAGCCACAGCGCCACTTCTGGCATTTTTTGTTTCTATATAGGTGGTGCTGAGGAATCAAACCTAAGGCTTCACGTATACGAGGCAAGCATTCTTGCCACTAGGCCATATTCCCAGCCCCTAGGGTCATCCTTTGGGAATACAAAAGACACTTGTGACTCAGGAGATTCTAAGAGCTGTAGGAGCTGTGCTCTAGGAAATATGGTGAGGAGATAGAGTTGGGGGCGGGGGGGGGGGGGAGGAGCTGTATCAAATACCTGTCCCTATGGCTCACACAGGCTGGGATTCACTATTTTTTCATCAGCTTTTCTATATCGTTTGGGGTCTAAGGCCTCCTTCCAATAGTACTTACACACGAGTGAAAGTGAAGCCATTGACACCCTGGCTACTGCGGTTCTGACTTAGTAATGAGTCCCACATTGCTCCCTGGAAGGTGACAGCTTAGACAGCTTGAGTCTCAGGGCAGAGGCAGCCATGCAACATTGTTCAAGTCACTTATTCATGTTGTACCTCAGTTTCCTCCCTTGGGAAGTAGGGAAATAATACCCCACATCTCATGAGATGGTTCTGAGGATTCTTATTATTCCACAACTGGCACATGACACACAGTGTGTGGCTCATTTATTACTTATCATTACATTGAGCATTTTTAGACTGAGGGTATTACCCAGGCCAGGCGAGCACTCTACCATTGAGACAGACTGAATTCTGCTGTTACTTTTGCATCCATTAGTTATATGGGCACCTCAGAAAATCTTAGCTAAAAAAAAAATCTTTTAAAAAAGAGGGATATTAATGTTGTGACAATGAGAAATGGTTGCCATAGAGATGAGGAAAGAAAGCCATCCTCCAAGAAGAGAAATGCTCTGTTGGCCAAGCTGTTTCTTTCTCAACAACACATGGCTGTTTCTTCTGATTTATACTGACAGTAATGTTAGTGAAACCCAAATCAGAAATGATTGAAGTACCTTCAGGCCAGGGGAACTTCATGTATAGTACCATATGTGTACTGATACATGTTCCCTTTCCCCACAGCTCTGTGCAGCTGCACTGAAGGATGGCTGGAGCAGGTATGTTATGTGTAAGTTATGCCTCTATTGTCTAGAATTAGAAACCCCTTAAGATCAGTAACAAGCATTATTCAGTGTGTGTGTGAGGACCCAGAGGCAGCAAGCCTGACTTTGAGGAGTGTGTTTCCATTGCACAAGGGCTCTTAAGTTCAGTATTGTGAAGCTTTTGCTTCCATATAACTTTTAGCTACTGTTCTTCGTGGAGTTTCTAGTAGCCAGGTCTTCCCTTCCCTCTCACTGGTCACCTGCTGTCTAGAATGATTGGCTGTACCCCCCACCCTTGTTTCCTGCACATGGGTTTAGGGCCTCTAGATGAACTGTGGTGGTCATGATCCCAAATCCAGGTATAGTACAGGTCTCTGAGGGATCCTCTTCCCAGCCACTCCTGAGTCCAGCTTTTGCCTGTAATGTATCACCAGGCTTCCTGACTTGTAATCGGGGTTATCAGTCATACAGCCAATGCTTTTGAGGAAGAGGGGCTGAATTTTTAGGAATGAAGAAGGGGGACCCCCCCACCCCCACCAGGCAGTCCTAGAGTGGCAGCTAATAGCCACCGCTAACCCAAGTGCAGCCTTGACAAGGATTGTTCTGGGGAGTGGCTGGTAAAGGAGGGGGCAGATACTTGTTCCTCCTCCAGGTAACAGTGCTCACTCTCATGAAGGCAGTCACAGGGAACACATGCAGAAGCCAATATCTCAGGAGCATAGCAGGATATGTACATAACCTAGAGAGCTTCATGATGTGTGCAGGAATTTTCTGTAGGGAGCATCCAGTAGCAGTCTGCTGCTCTTGTGGCCAAGGTCCTTCTCTCCCTGAGGAGAGAGGCCCTTTACCCTGGGAGCAGCGCGCCTTGTGGTTTTCCTCTGTGAGCCTCACTGAAGACAGAGCTCTCTGTGGGAAGGCCTGTCACTGGATTCAGGATATAAGTGTGTGATATTGCATACACCTTGTCAGCTTGCTGTCCCCTAAGCCTGCTCTTTTTTGCCTGAGGTCTTGTGTTGTTGTTGCTTTTTAAAACACAGCAAAAACTTAGGTAACTGTACTAAACTCAGTTAAAAATTCCTGTATTAACCTCATTCCCCCAGCAGGTAAGAAAGACCATTGCCCTGATACTAACTAAAGACCAGCAGTCTGCAGGTTTCCTGTCAAGTGACTTATCTAAAGATCAAACAGGAAAGAGCAAGAGGTGACTGGGGCAGTCTGGGAATCATTAACAGACATGGCAACTTCTTCAGAAAAGCCAGGTGTTTTTACCAAGTCAAAGAACAGATCCAATCTGGACAGTGGTGGCACACACCTGTAATCCTAGATACTCAGGAGGCTGAGATCTGCAAGCCAGCCCAGGCAGGAAACTCCATGAAACTCTTATTTCCAATAATCCACCAAAAAGCTGGAAGTGGAGCTATGGTTCAAATGGTAGAGCACTAGCCTTGTACGATAAAGCTCAAGGATTGTGCCTAGGCCTGAGTTCAAGCCTCAGGCCTGGCACCATAGAAAGGGGGGTGGGGAGAAAGAAAAAAATAGATCTAAACTAACAAGCCAAATGTACTTATAGGTTTAAAGTAAAGGTTGGAGCTGATCTCCAAGATGACATTCGTAGATGCCACCTCATCAGAGACATGATTGGACCAGAGAAGATTTTGGTAAATAGTCTCATATTCTCTCACACTACTTCCACTTCAACCTTGCATGAAGCCTTTTTTGGGGAGATGGATGGGGTAACATACTCATGCCTTGTGCATGTTAGACGAGTGCTTTATATTCCCCAGCCTGAGGTCTTTATCTAGAGCCAAAATACAATTCATTTCAGCAAGAATGAAAGAATATTAGAAGTTTTAAAAATGTATTGTCATATAGTAGGTGAACTCAAACAACTTTGTACACTGGCAGTTTGTTGTTCTAATATGGATGAACCTGAACAAACAGATCTACCATTGGTGCTCTGCTGTATCAATCACTAACCTTCCTAAGTAGTTCATCAGGTGCTGGGTTTCAGAAAGCCTTTGTTGAAGTACTGAAGCTTTTGCTGATATGTTAAGGATTTGTCATTTTTGACTAGGTGTGTGTGTGTGTGTGTGTGTGTGTGTGTGTGTGTGTGTGTGTGTGTGTTGAGTTGGCTTTTCCCACTTGTGGCTGGTGTTCTTCTACTTGAACCACATCTCCAGTTCTAGCTCTTTGCTGGTTAATTAGCTCTTGGACTCTCGTCGAATATTGATTCTCAATCAACCGCTTTAGCAACTAGGATTATAAAGTGTGAATCAATGGTACCTAGTCTAGGGGTGAATATTTGTGAAAGTTATTTCACACAATATTTTCATATAAAAGTCACATTAGATGTTTTTATGAAGGTTTTTTTAAATGAAGCTTACTCAGAAGTTCCATTATTTATATATACATTAATGCTACTTTTGCTTCATGAGGTCATCCTTGCCCAAATAATTTATGATAACAATTGATTTCTGAATCTACCATCTCTGGTTCTCAGTGTCCTGTGAGGAAGTTCTTACCACTTAGTGGGCCACAGATACTTGTTTTCCTGTCTGTCTTGTCCAAGTGTGGTAAGGCTAATGACACTGGGATGGGGCCTGATCTCCAGCTCTGGACACCCAGCTCTTGGCTTCCAGGTAGGATGACAAAGCAGAGCCAGTGCCTGAAGGGCACAGCCTGGACTTGAGTTCACCATTGCCTGGACTCATTCTTACTTCTCCACATCAGGGCTTTGTTAATTTGTAAAGTGGATTCGTGTGAGCCTCCTCATAGGGTTAAGATTAAGTATTAAATGCCACAAAAATCTCTTAAGTGCCTGGTAGAGTAGGTGCTTCACTCAGTAGAATTTATTAATATATCAGATATATGGTTGACAGTTGTCAATAGATGACCATTCAATTCAGAATTGCCTGACCATATAATTCAGAATGCAACAAAATGGCTCCAAGAGAATCTTGCACTGCACCACACATTATGGGAAGGGGCCATCTTAAGTGCAGGCAGGGCCTCAGCTCCAGGAGGAGCAAGCACATATGGCTCAAACCAGGGCACTTCCAGACTTCTCAGTGATTCACAGAACCATGTCATCTCCTCTAGAAGACAACTTGAAGGCAGAGTTCCAGTCTCAATGGCTGCACTTTGGCTCCTTTCATTCAGACTGTAGGCAGGCCTTAGCAGTCATTGGCAGAGTAACAGTACTTCCTACATGGGAGCAACAGCTCTACAGTGAAGTGAAGGGTCTGAACTTGCAGATGATGGATGCTAACCAGCGCTGGGACGTGCCTGAGGCTGTGGAATGGATGTCAAAGCTGGCAGAGTTCAAGCCATTGTGGATTGAAGAGCCTACATCCCCTGATGACATCCTGGGACATGCCACCATTTCCAAGGTAGGAACATTACAGCTTCTGCTGTCTCGACCATGCAGTTATTTGACTTTCCAGCATGGGCATGACAAAACACCAAGTCCCCTCACCTTTTGCATTTTCTGGTCAAGTAGCTGAAATAGTTGGGAGTTGAGCCTCCAACAAGAACTGTAGGGTGCCCATCCTTTTACCCACTTACTCCCATTTGTCATACAGAAAGTAAGTAGCTAAAAGTTGGAAGGCTATGACCAATTCTGAGATGAGTAGACATGGTTACCTACTTTACATAGAAATACAGCATATTTTATTAAAAACAGTCTCTGACTTGGGATGCTTTGACATGATCTTTATACTTTATGATGGCGCCAAGGTGAATGGGATTTCTGGGTTAGTGGTAAGCAGTGCAGTGCAGTATTTGTTGCAATGCCCAGTGGCAGCAAGCATGTACCACACTCCCAGCCCCGCAAATGGAAACCAGCTGGACTTTACAGTATGCCATTAAGCTGGAAAGTTTTGTGGGTTGGGTATATTAAATGCATTTTCTACACAGGACTTTTTGAACTTAAAGTGGGTTTATCAAGACATAGCCCCATGTAAATTAAGGAACATACTGTACTTTATTTGTCCACAAAAAAACAAAAAAGCATACATTTCCTCTGCTTGAGCCCAAAGAAAAGGTTCCTTAGCAGATGTCAGAGTCAGGCCTCTCAAAGAAAAAGTTGCCTGTTTCCAGGGGACCATGCCAGTTTCTGCTTTTAGAGTTCAGAAAGCACCTGACACATCAGAATATGTGAGACCCTTTTTTTCTGTGCAGGCAGGGTGGTTCCCATTGCTCAGGTTTACAGCACTGAATGGGCTCATTAGTAAGAACTTCTAGGTCTTCAGCCTCAAACCACAGTGATATCAAGAAGAAATCCATAGTGAGCCAGAAGTAACAGGATGAGGCAAAAGGCTACAAGGAATCAAGGCAGAGCCTGGTTACGGAATTTGAGTATGTAATGGCATCAGACCACAGTGGTCCAGAACAGACATCTCTAAGATCTGACTGGCCCACTTCTGGTTCCACAACCTCATCCCTTTGCCTTGGGTACATATGTAGCCAACTTTGCCTCTGATGCCCTTTTTGTGTTTCCATCTGATAACCAAAGACATGTTATGTCCTTGGCTTAGTACATTTTGGCTACCAGTCAAAGTCCTGCCTCCTTAGGAACATTTTCTGTTTTTGTTGCCAGTCCTGGGACGTGGACTCAGGGCCTGAGCACTGTCCCTGGCTTCTTTTTGCTCAAGGCTAGCACTCTGCCACTTACTTGAGCCACAGCGCCACTTCTAGCTTTTTTTTTTTTTTAATATGTGGTGCTGAGGAATCGAACCCAGGGCTTCAGGTATACAAGGCGAGCACTTTACCACTAGACCATATTCCCAGCCCCTTAGGAACATTTTTCTCCCTGAGCTGACTTTGCATAGCCACACTCACCCCCATTAGGAATTGATCTTCAAACTCTTAAGTCTTAGCTCCAAGTTCTGTGAGGACAGAGGTTAGGAGCCATGCTCCCAGTCTGTCAGCGTACAATCTTTCAAATCTTTTCAGAGCCTAGTCTAAACATTGCCCTCTACTCCCCACTAACAGACTTGCTGGAGAGGAAACACAGATATTTGAAGCAAAGACAAACAAGTGAGAAGGCCAGGGTACTGAGTGCTAAGTGCCCCTGATCAGAAGCACAAAAAGGGGAGGATGGCTATGGACTGGGCCAGCAGGAAGTAGCCTGGTGGAGAGACTAGAGCTGACACTGAGGAATGCCATATGACAGGCTTAGACAGAACCAGAACCTACTTAGTTCCCCTTGCCTTTGCTCCTTGGAATTTTTGTTTTGTTTTAGTGGTACTGGGGATTGAATCCTGGGTCTTGCACTTCCACGCATCTTGCCATCAAACTACATGTCACCCTGGATTTGTAAATATTATCTAGAGTTGCACCCTGGGTTTTTTGAGCTAAGGTCTCACTATGGCTCAGGCTAGCTTGGAGCTCTCACTCTTCCTGCCTCCTGGGTGCTTGGATTATGAGTGTGCACCACCACCCCCGGTTCCCTAGGAGTCCTAGAAGAGTTGTTGCACCATATTGAATGCTTTGGGCCTGGCACCATGTGACTTTTGCCCATGGGAAGCTTCCTGGAAGCTCTTTTGGGCTTTTACCCACAGAGGTTTTACGTACATGGTGGTGGCTCAAGAAACAAGCAGCAGGTGAGCCAAGGCAGAGCAGCTGCAGGGACAGCAGGTCAGGCCAGACCCCAGAGGAGACCCAAGGAGATGCAGAGCGCAATGGGAAAGCAGTGAAGAGGCAGCACCTGGGGCCAGTTGGTGGGATCTGTTACCAAGGACACAGCCAAGCAGAGGTAACCACTATGGATTTTCAAAGAAGGAATGGCACAGTAATCATTCTACTGTGCCTGACTCAGAGTGAGATTCAGAGAGCGGCAGCTCTTAGCATTGCTGACGAGAAGGAAGACCAGGCAGAAGCTAAAGAAATCTGGGAAGAGTGAACGATGGAATCGCAGTCCAATGGAAGCTGGGAGCGGCCTGGCCCCAGGTGGCAGGTGAGTGAGCTAGCTTTTCAGGGTCAGTAGAGAGGTCACAGACACCAGCAGTGAAGATTCTAGCACTGCACTAGGTGAGCAATGGTCTGTCTTACTTAAGGTAGGTCCTCAGTACCGAAAGAGCTGGAAGGGGAAGGATTTTGGAGTTAATAGAGGCATCAAAGTTCTAGAAGAACCATTGCAGGGAGACAAAAAGGAAAGGAGAAAGTGAGTGCCGACCCTCCAGGAAACAGTCAGTGGGGGCTGGACTCTGTGCCTCCACGGTGACCACTTCTGCAGTGGCCATGTGTTCTCCCAGTCGTACACCATGGTGCAGGCCCCGGAGAGGGGAGACAGGGTGGTAGGAGGGGGTCTGTGGAGCTGTGTCCAGGAAGGGAGCAATGGTAGCAGGTGAGCAGCACCTGCCACTCCCTCTGTTGCCACAGGCAGCCTGCCCACACCCACAGCCTCCTGGACATCCTACTGCCAGGTTTTACATGTTCAACAGCAGGGACGTTTCCTTCTCCAGCTAGAAACATATTGTTTGAACATTAGGAGCTGCCGTTCAAAACTTGGAAAAGTAACACGAGCTTGGCTTCCTTTGCAGGCACTGGCCCCGTTAGGCATTGGTGTGGCCACGGGAGAACAGGTGAGTGATTGTCCTGCTTGCCACACACCCGCCACTTAATGGAGGCTGTGTGTTAGGCTTCATAGCCTGTTATAATTTGATGGTTTTATCATCTTAGCAATTGGCAAGCTGGGGATGTGGATTAGTGGTAGAATGCTTGCCTAGGCCTAGAATGCAGAAGGCCCTAAGCTCAAGCCCCAGCACTGAAAAAAAAAAGGTTGAGTCAGATCTAGTTAAAATTTGAGGCTTTTTTCTACAACACATGACGCAAGTGATTTTGTTTTCAGTGTATAATAAAAAACAAAGCAGTGATTTAAAGTTCCCATTGCCTGAACATACATGGCTTTAAGAAGGCCAGCGTCTCATTGGAACTGACATGATGGCTCACTTTTTATGTTTATAAACTAAGCCTAAGTGACTGGTACAAACAGCCCACAAGCACAGCAGTGGAGGAACAGACAACTTTCCCAGGAAAAGGAGCAATACTGCTCAGTCACAGGTTCATTTGTCACTGTGCTATCTGCTCATTACTGTCACCAATTTCATCCAGAGGCTCTACTTCCTCTCCCACTCATGGATACGACATCTACTCCCTAAGAAATACTGAGCCAGTGTGATTCCCACATGACTCACGCGGTCACATGCGCAGATGAGTAAAGAAGTGAGTGCAAAGTGCCTGCCTGCACTGTCAGGGGCCACCTCATGCTTAGTGAGAACAGAGAGGAAACAGTCCCAGCTTCCCTAAGGCTGCAGTGAGAAACACCTGGCCAGGAACTGTGCCACTGCTGGGTTCAGGGGTCCTGAAGGCCAAAGGCTGACTCTGTTGGTATTATTTTCCATTTTATTTCCAGTGCCACAATAGAGTGATATTTAAGCAACTCCTACAGGCAGATGCCCTGCAGTTTCTCCAGATTGACAGCTGCAGACTGGGGAGTGTCAATGAGAACCTCTCAGTGTTACTGATGGCCCAAAAGTTTGGAAGTAAGGTTGAATGGAGGCTGCTGGCCAGGCCTCCCTCCCCTACCTCACTGCCTGGGATTCCTTTCATGCTCTTTCTTCCATGTTGGTTTTCCCCTTCGCTCTTTTAGTCCTAATCAAGAAATCTGTGATGAGTTGCATCCTGGAAATTCTTTCCTAAATATTTATGATCTAATTATCTGTGAGCATGAAGAGAAACTACAGGGCTACTGCTTTTGGAATCAAACTAAAAATGTCTTCCTTCTAGTTCCTGTTTGCCCCCATGCTGGTGGTGTCGGCCTCTGTGAACTGGTGCAGCACTTGATTATATTTGACTTCATATCAGTCTCTGGAAGCCTGGAAAACAGGTCAGTCACATGGCACTAGCTCACTTTACTGCCCTAGCATCCTGTAAGCCAGGCCATATCTTTGGAAAATCCTGCTTTCATGAGCAAAGATACAACCCAATGCACTGCTGAAAGGGCCAGAAGAATGCAGCTTCCACGTGGGCACCAGTGGCCAGTAATTCCAGCTACTCAGGAGGCTAAGATCCCAGGATCTCTGTTTGAAGCCTGCCTACACAGTCAAATCCAAGACTCTTACCTCCCACTAACCAGCAAAAAGCTGGAAGTGGAGGTGTGGCTTAAGTGACAGAAGCCAAATGTAAGCAAAAAGCCAAGCAAGCAAGAATATAAGGCATTGGTTTCAAGCCCCATACCAACATTCCCTGTCCCACCCCCCACCCCCAAAAAAAGTAGGACACCAAGGGCTCACACCTATAATCCTAGTTACTCATGAGGTTGAGAGTGGAGGATCATGGTTTGAAGCCCAGCTGGGGAAGAAAAAGAGCACCAGAAGATTCTGATCTCCAATTAACCAACAAAAAGCCAGAAGTAGAGTGCCAGTTCTGATAAAAAAAAAAAAAAAGCTAAGAGATAGCACCAGGCTCTAAGTTCAAGCCCCAATACAACAAAATACACACTAGCTTCCAAGTTAAGTAAACTCAATGGTTGTTCAACTAAATACAGGCTGTAACTCATGGGTAAGTTGGTTTTTCTCCATCTTTTCCATGAGGCAATAATGGGACCCACCAGAGCAGTAGTCATTTTTCCTGAGAGAAGGCTGGGTTCTTGGTAGCTGACTCAAGCCCTGTATGCTAGGGCTGTGGTTTTACACCCAGAAATCCTCCCTCAACCAGCTCCTTTCTCCCATTTTCTACAGTTTGGCTTTCATCATGCCTGTTCTTCACTTCTGTCAGGTCTCTTCGTGATACTGGAGGCTTCCATTATGCGCCTCCACATCTTTAATCTCACTTTAACATGCCCAGATGAGCCAGCTTATCTTTTTCCCTCTCCCCCTTAGATATCAAACCAAAGGCTCTTTCACAGGCTAGGCAAGCTGTCTGCCACTGAGAAATACCCTAGATATTAAACTGGTAGTTTTGTGGGGGAGACTGCACATGTGGCTTGATTTGTCTCCTGGAATTAAATGTCACAAAAAGCTCACTAAACAACATACTGAACATGAAAACATACACGAAGAAAAGTAAACACCAACTTCAAGAAGAGAAATGGGATGTGAAGGCACACAGAGGGCTTTGGTTATAATTGTAATGATTTCTTCAGTTGGTAGTGAGTAGACAGGTGATTCTTTTTATGATGGCTAACCTATTTTTATACTGTAAATTGAAGAACATTCGATTGGAAAGGAAACTTAGCTTCCTCCATCCTGGAGCTACCATTAAGTCACTTGATTCCACATGAGTCTAAACCTGTTGAATCACTGGACGATAAAAGTTGGGGCTAGAAAACTTTTTCACTTCCAATGAATCCTGACCTTGGAGGGAAGAAAATGAACGTTTCTAGGTTTTTTTGCTTTTGCCCCTCCTTTCAGTTTCTGCCTTTAATGCTAGCAGAGGTCCCCTCAACCTTAAGGAGTCCTGCAGTTCTGCAGGAATGAGGAGTGTCACCTGCAGCTCCTGGCATCGGGGTTCTGTGATGCCGTGGGGCAGTGCTCCTGTACATGTAAAATCATCACACCGACCTCAGGTGCTGTCAGACCTCAACCTAGCTTGTCCATTCCCTCTGCACAGAATACTAACTCCCAGCTCTCCTTTCAAGCCCACCCATGCAATCTCAATGGCTGTGCCATTCTTTCCAGAGACATATAGCACATGAAGTCAGTGGCCTGTGATCATTCAAACCACGAGGCTCTTTGCAGCCTTGTTTATCCCTAGCACCAAACATGCACACTGCCTGTCACAGCTATTAATATGAGGGACTAAAGGACACAAGGCTGGGGATAATGGCACACACCTGTAATCTCAGCTACTTGGAAGCAGAATAAGGATGGTAGTTTGAGGCCAGTTTAGGTAAAAAGATAGCAAATCCTATGGCAGAAACAATAAAAATGAGGACAGGGTGCAGTAGAACCTTTTCAAGATCCTGAGTTCAGTGCCCACCAACACACACACACACACACACACACACACACACACACACACACACACACGTAAAGAATCAAGTATGGCTAGGTGTTAGTGGCTCACCTCTATAATCCTATAATCTCAGGAGGCTAAAATCTGAGGATTGCAGTTCGAAGCCAACCCAGGCAAGAAAGTCCTTGAGATTCTCATCTCCAATTAATCACCAAAAAAGCTGAAAGTGGAGCTCAAGTGGTAGAGTGCTAGCCCCAAGCAAAAAGAACTGAGACAGTCACCAGATCCTGAGATCAAGCCCTAGGACCAGCACCAAAAAAAAAGAAAAAGAAAAAATCAAGTTGTTTCCTGCCCCCCATAAGGTAACTGACAACAAAACTAGAAGGCTGCTAACAGAACTTGAACATACAGACCTGATTAAACCCTCATTTCATCCAAATCATGTGTGTGTAGCTATAAGAGACCTCATTTAGCAGTTTAACCTGTCCATCTAACTTACTCCAAAGGCACCCAAATAACCTGGTATTTATGTACTGAGTTGGCACATTATAAAACCATGTGGACAAGTGACTTTCTGGTTACTTCCTTCATTACTATGTAGAGATGAAAGCATCTCAGGTACAGAGAAAGTTAAGGACTTTGCATAGAAGTAAGCACAACCAAAGCTCAGCCTTGATGTCAGTTTTTCCCCCCTTTCTTTGTAGTGCTGGGGCCTGAAATCAGGACCTTATGCATGCTAGGCCAACACTGCACCACTTCTGGCACTCTACTCCCCCATTCCTTCTGAACACTCAACTGGTTTTGTGTGTGTGTTTGTGCTGGGGCTCCAACTCAGGGCTTTGGCACTGTTCCTGAGTTACTTTGCTCAAGGCTAGCACTCTACCACTTGAGCAACAGCTCTACTTCTGGCTTTTGGGGTAAATAGGAGGTAAGAGTCTGTCCAGACCAGATTTGAACTGCCATCCTCAGATGTTCACCTCCTAAGTAACAAGGATACGGGTGTGAGCCAGCGGTGCCCAGCTCACTCTCCAGCTTTAACACCAGCTCAGATGCTACCTAACCTTTAGGCAATGTTGCCCTACTGTGGTTCCTTCCCCCTAGGATGTGTGAATACGTGGACCACCTACATGAACATTTCAAGTATCCAGTGATAATCAGGCAGGCTGCCTACCTGCCTCCTAAGGTAAGCTGGGGCTTAGGACACCTTGGAGACAGACATGCTGCCAGCCACCACATGGAACATGGAGCTTTGACTGGAGTGTTTTCAGTTATCTAGAAACAGAAATGAAGGCTTAAGGGTCAGAGCTGAGGCCTTATAAGATCCCTCCTGCTAGGGGCTGGTGGCTTATACCCATAATCCTAGCTACTCTGGAGGCTGAGATCTGAGGATCACAGTTGGAAGCCAGGCTGGGCAGGAAAGTGAGACTTTTCTCCAATTAATGCCCCCCTCCCCCCCTTCAAAAAGCAATGCTGTGGCTCAAGTTTCAAAGTACTAGCTAGCCTTAAGCAAAAAAGCTCAGGGACAATGCCTAGGCCCTGAACCAAAACCAAAACCAAAACCAAATAAATAACTCCCTATGGGGGAAAAAACAACAAAATAAAACAAAATACATCTGGCACCATTCTTTATTCCATTTACAAGTTAGTGACCCCAAAAGGTTTGACAACAACTATGTAATGTGGGCTATTTATCCCTATTTTCTTCAGATTACAGCTCATGTTCACCAGCAGATATTCAGCTATCAAAAGAAGTTTGATTACTTTTGGTAACTAGTCTTGAGTAGCCAGTTTAGTGTGCCCCTCTGCTCTCTTTCAATCTGAAAGTTTATCATATATAGAGCTGCCTCTGGCTGATTTTAAAACATTTCTAATAGCAGGGAACAAGCAGGCATTTTTATCCCCTGTAGTCATTACTGTCACTCACTTGATATCTTTGCTAGGCTGCTGGCTATTCCACAGAAATGAAGGAGGAATCCGTGCAGAAACACCAATACCCATGTGGTGAAGTCTGGAAGAAACTCCTCCCTGCTCAAGAAAATTAAGTGTTCAGCCTGAGTGCCTTTCTTTTTAACTCTTAAATGAAGAAGGCTTCAAACTTCATCCTTCCCAATTCAGCTAAACATCATGGATCAGCTCAGTTATTGTTACTATTTGCTTCTTTCAAAAAATCAATTCAGGCCAGGTGCTGGTGGCTTATACCTGTAATTGTAGCTACATAAGAGGCTGAGATCTGAGGCTCATGGTTCAAAGCCAGCCCAGGTAGAAAAGTTCCCATGAGACTATTATCTTCAACCACTCAAAAACTGGAAGTGGAGCTGTGGCTCAAAATGGTAGAATGCTTTGAGCCTTGAGCAAAACAGAGCTCAGGGACAGCACTCGGACCATGAGTTCAAGCCCCACAACTGACAAAAAGAAAAGTCAATACATCTTCTATTTTATCCTCTAACAAATAACTTACCTAAGTCCAGAAAGATTCTTAGAAAATTTCTCTCAAATACTAGTGTATAGTTATTAAAACATACTATGAAAATAAGCAGTATGTCACAATTTGTTGGAATAGATTCTTAACTCTAACACGTGTCTAAAATTAGATCTGGGCACATCAAAGGGAAGATGGTTTCATAGCAGCCCTTCTCTCAGATGATTTATTCATGACTGGTACACTACCACTTGACCCATACCTCCATCCCTATATTTTGCTAGTTAATTAGGGATGGAGGCTTACATTTTTCTGCCCCAGCTGGCTTCAAACCTCCATTTTTCCAGGTCTCGTCCTCCTGAGTAGCTTGGATTACAGATGTGAGCCTCTGGTACCTGGCCAGCATCCCTTTTCTTGATCACACTTAAGAGAAAGCCAGAAGTTGTGCTGTGGCTCAAATGGTAGAATGCTAGCCTTGAGCAAAAGAAGCCAGAGACAGTGCTCAGGCCCTGAGTCCAAGCCCCAGGACTGGCAAAAAAAAAAAAAAAAAAGAGCAAACTGAAGCAAATGGTTCATAGATTATCCCTTCCCTCACTTTCCCAGAGTGTTCCCCTCCTATCCATGCCCACAAGTTACACAGTTCATTTTCCACATAGTATATAGGGGGCTGGTGGCTCACGCTGGTGATCACAGCTACTCAGGAGTCTGAGATCCAAAAATTTCACTTTGATGCTACCCTGGGTTTGAAAGTCCAGGAGACTCTTACCTACAATTAAACACACACACACACACACACACACACACACACACACACACACACACACACACACACACACGCAGCTAGAATGAGATAAATCATGGAAAAAATAGAGCAAAATAGTCAGCATTTACAAAGTATATTGTACCCCACTGAAAAGCATGTATTTGAAGGTTCAATTTTAAGCAGGAACTGAGCAGATGGAAAACAACATAGTGGAGAAAAAAGGGGAAATAAAAAAGGAGAACAGGTCTTTATTACAGCAGTCTATAAAACATAGTATAACTTTATAAACACTCATAAACATCCTGTACATTAGAATGATGGTGCTGATTTCAAGTTCAGGAAAATAGCGTATGGAGTTAAAGAATGTCACCAGCCTTCAGGAATGCCTGGGACTGAAACACTCCTGCATGTCTACATTTAACTCATCTCTACATTGCATGCACCCCAGGGAGCTCACCCAACTCAACAATGCCTTCTATTACTAAAAGAAAGAACAACATCCTATAACACTAATGAGTCCTAACTGGTAAGTTACTGAGACATTTCTGACCTACTGTACTTGCTCACCTGGGTAACACCCTTGTAACAGTGCTTTTGAAAGCACTCTAAACAGCCATTTCCATTTTAATAGTCGGATGAGGATTGTACCCTTCAATCTGAAAGTCTTCAGCTTTGAAGTCATCAATTGTCTCAACTTTTCGGAGGATTGTGAGCTTTGGGAAAGGTCTTGGTTCTCGCTGAAGCTAAAACAAAATTAGGCCATTATTTCACAATACTGGTGCAGTGTGCTTTAATTCTGCTCCCATGTCCTTTATGAGAGAAACACACAGTATTTTATCAACATAGAACTGTGTTACAGGGGTGTAACACTGTAGATACCTACTAACCCACAACTGAGCCTAACCACCTGGTCCTGGTATTTTGTGATGTTACACAGCCTCAGATGGCTCACCAGACAGAAGTACTTACTGTAACTGCTGGTAAATTTATTAAATAGGTGGACCCAGCCTTTTTTACTTTTCCATCTGTAACTCACAGGAGCATTCAATATGGTTTCATGGGTTCCATAATCCCCATCCCAGCTGGCATAAGGAACAAGAGAAGGTGTCTGTCGACAATTCACAGAAAAGGATGCCAGCTAAGATTCCTGGGGTGCAGTTGGGACTCGGGCATTAAGGGAAGACCTCACATTACTATGTCCATTGGGCATAGCAGATGGGTAGAGAAGGCTGGTCCAGCCCGCAGTCACCTCTACTCAAGAGAGCCAACCCAAATAGGAGGAATTTAAGTGTGTAATCTGGAAGGGACTAATTTCTTCCCCCCTTTGGGCTCACAGTGCAGATGCTTTTGGTGGGTGGAGGGGCTTAAATTCAAGGCATAGGTGCTGCTCCTGAGCTTTTTACTCAAGGCTAGCACCCTTACCATTTTGCGCCACAGCTCCTTTCAGCTCTTTTGGGTGCATAATGGAGATAACAGTCTCTGAGACTTTCCTGCCCAGGCTGGCTTTGAAGTGTAATCATCGCATCTCAGCCTCCTGAATAGCTAAGATTACAGCAGTGAGCCTCCAGCACCTGGCAAGAGATGCTCATGTTTTTATTGGTCATTTCAAGTCATCGTTTGTTGGCTGCTACAGGGGTGGAATCTTTCTTCTGCCAAGCCCCATTGGATTCTAGGGCCAAACAAAATTATCAATACAGAAAGAGTGCTGTGTGGGCAGCCAATAAGAAGCACAGGAGGAGCACATGTGTCTGTCCCATCATATACCATGTGAGTTCTCTGGCCTTATCTGGCCTAGGCCAGACAAGCCCTTCAAAGTTAAGACTTAAACATTTTATTTGGCATAAAATTAAGAACGTTGGCATCTCAATACTCCCTCAAATAAAAATATCAGTCAAAATACCAAGTCAGGGAAGGTCCCAAATGTGGCTCTTCCTTTGTGTTGCTCAGTACCTTTTAGCATGTCACATTCAATGACTACGGTTGCTGAAGTGTGTGTCAGCCTTGTTGCTGCCCACCGCCCTTCCCTAACCCAAAGCCCTGTGGTTGGGTGTGACATATTACCTCAGACCCAGTATCAAGCAAAGTGCTTTTGATGTAAGGGTTGCTTCACAAAAACCAAGAAAAGATGGCAAACTCAAAGGAACATACCACATGCCAGGAGCAGTGGCTCATGCCTGCAATCCCAGCTATTTAGGAGGCTAAGATCAAAAGATCCCAGTTTTCGGCCAGCTCAGGCATACATGTAAAACCTCTTTCTATATTAATAGCTAAGCGTAGTCAAGTATATTTATATCCCACATTTGTCAATGTTAGCTACTTGGGAGGCGAAGATCAGGAAGCTCATAATTCTAGGCCAACCATGGGCTTTTTTAAAAGTTCACAAGATTCTATATCTCCACAGAAGAATCTGGGCCTGGCGGTACATACCCAGTTATAGGCATCCTAGCTATTGTGGAAAGTGTAAAATAGGAGGACTGAAGTTCAGGTGTGTGCTGAGGCAAAAAGCAAAATCCTAGTTCAAGAAACAGGGCAAAAAATTGCTGAGGTGTGGCTTATTGGTAGAGCACTTGCCTAGAAAGTTGGGAGTCCCTGAGTTTTAAGTCCTAGTACCACCAAACAGACAAACAAATAAACAAATAAAAGAGCATAACATATATTATTCTTACCTGGATTTTCAGTGGCTCAATGTGATTCAGGTAAATATGTGCATCTCCCAAAGTGTGTACAAAGTCACCTGGCTAAATAAATCCAATGGGAGAAAGTAGAACAGTTTTAGTTAGTTTCAATTCTTTTAAAATGCCAATCAATTACACACTATCTAGAGTACACAAACTACCCAAGGTTAAAAAAAAAAATTAGCAGTGTAACTTTAGTGAAGTTATTTCACGAAAGTGGTACTACATGAACCTGTTAGATCACATAGACCTCGTGAGACAGGAAAGCCCCAGTGAGCCAGGTCACGTCTTACTGCCTCTCTCCAATTTTCATCCTGATCAGAACACATCATCTGCAATGTGTTGCTACCCGTGGAAGAATGGAAGAGCTCAGAGCGCTCTTCTACTACCCTTCTTTCTGAGAGCAGCCCACCTGCAAGCCCGTGATGTGTGCGATCATGTAGGTGAGCAAAGCATAACTGGCAATGTTGAAGGGCACGCCCAGGCCCATGTCTCCGGACCTCTGGTACAGCTGGCAGGACAGCTCCCCGTTCATTACATAGAACTGGCAGAGGGCATGGCAGGGAGGCAGCGCCATCTGGGGGAGATCTGAAGAGCAAGCACACAGGCAAAGGTGCTATCAGTAAGGGAAAACAGAAGTGGAAGCCAGCTCATACAGTAGACATCGTGAAAGCCATCCCCAGGCACAGCCATGCCCACCAACCACTTCCCATCAAGTGGAAGCAGACTACTCCCCACCCCTCCATAAAACCCCGGGTGGATGGAAACTTGGTCAGTGTGAAATCTCTGCAGATGTATATTTATGTGGAGCCAGTATTCTTCCACTGGGGCTGACATGAAGGATTTCACCTTCCATAGCAGCACCAAATACAGGAGGAGTTATTTCATTAGCAGGGGTCATAGGAAACACTTCCATTGCACATCCTTTTCTTAAGTCTCTTCTGTAGATGCAAACAACCCAGCCTAGGTACTTAGTAAACCCTGGCAGAGTCTAAAATCACAATATAATTGCTAAGACGATGAGACAGACATGGCCTGAAACCTCACCTGCTCCAAACTAAAATGTCAAAAATCTTAGGGCCGGGCTGGGGATATGGCCTAATGGCAAGAGTGCCTGCCTTGGATACACGAGGCCCTAGGTTCGATTCCCCAGCACCACATATACAGAAAATGGCCAGAAGCGGTGCTGTGGCTCAAGCGGCAGAGTGCTAGCCTTGAGCGGGAAGAAGCCAGGGACAGTGCTCAGGCCCTGAGTCCAAGGCCCAGGACTGGCAAAAAAAAAAAAAAATCTTAGGGCCAGCAATGATTTGTTACATGCAAAACCAAAAACGTAATAACAAAAGAAAAGAACTGTACTTTAAAAAATCCTAGGTATGTTGTGCCTGTTATCCCAGCTATTTGGGAAGTAGAGATAGGAAGATCAAGGTTCACGGCTCGCCTGGGTAAAAAGTGAGATTCTATCTCCAAAAATAAAAAAAAGAACCAGGATGTGCATGCTTGTTCCTGCCTGTAATCCAAGCAAAAATATGATGATCTTAGTCCGCAGCCAGCCCAGGAAAAAGTACAAGATACTATATGAAAGACAAACCAAAGCAAAAAGAGTCAGAGTGTGGCTCACGTGATACAGGGCCTGCCTAGCAAGCCTGAAGCCCTGAGTCCAAGCCCCAGTACTGCCAAAAAACTAGCACAATTTTTTTTTAAAAAGGCAGGTGTATTTCATAGGCAATTTAAGGCTCTTTTTGGAGTAAGAACAAGTACTAATGCATCGGGGTGAAGCATGACCACACAGGTTGTGGGACAGCTTTGCGACTGGGGCAGTCCTCGGGGTTCTTGGCTGTGGTGGTGCCTCGCACACACTGCCCTCCAAGCTAACTAAGCTACCACAGAAGAAAACAGCTGGGATGTTCTCTACCTTTAGGGTTCCAGGCACACATGATGATCCGCCGGTCGTGGGGGTTGGTTTTGATGGTGTCGATCACTTTTTGCAGCTGGTCTACTCCTTGGCCTGTGTAATCTGTAAATTGTCGAGAAAGACATGTCTTTCCTCCTGGCCTCTCACAGCTGGCCCTGAGGGCATCTCTCACAGGCCTCAGTCCATGTTCCTCCCTGACCCATGGTTATATGACAGTCAGCACATTCTGTGCCTCTGTCATATCTTACTGCGTTGAGTTCAAGGCCCCAGCAGACTTCCTGAGTCAGTTTTCTCGAGCTGTGACAGTCTATTTGCTTTCCTGCATACCAGTCTTTTATATTTTCATGTTTTGTATTTTTCATTTCTCCCCTAACCTTCCCCTATTTCTAAGTAGAGGTTTGGAAGTGGTGTGAACCATAAGGGTTCAGTGCATTGAAATTTAATCTTCATTGTGAGGTATTCAGAGGGTAGAAATTTAATCCAATTATTGGGTTTAGCAACTAAGCCCTTGGGAGGAGACTAAGAGTAGATAAGATCATCAGCACAGAGGCCCCGTGATTAAATATTCAGGGTTTTGTAGGAGGGATAGTGACCAGAAGAGACACAAATGCGCTTCTGCCTTGTCACGTGACTCCCATGTCACCTCAGGGGTCTGCCATTAAGAAGGCTGTTACCAGATGTGAGCACTTGAACCCCTAGAACTGTGATCTAAATGAGTATCTTTTCTTTAAAACTATCTAGTTTCAAGTAGTTTGGTATAGTCATAAAAAAGCAAAAATGGGCTAGAGATATGGCTCAGTGGTCCAGTGTGTGCCTGGCATGCAGAGGCTCAATTCAATTTCACAGCACTGGAAAAAAAAATCAAACAAAAACTGGACATGCTACCTCTAATCTTAGCTACTTGAGATTTTTCTAAAAATTCTGTAGAACTTAAGTCTCTGTACCCAGCAACCATTCTTGTCACCTGTCACTGACACAATCTAGCTCACCCTTGTCTTGCACAAGCATGGATCTTCACTAGAAGACAGCATTGCACAGACCATGCTACCTTTCTGTGTCCTAAGCACCATTCTATCTACACTTCCATCTACGCTCATGTTACAATTTAGTGACTATTTAGTGACTAAACACACCAGGACTTGTAAATATTAGGAAATTTTAAAGATTTTCATGACCATGTGCTTTTCTCCCAGCTTGGCTCTCTTTAAATTCCCTTCACCCTTTTCAGCTGTGCCTAGAAGCTGAGAAGTGGTTTGTTAATGAAAAACAGAGCTTCCTACTCTCTTCTGGCTAAATTTCCCCCATGCCCTACCATGTCAGACAATGTTCTAGGCCAAGGGTTCTCACATTTGAGAGGAGGTGTGGGTGGGAAGTCCTTCTAATCGCATTTCCAAAACAACTGTATTCAAATGATTTTTTTTTTTTTTTTGGCCAGTCCTGGGGCTTGGACTCAGGGCCTGAGCACTGTCCCTGGCTTCTTTTTGCTCAAGGCTAGCACTCTGCCACTTGAGCCACAGCGCCACTTCTGGCCATTTTTCTGTATATGTGGAGCTGGGGAATCGAACCCAGGTCCTCATGTATACGAGGCAAGCACTCTTGCCACTAGGCCATATCCCCAGCCCTCAAATGATTTTTAAACCAGGTACCAGTGTCTCATTCCTGTAGTTCTAGCTACTCATAAAACTTAAGACTTGAAGAACAGTAGTTCAGACAGCCTGGGCAGAAAAGTTCTGGGTATTCCATCTTTTATTAACTAATAAAATGCCACACTGAGGATGTACCTCAAAGAGCACCAGCTGTGAGTGAAAGAGCCAAGTGAAGGCTTCAGACCCTGAGATCAAGCCTCAGTACCAGCACAAAGGAAAGAAAACAAAAGCCATGAAATATTCTGTATCTTGACTGTGGTGGTGGTTTCATGAAGTCTACATGTGTGCTAATGTTGCACACCCACCCACAAGTAAGTGTGTATAAAACTGATGAATCCTGCAGGTTGCACTACTGCTAATTCATGCCAGATGGTGTACAAGGTATTACCATGGGGGAAAATGGAGGAAAGAGTACAGGAAACTCTACCATTTCTCTCCCAATTTTCTGTGTATGAGTATTAATATCAAAATGAAAAATTTTAAACAAAGAAGACAAATTCCCATACTGGCATACAACAGCTGGCACACATATAACTTTAAACTTATCAGGCCACAAGAAATAACAGACTCCCAGGCAGGATGAAAGGTAGCGTTAGCTTGGGGGGTGGGGGTGGGGGGCTCACACCCAGAGGAAGAGGCCCAGCATGCTACAGACCACTCACATGAAGAACGAACAGTCTAGTCCACATTACTTTACTTTCTTTTTGGTGCTGGCACCAGGCCTCATTCATGGTACTGAATGCTTGTTCTTTTTCTATCATGGCTGGACCTCTATCATTTGAGTCACACATCCAGGTCAGCTTCTAAGTTGGTTAACTGGAGATAAAGTGTTGCTCAAACTTTTCCATTTGAACTGCCCTTGAATCTGGATCCTCAGATCCCAGGCTCCTGAGGAGCTAGGGTTATAGATGTGAGCTCCCAGCACCCGGCATATTACATATTAACATTGTATTTGCCACTAGCTCCATGTCTAGGTATGCAACGCAGTCGCACTAAGAGCATCCATACTGTGGTAGAGCCACACTCCCCGCTCCCAGCACTCTTACCACACACTATTTCCCTGTTCCTCTCTCCTCATGCAGGCAATGCCCACTTTACTTTCTGCCCCTATGAGTTTGTCCACCTCTGGTCCACACTGAATTCAAAACTTCTGAAAGTTGCCAACATCAAGTTCAGGATCACACAGAAATGCAAATCTAGGCTAAGTCCCTCCAGTTAGCTGAAGTAAGCTCTGACCATCCCCTTTAGATGGCTTGCCTTTTGTCCGTTGCTGGTCCTACCCAGCCAGTAAAGTGTTACTTCCTGCCAAGAAGCACACCCCTTCCCAGGCGGCATTTGCTTTGTCCAAAGGCCTGGGCTCTGTGACACTTCCGTGGTGTCACCAGCAGGACAGAGAAAGGTCCAAGACCTGGAGTGTGATGTTGCATGCTTGGTCTGTTCCTAGAGAGGTGACCCAGACAACTGTGCTATTACCACAGCGCCACCTATAGCACAAAAAGGAAAATCACAGCCAGCTTTCTATTCTATTCTGTTTTCTAACAGACACTGATCCTGTGCTTATTTGCCAATGGCACAGGGATGTAAAGTTCCAAACACCCAATAAATGTTAGTGACTGAGAACATGATCCGCTCTTTACAAGACAAAGCTGTGGCTTCTCAATTAGGCATAGATTCTCACAGTGTCAAAGTTACACACGAAGCTGGGTTCCAGTATCTCATGCCTGTAATCCTAGCTACTCAGGAGGCCAAGATACTAGAACTGTGGTTCAAAGCCCATCCAAGCAAGAAAGCCTTGAGACTCTCATCTCAAATTACCAAAACCAAAATAAAACAGACAACAACAAAAGAAACCCAGAAGTAGAGAGCTGTATGGCTCAGAGGGCAAAGCACAAGTATTGAGTGCAAAAGTTCAAGGACAGTATTCAAGCTCCTGAATTCAAGCCCCAGAACCTGAATTTAAGCCCTAGGACTAGCACGTGCATGCGTGTGTGCGCGCACACACACACACACACAAATCCAAAAAAGCAAAGTTAGGCATGAGCTGTGATGCTGGCTTACCACCCCCAGACTTTACCTGAAACAATGGATTGGACTCAGCTAGAAGCCTAAGGCTTTGCACGGCTTCCTCACCTGAGTCCATATCTTTGTAGTCTGCTCCAAAATGCCTCCACTGGAAGCCATAAACTGGGCCCAGGTCCCCTTCTTTTCGGGCAGAAAATCCCAGGCTGTCCAAAAAGTCTCTGGATCCATTGGCATCCCATATTTTCACTCCTTTGGAAGATAGCTCTTTAGCATTTGTGGAACCCTGCAAGAGATGAGGATAGAGCAGGCATCTAAGTGGATTTCAAGCCACCTGGGTGGAGGCCAAGAGGCTCTCGTCCACAGTCCACTGGAGGATGGCCACTTAACCACAGCCATGTGTGGAGCCCATTTTATCTTGAATCAGACTTCTGAGAGTTTATAGAAAGATCAGACCACCTCTTAAGCCATTTCATATCAGTCATACATGACCAAATTTGGACATAGTTGCATTCATCTCTATCTGTGCTTATCCCAATCTATACTTTCTATACAATCTACACTTAAAAGGCAGTTCTTGGGGCTGGGGATATAGCCTAGTGGCAAGAGTGCCTGCCTCGGATACACGAGGCCCTAGGTTCGATTCCCCAGCACCACATATACAGAAAACGGCCAGAAGCGGCGCTGTGGCTCAAGTGGCAGAGTGCTAGCCTTGAGCGGGAAGAAGCCAGGGACAGTGCTCAGGCCCTGAGTCCAAGGCCCAGGACTGGCCAAAAAAAAAAAAAAAAAGGCAGTTCTTTTGCAAATCCTTATGTTTATGTGACTTCACCCCTTTAGGTTTTGCCTATGACATCTTCATCTGTATCCTGATCATGCAGGATCAGGGCAGAGCCCTCTTCCTTTCTAGAGCCTCTGGGTATGGTGTGGGCTCTGTGCCTAACTATGCTACCTGCCCCTTAGGTCACCCCTCTAACCTCACCTATAAGAGAACAGTAGTAATATTGACAGATATCTACTGTAAGGAACAGTTTACACTAGCAAAATGCTTGGACTAGCATGGACTAGCCCTCACATGGCCCTGTCTGGTTCACGGATCCTAAGCTGTAGTGCCGGTATGCTAGAATTCACTGTGCATTCTAATGTCTGGATTTGAGGTCCCCGTGGATCAACTTATCAGGGGGGCATCTCACATGTCTGGTAAGGACTTCTTAGAATACCGAATTTCAAGCTTGATGTTAAAACACATGAATGCATTTTAGGGATTCATCTCTCTCCCTGCTTCACTTTCTGTTGTGGAGTTTGTATTTGGTTTTTGATCACAAGTAATTTGTACTTTTCACAGTCTGCTTTAAAATTCTCCCTTTTCCATCAATTTAGCTAAGCTCTGTTTTAACAATGTCCTCTTCCAGCTGAGTACCAGTGGTTCACACCTATCATTCTAGCTACTGAGGAGGCTGAGCTATGAGGATCAGAATTTGAGACCAACCCAGGCAGGAATGCTCATGATTCCTATCTCTAATTAACCACCAAAAAAGCTAGAAGTGGAGTTGTGGCTCAAGTAGTATAGCAGAAAAAGTTAAAGGAGAACAGAAGTTCAAGTCCCACCCAAATACACTCGCACACACACTGTCCTCTTCTGAGCTATCTGAAGATATGTCTCCTGCTAGAGGCTGTCAGTTGAAAGGCCAAGATAAAACAAAATCCCTCAAGAACACAGAAGACAGACTAGACCAAAATCTCGATCCTTTCTAAACTATATTAACAACTCTCAGGTCCGGTTTGACCCAAGATCACTGCCTGTCTCCTCAGATACTCCACACAGCACTGCACAAAATATCACTAGTGCTGGACCAGGATGTAGAGAAGGGAGGAGTTACTGATTGCTCCTACTTCTTAGTGATCAATAAGGTACCTACCTGCTACACAGTGATCAATTTATGCTGTGTGCTTACCAGGTGGTAGAGCTGTGTTGTTAGCCCTGGGGATAAACAGCTTCCAGGACCTTTTACTTATTTATTGTATTGTTGTTATACTCCTCTTCCCTCCAACAGGGAGAATTAAGGCCCTAATCACATACCTAAGGATGCTGCCTCCTGGAGAAGCTTAAAGGTGGGAGGAGATATCTCACTCCACCTTAAACCAGGAGCTCTGGGAAGGCAGTGGACTGAACTGAATGGAAGAATGTTCCAGGGGAGAGTGGGAGAGGCCTGGGCAGGAATATTCCTGAAGAGGACAGGATGGGTGGGACAGAAAAAAGCAGCTCGCTGGAAAAGGAGACAGGAGAGGAACCTTGGCTTGCACTGGGGAAAGGGGATAGGCCTGGATCTGAAGGCTGAGTGCCGATGTGATCTGACTTTTAAAAGCTCCTGGCTGGGAGTTAGGAGTTTTCCAATTGTAGCAGCTTTTTTACCTTGATAAACCACAGCAGCTCCTCCAAAACACCCTTCCAGAATACACGTTTGGTTGTGAGCAGAGGAAATTCATCTGAAAAAAAGTTTGCCACACCGTTTGCACATGAGACAGAACTTGCCACCACCTAACTTTCTTTCTCTGTGGAGGGAAACTGCCCAGGATGTAAAGCCAGAAAATGCCAGCTGTTGCCCAGTGGTCCCCTGGGGTGAGGGTGGGGGTTTGGGGCAGCAAGGCAAGTCAGTGACTTGTAGGACAGGGGCAGCCCTCAACTCAGGACACCCTGAGTCCTGCACATGACCTGAGGGGGGGGGTGTAATGTGGAAACAGAAAGAGCTTCCACAATTACCATCAGTGTGATCCAGTCACAGCGCTGAGACCAGAACCTCCACAATGCTCCCAGGATAAAGGATGAAGGCTCCCACACCTGATTCCACTGTGATCTAGCCAGAGCAAACTTACTCAGGACCCATGAGAAGTTGGTTTCACACTGGCTTTGATATAGGAAAAGCAAACGGACCTGTAATCTAGTATAGCACAAAGAGCAACTACCTAACAGTAAATGCAGAATCCTATTTAACCCTCAGAACAATTTCTGAGGAAACTTTCAGCACTCCAGGTACCAAGAGACAAGCCAAAAAGACTGTGTAGCCATTCTCCCCACATCTTAACCACTTTGAGGCAGAGTAACTTGACTAAGGAGTGTGTGTGTGTGTGTGTGTGTGTGTGTGTGTGTGTGTGTGTGTGTGTTAAAATCAGGTTTCTAGAGCTCCCTGGCCTGAGAGAGCATTTGGAGGGAATCACTGCTCAGAGACTTCTAGGATGTCCTAGCAGATCAGCTGCAGTAGCTGATGGAGCTTGGGGTCTCCTGAGTGAATTTGCTCACCTGTTTCTCTTTTAAAATCATAGGTCAAGGGTGGGGGGTCTTCATCTCCCGTGGGAGTCAGCGTAGCCTCTAGCAGAAGTACCTAGGAGGGGTCCCCTCTCCCTAGCAACTGGGGTTCAATCCCGGATTGCCAGACCACCGTCTGATGTTAAAGACAGGCCACCTACTACCCAGCCCCTGTGCTCTCCTCCATCCTGACCCAAGTCAACAACCCGCCCTCTGTAGCAGGAAGAAAAGGAGGAAGCCGGGAACAAGTTCCCGCCCAGACCCACGGTTCCCGCCACTGCCGTCCCGCCCATAGCATTTTCGCTCCAATTTAAAAAAAAAAAAAAATGTGCACAGCACACTGGCCAACACGTGGAGGGGGAATAAGGGAGGGGGGCAAAGCCAGTGCTCCCGGTCACCTCCTGGTCAGACCCAGGCAGGCCTGACCACTCCCCAGCCATGGGGCAAGCAGCACAGGGGTGACCAAGACCCAAGGCTGGGGATCCACGAGGACCCGGTGACGCTCCCTGCTGTGATCGAGTGCGCCTCCCTCGCGCTGAGCCTCTGTTTGGCATCTGGGAAATGGGGGTACGCGGAGCCTCAGCTCCCACCTTAGCGCTGGGGTCGGGACCAAGAGTGGCCCGCGCGCCCCCTCCCCGCGCCCCCGGGGGCCCGGCCGGGGTCACCTCTCAGGTTGTAGCGCGCCTGCAGGCCGAACACCGACAGCGTGCCGGTGCCCGTGCGGTCCTCTTTCCTGAAGCCGCAGCGCAGGATGTGCTCCACCTGCCCCAGGTACTGATGCTCCCCGTGCGTCCGGGGCTCGGCGCCCCGCTCGGGCGCGGCGGGCGGCAGCTCGGAGCCGGCGGCGGGCATGGCCGGAATGGCAGAGCGGCGAGCGGCGCCGAGGGCGGAGGGCGGCGGGGACCCTTCCGCGCGCGCTGGGGCCCGCGCCCCGCCTCTTCCTGCGAGGCAGCGACCGCCCGCCTGGGAGACCCCCGCGGCCCGCGTGCGCACACGTGCGGGCCCCTCTCAAGCGCCCCTCGAGCTCCGCCGGGCCAGCTGGGGATACGCAGCTCAGCACCCTGGTGTGCCCGCCTGGAGGGGTCGCCCAGGCTGGGAAAATTCCCGCGGACTTCCGAACGAAGCCCCGTGCCTGCCCCGCCACCCAAGCGCGCGCGCACGCGCACCTCGCACTTCCACCTTCTCCCCAGCCTCCCCGCAGGCCAGCGCCTGCACACTGTGCGGTAGTGGAACTTTTTCTTTTCTTTTCCTTTCATTCCTTCCTTCCTTCCTTCCTTCCTTCCTTCCTTCCTTCCTTCCTTCCTTCCTTCCTTCCTTCCTTCCTTCCTTCCTTCCTTCCTTCCTTCCTTCCTTCCTTCCTTCCTTCCTTCCTTCCTTCCTTCCTTCCTTCCTTCCTTCCTTCCTCCCTCCTCCCTCCCTCCCTCCCTCCCTCCCTCCCTCTCTCTCCCTCTCTCCCTCTCTTCCTTCCTGGCTCTGAGGGCCTGAACTCAGGACTTCCTGCTTGCTTGGCTGGCATCATAGCTCTGAGCATGGCTCCAGGCCATAATACAGCCTTTTAATTTGATTAATGAAGATCCAATGTGTTTTCAATAAACCCCTCTTCACCCCACACACACTGACAATGTTTTTAACTTTGGTGAAACTGGATCAAGCAAACACTACTGAGTAGGAACTATGTGATCATTAAAAATGTGATAATAGAGGCTGGGAATATGGCCTAGTGTCAAGAGTGCTTGCCTCATATACATTGAAGCCCTGGGTTCGAATCCTCAGCACCACATATATAGAAAACGGCCAGAAGTGGCGCTGTGGCTCAAGTGGTAGAGTGCTAGCCTTGAGCAAAAAGAAGCCAGGGACAGTGCTCAGGCCCTGGGTCCAAGCTCCAGAACTGGCCAAAAAAAAAAAAAAATTGATAATACATGTACCTACAAGGAACAATCTGCAACAACTATTGAAAACATTGCAAATGCTCAAGAATGCTTTTCAAATAAATTTGGCATGTCTGGGAATATGAAGAATAGGACGTAGCTCTGCTGAAATGTATGCAACATCGGCCTTGGGTGTGGTGTTGGGTGTTTTCTCAGGGGGCTATAAATACTGGCAGGCTACTTTGTTCCCCTAGTTCGTGTTTTTGTTGGTGGTGGTAGTGGTTATGGAACTTGAACTCCATCCAGGCCTAGGCTCAGTCCATGAGTTCTTTTTCTCAAGGCTAGCACTCTACCCCTTGGAGCCACAGCCCACTTTCAGTTGTTAGGTGGTTAATTGGAGACTACATTCTTTTTTTTTTTTTTTTTTTTTTTGGCCAGTCCTGGGCCTTGGACTCAGGGCCTGAGCACCATCCCTGGCTTCTTCCCGCTCAAGGCTAGCACTCTGCCACTTGAGCCACAGCGCCCCTTCTGGCCGTTTCCTATATATGTGGTGCTGGGGAATCGAACCGAGAGCTTCAAGTGTAGGAGGCAAGCACTCTTGCCACTAGGCCATATTCTCAGCCCAGGTGGTTAATTGGAAATAAGAGTTTCACAGACTTTCTTTCCTGGGCTGACTTCCAACCACGATCCTCAGATCTCAGCCTCCTGAGTAGGTAGGATCACAGGCATGAGCCACTGGCACTCCTGGTTATTTTTCTTGGTTATCTACTCTCATTTTTTTTTTTTTGCAAGTGCTATAGTTTGGATAAGCATCTCTAAAAGGTCCAGGTGTTACAGGCTTGGTCCCCAACCTGTGAGCTATAGGGAGGTGGTAGAGCCTTTTAAAAGTGGTGTGAGCCAGCTGGAAGTTACAGACCCATTGATTGCCACTGAAACACCAGCTGCTTCTGCTGGGAGCTTCCTAGTTGCTGTGAGGTAAGCAGATTCTCTGCCCAACCCCTTGCACCCCACATCTGACTGTGCAATCACAGGCAGAGCAACCATGGGCTGAGGCCTCAGAAACCGTGAGTCAAGCCTTTCTTCTTCATAAACTGATTGTCTTGGGCATTTTGTCACAATAAGGGAAAACTGTAAAGAACAAGGGTTTAGTGTCTTTCTTCCAAAGTGCATTCCTCAAGTTTATTTTTTTTTAATTCCTGGGAGGAGTTAAACATCTTTCATCTGTAGCTTGGCCTTCTCTGTTCAGCTAGAACAACTGTTGCCTGCTTTCATGTGGCACAAAGCCTTCACTAAATAGAATCTGAAAGGTGTGCAAAAATGTTGGCATTTTGGAGCTAATTGAAGAGAAAAAGGAGTGTTTCAGAAAACATTTCACAAACCTGGTGCTGGAAATGAGTGCTCCTATTGCTTGGTAGTATGGATGTTTCTCAAGTCAAAAGTAAGCTGAAATGCACACAGGGGAGCGGAACCCTGACTCCCATCGAGGCCCCTTGGGCTATCTAGAACATGGTTTTCAATCTGCACAAACTATACATTCAGGAAGATGGCTGTGGGCAGGGAATGAAAAGCACACCTGCCCAGTCACATTTCACAGACAGGAAGCACCCCACTTCAGGTGGAGAGCATATAGATCAAACCTATTTCATTCCAAACAATACTCAGCTGACTTTCCTGAATCAGCCTTGATTCTGCACCCTCTACTTCCTCACCCCACCTCCAGACCAGTGTAGTGATAAGTCTTACAAATCATCAGTAGTACCTTTGGAATGATAGTATGGAGGAGAGCAAAAGTACAGTTTTCACACCAGGACCTTGAGATGGTGAGGGTAAGATAGTGCTTTGGGATAAAGTGGTAATAAAAAATAGATGACAACTTGAGGGAGGAGGGTGACTTAGCAAGGCTTGTTTATTCTGATTTCTGTTGCCTCTAGGTATAAATTGGACCTTCTGGGGGGACTTAGGATTTATTTTCAGGGAAATGAGGTCAGAGAACTCTTTAATGGTTGGCCCTAGAAGAAAAAGGTGGGAACCAGGGAAAATGGATTTCTGCTTGTGCCTCTTGCTTAATTTCTTCCTTCATAAAATATTTAAAATGCTAATATTGGAGTACTGTGTGCTCAGTCCCTGCTGTATGTTATGTTGTACTGGTGAGAGAGCTGTCTTTATTCAAGGTGATGGTGTCTCTGGTAGTTTAGGAAGAGACAGTTGTAACAGAAATCTGAGCTCAGCAAGGTAAAGAACCACATGGTTATATCACTCGATGCGGAGAAAGCGTTTGATAAAATCCAGCACCCATTTATGCTAAAAGCCCTGGAAAAACTAGGATTCCAGGGGACATTCCTGAATATAATCAAGGCAGTTTATGACAAACCAACAGCAAGCATAACTCTAAATGGGGAAAAACTAAAGCCATTCCCTTTAAAATCAGGAACAAGGCAGGGATGTCCACTCTCTCCCCTGCTCTTCAACATAGTACTAGAATTCTTTGCCAGAGCAATTAGGCAAGAAGAAAATATAAAGGGGATCCAAATAGGAAAAGATGAAGTTAAACTTTCTCTCTTTGCAGACGACATGATCCTATACCTAAAGAACCCCATAGACTCTACCCCCAAGCTACTAGAGCTGATCCAAAACTTGGCAAAGTGGCAGGATATAAAATAAACCCTCAAAAATCAACAGCCTTTCTCTGCTAACGACCTGAAGACCAAGGCTGAAATCAGGAAAGCAACTCCTTTTGCAATAGTGTCAAAAAACATAAAATACCTAGGAATAACCTTAACCAAAGAAGTGAAAGACCTCTACAATGAGAACTTTAAAAACATGAAAAATGAAATTAAAGCAGAACTAAGGAAATGGAAAAACCCCCCATGCTCCTGGATAATCAAAATGGCAATATTGCCAAAGGCTATCTACAAATTCAATGCAATACCCATCAATATCCCAACACCACTTTTTAATGAAATGGAGGAAGCAATCCAGAAATTCATGTGGAACAATAAAAGACCTAGAATAGCAAAAACAATCCTTAGCAGAAAGAACAGTGCTGGAGGAATTACAATATCCAACTTCAAGCTGTATTATAAAGCTATAGTAATAAGAACAGCTTGGTATTGGTACCGAAATAGGCCTGAAGACCAATGGATCAGAATTGAAGACCCAGAAATGAACCCACAGAACTATGCCTACTTAATCTTTGATAAAGGGGCTAAAAAAATAGTCTGGAAGAAAGATAGCCTCTTTAACAAATGGTGCTGGCAAAACTGGTTCAACACATGCAACAAACTAAAACTAGATCCTTATATATCACCCTGCACCAAAATCAACTCCAAATGGATCAAAGATATCGAAATCAAAACAGACACCCTGAAACACTAAAGGAAGGAGTAGGAGAAACACTTGGGCTCCTTGGCAGTGGACAGAACTTCCTCAACAAAGACCCAGAAAGGCTACAAATCAAAGAAAGGTTGGACAAATGGGACTACCTCAAACTACAGAGCTTCTGCAGGGCAAAGGACATAGCTCGCAAGATAAACAGAAAGCCCACAGGTTGCGAGAAGATCTTTACCACCCATTCAACAGACAAAGGCCTCATATCTAAAATATATGCAGAACTAAAATAATTACCTTCATCCAAAACAAAACTGCAAAGAACCAATAGCCCGCTCATCAAGTGGGCTAGAGACTTAAAAAGAGACTTCTCTGATGAAGAAATGAGAATGGCCAAGAGGCATATGAAAAAGTGCTCTACATCACTGGCCATAAAAGAAATGCAAATCAAAACAACATTGAGATTCCATCTCACCCCAGTAAGAATGTCCTATATCAAGAAAACTAACAATAACAACTGTTGGAGGGGATGTGGCCAAAAGGGAACCCTACTTCATTGTTGGTGGGAATGTAAACTGGTTCAGCCACTCTGGCAAGCAGTATGGAGATTCCTCAGAAGGCTAAACATAGAACTCCCCTATGACCCAGCAGCCCCACTTTTGGGTATCTATCCAAAAGACCACAAACATATTCACACTAAAGCCACCAGCACAACAATGTTCATCGCAGAGCAATTTGTCATAGCGAGAATCTGGAACCAACCCAGATGCCCCTCAGTAGATTAGTGGATCAGGAAAATGTGGTACATATACACAATGGAATTTTATGCCTCTATCAGAAAGAATGACATTGCCCCATTGGTAAGGAAATGGAAAGACTTGGAAAAAGTGAAGTGAGCCAGACCCAAAGAAACATGGACTATATGGTCTCCTTTATCGGGAATAATTAGCACAGGTTTAGGCAAGTCACAGCAGAGGATCACAGGAGCCCAATAGCTATACCCTTATGAACACATAAGATAATGCTAAGTGAAATGAACTCCATGTTATGGAAACAATTGTTATATCACAGTTGTAACTACTTTCAACGTGCCATATGTAACTGTAGCCTCTATTATTGATGATATTCCTGTATCACCTTCCTGTGGTTGTACCTACACTATCTCTGTATCTTATCTGAGTATATTAGAAACCGTGTACACTGGTATTAGAACCAGGAAATTGGAAGGGAATACCAAAATTGAGAGACACGGAGTAAAAAAAAAAAAGACAAACAACTACAAAAGCAATACTTACAAACTGTATGATGAAAATGAACTGAACAACTGAACATCTTGTGGGGGGGAGGGGGGAGGGAAAGAGGGAGGGAGGAGGGGGGAATGAGGGACGAGGTAACAGTACAAGAAATGTATCCAATGCCTAATGTATGAAACTGTAACCTCTCTGTAATTCAGTTTGATAATAAAAATATATTTAAAAAAAAGATAACTGAGCTCAGAAAACCAATCGACAGAACTGGGGACACAGGACCAGACTCATTTGAGAGTGCTCCTAGGTATGTGGAGCTGATTTCCCCAATAGAGGCTCAGGGATGGGTGTGCAAAGAGCCATAGGGTCTATCAAAACACCTCTGGGTGCTCAGGATGTAGCTTGTTTTTTCCTCAGGCAGGATTGTTCTGCACACTGCCAGACACCCATGTGACTGCTGAAAGTCTGGTTTCATAATGACTAGCATGGCTGCAGCCATACAGCACCTGCCAAGCAAGCACAAAGCCCTGAGTTCAAGCCTCAGTGTTGCATAAAAGAAACAAACAAAAACTTACTGGGTGCCAACTGCTCAGGCCTGTAATTCTAGCTGCTCAGGAGGCTGAGATCCAAGGATCACAGTTTGGTGCCAGCCTGGACAGAAAAGTCCATGACTCTTTTACCTCCAATTAACCACAAAAAGCTGGAAGTGGAGCTATCACTCACATGGTAGAGTACCAGCCTTGAGTGAAAAAGCTGAGGGAGAGCATCCAGGCCTTGAGTCCAAGCCCCAGTATCAGCACAAACAAACATACTGGCTGCCAATAAATGTGGGTTAGAACAATTGATCCTCAGATATTAGTTATTCAACAAGCATTTTGTCACAGGGCCTTCCATGTTGTGTCAACAAAGAGCAATTCAGGCAAGGTCTTTATGTCCACAAAACTGAAATCCTAGAAAACAATTCCGTTTCTGAAAAAGAGATCTGCAGATGGGGCAGGGGGTGTGGCTTGTTGGGGAGATCATGAAACCCTGGGTTCAATCTCCATCGCCACCAAAACTGACACATGCTTTGATGGTGACACAGCCAGGTACAGGGCAGGAAGATCCGCAGGAGGCTGGTGACCACGTGAGATTCCGTTGGGAAGGTCATCTCAATACTGGCAACAGTTCAAGATGCTTTTGTGTAAAGAAGCCAAAAATAAGGACAAAAATATTGAATATTGATAGAGGAACCAATCTGATCTTAAGAAAAGATAATGGCTTTTATTGTACGCATGAACACTTTCTGGAAAACTAAAGGTTCCTTCTCGTTGGGATTTTTATTTCTTCTTTTCTTTCTTTCTGTCTTGCTTTTTTTGTTTCTTGGGACACTTGGGATTCAACCATTAAGATATGTATTTCTGCTACAGATTTTACTTTTTACTTCTGTGTTCCATAATCACAGAAATTTAGAATGTATTTGTGCTTTTTGATCAAGTATGTGCACATTATAACAATGCCTATAAAGTAAGAGTTTATGGCAAAAAAAAGAAAGAGATAAATACTTCATTTCTAAAGAAGGAAAAAGTATATCTTTCAATGGTAGATTCTTGGTGTAATAATTGTGTGCTTTTTAGATTCCATTACTGCATTTTAAACAGAGGTGAAGTTGTTTTTTTGTAAATGCCAATATTTGTAACACATAGGAAACTTAAAAATTTGAGGGCTGGGAATGTGGCTTAGTGGTACAGTGCTTGCCCAGCGTGCATGAAGCCCTGGGTTCCTTTCCTCAGTACTACATACACAGAAAAAGCCGGAAGTGGCACTGTGGCTCAAGTGGTAGAGTGCTAGCCTTGAGCAAAAAGAAGGCAGGGACAGTGCTCAGGCCCTAAGTCCAAGCCCTAAGACTGCCAAAAAATTTTTTTAAAAAGAAAAGAAAAAGAAAAAATATGAATCTTTTTCAGTTTTCTTTGAAGGAATATGAAAGAAACAAAAAATATTTGAAGACCGTTTATCTAGAAAAAAAAATCTTCCCTTTTTCTTTGCACAACACAGTCTCCAAAGTGATGGTACAATTAAGTAAAGAACAAACACGGTGGTGTCCACCTGTAGTCCCAGCTTCTTGAGAGGCTGAAGCAGGAAGATTGTTTGCACTCAGGAATTTGCTTGCATAACATTGCGAGACCTCATCTCCAAAACAAGAAATCAAACCAAGCCAAAACAAATTGGGTAAAGAAGAGTAGGAAACTGTTGGGTTTTTAACAATGACTCAGGTACCAATTTTTTTTATTGTTATGGTTACTGTTTATTGATGTTTATGAACCACACATAAAGCATTAAGTGGGCACCAGTGGCTTATTTTCTTCTCTAACATGAAATGTATGTTTGAATAGGTTCTGTTTATTGGAGAATACCAAAGGAATCTATCAATACTTTATCAATACTTTCTATATATATTGCCAGTCCTGGGGCTTTGAACTCAGAGCCTGATCACTGTCTCTGGCTTCCTTTTGCTCAAGGCTAGCACTCTACCACTTGAGCCACAGTGCCACTTTTGGCCTCTTCTGTTAATGTGTTGCTGAGGAATCAAACCCAGGGCTTCATTCATGCTAGGCAAGCACTCTACCACTAAGCCACATTCCCAGCCAAATACTTTCTATTTTTTAAATACCCTTTGGCTATGATTTAAAGCAAGCTTCATCTTTTTCATTCATTACATCCAACTATTCTGTGTGGCACACACCTGTAATCTCAGGAAACTGAAGTTGGAGGATGGAGAGTTCAAGGCCAGTCTGGGCCGCAAATAGAGACCCTCTGAGGAAAGAGGAGAGGGAAGAGAGGAGAAAGAGACATATTTGCAGTGACAGAATATAAACACAAAGGTGATTTAACATTTGTTTAATGCATCCGTAGAATATAGTACATAGGTACATTTGATTAAGAGGAATATTCACTTTCAGTCCATTTGACTAGCAATAAAACTGCCAGTCAGCACAAGTAAATAAACAGTACATCACAGTAACTGACTAACATTAGATGTTACAACCATCTTTACTGTGTTAACCTGCCTTGGGTGTCAGGATTTGCAGAGCTCAGCTGAAAAGGAACTTCTTATTAGATATGGGCTACATTCAGTCTTCTTATCTTTTAAGTTCAGTAGCAATAATGAAAATGCTAGTGAATTATTTATAGACTTCATTTTTTTTCTTGGAGTAGTAGTTCAGAATAGGATAAATGCTGGGCTCTTGGCTTTTGGAAAAATAATGTACAGCAAAATAATGGAAATTCCACATGTATGGACATTTAAATTGTTATTAGCCTATATGAACTGTATAAAATATTGGGCTTCATTGAGACATTTTCATGAATGCACATGACATACTTTGTGTCATCCTCTACTTCCTTCTCTTACCCTCTGCACCCCCTTTTTCTGTTTCTGCTCACTTTAATAGTACCCCTCTGACTTTCATGGCATTTTCTTCTTTCTTTTCTAGATTCATATATGGACCTTTTTTTGGAAGTTAGGTCTTCATGCTCTCACTTGGCTTTTTGCTCACAGCTGGTATTCTACTACTTGAGCCATACCTTCCTCTACTTTCTGGCTCTTTGCTGGTTAATTGGAGATAAGAGTTTGTCTGGATTAACCTTGAATTGTGATTCTCACTTCTCAGCCTCCAGAATAGCTAGGATGACAAGCGTGAGCCACCAGTACCTGGCTCATATATGGACATCCTTAAAATCATTATTTTAAGGAAGCTCCAGAGCTTTTCTGGTCTTTCAAACCTTTCAAATGTTCCCTGAGCTTGTAACTCAATGGCAGAATATGTTTTTAGCATATAGAAGGCCCTGAGTTCAACTCCAGCATGAGATAACAAAAATAGCTCAAATGAACAAACAAAAGGTGAGCCTTTCCTCTGCTATGAAAATAAAATGTTTCTTTTGCAGTCATTGTTCAATAAACTTCTGTTAGTCATGACCCTACTACCTTATTCCACAATTTCTTCTTTACTTGCATATTCCAAGGTTTGAGCTCAGAGCCTTGTGCTTGCTTGGTTACAGCTGATGCTCTTATCACTTGAGCCATGCCTCCAGCTCCGCATTTTGCTAGCCTTTTTTGTCAGTCCTGGTGTTTGAACTCAGGGTGTGGGTTGAGCCACAGAACTACTTCTAGCTTTTTTTTTTTTTTTTTTTTTTGAGATAGTTTATTGGAGACAAGGGTCTCGGCTCTGGAGTTTCCTGTCCAGACTCACTCTTGAATAGCTAGAATTACAGGCATGAGCCAACAGTGCTCAGCAAAATTTTAAAGTGTGTTTTTAACAATAGTGATGGTAAGAGCCCATCAACTAAAGCTTATTAAATACTGAGGATGTTTAAGGCATTGTGTTACAGCTTGTAACTGTTGTCCCAGGGGAAGTTTGGAATGAAGAAAGTAAAACACATCAGAAACCAGTAAACCAGTCAGGAACATCAGGCAGTTAACATGCTAGACTCCTGGAGAGTTCTAGAACTTAAAAAATATTTGAAAATGCCAGGGGTGATACTTTTCTGCCATCTTTTCTATTCTGTTTATCCTTTGGTTTCTATCTCCTTGACTCTTTTTTTTTATTAATTGGACATAAATTTTTTTACAAGGTGTTGTGCAAAGAGGGTGCAGTTACATAGTAGGGCAGTGTGTACATTTCTTATGATATCTTACGACCTGTTTTTCTATCCCTTGTCTAGGTCAGGTTGACATATATGCAATATACAATGTATCAAGAACATATACAGTATTCACAGACTTGGTCTCTACTGTCTCTCCGTCTCCCTTTGTTAACAGTCATATATCAGGGAGATCATGCCCCTTTGTTTTCTGTGTTCTAGGCTTGTCTCACTCAACATTATTTGTTCGAGTTCTGACCATTTCCCTGCGAATAACAGTATTTCACCATTCCTAATCGCTATGTAGTATTCCATTGTGTATAAGTACCATATTTTTTGGATCCATTCGTCTGTGGAGGGGCATCTGGGTTGTTTCCATATTTTAGCTATTGTGAATTGTGCCGCGATAAACATGGAAGTACAAATGCCTTTTTGATATCTTGGATTTTGCTGTTTAGGATAGATGCCTAGGAGTGGTATGGCTGGGTCATAGGGTAGGTCTATATTGAGCTTTTTGAGAAACCTCCATACTGTTCTCCAAAGTGGTTGTACTAATTTGCACTCCCACCAGCAATGGAGAAGGGTTCCTCTTTCCCCACAGCCCCTCCAGCATTTGTTGTTTCCTGAGTTCAGAGTATAGGCCATTCTAACTGGGGTGAGGTGGTATCTCAGGGTTGTTTTTATTTGCATTTCCTTTACTAGCAGGGATGTTGAGCATTTCCTCATATGTTTCTTTGCCATTTTTATATCTTCTCTTGTGAAGTCTCTCTTTAGCTCTTTTGCCCATTTCCTAATAGGTTTATTGGGCTTGGAGGGCTTAGTTTTTTGAGTTCTCTGTAGATGACCGATATCAGGCCTTTGTCTGTTGCTGTGCTGGTAAATATCCTTTCCCATATCGTTGGCTGTCTTTCTATTTTGGTGGCTATGTCCTTAGCTGTGCAGAAACTTTTTAATTTGTAGTAGTCCCATTTGTCAAGTCTCTCCCCTATTTGTTGTGCCGCTGGGACTCTATTCAGGAAGTTCCTTCCTGTGCCTATAAGTTCTAGTGTCTTTCCTACTCTGTCCTTCAGTAGTTTCAAGGATTCAGGTCTGATATTGAGGTCCTTGATCCATTTTGAGTTGATCTTGGTGCATGGTGATAGGCTTGGGTCTACTTTGAGTTTTCTGCATATGGCTGCCCAGTTCTCCCAGCACCAGTAGTTGAAGAGGCTATGTTTATTCCATTGTATGTCTTTAGCCCCTTTGTCGAATATCAGTTGGCTGTAAGAGTGCGGTTTTATTTCTGGGTCTTCAGTTCTAATCCATTGGTCTTCCGATCTGTTTTTATACCAATACCATGCTGTTTTTGTTATGATGGCCTTGTAGTAGAGCTTGAAGTCAGGTATTGTGATACCTCCTGCACTGCTTTTTATGTCTAGAATTGCTTTGGCTATTCTAGGTTTTTTGCTGTTCCATATGAATTTATGGATTGGTTTCTCTATTTCAGTGAAGAATGTGGCTGGGATTTTGATAGGTATTGCATTGAATTTGTATAACAATTTGGGCAATATGGCCATTTTCACTATATTGATTCTGCCTACCCTTGAGCATGGGAGGTCTTTCCATCTCCTTGTGTCTTCTTTGATTTCCCTTATTAAATTTTTGTAGTTTTCATTGAATAGGTCCGTCACGTCCTTGGTTAAGTTGATCCCTAGGTACTTTATTCTTTTTTTGGCTACTGTAAATGGAATTGTTTCCATAATTTCCTTTTCTGTTTGTCTATTGCTGGTGTACAGAAAAGCTGCTGACTTTTGTGGGTTGATTTTGTATCCTGCTACTTTGCCAAATTGGTTTATTAGGTGTAGGAGTTTGGGTACTGAGTTTTTTGGGTCCTTCAGATATAAGATCATGTCGTCTGCGAATAGGGATAACTTGATTTCTTCCTTGCCGATGTGGATCCCTTTGATGTCCTCCTCTTGCCTTATTGCTATGGCTAGGGATTCCAGCACTATGTTGAACAGAAGTGGGGAGAGTGGGCATCCTTGTCTTGTTCCTGAGTTTAGGGGGAATGATTTAAGTTTCTCTCCATTTAATATGATATTAGCAGTTGGTGTGTTGTATATGGCTTTTATTGTTTTGAGGAATGTTCCATCTATTCCTGTTCTCTCCAAAGCTTTTAATAGGTATGGATGTTGTATTTTGTCAAAGGCTTTTTGGGCATCGACTGAGATAACAATGTGATTCTTGATTTTAGTTCTGTTTATGTGGTGAATTACGTTGATTGATTTACGGATGTTGAACCATCCTTGTGACTGAGGGATGAAGCCTACTTGGTCATGATGTATGATTTTCTTGATCAGTTTCTGGATCCTATTAGCTAATATTTTATTGAGGAGCTTTGCGCCTGTGTTCATTAGTGATATTGGTCTGTAGTTCTCTTTTTTTGTTGGATCTTTGCCTGGTTTGGGAATGAGTATGATATTAGCTTCGTAGAATGAGTTTGGGATTTCTCCCTCCATTTCTATTTTGCGGAAGAGTTTGAGGAGTATTGGAATTAGCTCCTCACTAAAGGTTTTGTAGAATTCGTTGGTGAATCCATCTGGGCCTGGGCTTTTCTTAGTAGGGAGGTTCTTGATTAGCTCTTGTATCTCACCGTAAGTTATTGGTTTATTTAGTTGATTTATTTCTTCTTGGTTCAGTTTGGGCAGTTTGTACTTCTCTAAGAATTGATCCATTTCTGTAAAATTATTGTTTTTTGCTGAGTAGAGGTTTTGGAAATAGCTCCTTATGATTGTTTGAATATCGTGTGTACTTGTTGTAATTTTTCCTGTGGAGTCCCTGATTTTACGAATGTGAGTCTCTTCTCTTCTTTTTTTTGTAAGTCTTGCAAGGGGTCTGTCAATTTTGTTTATTTTCTCAAAGAACCAGCTTTTAGTCTTATTTATTTGTTGAATGCTCTTTCTATTTTCAATCAGATTTATCTCTTCTTTAATCTTTGTGATCTCTCCCCTCCTAGTCGTTTTAGATTCTGTCATTTCTTGTTTCTCCAGTTGTTTTAGTTTCATCGTGAGGGTATTCACCTGCTCTGCTTCCATTCTTTTAATGTGGGTGCTGAGTGCAATGATCTTGCCCCTCAGTACTGCCTTAGCTGTGTCCCATAGGTTTCTTTGTGATGTGTTTTCTTTGTCATTGTGGCTTATGAATTCGTTGATTTCATCTTTAATTTGATCTGTGGCCCAAGTGTTGGATAGCAGCATGGGGTTTAGCCTCCAAGAGTGTGTATAGGCTCTGTGGTATCCTTTGTTGTTGAGGGTTACCTTTAATCCACTGTGATCAGATATAATACATGGGATGACGTTAATACTTTTGTATTTGCTGAGGTTCTTTGTGTGGGCTATGATGTGGTCTATTTTGGAATATGATCCATGGGCTGCTGAAAAGAAGGTGTATTGGGTCTCTGTAGGGTGAAAGGTTCTATATAGGTCTGTTAGATCCATTTGGGAAATGGTGTTATTTAGGTCCTCAGCTCCCTTACTAATCCTCTGGGTGTTGGATCTGTCTCTTGGAGAGAGAGGAGTATTAAAGTCACCCACTATGATTGTGTTTGCATCTATCTTGCTCTGTAATTCTTTGAGAATTTGCTTGACATATGTCGGGCCTCTTTTGTTCGGTGAGTATACATTTATCACCGTGATTTCTTGATTCTGGATTTTTCCTTGTATTAATATGTAGTGTCCTTCTTTGTCTTTTTGAGTGGACTTTAAAGAGAAGTCCAGCTTGTCTAAGATCAGGATGGCTACACCTGCCGTTTTGGTGGATGCATTTGCTTGGTAAATCTTGCTCCATCCTTTCACTCGAAGCCTGTTTTTGTCCCTTGCTGTAAGGTGGGTCTCTTGTAGACAGCAGATGTCAACTTTTTGTTTGCGAATCCATTCTGCCAGTCTGCTCCTCTTTATCGGGGAGTTTAAACCATTTATATTTAAAGAGATCAAGGATAAGGGTGTTTTTTCTCCTTCCATTTTCTTGGTGGGCTGTTCTCCTTGACTTTTGGCAGGTGTGAAACCCTGGCTCATTGATCTAATCAGAATCCTGTCAAAATCTTATCCACTATACAGTGTAGGATGTGTAAAAGAAGAATTTCAGTTAGTAAGCAAACTTGGAAAGACATTCTTTCCCATGAATAGCAAAAAGCATAAAAAAGTTAAAATATTTTTAAAGTGTATTTACATTAGAGATATTTTTAAATAGAAATTCTAGTTAGGACAGAGAACTCAGAAATTGCTGTTTTTAGATTTCAAAAAACATATTGAGAACAATATACTGTTGGGCTGAGCAAAGTAGTTCATACCTGTAATCGCAACTACACAGAGGTCAGGAGGATAACGGTGAAGGCCAACTTGGGCAAAGATGTCAATAAGACCTCATCTGAACCAACAATTCAGACATGGTGGTCCATGCCTATAATCCCAGCTATACAGAAGGAATATGTCAGAGCACAGTGGTCCAAGGATGGCCAAGGGAAAAAGCAGGGGACCCTGTCTGAAAAATAACTAAAGCAACAAAGGCTGGAAATGTGGCTCAAGTGCTAGAATATCTGTCTAGTGCAGGCCTGAATTCCACTGAAAAGCAAAGCAAAACAAAATAACAGGAAACCTACCAATACCACACACACACACACACACACACACACACACACACACACACACACACACACATAAGTTGTTAATGATCTTTAAGCAAGTTTATTTCTGTTTCCTAGAATTTAAGAAAAGAAGTGGAAAATGTGAATAAGAAAAATAGTAAAATGATAATGGTGGTTTTGTTAAAATGGTGAGATTGCCAAATGCTTGTGGCTCGTGCCTGTAATCCTAGCTACACACAGAGGCTGGGAGATTCTGAGGATAGACTCTGTCTCCAAAATAACCAGCAAAAAAATTAGCCAAGCTGCAAGCAGGGTACAAGTGGTAGAGGATTAGCCCAGCAAGTAAGCCAAGTATGTGTGAGGCCCTGAGTTCAAATCTTAGTATTGGGAAAAAATAATGGTAGGATTATGGGTAATTTTTGGTTTTGGACTTTTTTGAACATTGCCTCTGCAAAAGATCACTTCGTTTGCCTGACTAGTTGAATCTTTCAACACTCTGGAGGCTAGAGCAGGAGGATTAAGAGTTCAAGGGCATGAATGAAGTCTCTAGATTATTGTGATAGACTTGGCTATCTGTTGTTTATTATTATTATCAAGTTGATACCATAGCACTGTACAGTTATCTTTGTTGCTCTTGGAAGGTGCTCTTTTTGTGTTGACAATATGTAAAATAAATACTAATAGGATGGGAAAACCTCTCTTAATTTCATCACACAGATAAGTGTTTCTGTGTACTATTTTATAAACTTTTACATTTTCTTAAGAAAAAAAGATTCCAAGGGCCGCCTGGGTTACATAATGAGACCCTGTCTCAGCAACAATAAAAGAATTCCAAGTTCATTGCAGTCCTATCAGGAGTGGATGGCTATTTTTTTTAAAGCCCTATTCACTTTTTTAAAATCTGCATATTTGATAGGCAGAAGATATCTTGTTTGCTTCATGCCTTTGATAATTATGAGTTTGAACATATCTTCCAGGGATTTTGAAGTCAGGTTTGTGTTTGTCTTTTATGAGTCGTCTCTTCCTGTCCACAAAGCATTGCGAATCAGGCACTCTACTTACCAAGTTTTAAAATGTTCCCTAAAATGCTCTAGGACTTTGGCTGCCACGTAATCCATTAAGTTGGAGCTCTCAGCACTTGGGTCAGCAGCCATCTTCACTGTGAAACTGGGGGAAGGCAGAGTGGGTGAGTCTACCATTGTGTCATCTTCTTTGGAAGAATGTTCTTCACCATCACTTAGCACTCCCTAGAGCAGAAGAATTATTTTGTGTAAGGTTTACTAGATCCCAGTACACATACAAAATTAATACCACAGTGGTCAGGATAGGCTAGGTTGTGCTGAGGTGACAAATTAGTCCCAACGTTCCAATGATTTCATACAAGCAATCTTGCTCCTATTACCTGTCCATTACAAGGGCTCCAGACTATATACAGTTGTTCAGTATCCTGGCTGGCAGAAGGACACCCTTATATGGCTGTGGTTTGGGAACTTTTGGCTTTCCTTGTGCCCTCAACAGAGGAAGAGAGTGGATAGGTCCCATGCTTCCCTATCTCACCCTGGAAATAACCCTTGTCCTTTTCCTCACAGCTCATTGGCTAGAAGCTGTCACATGGTACCACTTACCTACAAGGAGGACAGGAAGGCATGAGTGAACTGTGAAATGTTTCATGAGTGTTGTCTGTGGGACTGACATTAATGTGGACTGCCAAGGAGTATGGTTTTCCTAGGAAATTTACAACTTATGGTTGCATGTGTGATTTGGGCAAGATGCATATGGGATCTTATTTAATTTCTTTTTCTTTCTCCTTTCCTCGCTCTCTGCCTCTTCTCCTCTCCCTCTCTGTCTCCACTCCTTCTCCCTCTCTCACATAGGGTGTTATGTATCCCAGACTGACTTCAAACTCAAAATTTTGACTCAGCCTCTTGAGTGTGGGGATTACAGGTATGTGCCACCATACCCAGCTTGCCTTGTTAGTTGGTCTACCCAGTGATTCTTGTGTCCAGGTCTTTGTAGGATATCTCTCCTTAGGGAGATTAGGAATCACTATGGTACATTTATATAATTAATGCAATGCGGGGGTGGGCGTGCATGTCTCAGGAAAGAGTCACTGTTTTATGCAACAAAGTTATTGTTTAAGTGTGAGAATCAAAGGTAGACTTAAGATGACAGTATGTTTGTAGGCAAAGATGAATGTGTAAGGTTTGTGTATTTATGTTCATATCAGGATTTGAATTCAGGGCCTCACACTCCTCCTCCACTTTTTCCCTCACAGCTGGCCACACCTCCAGTACATCATGTTTGACACATTGATTGAAAGTGGAATCTCTCAAACTGAGCTGGAGTTCCTCTCTAGCTTTGAAACAAGATCTTTAGATCTCAGGCTTCTGAATAGGTAGGGATTATAGACATGAGCTGTTAGTGCTGGCAGATTTATTTGATCCCTAAGGTAACTCAGTATCTTATTGTGCCAAAAAGTAGTAAGAGCCATCATTTACAGGCCTCTTACTTGGTACAAGGGACTTCTACTGTTTGCTTTTTCAGGCAAAGATTTGGAGGTCGCTACTGTTACTCCCATTTGAAAGGTGGAGAAACTGAGGCCAAGAGAAGTTAAGGCTCTTTTTGAAGATTTTTCACAAAGTTTCACTGCTAAATTCTGACGCCAAATTGCTTTACCTGTACTTTTTTTTTTTTGCCAGTCCTGGGCCTTGGACTCAGGGCCTGAGCACTGTCCCTGGCTTCTTTTTGCTCAAGGCTAGCACTCTGCCACTTGAGTCACAGCGCCACTTCTGGCCATTTTCTGTATATATGGTGCTGGAGAATCGAACCCAGGGCTTCATGTATACGAGACAAGCGCTCTTGCCACTAGGCTATATCCCCAGCCCATACCTGTACATTTTTTAAAATCCACATTAGCCAGGTTTCTTCAAAGTTACCTTGATCACTTTTACTATAACTTCTCTGGATTCGAGTATATTTTTATTTGTATTTATTTTTTGTTGGTACTGTGTTTGTTTGTTTTTTTTTCAGTACTAGGGTTTGAACTCAAGGCCTTGGGCTTGCTAGGCATGTTCTGTATTGCTTGGGGCATGTTTCCAGCCTCTTTTATTTTTTGCTTTCATTATTTTGTAAGTAGGATTTTACATGTATACCCAGGCTGGCCTGAGACCGGTCCCCCTCCCCCCCATTTCTGCTTACACTCCCCACGTGGCTAGGTTGACAGGCAAATGCCTTCATACCCTCCTTCTTATTGGTGGAGGTGAGGTCTTAGGAACATTTTGTCCAGGTTGGCCTTGAACTGTGATCCTCCCAACCTGTGCCTCCCAAGTGCCTCTGTGTGTGTGTATGTGTGTGTGTGTTTTAAATTGATTTTTTGTATAGAGATTTTTGTTTTCTAAAGGTAATGAGCTATATTACATCAAGTCAGCCTGAATACAATCACAATAAACACCTGCATTCCCCTTCAGCATATTTTCAAATTCATACAGGATCAGTGAATCAAGCTGTACCTGGAATCTCCATACTTCTCCTGGATTGGGCAGTTACCTTTGTTAAGTCACTGCTGTTCTTGGCTCCTGGGATCTGCCTTGCCAGTTCAGACACCCAGCCAAACTGGGCCTTCATCCTCTCCATCAGTAGCAAGGTATCCTGCACGTGGTATTGCGTCATGTGGACGATTTGGTCATACTGCTCACTGGATAGGCTGACCAGCTTCAGAGCCTCGTCGAGTTCTGTGTGCAGTTCAGGGACATCAGGACAGTCTGGGGGGAAAATAAACCAGGGAAGGGAGGTGGGTAATATGGACCCCTGTGACTGCCTGGCTTCTGCCTGCTATTCTGGATTAATGAATACCACCCACATCAGTTTCACAGGAGATCTAGTTTTGTTAATTGTTAATTACGACTTTATGTATCAGAAACTGGGCTGGAGGCAGAACTTGTTATAAATATCATGTACCAACCACCTATATTAAGAAAAAAGGTTAGGGTGGGGGGGTGTTGCTTAGTGACAGAGCATCTGTTTGGCATAACAAAGCCCTGGTTATGTCCCACCACACACATACACACACACCCACACACATAAATTTTTTTGAGAAGGGTCTTACTATGTAAGTTAGGCTGTCCTTGAACTTGTAATCTGCCTCACCTTCTGAGTGCCGATTTACAGCCATGAGCCACTACTCCCCAGCTGAGAAGCCATCTTTTAAAATTTCAACGCTATACTTCAATGATATAAAAGTAAATATAAAAACATAAAACAGTGCTAAATATGTGCAAACATATTTCATATTAGTAAGTAAATGATATTGTCTATAAGAAATGCAAAGAAATAGTACTGAATTTAAAATTAGCTGTTTCCTTCCGGGAATAAAGGGTCTGTGATGAGAGGCCCAGGGGGCTTCATCTGTTTCAATAATATTTTATTTAAGTAGAAGGCACATAGTTTTTTGTATTATTCTTTATACATTTATAATAACTGGCATGTTTAATTTTGTTTTGTTTGTTTCTTTGGCAGTATTGGAGATTGAACTGACTCATACCATTGATCCTATAATATGTTTTTAATAATGTGGACTATTTTATATTCCATATTAATATTTAGAACATTCTTTTAAATTTTAACTCCCCAATAATCAACTTATATTGCATTTATACTGTTTTATCTTACATATACTATATGCACTGATGGGCACCATTTGGATTTAGAATGTCCCACAAAGGCCTCGGTGTTAGAGCCTTGGCCTCCAGCCAGAGTTAGTGGAGATGGAAGAGTAGGTTCTAGTGGGAGGTCAATGGGGTGTGCTTTACTTCTTCCTTTCTCATTTTTCTGGCCATGACTCCAATAAGACTTTCTTTTTCCTTCAGTATTTGGGGTTTGAACTCTTGGCTTTGCTCTTTCTAGACGGGAACAATACTGCTAAGCCCCCACCCCCCTTCCCTCCAGGCCTGGTTTTCACTGGTTAGTTTTAGGATAGGGTCTCCTTTCCTACCATGATACTTGCCTGAGCCTCAGGGCCCACCTACTATTAGGTTTCTTGTCATCAGTAGAATCCCCACCCCCACCCCCACCATGTCCAGCTTCCCTCTGTGGAAGCAGAGTCAAGACATTTTCTTCCTAGTCTAGCCTTTGGCCTTGAACTTGTATCTTTCCATTTTTAGCTGCCCCCGCCCCCTCAAGTAGCTAGATTAAGGCATAAGCCACCAGCACTAAAACAATGAGACTTATTAATCATGGACGGTGAGCCAAAATCTTTTCTGTTTTAAGATAATTTACCTCAAGTATTTTTTCTAGTATCAGAAAGCTGACTAGCACACAAATAGATACTGATTATCAGATACATTTAAACTATCTGATTTAGTCTATATTATCTCATGACAACCAGGAAGAGGTTATTCATTGGGTAGAAGGAAATAGAATTGAATGATACATAGACTGGCTGCTTAACTGGGATGATTTTTGGACGTGGTCAATTCATTCATGTATATTTTTATGTCATAAAACATTGGTTCTTTTTTTATATAACTCTAAATATGACTTTAAAAAAAAACAAATTGTTTTGGCTTTCTGAGCAGTACTATGGGAGTCGGCCAGAAGAAGCACCTTTCAAAAGGCGGCAAAAAGGGAGCCAAGAAGAAAGTGGCTGATTCACTTTGTAAGAAAGAGTGGTATGATGTGAAAGCACCGGCGAAGATAAGAAATACTGGGAAAACAATTACTTGGCCCTGAGGGTGCTCAAAGTCCTGACCAAAGTCCATGGCATGGAAGCCCCTCCCCCAGGATAGAATGTGCTCTTGACTAAAAACTGGCAGACCATGATGGAAGCTCATGTTGATGTCTGGACTATGGAAGGTTATTTGCTTTGCTCTGTACTGATTTTACTAAAAAGTACAACAGTCACATCCATGAGCCCTCCTATGCTCAGCATCAGCAGGTCCGACAGATCCAGAAGAAGATGATGGAAACCATGACCGGAGAAGTGCAAACAAATGACTTGAAAGAGGTACTTAATATTTGAATTCCAGACAGCACTGGGAGGGACGTAGACAAGCCTTGCCAGTTTATTTATCCACTTCATGATGTCTTCACTAGAAAAGTAAAAATGCTGAGGAAGCCCAAGTCTGAATTGGGAAAGCTCATGAAGTTTTGTGATGAAGGTGAGAGTTGTGGAAACGCTAGTGGCCATGAGACCCATGGTAGAGTCAAACAATGGATACGAACCACCAGTCCAAGAATCTGTTTCAAGTTCAGGTTTTTAATAGTGACAAATAAAAGTCCTGTTTGTGGTTAAAACAAACAAACAAACAGCTGAGCACTGGTGACTCACACCTATAATCCTAGCTACTCAGGAGGCTGAGATCTGAGGATCTCATTTTGAACCCAGCCAGCTGGAAAGTCTGAGACTCTTATCTCCATCAAAAGTCATTAACCATCAAAAGCCCAAAGTAGAAGTGTGGCCCAAGTGGTAGAACACTATCCTTGAGTGCAAAAGCTCAGGTATAGTGCCCAGGCCCTAAGTTCAAAACCCAAGACCCACCTCCCCAGAAAACCCCAGACAACCCACAAATACTTAGCCATGGTGACTAAGCACTAGTGCTGGCGACTCATGCCTGTAATCTTAGCTACTCAGGAGGCTGAGATGAGATCTGAGGATTGAGGTTTGAAACCAGCCTGAGGAAACAAATCCAAAGGAGTAATATTTCCAGTTAACAGGCAAAAGGCTGATGTGGTGTGGCTCAAGTGGTAGAGCACCAGCTAAACAAAGCTCAGAGTTCAAGCCCCAGTACTGGCACATACACACACACCCCTCAAAAACTAAACAAAACAATCTTAAACACTTTAGGTACCAATACTTTTTGTATTGCTTTGTTCAAGATCAAAAGTATTTTTCTCAAAGCAGGCTATTACAACATATATTTGTTGTAAATGAAATTGTATACTGTGAGAGAGTTGGAGAAAAAATAGGAAGATAAAGTTTTTACTGCTGTATTCCTTTCTCTTCCTGTGAGTGCAAATATCACTCAGTCATCTTTGTTTTGGGGGAATTTAAAACCACAGTAGCTATCAGTTTCAGCTAATGGACAGGCTGGAATCTAATCTCTCCTGAATTTGCTTTGTAATTTTGATAGAACTTAAAACTGAACTTGGGTCTTTTGTTTAGAGATTGGTCCATTAATTTCTGAACAAAGAACCTCACTTCTTGTCCAGAGTCACAAGCTAGTGTGGTGAGATTATGTTCATGATACTAAATAGTATTGTGCTTACTGTATTTTTGTTCTCATTCTCCAAGCTATTAACCACACTTTAAAAAAATAAATGCATCCCTGGCATATTACTAGAGTAAAATGAAAATCATCAGAATCTAAAGTTCTTTGGGTTGTTTCTTTTTGTGTCAGCCCTGGAACGTAAACTCAGGGCCTGGGCACTGTCCCAGAGCCATTTTGCTCCAGTCTAGCACTCTACCACTTGAGCTACAGCTCCACTTTCAGCTTTTTTGGTGGTTAGTTAGAGAGAAGAATGTCATGGACTTTCCTGCCTCTGCTGGCTTGGAACTGCAGTTCTCAGCTCTCAGCCTCCTGAGTAGCTAGGATTACAGGTGTGAGCCACGAATGCCCAGCTGTTTATACATATATACATATATGGATATATACATATATGGATACACACACATACACACACACACACACACATACACAATTTTCAATCTGGCCCTGGTAGAGTGGGAGGGGTTCTAGAGAAATCAGGAAGGGGAGGAGCCATTCTTGGCTTCCTCTACTGAAATTTATTAGTATCAACTCAACTGGAAGGAGCTAATGTTACTTTCTAAACACACATCTCGCTTGGCTGAAAATGGATTTGACCAGTAAGGAGTTTTCCTTCATTGGAAGGAAGAGGTGTGGAGTTGCCCTAATTTGCTCATTGTTTTTTTCTTTTGCGCCTATTAGTGTTTGTTTGATCTTTAATCATGGGAATGTTTCACAGGAACATCTGTGGACTTGGGAAAGTGAAAAGATGAGCTGGCAGGCATTTGAATAATAATTTACAAACCTACAGTGGGCACCCACTGGGAACAACAATACCTCAAAGTACTGGACAGACAACCAAGTGAATCCATCATGATCCAGTAGGGAGATTTTGACATCTGACCAAATACTACTGAAACCCTGAGAAAATAAATATTTACCTTCAGATATATAATCCTGGCACATCTGGCATCTTTCGTGAAATTCAAAACATCCAGATAAATTCTGGACTGGTTCCCCACACCATGCTCCATCATGCTCAGGGAAAGGCTCTGAAATCAAGGAAGGCAACACTGATACACCTGTCCTTAGAGTCTGCACTTTAGACACACAGAGACAATGGCATTGCTTTTCTTTACCAGTGCTTTCAAAATCATCATTTGCTAGGACAGTTTGACAGGTGTTATAAATAGCACTTAGCTTTGAATCCAAGAATCTGGTTACTGGAAGTTTATTATTAGCGCACACATGTTCATGCCTGCACACTAAGGCATTTAACTTCATTTTTCTAGAAAAAAAATGATTGAATGGAAAGTAATAGTCTTTTAGAAGCTACACTTAATGGAGGCGGGAGAAGACAATGCTTTTGTCCCTTTGTATATTTAGATTAAAGTTAGTGTGCTTTGGTTCCTTCCTTTCTGTCTGCTTCAAAGTCTCACTCACTGAGGTCTTTTGCTCATAGATAGTGTTCTACCATTTGAGCTGTGCCTCCAGCCCAGCTTTTTCCTGTTTAATTTGGAGATGGAATCTCAGACTCTTCTGCACAGGCTAGCCTCAAACTATAATCCTACAGATCTTAGCTTCCTAAGTAGTTAGTGTGTGTCTCTGCTATCTGGCTCATTATCCCTCCCTCCCTCCCTCCCTCCCTCCCTCCCTCCCTCCCTCCCTCCCTCCCTCCCTCCCTCCTTCCCTCCCTCCCTTCCTTCCTTCCTTCTTTCTTTCTGCCATAGTGGAACTTGAACACAGGGCCTGGGCATTGTTCCTGAGCTTTTTTTGCTCATGGCTAGTGTTCTCCTACTGGTGCCACAGCTCCACTTCTAGCATTTTTTTTTTTTTTTGTAGTTTATTGGAGATAAGAGTCTCATAGACTTTCTTGCTGGATCTGGCTTCAAACCATGATCCTCAGATCTCAGCCTCCTAAGTTGCTAGGTCATTCATTATTATTTCTTAAAGTTCTCAGCCAATAGGGTTAAAAAGCCATTTTACAAACACTACCTGGCTAAAAGTCAATTTATCCAGTGTGAAGTTTTCCTTCATTGGTAGTTTTTCATTTCCTGTGCATTGAGAGGGAGGGGTGGGAGTAACCAATAGGGTGAAGTAGGTGACTGTATGCCATTTCCATCTTTGAAATTCTTTTAAAAAGTTCTCCAAGATCCTATGTTTGATCCCCAATACTGTCTGTCCTCAAAACTTTAATAATTACTTAAAATTTTTTAGTTGTAATTGGGAAGTACTTGAAAATTCCAAAGATATTGACAATGTCCTAACAAGGTGGTAGGTATTTATTTTATTATAGTACTACTCATTCAATTCATGCATCAGTGGTTCATGTCTGTAATTCTAGCTGGTCAGGAGGCTGAGATCCAGAGGAGCACAGTTCAAAGCCAGCCCAGGAAATAAAAGCTCTCCAGACTCCATCTTCACTTAACCAACAAAAATCAGGACTTGGAGTTGTGGCTCAAGTAAGTGACAGAATGCCAATTGAACAAGGAAGCTGTGAGAGGGCAAGAAGTCCTGACTTCACACTGACCCGAAAATAGTTTTAGGGAACACCTGAAACCAACAAATTTTGAAAAATTTCTTTTTCTAAGAGAATTAACAATGAGTGACAAATCTGTAAAATTAAAAATAACATTAAATATCAATATATTTTTAATAACGGTTGTTCTCTCTTTCTTTTTAATGGTGAACCTTGTTCTGGCTCAGTTATTTTTTCTGATTTTGACTATTAGAGTGTTCATGACCTTTAAGGTCCAGCTGGGATGGCTGCCAGACACATGGCACTTTCTCAGTGAGGGTCAGTCCTTGTATCAGTGTCATGGACAAGAGGCATGTATTAGATTCCTGTTGCTGCTATAACAGAGTACCGCAGTGACTTGAAACAACACATGTTCATTAGCATATGGTTTTCTATATCACATCTCAAGTGGGTCTCACTAAATTGACATCAACATGTCTGCAGGGCAAGTTTTTGTTCCAGCTCTAGAGAGAATTCAATTTTATATCATTTCTAACTTACTAAAACTTCCTCTACTTGTGAGCATGTGGCCCCTTCCTCCATCTGGAAGTCAGCCAGGACAAAGACCCCCTGGTGTTAATCTGTTATTTTCTACCTCTTTCCAGTTGTAAGGGATTACATGTAATTACTCTTGGGATTACATCCAATCCACTCCCACAGTCCAGAATAATCTCCATATTTTAAAGCCAGCAGATTAGCCTCCTTAATTCCATTTACAACCTTACTTCTTCACCTTGTAACAGCAGATTCACAGGCTCTGGAAACTAGAGAGAGGGAGATGTTTGAGCAGATATTAAGTCTGCCTACCACCAGAGGCAAAGCTCAGAACATCTCATTCGAGAGATTTTATTGAAAATGAACTATGAGACATGTGGGAGGAGGGTTAGGAAGGGAAAAAACTGGGAGAAAATGAGGGAAGAAGTGACACTGTTTAAACAGAAATGTACTCATTACTGGATTTATGTAACTGAAACCCCTCTGTACATCACCTTTACAATAACAATAGAAAGAAAGAAGGAAGGGAAGGAGGGAAAGAAGTAAGAAAGGAGGGAAGGCAGGCAGGCAGGCAAGCAAGCCTGGGCAGAAAAACTCATGAGACTCTTGTTTTTGTTTGGGGTTTGAACAATATTCTGTTCTTGTATCATGCAGACTTTTTTTCTTATTATTTCCTCAGGAGTTTGTACACATTTGTTTAAAAGTTCCGTCAAAGCCTCTTCTTTTGTGAAGGCTTTAGAGAAGTTCCTTCTTTTATCAATTTTTTTTTTCTTGTTATTGTAGAGGTGACACACAGAAAGGTTACAGTTACTAGTCGGGCAATGCAAACATTTCTTTTTGGACTATGTCACCCCTTCCCTTGCTCAGTTTTTCCCTCCCATCCCACCCACAAGTTGTATAGTTCATTTTATGCTTAGTGTCTAGTGAGTACCACTGCTGTATTTGTTCACCCTTTGTCATAAGACTCTTAAATCTTCAGTTAACCAGCAAAAGGCCAGAAGTGGAATTGTGGCTCAAGCAGTAAAGTGCTAGCCTTGAGGAAACAAATGCTAAGGAAGAATGCCCAGGTCCTATGGTTAAGCCCCAGTACCAAGACAACTAAATGAAAATAAAAAGAAATGCTGTATTCAGGAATGTCTTTATTTTCCAAAGCTAGCCCAAACCTCACGTTTGTACATACATCTAAATAAAAGGAATCTTCTAATACTCACCTTGGTGTTGTGTTGATGGATCCTGCATGGCGCCCAGTGTGCTGGTGATCAATTTGCTGACTTTTTCGTACACAGAGAGACCGAGATTACAAAGCAGCTGGAAGAAATTGGAGAAGTCCCACCTTTGCCCAAGATCAGCTTTTGAGGTTGGCTTCTTGTAGAAAGCTGGAAGCTCCATGAGGTCTGAGTCTGACATGAAGTAGGACTGAAAGGCCTGGTCAAATTCTTGCTGCATTTGCTTGAAGACAAAGAGGCTCTGATTAAAGAGGATTCTCACATCCTCCGTCAGTCGGCAGAACACACCCTCCATCTGTGCCACTCGTGGGTCCTCTTCAGGTAGCTTTTCCTGGATGGGGAGGTCATCCTGGTCTTCATGGAGGGGAAACAGAAACCGGTACAGCCTCCTGAAAAACTGCTCCATCTGTGGGGTGAGGCAGGCGGCAAAAAGGGAACATTTATTTTCCTTCTAGACCATTTCTTCGCGTTTTAAAGTCCACTTACAGAGGTTGTTTTAATTGTGGACAAGCCAGGAAGAGGATTTCTTACCTTGACTGTGGAATTAGCATCCAAATTTCTCCTTGTTTTGCCTGGCCCACTGGTGTCTGCAAAAGGCCAAGTTTTCAACTCAGTGGACAAGCCGTATCCCCTGATATACCAGCCACTGGCACCTTGGCCCCATAGGACAACATGGAAATGGAGTGAAAAATCTGCTGAAGGCTTTGCCTTTGCCTATCTTAACTCTTTCTGTTGTTAATTCTTGAATGGATTGTCACTAATGTCTTTATATTATCCTCTTCCTCATCTTATAAATTGGGCCATGGAAAGCTGAACACAGATATGTGGATAACAAATAGAGCATAACTGATTTGTTAGGAAAGGGTATGTATTTGCAGTGACCACCTGTTATAGTCAAAGGGATGGCGGTCCACTTGTAGAACTTCCAGTAACATTCAGTGGATCTCCCAGCAGATGCACTGTGCTCTTGTCAGTGCCTGTGACATCTGAGTCTTGGCAGACTGGAGTTGCCTGTCTGTGAGAGTGATAGAAATGTGCTAATGTTGTCCATTTTGAATATTCCTGCTGTACAAGGAATTTTCCTCTCACTGAGGTCTTTTTGAGTTGTCAGAAAGTCATCTGGACAGACACTGCTCGCATTCCTCTCTGCCATCCTGTGGTTACTTGATTCCATCCACAAAAACGGAAGTTCAGTGCTGGGGACATGCCCAGGGCTCCAGGAGGCTGAGATAAGAAGGTGAGGCCAGGAGTTTGAGAGTGTGGCACCAACTGGATAACATAGTAGGTCCTCTCAATACACTGTACACATTCTCTCTGTCTCTGTGTGTGTGTTTCTATATAGGAATATATTCATATATATGTATACATATTTCTATATAAAATATATGGGAATATATAGAGAGAATATATGTGTGAATATGCATAAATATATACACATATATGTTCTCATATTCCCAAGAAATGTCTATAAGGTCAGACAACTAGCCCCCATGAGAATAACCCTCAATTTGACCTCCAATGCTCATCCTACAGAGCTCTAAAAATAAAGCTGCTTCAATTAACAGTGGAGGCAAATTGACTTGGCACATTCATTGTCCTTGAGGCTGTTCTTTTTCTGTTGAGCATGGCCCTGCCAAGCCAGTGTGTACTCTAATTAGTGCACACACTGCTGCACAGAGTGAAATTCCACTCCATTTTGTATTCGGCTCATTTCTTCAAGGAGGAGAAAAATCCAGGCCAACCTAAGCCTTTCGTGGGGAATGTTCATCCTATCCAGGTCACCACCCTCTGTGACTCCCTCTGCTTGGAAGGTAGCCAGAGGGGCAAGAAAAGCAAGCATGACAGTCCTACGAGACACCGTGGAGTGGGTGAGAGGAGACATTACAGGTGTGTATGTGATACACAATGAGGAGGCAGACAAGTCTTCATATAATGGGTTGGGAAAGATTAAAGCCCATTGGAATCAGAGGCTGTAATATTATCATTGAGAAAGCAATTCAACAACCATTTACTGAATGCACGAAGATGAAGACAAAGACAAAGAAGATGTGATCTCTGCCCTCAGAGACCTTACAGTCTGGTGGGAATGCATTCACGACTAAGAAATGCAAGTCAGGGAGAGTCAGGGTACTTGGAAAGGAGATACATTAAAAAGAAGGAAAATGTGGGGTGAGTTGGATCAGGGGTACGGGGTATGCATATATGGGCATATCAGAATGAACACCCTTGTACAGTGAATTTACATTAATAAGATGTGGGGAAAAGAGGGGTAAAGAGTAAATGGTTGTTCTAATTTACATTCTCAGGTGGTGGTACATAAACATTACTGTTAGACTGTAATCATAAAAAGCTAAAATCACGGGCTGGGAATATGGCCTAGTGGCAAGAGCGCTTGCCTTCTACACATAAATCTCTCGGTTCGATTCCCCAGCACCACATATATGGAAAACGGCCAGAAGGGGCGCTGTGGCTCAGGTGGCAGAGTGCTAGCCTTGAGCGGGAAGAAGCCAGGGAAGGTGCTCAGGCCCTGAGTCCAAGGCCCAGGACTGGCCAAAAAAAAAAAAAAAAAAGACTGGTACAAAAAGCTAAAATCAGGTCAGATATTTGTTCTAAATATTAATATAAGTGAATACAAGAAAGCTTATCTGGATACCTGAAGGACTCTGAACTGCTGAGCTCTGCTTTCTGCTTACCGTGCTTTTCACAGAGGCCCACCCAGGCTTGCAGGTTGTGTATAATCTCATGCACTTGCTCTGCAGGCAAGACCGGCATTGTTCCCAAGACTTGGCCGAAGATACCTGGCACAACCTTTCCTCTTCCTCTAGATGCTCTTGAACTTCATTCATAAGTTTCAGGGCCTCCTGAATGAAATTAGAAACAGAAGTCCTATTGCCATTCCATAATTCTTCGTGTAGCTTAGCTGGTCTTATTCTTTTAAAGATGTGCATATTCTAAGCCACTTGCTTCAGTCTTTCTCCTTCAGACCCCTATATTTGTTCTAGGATTTGTTTCTGTTTGGTGAAGGGAAATACACTGGCTGATACGTGTTAAGGACCTTGCTAATTGTATTTATTGATTCGTTCATTTGTCTGACAAATAACTATTGACTGTTATTATGCTCCACATGAGTGAACCAGTAGCCGAGATGGTGTCCCTATCTGGGGGAGCCTCTGGGATTGACCCTTTTACTTGCCTGTTTTTGGAGGATGTGGAAGCTTGTGAAGGCTTATAAAACTGGCATATTTTATTTCTTTCATGTATGATGTCTTTTATCATTGTGTGTCCTTGAACATTGCAAGAAAGCACAATCTCTCCTATCACGGATAAGTGACATTCTAGAGACTACTGCCTGTGAAGCATCTTCATCTTCAGCCTGAGCGTGCTGCGCCCCCTGGTGGTGCTGGCTGAACATGGCCAGCTGGCTTGGCTGCTCAGGGAGCCCTTCAGCGCTGGCATCAGCCCCCTGCTCCTGGAGGTCCCCAAAGGCACAGCAGGTCCTTCTCATGCTCCTGACTAGACCACCGCTACCCAGACAGGCTTCTCCATGCCTGAGATGGGTCCAGGAGGAGGGCTGTGAGCAACAGGCCACTGGTTTCAAGGAAAAAAGCAGGGAAATTTATTATGTGGTTTTTTTTTTCCTCCTATGTTGCCCAGTGTGGCCTTGAACTTTTGTTCCTCCTGCCTTTCTAGTGCTGGAATTACAGTGTTCCTGTGATTCCCCTCCCCTACCTAATAGGAAAGGAAAAGATTGTACCCTTCCCTGCTGTAGGAAGCCTAAAGAACAAGTTCCCCTGGACGCTTTTCCCCACGCTGCTGCCCCGTGTGGCTCTTAGCTCCCAATGCAGAGCTCTGGTGCTGAGCCAGGGAGCACAAGCTACAACCTCATGAGGAAATCAGAGGGCCCCAGTTTGCCAAATGCATATTGTAGCATGGGCTTTGCAGAACAATGCTGGAATCACATCTTATTAAGAATGTCCCATTTCAGCCTGATGCTGGTGGCTCACACTTATAATCCTAGGTACTCAGCAGGCTGGGTACTGAGGATTTCAGTTCAAGGTCAGCTGGGGCAAGAAAGTTTGTGAGACTCTTACCTCTAATTAAGCACCCAAAAAGCTGGAAGTGGGGCTGTGGCTCATGTGGTAGAGGCTAGCCTTGAGCAAAGAAAGCTCAGGGACAGCACTTAGGTCCTGAGTTCTAGCCCCAGGACACCCCCATCCCCCCACATGCAGAATGTTCATTTCACCCAGGCAGACTTCAAAGTCCTCCTGGATTTTCTATTCCATTCCAACTTTGAATATTTTGCCTACTTTCCCCATAAACAAAGGTCCAGTGTTCTGAATGGCACTTACTATCTATAGTGTACCCCTGGGAAACTTAATATATCTAAGCCTCCGTTTCCTAATTTGCAAACCAGAATAACATGATCTACCTCTTAGGCTTTTCTATTCTGTGAAATAAGGAAGCAAAACACTTACTATGAGTAGCTCTCAGACTTACTTCCTCTGGCCCCTCATAAACTTAACAAAGACCATTGACCAAATGGCACTTCCCAAGTCTTGGAGGCCGAGTGTTGCTATGGAAGCAGTAGGTCTCTGGTTAAGACCATCCTGCCCATTCCTTCTGCTTCCCCTAACATCCCAGCCTTGGGCAGAGCCCAGGCTTACAGCTGTGACTCCATAGCTCATCAACATGCCTGGCCCTGGCACTGTGGGCAAGTCAGGAGTACATGAGAGGTCCCCATTTTAGCACAAGCACCTTTAGATGTTGACAGTAAATATTAGTAGGGAGAAGATGGGTGGACTGTGGTGAGGCCAGGTCCCCAAGGATGAGTGGCACCCAGTATTGGAGGGAATCTGGGCACCCCACCCCAGAAGCCTATTCCTCCTAATTTGTCTGAACCAACCTACATCTAAAGTAATTTGGGAGTAAGGGATGTATGGAGAAACAGGTATAAAATTTTTTCCAGTAGACTTTGGAATCACATCTCCAAAATGTAAGAGTCCAGTACAATGGATTTCTAAATGCACGATTTCTAGGAATACATATATATTTTTCTAGTTGCTGGAACTGTTCAGGACCAGAACTGAAGCAGTATTTGCCTCCTCGGCTCTCCCCTCACAGGGATGCTCTTTTCCTAGCCCTTGCCAGAAGGCCTAAGGAAGCGCGCGAAGGAGAAAGCCACTGGCTCAGCACCAGCTCCCACACTTCTCCTGGTTCTTTCATTCCAGGTTGTGAAGGGCATGTCAATGAAAGCTCCCCCTTCTACTGTCTGATCTAGAGCATGAAAGCACAGTTGACCCAGATGCTTGAAGCACATTGTGTGATAATGCCTTTTCATGGTACTGAGTGGCATCAATCCCAGATGACCAGACCTGCAGGTCCACCAGGGAAAAGCCCCTCTTGGAGTTGAAGTTGGGTTTGGCAAAGGGAAAAGTGTTCTTCAAAATCCTTTGACGGCTGCCAAAGGAGAGCTCGCAGCTGCTCTTTGGGCAGTCTCCTGGCCTTGCCTGACTGCGGGTGCGAGGTGTGGTGACAAGCTGACACAGCTCTCCAGGAGCGAGGAGACTGCTGCGCTGCCCAACTTTCTAAGTATATACATGGAAGTAAAGATATTAGAGCTTTGCTTGTATTATTTAATTTAAAAATTGATGAGGAGAGATCCAATTGATAGCACCACCATTTTTTTTTTTTTAATGATGATGGGTTGAGGGAAAAAGGAGCCTTTGTTTTATAGGCATAGATTTTTTTTTTTTTCAAAATGAAAACAATTCTGAGGATGGATTGCATGACTATCTGGATAGTTCTGTAAAACAGCAAATTTAACTATGATTGATATCAGTCAGCCTAGGTGTAATTGTTCATGCCTGTAATCCCAGCTATTCTGAAGGCTGAGGGATTACAAGTTCAAGGATAACCAGGAAAAGTTAGATCCACTGTTGGGATCCATCTTCCCCCTTGATGGAAGGGGCTTGATGCACCTCCCCCAGCCCTGGGGAATGCGGCCCTTCTACCCCCTCTGGATTGGAATCCAGAGGAACTGGTTGGGCAAACAGCCCCCCAACCTCCTAGCCAGCCCTGGTTCAGCGCGTTAGCCCTTGGGGGTCAGGTGATACCTTTCAGCCTATCGACATCCTGGCCAAACCCCTCCCTCGGAATCATCTCCCCTTGTCCTTCTCTTAATAAAGTCAGTTCGCTCTAAGAAGCTGACCCCGTTGCATATGTTTGCCAGACTTCTAGCGTAAGGAGGCGATCACATATCTGCAGCAGATCCCGTGCGCGTCAGGTCGGAGCTGACCCCCTGTTCCACTCTAACTTACCTGCAGGTCGGGTGATTAGGGGAGAGGGCAAGAAAGGAGGGTGGAAAGAAAGAAAGAAAGAAAGAAAGAAAGAAAGAAAGAAAGAAAGAAAGAAAGAAAGAAAGAAAGAAAGAAAGAAAGAAAGAAAGAAAGAAAGAAAGAAAGAAAGAAAGAGAAAGAAAGAAAAGAAGAAAGAAAGAAAGAAAGAAAGAAAGAAAGAAAGAAAGAAAGAAAGAAAGAAAGAAAGAAAGAAAGAAAGAAAAGAAAGAAAGAGAAAGAAAGAAAAGAAGAAAGAGTCCGAGCCGGGAGGGGCAAAAAAAAACCCCCAACATTGTGGCGCCCAATTACAAGTTCAAGGATAACCAGGAAAAGTTAGATCCACAAACATGAACAAAAGGACAGGGCTATGGTTTAAGTGGTAATGTGTAAGACTTTGGGATCAATCCTCAAAACTGAAAAAAAGTTACAATGCAATTGGATTGTAGCTCATGGAAAATCATGTATATGAGGCCCTAGGTTCAATTCTCAGCACATACACAAAAATTAAGATGCTAAACTTGTATTTTTGCCACAATTTAATGTTAGTTGATCTTTTAAACATTTTGTATGATACAGGGACTTAAACTCATGGCCTTCTATTCATACTCAGTGTTCTTGCTCACAGCTGGTATTCTACCACTTGAGCCACATGTCTACTCCAACGTTTTGCTGGTTAGTTGGAGATGGAGTCTTATGGATTTTTTCCCCAGTCTAATTTTTATCACAATCCTCCAAGTCTCTCCCTCCTGAATAGCTAGGACTGTAGCTATCAGCTTTCGGCTCCTGGCACAATTTAACATTTTTTTTTTTTTTTTTTTTTTGCCAGTCCTGGGGCTTGGACTCAGGGCCTGAGCACTGTCCCTAGCTTCTTTTTGCTCCAGGCTACCACTCTGCCACTTGAGCCACAGCACCACTTCTGGCCATTTTCTGTTTAAATGGTGCTGGGGAATTGAACCCAGGGCCTCATGTATAGGAGACAAGCACTCTTTGCCACTAGGCCATATCCCCAGCCCCCAGCTTGAAAATAAAATGTAGAGATTGATATGGTGGTACAGCTTGTAATCCCAGCTATAAGAGAGGCTGAAATAGGAAGAGTATAGGCAGGCCCTTGCCAAAAAGCTCTTGGTGAGAACTTATCTCAAAAAAACATTTGACAACAAAATGATGAGATAAAGGATAAAGGGTGAACCAATGCAACAGCCATACTCATAAGACACTATTTGGAAATGAACTTTACAACTTGGGGAGAGGGTTGAGGGGAGGGAAAGTGGGAGAAAAGTGAGGGAGGGAGTAACACTGTTCAACAAAAAAAATGTACTCACTACCTTATTTATGTAATTGTAACCTTTCTGTACTTCACCTTGACAATTAAACAACAACAGCGGGACAAGGTAGGATACCTCTGTAACCTCAGCTGCCTAGGAGGTACAAGTAAGGTGATCATGTTCTCAGGTGGATCTGGTAGAAGCTCCAGACCCTATCTGAAAAATTAACTAAAGCAGAAAGAGGTAAAGGGTGTGGTGCAAGTAGTAGAGTACCTTACTTACTATCAACATTAGAATTAAAAATATTTTCCAAATTATTTTTGTTACAGTTTTTTTTCTTTTTCATTATAGATAATGCTAAGAAGCAGTAGACTTCCTGCCTAGCAAGCATCAAGCCCTAATTTCCAGCCCTAGTATCACAGGAAAAAGGATAAAGGATAAGGATAAGGTCAGAAAAGAATCTCCTCCCTCCCCCCATTTTTCTCTCTGTTGCTTATTGGCTTATATCAGTTACATGGAGGAATTTCATTCTCATATTTCCAAACATTTTATAGTATATTTTAGTTTATCTCACTCCCTCTATCACACCTCCTACACCTCTCCTCAAAAAGTACCCCCAATAGTTTTCCTAGTTCCCCTTTTACAGTTGTAAACAATCTATTTTGACAGTAATCTCTTCTTTTAATTCCATTACCAGCCCACCCCCTCTTACTAGTCGGTACCCACTAACATATTTTCTTAAAATTTAATTTTATTGTTAAGGTGATGTACAGAGGAGTTACAGTTACATATGTAAGGTAGTGAGTGCATTTTTTGTCAAACCTGTTACCTCTTCCCTCGTTTTTCTCCCACCTTCCCTCCTCTCCAACCCTCCCCCCAAGTTGTACAGTTAGTTTACAGCATATTGTAAGTATTGCTGTTGCATTGGTTGTCCCTTTGTCCTTTGTTTCACCATTTTCATGTTCCCCTTCCCCTCCCTAATTCAGATAAACATATATACAATACTCATGGTAACAAAACCAAATACAGTAGCAACAGGGACTAAATCATAGGGAAGAAAAGTACAAGAAAAAAAATTACACAGTACATTAAAAATAACAACAGCAATGAAAAACTACTTGTTTCCATATTTTGGAGTTCATTTCACTTTGTATCATCTTATATGATCATATAACATGGCATATTTCTATTTTTAAAAACATTCCTTTTAGGTGGGTGCTGGTGGCTCACACCTGTAATCCTAGCTCCACATCTCAGGAGGCTGAGATGTGAGGATCGTGGTACAGAGCCAGTCCAGGCAGCAAAGACCCCAAGACTCTTATCTCCAATTAATCACTAGAAAACCAGAAGGGGTGCTGTGGCTCAAAGTGGTAGAGCTTGGCCTTGAGCAGAAGGATCCAGGCTTGGAGCCCAGGTCCCAAGTTCAAGCCCCACGACTGACAAAATAAATAAATATTGCTTTGTATATTATGTTAATGATTAATGTTATTAAACTATAGAGTATGCAGTATCCATAGTTGAGAAATGTACTGAGCTTTATACAGTAGCTTATGGTCAATTTTTAACATCTTCCAAGAACATTTGAATAGATATTCTTGATTTAAAAAAAGACATAGTTTGAAGTACAACTATTAAATAAAGCTATTTAATGTTTCTAAAATAGATGGTGAGGGAGATAAGTGGTAGGGCCTATTGTAACACCCAGGTGTAGCTCGGTGGTGCAGGGCTGGTCTAGCATACATCAGCACTGCAAAAAGTAAAATAAAAATGAACTAAGCGGGTACTTTATTTAATATACACTGGTCCTTTCTCCAGAGGAGTTCCTGTCAAACAGCTCATGAGCTGTCTATGGGGACCTTCGGGGAGGGGTGTGTCCTTCTACATTCTAGAAGCATTGACCAGTGCTTACTTACTCCTTAGTCATGTGTAGCTGTTAGAATAAGAGGACCTGGGGACCTGATGAATTTTCTTACCTAGCTGTAAGTAAACTAACCCTTGCTGGTTGGACTCTAGACTGTCTACTAGGTGGGTTGTATGTTTAGAGATATGCTAGCATACTTGGGAGGCATAAGCAAGAGGATGGTGGCCTGAGGAGGCTAGCTCAGGCAAAAGCATGAGACCCAGCACTTGTCTAGTAAGTTCAAGGCCCTGAGTTAAAGACAACAACAACAACAACACCCTTTTAAAAACATATGAGTAATGTAAGCTTGCAGTTTTTCATTGCAAACTTTTTTTTTTTTTGCCATGCAACAAGGTAGAACTAGTGATCTAATCAGAACTGGCAAGTTAACTAAAAATGTCAAAACATCTGTGACATTATTTGCAATATGGACCTAATGATGAACTCTACTCTTAATGTGCACTGTGCACTGGGAAACTAATGGTAGCAAGTCATGCATCTAAATTGTAGATAAATTAAAATGAATAGACAGACTAAGGGCCGAAATTCTCTTTAGGGATAGAACATCAAAAAACTTTGGAGATGGGTTATCTTGATCTAGTAAAAAACTCCCTGTGAACACTTTCAATTCAATAACTGAGAAGGGACTGAGAATAAAGACTTTTTGAGAAAGCACCCCTTCTCACACAGGAATGAACCCTCCAAATGCCATGTTTGGAGTCCTGCAGAGTCTTGTTCTATAAGGAATATGTTCTTTAAGGGAATGTAAAGGTCTTTTTCAAGCTTTCCTCCAATAAAAGCTGTTTTCAGTCAGATGTGGGTGGCTCATGCCTATAATCGCAGTTACTGAGGAGGCTGAGATCTAAGGAGTAAGGTTCTAAGCCAGCACAGGCAGAAAAGTCAGAGACTTATTTCCAACTAACCAGCAAAATGCTGAGCTAGAGGCATAGCTCAAGTAGTAGAGCACCACCTTGAGCAAAAAACAAAAACATGGAGTGAAAACACAAGGCCCTGAGTTTAAGCTCTAATACTGGCACAAAAAAATGTTTATGGGAGGCTAAGCTCAGAGGAATCACAGTTTGAGCCCAGGGCAAAAAGTATTTGAGATCCCCAACCCAACCAATCAAAATCTCAATGCAGCTATCATTCCAGATATGTGGGAAATGTAAAAAGGAGATCATGTTTCAGGCCAGCCTAGGCAAAAAGACCCTATCTGGAAAATAAGGAATGCAAAAATGGGCTTGGATCATGACTTCAGTGGTAGGGTACCCTCTCTGCAAGTGTAAGGCCCTAAGTTCAAACCAAAAGTTACTCTCCAGAAATTTATCAGTAGGGAAAACAAGTAACTCACCAATTTCATGATGAGTGCTATATTTACAGCTCAGATATGTTTTAAGAACAGAGCAGATGTTATTTTTTTGTTACAGCACCTGCTTTTCTTCTTTGCACTTCTTCAAGGTTTTCATGAGCTTGCTGTGTTCCTCTTCTCTCCTTTCCATCACAATTCTCATCTGCTTCACCCCCATCAAAGCCTTCTTCACCTCTCCATCTGCATCTGTCTCCCCCGCCTCCAGCAAACCTACAAGAAATGGTTTGGGTTTTCGGAATCTGACCAGATTATAAAACAGTGCATTCCTGTTCTCTGAATAGAGGCTCCCTTGTTTTCTATGGGCTTATCCTCTGAAAGCAGGTCACAATGAATAGCTGTCAGCCATTATGTTGGGTGTAACCAATACGTGGACCGGGCTACGTTTATATTACAGAAAGTTTCAAACATTTCTCAAAAATAATGTATATGATGTGCTACTTGAGGGTTTCACTGGGAACTTTAATTGCCTTTGTGTGTGTGTATCCATCTGTGTGTCCTGGGGCTTAAACTCAGGTCATGGGCTTTTTGCTCAAAGCTAGCATTCTTCCACTTGAGTCACAGCTCCACTTCTTGCCTTTTTTGTTTTTTGGTAGTTAACTGGAGATAAAATTTGCACAGGCTTTCTTGCCCATGCTGGCTTTGAACTGCAATCCCCAGATTTTAGCCTCCTAACTAGCTAGGATTGCTGGCATGAGCTATGGCTCCCAGCCTACCTTCCTTTTTGAACTGCAATTCTCTTGCAAGAAGTTACCACAACACATATCTCATGAATTACATGAGTCCTCAATACCTAATAGACACTCTTTCCTACCATTCTTAAACCCTCAATGGGGACCCTGTTCATGGGCACATTCTCTTAGCATTCAGTGTGGCCTCCTGACCAGCTTATTCCTGCTCCTAAGCTTAACTCTAGACCAAATCAACTCTCTTTTATCTCATTTCTTCTTGTAAGGGTTAAAACATAAAACCCATATCTCCAGACCCAGGCACAAGAGAATGGACACCTAGCACACATAGAGCCCCTCCTGGACTTGTTCAGGAACAATTACACACATTACTCTAATGGTTCAGATTTTTAAAATGCTAAAACAATATTTCACTGTTCATTAAAGCTGTGCTGGGATGACACCAAACATCTGGATAGACCAGAACAAGGCTGTCAAAAAGTTGGCACATTGTGTTGCTGCAATAGCAAACATCTGGATCTGTGAATGCTCATGCACGGAGACCTGACTGGAATTTTCTGTCTTGATCCAGATGTTTGGTGTCATGATGACTTGGCTTAAGTGCCTGGAGACCATTCCAAGGTGAACCGTACTGAACACAGTTATCTCTCAACTGGAAGGCCCAAGAAGTCCCAGCAGGGCGGGAGACAGCACACAGATAGGAAAGTAGGCACACCCTTCAGGTTTCCACCAAGAGCAGCTCTCTCCTTCCAAGCAGGGGCACAGGGGAGATCTTTCCAGCACAACAGACAGGCAACAAACACCAAGAGCAGTGGCTTCATGTTTTGCTTCTGTTCTGCAAAGGAGAAAGAAACCTGCATCAGATGCTTTCTGTTTGCATCAATTCAAACCACATGCCCTTCGAGAACACTTCTCTGTTCATTTTTCTTTATGACTTTAGACACTTTATGCTAATATGACATAAAGAAGCTTAAAATGTAGCCTGGTTTGATAGCGACCAGCATGGCTGCAGCCATGCAACACCTACTTAGCAAGCACAAAGCCCTGAGGTCAAGCTTCAGTACTACATAAAAAATACATTTTAAAACTTATTTTAAAATAATTTAAAATTTAGTTAAAAAAAGAACAAAACAAGATGGCTCATGCTTGTAATCCTAGTTGCTCAGAAGGCTGAGGTCTAAGGATCATGGTTCAAAGCCAGTGCAGGAAGGAAAATCCATGAGATGCTTATTTCTAATTAACCAGCCAAAAGCCAGAAGTGGCGCTGTTGCTCAAGTAGCAGAGCACTAGCCTTAAGTTAAAAAAAGCCATGTAAGAGTGCAAGGCCCTAAGTTCAAGCCCCAGTACCTATACATACACATACCACACATACACACACACACACAGACACACACACACACACACACACACGTAGGTACAAAGTTGAAAGCCCAAACAAGCTTGAGTTCCCTAGTGCATTTACATTCTATGACAGTTAAGTAAGGTCACTATCTAAAGTCCTTGATAATCAAGGCAAGGGGCAGTGTGGCTGACTGTCCCACAGAATCTAAATTCAGTCTATTTCCTTACCAATAGTAAGCATCTCTAAACACAGAATTACATTATGTCAAAGTTTTCCTCCAAAATTCTGAGTCCTCAAGTTTTTACCTTGGAAAAATATGACTCACTCTTTTTGAAAGTAAAAGCCATTATACACATTCTTCTTGCACTTCTAATTCAACCTATCGTGCTAAATGGGTATGCACAGTTACATTATTTTTCTCAGATAATGAATTTCTGCTTCAATTTAACTTGATATACATTAGTTACTTATATCTTAAATATAAATATTGAAAACTTTACTAAGGCAAGATATATTAAAACAACTGAATTTTAATAAAGTCAAACCTGAGTATAAGCAGAGTTATCTAACTTTCCCTAAAGGGAGATGTTTATTTACTTTATGCATATTTGCTACATTTTAAAAACAAGACTCCCATTATTTAAATCAGGATTTGAGATAATTTTTTTTTTTTTTGCCAGTCCTGGGCCCTGGACTCAGGGCCTGAGCACTGTCCCTGGCTTCTTCCCGCTCAAGGCTAGCACTCTGCCACTTGAGCCACAGCGCCGCTTCTGGCCGTTTTCTGTATATGTGGTGCTGGGGAATCGAACCTAGGGCCTCGTGTATCCGAGGCAGGCACTCTTGCCACTAGGCTATATCCCCAGCCCTGAGATAATTTTTAATACAGTATTAAAATATCAGCTGTTAGCTGGATGCTGGAAGTTCACTCCTATAATCCTAGCTACTCAGGAGGGTGAGAACTGAGGATCATGGTTCAAAGCTAGCCCAGGCAGGAAAGTCCTAGGACTTTTATCCTCATTAACTACCAAAACCCATAAATGGGCCTGTGTCTCAAAGTGGTGGAGCACTAGCCTTGAGCACAAGAGCTCAAGGTCAGTGCCCAGGCCCTGAGTTCATGACCAAGGACTGACCCACATATGCACAAAACCAAAAAAAGCAAATAACTAGCTGTGGATTCCAGGCACTGATGGCTCATATCTGTAATCCTAGTTATACAGGAGGATGAGATCTGAGGATTGTGGTTCAAAGCCAGACCAGACATAAAAGTCTATGAGACTCTTACCTCCGATTAACCAACAAAAAGTAGGACATGGAGCTGCTGCTAGCCTGAACAAAAAAAGCTCAAAGACAGTACCCTGCCCCTGAGTTCAAACCCTGGGACTGGTACAAAACAAAACAAACAGCCATACTAGTAGTTAAATAGATCTAATATTTTATATCATTTGAACTTTTTTATGATAAAAGCTAGAGGTTGAACTTGTAGCCTCACACTTGCTAGGCAAGCACACTACCACTTGAGCCATGCCCCCAGTCCCTCTTTCTACCAATACCCTATTTACAATAGGAAACTCTTAAGATGGTATATTTACCACGAACTTTGAAGTCTCTCCTCAGAGAAGTTTCCAGTAGCTTCCAGAAAGATCTTTCTCCTGGTTTAGTTTTCATCTGTGTCTGGGATTTGGCCTTGTTCTATTAAGTTGATGACACAGTTCTTAATCCTATTAAACCAATATTTCTAGATTAAGGATATGGTTTAAAACTGGTAGTGTTTAAAAGCAACACTAGAGGGCAGACTGGGCACATGACCGGGACTCATGACCTTGCTCTACCTTACTTTACACAAATATGTTTGTTTTTTTTTGGCCAGTCCTGGGCCTTGGACTCAGGGCCTGAGCACTGTCCCTGGCTTCTTCTTGCTCAAGGCTAGCACCCTGCCACGAGCCACAGCACCACTTCTGGCCATTTTCTATATATGTGGTGCTGGGGAATCAAACCCAGGGCTTCATGTATATGAGGCGAGCACTCTTGCCACTAGGCCATATTCCCAGCCCCCACAAATATGTTTTGATTTCTTTTTTTTTTTTTTTGCCAGTCCTGGGGCTTGAACTCAGGGCCTGAGCACTGTCCCTGGCTTCTTTTTGCTCAAGGCTAGCACTCTACCACTTGATCCACAGCGCTACTTCTGGCTTTTTCTATGTATGTGGTGCTGAGGAATTGAACCCAGGGCTTCATGTATACGAGGTAAGCACTTTTACCACTAGGTCATATTCCCAGCCCCACAAATATGTTTTGATAGGACTCACTAAAGCTTTTTAATTTTTCATTTGAAATTGCTAACATGTATGCTTATATAGAGGCAAAGCAAATATCTTAACATTTAAAATAGAAGCAACAATGTGAAAGCAAGTAATCTGTTCGGTAAAATCATTTGAATAAAAGTGTTTACATAGTTGTTTGACATTATTTTAAGAAATGAGAGGTAAGCTAGGCCCCAGTGGCTCACATCTGTAACCTTAGTTATTTGGGAGTCTGAGATCCCAAGGATCAAGGTTTGAGAACAGCTCAGGCAGAAAAGTCCTCAAGTCCTCAAAAGAAAAAAAATTAAAAAAAAAAAAAACCCAAACCCCAAAACCAAACCAACAAGCAAAAAACCCTAGGAAAAAATGCTACATTGGAGTTCTGGAGATCTGGCTCAAGTGGTAGAACACCAGCCCAGCAAGCAAGCCAAGCAAGTGAAATGCTCTGAGTTCAAATTCTGAAAATGAATTATATAGTGATATGGTTACTTTTAATGATAGATGTGATAAAATGGAATGTATAAATAAGACAGTAGTAGCAAATATTTCATGCCCACTACCATTTGCTAATTGATGAGCTGAACTGGCTCCTTAATAATTCATTTGACAACAACTCAGAGAGCTGCTAGTCCCAGTTAGCTGGAAAATCTACAGGGCTGAGAAACCTGCCAATCAACACTTAAAACATGCTTAGCATTTCCTAAGGGTACAGATCTTGACCTTGACCATTCTGAACCAGTCCATGCACCTTTTTGGAAGTCTTAACAGTTGATGCTTATTTCTGGGTAACTTATAGTCTGGAGGTCATCTCTGCTCCACTTGGGCACAGAAATTGAGAAATTATAGAAACACTCTAAGTCTAGCCCACACCCCCTTTCCAATTGTTTAATTACCCACTAATTTCTCTTTTACTTGGAAACCTCTTAGCATGGTTGAAAAACATCAACTCAGCAAACAACTTGAATTACTCTTATTTTCAAACAGCTTAATGTTAACCTTGAGCAACTACAATCTGCACCTCTACACAGGATGTCCTGGTTGGCTACTAGAGGCAGTGGCATATAAGGAACAGGTAGCACAGTTCTGGAAAAGTCATTCACAGAAAGCTGCCCAGCTCTGCTCCAGCTCTGTATACCCTTGCTCCTTAGTTGGTTGATGTCCAAGTTCAGGGCCAGTTGAATCCAGAGCTGGTATCAACACATTCTTGTGTGTGTGTGTGTGTGTGTGTGTGTGTGTATGTGTGTGTGTGTGTGTGTGTGTATGAGTTGTGAGGCTTGAATTCAGGGTTTGGGCACTGTCCCTGAGCTTCTGTGCATTCTAGCACTTTGAACCATAGCTTAACTTCCAGTTTTCTGGTGGTTAATTGGAGATATGAGTCTCACAACCTCTCTGTACATCAGTTTGACAATAAATTTTAAAAATTCAAACAAACAAAAAAAGAGTCTCTCAGATCAGGTGTTGGTGGCTCACACTAGTAATCTAAGCTACCCAGGAGGCTGAGCTCTGAGGATCATGGTTCAAAGCCAACCCAAGCATACAAATCCAAGAGACTCTTACTTCCAGTCAGCCAGCAAAAAGCCAGAAGTAGAGGCATAGCTCCAATGGTAGAGTAACAGTCTTGAGCAAAAAAGGATAAGCAAGCGTGTGAGGCCCTGAGTTCAAGCTCCAAGTACCAAGACAAGAAAAAAATTAACATAGTAAATTTTATATTATATATAAATACCGCAATTTAAATTCTAACAGAAGCTGGGCACCAGTAGCTTGACCCTGTAATCCTAGCTACTCAGGAGGCTGAGGATTGTTGTTTGAAGCCAGCCTGGGCAGGAAAGTCTGTGAGAGTCTTATTTCCTATCAACTACCAGAAAAGTGGAAGTGACTCTTGTGTCTCAAGTGATAGAGTGCTAGCCTTGAACACAAAAGCTCAGGGACAGCACCCCAGGCCCCAAGTTCAAGCCCCATGACCCACAAAAAAAAAAAAAAAAAAGAAAGATAGAAAGAAAGAAAAGGAGTCTCACAGACTTTCCTTCCTGGGCTGGCTTCAAACTGCAGTCCTCTGATCTCAGCCTCCTGAGTAGCTAGGATTATAGGCATGAGTCACCAGCTCCTGTTGCACATTCCTTTTCATAAAAACCCAAATTGGAAATGGAACCCATTCTTTAAGAAATCCAATAGCTCACCCTGAAGTAGCACATTTTTGTCTTTAGTCCACATTCTGTTCCCCTTTATGAGTAATTTCTGAGAAGAGAACTTCATAGCTAACTAGTGCTAATTACTGTTTAAAAATATCATCTTGGACCTTCTATGAAGTTTCTTCCTCTAATTACTTCATCTGTTTTCACAGCTGCCATTTTGTTCTTAAGATTAAGAAATACTTCATGTAAAAATCCGGTTGCTTTTATAATTATGACATCATTATGCTCAAGATTTAAGTTGATTATGAACTATTACCAATAGTTCATTGGTAATTAAGGAGACCTAGAAGCAAGGTCATTTTAATTAAGAAACAGCAAGAGGAAGTATGTGATATTAACTGAGAAACAGTTTCACACGCTTCCATGGTAGTTCATTATGTCTTATAAGTTTAGGCTAAAGCAGAGTTTTGGCTGTAGGGAACTTGTTCCTACCTCATCTCTGGGTTAGTCTTGTCCCCTGTGTGATTTGCATATGGGTTGTTTTCCCAGGGTTCACATGTTGGGAATTGTGGTAGTATTGATGTGGTAGATCATTAAGAGATGGAGCCTAAGGATCAGGGTGTGGCTCAGGTGGTAGAGCATAATTCTATTGAAATTGGAAGCCTTGAGTACAAACCCTAGTACTGTCCCTCTCAAAAGGAGGTGGAGCTTAGTGGGAGGTCTAATGACTGGTCCCGCCCCTTACTTTTGATCGATGTACCACAAAGATCATTGATTTAGGAGTTCAAGTTCCACCAGAATTCTTACCACACAGTTGTTTCATGATCCTCTGAAACTGGACCTCAAAGTCTTCATAAAAATGAGTGTTGGAAGAAATAATCTGAACTGTTTACTCCCAACTCTCAAGATCTGGGATAATTGTTCATTCATTCTCATTAACTTTAATATACTTGGAGTGTAGTAAATGTGTTGCATCTATCTGTAAAATGAAAAATTATAGTTACCTTAAACTGGGCACCAGTGGCTCACCTGTAATCCTAGCTACTCAGGAAGCTAAGATTTCAGGATCAAGGTTTGAAGCCAGCCCAGGCCAAAAAAACAAAACAAAAAAAAACTGATGAGACTCTTACCTTCAATTATCCAGAAAAAAGCTGGAAATAGAGCTGTGGCTCAAGTGGTAGAACACTAGCCTTGAGTATAAAAGCTAAGGGAAAGCATCTAGGCTCTGTGTTCAAACCTTAGTACCACACACACACATATACACAGACAGACAGATAGACACACACACACACACACACACACACACACACAATTATAGGTACCTTTTCTGTAGAGTTACTGAGCAGATACAAGTAATTTATACAAATGAAAATGTTTTTTGAGCCATAGAGTATAATGTAGTTATAAATGAAAACAAGAATCTGTTTTCAAGAATTCAGACTAAAATAAAATGATTATTGTAGGTTCATATGACATAGGTAGCAAAAGCTGGCATTGAATCCAGATTTCAAAATCTTTCATTGAATTGAAGTTTGAATATAATATGAGGAAATCATATCCCAATTAACATCATGTGAAAGTAGAATTTGTTCAACACTACACAAATTTAATTATTGATCAGGATGTATGTAGTATCAAATATATTTTCCCTTCTACCTAGCATAGTGTCTCTCTAGTTTCTGGCAAGTTTTACTCTTGGAATAGTTTATTAATTAAGTGTGTATTGAACATCCAGAATGTTCCACATGAAGAAGAACACCTCAGGAGAGATCATAGCTATTCCAACAAATGCATAAACAAGAAGGTATCAGAGAATAGATGCTGCCCCCCTCCAAATTGGAATGACAAAAGAACAAGTGATTCCCAAAGTAGGGGTACGCTTGGATAGAGAGCCAAGGACTGGCTCTGTGATGAGGAACCCTACTATGATCCCACAAAGCAGTAATCTACAGGGTCTGGCACAAAAAGGAAATGTGGACGCTATTGTCAAACGTGTTCAGCATTTGAAGATGACAACAGCAGGGGCCTGAGAGCAGGGTGCATGCAGCTGGTGCAAAAGGCTGGCTGCGCCTGAGAGACAAGGTGAGGGCCCTGACAGGACTAGGAGAGGGAAAGCATTCCTTGCAGGTAAAAGACCAAGTGTCAGGTCGAAAACAATGCTAAGATTGAGTGTGGAACAGAAAACAGGCTAGTGTTCGGAGTCAGGGACAGATGGAGGATACCCGGTGAAGAACAGGGACAGAAGTAAGGGTGTTGAGATGAGATGGATGGTTTTGCAGAGGGCAGTGATAAAGGTTGGGTGGATGGTAGCTGTCGTCTGAGGAATGGATTGTGGGAAAGTAAGAGAAAAGGGAACTCAACAGGAAAGCTGTTTCTGATTCCTGGTGACAGCCAGTGGTAGAGAGAGAGAGTGAGAAATGAGAAGTGGCCAACCTGGGGATTCATCTTGAAGACAGGATGGGATTGTGAGGTAAGAGGAAGAGCAGAGCCAAAGATGGCTGCTGTTTTTTTTTATTTGAGCAATGAGTGGATGATGAGAAAGGCCCAGAACAGGGTACAAGGGAGCTGTGGATGTGCTGTACTGCTCAACCCTATTCTGCTGACACCCCCCTCCCCCCAGTGCATGATTTCATGGTCATGGCTAGATTCACCAAGAAGTGAGTAATGACTAAATCTTCTGGCAATCTATTTTCTATCAATTACTCAGCGGTCCTCATGTGGCATTAGGTCGAACTGACTGTTTTTAGGCATCTTCTCCTTTAGTAAGAATGATGCTGGTCTCTTACCTCAGGACAGGACTGCCTTCTCTTTCATCTTTGTTGAATTCATTTTGTGTTGCTATATCAAAACACCAGAGGCCAAGTGCTTTATACACTGAAGAGGTGTATTTTACTTATAGTTCTTGAGATCTAGTAGCATAGCACTGGCTTCTGGTAATAGCCCCAGGATGGTTTTTATCTTACGGCAGAAATTTCAAGGGGGGAAATGGATACACACCGAAGGAAGAGCCATGTGTGAGAGTGAGGGAAGGTGCGAGGCTGTCTTTGTAAAAATCCACTTTCAGGACTGACTGATCCAGACCTCAGAAAGCAAGGACTCCCCTGCAGGAAAGCATAAATGCCTCTGGAAGATCCTAGGATCTCTCAATAGTTGGACATTGGCAATCAAACTTGAATATGAGCTTTTGTTGGTTCAAACCACATTGGAACCATGGTGGTCCTCTCAGGTCTCTTGCTCGATAGCGAAGCTGGATGGAGTGCTCCACTCTGTAAATCTTTATCTTAGCCTTCCCAGCCCTCTTCGAGAAGAGAGTCTGTAGGGGTAATAATAAACCATGGGTGCTATGAGAAGTTTACCTTGTAGGGGCTCCACTCTAAAAAATGCGCAGGTGCAGGCACCACAGATAACTGGTGCAGAAAAGATCCCTATGAAGGACTGAAGAGAAGGCAAGGCAAAAAGGGAGGTGTGGCTAATCAGAAGGTGGAGGTCTAGTGGATCACAGATGAAGATCAACCTGGGCAAACACCGAACAAGAACCCATCTCAATAAATAAGTCAAGCATGGTGGTGTGTGCCTGTAATCCCATTTACATAGGAGACAGAGATAGGAAGACCTGAGGCAGAGGCAGCAAGGTCTGAGGCTGGCCCCAAGCAAATATTTAAGACACTATCCAATAAATAAAATGAAAAGGGCTAGGGGTATGGTTCAAGTGGTAGAATGACTTCAGGCCCTCATACTAGCAATAAGTAAAATAAAAGGGGGAGGTGTGAGGGAGAGCAGGCTGACATAGAGGGGCTCTGAGCAGAACAGCTGACATGTTGCAGGAATGCCAGTATTCCCAGCCCACTTCTGATTGGCTACCAGTAAGAGTGGCCTACGCTTTTTGGCTCAGCAAGCTAGCTGTGTTCATGGCTGACTGTAGTTGTTGTGTGCCGGCTGTGTGCTGGCTGCTTTCCCAGATGGAGGCTCCTCGTGCCGACGCTGTCTCTACCCTTTCCTCTGTCCTCTTGATATGGATGCTTATGTCTCCTAGTATGTTGTCCGTCATGACTGCCCTGGCCTAGGTTCTGGGGGTGTTACCAAAAGGACAGACACATGTGGCTCACCTTCTACTGACTGTCTCTGACCCAGGGTCCCCAGAGATCTCAGCTTGCCAGCTCTTGACCCAGCTTCTCCTCCTCAAGCTCACGCTGTCCTATCTCCACCACCACACTCAGACATTTGGGATTCATCCAGATGTCTCTGTCCTGCAATCCAGTGGCTGACCCCAAGCAGACTGCCAGATGCATGGCGTCTGGAGCAAGCAGCTGGAAGGCCTGTGTGAGCCTGGAGGATGAGAATGGTGGAGCTCTCTCACTGGGTAAGCTTGTTCAGGTGGAGTCAGGGACATGGGAGCAAATGCACAAAATGAATAATAATGAAAAATTGAAGCTGGATTTAAGTAGCTCATGCCTGTAATCCTAGCTACTCAGGAGACTGACATCTGAGGATCCTGATTCAAAGCTAGCCTGAGTAGGAAAGTCCATGAGACTTATCTCCAATTAACCACCAAAAAGCCAGAAGTAGAGTTGTGACTTAAGGTAGAGTCTGGCCTGAGCAAAAAAGAAAATGAGACCCTGCAATCCAGAAGCCCCACTTTTGGACATCTACCCCAAAGATTACAAGCAAGACCACACTAAAGCCACCAGCACAACTGTGTTCATTGCAGCACAGTTTGTCATTGCCAAAGTATGGAACCAACCGAGATGCCCTTCAGTAGATGAGTGGATCAAGCAAATGAGGTTCATATTCACAATGGAATTCTATGCCTCTATCAGAAAGAATAACATTGCTCCATTCGTAAGGAAATGGAAGGACTTGAAAAAGATCATATTAAATAGACTGAGCCAGACCCAAAGAAACATGGACTCTATGGTTTCCCTCATTGGGAATAATTAGTACACGTCTAAGATAGTCCCAGCAGAAGATCACAATAGCTCAGTAGCTTTGCCCATATGAACACATAAGATGATGCTAAGTGAAATGAACTCCAAGTTATGGAAACAAGTGGTAGATCATTATTATAGTTATTTTCAACATGCCATGTGAAACCATATTCTTTTTCATATTGCTTTCCTGTGGTTTTACCCCTGATATCGCTGTAACTGATTTTAGTACACTGGATATTGTATATATGTGTATCAGAACTAGGGAAGGGAAAGGGAATACCAAAACCGAGAGACAAAAGATAAAAAGACAAACCAATGCAACAGCAATAACTACAAAACTATATGGTGTAAACCAATTGTACAACTCATGGGGGGAGAGGGACATGGGGAGGGAGGCAGTGGGGGAAAATGAGGGAGGAGGTAACAAGTTGGATAAGAAATGTATTTACTTACTGCCTTATGTATGAAACTGTAACCCCTCTGTACTTCACTTTGACAATAAAGAAATTAAAAAAAAATAACAAGAGCAAAATGGACTGGCAACATGGCTCAAGTGGTATAGGGGAGCAAGTGCGAGGCCCTGAGTTCAAACCCTAGTAATGCCAATACATAAACAAATGAATCTTTTGTGGAAGCAAACTATATTGCTAGGGCAGATACCGTATCTAACAATATCTGAAGGAAGGCAGGCAGGAAAACAGACATGCTATTCATCTTTCTTTGGCCCTATTTCATTCCCTTTTCCCACCAGATTGTACTTATGACTCTTGACATGATATTTAATTCAAATGACAAGGGCACAACTGGGACAGGGGCCACTGGAAAGGTTTGGGGTAGGAGCAGGCTACTGATTTCAGAGCACCTGGGACACGGAGGGAAGAGTATCCACGGGAGCTCTCAGCATGCCTTCCAAACCACAGGAGATTGCAACTACCGCCCTGGTAGATGGCAGACAATTCATGAAAGCTTCTTGACTGTCATGAGCCGGACAAGTGATGGCATTTGACATAATGCAGACACATACACGTGAGGCTATGGCAGGGTGGCCACAGGTCCTAGTTTGCCTGCCTCTGTGTTTGTTTTAGCACTCGTAGTCCTTCTGTCTAAGATACCTCGAGTCCCAAGTAAACTGGGGCAATTGTTCACTCTGTGATTAGGATCAATGAAATGTGGACACTTTGATTCTTTGTAATATAGCTTTTTTGAGAAGTATGGTCCCAAAATAATTTTAGCTCTTGGACAGTTACCTTGCATTTTGTAACACTGGGAACCATCTCTAGCTCAGAGGAACTTTACTGGGTAAATTGTCCTAAGACAAAACTCACTGCGGGTGGTATTTCCCTACCCCCAATCCATTTAGAACAACTTCCATGGGGCTCCAGTGACTCAGGCTCCTAATCCTAGCTTCTCAAGAGGCTGAGATATGAGAATCTCAGTTCAAAGCCATCTCAGACAGACAAATGTCCAATTAACCAGCAAAAAGCTGTAACTGGAGGCATGGCTCAAGTGGTAGAGTGCCAACTGTGTGTGCAAAAGCCAGGCAAGAACATGAGGCCCGGAGCTCAAGTCCCAGTAGCAGCAGTAAACAAAAACAATTAAACAACTATTGTTTACACAATTAATTAAACATAAAAATAAAAATAAAACAACTTTCTGGATGTCATAGCTCATGTCTATAATCCTTGCTACTCTGGAGGCTGAGATCTGAGGATTGTGGTTAAAGCCAGCCTAAAAAGGAAAGACCATGAGAATCGTTATCTCCTCCAATTAACCAATAAAAAACTAGAAGTGGAGCTTTGGCTCAAGTAGTGGACTGCTAGTTTTGAGCAAAGAAGCCCAGGGACAGTACCCAGGCCCTGAGTTTAAGTCTAAGGACTGGCACAAAAAAATAATTGATTAATTTAACATAAAGCAACGTTAATGAATTCCTTGGGTGCAAAGTCAAAATATACTCTGCATATTTATAGAAGGAAGCTTTCCCTGCACCTGTTTTTCTAGCATCTGGACATATTTCCCACACTTCGCCAGCCATACCTTTTATAAGCTGCAAGGTCCTTGCTCTCATGCTCTGCAAAAGAAACACATAGAAGTGAGTTTGGCTCCATTGACCATTGTACACCTTTGCGAAGGCAAATAGGGGAAAATAGTTGAGAGCAAGTAAAGATTATTTTTGCAGCAAGTCTCTATCTTCAAACTTTTGGCTGAAGTATAAAAACTTGATATATACTGATTCTTGAACCAAATCAACTCCTTTTGCAGGGAGAAGCACTGTAGAGAGGCTGATTAGTGTGTCCGTTTTAAAATGTAAGTACAGGAAATAGCCAGGGTATAGTACTTATAGTTTATGAGGTATTTTAGAACAAACTGGCCTCATGGAAGTTGTTCTAAACTGGATTGCTTGAATGTTGGTAAGAAAAGTTAATACTAGTAACATCAATTTTAATAAAATTAGGGTTGGAGATGAGGCTTAAGTGGTAGAGCACCTGCCTAGCAAAAGCAAAGCCCCGAGTTCAAGCCCCAGTGCTGCCAAAACAAACAAATAACCCCAAAACAAAAAACAAAACAGCAGATAAACCAAACATGCAAATTACAAATTTACTGTGTGTAGTCGGGGACAGGTGGCTCTCACCTGTAATCCTAGCTACTCAGGATTCTGAGATCTGAGAATCGCAGTTCAAAGCCAGCCCAGACAGAAAAGTTCCCATGATACTCTTATCTCCAATCAATCACTCAGAAAATTGCCAATGTGATATCATATGAAGAGAGTTAAGGCAATTTAAAGGACTATTTTCTTTTCACGATAATGAGTAAAGCTGGCATTTTACTACGGCTCTGGCTTTTTGCTGGTTAATTAGAGATAAGCCTTTGCTGTCCAGGCTGGCTTTCAACTACATCCTTACACCTCAGCCTCCTGGCAAAGTAAACTATTTTAATCATTTGGAAATTAATGGTAGAAACTATGCAATAAAAAATCTGCATATGACTTTGGATTCCCTAAACTCTTAACTTCCAGTCACTTGCTGTTGACCAGCTTTACTGATAACATTAACAGTTAATAAACTCCTGTTTTGCACACTGTATGGACTATGTACATTGGAGAATCAGTGGGGCGCATCCAGTGACACATGCAGTTGAATGGAGAGAGGACCTTCTGTGGCAATGGCGATGGTTACAAGGTTGACATTGGTTAATTGGACACCAGTCCCACTCAGGTTCATGGCAATAGAGTACTACTACAACTGATTTTATGCGGTTATGACTTTGCCCCTCATCTTTTCATTGGTTTAAGTTTCTCTTGATGGCACCTGGTGCTGAGAATGAACTGTTTGTGTGCATTACTTGGTAAGTGTTAGTTTTTTTGTAACAGATTGGTGTGTACATTGATGGTAGGAACTGATTTAAAAAATAGATTATTATCTACATATATTTGATCGTGTAGCTAATCTTTTCTTGATTTTCCTCTCTAATATTTACTGGCTTTAAGTTTTTTCCTCTATGAGTTTTTTTTCCAAATTTTTATAGATCTCAAAACAAAAATAGCAAACAAGTGGACTCACATGGTCCAAACCTGTGTTGTTCAAGGGCTATCTTTACTTTCACTCATACCTAGATGTCAACATAAATGCTACTGTTGTACTCTAGTGTTTAGGGAGTGACAACAAAAAGAAAGGCTGTACATGCTCAGTACAGACATAATTTAAAAAATCATTTCTGGGGTGTCAACAATCAAGCTCTGGGCCTTCTACATGCTAGACACTCTGCCACTGATCTATATCCCCAGCCCTAAAAAAATAACTTTGATGTATACTTACTAGACTTGCAGAGGGCTGAATATATTTCTAAAGTTTTTCTTTTCTCTCTCTCTCTCTTTTTTCTCTGTAGCCTACATTAGCCTTGAATATGAAATTCCTGTGTCAGTCTCCCAAGGGCTGGGATTGCAGGCTTGTGCCATCATGGTCAGCATAATGTTTGAATGAATTTACTTCAATCACCATCCACTGACAATACCTTTAGTATTTTGCTAGCATTACTACTTGTAAACTATTAGTAGAAGTAATACTATTAGCTACTTTTATTGGTCATGTGATTCTGTATCAGCCACACTTAGACATCATTCAATGTTTTCAGCACTATGAATTAAAAACCACACTTTGTGTGTATGTGCTTGATCTAAGGCTTGATCTCAGGGATTTGCACTCTTGCTCAGCCTTTCTGCTCACAGTTAACATTTTAATGCTTGAGCCACACCTTGAGCCTGCCTTTTTATGGTTATTTCAGAGATGGAGACTGGAGGATTTTTCTGTCTGAGCTAGCTTCAAGCTGCAATCCTTCACATCTCAGCCTTCTGAGAAACTAGGGTTATAGATGTGAGCCACCAGCACCTGGCTTAGCTCCATTCTTTAGACAATAAAACCAGGGGGCTGGAAATGTGGCTTAGTGGAGGAGTGGTTGGTCTAGCATGCATGAAGCCTTGGGTTCGATTCCTCAGTACTACATAAACAGAAAAAGACGGAAGAGGCACTGTGGCTCAAGTGGTAGAGCGCTAGCCTTGAGCAAAAGAAGCTCAAGGACAGTCCCCAGGCCCTGAGTTCAAGCCCCAGGAGTGACAAATAAAAAACAAAAGAAAATTAGAGCTGAGTGGTATGGTTCAGAGGCACAGCACCTGTCTGTATGCTCACCAGCCTGAGTTCATTTTCATATGCTCACTCCCTCAAAAACAGATAAACAAGAATCAGAGGGGCTGAGAATGTGGCTTAGTGGTAGAGTGCTTGCCTAGCATGCATGAAGCCTTGGGTTCGACTCCTCAGTACCACATACACAGAAAAAGATGGAAGTGGTACTGTGGCTCAAGTGGTAGAGTGCTAGTCTTGAGCAAAAGAAGCTCAGGGACAGTGCCCAGGCCCTGAGTTCAAGCCCCAGGACTGGCAATCAAAACCCCAAACAAAAAAGAATCATAGATTTTATGTTTTATACATAATATCGCAGGTAGAGAATTAACATCTAATGAGTATCTCTTTTCTTTCCACTAGATCTCATTTTTACTGTAAATACAAAAATACCTAGACATGCCAGGCACCAGTGGCTCATGCCTATAATCCTAGCGACTCAGGAGACTGAGATCTGAGGATTCAAAACGAGACCAGGCAGAAAAATCTCAGTGAGACTCTTATCTCCAATTAACTCCTCAAAAACCAGAAGTGGAGCTGTGGCTCCAAGTAGAGCACTAGCCTTGAGCAAAAGAACTCAGGGACAGTGCCCAGGCCTTGAGTTCAAACCCCACAACTGACAACAACAATAACAACAAAACTTAGACATGTAAAAATACTGTGCTGATAACGTCTGTTTTACTCTATGATTTCTTTGTATCTTACTGATTAAGAGTGAAGTTAAATAAGAAACTGTCTATAGCATTGTAGAGTCTACTACAATCCTGCTCTCTGGGTATTGGATCTCTAATATCTGTCTCTCTAATATTTGTTGAATAGTACTTGCTAATTGTACTCATTTTGCTAGTGTATTTCAATTTCTGAAATAGTTGCCAAAATCTGTTAAAAGAGAACAATGGGCATATTTTAAAGTTTAGTAAATCAAAACAGTATGGGCACATGCTAAAGATTAATTTAGGAACATTTACATAGATGGTATTCTGGGGTGAGGGACAGGAGTGTGTGTGCAAAAAAAGGAATGCAACCTATTTCTTGCAAGGGCATATGGGTGAATCTCACACATGGCTTTGTTTTCAAATTCTTGAAAGTACAGAAATTCTTTTAATTTAAAGGTGAGCCCATGGAAAATCAAGACCAGCTGTAAGAAACCATCTGGGAACTTTGGTGTCACAGCCACTTTCTGTGGACACCACCCCAGGGTGAGCTGACCCTCTGCTCACCACTGGTCTCAATTATTAAAGAGAGGCCACAAGTGAGTGGCCTCCATGGAAGTAATTGTCTTGTGAGGGGATAGTGTCTGAAGGAGGCTGGATATAGAGAAGAATTCAGGCCACTTTGTGACTCGAGAGCCCAAGCTGTCCCAACGAGGACCAAGACTCAGAAAGGGTCTGAATTCTGCTCAATGCATTATCTGAGGGACCAGGAAAAGTAGACCACTATGACTTTCTTCAAGGTCACACAAAGTTTAAGTGATTTTTACTATCCCACATTCCAACGTGTCCTTTCTATGGATTCATTTCCCATGGTAGTTCATCATTCTACATTTATGGCATTTTTATTAGGTAACAGCAGCTCATCTCTTCTTAGTAGCTGTCAGGCACTGAGGACTTGCACCGGTGTTGAGAAAGGAGTTGGAAAATTGTGGGCTTGAATGTGGCAGATGAGAGTGGCCTTCTTCATATCTGTAATCTCTAGAGGAAAAGTGCCAAGGAGAGAACAAGGAAGACAGCATCAGGTCCCCTAGTGAGACTTGGCCATTGCAAGTAGGCTAAGCTTGGCTAATCGGCTTTATGTAACCATAAATAGTGTCTATAGCCTCCTCATTAGCTACAGTATCAGGACCTATGAGACAGGATAGCACTCATTTGGACCATGACTGTTTACTGGAATCAGTAATGTACTAGGTTGGGTTATATGCATGGGTATTTGGATCATTTACTTATGTATTTATTTATATAGTTATGTATTTATTCACGCCAAGACTAGAATTTGAACTCAGGGCCTGGGCATTGTCTCTAAGCTTTTTTGCTCAAGGACAGTGCTCCACCACTTGAGCCACAGCTCCAAATTTACTGTTTACCTGGTAAGTGAAGATAAGAATCTCTTGGACTTTTCTGCCAGGCTGCCTTTGAACCATGGTACTTGGATCTCAGCCTCCTGAGTAGCCAGGATTGCAGGCATGAACCACTGGCACCTGGCTTTTGCTTTGTTTTTGCCCATGGCTTCATACAGATGGCGTGCTTCCTTGTACCCCCCCTTCAGCTGTTTTGAAAAAAGGAAGAAATGAATCGGAATAGCCAGGAGGTTGCCTGGGTTTTGCTGGCAGCTTTGGGAGAAGCTAACAGTATTTCCACTTTCCTCCCGCAAGCACAGGGAATGGCTTGTTCTACCCACACCAGGGAAGCCCAACATTGGTGGGAGGTGCTGTCTGACACGAGATCATCTTTCCCTGGCTTTCTGTAGAGTTGCAGGTAGAGGAGGCTCTGTCCCTCACCTATCACTCCCATGGTTAGCAGAAAATGCTGCCCCCTAGAGGCATGATTCCCAATGTACAGGCTGGAAGCAGGGGCGGGGGGGGGGGGGGGGCGGGGAGCCTTAGGTGACAGGGTCAGTCTGCCTGACCCTTGGTCTGCTTGTGAAGCCAGTAGCAGCTGTTTCTCTCCAGCTAAGTGTTGATGGTCAGGAATATGGGCCTGCTGTGCAAAGAAAAAGCCAATAATATGGACATTGATGTGGAATTTCGGAGTTTTCAAATTTGCCAATCCTCTGTGGTTTTGGATCTGTGTTCTCCAAAGGCGACTGTGTTAAAGCCTTGGTCCCCAAGGCAGGCCTATAGAGAACTGGTGGAGCCTTTAGGAGATGGGCCCCAGGGTGCGATGGGGGCCTTTAAGGACTTGTAAGGAAATTGGGGAACTGAACCTCCTTTTACAGTCTCCCTCACAATGCTACTGTTAGCTGCTAGGATGTGAAGCAAACAAGAGTGGAGCCAATGCCAGCACCATGCCCTTGAGCCTTCAAAACTGTGGGCTAGGTAAACCTTTCCACCCACTGTTGCTTTATAAACCAAGTTAGGTTAAAAAAAATTAGGTTTGTTTTTTTTTTTCAAATTTTTATTATCAAACTGATGTACAGAGAGGTTACAGTTTCATACGTTAGGCATTGGATACATTTCTTGTACTGTTTGTTACCTTGTCCCTCATTCCCCCTTCCTCCTCCTCCTTTCTTTTTCCCCCCATGAGGTGTTCAGTTCACTTACACCAAACAATTTTGCAAGTATTACTTTTGTAGTTGTTTGTCTTTTTTTACGCTGTGTCTCTCGATTTTGGTATTCCCTTTCAATTTCCTAGTTCTAATATCAGTATAGACGGTTTCCAATATACTCAGATAAGATTACAGAGATAGTGTAGATACAACCACAGGAAGGTGATACAAGAACATCATCAATAATAGAAGCTACAGATACACATGGGACGTTGAAAGTAGTTACAACTGTGATATAACAATAGTTTCCATAACATGGAGTTCATTTCACTTAGCATCATCTTTTGTGATCATAAGGGTATAGCTATTGGGCTCTTGTGATGCTCTGCTATGACTTGCCTAAACCTGTACTAATTATTCCCAATAAGGGAGACCATAGAGCCCATGTTTCTTTGGGTCTGGCTCACTTCACTTAGTATAATTTTTTCCAAGTCCTTCCATTTCCTTACAAATGGGGCAATGTCATTCTTTCTGATAGAGGCATAAAATTCCATTGTGTATATGTACCACATTTTGCTGATCCATTCGTCTACTGAGGGGCATCTGGGTTGGTTCCAGATTCTAGCTATGACAAATTGCGCTGCGATGAACATTGTTGTGCTGCGATGAACAATGTTGTGCTGGTGGCTTTACTGTGATTTTGTTTGTGGTTTTTTGGATAGATACCCAAAAGTGGGGTTGCTGGGTCATAGGGGAGTTCTTTATTTAGCCTTCTGAGGAATCTCCATACTAAAAATATGGAACGCTTCACGAATTTGTGTGTCATCCTTGCACAGGGGCCATGTTAATCTTCTCTGTATCGTTCCAATTTTAGTATATGTGCTGCCGAAGCGAGCACAGGTTTGGTTTGGTTTTGTGTTTTTTCTTAAACACACTGAAATGGCAAAACCTTAAGTCATATATACAATATCTTGGGCAAACTTAAAAGGGGGGTGAGGAAGTACCTCTCTGGGCAGATAAGAAGGTTGTGTGGTGGTGGGGGGGCAGCAGTTCCAAGCAAAGATCCTTCTTGGGCTCCCTGTGCCAGGGTAATGCTGGAGTTCAGCCTCTGCCTGTGGGCTGGCTGGGTGCTTGAGGTAGAGACACCCACACAGCTGCAGCTGCCCTGATAGAGTTGCCAAGGGTTCCTGCACAAGCCAGAGTCTATCTTTGGGCCTCAGGCTCACAAACTCCAGATGATGGAAGGGGTAACTGGACAGCCAGGGAGCCAATACAGATGGCAAGTCTACACTCACTAAGGGGCCACAAGAGATCTTAAATATCTCCCCCATTGCATCCCCAAATGTGTCTTAGTACTTGGTCAATTCTGGATCCACAGCAGGCTTATCTATTTTAGGCAATATTTTTCTGGTTATTGTACTTAATTACCTAGCTTTCTAAGAATGTTGACATTTGACAATTTGTAGTTGGAGTCTCCCTCCCAGTAATTGCCTTTAGCTAAGGAGGGCCACCTTGTCCAAGGTCATACCTACTATCTATAAATGAGAAGTTTTAAAGGCCCAACTTTCTTGTCTCAATTTGAGACATATTTACAGGGTCAGCCACTCTACCGCTGGAGCTCTCCAAGGGTCAGCTGAGGCCTTTGTTGTAACTTGGTCTCTCTCTCTCTCTCTCTCTCTCTCTCTCTCTCAATCTCAATCTCTCTCTCTCTCTCTCTCTCTCAATCTCAATCTCTCTCTCTCTCTCTCTCTCTCTCTCTCTCTCTCTCTCTCTCTCTCTCTCTCTCTCTCTCTCTGCCCAGTCCTGAAGTTATCCTTCCTCTGTGTGGAAGTATGCTCAAAGTACAGTTGAATTAATTTCCTGTAAGCAAATTTCAGGGCTAGGGTCCGTTTCCCATGGAAACCAACCTGTAATGATCTTGAGTTGCATCTATGATGTCCTATGACTTCTTTTTTTTGGCCAGTCCTGGGGCTTGGTCTCAGGGTCTGAGCACTGTCCCTGGCTTCTTTTTGCTCAAGGCTAGCATTCTGCCACTTGAGCCACAGCGCCACTTCTGGCCATTTTCTGTATATGTGGTGCTGGGGAATCGAACCCAGGGCTTCATGTAAACAAGGTGAGCACTCTTGCCACTAGGCCATATCCCCAGCCCTATGACTTCTTACTATAAAAATAACTGAGACACCCTTTTCATGTCCTCTGCTCATTTTAGGCATTGGCTTCTGAGTAATATATGTTTACATCTTTAGTCCTATGTTCTTTATCAGTTATAACTATCAGTAGAAAGCAAGGACCCATCCATGCCAACTCTACGCAGTCACACAGGTTTCTTTGGTTTGCCTTTTATTTTTCCATATAGGGATCACTAAAGGAAAACTTACTTGTATGTGAAAGCATGTAAATGGTCTACCTGGCACAATTTACCACTTCCCAAAGGCAAGCCTATACTTTTCTTTGGGGGGCGGGTGACTGTGTCTCTATGTAGCCCAGGCTACTGGCATGGAATTGGAGACCCTCCTGCCTCAGCCTCTCAAGTGCTGAGGTTACAGGCATGTGCCACTATGCCCACCAGGCCCATGCTTTAATAAAACAGTATCATTTTTTTTTTTCCTGAGGTCAAAAAGTTCCTGCATGACCAGGCTGTTCTTCAAACCAGTATAGAGTGAAGTGACAAGCAATTGTTTGGACGACCTGCTGGTAGATTCCACTTCATCATGCTAGAATAGTGAGTTGAATTTAAGGAGTGCTCTACAAAGCAAGATCCTTTAAAAAGCCACCACACGAAGTAACGAGGGAGCCACACTTCTGTTTGTCCCAACAAGCTGTCCTGCATTTTGGCTTCATGGATGCCACCAGTGCAAGGCAAGCACTTGGGTGGATTCCAGCCAGCCTCGGGGCCTTTGAATGATCATTAAGCATCTTCCAGGTCTGCTCTTGCGAATCACAACACAGAACTCACGGTACACGTTATCTCTAAAATTTATAATGGATCTAGAAATCAATCAATGAGGAAATGAGAGCAGCGGGAACCGCGTGCCGGTTCCCCCCGAGAGCAGCAGCGGGAGCCCGGGCGCCCGAGGCTAGTAGAGGTTGGTCTTCTTCATGACCTTGAGGAACTCGTCCTCGTTGACCTCGCCGTCACCGTCGCGGTCCGCCTCGTCGATCATCTCCTGCAGCTCCTCGTCCGTCAGGTTCTCGCCCAGCTCCGTGGCCACGCGCTTCAGGTTTTTGAAGGAGATCTTGCCGGTCTCGTCATCGTCGAAGAGCCTGAAGGCCTTCAGGATCTCCTCCTTGGTGTCTTTCTCGGCCATCTTCTGCGTCATCATAGCCAGGAAGTCGTTGAAGCTGATCTTCCCGGTGCCCTCCTTGTCCACCTCCGAGATCATCTTCTTCATCTCCTCCTTCCTGGGTTCGAAGCCCAGCGCCCTCATGGCCACTTTCAGCTCCTTCACATCGATGGTCCCGCTGCCGTCGGCATCGAAGAGGTCAAAGGCTTCCCGCACTTCTTGCTTCTGGTCTTCCGTGAGATCAGGCTTGGGACCCACCTTTCTCTTCTGGCTGGCGGATGACGCCGCGGTTGACTTCCTGAAGCTGGAAGCCATCCCGCCTAGCGGTTGCGGACCTCAACGGCACCGCTGCGGCCACTGAGCGCGCATGCGCAGTGCATCCGTCCGGCAATCACGTGGGACGGGGCCTCGGCGGCGCCTGCATCCCCAGCGGGCATCCCTACACTGCATCCCCCTCCTGGGGCTGGGCCTGCAAAGTGTCAGTCAATTACGTGGGGCGGGGCCTCAGTGTGGGCATCTCCATGGAGCATCCCTTCCCTGAGCGGGGGGCAAGGGCATCTGTCAATCACATGGGGCGGTGCCTTGGAGCCAGCATCCTTTCTTTCCCAAGGCCGGCCCCCGAGCTTTCCAGCCTCATCAGTCAGATTTTAACTTAGGTTCTAATCCACAGTTCCCTCGGTTCATTACTCACGTTCCACAAGTTGATACCTGGGCTGGCAAGCACAGTCACAGTTGTGCTTCCATAATTCACTGGCGCTTACTCTTCTTTCCAGTGCATCCCTCGGCCTCGCTTATAGATTTATTTGGAAGTTCTTCTTAGTTCCTTTCTGTTCTAATTAAAAGAACATTCTTGGTCTGAGGTTACTTAAGGGCAGATTTAAGGTAATCAAGACTGAGTTTGATCACTTGGCATTAAACATGGAAAAGGAGAAGGAAAAAAGAATATTAAAAGTCACCCCATGTGTTCCACTTGACATAAATGGAAAACAGATAAAAATGGAAAAAGTTAAGTCAAGAAATTTGTGGAAGTTTGTCTCCTGACATTACACTCAACCATAATAAAACTTCTGGCAGGTTCTCAAATATGAAATGTATATCCAAATGTATGATTTACTTCTAGTGTTTCGATTTGGCATACTCAGCATAATTGCACTTTAACAATGGTCCTAATTTCATTCATTAGGCTTTTGATTTGGACTGCAATCTGGTGATACACACACACACACACACAGTAATTTTACTGTTTATCATCCAAAAATAGTTTCAGTTTGCTATACTGAAACACACACTCTGATAGTATTAGCCACTAAGTGAAGAAGGAAGGTAGCTTTAGGAACAAACTCTTACAGGGGAGAAAGCTGGTACCCCTTTAAAAGATGGCTAATGTACCTTCAAAGTTCTCCCTCTTTCCTCGCTTTCTTCCAATTTTTTAGTTAAAATTCTTTGGTAAAACTTAGGAGGAACCAGCCAAGGTCACTTAGAATAAACTGTTCATTTAATACAGATGGCACTAGGAAGAAGTTTTGCACAGAAATTTGTGTAGTCCTTAACACCTAGAATAGTACTTAATGATTTGTAGGTAGATTAATAAATATTCTCTTCATTAATGCATAACAATGTGGGTCCTAATATCTTCAGAATAAAATTTTTTTACAAGAAAGAAAAACCCCAAAGATGAAATGATGTGATGTTTCAAGTTTTTTTAGAAACTTAAAAAATTGTGATCATATATTGATGCTTTAGTATATCCTCTTCTCCCTCTGTGCTGCGGATTAAACCTCACCTCCGTTAGGAACGCATATAGCACTGAACCCCAGGCCTAGCTCCACATGACATGTTTCATTTTATTTCTCACCACAAGCCCCATTGGACAGAGAGCTTGTGGACAGGATTTCTTAAAGGTCAAGGGTGCTTTCCTGGCACTCCCCTCCCCTGCCTTCGAGCATTTGCCCCAGACAGTGTCAACTCAAAGTTGAGTCTGGCAGGCAGATGCTACAGATGTACAGCTGCACATCTTCTTGCTTTTTTCTAGTTAAAAAGCCTGGAATCTTCTTCCAAGGTCATGCCTTATTATCTCTGTGACCTTGGGAAGGTCAGTTAACCTCCCAGATTCATGGGAAGCATCTACAAAGGAAGTATTATCATAAATCTCCCCTAAAACTTCTTCAGTGAGAGGATACTCATGAAAGCTTAGGGGACAGGGCCCCCATGGGCCCTAGAGGACTGGGGAGTTTGCCAGTTGAATCTCAATACTCCCCAGACTTTGTGCATTTCTTTTGACACCCACTCCTGCCCACATTTTAGCCAAACTATGATGTGTTGGGAAAAACTGAAGGATAGAAGCTGTCTTATAGAGAGGGCTGTGTTGGGGCCAACTGGAACTCAAAGCAAACTGGTTGTCATAGTTTCCAGATGTGTGCAATCAACAGTCACAACAAAGGGCCACCAAGAGCTCCCTTCCTGGAAAACAGAGTCAGCTCTTGGTGGAGAGTTACTTTATGTTCATAATCTAAATGGTGGTCTTAAAAAAGAAAAGGAGACTTCCATTTATTGGGTGCCTAGCCTGGGCTTAGGCCTCCCATTTGTTACCTCATTTAATCCTTGCATTCATTTCCTCATTTAGTAGCTGCAAATATGGAATACGGAAGAGATGTGTAATACATATTCACCACTACCCAGCCAGTAAATGTGGCTCTTGGATTAAACTTTGGCCTGTCTGAATCCAAAGCTGATGTTTTGTTCATTATAGCATATCGACTTCTCCAAATCTGAGGTTATTCCTAAAACATAGTATCAGTAGAAGGGCAGTGACATAGGCTAGATAGTCACGGGGGGAAAATACAGACTGCATGTTGGCTGGAGGCCAAGGCAGTCAGAGAGCTCCATTACAGCAGGTCATCATGTGATCCGTGAAATAAAAACCAAGACCACCCCAGGTCAGCTGAGACCAACATGGATAACCAGGATGGCCCTTCACTTCATTATAATTACATCTCCATATTATCAGCTGTTCCCCCATGCATCTGATGTACTTTGATAGAAAAAGAGTAAACTGTAGTTTGGAAAAACTTCCACCAGTTCTTGGAATTTCCTTTCTCACCCCCATCCCTTAGCTCATGAATAATCTTCCCTTCCATCAAAGTTTTCCCATAAGACTTGCTGTCCAAAGTCCCATGATACTACTGTCTCTTGAAGCTCATATTTCTTCTTGTGGGTCAAAGACTCAATTGGTCTATCTCTATGAACCTTCCCCAGCCTCCACCACTGCCAGCAGTAGAATTCTGATATTCTTCCTGTAAGGTTTGGCCTGGGAAGGCTGGGCAGACTCCTCCCTCCTTTTGGCTAAGCCTCCGCCTACTACCTATGTACCTGTGTTACCTAGGTAACTGGGTACACCTGGAGGCACTTACCTCCCCCTTCTCTGAGGTCCCATCCTGGACGAATGTGTGGCCAAACCTTCCCCTCCACCTGGCCACACCTCCCCTCCCCCCTACCCTTTCCTTAGGTAAGGCCAGGCCAAACAACCTTCCAGCCCTTTTCTGCCACATGGAGTTTCCAACTTGGGCTCAGCAGGTCAGCAGTTCACAAAATAAAGTTCTCTCTCCTGCTTGACTACTGTGTGGTGTTCCCATTCATTGGTTACCTACTTTAATAAATCTAACACCTCCTTAAATCTAACAATAATTAATGATCTTGCCTAGAAAAGATATAACAAGAATTTGTAGGGCCTTATCCTAAGTCAGGGTTTCAGTCTGGGGTAAATCAGTAGAGGAAAGTACCATGTAACTGGTATTTACAATTGTTCTCAATTCTGTTTCTTTCTAGTCCCTACTCTTCATTTCATGTGCAAGTTAATGGGAAGTGCTTGTTGGCATTGGTGCAAGTCAGCTTCATCTGTGTGTGTGTGTGTGTGTGTGTGTGTGTATGTGTGCTTATGTGCCACTACTAGGTCTAGAACTCAAAACCTGGGCACCATCACTTAGCTTTTTCTGCTCAAGGTTGGTGCTCTACCACTTGAACCATAGCTCCACTTCCAACTTTTTGCTGGTTAGTTACAGATAAGAATTTTATGGACTTTTCTGCTTAGGCTGGCTTTGAACTGATATCTTTAGGTCTCAGTCTGGTCAGTAGCTAGAATTACAGGTGTGAGCCATGGGCATCTTGTACTTTTCTCGTTCTAATAAGTCAGATAGAAAGCAAACAAGGTTCTTGGAAAATTAGTGGAGATGTGTGGCTGTTTTTGTTCTTGTTCAGTTGTTCAGGAATGTTTTTTGCAACAAATTTTTTTGTACCATGGTGTATAATGTAATATGCAAAAAATGTTTGAATGTATGAACTGAAATATGGTAGATTCAGGGGGAACTCAAACTGCAATTCCTTGGAAAGATTAACTCACAGTTCAAAAAACTAAACACCAGGAAGGGGGTACTTGAAAAGGGGTTCAGTCATCAATTCCATGTATATCTTCCAAAATTAAGCAAAGGTATAGAAGGAGTGGGGGATGAGGGAGAATGTTGAAAGGGGTGACATTAATTAAAATGCATTATATTCATATATTCATAAACTGCTTTGTTAAATGACAACTCCCTTGTACAACTCTTTAAAGATAATAAATATACATTTGAAAGGGAAAAGTTAATAAAAAGTGGAGCCAGAAACCAAAAAACAAATTTGTATCTAAAAGCAGAAAAGGAGATGGTTATGCAGGTTTGGTCATAACACTTTAATAGCTAGGAGGGAGAAAGTAGTGCAGTTCCTAACACTGGCTGCAGTCAGTTGAGATTAAGAGAAAAGACCCAGGTTGTTTGTTTAGTTCATTACTGATTATTATTTATTACTTATAATTACCCATTATTTGGTTTCCCATTTGACTTGTATGGCATGAAAAAAGTAAGGTTCAGGAGTCTCTTAGGATTTAAGTTGTACTCAGCAAATTCTAGGTACCACCCAGGGCTGAGAGCATGTCTAATAAAGCTGATGTATTGCTGCCTTCTTGCTTTCCCATAAAGGCAGGAGAGTGTGTGATGCTGCTCCTACACAAGTAGACAACTGTCCTGGGCCTGGGAGGGCAGAACCCCAAGCCAATGTGTCAGAACAAAGTTATTTACTCTGAACTATGTGGAGCCCTTTATACAAACTTGACTCAGCAGCAGAACTTTTATAATCCCGGTGGTCTCTGAACAGGACTATGAAGTTAAGTCCAGTGATTCAGCCCACGACTTTTTGGCAAGCCTAGGAATTGATTTGAAATGTCCAGCCAAAGGCTACATGATTTCTCGTTCCATGAACCCCAAGAATAAAGAAATGCTCCTTTCAGATACAAAAAACAGACCGTGTTTTATAAAAGAAGAACTTGACAGCATTTCATAGTTCCTCACACTTTCACCCAAATATCCCTCACAGCAACGGAGTTTAAAGCAGATCCTGGGAGCCAGGGCAGCGTGTGGGAGAGACCGGGCATGCAGGAAATGCCTTTATCATCCTAGGTCTTTTCTTCACCATTCATTTGCAGCAAGTCCACAAAATAATGAATTTCATCATGGCTTGTTTGCACATGTATTTGTTTTAGAACAGAGCATCTTTTTTTGTTTTGTTTTATGTTCATCCTGAGGCTTGAACTCAGAGCCAGGGTACTGTCCCTGAACTTTTTTTGCTCAAGGTTAGTGCTCTACCACTTGAACCAGACTTCTACTTCTGGATTTAGGGTGATTAATTGGAGATAAAGATCTCAGAGACTTTCCTGTTCAGGCTGGCTTTGAATGTCAATCCTCAGATTTTAGCTTCCTGAGCAGCTGGGATTACAGGTGTGACCTGCCAGTGCCCAGTCCACAATATCTATTTAGAAAGAAATTAGCATGGGCTGGGATGTAGCTCTGTGGCAAAGTGCTTGCTTAGCAAGTGCAACATTCTGGGTTCAATCCCTAGTACCAAGGAAAAAAAGCCCCCCCCCGAAATACATATTAAAAGAATTAACTTTAAAAAAAAAACAATTCTATGTTCTGTCTCATACACACTTGTTGGTTCTATTACAGTCTTTTTAGTTAATGTTACTCTGTTTGGCTGAGCCCTGTACCACTGAGCCATACTCCCAGCTCTCTATTAGGGTCTTAGTGACTGACCACTGAGAAAATTTGGTTCACCTCACTTAGAAAAAAAACAAACACATAGGGCTTATTTTTCCAAGGATATGACCAAGGTCTGTGGGAACCTGCATGTTTTTCAAACTCAGCGGTGGGATTGAATATGGGAGCAAGATCCCCTTCACTTATACATCACTTGCAGTTGGGAGTTGAAGAAGGAAGAAGAGGAAGGGACAAAGGAAGATGAATGAATCTCCAGAGCATTGGGCATTTGATAGGTGGAGTAAAATTTAATTCATCCAGCCAGCCATGGTGGTGTATGCATGTAATCTAAGCACTGTGAAGGCAGGCGAATCATGAGTTTGAGGCCAGCCTGGGCAACATAGTGAGATACTGGAGAGAGATGGGGTGGAGAGATGGGGGAGACAGTCAGGGAGAGAGAAAAAATAAGAGGAGGAAGGGGAGAAGAAGGAGGAGAAAGAGAAGAAGAAGAGGAGGAGGAGGAGGAGGAGGTGGAGGAGAAAGAGAAGAAGAGGAGGAGGAGGAGGAGGAGGTGAGGAGGAGGAGGAGGAGGAGGAGGAGGAGGAGGAGGAGGAGGAGGAGGAGGAGGAGGAGGAGGAGGGAGAAGAAGAAGAGGCAGAGGAAGCAGCAGCACCTGAAAGGAAGAGAAGGAAGAAAATAAAAGGGAACTAAATCCAGAATGATGGCTTGTACCCAGAATTCCAGGTCAGAATTCAGGTTAACCCAATTAAGCACTGGCTTTGATGGAAAGGACACATTGATGTTACTATACAGTTAACACAGAAGCTATGGAATTTGTGATGTGGTAGTCGCACCACCTTGTAAGCAGGACCTACCAGCTGCAGGCATGGAACAGAAGCCCAGCAGTGGCTAGCTTGAAAATGTCAAAAATCTCACTGACAGATTATTGGTTACTCTTTGATCTGCTTTGGTCCCCCACTGGTGAAGTATCTCCCACTGACTCTGAGAGTCTTCAGTATGAAGAATATGTGGTTCCCCAGAGGTCAAAATGTCAGCAGCCACAGAAAGAGCCACATGGGGCTATGTGACAGGGTGTGGCTGGGGACTGGCAGCGGCCACGAGAGTCTGTGCCCTTTTCAAAGACATTGATTTCAAATTAAAAACCAAAACAAAATCCCCATGAAGCCTGTGGGTGCACCTGCTCACCTTATCTTTCCAGTGTGTGCTCTTCTGCTGGGGTTCAGTAGCACCCACACTTCTCAGAGACAGGGAAAAGCCAATGTTAACCCGAAGCCCACTTGTGCATAGATTCTTTTGTGTGGCATAAATATTGTTTATGCAAAGACCACACTATGAGACCGGCCCATAGGGAAAAGTGAACTCCAGCAGGTGTAGAAATTCATTTTCATGAATGTAGAAATGTAGGTTTTCACCCTTGAGCCAGCTTGATAAAATAGTTCACCCTACCCATCATGTCATCAGCACCCCTTCCCTTAGGACTTCTTTGTTTGTGGCCCTAGGGTTGACAACAAGCCTGATCTAAGTGCAGTCTTCCCAGGCCACCTGTAAGGAGAGCAAGAGCAGGGACTAGGACTCCCACATGCTGGTAGGCACTCTACAGCCATGTCTGCAGATGTTTGCTCCTATCTCATAGGAAATTGAGGAAGCCAAATAAAAGGGACAGAAGATGGTAGAGAAAATTTACCTTTTTTTTTTTTGAAGAAAAGAGATGCGTTTATAATGTATTCTGAGCTGGGCATGGCAGCACACACCTCTAATCCTAGCACTCAGGAAATTGAGGCAGGAGGTGGGTTAGTTAGACCCATGAGACTCTATAATAAGACTCTATCTCAAAAAACAAAATCTGAGAAATACATTTTGGATAAAAACCAACTCCATGACTGATATACATGAGAAAATAAGCTTTGGGAGTAAATTAGATTTCTACTACATTTCAGTTTAGCAGTGGTATCAGCAAACAAAACATCAAAGGAAACCAGGAGGTCATTGAAGTCTCCTGTGAGGCAGCAACTAGAATTCCCTTTACCAACACTAATTGAATTAAAGTCTCTTCCTGTTGAAAGGGGTGATGATGAGGGCTGCAGCCCAGGGTGTTTCCCTCATCCTGTGAGCTGGCAATTGACAGACCCCACAAAGGTTTATGCTCACCACAGGGCGTTATTACTGTTGTAGCGCTGGGGATGCAACCAGCCTTTCTCCTGCGGGACAAGTGCTTGGCCACTGAGCTCCACCCCTAACAGGGTTTTCATTTAGTCCCTACTTAAATGTCTGGGGGAGAGGGGTGGTGTCTCTACCCAGAATTGCTGACTGGCCTCCTTTCCATTACATGCTGCATTTTCTACTTGGTGCCTATGGAGTCCTTTACAAATTGCTTTGTTTTCCAGATCATTCTAATCTGAGATCCTTCTTACTCCCTTCCCTCCTTATCTCCCCCCTCTCTCTTTCTCTCTCTCCCTTCCTTCCTTCCCTTTTTCTTTCTCTCAATGTCACTGTCTAGAGCTTATTTTCTTTTCCTGAACAATATACATGGAAAAAGCCAAGAAGAGAATTGGAGGTTCTTTGGTCCTAATTCCATTTTCAATTACTGTGCACCTCAAGCATAGTGTTGGCACTCCAAGGTGGTTCAACTTCTCATGCCTTGTTGGTGAGTCCACAGTTGGATAATATCTCTCTCTCTCTCTCTCTCTCTCTCTCTCTCTCTCTCTCTCTCTCTCTCTCTCTCTCTGTCCCCTGGGGCTTGAACTCAGGGCCTGGATGCTGTCTTTAAGCTTTGTGGTTGTTGTTGTTCAAGGCTAGCAGTCTACACTTGAGCCACAATTTCACTTCCAGCTTTTTTTTTTTTTTTTAATAGATAAGGGTCTCACAGATTGTCTTGCCTGGGTTGACAGGCATGAGCCACTGGGCCAGACACAGTTGGTTAGTTTGAAAGCCTCCCACAGCCTCTTAGGGCAGAGTTCACAAGGTGCTTTGGAAAGTCATGTGTTAAGCAGAACAAGTGGGAATGAAGCAGTGAGGTGAAGGGGGTTGACTGGAAGCAGTTAGCTCTCAAACATACACACAAGCCACATTCAACTGTGTGGTTGTGAAGAGGTAAATATCTCCATGAACCTCTTACCTTCAAGGCATTCAGAAATTACTCTTTTTTAATCCTCTCTCTCTCTCTCTCTCTCTCTCTCTCTGCTTTAGAACTGAGAAGATCTTAATTGCCAACACTTTCACATTTAAAAGACTAAAGCATCAGCTATCCATATCATGCTCAGAATTGAAGAGGTGCCTCAAAATTGTTGATTTGCTAAGGATTCATTTAAAATATACCTACAAGCCAAGGGTCTCCTTCCTTCAAACAGGTGGGAGGGTAATTGACTTGCTCCTCCAGTTGCAGTGGAGAGCAGTTGCACACTGTGCTTTGGATCTGGTTGAATTGTAGCTCTCGAAAGCTCATGGCTGAGACTTGCTGGCAGGAGGTGGAGTTGGGAGATGGCAGAGCCTTTAAGGGTTGGGGTCTAACAGCAAGAATGAGGATCTAAGGGTAGTTCCACAGGACCCTTGATTTCTTCCAGACAGTGATTATAACAGGAAGAAGCTGGCCTTGCCAATGCAGATGCGAGTGTAATGGCTGGTTCTTGCAGCTTGTGCCTCTGCGTTTCTCCTTTTAGGCGGCGAGATAGGCCGCCTGGTGGTAACCCTCGCCACAGGGCCTGCAGCAGGGTTGCTACTTAGTCTTGGACCCACTGAAGCTGGGAGCTAAGTGAACCTCTCTGCTCATAAAGTTAGCCTGTGGCTGGTGTTTTAGGGTAGTGAGGAAAGACTAACATGCCATGCAAAAGTGTTTAGTACTATGCCTGCCCCACAGTAAGTACTCAGGACTGGTGCTGTTTGCTGACTCACAAAGCACTTATGTGCACATAGACTGCTTTAGCATCTCCAAATGCCTGAGTTAAATGTTTTATTGTTTTTATTTTACTATTGAAGCAACTGAGATCAGACACTGTTCACACATTAGACTTCTGTGCTTAATGCCCACCTTCTTTCTTCAGATGCCCTTTAAATACTGGGCAGGTGAACTCATTTACATGGAGGCCAAGAGGATGAGGAGGCACGAGGCTCAGGTTTACCACAATGAGCCAAACTCACTGAGTTCAAATCCTGGATTTACCACTTTCTTCTCCTCTTCCTTCTCACCATCTTCCTTCTTCCCTTCTTCCCTCTCCCTCCCTCTTCCCTCCCTTCCTTCTCTCCTTCTCTCTCTCCCTTCCTCCCTCCCTTCCCTTCCTTCTTCTTTTTTCTCTCTCTCTCCCTTCCTTCCTTCCTTTCTTTTTTTCTTTCTGTACTGGTTTTGAATCCAGATTCTGTACTTGCTAGGCAGACACCCCACCATTTGAACAATGCCCTTTGCATAAGACATGAGTTCTTGTCCATATTCTCTCACTTAGTTTCTATATGAACTTAGGCAATGTGCCTGTCTTCTGGATCTATTTCCTTATTTGTAAAATGGGATGGTCATAACTCCTAACTCTGGATGGTGGTGAGAAAATGAGATTGTGGACCGGAAAGTGCTTTCAACTGTCTAAAATGAGCTGGGCACTGAGGCTCCCTCCTATAGTCCTAGCTACTCAGGAGACTAAGATCTGAAGATCACATAGTTCAAAACCAGCCAAGGCAAGAAAATCAGTGAGACTTTTATTGCCAATCAACTACCAAATAGCTTGAAGTAGAGATGTGGCTCAAGTGGTAGAGCACAAGCCTTGAGAAAAAAGTTTAGGGACAGTATCCAGGCCTTGAGTTCAAGCCTCATGACTAGCATTAAAAAAAAAAAAAAAGTCAGTTTGACATCAGTTACCTAACATGTTGACTTATTTTTAAGTAGGTCTCTTGCAGATAATTTTTCTTCCTTTTGTCATTATTTCCATGTCTTCCAAAAGGTGTTCTACCTCTGAATTTGCCCTTAAAAATAATTATAAAGAAAAGGGGGTGGGGATAACTTGTCCTGTATACTTATTGTTTGAGCCCAAGGGACAGAAGGGCATTCTCTCTTCTCCTCAATAACCTACCCTTTCAAGCATGGAAACGAGGTTCAAGGTTCCTCTGGACTATTTTAAGGAGCAAATTTATTAGTTCTATAGCATCTCATAATCCTGAGGTATTTAGGAAAACTGCATTCTTTGGATTCTGAAACCCTGGCAGTTTCTGTTTTTCCCAGCGACTTCCAACAATGCAGCTTTTGCTGACAGGGCTCTCCACGGGCCAGGACTGTTGGTGAATTGCAAGTAAATAATCTTGGAACAAATCTGCGGTTGACACACTGTCATATTATGTTTACTGCTCCAGAGGAGGGATTTATTCTGAGGATATTGAAAAATTCCATTGCTGTGTTGGGGAAGTGACAATTGCAATCACCCATAAATTAAAGTGACTGCCCTTTGTCCCAGAGATAGGATCCAAAACATTTCACATGGACTTAAGTGTCATATGCGAAATAGAACAGTGCTGGAAGAAAATATATAATGTTACTAAATAAAAACAGATACCATGGATGTAATATATGGTTAAATTGCCAAGTTTTGCTTATAGCTAGCTTTTCTTTTCTCCCAGGATTAATAAATGGGTAAAACTACCCATTCCAACTTAATCTTGTTTCATGGTACAGATTTTATGTTGTGATTTATGTTACCCTGTGTGTGTCTGGAGGGGGGTGCACACCCCCCTTCCCCCCCCCCCCCCATGCACCAGTACTGGGCCTGGAACTCAGGGCCTGAGCGCTGTCACTTAGCTTTTTCTGCTCAAGGTTAGTGCTCTGCCACTTAAGCCACAGCGTCACTTGCAGCTTTTTGCTGGTTAATTGGAGATAAGAGCCTTATGGAATCTCCTGACCTGGCTTGCTTCAAACTGCCCTCCTCAGATCTTAACTTCCAGAGTAGCATGAGCCACTGGGGCCAGACGGTCTATCTTTTTTGTTTTAATGGATGAATGTTTAAGGGTTTGGGCATAGTGATACACTCCTGTAATCCCAGACACCTAGGAGACCAGAGCTTGAGAAAATCACAATTGAGGTCAGCCTGGGCAAAAAAGTTAATGACTCCCATCCCAAACAATAAGCTGGGTACAGGGCCTTACTGTACTCCTACTACTGTAATCCCAGCTACTCAGGAGACAGGAAGAAGGGCCAAGGGCCAAAGCAGCCTCCAGCAAAACTGTGGGAAGAAAAGTGTGGGAAGAAAGGCATGGCTAACATAGTAGAGTGCCTGCCTAGCAAGCAGGAGGAGCTGAGTTCAACCCCCAGTACCACATATACCTACCTCATGTTTTAGAAGAAGAACATTAGTAAATTGTAATTTTCTAGACTTCAGTACTTTCTCCTTTCCATCTCTCTCCACACCTGGGTCACTGGAAGAGTTGCCCTGGCTTTGCCAGTGTTGGGTATTGGTGAAAGGTCATTTGCCATTCAGTAGGAACAAACATGTAGGTAAGAAAGACATCAACTATAGTTCTTTTTTATTTCAAAGGCAATATTCCAAAATTTTATTTTAAATTATTCTTTTTTTTTTCAAATTTTTATTATTAAACTGATGTACAGAGAGGTTACAGTTTCATACGTTAGGCATTGGATACATTTCTTGTACTGTTTGTTACCTTGTCCCTCATACCCCCCTCCCTCCTCCCACTTTTCAACTATAGTTCTTTATATCTGCAGAAACTCTTCTAGGTTAACTCCATCAAAGTCCCAGCACCATGTAACAATAGAAAATTAACAAAAAGAATGTGAGTACAGTAGCACACACCTGTAATCTCAGTACTTGAGAAGCAGAGGCAGGAGGATCCTGAGTTCAAGGCCATTCTGACTTATAGGCAAGACCCTGAATCAAACAGACAAATGAAAACCACGTAGGATGAAACTACATTCCTTGTGAGTACCATCAACGGCTCTCAATACCCTCTGCAATCTTCTAAATAGCAAACATGTGCTTTTCCGGACTATTCCTCTGTGTATGGTAGACAGATATGGGGTGGAGGAAGACATGCTGTAATTGTGATTGGAGAGCAGTTCCTGTCATTTTCTGGTCTGATGAGTCTGTCCTAAGTCAGGGTTGGAAACTCATCCTATTTCTCTAAAGGCATTTCCAGTACTTAGCAGAGGAACATTTCCTTGGGTAGAAAGAGCCAGACAAGGTGCCCATATTGATAGCACTGAGGCTGGTGCCATGTAACACAGGAGGGGAGGGCCCCACTTGGCACCCAACTCAGAGAGACTGTGGAGGAGGCGCAAGTTCCCCAATCTGGCAAGTTGATAACGACGTGACCATGAGACAGGTGCTGATAGGCTCAAGCTTGTCATGTTAGCTGCCCAGAAGGCTGAGATCCAGAGGATGAGACTTGAAGCCAGCTCACTGAGAAAATGTTGCTAGGCTCTAGCTCCACAACAGCCAGCAAAAAGTTAGGCTGGAGGCAAGGTTCAAGTGGTAGACAACAAGCTGGGAGTGAGCGAGCTAAGCAAGCTCTAGGCTCTGCGTTCCAGCCCTACTATTGGCCAAAATTAAAGCAGTGACCATGAGGACAAGGTGTAGGGAGGAGTTGGCTGTGAGGAAGAATTATACCCACAAAGGAGTAGAAGCAAGGGAATGAACGGCAAGTGCTCCGTGTGGTGAGTACATGATGAGAGGTTAGGGGCAGGAGGGGTGGGAGGCAGGCTGGGGCCCTGTGGAGTTCACTGGGATATTTGCAGGCCCAGCATGGCAGCTGTGACCCAGGGAGCCCAGGCAGGGGGCAACAGAGCGATGGACTGGGGCAGTGTAGGGGAGATACAGCATTCTGTCATAGACCGTTGAAGCTGGCCAGCTGATCGTGGCGTGGTGAGCAGATGACCACAGCTTTGCTGGCCAGCCCAAGGGCTCAAGGCCATGGCTTGACCTCAGAGGTCCTCAGTGGTGGGGAAAAGATGGACTGCAGTGCCGCTCATAGGAAGGCCTTCCTAGTATCCCTCACCCGCCCCCTGCCTGGCCCACCCTTAGGTGCTTCTGCCTTCATGTGTTCCACCTGGCATAAAGAGCTGTCCAAGTTCCTTTCCTTTGCAATCTCCTCTGTTTCATTCTTCAGTTCTGGGAGTACTTAACATTCCAGGAGTACTTAACATTCCTATCACCAGCAACAATTCTGAGTTGTTCCTGTTGAACTGAGGACTCTGTCAGGAATTAGACTAGAGGATATTCACGTTACATTCTGGTAAAAGACTTGTCTGCAGGGTGGTCACATCCTGAGAGTAAGTAAGGCTGGTTTAAAGTAATGGGTTGATGACTTTGGCAAAAGAAATTTTAAGACAGCCTAGCATTTAGGCTGTGAATGGTTATTGGTGGCTATTTACAGCCAGGTTGAGAGCAAGAATCGGCAGTGAAAAGCAGAAGGGAAGGATTTGAAAACAATGCCTGTTTGTGAAATATGTACATACACATATATCCATATATTAATATCTGTATATACATGTGCATGTATACACACATATTCAAGATTGATCACTGATGACGTGGCACATTCATTCTCACTGCATTATAGTATTCCATGGCATGAATCTATCAATATATCTATCCATTCTATTCTTAATTGACATTTGTGTTGTTTTTAGTGTGCAAGCTGCTTCTAAGAATAGTATTGAACTATTCTTCAGGGAATATGCGCAGGACTGTCCGTGAGTAGAATTACTTAAGTGTGCATACTTGCCTTAACACAGCCTTGGCTTTCCAAAGTCAGGTGGAATTTCACACTTCTAGCTGTAGATGACAGTTCTCACTGATTAGTTTTGTCTGTTTGCTTTTTTTTTCATTTTTGTAAATTTTAACATTTTCTTCTTAGTAGTGATGTGAGTGGGCATCTTGGGGGGCATTTTTAAATTTTTTCTTAATGATTGACAGGTGTTAAAGAACTCCTATGAAAATATCTGCCAAGAAAACTTCCCACGTGTCCCATTGCCCCCATAGGTGAGCCACAGCCCATCAAGCAGTGGCATCTGAGCAGGCCCTGTGTTGCTCTGATGAACAGAGCAAGGTGGTCTTGATAAGTGACTGCAGAACTAAGGCAGCTAGTTGCCATGGGCAGATCTGCAGCCATCCTGCTGGAAAGAAGCCATAGAGCTGTGCCTGGAGGAGAGAGGCTGCGAAGGGAGAAAGACAGGTCCAGGATCTGCCAGCCCCTTCTGCTAGGCCCTGAGCACTCAGGGGTGGGGACGTCTTGGATGGTCTAGCATAGGAAATAGAAAACTGCCCATCTGACCCACAATTCCTGAGCGTGAATTCCTGACCCTCAACACCATAGGCAATAAATTCACTGTTGTTCTAGTCAGCGAGTTTGGAAAGGAAGTTTGTGTTACAACAAGAGATCATATAAACAATTCATCATGTGTGCTTTAAAAATCTTATCCCAGTATTTTGCTTTTGAACCATCTTGAAATTTTTGGACTGTTGTAGTAAGTTATACTACAGTTGAACTTTTTCAATATTTTCTTTTATGTGTAGTGCTTTTTATATCCTAATTGAGAGATCAGTTTCTCAACTAATTGTTTTCTGCTAAAAGGTTTAAGGTTTTGCCTTTCACCTTTAAATTTCTTAATTGATTGTGAATTATAAATTCCTTCTACATTGAGTCGGATAAGGTAGGGATCCGTTTTTATTTTATTTCTATGGATAAATATTTCAGCACCATACATTGAGTAGTCTTACCAGTTCCCATGTATGATGTGTCTGGCTAATCCTCTGATTCTGTCTCTCTACTAGTACTGCATTTGTGTGTGTGTGTGTGTGTGTGTGTGTGTGTGTGTGTGTGTGTGTTTGGGGGGGAGTCCTGGTGCTTGAACTCAGGCTCTGAGCACTCTCCCTGGCTTCTTTTTGCACAAGGCTAGCACTCTACCACTTGAGCTACGGCACCACTTCTGGCCTTTTCTATATATGTGGTGCTGAGGAATTGAACTTAGGGCTTCATGTACACGAGGCAAGCACTCTACCACTATGCCATATTCTCAGCCCTGCATTGTTTTCATTTTTGTGTGTGTGTGTGTGTGTGTGTGTGTGTGTGTGTGTGTGTTTTAATTTTTGTGCTGGTCTTGGGGCTTGAATTCAGGGCCTGCGCATTGTCCCTAAACTTTTGTGCTCCAGGCTAGCCCTCCACCACTTGAGCTATAGATCCACTTCTAGCTCTTTTTAGTTTTACAGACTTTTCTTCCCTGGACAGGATTTGAACAGTGATCTTCAGATCATCAGCTCTTTGATCAGCTAGGATTACAGGAGGGAACCACCAGCACCTGGCTACTGCATTGTTTTAATTACGACTGTGTGTGTGCACGTGTGTGTGTGTGTGTGTGTGTGTGTGTGTGTGTGTGTGTGTGTATGTTGCCAGTTCTAGGCTTGAACTTAGGGCTTGGGCACTGTCCCTGAGATTTTTAAAAAATTTTCTTTAAAGCTATCACACTACCACTTGAGCCATAGCTCTACTTTTAGGGTTTTTTCATTTGTTTGTTTTTGTTGTTTTTGTAGTAAATTGGAGCTAAGAGTCGCTGACTTTCCTGCCCAGGCTACCTTTGAACCACAATCTTCAGATCTCAGCCTCCTGAGTAGCTAGGATTACATATAGGTGTGAGCCACTGGTATCTGGCAATTACCACAGTTTTATAATGACTTATGTTTTCTTTGCCAGTACCAAGGCTTGCACTCAGGGCCTTGAATTCTTATCTTTTTTTTGCTCAAAGCTAGTTGGTGCTTTACCACTTAAACTATACCTCCTGGGTAGCATTTTGCTAGTTAATTGGAGATAAAAGTCTCATGGATTTATCTTCCAGGCTGGCTTTGAACCATACTCTTCAGATCTTAGCCTCCTAATCAGATAGGATTGCAGGTATGAGCCACTAGTTTAATAACTCTTGATATTTGTTATGACAAATCCCATGTGAATAGTTATCTTTTTGGATCTTTGATCTTTTGTATTATTATTTTCTTTGTTATGATAAAGGTGATGTACAGAGGGGTCACTGTTTAATAAGTCAGGTAATGTGTACATTTCTTTTTGCACAATGTCACCTCTTCCTTCACTCTCTCCTAGTTTTTTTCCTCCATTGCCCCCCTGCCAAGTTGTATAGTTCATTTTCAACATAGTGTCTAGTGAGTACCACTGCTGCATTTGTTTACCCTTTGTCCCTCCATTTCTGTGCCCCCTTTGCCCTCCAGTATAAACAAATGACAAATAATAGTAAGAGAACAGACAAGACTATGGGGGAAAACCCTCTTATTTCCATTTTTTGGAGTTCATTTACATAAGTATTATTTTATATGATCAGAGGCACAGAAACATTGTGCCTTTGTGTTCCTCCCCTAAGAGTATCCTCCTTCAGTCTCACTGTGTGTGGATGCCTAGAGTCCTATACAATTTATCATGTATTTTAGATCTAGCATTCGCTTATGACAGAAAACATGCACCATTTGTCTCTCTGAGCTTGGCTTACCTCATTTAACAATGATTTGTTCTAGGTCCATTCATTTCCCTGCAAATGACATAATATTATTATTTCTAATGACCATGTAAAATTCCACTGTGTATAGGTAACACATTTTTGATCCACTCATCTATTGTAGGGCATCTGGGCTCTTTCCATAACTTGGCTGTTGTGAACAGTACAGAAATGAACATGGATATGCTAATGTCTTTATGGAAGCTGCATTGTGATGTTTGGGATAGATTCTTTGGTTTTCTTTATAAATTTTAGAATCATCTTGTTGAATCTATAACTCATTAATGGAGGAGCTATGTCTTTAAATATTGAGGGTCTATCAATAAGCATCTTCTCTGCTATTAAATTTTCCTTTAATACCTTCTTTCAATAGTCCTAAGTTTGCTTCCATATAAATCTCCTACACTGCTTGGACTTATTCTTACATATTTTGTACTTCTCATTGTTCATATTAATGGCATTCTCATTTGATTTTCCTTGTTCTTTCTGGAAGTACTAGGGTTTGAACTCAGAACCTGTACTTGCTGGGCAGGAGCTCTACTACTAAGCCTTGTCTCTACTCCTTTTTTGTGCTGGTTATTTTTGAGATAGGGCCGTGCTTCCTGTCTGGATACATATCTGGACCTTGATCCTCCAATTTTTTACTTCCCACAGTAGCTGGGATGTCAGGCTTATGTATCTGGCTGGAGTTCTGTTGAGATGGAGTTTTATGTACTTTTCTGTTCAGCCTGGCCTTGAACCAAAATCCTCCTGATCACAGTCTCCCAAGTAACTAGGATTCTAAGCATAAGCTATTGGTGTCAACCTCTTCTTTTAATTTTCTTACTAATAGTAGCTTGCAAACAGAAAAGAAATTGGCTTGGTATAATGATTTAGTGTTTTGTTCAAACACCAGAACTGCCAAAAACAAATGTCTAATGTGTTGGCTAAGACCTTCAAAACAATATTACTAATGAGCATCTCTGACTATTTTTGAAATTTTAGAGGATTTGATTTTAATGTTTCATTATTAATTATACTGTGCGTGTGTGTGCATACCTCAATCATTAATCAGATTAAGGAAAGTTTCTTCAAATTTAGTTGGCAGGTATTTATTTTGTTGAATTCTATTGAATTATTTGCATTTGTATAGAAGATAATATTTGCTCTCAAACTGTTATTTGATATTTGCCAGGTGCTAGTGGCTCACAACTATAATCCTAGCTACTCAGGAGGCTGAGATCTGAGGATCTCAGTTCAAAGGCAGCTGGAACAGGAAAGTTTGTGAGACTCTTACCTCCAATTAACTACCAAAAAAGCTGAATTAGAGCTGTATCTTAAGTGGTAGAGTGCTAGCCTTGAACAAAAAAGCTCAGGTGGCTGGGGATATGGCCTAGTGGCAAGAGTGCTTGCCTCATATACATGAACCCCTGGGTTTGACTCCCCAGCACCACATATACAGAAAATAGCCAGAAGTGGCGCTTGGCTCAAGTGGTAGAGTGCTAGCCTTGAGCAAAAAAGAAGCCAGGGACAGTGTTCAGGCCCTGAGTCCAAGCCCCAGGACTGGCAAAAAAAAAAAAAAAAAAAAAAAAAGCTCAGGTACAGCACCAGCCAATGAATTCAAGCCGTGGGACTGGCACAAATGTGTGTGTGTGTGTGTGTGTGTGTGTGTGTGTGTGTGTGTGTGTGTATAATTTTAAGTATTAAACTAATCATATATTCTTAGAATAAAGCTAACTTGGTCTTTTTTTTTTTTTTTTTTTTGGCCAGTCCTGGGCCTTGGACTCAGGGCCTGAGCACTGTCCCTGGCTTCTTCCCGCTCAAGGCTAGCACTCTGCCACTTGAGCCACAGCGCCGCTTCTGGCCATTTTCTGTATATGTGGTGCTGGGGAATCGAACCTAGGGTCTCATGTATCCGAGGCAGGCACTCTTGCCACTAGGCTATATCCCCAGCCCCATAACTTGGTCTTAATATATTTTTATGTATTACTGGTTATAGTTTTCTGATATTTTATTTTATTTATTATTCTTATTTATTGTCAAAGTGATGTACAGAGAGGTTACAGTTTCATACGTTAGGCCTTGGGTACATTTCTTGTACTGTTTGTTACCTCCTCCCTCATTCCCCCCTCTCCCCAGTTCTCTGATATTTTAGAATTTTTACATTGATGCTCTTAATTAGCCTGTGCTTTTCCTTTCTCCTAGCAACTTGGTCAAGTTTTGTGTTACGGTTAAGATGGTGTTATAATATGAATTTTAGAATATTCTCTTTTTGCATAATTTGAAAATATTCTAGAATCAGAATTCCTTAACCCTTGAATGTTTGCTTGAATTTACAATAGAATAATGAATTGGGATTTTATTCTTTTCTCTGTGTGTGTGCGCGCGCATATGCGTGTGCGCTTGCTCTTATCTTGGGTCTTGAACTCTAGCTCTTGCTCAGCTTTTTAACTCAATTCTAGAGTTTTACCACTTGAGCCACAGCTCCACTTTTGGCTTTTTGCTAGTTAGTTGTAGATAAGGGTTTCATGGGCTTTCCTGCCTGGGCTGGCTTTGAATCATGATCCTCAGATCTTACTTTCCTGAATAGCTAGGATTACAGCCACCAGCACCTGGTTCATCAGATTTTTAAAATCTTTGTTTTTCAACTCCATTTGCAATAGCCACACACAAAAAAAGCTAGGAATAACCCTAGCTACCTGAAGACATGAAAGATCTGTATACCAAAAACTATAAAAATCTGAAGAAAAAAATGAAAGAGGACACCAGGAAATGGGAAGCCTTACCATGTTTATGAATAGGTAGACTCAATACTGTGAAAATGGCCATACTTGGAGATTCCTCAGAAGGCTAAACATAGAGCTCCCCTATGACCCAACAGCCCCACTTTTGGGCATCTACCCAAAAGACCACAAACAAGAACACATTAAAGCCACCAGCTTTATGTTCATCAACAATGTTCATCGCAGCACAATTTGTCATAGCTAAAATATGGAACAAACCCAGATGCCCCTCAATAGACGAATGGATCAGGAAAATGTGGTACATACACACAATGGAATTTTATGCCTCTATCAGAAAGAATGACATTGTCCCATTCCTGAGGAAATGGAAGACTTGAAAAAAATTATACTAAGTGAAGTGAGCCAGACCCAAAGAAATATGGACTCTATGGTCTCCCTCATAGGGAATAATTAGCACAGGTTTAGGCTAGTCATAGCAGAGGATCACAAGAGCCTAATAGCTATGCCCCTATAAATGCATATTATAATGCTAAGTGAAATGAACTCCATGTTATGGAAATAAGTGATATATCACTGTTGTAATTACTTTCAACATGCCATGTGAAACCGTAGCTTCTATTGTTGATGATCCTCTTTTATCCCCTTCCTGTGGTTGTACCAGCACTATCACTGTATCTCATCTGAGTACATTGGAAACTGTATATACTGGTATTAGAACTAGGAAAGGGAAAGGGAATACCAAAATCAAGAGACACAGGATAAAAAGACAAACAACTACAAAAGCGATATTTGCAAAACCATTTGGTGTAAATCAACTGAGCAATTCATGGTGAGAGAGGGAAAGGGGGAAGCGGAAGGAGGGAATGAGGGAGGAGGTAACAAACAGTACAAGAAATGTATCCAATGCCTAATGTATGAAACTGTAACCTCTCTGTACATCACTTTGACAATAAATAAGAAAAAAAAGAAAATGGCCACACTCTCAAAAATTATATACAAATACAATGCAATCCCCATCAAAATCCCAGTGATGTTCTTTACCAAGATAGAGAAAACAATCTAAAACTTCATATGGAACAGTGAAAGAACAAGAATAGCCAAAGCAATTCTAGGCAAAACAAATTAAAAAAAAAAAAAACAACAATATGGGTGGTATCACAATACCAGACTTCAAACTCTACTACAGAGCTACAGTAACAAAAACATTGGTATTGGCACAAAAAATAGACCGGAATATCAATAGAATAGATTAGAAGATCCAGAGATAAAACTATACACGTACAGTTACCAGATATTTGAAAAGGGAGCCAAAACCATACAATGGAAAAAAATAGCCTTTTCACCAATTCATGTTGGGAAAACCTGGAAGCCGTGTGAAGAAAACAAAAAGTGGATCCCTGCTTGTCATTATGCACTAATATCAATCCAAATTGGATCAAAGACCTCAATGTCAGACCCAAAATTCTGAAAGTACTGTAAGAGAAAGTAGGTGAAGCATTAGAACTTACAGGTATAGGTAGAAACTTAAATAGAATCCCAGTGGCACAACAGATAGGAGAGAGACTTGACAAGCAGGACTACATCAAAATAAAAATTTTCTGCACAGCTAAGGACATAGTGACTAAACTTGAAAGAAAGCCAACACACTAGGAAGAAACCTTTACCAGCAATATATCAGATGAAGCCCTAATATCCAATATATACAGGAGCTCAATAAACTAACCCTTCCCAAACCTAATAAACCAATCACTAAATGGGCAAGGAAGCTAAGGAGAGACTTTTCAGAGGAAGAGGTAAGAATGGCAAGGAAACACATGAGGAAATGCTTATCATCTCTGGCTATAAAGGAAATGCAAATTGAAATAACTCTGAGGGCTGAGAATGTGGCTTAGTGGTAGAGTACTTACCTAGCATGCAAGAAGCCCTGGGTTTGATTACTCAGTACCACATAAACAGAAAAAAAACTGTAAATGGCGCTATGACTCAAGTGGTAGAGTACTAGCCAGGAAGCTCAGGGACAGTGCCCAGGCTCTGAGTTCAAGCCCCAGGAGTGGCAAAAAAACAACAACAAAAAACAAAAAACAAAACTTCTGAGATTCTATCTTACCCCACTAAGATTGGCCAACATTGTGAATTTGAACAACAACAAATGTTGATGGGAATGTGGGGTAAAAGCAACCCTACTGCACCATTGGTGGGATTGTACAACCACTCTGGAAAGCGGTCTGGAAGTTCCTCAAAAAACTAAACATAGATCTTCCCCACCACCCAGCCTACCACTCCTAGGCATCTATGCTGAATATCATGAGCCAGGATATGATGAGGACACTTGCACATCCATGTTCATTGCCCCACTGTTCACAATAGCTAAGAAACATGGAAACAACCCAGATGCCCCACAATAGATGAGTGGATCCAAAAACTGTGGTACCTATATACAATGGAATTTTATACCACCTTTAGAAAGAATAAAATAATGTCCTTTGTAGGGAAATGGATGGAAGTAGAACAAATCATGTTAAGTGAGGAAAGGCAAGATCAGAGAGATAAACAGCACATGTTCTTTCTGATATGAGGAAAGTAGATCTAAAATGCACTGAGATGTGATAAATTATACAGGCGTCTAGATACTAAGTACAAATGCAGATAAAATGTTTGCATTGTTAATCTCTTGTGCTCTCTCTCACACACACATATGCACATGTCTGTGTCCATCCCCCATGTTCACACCCATCTTCCATGCTGGGGAAGGAACCCAGGGCTTCAAATATGCCAAACATGCAATCTACCACTGAGTTACACCCTTATCTGCCTTCTTATATTTATGATAAATGGCTCAAAATTTTCTGACATTTTTTATTCACAAGAATTAGAAAATAATTTTCTAATATTTCAAATCTACATAGGCAAATAAAAGAGTACTAGCAGGTGAAGGGTCTTTTTTGAGCAAGAAAGTTACATAATGATGGAAGTTGTAGCACTGATCTACTTTCTAGTTTTTTATCTCTAAAATATTCTTATGAAACATTCCACCATGCTTCAGATCAGCTGGTATTTCCTAGAGCCTCCGAGTGGGTGAGTACTTCATTGTGCATAACTTTAGTCACAATAGATAATGTCTTAAGGTCTAGAGAGTGGATCTTTAAGCACATTTAAAATTATTGCCAGGGCCAGGCACTGGTGGCTCAGGCCTGTAATCCTAGCTACTCAGAGGCTGAGATCTGAGGATCGCAGTTCAAATCCAGCCCAGGCAGGAAAGTCCATGAGACTTATCTCCAATGAACCACCAGAAAAATCAGAAGTGGTGCTGTGGCTCAAAGTGGTAGAGCACTAGCCTTGCGCTGAAGAGATCAGGGTTCAAGCCCCACAATCAACAATATATATGTACATATATGTATATATGTATGTGTGTGTGTGTGTGTGTGTGTGTGTGTGTGTGTGTGTGTGTGTATGGCCAGGCACTGGTACTTTTGTGCCTATAATTCTAGCTACTCAGGAGGCTGAGGTCTGAATATCATAGTTTGATGTCGGCCTGGGCAGGAAAATCTATGAGAATCTTAGAAGTGGAGCAATTACTCAAATGGTAGAACACTACCACCCTTGGGCAAAAAAAGCTAACCAAGAGCAAGAGGCCCTGAGTTCAATTCCCAGTGCTGGCACACACACATACACTCACACACATACACACACACACAAGAAATTATTACCATGATTTGTTTCAAGTACATAGTCAAGTGGAGAAACTGAGACAGGAATATCTATTATGTCTGGTTTGGGTGAATGACTTAACTAATTGCCTTTCTCTATGGACTGTGAGCTGAAGAGACATATTTAGTATAATGCTTGTACGTAGTAGGTGATTAATGTTTTTGGTAAGAAGGGAGGGGGGAAATTCCAGGCAGAAAGGAGAAAAGGAGAAGAAAATTGTGTGTGTTCTTATCAGGTGTCTAAGTTAAAAGGAATTCTGAGTTGCTTTGGCCAGTTCAACTCTGACTTTCTTTTTTTTTTTTTTTTTTTGGCCAGTCCTGGGCCTTGGACTCCGGGCCTGAGCACTGTCCCTGGCTTCTTCCCACTCAAGGCTAGCACTCCGCCACTTGAGCCACAGCGCCGCTTCTGGCCGTTTTCTGTATATGTGGTGCTGGGGAATCGAACCTAGGGCCTCTTGTATCCGAGGCAGGCACTCTTGCCACTAGGCTATATCCCCAGCCCCTACTCTGACTTTCTTGAAAGCTTTTCAGTGCTTATTTTTCAATAAGTCCAGTTCATAAAGATTCCTGGGACAGTAGACGAATGGATCAAGAAAATGTGGTACATATATACAATGGAATTTTATGCCTCTATCAGAAAGAATGACATTGCCCCATTTGTAAGGAAACGGAAGGACTTGGAATTTTAAAATTACACTAAGTGAAGTGAGCCAGACTCAAAGAAACATGGACTCTATGGTCTCCCTCATAGGGAATAATTAGCACAGGTTTAGGCTAGTCACAGCAAAGTATCACAAGAGCCTAATAGCTATGCCCTTATGAAAACATAAGATGATGCTAAGTGAAATGAACTCCATGTTATGGAAAGGACTGTTATATCACTCTTGTAATTACTTTCAACATTCCATGTGAAACCATAGCTTCTATTGTTGATGATCCTCTTGAATCCCCTTCTTGTGGTTATACCTGCACTATCACTGTATCTCATCTGAGTACCCTGGATACTGTATATACTGATATTAGAACTAGGGAAGTGAAAGGGAATATCAAAATTTAGAGACACAGGATAAAACGACAAATGACTACAAAAGCAATACTTGCAAAACCATTTGGTGTAAACCAACTGAACAAATCATGGGGGGAGAGGGAAAGGGGGAGGAGGGAGGGGGGATGAGGGAGGAGGTAACAAACAGTACAAGAAATGTACCCAAGGCCTAATGAATGAAACTGTAACCTCTCTGTACATAACTTTGATAATAAATAAGAAAATAAAAACATAGCACAAAAAAAGATTCCTGGGATATGTATGTATATATATACACACATATGTATCTGTATATATATACACACATATGTATCTGTAGATATATATGCAGGTGTGTGTGTGTGTGTGTGTGTGTGTGTGTGTGTGTTTTTTCCAAAGGGATAGAAGAAATTGTGAGTTCTAATTTCATGGGTTCCCAAGGCTACTCTTAATTGCCTGTGGCTTGGAAAATACTCCTCGGCCTTTGATGTTATTCTTTAGCTTTAACAAGATAGATAGAAGCCAGCAGACGTCTGGAAGGGTGAGGTGGGGTAGAATATCATTAGTAATGCTTCTATTTACTCAGAAGTAGAAAAGAAAGCAGAGCAAAGAAATGGCTACTTATATCCAGAGAATACCTTGTGTTCATGTGGGGGGGGGGGTAATATGTTCATCATGCTAGCTTGTTTAATCAATGGCTTTGGGCCAGTTACACGCTTACCTGCAGTGAGATGCCAGTAATACTTTTCTAGAATCATCCCACTGTGAGCACTTGCTGTGAAAGTATTTAAATAATTAAAAACATTCCTCTATCAAAGGAGTCTCCTTCTGACAGTGGAATCCATAACTTCTGCAGCTTTTCTTTTCAAAACATTTAGATGAAAGAGATGATTGTGCCCCAAAGTTTTTTTTTTTAATGAAACTAAATTTTGTTCAAACCCTTATGTGATAAGAGTCTTAATCATCACAAATGAGGGTCCTGGTTTCTTATGAGGGAGGGGGATGTAGCTTGTTCTTCCAGGGGGAATGAATGATGTAAGCATGCTGGAGAAGATAATGGTAGATTTTGTTTGGATCTGCATGGGTTGTTTTTGTTTATACAGGAAGTGCCTGGGTAGGAAATCTCTGAAGATCAGAGAGGAGGGTAATAGAAGGGCCTGAGTGTATACAACACACACACACACACACACACACACACACACACACACACACACACACACCCCAGGTTTTCCTCATTGTGGAAAGAACACAACCTGAAGAAGGACTTTGAGATTTCAGATGAGATACATCTGGAGAAGGTCAAGATAGATATGATGTCCAAGTAAGAAAAACACCATCTCTCTCTCTTTTTTTCCAATGACAACAGCTACAACAGCAACAGCTTCTGGAACTGAAGCTATTGGAATTCAGCCCCACAGGTCCTGAGGTCTGAGGTCCTTTGGAAATGAAAGAACCCTGCTGTGGGTATTCAGTGCCTCAGATGAGATTAACATGCCAGTGTGCCTCCCAAGGGGGCAGGCACCAGCTCTAGTAATGCTCTCTCTCCCACAGTGAAGGCAAGATGGTATGGAAGAGACTGTTGTCATGGCAACAGAAAGAGGGTAAGGGGGTCACCAGGAAAGCCAGAAAAGGAAATCTTTGGTGCCACAAGGAATTCTGACTCCTGTGACCTATTGCTCCTGAGGCAGCACAGAACATGTAGCTCACTGAAGATCTCAGCCAGGCACCTGTGGCTCACACCTGCAATCCTAGCCATTCAGGAGGCTGAGATGGGAGGAGCTCAATTCTAAGCCAACCCCAGTCAGGAAAGTCCATTAGACTCTTCTAACCACTAAAAGACCAGAAGTGGAGGTGTGGCTCAAGTGGTAGTGAGCTAGCTCTTAGTGAAAAAGCGAAGGGATAGTGCCTACACCCTGAGTTCAAGCCCTAATTTTGGAAGAAAACAAAAAAAGAAAAAAGATCTCAACTCTGACCTCCTCCTCCTCCTCCTCCTCCTCCTCCTCCTCCTCCTCCTCCTCCTCCTCCTCCTCCTCCTCCTCCTCCTCCTCCTCCCCCTCCCCCTCCTCCTCCTCCTCCTCCTCCTCCTCCTCCTCCTCCTCCTCCTCCTCCTCCGCTTGGGCGGAAAGGCAAGCATGCTGGCTATCAGAATAAAGAGAGGTTGTTAGCATTTCCCTAGCCTCAGGTCCTCAGCTCCTCCCACTAGCCCTCAGATCCACCCATACCTAATGAGCCACTCCTACTCACTACCTACCTACTTCTCCTTTACCCCCAGAGAAAGAGAAGCTGCCACCTGGATAAGGTGAAGACGCCATGTAGCTCCCTCTCCCATGATTATCTCTGCATAGTCCTCTGGGATGGCCAGGAAATATCCTTTCATTGGTGCTGAGCCTGGGATAGGTTGCCTGGTGGATTTGCTCCCCATTTCTGGGGGGTCCAAGCTGCCCCTGGGACCTATTCTGCTGTCCTAAGCCCACCCAGAGGACCACCGAGGTAACTTCTCCTGACCGAGCGCTCTACTTCCACCACCACAATGACAGATTTGAACCTCCAACCAGGGTGAGTGACCATTACCAGGGGCTTGGATCCGATTTTCCATAAGGCCACTGGGCCACTGTAAATCTTGGCTCCAAGTTCCGAGCCCCACTCCCAGGGAAGGCCACTGGGCCGCCGACCTTAAGCCACTGGGCTAGGTCAAGGGGATCAGCAATTGTGGGTGCTTGGAGTCAACTGACCTCTAGTTCAGCTCTGCTGGTCACTCATCAAGTGGGGGATAGTCTAAAACGCTTCAGAAAAGCTGCTCAAGTTTGAGCCCAATCTTACAAATTTGGAATATTTTACAGGATTTACATAACTTCTATGAGCACTTGGACAGATGGAGTTCTCTCTCTCTCTCTTTCTGCCTCTCTCTAAACTCTGCCTGACTGCCTGTGATATAGGATGGACTGGTACTAGCTTCCAAAGCTACCAATATTTGTTTAACAAAGAAAGGTTTTCTTTTCTTGTTATTGATGTTTGTTAAGCTTGGAGATTCGGTTAAATTCTGCTTGTTGTTGACTAAATCCTAAGTTTCTCTAGCATTGACCATGTGGTGGACAATGGAATTGGTTTTAACAAGCACCATCTTGGTTCCATCAAGATTCACCAAACTGGTTTCTCAAAATGTAGCTTTTCCATTTCCTCGCCGGATAATCTGTGAAAATTTTTGTTTGCTGGAAAAGTTTTTTGTTTTCTAACTGACCATGTGGTTCTAAAATATGGGCAAAATAATATCATTTTGCCACTGGAATTCCAGAAAACTTACATGGCCAGTTTTAAAAAAAAAATTCTAAGCGTGCCCCAAAGCTTGTGCACACTGTATGTCTGTCTGTTGGTAAAACATGTAAAAATTGGCATCATGCTTTAAAAATTACTTGCTTTTGACTACTATTTAACTTACTTTTAAGTCTTGTGTTAAACTGACCTTTGCAGCCTGTGGGTGGAGTCACAGTGAACAGCCTGGAGACAATCCTGACTCTTATCACTGGACTCCAAGCCAAAAGAAAAAAAACCAAAAAAAACAGGTTTTAAACCCAAACTGATCATGTTTAGGTGCAAGCAAATGTGTCTAAGAAAAACTCCAAAAGGTTCAAATATGCAGCAAGTGGTACAAGTACAATGATGTAAAACCAGTGTGTTGTTCTTTATGTCCATCTATGCTAAAAGTCAAGTGTACATCTGATCCTGACAATTCTTTGGTATAGACTAAGATTTCACTTCTCCATTTTTCTCTCTTGTGCTCTCATAAAGTCTTTAAGATCAAGGGACCAGAGTCGTTTTGGAGCAAATGTGTAAATGTGGCTGCTAAACTAGATTTTACTGACCCAGGATTAATATTTTGCTTTATGCAGGTCGACATGTGTACTAGCTGCGTGGACTGTGGCGGTCCATAGCTACAGGAAGCTGTCTCCACACTCTGCTCCCAAACTGCCTGGTTTCACTACTAGTGATTCCTTATTCTCTCTCTCTCTCTTGCATGGAAAACTGCTCAGGGAACCTAAGAGTCACTGGTGGTGTTCCTGTAAAGATTTTGACAGGCCCAGAGTGCTCCTGCCCTGGCTCTGCCCCCTCCCCCTCAAGATTAGAGTTGGGCTTATAGCAGGCCTATCATGAGAGTTGCAACCGAGACTTACTCCAAGGTTTGTTAGAGTTGTTTGGTGGCGACAGGGTTGCATTGGGGTAGCATTGGTGTCTTCCCCCTCTATGTCTCAGAAACTGTTGGCTGCTGCAGAGAGCAGACTTGGTTGGTCTTTGGTCTGTGTGGATTTTGTGACTAGGAAGATGGTTAAAGGCCCAAGTCTTCTAAAATATTTTTAAAGTTGTCACCCTGCTTACACCAGTAGGGCACCAGCCTACAAAAGCCAGAGTATACAGGAAGATTTCAAATGTCTTTAACCAGTCTGTGTAGAAATTTTCAGACAACCCAGCAGGAGGTGTGACAATCTATCCAGGGGACTCTGAGAGATGCCACTACAGCCTTGCCCAGATCCAACACATCTCTCCTGCCTGCCTCCATCACATATGACTAATGAAGCCTGCTGATTCGGGATGGAAGACACAGCCACTTCGAATCCACTGAAGCTGAGACTTTTACATTGTCCTGACCCTTTGCCCTCTTGATTGTTATTCATTTGTGCTCTCTTCCACCTGCTGTTAAGGTTAAATTATATGATTTGATTTGATGGCACATGGATCTCATTCAGTCTGCTGTTCTCTAAGTGTTACAGCAGAACTCTGGCAAGTATTTGTTGGTCAATTCTCAACAAGTTACAGTAAGCTCTACTCCTATTGTTCTCCTGTTGCTTTAATTGGAGATAAAAAGGATTTTTATAGCTAAGACTCCTTGGATTGCAGTTCAAAGCCAGCCCTGGCAAAAAAAATATCCCTCTAAAACTCCATCTCCCAACTAACCAGCAAAGAGCCAGACTGGAGGCTTGGCTCAAGAGAACCAGCCAAATGCTGAAAGCAGCACCGTGGCTCAAGTGGTAGAGCACTAGCCTCGAGCAGAAGTGCTCAGGGACAGTGCCCAGGCCTTGAGTTCAAACCCTGTGAATGCCAACTGGGACAAGCTATCCAAGCAATAAGCATCTAGACCTTCAGAACGAGGTCAATCCTGACAATGAGGAACCGTGGAGAGGAGTAAGAGGAGATGACGTCTCATCTTAAATGGAGTTAATTTAAACTTGCCCTTTCAAAATTAATCAGAGCCAGGAGACCAAGAGGAATAGTTGTTTACCCACCTAATGTCCATATCTGTCCATTTTCCATTTGGACAGAAACTTGCATTCTTGCTTTTGTTACTTGCCATATGTATTAGTGTCTGACTGGTTACTCCCAACCAGTCCATTATCCCTAAACATTTCCTGCCCCCAGTCCTTCCTTGTAATGGGCCACAATTGGGTTTATGTTCCAAATGGAACTTCTCTGCCTTGTACCCAGGGTGTGTTCTTCCATGTCATTCATGTTAACTGGTCCTGTGAACTTGTCAGCCTTTTGCCTGACCTTTTCAAAAGTCTCTTTTAACAGGATAACATCCCTCACCCAGGATGCCACCTGGGAACTTGCAATTCAAGGCCATCATCTTACTACACTGCTCTTCCCAGCGCAGATCTGGACCCTGAAGACCCCAGCCCCAGTGACTCCTCATGTGCCCAAGCTGCAGGGGGTAGCCAGAGGAGACCATGACACCCATTGGCTCTGATAACCATTCTCCTGGAAATGAATTGATGAAAGTCCTGTATCCAAAAATAAAATCTGAGGCCCAGATTTCAGGCTTCAGTGACCCCATGACCTCAGCTGTGGGTAAGGTCACAAGTGACCTCGAAGGTTGCCACTAAGGGACTCCAGCCACCTCAGGTGAGTAGGGAGAGAATCAGGAGTGATGTTTCAAAAAACCCCTGTTACTTCATAAAATGATCATTTTCTGCTTTCCATCTTTTCTGACATTGGAATTTAGCTTTTCACCTTGGATCTGTGACACCCCACTTTCATTAGTTGGTGTTGGCTAACATCTCATTCATTTTTCTGCTTGTGAAGTCTTCCACATACATCATTTCATTTGACCGATGTACATCGGAACAAGGCTGAGTATGGTGGTGTGTGTCCATAATCCCAGCTATTTGGAGGATTAAGATTGGGAGAATTGAAGCCAGCCAGAACAAAAAGTAAGATCCCATCTCAACAAACAAGCCTGGGTGTGATGGCCCAGGTCTGTGGTGGCAGCTATGTGGGAGGTTGGAGGCTGGAGGATTGTAGTCTGGAGGCTGGCCCCAGGCAGAAATGAGAAAGCTTATATGACAAAAATGGCTGAGGGTGTGGCTCAAATGTTAGAGCACCTACTTGGCACACACAAGGCCAATACCACCAAATAAAATAAGTCTTGAGTAACAACACTGTCCTCATTTCATGATGAGAAAAATGAGGCTCAGAGATGTAAGGGGAGTTGATCCACTCAACCAATTAGGCAATAATGCTGGCCTGTGAGTACAGATACTTCTGCCTTCTTTTAAAGTGTGCTGGTAATACCTTACACCAATGTAGACACACTTTTCTCCCTCCCCTCCCCCTCCCTTCTCTCCTATTCCAGAGTATCATTATGCCTGTTGGGTTTTTGTTTTTGTTGTTGTTGCTGTTGTTTCTGACAGGAGATCTCAATTTGCAATCAAGGCTAGACTCCTGAGTGCTGGGATTATAGTCCTGAGCCACCATTTCGGTCCTGGCCTGCCTTTGTATGAGCAAAGTAGGTGTCTCAGAGGTGGTCTAGATGACTTAGATGGCAATGGATGTTCTAGGTCCATTAAGAGACACATTCCAAAGAGTAGCCTGAGTCCAGTGACTTCCACCAGCATCCTCTCCTCTGGCTTTCCTTCTTTCTGCCTCTTGACTCCCACAGGTGCACAAACAAGCAGTTTACTTGGCACATTGCCTCACCCTTTTTCTTTTAACCTTTTTCTTTTTAATCTTTCCTGTAACGTGGCTGAGACCAGGGAGGGTTCTAAGATGGTACTAGGGCCTCATTAGAGTTTGTTTCCAGAACTCAAGGCCTTGTGCTTGGTAGCCATGCCTTGGGCTTTGTTTTTGGCATTGATTTTCATTTTCCTAATGATTAGTGATGTGTAGCATCTTTTTGTGTATTTATCAACCATTTGTATGTATTTCTTGTGGAGCATCTATTGAAATCCTTTGTCATTTTTGAATTGATTTTGCTTTTTGTGGTTTTTATAGAAGTCCTTTTTTTTCTTTCTTTTATTTTTATTTTTTCAAATTTTTATTATCAAACTGATGTACAGAGAGGTTACAGTTTCATACATTAGGCATTGGATACATTTCTTGTACTGTTTGTTACCTTATAGAAGTCCTTTATATATTCAGAGTATCAATCCTTTATCAGATACGTGATTTACAAATATTTTCTCCTTTCTGTGAATTTGTGGGTTTTTTTACTCTTTGATAGTGTCCTTAGATGAACAAAAAATGTTAGCTTTTGTTTTTTCCAGAACTAGGGATGAACCCAGAATTTATGTTTGCTAAACAAGTACTCTACTATTGGGCTACATCTCCAGTCCTATTTTACTTGTATTTTGAGACAGGGTCTTACTAAGTCACCCAAGCTGGACTTGAATTAGTATTCTTACTGTCTCAGTCTTCTAAAGGGCTAATATTAGAAGCATGTGTTGCTATGCCCAGCAACTTTTTAATTTTAAGAAGTACAATTATCTATTTTTTCTTTCATTTGACCATATTTTTGTGTAATATACAAGAAATTAATGTAAAAGCTAATGCCATAAGTTTCCATCCATGTTTTCTTCTACCAATTTTCCAGTTTTAGACTTTGCTATATTTTCAGTTAATATATTTTAACCACATGTTTAATTATATGTTATATAATTATAACTATATATAGTTTAATATATTTTGAGTTAATATATTTTGAGTTTATATGATGTTAGGAAAGAGTCTACTCTCAGAGTATTTGTGTGTGTGTGTAACTGATTTTGGTACCCTGGATATTGTATATACATGTATTGGAACTAGGGAAGAGAAGGGGAATATCAAAATAGAGAGACAAAGGATAAAAGACAAACCAAAGCAACAGCAATACTTAAAAAACTATATGCTGGGACTGGGAATATGGCCTAGTGGTAAAGTGCTGGCCTCGTATACATGAAGCCCTGGGTTCGATTCCTCAGCACCACATATATAGAAAAAAGCCAGAAGTGGCACTGTGACTCAAGTGGCAGAGTGACTTAATGAGGTGGGGGCATCTGCATGTAGCCCTCAAGGAGAGGACCTAACACCTACCTCCTTTCGAGTACCCCTTTCCTGGTACTTAAGTTGTTGAACTTTGACTTTGCTCTTTAAGGATTACACTATTCGAGTTCTCTCTTGAGTCTACCATATTTCAGTTAATACATTTGTAGATACTTGCATACCACCCAATGTATTTACTTTTAAGTTTATAAATGAATTCTAGCTTCTACACATGAGGGAATACATGTAGCCTGTGTGCCATGCCTTCTTTATCCCTTCATCTTCTCTTAAGCACGTGGATGATTCCATAGTTTGGCATCGTAAGCAGTGATGCAATTTTTTAAAAAAGTAAGCAAGCAAGAAAACAAACAAGCAAAAACACTTATCTGAGCACTTGTGTCTTCTACCTATATAATTCTAGCTACTCCAGATGATGAGATATGAAGCATCTCAATTAGAAGCCCACCTGAGCAAAGAGTTAATGATAAAATTTTTTTCTAAACTCTCATCTCCCAAATAAGTAGTAAAAAGCAGGGCTGGAGTTGTGGCCCAAGTGGTAGAGTGCCACCTTAGGAACTTTGAGGCCTAAGTACCACCCATTGTTAAATAGCAAACTATTGACAGTAACTTTGAAACCATTTTCTAAGAATAATATGTGACTCATTTTTACATCAAAGTATTCACTTTTTAAATAGTTTACTCCAAGAAAATTAATGACATGGAAGACTTAGTGTAATCTCTTCTTATAAGGTCAACCTCCAAGAAAACATATTTTCTTCTCCTTTTTAATGGTGGCACAAGGGCCTGAACTCAGGGCCTCGAGCTGTGGCTTGGCTTTCTATACTTACAGCAAGAAACCTAAAATCTCTTACTTTTTCTTTTCCTACTTGTGTCCACAAATGGACTGCTTCTAGATGATGCTGAAAGGAGAGGGATAGGTAAAAGTTGTGTGTGATTTTTGGTTTTCCTGTCCTGCCCTCTTCATCTTAGACAGTTGTCACTAAGTGCCATGGGATTTGGGGGGATGAGCCCCAGGCCCTTGACTCTTGGTGCTCTGTGATTCTCTCCTTGGCACCACCACTCCATCCCACTAATCACTCGAGCCTCATTGCCCCCTGCGATCCCAGACCCTCTGCCAGAAACAGCTTGCTGACAGCTCATCCAGTGTCTCTACATTCTCATAGTAAACATGGCAGCCTTTTTTGAGTTCTTAGAGGCACCTTTTTGGAACTCAGTAGGAATTCATTCAGTGCAATGGTTCCTGAGTTCAATGCCTTCTGCAGTGCTGAGATGCCTTCAGAAACTGCTAGACGCTCTTGTAGGTAGAAGAATTCTGGCAGGACCTACATCTAGGACGTTGGCTGTCTACAGATATGACAAAATAGTCCCAACCCCTCCTTACAGTCTTCTTGTGGAGCTCATGCACAACCACCTCTGTGGGTAAGTGCACAGTTGGCAAGATGACCACTATGTATGTACTCAGCTAACTTTGAGAATCACAGTAGCCATGCAAGTATTGTCACCCACCCAGATGCCACTGATTCCCTAGAGAACTCAAGTGTGTTTAGATAATTTTGTGTTTGCACACTCAGCTAAACTCATGTGGGCACTTCCTCAACTTGTCCTGGCCCTTGTCTTATGCCACGATCTCCTAGGACAAGGCAGCACTATTTCCCCAGATCAACACTGACACTCTTCCAGAAAAAAAAAAAAGCAAGGAATTTTCTTATTTCATCTTACTCACTTGGCAGAAAGGCCACATTCCCAGGCCAATTCAAATAGAAAAGAGAGAGGGGGGCATATAAAAAGTGCAAGGGGAGAGAATAGTTCTCTAATTAATCAAGATATGCATATAACCAGGCTGGGGATATAGCCTAGTGGCAAGAGTGCCTGCCTCAGATACACGAGGCCCTAGGTTCGATTCCCCAGCACCACATATACAGAAAACGGCCAGAAGCGGCGCTGTGGCTCAAGTGGCAGAGTGCTAGCCTTGAGCGGGAAGAAGCCAGGGACAGTGCTCAGGCCCTGAGTCCAAGGCCCAGGACTGGCCAAAAAAAAAAAAAAGATATGCATATAACCACTTCATTTTTTTACCCCTAAAATATCACAAGGTCCCCACACACTGACATTTGAGAGTAGAGAATGTAAATCTTTCAATATCATGAGAGAATAAGGAAAATGTTTAAGTAAAACCAAGTATAAAATAAGTGGGGATCTTAATTAATGCTCTTGCACTGAGAATGTACTCCAAAGGATTAACTGCTTGAGTGACACAAAAATCTTTCTTGTCAGGTAACTTTCTCAAATACAAAGAAGAATGTTTAAAGCTGTTATTATTTATCTATATGGAGATAACTTGCCTGTTCCCCTCCCCCCAAGAGGAAAAATATGTAATGTGAAGAATATATCACAAGCACAGACTTTGCCTTCCATTCATACCTTGGGCACTGAATGTCTGGTTGACATGAAGTGATAAGCTGGGGGGGGGGGGCTCCAAAGAGGACAGGTAAGTTCAGGCTGGGCACTCAGGAATGGACTGGGCAGGGAAAGGCTTATGTGTTATCACATATTGGACCATGCCCCAGTAGCTCATGCCTGTAATCTCAGGAGGTGGAGAGCTGAGGATCAAAGTTCAAAGTCGATCTGAGAAGGAGAGCCCATGAGATTCTTATCTCTAATTAATCACCATAAAGCTAGAAGTGGAGTGGCTCAAGTGATAGAGCACTAGCCTGGAGCAATGAATGTTTAGGAACAGTGCCCAGGCCCTGAGTTCAAGACCCAGTATTGTCACCAAAAAGAAAGGAAGAAAGAGAGAAGGACTCATAGGAGGTTGATTTTAAAAGGTTGATTTAAAAAGGGATGGAGAGGAGAGAGAAAGATGGCGCCGAAAGAATAGGGAGGCACCCCGACTCGCACCAACTGAATGGCGAGCTGGGAACTCCAACACCCAACACCCCATCAAGAACCCAGCAAAACCAGCATCCAGAAGCAGTGGAGAAACGCAGGAAAACAAAAAGGAGCAAAAAAGAAGAACCAAAAACCTACACGGAGCCGGAGAATCTCCGGGGCACCCTCCCCCCACCAGCCGACCCTGGCCCAAACAGGGCCAGGCTGGGAAAGGGGAACCCGGCGATCGGCAGACAGGCTGCCAGGAGCGCAGAATTCATATAGCGGGAGACCCCACGGAGACAAGGCAGGGTGCGGACCAAGACACACACCGGCAGCGACGAGAAGTTTGGGTCCACACCGGGTTCGGACAGGGGAACTCAGCGCGGCAGAAAGAGGGAACGGGGAAGCCACCACGACACTTCGCCAACCCCTGAAGGGCCAACGGCTGCGCGGGACACACACACAAAGCAGCAAAAGTGAGTCCCCCATTATCCCCTCCCCCAACGGGAGACCAGCTATCAGAGACCCAAGCCCGACAAAGAAGCTAGATCTCCCGCCCTCCCCCTCCCCATCCCCGAGGGAACAAAGAACCCCCAAATCAGGCGGGAAGCTCCCATCAGGCGCTGGGAAGCCAGTTTAGCAGGGGAAGGGCGGAACAACCCCAAGCCCCCACAGGTTCCTGAACTGGCAGAACTGGCCCCGCCCCCTTCCCAACAGGGGCCGGGGGACGGCGGGCAGTGCAAGCCCCACCTGAGGCACCTGGACCTCACAGACTCTTACAACTAAAATCACAGGCGCTGGTGGGCAATACCAGCCCAGCAGGGTCACCTGAGCCTGATCACGTCCCCCCCACGCAGCGGAGGCGAGGTCTGAGGGTGCCAAGCCACACCCGGACAGTCGATCCCACTGGGCCCCACACATACCGCCTCCCCCAACGGACTCGCAGGAGGGCGCAAGCACAACCCAACAACCCAGGACTCGCTCTGGGAGGCATATCCCGCTAAAGTGCATGTTGTAGTGGACAACAGCGCACAGGAGGGCAGGGCCCTGGGCGACAGCACCCGCTCTGGTAGGCGTACTCTGCACTGGTGGGCGGGGCCACAGCGGCAGCACCTGCTGCTGTAGATACGCCTACACAGGAGGGAGGGAAGATCTACACAGACCTCCAGATGCGCAAATCACAAAGAAACATAACTCAGTTCATCAAAGGGCAAGCCAACTAGCCAGCTCCAAAAAGCAGCACGACTGAAGAGGAGATGGAGACTAAAAAAGCAAATGAGCCATGTTAACAGGAATGATTGAAAGCATCAGAAATGAAATCAGAAAACAATTCCAGGAGTTTAGAGCGGAAATCTGGAAGGACAACCAGGAAGCCAAGAAAGAAATGGAAGCAAAAATGGATACAATGCAAGCCTCGTTTAAAGATATGGAAGCAAAAATGGATACAATGCAAGCCGCCTTTAAATAAAATCTCCACATCCTGAGAATTGAAATGCATGAAAAAATAGGTTTAAAATACAACTCTTTAAAGGAAGAAATTTCCACGATCAGAGCTGATATGACAACCATAAATAGCTCTCTGACATCCATAAACTCCGCAATTGAAACCATAACACAAAGAGTGGACCATATGGAATCCAGAATCTCTCGCCTGGACGATGAAGCAGCTGACAACAACCAGAAAATGACCACACTCCAAGAAAAGGTGAAGCTTCAGGGAAGACTAATCCAGGAACTAATGGACAAAGACAAGAGATATAATCTGCGCATAATTGGAATAGAAGAAGGAACCGAATACCAGAACAGAGGGCTTAATCATGTTCTCAATAAAGTTATTGCAGAAAACTTCCCCAATCTCACAGGGGACCCCATCCAGGTAACCGAAGCCTATAGGACACCTGGCAGGCCAGACCCCAGGAAAACCACCCCAAGGCACATAATATTCAAGACTACAGACCTCAAGATTAAAGAGCTAATTCTGAATTCAGCCAAAGCGAAGAAGGAAACTTTTTTCAATGGGAAGAGGATTCGAATAACATCCGACTTATCCACACAAACTTACCAAGCTCGAAGTGAGTGGAAGAACACCATCCAAGTACTTCAGAATAACAATTTACAACCTCAGATCAAATATCCAGCGAAATTGGAGTTCACATTAGAAGGGAGAACCAGATCTTTCCACACCAAAGAGGAGCTAAAGGAGTATGTGAATAAAAAACCAGCCCTACAGCGAATATTAAGAGGGGAACCCCACCCAACAGAGATCGTAAAAGACACACAGACAGAATCAGAAAGAAACTTCAATAGCCAAAGTCTAGCAGAAGGACCAGCTCACTAAAGACAAGAAGAAGAAAAAAAAGAGGAAAAAACAGCCCAACAAGAAAATGGAAGGAGAAAAAACACCCTTATCCTTGATCTCTTTAAATATAAATGGCTTAAACTCCCCGATTAAGAGGAGCAGACTGGCAGAATGGATTCGCAAACAAAAAGTTGACATCTGCTGTCTACAAGAGACCCACCTTATAGCAAGGGACAAAAACAGGCTTCGAATGAAAGGATGGAGCAAGATCTTCCAAGCAAATGCACCCACCAAAACGGCAGGTGTAGCCATTCTGATCTCAGACAAGCTGGACTTCTCATTAAAGTCCACTCAAAAAGACAAAGAAGGACACTACATATTAATACAAGGAAAAATCCAGAATCAAGAAATCACAGTGATAAATGTATACTCACCTAACAAAAGAGGCCCGACATATGTCAAGCAAATCCTCACAGAATTACAGAGCAAGATAGACGCAAACACAATCATAGTGGGTGACTTTAATACTCCTCTCTCTCCAAGAGACAGATCCAACACCCAGAGGATTAGTAAGGGAGCTGAGGACCTAAATAACACCATTTCCTAAATGGATCTAACAGACCTATATAGAACCTTTCACCCTACAGAGACCCAATACACCTTCTTTTCAGCAGCCCATGGATCATATTCCAAAATAGACCACGTCATAGCCCACATAAAGAACCTCAGCAAACACAAAAGTATTGACGTCATCCCATGTATTATATCTGATCACAGTGGATTAAAGGTAACCCTCAACAACAAAGGAAACCGCAGATACTATACACACTCTTGGAGGCTAAACCCCACGCTGCTATCCAACACTTGGGCCACAGACCAAATTAAAGATGAAATCAATGAATTCATAAGCCACAATGACAAAGAAAACACATCACAAAGAAACCTATGGGACACAGCTAAGGCAGTACTGAGGGGCAAGATCATTGCACTCAGCACCCACATTAAAAGAATGGAAGCAGAGCAGGTGAATACCCTCACGATGAAACTAAAACAACTGGAGAAACAAGAAATGACAGAATCTAAAACGACTAGGAGGGGAGAGATCACAAAGATTAAAGAAGAGATAAATCTGATTGAAAATAGAAAGAGCATTCAACAAATAAATAAGACTAAAAGCTGGTTCTTTGAGAAAATAAACAAAATTGACAGACCCCTTGCAAGACTTACAAAAAAAAGAAGAGACTCATATACGTAAAATCAGGGACTCCACCAGAAAAATTACAACAAGTATACACGATATTCAAACAATCATACGGAGCTATTTCCAAAACCTCTACTCAGCAAAAAACAATAATTTTACAGAAATGGATCAATTCTTAGAGAAGTACAAACTGCCCAAACTGAACCAAGAAGAAATAAATCAACTAAATAAACCAATAACTTACGGTGAGATACAGGAGGTAATCAAGAACCTCCCTACTAAGCAAAGCCCAGGCCCAGATGGATTCACCAACGATTTCTACAAAACCTTTAGTGAGGAGCTAATACCAATACTCCTCAAACTCTTCCGCGAAATAGAAACAGAGGGAGAAATCCCAAACTCATTCTACGAAGCTAATATCATACTCATTCCCAAACCAGGCAAAGACCCAACAAAAAAAGAGAACTACAGACCAATATCACTAATGAACACAGACACAAAGCTCCTCAATAAAATATTAGCTAACAGGATCCAGAAACTGATCAAGAAAATCATACATCATGACCAAGTAGGCTTCATCCCTCAGTCACAAGGATGGTTCAACATCCGTAAATCAATCAACGTAATTCACCACATAAGCAGATCTAAAATTAAGAATTACATTGTTATCTCAGTCGATGCCCAAAAAGCCTTCGACAAAATACAACATCCATACCTATTAAAAGCTTTGGAGAGAACAGGAATAGAGGGAACATTCCTCAAAACAATAAAAGCCATATACAGCAGACCAACTGCTAATATCATATTAAATGGAGAGAAACTTAAGTCATTCCCCCTAAACTCAGGAACAAGACAAGGATGCCCACTCTCCCCACTTCTGTTCAACATAGTGCTGGAATCCCTAGTCATAGCAATAAGGCAAGAGGAGGACATCAAAGGGATCCACATCGGCAAGGAAGAAATCAAGTTATCACTATTCACAGATGACATGATCTTATATCTGAAGGACCCAAAAAACTCAGTACCCAAACTCCTACACCTAATAAACCAATTTGGCAAAGTAGCAGGATACAAAATCAATCCACAAAAGTCAGCAGCTTTTCTGTACACCAGCAATAGACAAACAGAAAATGAAATTATGGAAACAATTCCATTTACAGTAGCCAAAAAAAGAATAAAGTACCGAGGGATCAACTTAACCAAGGACGTGACGGACCTATTCAATGAAAACTACAAAAATCTAATAAGGGAAATCAAAGAAGACACAAGGAGATGGAAAGACCTCCCATGCTCATGGGTAGGCAGAATCAATATAGTGAAAATGGCCATATTGCCCAAATTGTTATACAAATTCAATGCAATACCTATCAAAATCCCAGCCACATTTTTCACTGAAATAGAGAAAACAATCCATAAATTCATATGGAACAGCAAAAAAACCTAGAATAGCCAAAGCAATTCTAGGCAAAAAAAATACTGCAGGAGGTATCACAATACCAGACTTCAAGCTCTACTACAAGGCCATCATAACAAAAACAGCATGGTATTGGTATAAAAACAGATCGGAAGACCAGTGGATTAGAATTGAAGACCGAGAAATAAAACCGCACTCTTACAGCCAACTGATATTCGACAAAGGAGCTAAAGACATACAATGGAATAAACATAGCCTCTTCAACTACTGGTGCTGGGAGAACTGGGCAGCCATATGCATAAAACTCAAAGTAGACCCAAGCCTATCACCATGCACCAAGATCAACTCAAAATAGATCAAGGACCTCAACATCAGACCTGAATCCTTGAAACTACTGAAGGACAGAGTAGGAAAGACACTAGAACTTATAGGCACAGGAAGGAACTTCCTGAGTAGAGTCCCAGGGGCACAAGAAATAGGGGAAAGACTCAACAAATGGGACTACTACAAATTAAAAAGTTTCTGCACAGCTAAGGTGATAGCCACCAAAATAGAAAGACAGCCAAAGGTATGGGAAAGGATATTTACCAGCACAGCAACAGACAAAGGCCTGATATCTGTCATCTACAGAGAACTCAAAAAACTAAGCCCTCCAAGCCCAATAAACCTATTAGGAAATGGGCAAAAGAGCTAAAGAGAGACTTCACAAGAGAAGATATAAAAATGGCAAAGAAACACATGAGGAAATGCTCAACATCCCTGCTAGTAAAGGAAATGCAAATAAAAACAACCCTGAGATACCACCTCACTCCAGTTAGAATGGCCTATACTCTGAACTCAGGAAACAACAAATGCTGGAGGGGCTTTGGGGAAAGAGGAACCCTTTTCCATTGTTGGTGGGAGTGCAAATTAGTACAACCACTTTGGAGAACAGTATGGAGGTTTCTCAAAAAGCTCAATATAGACCTGCCCTATGACCCGGCCATACCACTCCTAGGCATCTATCCTAAACCGCAAAACCCAAGATATCAAAAAGACATTTGTACTTCCATGTTTATCGCAGCACAATTCACAATAGCCAAAATATGGAAACAACCCAGATGCCCCTCCACAGACGAATGGATCCAAAAAATATGGTACTTATACACAATGGAATACTACATAGCGATTAGGAATGGTGAAATATTGTTATTCGCAGGGAAATGGTCAGAACTCGAACAAATAATGTTGAGTGAGACAAGCCTAGAACACAGAAAACAAAGGGGCATGATCTCCCTGATATATGACTGTTAACAAAGGGAGACGGAGAGACAGTAGAGAGCAAGTCTGTGAACACTGTATATGTGCTTGATACATTGTATATTGCATATGTGTCTACCTGACCTAGAGAAGGGATGGAAAAACAGGTTGTAAGATATCACAAGAAATGTACACACTGCCCTACTATGTAACTGCACCCTCTTTGCACAACACCTTGTAAAAAAAATTATGTTCAATTAATAAAAAATAAATAAATAAATAATAAAAAATAAAAAGGGATGGAGAGCCAGGCACCAGGAGCTAGCTCTCTCCTAGCATCCTAGCAACTCAGAAGATCTGAGGCTCAATGTTCATAGTCAGCCCAGTCAGAAAAGTCTGGGAGACTCTTATCCCCAATAAACTACTGAAAAATAAAATTTTAAAAAGCTGAGCTGTGGCTCAAGTGGTAGAGAGCTAGCCTTGAGCAGAAAAGCTCAGACACAGCACCCCGATCTTGAGTTCACTGCAAAAAGAAAGCAACAGAGAGAAAGGCAGGGAGGAAAGAAGAGGGAAAAAGAAATGGAGTCAACAGGAAGAAAAGTCAATAAGAAAGAGAGCTATAAAGGTAGAGCGGCCCTTCGGAGAAGTCCAACTGTGAGACAAGAGATGATGCCTTTGTTCCGCACATTGGCCAGTCAGTGGATAAGAGCGACTGGGACAGGAGACATGCTCTTTGTGAGGTAGAAACCTTGGGATGAGAGTATAGTTGAATTGAGAGCTTTAGCCACTCTGTCTCCTAGAAGCTAGGAGAGTGAACCTCTGTCCTAAATACAGGGCAGTTTTGACAGCCCATGAAAGCATCCATGACAGGAGACAGCCCTGGCACAGGGCTCTCATCTGTGGCAGGAGACCTAGTTTGAAGGGAGCAATACTAGGTTGAGCCTAACCAGGCAGCAGCTGGGAACTAGTCTGGGACAGCACTGCTTCCCTAGTGGCAGCAATGTAGGGATAGGACTGGAGCACTTGGGAAGCGAGAGGATGGGAACCAGCAGGAATCCTACTCCTAGATGGACTCTGGAGCTACCAAGTGGGCTGCAGGTTAAGGATTCAGAGTGAAACCCTAAAGTGGGATCTGGTAGGCAGTACAGGGGCACCACTGCTTTCTAAAGGTGGTTGGGTCCAGAAAAAGAAAGAAAGAAGGAAGGAAAGAAAGAGAGAAAGAAGAGAGAATGAGAGAGGAGGAGAATGAGGGATGGGGAGGGAGAGAGGGAGGGAGGGAGGGAGGGAAGGAAGGAAGGAAAGAAGGAAGGAAGGAAGGAAGGAAGGAAGGAAGGAAGGAAGGAAGGAAGGAAGGAAGGAAGGAGTGGTGGATGGAGGCTGTTCAATGCTGGAGAAATGGGCTGTCATGGCGGGCAACAGGCACAGTGCAGCAGAGAGTAGAGAAAAGCACACCAATGTATCCAGGTGCCTGGGTTGTTGGTTATGTGAAATTGTTTGCTAAGGCCTGTTGGAACCAAAATGAAGTTGCCCAGGGAATTTGGGGTGCAAGATATTATTTGCAGGAAGTCATTGTAGACTTTTAAGTAGGGCAATGAGAATATATCTTTACTCCTATGCCATCTTGCTCCAAAATAATGCATGGCTCCTATGAGCACTGAGGATAGAAGGCAATTTAACACAAAGAACATTAGGACAATTTTGTTTTTGTCCCAGTACTGTGGCTTGAAATCAAAGCCTTGAGGTACTCTCCCTTAGCTTTTTCACTCAAGACTGGTGCTCTACCACTGGAGCCACAGCTCCACTTATGGCTTTTTGTTGATTAATAGGAGATTAGAGTCTCATGGCCTTTCCTGCCTGGCCTGGCTTCAAACCATTATCCCCAGATCTCAGCCTCCTGAGTAACTAAGGTTCTAGGCTGGAGCCCCATCCCACCCTTAGGTAACATTGTGTATGTTCTCTGGAGTCAGATGGAGGCCAGGCAACATTCCTAGTTTAGGAAGTGTATTTGATGAACTATCATTTACCACCTTATTCCCTAAATGCAGCTTTAAGTCTTCTTTCAGTAAAGTTTTCTATCAGCATAAAAAAAAATCTCAGGAGTATTACCAAAAGAGACAGGAGAGCTGGACTTAGTAGCTCACACTTACAATCCTAGCTACTTGGGAGGCTAAATTAGGAGGATGGCAATTTAAGGAAGACTCCTTCTCAAGTAATAAAAGGATGTGGTGCTTTGGGTTTGTCGATCCTACCCATGCAAAAAAGTGCAGATGTAGTAGAAGCTTGCTGGGCGTAAATGTAAGGCCCTTTTTGAAAATTAATAAAAGCAGAAAGGACTAAGGTGTGGCTTAAGGGGGGAGTGTCAGCCTGGCAAGTTGGTACACACACTGTGTGTGTGTGTGTGTTGGTATATAGGCTCAAACTCAGGGCCTCATGCTCAAGCTTGGCTTTTTAATTTAATTTTAATTTTTGCTCAAGGCTGGAATTCTATCACTTGAGCTACAGTTCCCCTTCCAGCATTTTGCTGGTTAGCTGGAGAAAAGGTTCTCCTAGGTTTGTTTGCTTGGGCTGGTTTCAAACCTCAGTCCTCAGGTCTCAGCCTCCTGAGTGGTTTGGATAACAGGCATGAGCCCCAGCCCCCAGCGTGGAAAGCTCTTACACACTATGTGAGGACCCATTCTTGAAGGGTCAGCAGAAGTTCTGCATAGGTTCTCCCAGAGTGAGTGTGAAGGCAGGGTTGGTAGGAAGAGCAGAGTGAGCAGACGAGGCACTCAAGACTGTGCAAGCCCATGCGTCAGGGAGCACCTGAGTCATATATGGTTAAGACCAAGGGGTTTATAGCAGAATTGCTTCTTTGTGTCAACATTAATAAGTCAGACCTAGTAAGCCACATGCTTTTCCACTGAGAATGGGAGAAGGAATAGTCTCTCTGTGCAGTTCTTGCTGTGAATGGAGATTGGCTGGGTATTTTCTATATTTTGTCTCATTTCATAGTCATAACAACTGTCATTGCAAAGAAATAACATTGGTCCAGGTGATTTTCTTCAGGTTACTCTGCTAGCAAGTGTTGGGGCAAGGATCTGAGCCTAAACAATTCTGGCCTCCAAGCTCAAATTCTACCCTTCCTCCTGCTTATGTAGAATTAGCCTGAAACTTTGGTTTGAATGAAACCACTTGGTATTAATTAGGAGAAATTGGCAAATGCTATTTTAAATGCTTTGAACTACTCTCTGGAGAGCATATTAAATACCCAAATGCAAAGCAAAAATGTATATTAATGAGATCACAGACACTCAAAAGGCAATTGTTTGCCATGGGTTCCAAAGAGAATAAAGGGAAGGAGCTCAGAGCTCATGCCCCATGTTTCTCTCTGTGATCACCCTTCACCTTTCCCTTGCCCAGTTCAAGTTGCAGCTCCATCCATCTGATGTGAGTGAGAGTTGTAGGAAATGTTAAACATTGCCAGCAAGTGGATGCTCACATTGAAACTTGATTCCCAATAACTATTTCCCCAGTTGTTTAGAAGAACCTCGTGGAAGTTTGAAATTAAAATTTGTATCCCATCCAGCCTTTTTTTTTTCTTGTCTCTTACATTATGTGAAGCCAAGAATTTGCCCTTGAACATACTTCAGCTCTCTGGCCCACCAGTCCGACACGCTCTGTAGCTAATTATCTCTATTCCTAAATATTAGTCCTTTCTCTTGTCTTCTCTGGTTTCCTAGACATGATTCATTGTCCCTGGGTATTTCATTGTTTATTTCAGTGAACAAACTCTTTGTGCCTTAAAGAGACTCTTTCCTCTTTCCTCCCATTATCTTTCCTCAACACCTTTGCAAAAAACCTTGCATAGAATTTCTCTTCCTGTGGAGGATTTCTCTTCCTTCACAGGAAGAGACTCAAAGTTGAGATAGCCAAACCTCCCTCAAGAGACAAGGTCATTGAGACCTAGAGAGATTTTTCAGTGTGCACCGTTAGAAAGAGCTAGAGTGAAAGCCAGAAAGTAGAGTGACACACATGTATATCACAGCACTCTGGAGGGAGAAGCAGGAGGATCTCAGGGTGGAGGCTAGCCTGGACTTCATAGTTCAAGACCAGCCTGAGCTACACAGCAATATTTAGTCTCAAAATGAAATAACAAAACAGAACAACAGATTTCAGGCTGGTGGGTGTAGCGCAGTCAAGCACTTGCTTAGCACACATAAGGCCCTGGGTTTGATCCTTAGGTTCAAACAGAATATTCTATTCATCAACTTGCAGTACCACTACAGACGCATGCCCACCCAGTCGGTGAGCAAGTTGATGTTGGACTGTGTATTCCCAAATAGGAATGGGCAGGGAGCATGTTCTGTCTTATTTCTGCAGTGATGTGTCCCACCAGATGGAGTTGTCTTGAGTTGTATATCTTGTGGCCCAAATGTGATACATGTACTTATTCTGCAACAAGGTTCTCAGGTGCATCTTCCCACAAAGCTTCTTTCCAAAGCTGTTTACCCATGAGCACCATCCAACCATCCTCCACGACAATCTTTTTCATGTATATTGGTACTGGGGCTTGAACTCAGGGCCTTGGGTTCTCACTTGACTGTTCACTCAAAGATGACACTCTACTACTTGAACCACAGCTCCACTGCCTACTTTTTTTGCTGCTTAGTTTTGAGATAAGAGTCCTATTAGACTTTCCTTCCTGGGCTGGCTTCAAACTGTGATCTTTAGATCTCAGCCTTCTCAGCTAGGATACAGGCATGTGCCATGGGTCCCAGCTCTTCAGGGAGTCTTAAGGAACAACATTTTACAGAGAGGATTTTAACATGAGGTATGAGGGTGGGTGGGCTGAGTGGAACTTCTTAGGCACGCCTCAGAATTGTTAAGCTATGCAAACATTTTGCTAGAGAATCTGGGAGGGATGTGACAAAAAAATTCCTTTTATTCACATTGCCTGAAGATTCTTTGAGACTTCTGCTATTTAAATGAACATAGAAAACCACTGGGGGGAAAAAACAACAGTAAGGGCCAGACCTCCCTTCAGTGTGGTCTGTGAGCGGACACAGTGTCTGCCCCCATCCTTGGATCACCCTCGTTTCTTCTTGCACGGCAGGGTGTGGATAAAGTTCTTTTTTGCAGTGAAGCAGTGGGCTCTGCCACACATAAGCCTGCATTCCTGTGTTTTGGAGAGTGCAGTTGCTCCAGTCATTCACTTGAAGTCAAACGTGCCCATGCCCTTAGTAAAGTCCCTTGAGGACATTCAGGAAGAAGTCACGGAGGTGGGGGCTATATGTACAGGGAAAGGGTAGTCTCCTCTCCTGCCTCCTCCACCCGATTGTGAACTTTGACCTAATCGTGAGTCTGTCTGAAACCATCTTTGACTTGTGCTTGTGTAGCACAGCAGACATATATAAGTGTGCACTAAGTATTACACAAACAACTTAGCAACTGAATGCATGCTCATGAGTGATGTATGATTCAGCTTCTGTCTCTCTTATCAACACCTGCTTTCTGTAGATGACACCAATCAAATTGGTCCCCAATGGACTGTCAGATGACATCAACCTCACCTTTTCATGTTGTCTTCAAAGAAGACAGGAGTTGTGACAAATGATTTAGGTGTCACTGATGTCTTTTGTTGGTGACATGAAAAATCAGAGACAACTTTATTTCAACCACTCAGGGTTGACTAGACAAGAAACACCAGTCCATAACTTCAAGCAGAATTGGAAGCACTACCAATCCTGTTGTGAAAATACATTTGTGAGCATAGGAAACATCCATGATCTAGCACTTAGTGCAACAAAGCAGGGCACATTTGCAATGTAAAACAGCTGCCAAATAGTTGCCACTTGTGTGCCATCAAGATTGTAGGTCTTTTGGGAGGGGACCTTTAGTTCACCAGACCTGACACCAGCAGATTTGGGTGTTAACTTGTTCTTTTCATGTATATATTGTTGTTCCTGCCTTGAAATATGCTGCATTCCTTCTATTCTGAATTCAGAATGAGACCAAAAAAAAAAAAAAAGACAGACAAAAACTTCAGTCCTGAATAATGATCATTAAATTTAAGAGAAGGCTTGGGACAAATGTATCCAAGTTGGCAATGTAAGCAAATAGACTTTTCCCAAATAATTTTGTAGTGTTTATCTCACATAAAAGATATCACTTAAACCAGATCCTTTCTGGATATATATATATATATATATATATATATATATATATATATATATATATATGCACATGCAACTTTGGCCCTAAAATATAAGTGTGAGAACTTCTGAGAAGGCAGATGCCTGTGGAAAGCAGATGGCTCAACACTGCAGAGCTGAGCCCTGCTATGCCACTTGATAGTCAGTTGACCCAATGGAAGACAGTTTTTGTAGCCCTGTGATTTATACATTGATAGGGGTTATGAACGACCAGCTGGTCTATATTGAAGCTGAGTCCTAAAGTTCTTTGTACAAAGGCAGAGGTGAGATTGTTTTCAGATGACTGTGAATAAAGTCTGAGTTTTTTAAGAAAATTATTGTTATTACAGATGTGATGTACAGAGGGGTTACAGTTACACTAGTCAGGTAAAGAGTACATTTCTTTTTGGACAATGTCACTCCTGAGACATGGGTTTTAATCCCTGCTTTGGTTGCTTATCTGCTAGAAACCATCATTTAACCTGCAGGTGTGCTGATGAGTGGACAAAAGCAGAGCTTTGCCTAGGGACTTTCTTAGCTACTTCTATTCGGAAAAAATGCTACAATGTTAGAAAATAAACTCTGCCAAGCATTGATGACTCTAGCCTGTAATCCTAGCTACTCAGAAGGCTGAGACCTGAGGATGCTAATTGGAGGCCAGAACAGATAGGAAAAAAAAGCAGCAAAAGGCTAGAAGTGGAGCAATGGCTCAAGTGATAGAGTGCCAGCCTTGAGTGGAAAAAAGCCAGGCAAGAGAATAAGGTATTAAGTTTAAGTCCACAGACAGACAGATACACACACACACACACACACACACACACACACACACACACACAGAGAGAGAGAGAGAGAAATTAATCTTTTATGTTTTACTTATCATTTTGGAGTTTGCCTCTTGTAATAAAATACTGAATTTTGAACTTGACTCTATGGAGTATTACACGAGAAAGAACATGTATGCAAGGGATATTGGGGCAGGAAAAGTAGAAAGGGAGGGCAAAGAGGAAGGGGGGGGGGGGGAGGAAATTGGCAGGGAAAAGGGATAAGATAGTACAGGCTGTATAGATGGGAGAAGCAGACTGGGAACTGAAGCCCCTGATCCCTGTTCTAAGGAAACAGGAAGCTGAAGCCTGTGTGCTCAGATGGTCCTGCCTTGACAAGCCCTGTTGTGGTTTTGAGTGAATACTAGGCTTTCCTCCTTCCACCCCCAGCCCCACAAGCTGCCTGTGCAACAGCATAGAGTAGGCCTTAGGCTTAATTTTGCTGTGATATTTGCTTTCTCAATTCGCTTTTCTGAGGAACAATGACTTTCATCTACTTGGGATGTAACAACTTTGATGAGTGAAGAATCTCTTGAAAAATCATCAGCACAGACCAATTTACATGGGTCTGTAGACAATTTTCTACTGGACTAGTTTTTGTTCTACTGTTCCCAAATAAGATGCTATGCTGTCTTCCAAGTCTCAGCTTCAAAGCTGGGTTTTCTCCTTGTGCATCACTGTGGTGATAACTGGACAGCAAAAGACTCGGCTGCCCTTAGCTGGCAAAGGAGAGGGGACATCAGAGATGGAACTGATTGATTAGGGGAGATTAGGCAAGCCCCTATGTTGTGGCAAAGGTCAGGAGACTTATTAGCATTTTGTAGGGGGAGGGAGTGAATGATATATTTTGGATTATTAACTTTGTTCTCTATCTCAACTTCTTATGCACATGTTCTGATGGAGGAAGCAACATGCGAAAATTAAATTCGTAAAATGTGCCACTTTGTGAAGGACTTTTCAAGATTTCAAATGGAGAAGGCTGGAGATTCTAGAACAGCTTCCAGGATGAGAGAATTGAATTGCTGGAGAGATTGTTTCCCACCAGAAAATTCAAAAGCCCAGAGGGACCTGGGTACACACTCAGTCAGCTTGAGGCCTTCTAGTTGCATTAACTCCAATGTCATTTCTTATTATTAAAGTGTGTGTGTGTGCGTGTGAGTGTGTGCGTGTGAGTGTGTGCGTGCGTGTGTGTGTATGCCTGTCCTGGGGCTTGAACTCAAAACCTAGGCACTATCTTTGAGCTTTTTTTAAAAAAAATTTTAAAATTTATATTAATTGAACACAAATTTTTTGACAAGGTGTTGTGCAAAAAGGGTACAGTTACATAGTAGGGCAGTGTGTACATTTCTTGTGATATCTTACACCCTGTTTTTCTTTTCCTTCCCTAGGTCAGGTAGACATATATACAATACACAATGTACCAAGAACATATACAGTAGCCACGTGGCCAAGCCCAAGAAAATTCGCCTAGGGCTTTAAGTGTAATGTCGATATTAGACAATATGTCGACAGTAGTCTTATATGAATGTGCATACATAGCTTTTGAGCTATTGTATTCCACTGAGAGGTCAATTTTTGACCTTTATATGTTGAGTAGTTGTTTGGTTTTAGTTACATAATGTTGGGTTGCTGCCCCAATCCTGTGGGAAATACCATTTGACAAGCAGTTTTTGGTTTCACAGACCTGGTCTCTACTGTCTCTCTGTCACCCTTTCTTAACAGTCATATATCAGGGAGATCATGCCCCTTTGTTCTAGGCTTGTCTCGCTCAACATTATTTGTTCAAGTTCTGACCATTTCCCTGCGAATAACAATATTTCACCATTCCTAATCGCTATGTAGTATTCCATTGTGTATAAGTACCATATTTTTTGGATCCATTCATCTGGGGAGTGGCATCTGGGTGGTTTCCATGTTTTGGCTATTGTGAATTGTACCGTGATAAACACGGAAGTACAAATGTCTTTTTGATATCTTGGGATCTGCTGTTCAGGATAGATGCCTAGGAGTGGTATAGCTGGGTCATAGGGTAGGTCTATATTGAGCTTTTTGAGAAAACTTCATACTGTTCTCCAAAGTGGTTGTACTAATTTGCACTCCCACCAACAATGGAGAGAGGTTTCTCTTTCCCCGCACCCCCTCCAGCATTTGTTGTTGCCTGAGTTCAGGGTATAGGCCATTCTAACTGGAGTGAGGTGGTATCTCAGGGTTGTTTTTATTTGCATTTCCTTTACTGACAGGGATGTTGAACAGTTCCTCATATGTTTCTTTGCCATTTTTATTTCTTCTCTTGTGAAGTCTCTTTTTAGCTCCTTTGCCCATTTCCTAATTGGTTTATTGGGCTTAGAGGGGCTTAGTTTTTTGAGTTCTCTGTAGATGACAGATATTAGGCCTTTGTCTGTTGCTGTGCTGGTAAAGATCCTTTCCCATATGGTTGGCTGTCTTTCTGTTTTGGTGGATATGTCCTTAGCTGTGCAGAAACTTTTTAATTTGTAGTTGCCCCATTTGTCAAGTCTTTCTCCTATTTGTTGTGCCCCTGGGACAATATTCAGGAAGTTCCTTCCTGTGCTTATAAGTTCTAGCGTCTTTCCTAGTCTGTCCTTCAGTAGTTTCAAGGATTCAGGTCTGATATTGTGGTCCTTGATCCATTCTGAGTTAATCTTGGTGCATGGTGATAGGCTTGGGTCTACTTTGAGTTTTATGCATATGGCTGCCCAGTTCTCCTAGCACCAGTAGTTGAAGAGGCTATGTTTATTCCGTTGTATGTCTTTAGCTCCTTTGTCGAATATCAGCTGACTGTAAGAGTGTGGTTTTATTTCTATATCTTCAATTCTAATCCATTGGTCTTCTGATCTGTTTTTATACCAATACCATGCTGTTTTTGTTATGATGGCCCTGTAGTAGAGCTTGAAGTCTGGTATTGTGATACCTCCTGCACTGCTTTTTTTGCCTAGATTTGCTTTGGCTATTCTAGGTTTTTTGCTGTTCCATATGAATTTATGGATTGGTTTCTCTATTTCAGTGAAGAATGTGGGTGGGATTTTGATGGGGATTGCATTGAATTTGTATAACAATTTGGGCATTATGGCCATTTTCACTATATTGATTCTGCCTACCCATGAGCATGGGAGGTCTTTCCATCTCCTTGTGTCTTCTTTGATTTCCCTTATTAGATTTTTATAGTTCTCATTAAATAGGTCCGTCACATCCTTGGTTAAGTTGATCCCTCGGTACTTTATTCTTTTTTTGGCTACTGTAAATGGAATTGTTTCCATAATTTCCTTTTCTGTTTGTCTATTGCTGGTGTACAGAAAAGCTGCTGACTTTTGTGGATTGATTTTGTATCCTGCTATTTGCCAAAATGGTTTATTAGGTGTAGGATTTTGGGGACTGCGTTTTTTGGGTCCTTCAGATATAGATCATGTCATCTGTGAATAGGGATAACTTGATTTCTTCCTTGCCGATGTGGATCCCTTTGATGTCCTCCTCTTGCCTTATTGCTATGGCTAGGGATTCCAGCACTATATTGAAAAGAAGTGGGGAGAGTGGGCATCCTTGTCTTGTTCCTGAGTTTAGGGGGAATGACTTTAGTTTCTCTCCATTTAATATGATGTTAGCAGTTGGTCTGTTGTATATGGCTTTTATTGTTTTGAGGAATGTTCCATCTATTCCTGTTTTCCCAGAGCTTTTAATAAGTAGGGATGTTATATTTTGTCAAAGGCTTTTTGGGCATCGACTGAGATAACAATGTGATTCTTGATTTTAGTTCTGTTGATGTGGTGAATTACATTGATTGATTTATGGATGTTGAACCATCCTTGTGACTGTGGGATGAAGCCTACTTGGTCATGATGTATAATTTTCTTGATCAGTTTCTGGATCCTGTTAGGTAATATTTTATTGAGGAGCTTTGCGCCTGTGTTCATTAGTGATATTGGTCTGTAGTTCTCTTTTTTTGTTGGGTCTTTGCCTGGTTTGGGAATGAGTATGATATTTGCTTCATAGAATGAGTTTGGGATTTCTCCTTCTGTTTCTATTTCACGGAAGAGTTTGAGGAATATTGGTATTAGCTCCTCACTAAAGGTTTTGTAGAAATCGTTGGTGAATCCATCTGGGCCTGGGCTTTTCTTTTTTGGGAGGTTCTTGATTACCTCCTGTATCTCGCTGTAAGTTATTGGTTAATTTAGTTGATTTATTTCTTCTTGGTTCAGTTTGGGCAGTTTATACTTCTCTAAGAATTGATCTATTTCTGTAAAATTATTGTTTTTTACTGAGTAGAGGTTCTGGAAATAGCTCCTTATGATTGTTTGAATATCTTGTGTATTTGTTGTAATTTTTCCGGTGGAGTCCCGATTTTACATATATGAGTCTCTTCTCTTATTTTTTTGTAAGTCTTGGGAGGGGTGTGTCGATTTTATTTACTTTCTCAAAGAACCAGCTTTTAGTCTTATTTATTTGTAGAATGGTCTTTCTATTTTCAATCAGATTTATCTCTTCTTTAATCTTTGTGAGCTCTCTCCTCCTAGTCATTTTAGATTCGATCATTTCTTGTTTTTCCAGTTGTTTTAGTTTCATCGTGAGGTTTTTCACCTGCTCTGCTTCCATTCTTTTAATGTGAGTGCTGAGGGCAATGATCTTGCCCCTCAGTACTGCCTTAGCTGTGTCCCATAGGTTTTTTGTGATGTATTTTCATTGTCATTGTGGCTTATGAATTCATTGATTTCATCTTTAATTTGGTCTGTGGCCCAAGTGTTGGATAACAGTGTGGGGTTTAGCCTCCAAGAATGTGTATAGCCTCTGTGGTAACCGTTGTTATTGAGGGTTACCTTTAATCCACTGTGGTCAGATATAATACATGGGATGACGTCAATACTTTTGTATTTGCTGAGGTTCTTTGTGTGGGCTATGACATGGTCTATTTTGGAGTATGATCCATGGGCTGCTGAGAAGAAGGTGCATTGGGTCTCTCTAGGGTGGAAGATTCTATATAGATCTGTCAGATCCATTTGGGATATGGTGTTACTTAGGTCCTCAGCTCCCTTACTGATCCTCTGGGTGTTGGATCTGTCTCTTGGAGAGAGTCGGGTATTAAAGTCACCCACTATGATTGTGTTTGGGTCTATCTTGTTCTGTAATTCTGTGAGAATTTGCTTGACATATGTAGGGCCTCTTTTGTTCGGTGAGTATACATTTATCACCGTGATGTCTTGCTTCTGGATTTTTCCTTGTATTAAAATAAAGTGTCCTTCTTTGTCTTTTTGAGTTGATTTTAATGAAAAGTCCAGCTTGTCTGAGATCAGGTTGGCTACACCTGCCGTTTTGGTAGGTGCGTTTGCTTGGAAGATCTTGCTCCATCCTTTCATTCGGAGCCTGTTTTTGTCCCTTGCTGTAAGGTGGGTCTCTTGTATACAACAGATGGCAACTTTTTGTTTGCGGATCCATTCTGCCAGTCTGCTCTTCTTTATCAGAGAGTTTATACCGTTTATATTCAAAGAGATCAAGAATAAGAGTGTTTTTTCTTCTTCCATTTTCTTGTTGGTCTGTTTTTCCTCTTTTTTTTTTTTTCTTGTCTTTAGTGAGCTGCTCTTTCTGTTAGGCTCTGGCTATTGTAGTTTCTTTCTGTTTCTGTCTGTGTGTCCTGTACGGTTTCTGTTGGGTGGGATTCCTCTCTTAGAATTCACTGTAGGGCTGGTTTTTTATTCACATACTCCTTTAGATCCTCTTTGCTATGGAAAGATCTGGTTTTCCCCTCAAATATGAACTCCAATTTCACTGGATATCTTATTTTAGGTTGGCAGTTGTTGGCCTGTAGTACTTGGATGGTGTTCTTCCATACTCTTCGTGCGTGGTAGGTTTGTGTGGAGAAGTCTGCTGTTATTTGGACCCTCTTCCCATTGTAGTAAATTTTTTTCTTCGCTTTGGCTACATTTAATATTTGCTCTTTATTTTTGATATCTGAAGTCTTGAATATTATGTGCCTTTGCATGGCTTTTCTGGGGTCTGGCCTGCCAGGTGTCCTATAGGCTTCGGTTACCTGGATGGGGTCCCTTGTGAGATTGGGGAAGTTTTCGGCAATAACTTTATTGAAAATATGATGAAGCCCTCTGCTCTGGTATTTGGCTCCTTCTTCTATTCCAATTATGCGTAGATTATATCTCTTGTTTTTGTCCACTAGCTCCTGGATTAATCTGCCTTGAAACTTCACTGTTTTTTGGAGTGTGGTATTTTCTGGTTCTTATTGGCTGCATCATTGTCCAAGAGAGAGATTCTGGATTCCATATGGTCTATTCTTTGTGCTGTGGATTCAATTGCGGAGTTTATGTATGTCAGAGAGCTATTTATGGTTGTCAGATCAGCTCTGATCGTGGAAATTTCTTCCTTTAAAAAGTTTTTAAATCTATTTTTTCATGCATTTCACTTCTCAGGATGTTAAGGTCTTCTTTAACGGAGGTTTGCATTATATCCATTTTTGCTTCCATTTCCTTCTTGGCTTCCTGGATGTCCTTCAAGACTTCCACTCTAAACTCCTGGAATTGTTTTCTGATTTCATTTCTGAAGCTTTCCATCATTTCTGCTAACATGGCCTCAGTTGATTTTTTATTCTCCATCTCCTCTTCAGTCGTGCTGCCTTTTGGAGCTGGGGAGTTGGCTTGCCCTTTGATGAACTGTGCTATATTTCTTTGTGATTTGCGCATCTGGAGATCTGTGGGTAGCTTCCCTGGTTTGGTTTTGTGCTGGTTCCCGCTGGTCGGTCAGTGGGAGCCTTGTGTCCTGGTGTCCTGGCTCTGGGTTTGGGTTTCGCTGTTGAACCTTGCTGCCCAATAGGTGAGCGTGACCTTCTCGGTTGTTGCTGAGGTGGTCACTCTTCCTGCACTTGGGGGTCGGTAGGTTCTGTGTCTTTCTCTGCAGGACAGTGTTCTGCTACTGTGTTGTGCTGACCCTAGCGTGCCTCTGGTGGGGGTTTGCTGGTTGCTGATTCAGCGTGGCGTGGAGGCTTATCTCTTCTTTGGTTCTATTTTCCACTTGGTATCTTGGTCAGAGGAGCTCACCTCTCAGGCCATTCGACCTCCTGTGTGGATTGCTCCGGGGCCAGTGTTGTTGAGGGGCGGCCCACCCACTTGTGCGAAATGCACCAAACTGTGTGGGCACGGGCCGATGGAGAGCTCTGCCCTCCTGTGCGGGCGCACCTACCAGAGCGGGCGCTGTCACCGGGGGCCCCGCCCACCTGTGCACTGTGCGCCCACTACAGCGGGCACTGTCACTGTGGCCCTACCCACCTGAGCGGGGTACACCTACCACAGCGAGCCCCGGGTTGTTGGATTGTGCTTGCGCCCTCCCACGAGTCCGCTGTGGAGGGTGGTATGTGTGGGGCCCAGTGGGATCAACTGTCTGGGCGCAGGTTAGCGCCCTCAGACTGCACCTCCGCTTTGAGGGGGGCGTGTGATCAGGCCCAGGTGTCCCTGCTGTGCTGGTATTGCCCACCAGCACCTGTGATTTTAGTTGAAAAAGTCCGCGAGGCCCAGGCACCTCGGGTGGGGCTTGCAATGCCTGCAGTCCCCTGGCCCCTGTTGGGAAGGGGGCAGGGCTGGTGCGGCCAGTTCAGGCTCCTCTGCTGCCTTGGCGCTGCTCCGCCCTTCCCCCATTAGCTCCTGTGTCTTCCCAGAACCTGATGGGAGCTTCCCGCCTGATTTGGGGGTTCTTTGTTCCCTCGGGGTGGGGAGGGGAGAGAGGGAGTTCTAGCTTCTTTGTAGGGTTTGGGTCTCTGATAGCTGGTCTCCCGTTGTGGGAGGGGGCAATGAGGGACTCACTGGTCCTGGATTGTGTGTGTGTCCCACGCTGCCGTTGGTCCTTCGGGGGTGGAGTGCTGGAGTGTGGCGAAAGGTTGTGATGGCATCCCCGGCTCTCCCCTTCTGCACTGCTCAGTTCCCCCGCCGCTCACGTCCATTCCCCGCCATGTGGACCTGAACTTCCCGTCACTGCCGTGTGTCTTGGTCCGCGCTCTCCCTGGGTTCCGTGGAGTCCTGCTGTCTGGACTCTGTGCTCCCGGTGTGAGTTTTCAGCAGTTGGTCTGCCGTTTGCCGGGTCCCCTTTCCCAGCCTGGCCCGGTTCAGGCCACGGTCGGCTGGTGGAGTGTCCTTGAGCTTTTCTGCTTAATGTATGTGCTCTATCACTTGAGTTGCAGCTCTACTTTCAGGGTTTTTTTGGTAGTTAGCTGGAGATGAGAGTCTCAAGGATTTTTCTGCCGTGACTGGCTTTGAACTACAATCCTCAGATTTCAGTCTCCTTAGTAGCTACAATTACAGGTATGAGCCACTGGTGCATGATTCAATTTTTTAAAATTTATATAAGAGATCTGGAGAATAAAATATAATATATATGCATTACTTCTACATATTAAACATGCAGACACACACGTACACAGACACAGACACACACACAGACACACACACACACACACACACACACACACACACACATTAGATCTCAGCCTCCCAAGTAGCTAGGATTATAAGCATTAGCCATTAGCACCCAGAAATCTTAACCATTTTTAAGTGCACAGTTCAGTAGAGTTAAGTACAATAACAGTGAAAGGCAGCCAATACTGCCATGCCAGAACTCTTCATGTTGTAAAACTGAAACTGAGTCCCATTCCCTCTCCCCAATCTCTGACAACCCTCATTCTCCTTTGTCTCAGAGTACTTTAGGTACCTCATATAAGTGGAATCATATAGTGTTTGTCTTTTTATGACTAGTTTATTAGCATAATGTTCTTAAGGTTCACCCTATTATAAAATGCTAATTTTCCTTCTTTTATATGGCTGAATAATATTACATCTTATGGATAGACTCACATTCATTCATGCAACCATAGATGCTTAAGTTGCTTCTACATTTTAGCTATTATGTAGTCCATTCCTTTTTGTTTATTATATTTCAAGATCTTTTGAGTTAAAAATAATTTTGAACCTGAAAACACCATGTTAGTTTGACTGGCATCTTTGTTCTGAAATCTGAAGTAAGTGCAAAAGACAATTATCTCAAAGATATCTGTTTCAAAAGAATGCAACTTCTAAGAAGGGGCTGGCTATAGTTACAGTATAATGATATTTGTTGAGACAGCAAAATTGAATGGCAGAGAACATCAACTCTGCAGAAGACACAGAAATGAGACTTGGGTTCTGATTCTGTCATTCTACTTATCTCATGCTCATTGGTCACATCTGTAAAATGAGGAGAATAATACCTAAGTCATAGGACTCCTGAGATTAAATTTGGTATACATGTAAGCATGGTATCTGACATACATACAAAATAGACACTCATTTCCTTGTTATTTGAGCCAGGTACTAGTGGTCATATCTGTAATGTTGGCTACTCAGGAAATTGAGATCTGAAGATCGAGGTTCAGAGCCAGCTCAAGCAGAAAAGTCTGTGTGGTTCTTCATTTCTACTAAGCCAGCAAAAAGCAGAAGTAGACCCGTGGTTCAAATAGTAGAGCATCAGCCTTGAGAATAAAAACCAAGTGAAGGTAGAAGGCCCTGAGTTCAAGTCACAATGCCCACCTCACAATTCTAGTTATTTATTTATTTGCTGACCAAATTCAGTCATTTTACAAATGCATGAATTTCAGCTACTTTGTGCCAGTCACTGAGGGCAGTAAGGCAGTGTTTATCCTTAAAATGAAGACTGTGCCAAGTACAGGGTCATGTGTTTCAAATGCCAGCACTTGGGGAGGCAGAGGCAGAGGGGTCACACATTTGAGGCCAGCTTTTCCAGACACAGACTCATAATAAAGCTTAGAAATCTGGAGGTGTGGTTCATTTGCTGCTCAGTACTTACCTAACAACTATGGAAGGTCCTGAGTGCAGTTCACTGCACTTGAAAAAAAAGATGATTACAAGCTGGGACACTGGTGGCTCACCTGAAACTTAGCTGTTCGGGAGGCTGAGATATGAGGATTGCAGTTTGAAGCCATGGGAAAGTTCATGAGACTCATATCTCCAACTAACCAGCAAAAAGCAAGAAGTGGAGCTGTGGCTCAAGTGGTAGAGCACTAGTCTTGAGCACAGAAGCCCAGAGACTACCCAGTACCTGAGTTGTGTGTGCTGGCACACGCACAAAGAGAAGATTATCACAAAGTGATAGAAGGACTTGGAGGGATCCCCAATTTAGTTGGTACTTGGTTTAGAAGGTGTAAGGACATGTTTGGTGGAAAAAAGATGTTCAAGTAAGTAGTAGTTAGCTAGTTAAAGTGGTAAGAAGTAAGGGAGAGGAAGGAGTTCAGCATGGAGGTTGGTGGGAAAGGATCAGGGCTAGAAGGCAAAAATTCAGTGGGGGCCAGTGGGCTGGGCTGGAGCTGTTTTCCTGATGGTACTTCCAATATGCGACTGAAAGGTTATAGATTCAATACACTGATGTGGCATCATTTTTGTGCATGTGTGGACACAACCTAACAGAATACAACTCACACACATTCTACAACACAACACAATTCATAGTTCACAGTCTGTTGTGTTATCTGCAGAGAATCTCCCCTGGAGATTTCTCAGAAGTGCTTACAATTCTCCATCACAGCCTTGTCTGTGTTGAAGCTTTTTGTTACCTGCCAGTCCCTGCCATTGGACAGTAAAACCCCAGGTGCCTTAGCAACCTGTCTGTCATGAAGTCAAAGAAGAAAGCACCAGTGTGTTGAAGGAGGGAGTGACTTCTGACTATTATGTAAGAAAACCTACTCAACGATGTGGTTTGTCTAGCAGTCTGTGTCTTATCTGGATTTGCATCTAAGACCAATGAATAGAATAATGACATCATTTGAATTTGAAGTTATGCTTAGACATCACTTCTAGTCTGATAGCCAAGATTTCATCGTGTGCAACAATAGCCAAAGACTTGGCAAAAGTCATCATTCTCCTTTATTGAACTCACACTGCTATGTTGAAATTTCTTCAAACCACATCACCAGTGTCAGTATTTTTGGTCTTATAAGCAGGTACTTTGTCAGAATATGACCCATGGGATTTTTTGTTTGTTTGTTTGTTTACGATGAGACCCACGGTAAAGAGTTATATCACCAAGGCTGATCCAGTTTTGACAAAGAAGCTTCGAGGCAGGGTGTGTGGCAGCACAGGGGCTGAAGGTGGCAGGGCCTCTGGCAGGGCAAGGAGCTCACCTGAGCGTGCTGGGTATGAGGATATTTGCTTTGCCTCTTTAAGCAGATTGGTACAGAAGCAACAACGGTGACTGTTATCCAGGCACTGATTGGGTGGCTCACATATATAATCCAAGCTATTGGGGAGGTTGAGAGGAGAAGGCTCATGGCTTGAGACCACCAGTGCCAGGCAAGATGAGGGACTTTTAAAAACAATTGAAAGGTTGATAATCACTAAGAAATGGCATTTACTTGAGGGCACTGATATTTTTGTTTGTTTTGTTTCTGTTCTTGAACTCAGGCCCTGGGTGCTGTCCTTAGCTTTTTCACCACAGCTCCACTTCCTTCCTTCCTTCCTTCCTTCCTTCCTTCCTTCCTTCCTTCCTTCCTTCCTTCCTTCCTTCCTTCCTTTCCTTCCCTCCCTCCCTCTCTCCTTCCTCCACCTCCTCCTCCTCTTTCTTCTCCTCCTCCTTCTTCTTCTTTTTGGTCAATTGTAGAGCTTGAACTCAGGGCCTGGGCACTATCCCTGAGCACTTTTGTGCAAGGCTTGTTCTCTCAAGGTTAGCACTGTACCACTTTGAGCACAGCTCTACTTCTGGTTCTCTGGTGGCTATTGGAGATAAGAGTCTCATGGACTTTGCTGCCTGAGTGAGCTTTGAACCAGAATCCTCAGATCTCAGACTCCTGAGTAGCTGGTATTACAGGTGTGAGCCACCAGCACCTGGCTGGTGCAATGTGACCTGTAAGCACAGTTTGCTGTAGTAATTAATATATAGGGTAAATGCGTATCTACTATCAGTCCAACACCAGAGGTAGCTATGTTTAGATGTAAGGGACTGGCTTCTTGACCATAGTGGAAGGCAGGATAAAGGTAATAAGTAGATTTATCCAGATTGCAACTCTGTTGACAAACAACTAGCAGAATAGATATTTGGAGTTGTGTCTTAATCACTTCTAATGTGTCATTCCCAAATCTTTACTCATCAATGTGAGCAAACACACAAAACAATCAACAACCATCTTCTCATACCTCTCCATGCCATATGCCCCAAAGAAATCAATACACTATGGCAGAAGATCAGAATCTGCCTGAATCTTTGCCAAAGGGGATTTCAACTACACACATCTCTATTTTTTAAAGGAGTTGAGGAAATAAGATTTAGAATATTTATACATTCCTAAGATAGTCCTCACTTGACATGTTTTGTTTTGTTCTTAAAAGCAGTGTAACTTCCCTTTATCAAGAAGATTATGGTTATGTTAGATACAGTTGAAGTGGCTGAAAAATTATTCCTAGGATTTTTTGCACCAGTAAATTCTAATGTATAAAAAATATGAATGAGAGAGGGGGAGTAATAGCATTTTGTGTGCTCAAAGAGTTCAGAGAAGTCCTTACATTTAAAAACATTTCTTCCATCCTTAGCACCACATAAAAACCAGAAACAAAAATGAAAACATCTCAGTGAGAAATGTTCTCACTTTGCCTTTCTCATCCTCCTTCTCTTTCCCCTCTTCTCTCCTCTCTCATATTTTTGTAGTTCTCATTTTTTAAAATGTGAGATGAGGCAAGTGCTAATGGCTCATACCTGTAATCCACTCAGAAGGCTGAAATCTGAAGATCCTAGTTTGAAGCCAGCCCAGCGAAAGGCAGACAAATCTATGAGATTCTTATCTCCAATTAACCAGCAAAAAGCTGGATCTGGAGTTGTAAAAGCTAAGTGAAAGTACAAACACCTGAGTTCAAGTCCTACTGCTAGCATCTACACACAAATGAAAATGGAAACTAGTGGATATCTAATCACTGAAATATGTCACTATCCTCTTTTGCTTTCGTTTTACAGTTAACATAAAATGAAGATTGTATTGGGGGCTAATGATAAAAGCAATTGGTATTTAAATTTTGTTAGAAAATCCCATTGACTGTGAATATATGAGGACCAGTGAAACCTACAGTTTTCAGGTTTACTGTTTTGTTGTTGTTATTTTGTTTTTTATGATTTTCTATTTTTCTTAAATTATTATTTACTCTGTTGTTATTATAAAGGTAATGTAGAGAGGGATTACGATTACATGAGTCAGGTAATGAGTACATTTCCTATTATACAGTGTCTTCCCTTCCCTCACTCTATCCCAGTCCCTCCCTCCTGTCTCCACCCCTGAGTTGTATAGTTGACTTTCATCAGTGTCCAGTGAGCTCCGCTGCTGCACTTTTCCACTCTTTTTCCTTTGAGTTCTGTACCCTACCTTTCTCTCCTCCCAATGACATACACACAAATATACCATACATAAAGAGGCCAGAATCATCCAAGAAATAAAAATTAAAAACAAATCTATAGTTTCCATATCTTGGAGTTTGTTTCCACTGTGTGTGTGTGTGTGTGTGTGTGTGTGTGTGTGTGTGTGTGTGTGTACATCCACTGTCTTGAAAGAGAAAAAAATCAACCAATTCACCAAGAATACCTGCTTTTGCAAAGGAAGGCAGAGGACCAGAGCAGCCTATGATCCTTCACCAGGCAGTCAAAGCTGCCTGGCAAGGAAACACCTGACTGCAGAAGGTCACTGTGCCTGCTCCCCCCACCCCCCTCCCGCCACAACCCGCCAAGCTCATCCTGTATCTCAGACTGGAACCTGGGTTCCTGATTCTCACCCCACTCACCTGTGGGAGCTTACAAGTTTTATTTAAACTTTTCAGAACCCCTGTTTCCTCCTCTGCAATGTAGAGACAATGCCAGTAACATCCATGCTGGCAAAACATTACAGGCATTTGTGCTTGCTTAGAGGTTTATGCAAGAAAGAGAAATGGACAGATATAATATTTGCAAGGTTCCTCAGAAGTCAGTCTTCACCCTGACACCCTCAAAACTTTTACTGAACATTGATCTCCAAAGTTCCCAGCAAACCTAAATAGGATGATTTCACATTTCCTTTCCCATAAAATGGGAACAAATAGAGATTTGTTAAATGTGGGGAAATATTGTTTATAACAAATACTGCACTGAAAAATGCAGCCTGTAATTTGTATTTGCTGTATAGAAAGATGGTCAAAGAAGAAAGATGGCTTAAGTTTGTATAAGTTATGTTTCATAACCATTCTCAAAGCATGTGAAGTTGAAAGAACGAAGCTTTGTTCCAGAATCCAGAAAATCACCATGGTTCATTTATAATTACTGAATTGTTGAGGAGCTCTTTACTCCATGTTTGTATTCAATTGGTTTTTTGTTTTATCCGTTAAAGTTAATATTTTACTTAGATATTGAACAGCCAAAAATTGAAACTTTTAAATCTCTGGGGTGGGGAAGAGGAAGTTAAAAAATGTATTCAATCTATATATTACTGAAATGGATAAGAGATTTAATGTAAAAAACAAAAAATAGGGGCTGGGAATATGGCCTAGTGGCAAGAGCGCTTGCCTCCTACACATGAAGCTCTCGGTTCGATTCCCCAGCACCACATATATGGAAAACGGCCAGAAGGGGTGCTGTGGCTCAGGTGGCAGAGTGTTAGCCTTGAGTGGGAAGAAGCCAGGGACAGTGCTCAGGCCCTGAGTCCAAGGCCCAGGACTGGCCAAAAAAAAAAAAAAAACCCAAACCTCTATATTAATTAATATCTCAAAGATAAGACGTATTTTATTAAATATAAGTCCATTATGTTATTTTTTAAAAAGCTATAGTAATAAAAACAGCTTGCTATTGGCACAAGAACAGGCCTGAGGCCCAATGGAATAGAACTGAAGACCCAGAAATGAAATCACAGACCTATGGCCATTAATCTTTGATAAAGGAGCTAAAAGAATAGGATGGAAGAAAGACAGCGTCTTCAACAAATGGTGCTGGCGAATTTGGTTAAACACCTATAATAAACTAAAGCTAGATCCTTATATATCACCCTGCACCAGAATCAATCCCAAATGGATCAAAGACCTCGAGGCAAAAGCAGATGATACCCTGAAAACATTGCAGAAAGGAATAAATAGGGCTCCTTGACACAGGTCAAAACTTTCTCTTTTTTTTTTTTTTTTTGCCAGTCCTGGGCCTTGGACTCAGGGCCTGAGCACTACCCCTGGCTTCTTTTTGCTCAAGACTACAGCACCACTTCTGGCCATTTTCTGTATATGCAGTGCTGGGGAATTGAACCCAGGGCTTCATGTATATGAGGCAAGCACTCTTGCCTCTAGACCATATTCCCAGCCCAAGTCGAAACTTTCTTAATAAAGGCCCAGAAACACAACAAATCAAAGAATGGGTGGACAAATGGGATTGCATCAAACTGCAGAGCTTCTGCAAGGCAAAGGACATAACTTACAAGATAATTAGAATGCCCTTCAGATTGGGAGAAGATCTTCATTGGCCATACAACAGACAAGGGTCTCATATCTAAAATGTATGTAGAATTCAAAAAATTAAGTTACCCCATGGGCTGGGGATATGGCCTAGTGGCAAGAGTGCTTGCCTCATATACATGAGGCCCTGGGTTCGATTCCTCAGCACCACATATACAGGAAATGGCCAGAAGTGGCACTGTGGCTCAAGTGGCAGAGTGCTAGCCTTGAGCAAAAAGAAGCCAGGGACAGTGCTCAGGCCCTGAGTTCACGGCCTAGGACTGGCCAAAAAAAAAAAAGATTAAGTTACCCCAAAACAAATTCTCAAGGAAACAACTGCCCCCTTAATAAATGGGCTAAAGACTTAAAAAGAGACTTCTCCGAAGAGGAAACAAGAATGGCCAAGAGACACATGAAGAAGTACTCTACATCACTGGCCATAAAAGAAATGCAAATCCAAACAACATTGAGATTCTACCTCACCCCAAAAAGAATGTCCATTATCAGGGAACCAATAATAACAAATGCTGGAGAGGATGTAGCCAAAAGGGAACCCTACTACACTGTTGGTGGGAGTGTAAACTTGTTCAACCACTCTGGAAAGCAGTGTGGAAGCTCCTCAAAAGGCTTCCCTCAAAAGGCTCCTCAAAAGAGCTTCCCTATGACCCAGCAGCCCTGCTTTTGGGCATTTACCCAAAGGATTACAAGCAAGACCCCACTAAAGCTACCATTGTAACACAATTCACCGTCACTAAAATATGGAATCAAGCCAGATGCCCCTCAGTAGATGAATGGATCAAGAAATCGTGGTACATAGACACAGTGGAATTCTATGCTTCTATCAGAAAGAATGACATTACCCCATTTGTAAGGAAATAGAAAGACTTGGAAAAAATCATACTAAGTGAAATGAGCCAGACCCAAAGAAACATAGACTGTATGGTATCCCTCATTAGTATATGTCCCTAATTAGAACATGTCTAGGACAGTCCTAACAAAGATCATAACAGCTCAATAGCTAGTACATATGAACATATAAGATGATGCTAAGCGAAATGAACTTTAACTTATGGAAATAAGTGGTTTATCATTGTTGTAGTTATTTATAACATACCATGTGAAATTATGCCTCTTGTCTTTCTTCCCCATGGTCTTACCCGATGCCACTGTAACTGATTTTGGTACCCTGGGTATTGTATATATGTTTATTGGAACTAGGAAAGGAAAGGGGAACAGCAAAATGGAGAGACAAAGGTAAAAGAACAACCAGTACAACAGCAATACTTAGAAGACAATATGCTGTAAACCAACTATACAACGGGGAAAAGGGGGATTGGAGAGGGGGTAAGGTAGAAAAAAAAAAAAAAACCAAAGGGAAGAGGTAGCAAGTTTGATAAGAAATGTACTCACTGCCTTACATGTGAAACTGTAACCCCTCTGTACATCACTTTGACAATTAATTAATTAATTAAAAGAAAGATACCAAGCTGGGCACTGGTCGCTCACACCTGTAATCCTAGCTAAGATCTGAGAATTAATCCTAGCTGAGATCTGAGAATCATGGAAGTCCTTGAGAGTCGTATCTTCAATTAACCACCAGAAAACCAGAAATGGCAATGTGGCTAGAGTAATAGAGCACTAGCTTTGAGCTGAAGAGCTCAGGGACCAGGCCCAGGCCCTTAGTTCAAGCTCTATGGCTGACAAAAATAAAAGGAAGCCAAATAATTTTCACATATTAATTTTTCATTTCTAAATTTCCTTTCATTGAGCTCCATTTTCAAATCATTCTTGCAAAACTAGCTTTTTCTCTTTCTCTGGTCATAACAATGGCTCATTTGCAAGAAAGCATTACACAGTTCATTTAGAAAAATGAGATGGGACAAAGTACTTTATAAGCATGAGTGAAAGTAGAGCAATGAAGCCTGTTGAAACTGTTTCAGAAGTGAGGTTGAAGGAAGGATATAGAAGAGCTGCATCTGACCTGGGTACATTGTATGTATGTGTGGACATGTCTCAAGGAACATCCACCTTGTATAATTAATATATGCTAATGAAATATTAAAGAAAACAAAGAGGAGGAGACATAAGGGCTGGGGCTGCGCTCAAGTGGTAGAGTGCCTGCCTAGCCAACTTAAGGTCTTGAGTTCAAACTTCAGGGCTGCCAAAAGAAAATTATTAAAATGGAAAGTAAGTCATTAGAAATAATTCCCTTCTGAGGTAGCACAACTTTCATTTGAGTCAGAAATTGAGGGTCACTTCTCTTAAAAACCATTCTTTTGTTTTTTTCCTTAGCAAGAAAGGCAAGGGGCAAAGATGAATACTTCTTCCCAGAAGCCTTCTGACTACTCCAGGCTAGGTCAGGTGTCACTAATGTAAAGAGTGCTGTCTTTTTGCATTCATAATTTCATTTGATCATTAAAATAGCCTGAAGGGTAAGTTACTATTATTATCATATCTACTTTGTAGTTGAGAAAGTTCAGTGCAAAAGAAAGTCAACTTGCCTTCCCACAGGCAAATCAAACCCCTGGTCCGGATGCTGCCTGCATCCTGTTTCCCAAATCATTATGCCCACCAAACTCATTTGTGTGTGCACACACACACGCATCCAGCATTCTTGCACATCCTGATACTGAGGCTTGAACTCAGGACTTGGGCACTGTCCATTAGCTTTTTCTCTCAAGGCTAGTGCTCCACTACTTGAACCACAGCCCAACCTTTTTTATTTTTTGTTGGTTGTTTAGAGATAAGAGTTTCACAGACTTTCCTGCCTGGCCTGGCTTTCACAGGATCCTCAGATCTCAGTCATCTGAGTAGCTAATATCACAGGGGTGAGCCACTGGCACCAGCTAAACCCTCTGTTTTTTCTATAACAGCACTTGCAATATATCTTAGTGGATTGCCTGCCCAGTGTTTATCCTTTTTGTCTTCCCTGTCATTTTCTATAATCTCCATCCCTGACCCCAGGAGTGAAACATATGAAGTAGACAAAGCCATCAATATATTTCCTTTTGTTGCTCTGGTGTTTGGTTCAGAGTAGGCATATAGTTGAGGGCGGACTATCAGAGTAAATTTGGAGACTTGGATGGGATGCTGGGACACAATTTCTTCTTCATATGACTTGAATACACTGAAAAGGTATGCCCTTATGTTGAAAGTGCCATCCTTAGCTGGGGCACTGTTTTGGGAATGGATGGAAACTCTAGGAGGTGGGCCAAGTTGGACCAAGCTCGTCCCTGAATGTTTCCTTCTGCTTCTCTTTGCCTGGCTACCAGAAAGGAGCAGCTGTACTCTGCCACATACTTTGTCATGATGTTCCTCCTCACTGCAGCCTAAAAGAAAGTTCACCATGATATGACCATGTGTTACAATAAGTCTTTCCCTCTTTTTTTTTTTTTTTTTTTTGGCCAGTCCTGGGCCTTGGACTCAGGGCCTGAGCACTGTCCCTGGCTTCTTCCCGCTCAAGGCTAGCACTCTGCCACTTGAGCCACAGCGCCGCTTCTGGCCGTTTTCTGTATATGTGGTGCTGGGGAATCGAACCTAGGGCCTCGTATATCCGAGGCAGGCACTCTTGCCACTAGGCTATATCCCCAGCCCTAGTCTTTCCCTCTTAAACTGCTTGTTTTAGGTATTTGCAACAGCGCTGAATAAATAGCCTTTGGAAATGAACAGGGTGGGTGCTGCCTTGGAGCTTTAGGAGTTGCTCAGAGCCATCTTGCGAAAGTGCTGATTTGGTCACAGGCTTTTGAACTGCTTGAATCAATCTTCAGGAAGCTGTCCCATCTCAGGACATCACAGTTATATGTAAATTTCCTTTGTTGTTAGTTCACTTGATGTTAAATGTTTTCTTACTTGTGCTCTTAAAAGCTTCTTAATTTGCCTAGTGCTGGTGGCTGTCCTCCATAATCCTAGCTACTGAAGAGGCCGAGAACTGAGAATTGCATTCAATGTCAGCCTGGGCAGTAAAGCCCACAGCACTCTCCAATTACCAACAAGCCAGAAGTGGAGCTGTGGCTCAAGTGATAGAGCATTAGTCTTGAGCAAAAACGTTCAGGGGCAGTGCCCAGGCCTTGAGTTCAAGCCCCAGGAGCAACACACACACACACACACACACACACACACACACACACACACAGAGTTCATTAGCATTTATCCATGATCTTTTTCTTTCTTTATTAAATTGGTTCTTTTCCCACAAACCACTAAGATCATTAAGCCATCACTGTCTTGTTACTATTGTATTTTTGCTGCTTGTTGTCTGGTAAACATCACATGAATATATACTGAACAAAGAGCAAAAAAAATTTTTTGATAGTGGGTAACCAGAGTCAAACTGTCAATTTTCTTAGATTTCATGTTCTTTAAAGTGCTTGACATATCCAACTTGAGCCTAAAGTATTTGAGTTAGCTAAACCAGGCAGAGAGTAAAGTGAATTTTCTGATTTGCAAAATGCTTCCTTTTTTCTACACTAACTGAAGTCTTTACTGAATGAGGTTTTAAACCCTTAAAATAATTCCACAAAATCCCAACAACTGCAAATAAAGGACTTCCACTAGAATAAAACTATAATCAAATACTATAGACACAAACATAAATGCCACATGAAAATGCCAGAAGTCACTGTATACAATATGAAGATACAAAAACGTACATTTTACCCAAGGTCTTCATTTGGGTCTTATCTTTAGTCTTAAGCAACAAGAACAACAAAATGAAACAAAGCAAAACCTAGATAAACTAGAAACATTTATTAAAGCAACTATCAATTTTACCACCATTATAGGTTGAGTCCCGAAACATCAAAGATCTGCTGATGGTATCTATAAATAATAATTTACATAACTTATGGTTAAAATGTACATTTGAAGCCTAACAATGGTAAAATGAGGAATTTGAAAGAACCCATAGAGTCCATCCAGTCCATGTACATTTCCCAATGAGAAAGCAGACCTGGTAGAAAAGGCTAGCAGACATTTCACCCAACCTGATGGTACATGCAAATTCATTGTGTGCATGTCAGATTTCCTGTCAGCATCTGGAAGACAATGAGGACTCTCCTTGAGGTTATAGTGTAGCTGGAACAATAAAGGTATGTGCAAGCACAGGCCATTTAATGTGCTAGATTCTATCGTACCATGTAGTGTCAGACTCCTTAAGAGCACCAAAGAAGGATTAGTCTTGCTGTAAGGAGGAGGGTAGCCATGGCAATGGTTTCCCGAATGAGTGGTTCTTGAGTCTTGAGGATTTGCCAGATGAGGAATGTAGAGTAGGATGCCATGGGTGGATCAAAGGGAATTTCAGTAAGAGCCAAGGGCATGAAAGGAGGTGCTGGCCAGAAACAGGTTGAAAGAGTCAAGAGCTATCAGTAGATTAGATCCTTGAAAACCCAGGAAAAAAGGGAGCTTAAGCAAACACTGAAAAGGAACCAGGGCCCAGCCCATGCCTGGAATGGAGTAGGATGTGAATTTTGGTGAACTGGATTTCCAGAGGAGATGGATTGGCCAGATGAGGAGCTGACAGATTGGGCAAAGGTGCACAGAAGAATGCATAAGAGTTGGGAGTGGAACTAACATTTGGATGATAATAGTCACCAGGATAGGGAGTCCAGAAAGTAGGGTTGTATGGAAGAGAAATGGCTGGAATGCCCATGCTGCTTTGAATATAAAACCTACAAGTGCTTAGTTGAATATATAAGTGGAAATATCCAGAAGAATGCTGCTCAGAAAAGGAGTGTGAATGCACAGGCCTTATAGCCCCAGCCTAAACATACAAAAGTGATGGCAGAAATATATCCAAAAAAATCTCTGAAAAGACATTGCCATCTCAGAAGTAAAGTAAATATAACATAGGACTATGTGTGGGAGGGGATAAGCTGACAAGCAGGAGTTAAGCCGCAGGCCTCTGGGCTCAGGCATACCAGGGAGATCTAGCACATGATGTTCTGATGTCTAGTCTGGTCATGAGGACTAAGGGAACCTTGGGAGTAAACATTGAGCCAGTGTCTACTATAGTGTCTTCGATAGTGGCCCTTTCTACAGAGCCAGTGTCTTTTATGGTGGCCCCGTGCAGGCAAGGCTAGTTTTCACACCTGTGTGAATGAACACTGAAGAAAGTGCAAGCACCTCACTTGGGCCTTTACCTTATACGATCTTCATACCTAGTCAGGCCACAGCTTACTAGCAGTACAGCCGTGCTGTTAGGACTTCCAAACTTCTTTTGCTGAAAAGCACTGACTCCTCACTTGAGCCTGCAAACACCAAAGAGCAATGGAAGGCAAGGTGAAAGGTTGGCACCCAGTCTCCATTTTGTTTGAGTCCTTTGTTCTGAATCATTTTCTCTTGCAGTCGTATGGCAGCGGCAGAGGAGGGAAAAGGATAGGACCGATGAATAAACATCCTTGTAAGGAAAGGAAAGCTCCCATGCCCACAACTGTAGCAATGACTTTCTTATGATAATCAGCCCTCACCCAACCAATCCTGAGATAAAAAGCAACAGGCCACACAAACCCCTCCACCAGGTCATACCTGTGACCTTACTACTTAGCAATTATGCATACCTCTCACCCTGTCCCAATTTTTCTTCTATTTAAATCTAAGGCTCACATCTGTACCCCCAGATGGGCTGAAGTACTTGCTTTGTCTCTAATAAATCTCTCTTTAATTGGAGTACTGGGGTGAGTAGCTAGACCCAACTACCTGTGAGACTCCTAGAGTAGGGCCTCTAACTCTAGTTACAAACCCCCCTCTATCTCAAAAGCCAAATGTTGCAATTCCCAATATAGTCCCAGGATAAAGCATGAACATCATTTGAAGAGTTGGCTCTAGATATAGGGCACTGGAGGCTGGCATGGAGGTTTCTGATACATACATACATACATACATACATATATATATATATATATATATATATATATATATATATATATATATAAAACAAGTAGTGAGAAACACAGACAAAAGGAAAGAAGAAAACTAACATTCAGAAGAAGCCTACAAACCTGAGACCTCAACCTGTGAAGAAAATGGATGAAATAAAATAAGATGTGATGTGGATGTGGCTATTGCTACAATGATGTTGTGTGGCAAAAGTCATGGAAAGCCTATCCATTTATTCTCAAGTAAGTGGAGCTATTGGCAGACTGTCATCTGTGGGCACAGCTGGTCTCTGGGCTCTCTAACCCGCCTCTGGGTCCTAGGCATTAGGCTCCAAGTTGACTTAAATTGTGGTCATGTCTCACCCTTCTGAGACCCAATGCTACCTAAGGCATGCATGTGGTTTTCTATACCCTTTCTCAGTGAGAGGCCCAGCCTGGAGGGACCAGAAGTCATGTGGTTTGTGACTAATAGATCATCAGAAAACTACAGGACAAGCCAAACATCAAGGTATATTTCAAATGGCATCAAATATCGCTGTGAGATAAAAAAGAAACTAAACTGGTTTCACAGTCTCAGATTTCTCTCAGTCACTCAGCACTTCTAACACCAGACAGTGAGGGCATTCCCATAAACCAAGCAAAGTCCACATGCTTCTCCAGCGGATGACCTTTAATTTAGTTCTGACACTGTCTCCAGGTAGATGAGACAGTTTGAGGGCCCAGTCCAACAGGTCTTGCCCCTCTTCAGAGTTCCCATGGCCTTGACTTTGATGAATTTGCAAGAGTAGCTCATAGAATGTATGGAAACATTTTCTTTACCTTTACCAACTTATGAAGAATACTACAGAAAAAAGTAGATGAGCTGAGCACCAGTGGCTTATGCCTATAATCTTAGCTGAGGCTAGATCTGAGGAGGCTGAGATCTGAGAACTGTGATTCAAAGTAGAGCCAGTCTGGGCAGGAAGGCCTATGAGATTCTTAACCACCAAAAAACTGGAAGTGGAGCTGTTGCTCAAGTGGTACAGCACCAGCCTTACGTGAAGAAGTTAAGGGACAGCGAGTATAGAGGCCCTAAGTTGAGAGAGAGAGAGAGAGAGAGAGAGAGAGAGAGAGAGAGAGAGAGAGAGAGAGAGAGAGAGAGAGGAGAAGAAGAAGAAGAAGAAGAAGAAGAAGAAGAAGAAGAAGAAGAAGAAGAAGAAGAAGAAGAAGAAGAAAAAGAAGAAGAAGAAGAAGAAAAAGGAAGATGAATTAGATAGAGCACACACAGGGTAGATGTGAAAAAGAAAATTAGAAATCTTGTAGGTAAAGAAATAGTCACTGCTAGGTGCCAGTGGCTCACACCTGTACGTCTAGCTACTCAAGAGACTGTGGTCTGAGGATCCGAGGTTCAGTCAGCCAGGTCAAAATGCTGAACTGGAGGCATGTCTCAGTAGACTGCTGGCTGGGGGAGGGGAAAAGCAGAGTTGGTAGAAATAGCAAAATCTAGATAACATAGTATAGAGGTATTTACCTAGAACCCAACATGGAGAGACAAAAATTTGTTGAGAAGTAGCATGGACAATTAAAATAGTGCACTTTGATAAGTGGAGACAGTAAATGTCTGGTACTTTTGCTTCTGTAATGGGAGGAGGCCTTTGCCTCTAGCAAGATTCATCTGATAAGAAATGATCTAAAGATAGGAGGGGCTGGGAATATGGCCTAGTGGCAAGAGTGCTCGCCTCTTATACATGAAGTCCTGGGTTCGATTCCCCAGCACCACATATATAGAAAATGGCCAGAAGTGGTGCTGCGGCTCAAGTGGCAGAGTGCTAGCCTTGAGCAAAAAGAAGTCAGAGACAGTGCTCAGGCCCTGAGTCCAAACCCAGGACTGGCAAAACTAAATAAATAAATAAACATAGTAGGAGATTTAGATGCTATTCATCCCAAATCAAAACCAAGTATCTACCATGATCTTTTACTTTATTAATGACAACAACAAAAGTAATAAAACCACATATGTGTGAGCACTTAAAAACCAGAAAAAATAAAGAATAAAACTGAAAAACCAGAAAAAAAATAAAACAACAGTGAAACTGTTGCTCTGAGCCTTACTAGATGCCATATGTGACTTTCCTCTTCTGGTGGGCTCTTAGGAACTGGCTGGATCTAAAATGAGAGGACAGCATTATCACTTCATCTGTATGCTCAGACACACCATCTACTGCCAAGAGAGTTGACAGTTCCCATGGCAACAACTGGAAAGAACCATAAAAGGAGCAAATAAGTCGTGGCACCTGAATTTCTGGAAAGATCTCTGTCCATTCTCAAAAAGATACATGAAAATACAGAAAGATATTCATGTATTGCTTCCCTATGTCCTTTTCTCAGTATCTGTATTCCCCTACTACTCAAGGGTTGAGGAGTTGGTTTATGAGTTTACTCACTGCTTCTATTCTTTTCCAGGAATAAAAGTCTCCTTCAGCACTCAATTGGTAAATTCTATGAAGGGAAAAAAGAACCAGTTTAGGAAAAAAATAAGAAAAAAAAAAGGAAAAGGAAGCAAAAAGCTCCAGGTAAAAGTGAAATAAATAAAACAGATTAAAAATATGAGCAATGCCAAAGAAGTTTCATTGAAATGGCAAAACTAACAGACTGAGGTTAAATGATATCAGAAACAATGAGAGACATAAATCCAGACACAATGGACACACACACACACACAAACGCACACACACTATATGAAATAACTACTGTAAACCAGGGAATTTGAAGAAAATAGATGGAAGGTGTTGAAATATCTGGTAAACAATCAGATGCTCCTAATTGGAGCTCAGTGAAGTCCAGACAAGGAATTGAGGGAATCAGAAACAGAGTTATTAAGGACTGGGAGGCAGCCAGGCACTGGTGGCTCACACCTGCAATCCTAGCTGTTCAGGAGCCTGAGATCTGAGGGTCCCGGTTCAAAGCCAGCTCAGGCAAGAAAATCCTTGACAGTCTTATCTCCAATAAAAATCCATAAGTGGAGCTGTGGTTTGCGTGACAGTGTCAGCCTTGAGTTTAGCAAAAATCTAAGAGATAGCATTTATATTCTTAGTTCAAGCCCCTGTACTGGTATGCACACACACATACACACACACACACACACACACACACACACACACCTCCCTACACACACACAGACTTGAAGGCAAAATTAATGGTAGAATAGTATCACTATTATCATTATTTATTTTCAGTGCTAGGATGGTGCCCAGGACCTCATACATGGTAATAAACCAGTATGCTACCATTGATCTAAACCTGGAATGTTCCTTATTTTGAAGCAAGACATTAAAAATAAGCCAAAAATGAAAATAAAGTAGTCATGGTTAGTGGACTGAGCAAAGAAGTACAATGACCCCTTCAGAGAGAGGGGCCTAATGGCCTGCAGAGAGATGTTAAACGCATCAAGGGAGGAATGCAAAGCACCCACTGGATTTGACCCTCTGCTGTGAATGACCTTCATTTGAGCAGGGTCAGAGCCACCATGTGGCAGCAGACACGTGGCCTGTGTTTAAAGAGCAGAGTGGAGACCTGAAAGAGCACATTACAACCGCAGACTACAGAAGAGTGGGCAGTCTTCCACGAAGACAGAGGGAAAATAAGAGATGGAGATGGAGTAGAAGTCAGGATGGAGCACACAGCTGGAAGAGGAGCCTTGAAAGGCAGACCAGATGGCTGTTCCTATGAAAACAAGAGGAAGTAGTGAGGCCAGGTGCTGAGAGAGATGTTGGTACAGAGTGGAGGAGGGGCAGAATGCAGGAACTTGGGGAGATTCCTGCCAGATAACATGTTGTTCTTTAAGGAAGCAGATGAGGTTATCTATGAGGAAAAAGAGGGTGGGGGCTTCCCAGGGTCCTCAATAATCGTCAATAACTCTCCAATCCAGCATCTCCACCTGTCCAGGATTTCTGAGGGACTCTGAGGCCCCAGCTCACTCTATATGCTACAGAGCTGGCCCTGATCTGCACTGGGACTGAAGCTCTGGCTTTTGATTTTTGTCATTTTTCAATATAGCCCATTAAAATCTAGGAATCTTATATTTATAGAGATTTCTTTGTTGGAGAATCTCAGTGCAATATGAGTGTTTTTCCCCCTTTCTTTTTCTTTCTTTTTTAAGCCCCAGCTATCCACATGCCTATATTCTTACAGCATTGTGGGTTTATTTACGAATTTCACATTCTTTTCCATCTCAAGTTTTTCATTCTGCTAACTAGTGCAGAAGAATGCAATTATTAGGAAATCATACTCAATTTGGGATGTGCTTGTTTGGACACAATAAGAATTTTAATGAAGTCTTAGTCTTGACTGTCATGGGCTTTGAAGAAAATTGTGGGACTCTTCTGAGCTTCAGCTTCCATCATGTGGAATAGTGTATGGTTTTTATTGTGTATGATGGGAAATTTACAACTTTAAAAATCTATAGAGCAGCCAGGCACCAGTGACTCACACATGCCTATGATCCTAGCCACTTAGGAGGCTGAGCTCTGGAGAATCAAGGTTTGAAGCCAGCCCAGGCAGAAAAATCCACAATTAACCAGCAAAAAAAAAATTGAGATGGAGGTGTGGCACCAGCCACCCTAGTAGAGCCAGTAGTAGAGCACCAGCTGAGTCATCAGGTTGAGGGAGCCTGAGTTCAAACCCTAGTTCCTGGCCAGTATGAGGATTTACTGAGTCATAGGAGCAATTAACAAAACACCTTTCAAATTCAGAAAAAAAAACAAAACACCAAAAACACAACAAAACCCCACAAGATCTTATTTAATAAGTTATTTACCCTTCTAGTGTTCTTTATTGTTAAGTAAATCTTTTAGAATATTCAGTGGGTTTTTTTTTTGAGGAGGCTAAGAAAATACATGTAGTAAAGAAAATAGTGTGTTGTCTCAATGAAAGATATAAAGTGGGAGAAATTATTGAATCAGACCTCATATAAAAAATGTAGTGTAAGTTATTTAGGTCTCAAAGACTCCAGTGAAAACTTGGAGTTATTTATACGAAGTAAGGATAAAGTAAAAGCCTGCCAATCTTCCAAGATGAATGTTAACAGATACTGCCACACTAGAATGAAACCACACTGTGAAACCTCCCCAGTCTTCATATACTTATTTGGAATTTGAGACCATTTTGACCAAAGCTTAGCAAAAGTTTACCTTTCACCATTATTAATCAAATTATAGTATAAACTCTATTCATAGAGTTAATGTTTAAATTACTTTAGAGAACAAATTATGTTCAAATATCTTGAGCATACCATACTTAGTAACAATTTATATGTGAATTATAAACATTTTAATCTAACCCTTAAAATTCTCTTTAGTATCTCCATTAGTTTTCTTCTTGCTTGGACTTAAAATAAAACTGTTTTCTTAACGTTAGTCCATCATTCTGAATTTAACTTAATTTTACCAGATTCTTTCTAATTGTCCACATTGTCATTTCATACAAAATAATTGGACAAGATTATTTCACCTTTATTTAATGGGTCTTCTGATTTGCAAAATGAAATAAATTATATGAATAGTTACAATTGACTGGGCTTCTACTAAGAGTAATTTAAAAATGAGACACTTAAAAAAACATTGTTTCTAATTCTTCCTTGAGTTCTTCAAGATAGATATTATTCTCATTTCATAGAGGAGAAAATTGATGTTCAAAGAAAGAATTTCCCTAAGGTTTCAAGTGTTTTTCTAACCTGATAAATAATATAGCATGTATCAAGAATCTGAAACATGGAAATATAAACGTTGGTAAATGTCACCAGTGGCTACTCTGGCCATTATAAAGGAGGAGTTCCTTTTGGAGAGAGGTTTACCAGGCACCAATGACTCACACCTGGAATCCTAGCCACTCATCAAGCTGAGCTCTGAGGATTGTGATTCAAAGCCAACCCAGGTAGACAAGTCCCTGAGACTTATATCTGTAATTAATCAGCAAAAAGCCAGAACTGGAAGTGTGGCTCAAGTGGAAGTGGTGAGCAAAAAAACCCAAATGAGAGTGTGGGACCTTGAGTTCAAGCCCCAGTATGGGTACAAAAAAAGAAGAGGTTCAGTTTTAGGTCTGTTTCAGTTGCACATGACCATTCATATTATGCACTGAGAATACTTGGCATGATCATGGACAGAAATGTAGCTACAAGTGCTTGCAACACTTTTAGAAGTGATATGCGACAAGTAAAGAATATATATGTATACATGCACACACACACACTCACACACACACACACACACACACACACACACACAACCAGGCTGGGGAGCCAAGGCCTCTAAAATGGTAAGCATACTCTACTGTACCATTTACAGGTGTTTTTGTTTGCTTTTGTGCTGGTACTGGTGCATGAACTCAGGACCTTGAGTTTTTGCTCATTGCTGGTACTCTACCACTTGAGCCTCCCATTCTGGAGTTTTGCTGGTTAGCTGGACATGAGAGTGTCTGAGATTTGTCTGCCTCAGCTGGCTTTAAACTGTGATCTTCAGAACTCAACCTCCTGGGTAGTTGGGGTTATATGCCAGGCTCTCTGCCCATGATTTCATAATGCATTCATGAATCTATTAGTACAGTTCTATCTTAGCAACCTCAGGATATTGGTGCCAAGCCCCCCACCTCTTCCCCATATCCAATCCACAAATGTTAATATTCCTTACATAAAATTCCATTGTATTTGCTTATCACCTATGGACATTCTCCCGCATACTTTCAGTCATCTAGATTGTTTATAATACTTAGGGCAATGTGACTTGCTATGCTGATATGCTTAGGAAATAAAGGGAAAAGTCTCTACATGTTCTATACTGATTTTTAGTTTTATAAAGAAAATTTAGTCTAGGGCAAGTGGTGTAGCTCACCATTAGAACACATGCCTGATACCAAGTTTGATCCTCTGCACTGGAAATAAGTAGAATAGAATAATAGAACAGAATAGAATAGAATGTGTGGTTTGTCCTGCCTCAACCTTCAGAGGGCTGCTATTACTGGGGTAAGCCACCATGCCTGTCTTAAGAAAAACATAAATTTGATGATAGTCTTTGGATGTGAAATCCACAGACAATAGAGATCTCTCCCTCCCTCCCTCCCACATCTTTCTTTCCCTCTCCCCCTCCTTCCTTTTCTTTTTCTCCTTCCTTCCTTCCTTGCTTTAAAACATGTCTGAATTTCCAACTTTTACATGGTGTTAGAATGTTTGATCTGAAAAAGACTTTAGAAATGACTTCCTAATTGATTTACTGGTGGGAACACTTAAGCCTAGAGCCATGAGAGACCCAGGCTGCCCTTACATGGGCACAAGGCCCATTTTACATCAGTACAAGGCCTCACAATGAGACAGGCCTTCAGTTCTGCTGACTACCTGACTGGAGTTTTGTTCCTGTCAACCTGCCTCACTTCATCTTCACAAGACAGATGAATGACAAGGCCAAATGAAAGTTGACACCAAAGGAAATTCTTCCACATCTGACACTACCAAAGACATGTCAAAAGCAAAAACAACCCCATCCCCAAACCTTGTTTACATAAGCCAGTGGCCCACTATGACCAAGTAGAACACAGCTGAAGCCTGATGAGAAAATACTCAGACCATTTGGAGTCAGATCCATGGCTGTCTGGCCTGTAATTCTTTCCTCATGAGGAGAGATTTATGGCCAGAGACGACACTCAAGGACGACATTTCCATTTTGCTTGGTCCATGTCTTTACAGTGAACTTCCAAAACAGGGTCTGGGAATGTGGCTTAGCGGGAGAGTACTTGCCTAGCATACATGAAGCCCAGGGTTCGATGCCTCAGCACTACATATACAGAAAAAGCCGGAAGTGGCTCTGTGGCTCAAGTGTAGAGTGCCAGCCATGAGCAAAAAGAAGTCAGGGACAGTGCTCAGGCCCTGAGTTCAAGCCCCAGGACTGGCAAAAAAAAAAGGCTCTCCTGCCAGAGGTGATGGTACACACCTATAATCCCAATACTCAAGAGGCAGAGGCAGGAGGATCTGGAGTTCAAGTCCACTTGGCTACAGATCAAGACTTTGACTCAAAAAGCTGAGGACAAGGAATGTAATTCTGTGGTTGAGCACTTACCTAACCTGCTCAAAATAAGAACCCCAAAGCTCCTGCGTCAGCACCAGTTCTGAAATTCCAACTGACCTCCCGCCTACAGATGTAGAAGATACACACACACACACACACACACACACACACACACCAGAAAGCACACTTGGATTTACGACAAGAGTACTGCACGGAACCTACAGGAAAGAAAGCATGTGTAGGGATTATGAATTGGTGAGTCTAAGTAAGGTGGAGGTGGTTTAAAGATGATGGGCATAGGTTCTCTGCTCATTTTACACAAGGAACTTGAGCATTCTGGGTGTTGAAATTCAGAGGTTCTTGGAACCAATCTGATACCAAGAGTGCCTTAGGACAGATAAAGAGAGCAACTCTCAATTAGAGCTCTTTTATAGGAAACTAGGTTTCTTTAACACCTAAGAAATAGAAGCAGTGAAGGAGGGGAAATACATAAACTTTTTAAGATGTAAAAGCTATTTCTTTATCCAGAAAAAAGTGCTTCACATAGTTCTAATCTCCAGGGGTGGAGACAAAGCACCTGGTGTCCATTACAACCCTGTTCTCTCTGCCTTGTGTGTAAGGTTTTAGTGAGCTTGCTTAGCTGCTTGTGGAGGGAAAGACCTTGAAGTGGCCCAGATGACCAAGCCGTAGAAGCTAGTATCCTTTTCAAAAAGCAAGCTTGCGAGAGGGAGGAAGATGGCACCGCCACAGTAGGGAGGCACCCCAACTCGCTCCAACTGAATACTGAGCTGGGAACTCCAGCACCCAACAGCCCATCAAGAATCTAGCAAACTTAACAACCAGAAGCAACAGAGGAACTCAGGAAATGAAAAAGAACAAAAAAAGAAGAGCCTATAACCTGCACGGAGCCGGAAAATCTCCAGGGTACCCCTCCCCCACCCCCCGAAAAGGGCCAGGCTGGGAAAGGGGACCTGGCACCAGCAAACCAGCTGCCAAAAAGTCATGCCAGGAGCGCAGAGTCCAGACGGCAGGAATTCCATGGGCCCTAGAACTGAGTGCAGACCGACACTGCAGGACCAAACAGCGGGGATCAGACGTAAGCAGCAGGGGAACCGGGCAGTGCAGACAGGGACAGCCGGGTCCACCACCACCAAACAACCGATCTCCACGCCCCAGCACCTCAGCCCTGAAAAGCCCACGGAACGCTCACACGACCCAGGACCAGTAAGTTCCCCATTACCCCCCCCCCCCCCCCCACACACACACGGGAGACCAGATCTAGCAGAGACCCAAAACCTACAAAGAAGCTAGAGCTCCCTCCCTCCCCCTCCCTACCCTGAGGGAACAAAGGAGCCAGCCACAAATCAAGCGGCAAAAGGTCCCTACAGACTCTGGGAGGACACAGTAGCAAGCTGGGGCAGAGCAGCACCAAGGCAGCAGAGGAGCTTGAGCTGGACTGCACCAGCCCCACCCCCTCCACAACAAGGGCCCGGGAACCAGTGGGCATTGGAAGCCCCGCCTGAGGCACCTGGTCCTCGAGGACTTTTTGAACAGCAGTCACAGGCTCACTGGGCCCGAACATACGCCCCCCTCGCAGCTGAGGCACCGAGTCTGTGGGCACCAACCCGCGCCCAGACACTTGGTCCAGCTAGGGCTCACGCATATTGCCCCTCACAGCAAACTCACAAGAGGGCACAAGCACCCTCCAACAGCTTAGGGCAGCACACCCCCAGAGGAAGCACTAGAGTGCACACGCATGCGCCCTCCCACCCCCAGGGCCAGCATGGGCCAGCGTGCTAGCCCTCCAGCAAGAGGACCTACTGCCCAAACCTCCACAGGAGCTTCGCATAGGTGGGCAGGGCCCCAAGCGGCAGCGCCCGCTCTGGTAGGCGCACTTCACACAGGTGGACAGGGCTCCCCTGCGGCAGTGCCCGCTCTGCTAGGGGCATCTCGCACAGGTGGGTGGGCTGCCCCTCAACAACACCAGCCCCGGAACAACCCACACAGGTGGGCGAACCACCTCTCAGGGGCAAATCTTAATCTGAGAGGTGAGCTCCTCTGACCAAGGTACCAAGTGGAAAAAAGAACCAAATAAGAGAAAAGCCTCCATGCCACACTGAATCAGCGACCAGCAAACCCCCACCAGGGCACGCTAGGGTCAGCACAACATAGAGGCAGGACACTACCCCGCAGAGAAAGACACAGAACCAACCGACCCCCAAGTGCAGTGAGGGTGACCTCCTGGCAACAACCGAGACGGTCACACTCACCCATTGGGCAGTAAGATTCAACAGCCAAACTCAAATCCAGAGCCAGGACACAAACAAGTCTCACACTGATGGACCAGCGGGAACCAGCACAAAGCCAACCCAAGGAAACCACCTACAGATGCCCAGATGCGCAAATCACAAAGAAATATTGCACATTACATGAAAGGGCAAGCCAACTCGCCAGCTCCAAAAAGCAGTACGACTGAAGAGGAGATGGAGAATAAAAAAGCAACCAAGGCTACGATAGCAGAGATGATGGAAAGCCTCAGGAATGAAATCAGAAAACAATTCCAGAAGTTTAGAATGGAAGTCTTGAAGGACCTTCAGGAAACCAAGAAAGAAACAGAAGCAAAAATGGATACAGTGCAAACCTCCATTAAAAAAGATCTTAACATACGGAGAAGCGAAATGCACGAAAAAATAGATTTAAAATACAACTGTTTAAAGGAAGAAATTTCCATGATCAGAGCTGATGTGGCAACCATAAATAGCTCCCTGACATCAATAAACTCTACACTTGAATCCACAGCACAAAAAATTGACCATATTGAAGCCAGAATCTCTCTCTTGGACAATGATGCAGCCGACAAGGTCCAGAAAATTACCACACTCCAAGAAACGGTAAAGCTCCAGGGCAGACTAATCCAGGAGCTAGTGGACAAAGACAAGAGATATAATCTGTGCATAATTAGAATAGAAGAAGGAGCCAAATACCAAAGCAGAGGGCTTCAACATATTTTCAATAAAGTGATTGCAGAAAACTTCCCCAATCTCACAAGGGACCTCACCCAGGTAACCGAAGCCTATAGGACACTTGGCAGACCAGACCCGAGAAAATCCTCACCCAGGCACATAATAATCAAGACTACAGATCTCAAGAATAAAGAGCAAATTTTGAATTCAGCCAAAGCGAAGAAAGAAATTTATTCCAATGGGAAAAGGATCAGAATAACAGCAGACCTCTCCACACAAACCTACCATGCGTGAAGAGAATAAAAGAACACCATCCAAGTCCTACAGGCCAAAAGCTGCCAACACAGAATAAAATATCCAGCGAATCTAGAGTTCGTATTCAAGAGAAAAACCAGATATTTCCATAGCAAAGAGGATCTAAAGGAGTATATGAATAAAAAACCAGCCCTACAGCGAATTCTAAGAGGGGAATCCCACCCAACAGAAATCATACAGGACACGCAGACAGAAACAGAAAGAAACTACAATAGCCAGAACCCAACAGAAAGAACATCTCACTAAAGACAAGAAAAAAAAAAAAACCAGAGGAAAAACAGCCTAACAAGAAAATGGAAGGAGAAAAAACACTCTTATCCTTGATCTCTTTGAATATAAACGGTATAAATTCTCCGATAAAGAGGAGCAGACTGGCAGAATGGATCCGCAAACAAAAAGTTTCCATCTGTTGTCTAAAAGAGACCCATCTTACAGCAAGGGACAAAAACAGGCTCCGAATGAAAGGATGGAGCAAGATCTTCCAAGCAAACGCACCTACCAAAACGGCAGGTGTAGCCAACCTGATCTCAGACAAGCTGGACTTTTCATTAAAATCAACTCAAAAAGACAAAGAAGGACACTACATTTTAATACAAGGAAAAATCCAGAACCAAGACATCACGGTGATAAATGTATACTCACCGAACAAAAGAGGCCCTACATATGTCAAGCAAATTCTCACAGAACTACAGAACAAGATAGACCCAAACACAATCACAGTGGGTGACTTTAATACCCCACTCTCTCCAAGAGACAGATCCAACACCCAGAGGATCAGTAAGGGAGCTGAGGACCTAAGTAACACCATATCCCAAATGGATCTGACAGATCTATATGGAATCTTCCACCCTAGAGAGACCCAATGCACCTTCTTCTCAGCAGCCCATGGATCATACTCCAAAATAGACCATGTCATAGCCCACACAAAGAACCTCAGCAAATACAAAAGTATTGACGTCATCCCATGTATTATATAAGACCACAGTGGAATAAAGGTAACCCTCAATAACAACGGTTACCACAGAGGCTATACACATTCTTGGAGGCTAAACCCCTCACTGTTATCTAACACTTGGGCCACAGACCAAATTAAAGATGAAATTAACGAACTCATAAGCCACAATGACAATGAAAATACATCAAAAAGAACCTATGGGACACAGCTAAAGCAGTACGGAGGGGCAAGATCATTACCCTCAGCAATCATATTAAAAGAATGGAAGCAGAGTGGGTAAATAATCTCACAATGAAACTAAAACAACTGGAGAAACAAGAAATGACTGAATCCAAAATGACTAGGAGGAGAGAGATCACAAGGATTAAAGAAGAGATAAATCTGATTGAAAATAGAAAGACCATTCTACAAATAAATAAGACTAAAAGCTGGTTCTTTGAGAAAATAAATAAAATCGACACACCCCTCACAAGACTTACAAAAAAAAGAAGAGAAGAGACTCATATACGTAAAATCGGGACTCCACCGGAAAAATTACAACAAACACATGATATTCAAACAATCATAAGGAACTATTTACAGAACCTCTTCTCAGTAAAAAACAATAATTTTACAGAAATGGATCAATTCTTAGAGAAGTATAAACTCCCCAAACTGAATCAAGAAGAAATAAATCAAATAAATAAACCAATAACTTACAGAGAGATACAGGAGGTAATCAAGAACCTCCCAACAAAGAAAAGCCCAGGCCCAGATGGATTCACCAACAAATTCTATAAAACCTTTAGTGAGGAGCTAATACCAATACTCCTCAAACTCTTCCGTGAAATAGAAACAGAGGGAGAAATCCCAAACTCATTCTATGAAGCTAATATTATACTCATCACCAAACCAGGCAAAGACCCAACAAAAAAAGAGAATTACAGACCAATATCACTAATGAACACAGACACAAAGCTCCTCAATAAAATATTACCTAACAGGATCCAGAAACTGATCAAGAAAATTATACATCATGACCAAGTAGGCTTCATCCCACAGTCACAAGGAAGGTTCAACATCCGTAAATCAATCAATGTAATTCACCACATCAACAGAACTAAAATCAAGAATCACATTGTTATCTCAGTCGATGCCCAAAAAGCCTTTGACAAAATATAACATCCCTACTTATTAAAAGCTCTGGAGAAAACAGGAATAGATGGAACATTCCTCAAAACAATAAAAGCCATATACAACAGACCAACTGCTAACATTGTATTAAATGGGGAGAAACTAAAATCATTCCCCCTAAACTCAGGAAAAAGACAAGGATTCCCACTTTCCCCACTTATTTTCAATATAGTGCTGGAATCCCTAGACATAGCAATAAGGCAAGAGGAGGACATCAAAGGGATCCACATCGGCAAGGAAGAAATCAAGCTATCCCTATTCGCAGATGACATGATCTTATATCTGGAGGACCCAAAAAACTTAGTCCCCAAAATCCTACACCTAATAAACTATTTTGACAAATAGCAGGCTACAAAATCAATCCACAAAAGTCAGCAGCTTTTCGGTACACCAGCAATATACAAGCAGAAAAGGAAATTATGGAAATAATTCCTTTTACAGTAGCCAAAAAAAGAATGAAGTACCTAGGGATCAACCTAACCAAAGATGTGACGGACCTATTTAATGAGAACTATAAAAATCTAATAAAGGAAATCAAAGAAGACACAAGGAGATGGAAAGACCTCCCATGCTCAAGGGTAGGAGAATCAATATAGTGAAAATGGCCATATTGCCCAAATTGTTATACAAATTCAATGCAATCCCCATCAAAATCCCAGCTACATTCTTCACTGAAATAAAGAAAAAAACCCCATAAATTCATATGGAACAGCAAAAGACCTAGAATAGCCAAAGCAATTCTAGGCAAAAAAAGCAATGCAGGAAGTATCACAATACCAGACTTCAAGCTCTGCTATAGAGCCATCATAACAAAAACAGCCTGGTATTGGTATAAAAACAGACCTGAAGACCAGTGGAATAGAATTGGAGGCCCAGAAATAAAACCGCACTCTTAGAGTCAGCTGATATTCGACAAAGGAGCTAAAGACATACAATGGAATAAACAGAGCCTCTTCAACTACTGGTGCTGGGAGAACTGGGCAGCCATATGCAGAAAACTCAAAGTAGACCCAAGCCTATCACCATGCACCAAGATCAACTCAAAATGGATCAAGGACCTCAACATCAGACCTGAATCCTTGAAACTACTGAAGGACAGAGTAGGAAAGACACTAGAACTTATAGGTACAGGAAGGAACTTCCTGAATAGAGTCCGAGGGGCACAACAAATAGGGGAGAGATTCGACAAATGGGACTACTACAAATTAAAACGTTTCTGCACCGCTAAGGACATAGCCACCAAAATAGAAAGACAGCCAACCATATGGGAAAGGATCTTTACCAGCACAGCAACAGACAAAAGCCTAATATCTGTCATCTACAGAGAACTCAAAAAACTAAGCCCCTCCAAGCTCAGTAAACCAATTAGGAAATGGGCAAAGGAGCTAAAGAGAGATTTCATAAGAGAAGAGATAAAAATGGCAAAGAAACATATGAGGAACTGTTCAACATCTCTGGCAGTAAAGGAAATGCAAATAAAAACAACCCTGAGATACCACCTCACTCCAGTTAGAATGGCCTATACCCTGAACTCAGGCAACAACAAATGCTGGAGGGGGTGCGGGGAAAGAGGAACCCTCCTCCATTGTTGGTGGGAGTGCAAATTAGTACAACCACTTTGGAGAACAGTATGGAGGTTTCTCAAAAATCTCAACATAGACCTACCCTATGACCTAGCTATACCACTCCTAGGCATTTATCCTGAACAACAGGTCCCAAGATATCAAAAACACATCTGCGGGGCTGGGGATATGGCCTAGTGGCAAGAGTGCCTGCCTCATATACATGAGGCCCTGGGTTCGATTCCCCAGCACCACATATACAGAAGATGGCCTGAAGTGGCGCTGTGGCTCAAGTGGCAGAGTGCTAGCCTTGAGCGGGAAGAAGCCAGGGACAGTGCTCAGGCCCTGAGTCCAAGCCCCAGGACTGGCAAAACAAAACAAAACAAAACAAACAAAAAACACATCTGCACTTCCATGTTTATCACTGCACAGTTCACAATAGCCAAAATATGGAAACAACCCAGAGGCCCCTCCACAGATGAAGGGATCCAAAAAATATGGTACTTATACATAATGGAATACTACATAGCGATTAGGAATGGTGAAATATTGTTATTCGCAGGGAAATGGTCAGAACTTGAACAAATAATGTTGAGCGAGACAAGCCTAGAACACAGAAAACAAAGGGGCATGATCTCCCTGATATATGACTGTTAAGGTAGGGGGGAGCGGGAGACAGTAGAGACCAGGTCTGTGAAACCAAAAACTTCTTGTCAAATGGTATTTCCCACAGGCTTAGGTCAGCGACCCTACACTATGTAACTAAAACCAAACAACCACTCAACATATAAAGGTCAAAAATTCACCTCTCAGTAGATCCTAATAGCTCAAAAGCTATGTATGTACGTTCATATAAGACTATTGTCAACCTATTGTCTATTTTCGACATTACATTTAAAGCCCGAGGCGAATTTTCTTCAGTGTAGGCCATGTGGCTATTGTATATGTTCTTGGTACATTGTATATTGTATATATGTCTACCGACCTAGGGAAAGGAAAGAAACACAGGATGTAAGATATCACAAGTAATGTACACACTACCCTACTATGTAACTGTACCCTTTTTGCACAACACCTTGTCAAAAAAAAAACCCTTTCTTTAATTAATAAATAAATTACAAAAAAAAAAGCAAGCTTGCTCTGCTGCCATTCTTACAGGTTTAATGATCTGAATATGGTCAATGATCCACTGATTGCCAAAACTGTAACAGACAGTGAGTCCTAAGGATGTTTCCATCCAACATTTTGCTTGCTTTCCCTGCTTTGCTTGTATTAGGCATCTTCCTCCTTCCTTCCTTAATTCCCTTCAAAGGCCAGTTGCTAGATGCTTTTGTTACAAAAACGAAGGCAGGGACAGAGTCCTCTTCTTAAGAAGCACGTAGCCTGGAAATCATGGAGGCGGGCAGGGAGGTTGGAGTGATATGAATCAGGAGAAAAGGGCTTCAGAGGCTCTTTAGGGAGGTACAGGCACCTGCACTTCATGAAAATACCCCTGGGTTAATAGGGGGTTCCCAGACCGCATCCTCACTCAACACACTGGTCTGGAGGGAGAGCAAGTATTTTCAAGATCCTAAACACCCTCCAGGGCCCAGCCCCAAGATTTCCATGTTGTCACCAGTTACCACCTGCTTTCTTCCCTCCTTTCTCCTTCCCTTCCTCTTCACATTTTCCTTTCCATTTCTCTCTCCCTCCCTTCTTCCCTCCTCCTCCTGTCATCATTGTCTTCCTCCTCCTCCTCTTCTTCTCCTTCTCCTCCTCCCCACCCCTCCTCCTCCTCTTACTTTTCTTCCCCCTCCTCTTCCCCTCCTCCTCTCCGCCCTCCTCTTCCTCCTCCTCCTCTAATTCCTCCACCTCCTCCACATCCTCCTCCATTTCCTCCTCCTCTCCTCTCCTCCTCTTCCTCCTACCCAACACCTCCTCTTTCTCTCTTTCTCTTTCTTTTTTTCTTTCCTTTCATTTTTGGGATTGAGTTCAGGGCCTCCAACCAGCTAGGCAATTGCTTTAATACTTGACTGCCCTCCCCCACACTCCTAACATCATCTTATCTTCTCCTTCCTGATTCTTATCTTATGCAGTAGATCCTTTCTAGAAGGTCCTGGCCTGCCAGATGTCTGGATATATCTGACCGGCATCTGCCCCAGCTTTGATGCTCTGCAGTACATAGCACAGTGTCTTGGGTGTCATCATCCTGTTGTGCTTGTTGAACAAGAGGGCCTATGCCTCAATTTTTCAAGCAGACACAGTGGAGCAGGGGGGTGTTTGGGAGGTGGGATGCTTAGACACAGTGCTTCATATATGGCAAGGTGTGGAGAGACAGGAAGCGGCCTGGCTGAAATGCAGCAGGAGATGCTGCCTGACGAGAGAAGTGGAACCAGGGGGCAGATGGAAGGTGGTGGCCATAACAGTTGCTGGAATGTTCTGGCTGCCAGCAGGAAGAGGAGAATACATAGATTGTCAGAGTGTGAGGCACAGTCAGGGTCCGGGGCCAGCAGCGCGCAGTGCCGGCAGCACTCTCCTGCCGCACTGGGCTTCATGTACCAGTGGGCTCAGCTTGGGTTCTTCCTGCCACAGCCTGGACCTCTCTCTTCAGCAAGGAGGAGATACTAACATGGGTTGAGGGCAGGTTTTATAAATGTGGTGCGGTTGCAGGGCCTGGTCATGCTTCTGGAGGTGGGGAATCTCCTATAAATTCCCCACCACCACCACCACCACTCCGTCCCAGGCAGCAACTCTGAGGACCTGAAAGCATCGTTGAGCCCTTCCCAATTACCTTGTTACCTTCATCACCTTCTCTCTCTGAGCCCCAGCCCAATCTTGTTCTCCCAAGAGCCCTAAATAAGAGAAATCAACCAGTGCTCTTTGCATGACCACAAGGCTCAGAGTTGTATTCTTCAGAGTGGGCTTAGAAGCGGGGTCATCCATGGGGCTCCACTCCACACTGAAGAGGGTGAGATGGACAGAAGATGATCACGGGATTCCTGGGGGGAGGGGCGGGATTGTATTTAAAGAGATGCGGAGCCTCTTTTCTCATCAGAGCTCCATGAGCCTGGCTCATCACAGGCAACAGAAGAGGTTTATGGTTTTGTTGTTGCTTTTTGACATTTATGTGTGTGCGCATGCGCACGCATGCACATGCGGGCACCTGTCCTAAGGCTTGAACTCAGTGCTGGGCACTGTCCCTGAGCTTCTTTTTTGCTCAAGGCTAGCATTCTACCATTCGTGCCACAGCTCCACTTCCAGCTGTTTCAGTAGTTAATTGGAGGCAAGAGTCTCACAGACTTTACTGCCCCAGCTGGCTTCCAACCATGATCCTCAGACCTCCTGAGTAGCGAGGATTACTGTACAGGCACAAGCTACTGGTGTCCAGCCTCTGTTAGAATTTTAAATTGTGGTATTTATCTGTAATATAAAATTTACTATGTTAATTTCTTTGCCTTGGTACTGGATCTTGAACTCAGGGCCTCATGCTCTTGCTTAGCATTTTTTGCTCAATACTATTCACTCTACCATTGGAGCAACGCCTCCAGTTCTGGTTTTTTGCTGGCTGATTGGAGATAAAGAGTCTCTTGCATTTGTATGCCCTGGCTGGCTTTGAACAATGATCCTTAAATCTCTACCTCCTGAGTAGCTAGGATTACAGGCAAGAGCTGTCAGTGTCTGACAAGACAGAGTTTTTGACACACAGTCCAGGCTAGTCTGGACTCTAATTTCTTCTGTTTCAGTGTTCCGAAGGGAATGATTACAAACATGTACCACACTCCTGCTTAAAAAGAAAACAATAACAAAACAAAATGACCTTCCTATTAGATATGCCATTCTGTCTCTTTAATAATTTGCATTTTCCTAACAATTTGTAAGGGGGTGCATCCTTTCAGCATTTGTATGTGTTTTTTGGAGACTTTTTATTCAAGTTCCTTGCTCACTTTTAATTGCATTGTTTGCCTTCTATTTCTGACTTGTAGGAGTTCTTTGTCTTCTGGATGTTAATCTCTTATCAGATATGTGGTTTGCAAATACCTTCTTTCACTCTCTGATGGTGTCCTTTGCAGCCATTGCACATTTTGCATAACGGAAGGTGAAGCCTGGATTCTCCCTACCCTCCCCCGCCCCCTCCCCCCATTGCATTAGGGGAGCTGGGCGCGTAGAAGAGGCCGGGCTAGGAAGCGGCGGAAGTTAAGCGGCACCGAAGTTAATTTTGAAGTACAATTTATCTACTTTTCTCTTGTGTTGCCCGTCATCATTTAAAAATGATGATTTCAGTTCAAATGTTGAGACTGGGTTCAAGATTCTCTCCCTTTTGCATCTGGAGAAAGTACATCCAGCGAAGAAATGGAAGGGCTTAGTCCATCCCAACATGGACCAGTAATCTCAGTGCTGACAATCCTTATTCTAGGCTCCTCAGGGACCCACACGTATATGGAAAGGGGAGAGAGGTACCTTGGTGAGATTGGAGGCACACCTCCACAGTACCTTGAATTTCCACCAGCATACAAAGTGGGGAGACATGCCAGTCTTTTTCTCTTTGCTAGAAATGCCCATGTTTCTCCTTGATGTTCAAAAGCAAAAGGTTCTAGAGTGGCAAGCCTATGAAATCCTTTAGAATATATTCTTGGCACCACTTTTTACAGGGCAAAGAAGCCCGTTTACATGTTTGAATTGGCTTATAACAGTTATGGGGGGGTGTTCATTGTTACTTCCCCACACGTTAACTCCATATTCCAATCAATTTCATCCCCCTTCATCGCACTCCCCACACCCTACCCTATAAGAACGAGCGTCCCCATCAGGTTTCCTTGTTCCATTTTCATGGTTGCAAATAGACCACACTAGCGCGGGGTGGGGGGATTGGTTGCACCTAGTTACCCAGTCCTCAGGAAAGCAAACTGAAGAGCTGCAATATTTCCCAACCAGGATTCTGTCATGCATTACCATAGCGTAGTTTTGTGTTATTTTAACGAGTTGCAGAAAGTTCCACTGCCTCCCGCTCCTCACAGCTCCCCTCCTCAGCCAGCTCATGCTTTAAAGCAATTAAGCAAGGAATCTGTTAAAGGGGCTTTCGAAAGGAAAGGAAAGATAAGCCCGGGCTTCTCACTGAGACAGCAGGGCAGCCGGACGCACAAGGAAAGGCACTTCGGAAGCCTCGGGACTGCCAAGCCTACTGCCTGATCAAACATATTCAACCCGATCGTTTCTGGGGCCGGGGCACAGAGGCTCACTTTTCTAGCCAAGGGGCTGTATGATGTTTTTTGCAAAGTTCCAAAGTGTGAAGAGTTCTGTAGGGTGAGTATCTAGTGGTGATTCGGGGTCTTAGCGAGTCGGACAGTCCTTGGGTGGACAGGGCGCTCCCTGGTTGTCCGGTTTGTTTCTGAGCGCCAACCAGCGCTCGCCCTTGGAAACTTGGAACCCTGGAACTTTGCAAGCTCCGGAGCCTTTGGAGAAGGGACAAGGTTCCGCGGCTCCCCAACTTTCTCGCCCTGCACTAGTAGCCTAGGGAGTCTGGGTTGCAGCCATTGCACATTTTGCATAACGGAAGGTGAAGCCTGGATTCTCCCTACCCTCCCCCGCCCCCTCCCCCCATTGCATTAGGGGAGCTGGGCGCGTAGAAGAGGCCGGGCTAGGAAGCGGCGGGCAGGGGCGAGCGCGGGCGGGGCGAGGCGAGGCGGGGCGAGGCGGAGCGGGGAGGGCGCGAGGGGCGTGAGCCGCGCGCCCCGGCGGGCCAGGGGGAGGGACTCTGGCGGGATCGCAGCCTCCGTCCAAGGTTGAGCAGCAGCGCGCGCGGCGGCCCCGGGTAGCGCGGAGCCAGCGAGCGGGGAGAGCGGACAGCCGGCGCGGGGCGCGGCTGCCATGGGCGTGCAGTGAACGGCGACTCAGGGCGGCTTCCTTGGCGGCGCGGACCTCCCTAGCTGGCGGTGCGTCTCCTCGATCACCATGAAAGGTAGGGAGGGCGGCGGCAGATTTCGGGGGGGCGCGCGAGAGGCTGGCGAGATGCACCCCGCGCGAACTTTCCTTTGGGCTGCAGTCCCAGGGGAGCCCGGTGGGTGCGCGGTTCCTGGGGACGGGTGCGCTCCCCGAAGGCGGGACGGGGAACCTCAGGCGACCCGGAGAAGAGTTCAGGGAGTAGAAGCGCCCGGTGGCTCTTCTCCCTGTCGCGTCTTTTGCCAAAGTAGTTTGAAGCCTTAAGTCGTTGTTTACGAATTCCAGTTCCCAACTTTTTAATTGAAAAAACCTGCGGAGAGGGAGGCATCCTTATCACCCCCACCATCATCGCGGTCACCATTCCTCCTGGGCTACTCTCCGCGCTCCCCACTCTCCCCACTGTCCTCCTTCATCTCCACCCGAGCCGTCGCCCGCCGGCCGGGACTCGGGATGATCCCCGTGCGCGCTCCCCACATCTGGCAGTGATTAGATGCCCGCGGAGTTCAGCTGGCTCGGAAAGTGCATTTGGCATCTTGCTCCATCACATCCACTCACTGGAAAATAACTGCTCTCCGTTCCGCGTCCTTTGCCGGTGCCAGCCTGCGGGCGGGCTGCGCCCACGTGCGCTCTGGGAGACACACGCCAACCCGGGGATCGCCCCCCTCCCCTGGGCGGTGTCCCGGGCCAGGCGGGGTTCTGGAAGTGTCAGATGTTATGGTGCCGGGGATAGACTTTCCTGGGCAGCCTTCTGTTTAGCGGAAACACAGAGATTTGTCTTGATTTATATGGGAGATAAATAATCAGAGGGAGACGTTGAGGACTGGGCGGGCGCGGCGTTTACACAAGAACCCGACTTCTAGATGTGGGGGCTAGGGGAACACATCTGGGACCCCTCCTGATCTGGGGCTGGGTGCGAAATGCCATCGGATCTCAGTGACGGAGTTTCCAGCTGCTCCAGGCTGCGCGATGCCCGCGCACTGGCCGGCTGAGGGTTGCCCCGAGAGTCCCACGCGCCTGGAAAAAAAACTTTTGGCTCCGGACGGTTTCGGGGAAAGGCACTTCTCACGGAACTATGCAGAGATAAGGTCCTAGCAATTTGCTTTTCTAAGGTATCTCCACCCGAGACTCGAGAAGGGGGGCGGAGGGCGGCAGGACTGAGTGCCAGTTGAGGGAAATAAAAGATGAGGAGCGACTTAACTACTTTAAGAGAATTTAAAAAAAAAAACAAAACACACCAAAACTCTGAGGCGTACAAGGCCACAAGTCATTTTAGAACTCAGCTCCCATCATTTTAGCCAGGAGCAAGTCTTCTTGCCAGTCATTAAGCCAAGAAGAGCTGGGCACGGGTGGCTCAAACCTGTAAACCTAGTTTTAGCTACTCAGGAGGCTGAGATCTCAGGATCCTGGTCTGAAGCCAGTCCAAGCAGGTAAGTCCTTGAAGCTCCTATTTCCATCCACCAAAAGGCTGGGAGTGGAGCTGTGGCTTAAGTGGTAGAGCTCTAGCCTTAAGTTAAAAAAAAGAAGAAAAAAAGCTCAACCGTGCTCAGGTGCTAACTTCAAGCCAGAAGAAGTCATTAAGGCAAGTCATTTTTCAACTCTAGTGTGTGCACTATGTGCCAGCACTTGGACTTGAACTTAGAGCCTTGAGGCACTCTCCCTTAGCTTTTCTGTTCAAGACTGTCATTCTACCACTTAAGCCACACCTCAACATCTGGCTTTTTGGTGGTTAATTGGAGATTAGAGTTTCACAGACTTTTCTGCCAGAGCTGGCTTTGAACCACAACCCTCAGATCTCAGCTCCCTGAGTAGCTAGGGTTACAGGCATGGGCCACTACTGCTGGACTCAGGGTTTTCAACTCTTGTGATGATGAGTCAGTCACATATCAGCTCTCAGGAGTTCTAAGCCCCAAAATTTATTAAACTTAAAAAAAAAACCTGAATAAATGACCATGACTGCACTGTATTTCCCAGCAGCAATTGGCATGTGCAATGAAAAGCACTTTGGGGTAAGACTAATTAATGCTGTGCTGTGCTGTGCTGTGCTGTGTCCATGTTGAGAACCTGGAAAAGGTTCATGCCTTTACCCCTTGTGGTCCTAACCTTGCCTCCAATCCCCACCAACATCTGCCTCAACCAGAAGGCTGGTTTAGGGACCGGTGAATCCATATGTAGCTAGTCATGTTGAAGGCATGTTTTATTCATTTTTGCCTCAATGTTTCTCTATGTAGCAGAGGCTGGGCTTGAATTTGGTGATCCTCCTGCCTCTACCTCCTGAGTGCTGGGATTATAGGCATGTAATACTGCACTAGCATGCATGTATGCACGCAGGCACATATGCACCAGTCCTGGGACTTGAACTCAGGACCTAAATGCTCTCCTGAGCTTTCATGTTCAAGGCTAGTGCTCTTTCTACCACTTGAGCCACACAGCTCCACTTCTGATTTTTTGGCAGTTAATTAATAAGACTCTCATGGACATTCCTGCCTGGGATGGCATTGAGACTCTTAGACCTCAGCCTTTAGAGTACTTAGGATTTGTATGCATGAGCCACTTGTGCCTGGCTTGAAGACCTCTTTTAAAACGGAAATAATCTAGGAGATTTGGTTACCATCAGCACATAATTTGCACTTGTGCCTTGTTACAGAGATAGGGAGAAAGGAGATAATTGTTTAGTGCCTACTAAGTGCAGACATTGTGCTGTAACTTTTTTTTTTTGCCAGTCCTGGGGCTTGAACTCAGGGCTGAGCACTGTCCCTGGCTTCTTTTTGTTCAAGGCTAGCACTCTGCCACTTGAGCCACAGTGCCACTTCTGGCTTTTTCTATATATGTGGTGCTGAGGAATCGAACCCAGGGCTTCATGTATATGAGGCAAGCACTCTTGCCACTAGGGCATATTCCCAGCCCTGTGCTGTAACTTTTATAAGCACATTGCAATTATATCAATAGTCTTTTTTAGACTTTGATTCCAGGATTTCTTACTCATACTTATCTCCATCTCCAGTCCAAGAGCAGGTATTTAATTCTTGCATTATACATGAGGAAACTGATCTAGGAAAAACAGGACCTGTCAACTGGATGGATGGAACAGACACAGACAAGCTCTGTGGATTTGTATCCTTGTGATATTCACAAAGTTTTAGGATATTCAATACCAATAGCGTTTGGTACGGACTAGTAAATCCACAAATAGGGCAGAGCTCCGAAGAGGCAGAACCAGGCCATTGAACCTGGGGTTTCTGAAGCCGAGCCTGGGGCGCTGTTCTCCTAAACAAAAAAGGAAAGGTGCTTTTTACTCAGTGGGATATTCTGACCCTTTAGTCAAGAGTTCCCCTGGGCTCCTGATTATGCAGTATGCTTGTTAACTCACTAGACCTTCATTACAATTTGATTTTTCTTAACAACAGAAGGCAAAGACAAGCTTGGCAAGTGCTAAGAAACAAACTATATGCAGTTTCTATATTCACGGGGCCCATACCTGAAGATTCAGCTGAGGATTGGAAAGAAATGAAAGAAGTTGTAGGTATACTGAACTTGTTTGTCACTACTCCCCAAATGTCACAGTATAGCAACCATGCACAGAACATTTATCTTGTATTCAAGCCCTTTTCACTGATTTCTAGTATACTGTGATTACATAGGTTATGTGCAAATATGATGCATTTTGCTTTATTTATTGTGATGCCTGCTAACTATGTGCTCTACCACTGAGCAACTTCTGGCCCTCATCATTTTATTTAAGGTACTTGAGTTTTGGAATTTAGGTACTTGGGTTTTGGAATTGTTAGGCAATTCTGTGGATACTGAGAACTCTGTAGTACCTTAAAACATTGTTTAGCCAAATAGAAAATCAGTAGACACTGTGGGAAAATTATATAGCTTAACTTGCTAAAGCAGTTGCTCCCTATGCAAGTCAGATGCTTTTTTTTTTTTTTTAAGGGTACCTATTCTGCTAAATGGTAGGCCTAGCCTTCACAAGTGTAATCCCAATCTGCTGTGTGACACAGCGCCACCTATCAGCCGCATTTAGCAAACATCTCTCTTCTATTTCCTCCATCCTTGGCATACCCAAGTACCAAAATAATGACATCATTATGTTATTTCCAGAAGAAAACTTCTTGTTCTATTGCTGCAACATGTGAAGCCTTCCAAGCTGAATTGAAAAGGAAGACAGCTTGTTTGTGAATGGAAAAAAAAGAATGCTTGTTTGATTTCCAATTTCAGTTTTCAGTTAGCTCCTAACACCCATCATCAATTTAGTGGTTTGTGGCAAATGGTCACATTGAGTTGTATTATTACTAAATCCCATTCCTGATTCTGATATATGTGGATATTGGTGACACCCAGTGCAGCCATACTTGTTGCCTGAGAAAAGACAGAAAACAGCCAGCAGTACATTCTCTGTGTTTTGGGGATAGTCTTCTTTCTTACTGTATTCCTGGGGTTTCTTGTGTTCTGTTAGGCTAAGCAAATACCACTGAAAGTGTCATGTTTTCTAAAGCAAGATGGAAACAAAATAAGACCTTCTTCCCTTCACTGATTGGGCATCAGGGTCCCCCTACTTGGGGAGGACAAATATACAATCTAATTATAACTTTTGACTTATCATTAGTTTGAAGATGCTTGACATTCTTAATCTGAGGCTGGATTACTGTTAAGTATAGATCATCGTGTCTGTGGTCTCCCATGTAATTTCTCCTGATTGTTCCCATGCCTCCCTCCTCATCCCCAGCCCTTGGCTATGTGGCTTATCCATGACAGCATGACAGGAAAAGCTAGTAGATGAGAGCTTTCAAGCAGTGTCACAACTGGAGATCTAATTTTCCTAATATATACTGTTTTCATTAAAAGATTCTTTCCAAACAGCTGATACAACTGCCGCCATAGTAAATTGCATGCCCCCTGAAGGGCTGACTTGTTTGTTTGCCATTTTTCTTTATTCATTATTTGCCTTTGTATTGGAGCTTGAGCAGAGGGCCCTGGGGCCCTCAGTTAGCTTTCCTACTCCAGGCTGATACTCTGCCACTTGAGAAACACATCTACTCCCAGCTTTTCACTAGCTGATTGGAGATCAGAGTCTCAGGGACTTTTTCTCCCCCATTTAGCTTTGAACCATGATTCTCAGTTCTCAGCCTTCTGAGCAGGTAGGATTATAGGCATGAACCACTGGTCCTCAGCTAGCTTGCTTGCTTTCTGGAAGAGTTAGCTTTCCAGATGGGGAAAACACATTTTGCCCTGGGTAAAGACTGCCTGGGAAGGAAGCTCTCTGGTGGCTAGAAGTCATGGATCCCTGGAGATCCTGTGGGTTCTGTAACCAAAATGGTCAGAGAATCCCCCTTCTGGCCAGTCAATGCAAGTCTTCATAAGATACCAGAGAGCTGTGTGTGACTAGGAGATGGGCAGCAGGGTCCTGGGCTGGAATATAAGAGCGAGGGATGGTGCGGGGTGGGGTGGGGTTGGGGGGCTCTGTACTGTGTGGCTGTGTTCATAACAATGTATTTCTGATGGCTACTTAACAGTCCCCATTTATTATTTTCTATTTAATATCTAACACTTACTGAGCACCCACCATGCTAGTCATTACTGCTTTCCCCACTTTGAAGATGGAAAACCTGAGGCTCACTGAGATCACTGTACTTGTCTAAAGGCTTCCAGTTCACCAGTGTGAATCAGTATTCAAACTCAGATGGATTCCAGAATCTTCTTGTTAAAATCTGTAGCCTACAAAACACCATCAGAAGTACCATTTCCAAGGACAGATTGTAAGCTAGGGACAAGGGATTTATAGAGATTCCTCACAGAAATGGTTTCATTCTTAACTGCTGACAGCACAGTTTCTATCCCACCAACATGCCCTCTACCGAAGCTTGAGGGAGGTTACTTTTCAATCAAGCTGGGATTTGATTTCTAAGTTAGCATCACTCGAGGAGCCAAAACCAATATAATACCTTGAGGAAAAAAAAGAATGTCCTGCTGATTGCTTAAGGGACTTTGGTAATTACATAGCAGTGAAAGCCAAGGCAAGCAGAAATTAGTAACCCCCAACAAAGATGACACTCTCTTAACCTCTGGAGTTTTACCATCATTATTTAATCAGTACTCCTAAGTATAAAAAAATGTGTTTTTCAACATGAGAGGAGATTTAAAATAAAATACATTCATTAGAGTTGGAAGTATTAAACAGGACTTCTTCCTATTTCCTAAACAGCTCAATATTATAAAAATAACACATATAGTATATAGTTTTTTTTGAGCCTCATGTTCTCTGGACATAGAAATAACTACAAAACTAGCTGAAACTTAAGAAACTACGTATTAGTCGAAGTTTGAACAGTCCCATTTTAAAGTAATCTATTTTGAACAGTCCCATTTTAAAGTAATCTATGTTTCAAAATATAACCATCTCGTGAAGTATAATTGTGCTTTGTGAACCTGATCAATGTTGTCTGTCAGTACCAGAGTTTGACCTCAGGGCCTTATGATTTGCTTGAATTTTTCTGGTTGGTGCTCTACCTCTTGAGCCATGCCTCCAGACAAGCTTTTTGCTGTTTATGTTGCAAATGGGAGTTCATAGACTTTTCTTCCTGGGCTGGCCTCCAAGTGGGATCCTCTGAATCTCAACCTCCTGAGGAGCTAAGATTACAGGTGTGAGCCACCGGTACCCAGATGAGCCTGATACATTTTGTTTGGCTGGAGGAATAAGCTGTGAAACTAAAGAGTCTGGTAAGCACAGGAAAACAGTTTAACCTTCCAGGGTCCCTGTTCCTTTGTGAAAACCGAGAACAATGGTATCTACCCAGTAGAACTATTTTAAGGATTAAATAGCTTGATATAAGTCCATTCTTTAGAATGATGTCTAGCATATAAGAACTTAAGATGTTTTAGTTATTGTAATATAATATTGGGTGATTAGAATCCATCTTTACCTCCAGGCAGTAATTTGTCAGTAAAAAAAAGCAAAACACTTATGTTAATTTGATCATATGTATAGTTTAGGCTGGGGAGAGGGGGCAAGTGTTCAAGTCTTGATAGGAAAGTCATTTTAAAGCTACAGATGCGCAGAAACAGACCTAGGGATAGAAGTGATCAGTGTGCTTTCTGCAGGGAGCAGGGTCAGTGTTCCCAATGCTGTCATTTCTGGCACTGTTATAAAACGTCAGCCCTGCTGAGTGCTGGTAGCTCACCCCTTGAAACTACTGAAGGACAAAGTAGGAAAGACTCTGGAACTTATAGACACAGGAAGGAACTTCCTGAATAGAGTCCCAGGGGCAAACAAATAGGGAAAGACTCGACAAATGGGACTACTACAAATTAAAAAGTTTCTGCACAGCTAAGGACATATCCACCAAAATAGAAAGACAGCCAGCGATATGGGAAAGGATATTTACCAGCACAGCAACAGACAAAGGCCTAATATCTGTCATCTACAGAGAACTCAAAAAACCAAGCCCCTCCAAGCCCAATAAACCAATTAGGAAATGGGCAAAGGAGCTAAAGAGAGACTTCACAAGAGAAGAAATAAAAATGGCAAAGAAACACATGAGGAAATGTTCAACATCCCTGGTAGTAAAAGAAATGCAAATAAAAACAACCCTGAGATACCACCTCACTCCAGTTAGAATGGCCTATACTCTGAACTCAGGCAACAACAAATGCTGGAGGGGGTGCGGGGAAAGAGGAACCCTTCTCCATTGTTGGTGGGAGTGCAAATTAGTACAACCACTTTGGAGAACAGTATGGAGGTTTTTCAAAAAGCTCAATATAGACTTACCCTATGACCCAGCCATACCACTCCTAGGCATCTATCCTAAACCGCAAAACCCAAGATATCAAAAAGACATTTGTACTTCCATGTTTATGGCGGCACAATTCACAATAGCCAAAATATGGAAACAACCCAGATGCCCCTCCACAGACGAATGGATCCAAAAAATATGGTACCTATACACAATGGAATACTACATAGCGATTAGGAATGGTGAAATATTGTTATTCGCAGGGAAATGGTCAGAACTTGAACAAATAATGTTGAGCGAGACAAGCCTAGAACACAGAAAACAAAGGGGCATGATATATGACTGTTAAGAAAGGGAGACGGAGAGACAGTAGAGACCAAGTCTGTGAAACCAAAAACTGCTTGTCAAATAGTATTCCCCACAGGATTGGGGCAGCGACCCAACAGTATGTAACTAAAACCAAACAATTACTCAACATATAAAGGTCAAAAATTGACCTCTCAGGGGAATACAATAGCTCAAAAGCTATGTATGTACGTTCATGTAAGACTACTGTCGACATATTGTCTAATATCGACATTACATTTAAAGCCCTAGGCCAATTTTCTTGGGCTTGGCCACGTGGCTACTGTATATCTTCTTGATACATTGTATATTGTATATATGTCTACCTGACCTAGAGAAGGGATAGAAAAACAGGGCGTAAGATATCACAAGAAATGTACACACTGCCCTACTCTGTAACTGTACCCTTTTTGCACAACACCTTGTCAAAAAATTTGTGTTCAATTAATAAATAAATTAAATTTAAAAAAAAAGTTCAGGAGATTCTTCAATTAACCACCAGAAAATGAGAATTGGAGTTGTGGCTCAGAGTGCTAGAGTACTAGCCTTAACTAAAAAAACCAACTCAGCAACCAGGCCCTGAGTTCAAGTCCCAAGACCAATTGCCCGCCCCCCCCCCCGCCCCGCACCAAGGCCAGCACTTTGCAAAATGCAGGCTCATAATTACAGTGAAGCTTGTCAACTGTATCACTTCTTATGATAATAATGGTAGAAAATAGTATGTAAATATGCTTAATTTGATAGGAGCATTGATTTTCCATAGGCACAATTGATTGTTCAGGTCCTACTGATGATGACAATATTTTTAAAGATCTGTGTCTCAAGTCCAGTGTCCACTTTTATTTGGTAAGGATATGACACCAAGAAATCACAACATTGAGCTAATTTGTCTGTGAGCTTTAGGACAGACATGTACGTATGTAAGTTTTTAACCATATGACATCATGTCTTCTTCGTTAGTGGTATTAGTGTTCCTTTAAACTGTCTTACTTCTATTTATAGTTGGGCCACCAAATTCGAACTCATTTTTAATTTAATCTTCTTTCCTTCTTTGCCTATACTTTGTCATCTCCTCCTCCTCTTCCTCCTTTTACTTTTCCTCCTCTTCTGCCACCTTCAACTCTACCTCCACCTTCTTTTATGGTGCTTAGGATCAAACCTTGCGAGCACTGGGCAAATTCTGTCAGTGAGCTATACTCCCTCCTTCCCTTCTTCTATTCCTCCTATTTATTTTACTCAAGGTTTCAGAGTCCATTATAACATAGGAGGGCATGGCATAGAGCAATTCACATCGTGGTACCCAGGGCAAAGGAAACCAAGAGACTGGGCACTTTGTATAACCTTCAAAGAAATACCCCCGGTGAGCCACTTCCTCCAGCGAGGCTCCACCTGTGAACAAGCAAGCTGAGCAAGAGCTGGAGACCCTGAGTTCAAGCCCCAGTACCGGCACAACCCCAATCCCAGCATACACCTCCGTGTGTACATGTAGACACACATACACAAAATCCACCAGTTACATATTTCCTGGATACAATGGACCCAGGCTGGCTCCAGACTCACAATCTTCCTACCATAGATTCTCTAGTTGTTGGGATTTGAGGCAGGAGCCATCATGCCCAGTACATGATAATCTCAATGAGGTTAACATGATTGAAGAGCTCCTTCACAGGAGAAGTGCATCACCTTCCCTGTAGTTTTCTGAAAAGGATGAATAAAGATGTAGGGTTTTGTTGTGTTGTTTTGCTAGTACTGAGGTTTGAAATCAGAGCCTTGTGCTACTTGTTTGCTCATAGTTGGTACTCTATCATTTGAGCCATACCTCCAGCCTGGCCTTTTGCTGGTTAATTGGAGATGGGGTCTCTTAGACTTTTCTGTGTAGGCTGGCTTCAAATATCAGTCCTCTGATCAGCCTTTTGAGTAGCTAAGATTATGGACATGACCTCCTGGCATCCAACTAGCTGTCAGGATTTTAGAGGTCATTATTTGCTGCTTGCTCTAAGATACTGAAGCTGTTGGCTACTAGGGAAAAACTGGTTGAGCACCCACTGTTAATTTAGGGTAAAAGTAATGAAAATGCCCTGCAGTTTTGTGAACTACTAGAGGAGTCACAAGGCATATTATCTTTCTTTATTCCCAAAGAAAGAATTAGTAAATTCTTATTACTAATTCTAAATTAGGAAGCATTTTAAAATGAGCATCTTAGTTAAAAGTTGTGTCAAAAATTGGCGCCAACCTGGGCATGGTGGCTTATGCATCTTGTACTCCCAGCTACTCAGGAGGCAGAGGTTAGGAAGATCATGGTTTGAAGAAGCCTAGAAAAAAAAAATTAACCAGACAGACGCCATCTCATCTAATAAGCCAGGCATGATAGTATATACCTATGGTCCCAGAGACACAGGAGGCATAGAGAGGATGATTCTGGTGTGAGACTTTCCCAGGAAAAAGTGTGATCTTTTCCAAAACAGCAACAAGCAAACAAAGGACAGGACTCAAGTGGTAAGGTGCCTGACTAGCAACCATGAGGTCTTGAGTTCAAACCCAGTGCCACCAAAGAGAATTTTTTTTCTTGTAGTAATTTTAATAACCTAAGGTATTTACATCTCTGTATACTCTTTCACCCATCTGGGTGGGAGCAGGACTTGGAGCAGTTGAATGGAAGACAGATCTGATTTTTCTCTGAAAACATCTGGAACCTCAGGCACTTCATTACATTAACAGATGGGTACTGGTGGCTCACTTTTGTAATCCTAGCTACATGCAAGGTGGAGATCAAGAGAAGCATAGTTCAAGGTTAGCATGGATCAATCATCATTTTAATAGCTGTGTCTGGTGGCTCACACCTACTGTCTCAGCTACAGGACCGAGGGTGGGGAACATAAAGCAGGAGGAGGGCTGTCTAGGCTGGTCTGAGCATGGCTGAAGCGTTAGAGAGCAGTCACTTGACAAGCACAGAGGTCAAATCCTGCTACTGCAAAACAACAATGGAAACCAATGCAAAATGAAACCCGCCAAAACAAAAACAAGCAATAACAACAAAACCCCAAAGGGTTGAAGACCTGGGCTCAGTGCTCAGGGTTCAATCCCACCAGTGGGCGAGGGAGGAGAAGCCATAAATGGGTGAGCTGGGATAAATTCCCTGGGTGCAAGACGTTTCCACGTGGGGGAGATAGCTGCACCTCTGCGGCTGGAAGCAGGTGGAGGGAAGAGGAAGTATCCTCACTCCAGGCCTCCCCACTACAGTGCCCGCCAGGCACCCTCCCCAGGTTTGCTCTACAGATCCACTGCAGTGCGGAAGTTATTGTGACTCTCAGCTCTCTAATGAAGCCAGCTAAACTCCACTTGAACTCATGGTCCTCTGAAATAGCAGCGCTCAGAGAATAAATCAACAGCAGCAGAATCCTATTCTGTGTTCTTTACAAAAATCCCTGGCCAGCGTGGCTCTGTGCCAGTTGCTGAGGAAAGTAAAAATAAATGAAGAAGTAATGCTCTTCCTAGCAGGCAAACAGAGTACAGTATAGCCCACAGGTATTGAAGTGAGTGCCAAGGTACAGCCAAGGAAGCCAAGAAGCTATGCACTTGGAGGTTTAAATCTTCAGCATGTTTGGTTATTTAATATGTTAAAGCTTTAGCCTTTCCTGCAGACAGACTGCTATCAGAAGCAGGATCAGGTTCTGGCCACTGCAAAACATAGAGGTCTTAAATCTCGTGTAACACTTATACCAGGGTATTTGCCTTTTTTAAAAAAATTAAGATTTTTAATTAATTTTTGGTGTGTGCCAGTACTGAGGCTTGAACTCAGGGCATAGGCACTATCCCCCTAGAACTAGTGCTCTACTACTTGAGCCACAGCTTCACTTCTGACTTTTTGTTGGTGAGTTGGAGATGAGAGTCTGCCTAGCTTGGCTTCAAACTTTGATCCTCAGTTCTCAGCCTCCTGAGTAGCTAGTGTAAGCCATGGGTTTATTTTTTGTTTTGTTTTTGAAGTAGGGTCTAGCTAACTTTGCTCAGACTGAACAACTAATTTACAGTGTGACAAAATGAATGCCAGGTAGTTGGAACCTATGTTGGGGTCAGGTGTGGGAAATTCAAGGAGAAGGAAGGCAGATGAACAGAGAGGGGAATGGTGGATGAAAACAGTCACAGTGTTCAATGTACATATGTGAAAATGGAACTATCTAACTTGAGGGGATAGGAGGGATGGTGGGAGAAATAGGGGAGAACAATAGAAGAGGTGACATTGATCAAAATGCATTATATTCATAAACTGACATATTGAATTGAAACCCCTTTATCCCACTAAAAATAATTTTTTTTAAAAATTGAGTAAAACAAAGTTAAACAAGCTTTGCCTTTTTTCTTTCAATACTTCTCAGAGTCTCAGTGCAAAACCACAATGAACTCCCAAGAAAGAGATCTAATATGTACCTCCACCCCATTTTCCAGTCTCTACCTCCACATACCAGGAAAACTCAGAGAAAGACTGATTTAAGATGCTTCTTTAGGAGACATTTCCTGATACTCCCAGTGAAAGTTATCTGCCATTCATGTCTCTTTCTATCTACTTTTAGAGTTGGGTAAGAGACATTTTTTTTTGTTGTTCTTTGAGTAGCTATTGCAAGAATGGCTTCCCTTTTGGGAATGAGGGTGAAGACAAGCCCACCGTCCTCACAGAGCCCCAAATATGGGTGAGTGGGTCTGTTAGGCTTTTGTTTCCTCGGAGCCCCTAGTGGCTTTGAATATGTAGATTTGGAAGGAGAAACAAGGGCCAAACTGAATGGTTTTAACAACAAAAATATGAGAGAGTTCCCAGGGAAACTGTAGGAAGAAGGGTGCAGTGGATCCAGCAAAAAAATGACAGAGAGGCAAGTCACCAAACAAACAAACAAATGGTAGCCTTCATTGAAAGTCCCTTGAAAGCAGAATTGTCTATTGGGAGTACAGCCTAACTCTGTTCTTATGGTTTCACTGTGAAATCTTCAGTGATGTCTCCCTGGTCTGCAGTGTCCTGCATCTGGCTATGAAGCTGATGGTGGGGGGGGGGGGGGTGGCTGGCAGGAAGAGCTGACCTCTCAAGGCCTCATCTTTGACTAGGCTGGAAGCACTGGCTTTCTCCTCCTTGGAAATGTCATCTGTAGATTCAACTGACTGTGGACTGAAATATTTGAAACCCAAAGTCTTATCTGTACCAAACGTATGTGGGCTTTTTCCCTTGTCCTTATTCCCTGAACAATACGGTACAACTATTTCTATAGCACTGGCCAAGTGTCAGGTACTATAAGCAATCTAGAGATAATTTAAACTATATGGAAAGGTGTGTGCAGGTTCCTCATGTAAGTATGGTTGCCATTATGTAGAAAGGATTTGAGCATCTTGGAGGATTTATTGAGTGAATGAATAAATGGATACATTTCCAAAGAGAAGAGTGTTTCTCTTTGTGACTGTGCCCCAGCCTAGTCCGATAGATAAGGCTCACTATGAGAGATGAGAGATTATACATGACTCGTGAAAGCAGAAACAGAAAGGGCTTGATTGGGTGCTCTAATCTCTGACCTAAGAAACCTACTTTGATTATAAAAATATGAATGCTAGATTCACAGCAAAGATCTCCTACCTGTCCTTTGAATAAGGAAGCACTAGCAAAATGGTCTGCATTCTCTGCTACAAATAGTTGTTCCATGTTGTGAGATCATTCCCATGCACATTGGGTTCTCCTTAATGGTGCAAGATTAGGATACAGCCAGGCCATGTCCCCTTTGGGGGTTAAAAAAGACTGTCATGAATGCTTGTTCTCTCCTTCATGACCTGTTTGGTTAGGGTCTTCTGGACAGACCTGGTTTTGACATCTCTTGTCCTCAAAACATATCACTTATGTTAGGAAGTTGTGTGTGCATGGTGCTTATCCCTTCCAGACCCACACCTGGTGAATTGTAAACAGGAAGCTCTCTATCCATGTGAGAAATTTTGTTATGGCTATTAGCATTTTCCCTGCCTTAGGTCCTCAGCTCCTCCCATTAGCCCCCAGATCCACCCATACCTGAACTCCCTGCCCTAGAACTATAATGGGCCACGCCCACTCACCATTAAGACCTAACTACTTCCCCTTTAGCCCCAGAGAAGCTACCACCTGGATAAGGTGCAGCTGCCATGTTGCTCCCTCTCCTGTGGGAGATATGGCCCCACTAATAAACCTCCTTATAAACCTTCTTCTCCTGTCTGTGACTATCTCCACATGGTCCCTGGGATGGCTGGGACATATCCTTTCAATGGCCCCATTAGGAGGGAGAGTTTGGGCCTTTGGGTAGCACAGTTGGTTCATTTAGCATCTCTCTTGTGTCCACAAGACAATGATTAGGTATGAATTCCCATAGCAAGGCTGCCTGTTGAAATGCATTGACTGGAACCATCTTTCAGGAAATGGTTTGGGTATTGTGGAAGGGATTACACTGGGCTCTGAGATGCTGCCCTAGTTGGTGGGAGCTATGACATGTGAAAGGGCCAGCTGGTTACTTACTTTGTGATTAATTCAACAACATTTATTCCTTCATTTGTTTGCTTGTTTCACATTTTTTAGACACAACAAAGCAAGATTGCCCTTATTCATGTATGGCAGGATTATTTCTATAGAAATTCCCAAGTAGATTAAAACAAAACAAAGAGACTTAAACTAACAGAACAAAAGCAAAATGAGATCAATACGTTCTCAAAATAAAGGCAAATATTCAAAAATTCAGTTCATTTCTATATTTGTGCAACAAGCCACTGAACATGCATGAGCCAGAACATTAAATATGCACATATCAAATTGAACAACACTTTCCAAGACTTTGGCAGAGAAAAAAACCCAGAGAAATTAAAGTAGACCTAAACAAACAGAGTCAAATGTAATTTTCATGGATTGGAAGACTTGATTTTGTGAAAATGTCAATTTCCCAGAGTCAGTTAGCACCAATTAGCTATACAGGAGGTTTCATTTTCAACATTTATTAAGCCTTTGCACCAGGCACCATCGTAGGCAGTGGAGGTTTATTTGTGGCTAGGAGAGGGTGCTATTGAGGTTGAGTCATGTGACGTGGAGTGGCAGGGTGGTCTGGAAAAGCATCTTGGAGTCACATGTTAGCGAAGATCAGAGTCAGAAGTTACATTAAGAACAGGGAGAATGATATTTTTGCTGCAGGACAGCTAGTGTGGAGACTGTGCATTCTTTCTCAGGAGGGGAAGGTGTTGGCTGGGATCCCCATTGCTTCTTGTACCAAACCTGTGCTGAACACCAACACCGTGTTGTGTTTTTCCTTCTACAGACGACTTTGCAGAGGAGGAGGAGGTGCAGTCCTTCGGTTACAAGAGGTTCGGTGAGTTCTAGCAAAGTTCTGTTCCTTCTCTTTTCTCGGTCTGGGATACAGTCACATCCCTCTGAGACAAGGAGAAGTAAGACTGCTGGCCAGTCATCGTCAACACACACACACACACACACACACACACACACACACACACACACACGAACATTTGTGGCCTTGAGATCCAGCGTTGGTTGGACGTTGAGCTTCCGTGTAACTGATGGATGATGGATCACAGCTCAGAGACAGTGGGATGTGTTAGGGAAGAGATGCAATGTTGACAGGTCTGCTGAAAACAGCTTGCGAACCAACATAGCAGAAAAAGGGAACTTGATGGTGAGACAGGAGGATTTCTCTTTTGGGTATTGAGAAACCATCTTTTTCTCTGTGGCTCAGGCCTATGTTTATAATTATACTAGTAGATGGATGGGACGAAACTTTTTTCCAGGGACCCAGCTTCACAAGTGCCTGCCTTGTGGTTGGCTGAGTGATGATCCCCAAAGAGACCCACATCCTGAATCCTGGGACCTGCATGCTACCTTAGGCAGTAGAAAGGAGTTTGGATTTAGTTTTAAAAATGTGATATATTCAATGTATTTTGCTGCCAGAACAATTTATCCACAAATACACAATACTCTTGGTTTTTATAATCCCATAGTGTGTAGGTCATAAATCCAGGCATAGCATCAATCCAGGCTAACATCTTTGATGACCAATAGTGAGGAGTTGCCAGAGTTGGGTTCTTCTGGAGGTGCTTGGGTGTCTATGGACTTGTATTTGCTTTCAGGCTCATTCAGATTGCTGGTTAGATTTAGATCCTTAAGTTGTAGGATGGAAAGATCTTGTTGCCTATACAGGACATTTTGCAGTTGAAGAGCTTAAGATGGAGGAATTATGACCCTGGGTTACTCAGGTGGCTCTATATGCCACTGCAAATGCTCTTTAAGAGGGAGACGTGGAAATAAAAAAAAATAGAACAGCAAAAAAATTTTTTTTTGGCCAGTCCTGGGCCTTGAACTCAGGGCCTGAGTACTGTCCCTGGCTTCCTTTTGCTCAAGGCTAGCACTCTGCCACTTGAGCCACAGCGCCACTTCTGGCCGTTTTCTGTATATGTGGTGCTGGGGAACTGAACCGAGGCAAGCTCTCTTGCCACTAGGCCATATCCCCAGCCTGGAACAGCAAAATTTAAAAAAAATGAAAAAATGATAAGAAAAGGGATAGGAGATTTGGTTGCAGAGAGAAGGTGACGAGATGGTGGAATGGGGCTCACAGGAACATGCTCTGCAGGAAGGCCCCTTCAGCCAGGAATGCTGACAGCTTCTAGAAGCTATAAGAGGCACTGGACACAGACAATTCGTTCAGAGCTTCCAGAAGGAGAACACACACACCACTTTTATTTCCACTAAGTGAAGCTAATTTCAGGCTTCTGCCTTCCAGGATTTCTATAAGAGCAAGTATCTTCTAAGTCACCCCATTTGTGGTGATTTGTTACAGCAGCCACCTGGCACTAATCCCTACTGCTTCACCTCCAGATTGGCTCCACACAGTGGGCTTCTCCACCTTGACTTGCTTTGCAGGCTCTTCAATTTAGCTTGAAAATGCTAGTAAATGCTGCAGTTTCAAAGAAAATTCGAGAGAACTGAGGTTTCTCTGACCAGCTTGGTGATAAATGGGGAAGGATGGAAGAAAAAAATGTGTGTGTGTGTGTGTGTCTGTATGAGAAAGAAATAGAAGGGGCAAGAATATGAATGAGAGTGAGTTTATTTTCTGTTGCTTTAAAAAAAAAAGTCTTGGCTGGACTTTGATTAAAGTTAACAACCCCCAGCTGCTCTGGCTCCCTTGTTATTTTAGTATTTTTCCTTCTGGAAACACACGTCTACATTTCTTTCTGGGAAAAGAAATGGGGCTTTAACATGGGAATGCGGTGGCACCAGGCCCACAGCTTTTATTCATGCCCTTACAGAGCAGCCGGCCCAGTCCTTTCTCCCACTGCCCTCCATACTCTTGTTCTTGATATTATCAAGCATTTCTGGATTGGTACCCCCATACTGTTCTGATTGCCTGTGGAGGACTCCCTGTAGGGTAGCAGGAGTGTAGATGAAACCTAGAATTACAAAGAAAAACAAACCAGAGAGTATTGAAAGGCAGAAACTGTGAGGAAATTTGAAGCTTGTGAAATAAATGTTGAAAGGTCTCTCTCTCTCTCAATGTTGGAAATCAGTAGAAATACAGAGAACAAACAGGAAACATTTCTTTAAAAAGGATGACTTTGAGAATATTTTAACTATAGACCATCACACTAGCTATACAATTTGGTAACAAAAAAAACCCCTACTATATTACACAAGGGATATTCATTTGTGGGATGAAATTATATACAGGAATTGCCAACTAATGGCTCAGAGGGGACAGGACAATAGCTTACAAATATCAGGAGAGTATAAACAGGCATGAAGAGAGTGGTACCAAGCAGTACAAATACAGAGCTGGAGGCGTGGCTCAAGTGGCAGGGCACCAGCTGAGCAAGCAAGCTAAGTGAGTACAAGGCCCTGAGTTCCAACCTTACTATCAAAAAATAAGTTAAAATGAACAAATAAATAAACAAACACACCAATGAAAAAGAAACCAACCCAAGTATACGAATAAACAAGAGGGCTGGAATTCAAATGGGAAGCCTTGAAGAAGGCTGTGAAGATGTTGGGGAAATCTTGTGTTCCCCATAAAGTGGTGAATACCCAGCAGAGGGTTGTAGAATTTCTTGGAAGAAACTGACATGAGTTGAATTAGCTATTCTAGATACAGGAGTGAGGTCTAGATAGATTAAATTCTTGCTCAAGTGAGGTAGCTGAGCATGGGTTCAAAGATTCTGGGTCTTCTAACTCTCAGGTGTCATTTGGGGGAAAATAAAGTGAGCAGGGCACCTGATCTAGCCCCATTGGGCAGGTCTGGCCACTTCTTTATTGTATCTGGGCTAGGCTTCTTAGAAGAGAAATCGTTTTTCAGACCCTTAGAAGAGATTATATCTGCTCATCAAGTCCAGCAGAACTCAGAACCCATTCTCTCAGGTATGGCTGAACATCAGCCATTAAAGAAAGACTCAATCCCTTGCACACAGCAGGTCAGTAGAAGGTTTCTGCAGACAGAGTGGCCCCTTGGGCCCTGCCCTTAATTACTTTTGTGATTCAAGGCCAGTGACTTCATCTGCACCTCAGATGCAGTATTTGCCTTATGAGCAGAGTGATACCTGCCAAGATAGCTAAGTCTACCTCCCAGGGCTGTGCCCAGAAGATTCCAGGTGCACATGTGCTTTGAAGGTGCTGCATGTAAAAAGAGAAGGCTGAGCCGGGGCACCAGTGGCTCACGTCTGTAATCCTAGCTACTTAGGAAGCTGAGATCTGAGGAGTTCCTGCCAGCCTGGGCAGGAATATTCATGAGACTCTTGAAAGGAAAATTGTCCCAGAAGAACCACAGACCATAGACAAAGTCACGTAGAGCAAAAGAGTTTATTGCCAGCAGGACCGGCAAGGCCAAGTTCCCACAGAGGAGAGGAAAATGGCACCTGAACTCTCTTTTAGGGGGGTCTTTATACCCTCATGCAACTAAGGTGGGAGGTGCTCCGCCTGCCCCTCAGGTAACCAGGGGCGGAATCACATTGCCAAGGGCAAAGCTTATGATGGGCCGGAGGACATTCTATAAGCTTACAACTCTTATCTCCAATTAGCTACCAAAAGCCAGAAGTGGAACTGTGGCTCATGATAGAGCATGGGCATTGAGTAAGAAAGCTGAGGGAGAATGCCCAGTCCTAGAGTTCAAGCCTCAGCACCAGCATCAACCGATTAATTGGACAAAGCTGAATTGTCCTTCCCCTCCCCTGAGGTTTAGGGTGGTTAGCACTCTAGACATTTTGATGTACCCATAGAAGAATATCTAAGTATGAAAAAAAAAAAAAAGACTTGAAACTTCATTCCTAAAGACATAGGAAGGTGTGATTTGCCTCCGAACTTGGCCCAGAATAATGGCTTTTATTTTTGCAAAAGTAAACTGGATAATTTTAAGTATGTTTTGTTTATGTAAATATAATAAGCACAACTTGAATTTAGCTTACAGATGAGCCAGGGGTTAATTATTCTCAGAACAAAGGGGCATTGTTTTAGCAAATCATTACTGGGTGGGCTTGTTTCCAAAGTTATTCATATGTAGTTGTTCAGAGTGTTTTCTATATAAAGTCAAGATTGTTTACACCATACTACTGTGTTCAAATTCCATGTAGGGTTAGAATAAAGAGCCAACATTTAGCTCTTCTCCAATGATCAAGCCTGGTAGTACATTAATTTAGTATAATCACCCTTGTTTGTTCAGAGACTCATTGCTGCATTTTTACTCTCAACCAGCTTTTCTATTTTTCTTTTAGTTCTTCCATATGTCAGAGTTGCCAGCCCCATCCCTGAAGTTCGGGGCTCAGTTGTTTCTGTGATAAAAGCTCCCATGAAGAGGACCTTGAAGAGTTAATTAAGTGAGCATTTCTCAGCTTCAATCAGACTTTTTGGGTCAGCATTTCTTGGCCTCAGTCTGCTGAACTATTTGAGGTGTAACTATGGTTACAATTTGACAGGATTCCTTTACTGGGACACAAAGCATACAGTTTATTCTTTTGTTTTATTTTTTTATTGGCAAGGTCTCAGGTAGCCCAGGCTGAACTTGAACTCAAGATCCTCCTGAGACTGCCTGTAGAGTGTTGAACCTCAGAGGTGTGCACTGCCCTTTCTTCCTTCCTTCCTTCCCTCCCTCCCTCCCTCCCTCCCTCCCTCCCTCCCTCCCTCCATCCCTCCCTCCCTCCCTTCCTCCCTTCTTTCCTTCCTAGAATAATGATATATACTTCAATGATACCATTCTTTTTCCTTTTTCAGTGGTACTGGGGTTGAATTTGGGGCATTATGCTTGCTAGGCAAGTTCTCTACCACTTGAGACACATCCCACGCCTTTTTGCTTCAGTTATTTTTCAGATAGGATCTCATGTTGATAGCCAGGCAAGACTTGACTGACATCCGCCTATTTACACCTTACTCATAGCTTGGATGACAAGCATATACCATCAGGTGTGGGCGGGGGAAGGGGGGATGGGGGAGATAATCTTTGGTTCAAGGTTGACCTTGAATCATGATCTTTCCAGTCTCTACCTGGCAAAGTAGCTGGGATTACAGGCATGAACCACTAGAACCTGCCCTACAATTATGCCTTTTTACTTATTTCCAGCTTACGACTTTCAATAATAATAATAACAACAACAACAATAGGCTGGGCACTCGTGGCTCACAGCTGTAATTCCGGAAGCTGAGACCAGGGGGATGGAGATTTGAAGCCAGCTTGGGCAGGAAAGTCTTTGAGACTCTATGTCCAATTAACTAGTAAAAAAAGCTAAAGCTAAAGCTTGGCTAAAGTGATAGGGTGATAGCTGTGAAAGTAAGCCAAAGAAGAGTTGGAAGCCCTGAGTTCAAGCCCTGGAACTAGCCCACACCCCTCTCCCCGCCCCCTACCCCCGATCATCCAGGCTCTGGAAGCTGTCCATCATGCTGAGCACCCTGGATGTCCTAAGTGCACTCTGCAGCCCGCTGGCTTCTGTCTTGGGGGATGGGGGGGGGGTGGGCTCTCGATGAACTGCGCTCTGTGGATTGATTGGTTGCAGTGGGGTCTTCTGTGTTGTTTTTGGATTGTAACCTGCTATAATAATAGATATCCAAGTTGGAATGATGGAGGGACCTGAGAGATACAGTTTAGCTTGTACAAGATCTTGGGGGATTTAAACTTTCACAGTGAGCAAGTGTGGGCGTCTGGGAACATTTGTTATTTGAATTTGACAATCACAACTTGACAGACCTGCTTCCTTGGGGGTGGGGGAGAGGGATTATTAATGGCTGGGAGAAGAAGATATCAAACATTGCAAGCTGTGAAACAGTAAAAGGTAGAGTCTTCTATGGAGAAGAACTCAAGTGTTTAGTAAAAACTAAATGGAAAGTTGTAGAGGAGCTACTGAAAAGTTACCTATATAGTAATATGCTAGGGAGATATATTATATCCTGGGGGGAGATATATTATAACCCCAGGGGGAATATAATTGGATATATTTTCCTTTCTGGACAGTAAGTATGCTTTTTGAAGCATGTCCTTGAATAGTTTTGTTTACCCATAATTTTATGGGCCTTATAGCTGGAGCTTAAACAAACCTGGTTTTTTCAGTATTGGGTTTGAACTCTGGTCCTCAGGTTGCTAGGCAGGTGCTCATAACACTGAGTTATACCAAACCTGGCTTTTTGTTTTCCTTGAAAAAAATTTAGATTAGTAAAAGAACCAATATTTACATATTGCATCTCTGTGTAGATACACACATATGTATGTATATATGTGATATATAAAACGTGATATATGTGTATATATCACATGTGGGAGACATATGCATATATATAATATGTGCATGTGTATATTTGAGATCCTCTGCCTCAACCTCCCTTCATAGCTAGGAGTGCAGATCTGTGCCACCATATTCTGCTTAGCAAGAATATCTTGCTAATATAATACTATCATTAGGATAATATAGTATAATATATAATATAGTATACTACCGGGCTATTTTTTATACCTCTCCTTTGTGGAGATGCCAAGCCTTTTATCCCCTTATGTGTTCCCCTTTCGCTCTCACACATATCCTCTGGCCAGTAGGAAGTAATGTGAGAGCAAGGGCCATGGATAATCTCGGTCGAGTGTGGCTGCGAGAATGCCCTCCCCCCTCCCCATACTCGCCAAGGAGGCCGGGTACGCATGGACACCTTGGAGTCAGCTTCAGGAGCTTCCCAAAGTTTTATTCAGGGGAGGGGTTTATATAACAGTAATGACGAGGAAGGAAGAGGAGGGACTAACTGGGTATTAACGATTGGTTAATGAACTGTCCATCACAGTGATGTCACAGAACTTCCCGCAGAGGGGGAGATTACAGTCCCCCAAGGACCGGTCCTGGCTCAGGCCGGTGGCGCCATTAAGAGACGTGTGCTCGAAGATGAGAGGCGGGGCTGGTTTCAGACCCAGGGAGAAGGTGGGAGTGGCTAGCAGCCAACAGTCCCAGGTCTTAAAGGTATAGCCATCCCCTACAGTATACTATATAGTAATATATAATATAACACAATTATACTGGAGCTTCTAATTTAGTCTTACTCTTGGCTATGCAGGCACTCTGCTACTTGAGCCATGTCCCTAGCTCTTTTTGCTTTATTTTAAAAATAAAGTCATGTTTTTTGCCTGGCTAACCTGCCTCCTGTCTAGCTGGGTTGATAGACATGTGCCATCATGCCCAACTTGTTGATTAAGATGGGATCTTACCTACTTTTTGCCCAGGTTGATCTGGAAATATGATTCTCTTGATCTGTGCCTCCTGTATAGTTGAGATTATTGATGTGAGTCACTGTACTTAGCTACAAGAATATTTTGACAGTTTAACCCATACAGTACAGGGCATGTTGGCACAGCCTAAGAAATATGTACTGAAGAGAGCTCAGCTCTATACCCACACACCTTCACCTTACTCTTGACTGTCATTATCTCTGGCTTCCCAACCATCCTCCAGATATATTAACATATGAAGCTCAGTTAAACCATTGAGCTGGATGTTGCTAAGAAATTGAATGTCTGGAAACATAAAGCACTATTTAGGCTTCTGGAAAACTCATAGCACACATATACTTAGCCATAGAGCTAGAAAATAAGGGTCCATTCTGAGATACCCAGTGGGTTTCTACCTTAGTGCAGAAAGTTGTGTGTGCATACACTCATGAATGCATGCAAGTGTGTGCAGGTGTGTGGTGGGGTGCTGTCGACTGAACCCAGTCCCTTGGGACTGCTAAGCACTCTACCATCGAGCCTCACTAAGAGTCCCTCAAGAGGATGCGGAAGCAACCATCTTTGGGAAGCTGTTCCCAATGAACCCTTGAGGTCTCCCTGTCTGGCTGCCTGTCTCTCCTTTCCTGGGAATCTCCCCAAAGGCCTGACTTCCTCTTTGGACTTGGAGAACTGGCTGCTGAGAGGCCATCTGCCCAACCCCCCACTGGCCAGGGTGACTGCAGGCATCTCCCAGACTGACTGACACCAGCAGAGTGTAGCTGTGGTGAGGAGAATGCCAGGAATTTCCATCATTTCCTGTGGGGAGCAGCTAAATGGGCCCAGCGGGGGGGGGGGGGGGGCTGCCCTGTCAGCAGCACCTTTTGCAAACATCTCTAAGGGGAAAGGGGATGACAGGAGGCAGAGGACTGACCCTTCCAGATAAGTGGAAGGCCAGGGGGACACAGTTTGCCTGGGTGCCCTTTGAAGGGTCCCTTTGAAATGTTCAAAGCCATCTGCATCACTTACTGGGAGGGTTTTATTTATGGGCTTTTGCAACTCCTAATGGAGCTTGTATTTCTGATTTTAGAAGAATTTGGTGTCAGATGGCATGTGGAGACATCCACATGAGAGAGAGTCTTAGACTTGCCTTGAAGTGGATTTGCAGAATAGCTCATCTGGCTCTCCTTTACCCTCAGCTCTTGGGCAGGCAGATGGGAGACCTAAAGCCAGAGAAGGAGAGTTCACTGGGACTATCACTTTCTTTGAAAGAACCAGAGGAGATCTCCTAATTTTAATTTTCATCAGTGATACTCACTTGCTCATCAAGTGCACCCAGATTTCTTTTCTGATCAAATCCTCCTTGCCTAGTCTTGTTCTCACCACTGCATTTCCATGTTATTTTAATTTTGATTTTTTACTATTGTCTTAGATTTTTTTGTGCCAGTAGTGAGACTTGAATTCAGGGCCTCAAAATGCTATTGCTTGGGCATTTTTACTCATAGCTGGTGTTCTACCTCGAGCTATTCCTCCACTTCTGGATTTTTGTTGGTTAATTGGAGATAAGAGTCTTGGATTTTGGATTTGTCCTCATTCCCCCCCCTTCCCCCCCCACGCGCTTCAAACCTGGCTTCCAATCAAAATCATTAGACCTCAGCCTGCTGACTAGCTAGGGTTACAGGCATGAGCCATTCACTGGTGCCTAGCTCATGGCTAACATTGGAGTTAAACCTGATTTCCAAGGGCTGTGGGTGGAGCTTGGTGGTGAAGGGTGGACTTGGCATGAGTGAAGCCCCTGGGTTCAGCCACTAGTACCAAAAAACAATTCCAAACCCAAACTTGATTTCAGACCCTCAAGGATTTCAATCCACTTTCCTGTGGACCGAGAGGCAGGCGGAGGTGTCTCATCTCAGCACCTCAAGATCTTGAGGGGACACAAATGATCATCTGGGTGCAGAGTACATCAGCCAATAGTGTACACATGCTCTGGTATTTCATAACATGTGTAGTACCGAGCCTGGAATTTTCCACATCCCTCCCCCAATCCTTTCCTGGTTTTCATTCACTTTTGAATCCTGGTGAGAATGTGGGAGGGAATCATTTGTTTTCCAACAATTGGGTTGAAGCTGAATATGGTTTGTTTTTTATTTTTGGAAAATTTAAGGGCAAAAGATAAATAAATCCACTCAGCCGTTTTTTTTGTTTGTTTTTGTTTTTTTTTTCAGTGAAGACAGCATGAAGATATTAGGTGGTGTCCAATGTTTGCTCATTTGGGTAGGGTGGGAAAAGTCTTAGGCCTTTTGGTAGCAACTCCTAGCAACTTAAAACAGATGGGTTCTGAAACTTTTCCTGAAAAGATGTGAGTGGTTCACTGGGTTGCCCCCTGGGAAGAAAAGCTGCCCGAGGCTCATGGATTTTCCCCCTCAGTGAAGTTGTGAATTAGAGTCTTTCTGTCTCCTTTCCTCTGATGTCCGCCATGCTCCGACATAGTGCAGTGGGTGGCCAGGAAACCAGGCTTTTGTGCAGATGGTCCTACTTCACATGCTGGCTTTGTCCCTTACCAGAGAGTCATCCAGCCTCCCTCAGCTTTCCTTGGCTCATCTGTGAATAGAGAATGGCAGGAGTACCTTCTTGGCTGAGTGTGCCAAGGTACATAGTGGGTCTGACCGACTGATACTAAACCTTTGTTCTCAACCTTGGATCTCTCCTCTCCTTCCTAGTCAATCTCCAAACATCCTTTGTTTGGTAAAGCTCCTGCTGTGGGCTACTCCCTTCCCATCTTATTTCCTCTCCCAGTCAAAATCCTACTGTCCTATATCTGTTTTCTCTGCCCTGCACCATGGTCATTACTTGATCAGGGACTATTAAATGAGTTTGTTTTTATCACAGTGGCCACTAGCAAAGAATGCAGTTTAAGGAAGAGCGTGTACTCTTGGTAGAGTATACAGGTGACTGAGGTACAACACCTGTTCCAGAGAATCCACGTGCAGCTGCCAGACTGCCTGTATCCTGAGACTGGCGTTGCCACTGTCTTGGGCTGTTAGCCTCTGTGCAGGTGCCTGGCTGTCTTCACCTTGCAGTGTTGCTGCTGGGAGAACTGAATGGACCATACTTAGCACTGCCTTGTACCTGGTCAGCTATAGATGATCACAGGTAGCCTGAAGCAGTGCCAGGTAGGTGAAAAAGACAGCCTTGGAGCAAGGAGGCTTTTCTGGGAGGACCTCAGTAGGTTGCTCTTCACTCTGTCTCACTACCAATGTGGAGTCCCTGTCATTTCCTGGTAGTTATGGACACAGTTATGGACTCTGGCTAGCCTGGGCTCTCATAGAGAAGAATATGTGGTAGAGGATTAAGGTCTTTCTATGGCTGATATTTCTTATTCCTTATAACTTACTAATATCTTTTTGTTGTTGTAGCTGCTAGTACTGGGGCTTGAACTCAGGGCCTGGGTGCTGTTCTTGAGCATTGATTTTGGTCAAGACTGGGACTTTACAGCTTGAACCACAGCTAGAATTATGGCACAAGCCAATACCACCCAGCTACGAATATCCTTTATATATGACATGACCAGTGTATTTAGAATTTAATGTTGATATTATACAATGATTATTATACAACATTTAATTATGATCTGATATTTATTGTTCAGCTTGTAATATTTAATAATTCACTTTATTCAGACCATAATAACAAGTTTGCTTTTAAATTGTTGGTAAGTTTGGTGGTAACTAGGAGCCTCAAGGTGTTGAGCTCTCTGGAGATGAGAGTTCTTAGTTTATTTAATTTTTAAAGAGAAAACTTTAAAAATAAGAAACCTGGCTGGGCATGGTAACTCAGTCCTGTAATACTAGTTACTTGGGAAGCAAAGTTGGAGAGGGGTGGTGTTCCATAGTTTGAGGCCATCCCATGCAAAAAGAGATTTGCAAGACAGCATCTCAGCTAACAGCTGGTGGGCAGCCTGCATCTGTTATCCCAGCTACGGGGGGAGGACAATGGCTGGGCTGACTGTCAAATGCCTGTCATCCCAGTGACATAGGGAAGACAAGTAGGAGGCTCACAGGCCAGCCTGGGCATAAAGCAAGATCCTACCTCAAAAATAACCAAGACCAAAAGGGGTATGGTTCAAGTGGTGGAGTGCCTGCTTGCCAAGTGTGATGCCCTGAGTTCAAACCCCTAGTACCACAAAGAAAGAAAGAAACTAGCGGGTTAGAGAAGTTAATGAATGAAAGTTATTTGCTTTGGGGAACTTAATATTCTCTGTATTGTTAAGCATACATTTTTTAAAGGAACATTTCCCAAAGAGGAACACAGAGAGAAGGATAAAAGGACCCCACATGTTAGTGACTGTAACTTGCCACATGAAGTGTTGTGAAATTGGTCTGTCTTTCTGAGTCACCACTACAAATACTTTCTGCTTCATCCAGGATTTCATTTTTATCCTTTTTCTGGGTTTTTGAATGCTGACATTTGGCTCTGATTGGTACAAGCTTCTCATTTTATATACTTGAGTAGCTTATTTCCTTATTGGCAGTCCTGGGACTTGAGTTCAAAGCCTAGGAGCTGTCCTTAGCTTTTTTTTCCCCCATAAAGCTGGCACTCTATCCCTTTAGCCATACCTTGGCTTGCAGGCTTTTGGTGGTTAATGGAGATGAGTCTCTAGGATTTGTCTACGTGGGCTGGCTTTGAACTGTGATCCTCAGATCTCAGCCTCCTGAGTAGGATTGGATTGCATGTGTAAGTCACTGGTACCCAATTGAGTAGTAATAGTAGTAGTAGTAGTTATTTAATATGAAAGTTTTCATTTTTAGAACAGCTTCTTTCACATGCTACAGAAGATAGGGGGATTTAGATTTGTCAGTAAAATGGGAGAATGGAATTAATAAATTTGCAAATGTTTTGGCCAAAATCCATGCTGTACTCTTATTCTTAATGCCTGCCCTTGCCCTGGTGAGCTCTAATATCTGGTGGCTTGGTGAAGAAGGGCTTGGTATATGAATGAGAATGGGGAGGAGGAATCAGCCTCTAGCAATGCCTCTTTCTTGGAAAACTTATGTACTTCATAAGATTTGCTAAGAAATGAAAGCAAGCAGGACTCCAGGGGATAATGTTACTCTCAGTCAACGCTGTATGAAAACGCTGTGACATTTATTACCCATCCATCATGTGCTGGGCATGATGCATGGTGCAGAAGGGAGACAGGGCCTTTTGCCTCAGGGAGTTTTGAATTGAATGAAAAGCAGACAGATGTTTTAAACAGTGGTGGTGTACATTTGAATAGGGAAAAATATCAACAACCTTATGAATTGTTTCCCACCGTTACCTGCAGAAATTCTGAAGGCACAAATAGAAGACACCACTGTCCATGTGGATCACCTTTTTCAGTTTCTACTGAATTCTTGTGGTGGTGGTGGTGGTGGTGGTGTGTGTGTGCACGTGTGTGCGCATGCACACATACACACCAGTATAGGGTCTTAAACTCAGGTTCTCACCCTCTTGCTTAGCTTTTTCACTCAAGGCTGGTGCTCTATCATTTGAGCTATGCCTCCAGTTCTAGCTTTTTTTGTTAGCCATACTTGAACTCAGGGCCTCAGCACAGTCTCCGAGTTCTTTTATTCAAGGCTAGCACTCTACTACATTGAACCACCGTACCATTTCTGGTTAATTGGAGATAAAGAGTCTCACAGACTTTCCTACTGGGACTCGCTTCAGACTATGATCCTGAGATCTCAGCCTCCTAAGTAGGATTAGGGCATGAGCCACCAGCACCTGGCAGTTCCAGCTTTTTTTCTGTTTAATTGGAGATAAAAGTCTCTTGGATTCTTCTGCTTGAATTAGGTTCAAACCTGGCTCCAAATCAAAATGCTTAGATCTCAGCCTTCTGAATAGCTAGGATTATAGGCATGAGTCACCAGTGCCCAGCTTCTGCTTCTACTGTAGTTGCTGTTTCAAAATTGGTGTCTGAGTAAGGTTGGAACTTCTCTTTGTACCTGCCTATACCTGTCTATACAGTGGAGAGAACATGAACTCCATGTCCTTTGTTCCAAGGAAAGGGTTAGGGATAAGTTGTGAGAATCACCATAATGGAAGCTAGTGGCAGAAAGCTGGGAGGTCTTTCCCTCTCCATGTGCTGTGCTGACCAGTGGCCACAGCAGTTAACTAAGCTGCAGTCATTTGAGTCCACTGTGCTGATTAACAGCAGCCATTTCTCCAGTGATTCACAGTGGTGTCATCAGATCAGAGGCCTTCAATATTTCTTCCACTTTTAAGAGACCAAAATGTGCCTCCTACAGACAGTGAATCTGGGTTTCCCAGTGCCTTCAGGACCTTAAAGTTGTTTACCACTATGGCTCAAGTGGCCTTGAGTTCAATGGCCAATACTGTTGAGTGGATGGATGGATGGATGGATGGATGGATGGATGGATGGATGGGTGGCTAGTTCATGGAATAACCCAGGAGGTGACCAGGGTACACTAGGAGCCTAAAAAGAAAGGATGGGGATGTGTGGCAGTTTTAGAAAGATGTCAGGGGTAGTTGATGTCTGGGCAAATATCACTTAACCCTAGGGAGTTTGGGTCCTGCAGTGCTTCCCTGTCCTTTTGTTGAGGGTCAGTTCTGAAATAATCAGGAGAGCTCTATTGAAGGCATAACATATATGCCAACAATCTTCTGTAAAATTCACGTTGTGACCTGGTGTTTTCAGTCTCAAATCTCTAGACATGAGGTGACCACTCGGTCTCTCTATTCAAAACCGGGAACAGATCTGTATTTTGGCACCATCCCCAGGTAACAGTATTTAGCTTGAATAGAGAACACAAGACAGATACATTCCTGAATTCTATTCCATTGGGAAGGAAAGTTCTTCCCCTTCATAACAAATGGCTTTTTCCATGGATGCATAAAATGAAACCTGGGGTGGGAGTGGAGATTGAAAAGGTGAGATGAAGTCTATAAGACCTTAAGCATAAAACAAATAATTCTGGTCTTTCTCAGGGCCATCCCATGTGACCATAGGAGAAGAAATAAAAATGGGTACAACATAGCCTAGAATGTATTCTTAGATTATCTTATGTGTATTTGAATGATAACTCTTGACAGAGAAACATTTTTCCTGTTTATTGATGCTGTGTACTTAAGCTGACAGCTTCATCAACATCACCAAGGCTCCTCTTTGTCTTGATGAGTTCTCAAGTAAAGAATTCCACAGGGCTGGGAATATGGCCTAGTGGCAAGAGTGCTTGCCTCATATACATGAAACCCTGGGTTCGATTCCCCAGCACCACATATATATATATATATGTATATATGTATATATACATATATATATATATATATATATATATATATATATATATATATATATATATATATATAAAACGGCCAGAAGTGGTGCTGTGGCTCAAGTGGCAGAGTGCTAGCCTTGAGCAAAAAGAAGCCAGGGACAGCACTCCCTGAGTCCAAGGCCCAGGACTGGCAAAAAAAAAAAAAAAAAAAAGAATTCCACAAGCTAATCAATCATCCATCAATCGCCTATCATCACTTGCTCATTTTAAAGGAAGAACCACACAGCAGTCCTCTTGGAAAGTCCTGAGAGGTCATTATGGTTTATTGAGAAACAGAATAATGTAGAGAGACACAACACTCTCATAAACTCTTATGTGTGTTGAACATATGTGCTATATTGAATTTCCATACTGATGTTGGAGCTGACCTTATGAGGGTTGGGTATTCCAGCATGAAGAAGTTACACTTATGCTGTGTGTGGGTTTCCTGATGTTTACTTGATCTTATGGTCTTATATCCCTCAGTCAGGAAGTCTGTCTGTCTGTCTCTCTCTGTGTAAGAAAATATATGGAGTTATGTAACTTTATAGAGAAGAGTTTTATTTGTCTCACAGCCATGTCTCTAGTCTGACTTTTTGCTGGTTAATGGAGATTGAATCTTAAGAACTTTCCTTCACTGGGTATGGCTTCAAACCTGGAGTCTCAGATCTCAGCCTTCTGAGCTGGATTATAGCCATCAGTGCCTGGCTTGGTACCCACCAAATCTTAAGGAGAGCTTTTCTGTTCTTATGTAAGAGCCCTTCTGCTCCACAGAAATCCAAACCCTTCTGCAGGGTCTGAACAATTTAGTACTATCCACCAGTTATTTAGACAGCAAGCAAAAGTTCTCTGCCTACCTAGTGAAAAATGAGAACTCTAGGTGAGAGAGAAATCTTAAAAACTGGTCAGACAGAGAGGCATTCTGAGGTCCAGAATAACATAGGTGGATCTGTCCAGGAGCGGGAGAGGCTGCTCTGTGCCATCATCCTTAGCCAGTAGGACTTGATGATGGTTGTAAGTGCTGACAGGAACAGCAGTGTCCTAGACCTGGAGACAGCCAGTCTGCTTCACTCCTGCCAGCCCCTCCGTCTACCCTCATGGCTTCTTTCGTATTGGCATAAGTCAGCAAGCTCAGGTGGGCAAAGGAGAATTGCTGGACATTTGGGTCTAGAAATCCAGGTCTGCTCGAACATGAGGCTGAATTCAGGAGCAGCTATAGTGCACATTGCTTGCTCATCCTGAAGAACAAAACCATGTCCTCTGTGAGCTGTGTGCCAAAGGGAAGCTAGGAAATAATACAGGATAGAGTTCTGGGTCCTGCTAGAGTCTTCCAAGAACATTCTTAAAAATGACTCATCTCATACAGAAATGTACAACAGTCAAATAACAGCAGATAGGACACAAACAGATGACCAGTGAATGGGACTGTTCCTTTGATCCAGTTTTGGATTCAAAGTTTTCTCTAGCCCTCATCACCCTCCTCCTGCCTGATTTTGTTTTTCTTGCAGGGAACTGTCTGTCCCCCAGCCACAGAGAAAATGAAATGCCTGGGGCAAACCACAGCTGTATGTAGAACCAGATATATTTATGTAACTTAGTCAGGAGAACTTAAAAATATAAATTTCCAATTCTACAAACTTACTGTAACTTTCAAAAAAAAAATCTATATCCTGCCAGTAAGATATGCCATCCCCTTCATCATGAGCTCCTAGCAGCCCAGGATCCAGTTTGGGTTGGCAATGATGTTTAAAAATGCTAAATGAAGGCCACTTGTTTTTTCTTGTCCATTTTGAACAGGGTGCTCAGAAAAGCCAAGGAGGAAATGGCTGAGAATCCTGGAGCCATAAGGGCTAGTTACATCTTCATGACAGGGTCTAGATAGAGGCATTTACACATCATTGTAAGTGAAAACAAACAATAACAAAAGGAAAACACCATGGAGCCTTATTTCCCAATTGCTCAGCAAGTTTAATCACAAGTTGTTATAGATTTGGGGAGGGAGTACTAGGCCTTGAACTCAGGGTCTGGGCACTGTCCCTTAAATTTGGTGCTCAAGGCTGATGCTCTACCACTTGAGCCATACCTCCACTCCTGCTTTTTGCTTGCTAATTGGAGATAAGAGTCTCACTGACAACCTTTCCTGCCCAGGCTGGCTTTGAACCACACTCCTTAGATCTCAACCTTCTCAGTAGCTAGGATTACAGGTGTGAGCCACTGGTGCCCAGCTCTTACAGATTTTGACACCCAATTTATGAGATTGGAGCCTCTAATGAATGTAATATGGGTCCAATTTCAGAATATGTTTGCACTGTTTAAATATTGTGTTCGCCTACATCAGCCCAAGCATGTGACACGGCCATTCTTCAAGGCAGGGTTAAAAACATCTGCAGCCTAGAAATCAGCAGAGTTCCCCAGGGATGGTGTTAAATCCAGAGTATGCTGATCTGTTTCCTGTCTTTGTTATGATTTCTTCACTGTAACTGAATATCCTTCAGTGCTCCAGCAAGTGGGTACGATGTGCAGCTGTGTCAGCAGGCCAAGGACTGTTGGCTTCAGGGCTCTGTTCCCGTTTACACAGCTAGTGTCCATAATCCCAATCAGGCCTCTTCATGTACAAGTTAAGCTTCTTTCTTGTCCTGCACAGCCGTGGGCCTTACAGTGCCATCCTAGCTGCACTGATCCTGGTAGGAATGTGAACAAAATGACGTTTCCCCAAGAGTAAAATATGTAAGACCTCAGAGGGGCAAAGCAGAAGGGCTGAGCCCTTGACCAAGAGAGGAAACCTTAGGGTCTGTCTCTCCTACCATTTGTGTTTTATGTTTACTTTGAGGACAAAGCTAATCTTATCATCCAAACAGCATTTGATCTGTCTGTGTAGTCTCTCCAGATTCAAGAGAGTAAATGATTTCCATTCACAACTTCGTCCGCTGCTCTTTGTTGGGGAAGAAAATAATGCTTCTTTGGAACCTTTGCAGATGACATAGTTTATTCTCCAAATCCAATCTCAGCTGCCAGTGGGATTCCAGTAAGCTTTGAGAGTGTTGAACACAAAGTGGGTGTGTGACCTTTCTTGCAGGGAGGTGTGAGAGGGCTGCACTGAAGTGCAGGGACTCAGAAGTCCTGCTGGCTTCGCCCTGAGGGCAGAGTTCTAGCCAACTCTACATTTCTCCAGAGAATGTTTCTGGACTGCTTTTCCCTTCTTGTGTGGAGTGGTCATCAGTGTGGGCCTGGTTTACGAGCACAACTTGAACTGCTGTTCAAGGCACAAGATTGGCCCAAACTCCCAATGCTTTCTGGCAGGCAACCAAGCCAGGGGTTTGAGTTCTATATGACATCGTAGAAAAAAACCCTGTGCTAGATGGAAAGCATAGATGCAAAAACAGCATAATGCCAGAAACGACTTTCAGACTTCATTGAAAATTCAGACTGGGCCCAGCCACAGTGTGCCTGTTGGAGTTTAATGGTGTCATGTCATCTATGTCTCCATGACACTGAAAATGCAGAAGTCAGAAAGTTCTGTTCCTCAATTCTATGCCTAAGTGCAATGCAGGAAAGTAGTAAACTGCTCCATATAAACAGGCCTTAAGCCAGCCAGCCTCCAGCCACACACTCATGATTCCACCTGGGGGCTGACAGATGCGCTGATTTCGCACTTTGCTTGGGCTGGGCCCATGGACTATAAAGTACTTCGTTATTTAAAATATGTTGGCTATTTTTACAACATCATAGTGTCAACAAGCCTGGCATTTCTATTTCTCTCCCAGTGTAGCTTGCTGTTTTAGCTGGGCTGCAGCCATGAAATTGGGTCCTTTAGCCCTGTTTCTGTCTGGCTCACAAGTCCCTCATCCCGCCCCCCCCCCAAAGGAGAGTGTGGGGTCTGCTAGGGTAAAAATGACCTCAGAGAGGGGACCCGAATGCTTGGGGTAGTAGTCAAGTGATGAATATGAGTTATCTTCAAGTCTGAGTTCAGCCAACATGTCCTTCACTGTAAATATGAAACCCAAAATGTGATTATAGGAAGCCCTTTCTAGTCAGTTTCAGTGGCTTAACATTTATTTGCTTATTTATGGAATAACTATTTTATGTCAGACTCTGTAGGCTCTGGGATTTCAGACACAGAAAACAGTAACCCTCGTGGCAGGTAGGGAGGCAAGTAATAAACGAATAAAAAGCAGGGATTCAAATGGTGATGTGTCATGCCTATAAATCTAGCTAGTCAGGAGGCTGAGTAGATCTGAGGATCCTAGTTCAAAGTTAGCCTGATCAGAAAAGTAGGTAGACTTTTATCTCTAATTAACCAGCAAAATGCCGAATTGTAGGCAGGCTCAGGGGGTAGAGTGACAGCCTTTAATGATAAAAGCTAAAGAACAGTGTTCTTACCCTGAGTTAAAACCCCAGGACAGGCATTAAAAAAATGTTGATAAGTGCTGTACCATGGACCAGGATTGATGGAAAAGATTAGAGGCACTTAAGATCTCTTAAAGGAAGTAAGATTGGAGTAAAGAGGAGTAGATAAAAGAAAGTGGTAAGTTCAGAGGCCTTGAAGTGGAAATAGCTTGGAGGGTCCTAGGAACAGAATTAAGCCTGATGTTTCTAGAATAGAATGAACAGGGCTGAGGTCAGAAATAACATCAAGAAATGAGAGGGGCTATACTATGTTCAGACCTGCTAGTCCTCGAAGAGGAGCTTGGAGTCTTAGGGTCCAAGAGCTGTGATGTGGTTCCGCTCATACTTCATGCTGTAAGCCACCCTCACTCCTCTGTAAGAAGAGACTGTGGGTGTGGTTGGGAGGCACACGTGAAAGCAGAGAAGTCTGCCGGAAGTTATGCCACAGGACTAGTTGAGAAGTCGTGGTGTCTGACAGGAAGAATCCTGGAGCTGATAAGGAGATGGGACGTAGGATTTTTGTTGTTTTGTTTTTGGTGCTGATCTGAGGCTTGAACTCAGAACCTCACAGTCTTGTTTAGGTTCTCCCTACCCATATAAGTCTGGTACTCTACCATATAAGCCACACTTCCAAGAGATATGTATTTTTTGAAACAGTTCTTTCATTAGTATGTTGGCCATACAAGGAAGTATTTCATTGTGACATTTCTATACATGTATAAATTGCACCCCACAAAGCTGACCAGGTTTGTTGATATGGAGACATGGGAAAGAGTTAATTTCAGGGGCTTGATCTTAGCATCTTGGTGAAAAGGAGTTCATTAATTGACATTGTGAATTCTAAGGGACAAATAATTTTTTTTTTTGCCAGTCCTGGGGCTTGAACTCTGGAACTAGGCTCTCTCCCTGAGCTTCTTTTGCTCAAGGCCAGCACTGTACAGATCCACTTTGGGCTTTTCTGGGTAGTTTACTAGAGAGAAGATTCTCATGGACTTTCCTGCTCAAAGCTGATTTTGAACTGTGATTCTCAGATCTCAGCCTCCTGAGTGACTAGGATTACAACTGTGAGCCACCAGCACCTGACCTTAAATTTTATCATTAACATGTTAAGTTTGAGATGTTTATGCATGCAGTGGAATATGATGGGGAAGTCTGGAGTTTGATGTTTTGGGGCAGAGGAGACAAAAGCTGGTTCTTTCTTCCCCAGCCTTCTCATTTTCCTTTTCTCCCTGCTTTCTTTCTTTCTTTCTTTCTTTCTTTCTTTCTTTCTTTCTTTCTTTCTTTCTTTCTTTCTTTCTTTCTTTCTTTCTCCTTTTGTTTCTTTTCTTCCTCTTTCCTTTCCTTCAGTGGTACTGGGCTTTGAACTCAGGGCCTTGTACTTGCAAGCACCCTACCACTTGGGCCATTTCTGCTTTAATTTTTAAAATTTTATTTCTTTTTCTCACTTTACACTTTTTCAGATCACCCTGGGACCATGTGCCTTTAATCTCAGCCCCTATGTAGCTGAGTGTGAGCCACCGTGTCCAGCTGTCTCAGAGGCAAGATTTGTAGCATTTTTCTACTAGTGTACAGGGGGCTGTTGTTCTTTTGTCTCATACTTTCAACATAAACTGTTGACTTCAAATTCTTAGGAGGTAGGGCTTCTGTGGTTGCTGCCCTCTGAGTGCTATTTGATTGGACAAAGTCTGAGCATCTTCTCTTTGGGCTCCATTAAGTACCAAGGTTCTCAGGTGTTTGCACAGTAAGGAAAGAGATGAGCATTACAGCACATTAGAAAGACACTGGAAGAACTCTGTAACTTACCAGAATAAGTGTAAAAGTCAGGGTCTTGCAGTGTCTGTGTCCTGGCTTGGTTGGAAAAAAGCCTTGCTTCCCTCAAAGACAATAGCTGATCTTCCGTGCTGCTGTAGAGTCCCATCAAAGCCAGCATGTGAAAGCACAGAATCCGGTGGAGTTTTCTTCCAAGGTTCTTAGTAAATGCTTTCTAATGGTGGTGATGATGGTGAGCATGCTGCTACTACTAAAAAGAGGGACTCAGTGCCTACCAGGAATGAAAGAAATGTTGGGGATAACAGCCATCATTTACTGGGAGCTTTCATATGCCAGGTACTTTGTGACCCATTAAACTTCTGATCTCAGTTCTTACTGTAGCCCTGGAATGGAGACTCTGAAGGATATGGAGAGAAAGGATGTCCCATTTGATTGATGAGGAAACTGAGGCTTAAAGAGCTTTATAGGGTTGGGTGTCAGTCATCCTAGCTACCCAGGAGATTGAGATCTGAGGATCCAGATTCAAAGCTAGTCAGGGCAGGAAAGTCCATGAGACTCTTATGTCCAATAAACAACAACAACAACAAAAAAACTAGAAGTAGAGCTGTGTGTCAAGTGGTAGAGTAATAGCTTTGAGCAAAAAGAAGCACAGGGACAGCTATCAGGCCCTGAGTTTAAACCCTCGGACTGGCAGCAAAAAGAAAAAGAAAAAGCTTTATAGGACTGGAGGCATTGCACAAGTAGAAGCCTACCAGAGGGAACAAGAAAGAGCTTTATAAGTTTCCTAGCATAACAGGCCCACAGGTAGTAGAAAATTGAACCAAGTCTGTCTTGATTTCAATCTTTAAATCAAGCTTTTAACCTAAATTATGCATAATGTATACAAAAGTACATGACTCAAGATTTTCCCCCACAACATGTGTAATCATTGATGTCAGTGAAATTCATTTACTTATCAGTATCCATTCTGCTTAATATGTGGTGATTCATAGTTGGAAAATCCAGAGAGATGTGGCTTTATTTACTTTTCATATAGCTTAGAATTTAGACATAAGAAATGGCAAATTTTTATTTTTAAAGTTAGAGATGGTAAATAGCAAGCTCCTACACATGGGTTTCCTACATGTAGTTTTGACCAGAAGCAGCCAAAAAATAATAAGCAAAACAAATTTCAAAACCAAAAACTTGAATTCCTGTGTGCATAGTTCACGGCAGATGCAGAATTCTCGTCAGTTCTGTGTTATCATCCATTGTGTTTCAATTGTTGCGTGCTCTAGTTAGTATTTAATTTTACGTAAAAACTCCCTCCTGAGAAGCAAATAGTACCCCTAAAGCTTTTTTTTTCACCTTGCTTCACTGAAGGGATAAAGTAAACCTTTTTGCTTACTTGAGAAGCAGCAGGTTTTTAGCAGAAGTCGGGGGGTGTTACAGGAAACGGAAACAAGTGTCCACAGTCCAGTACCCAACTCTGCATCCTCAGTATTTGTTGGAACCAATGGCTCATGAAGGGTTCAAATCAGGGAGAGCAGAAAGTTCAGATGCTTCAAGGGAGAGCAAGAGGCTACGATCAAGCCCCTGAAGCCCACTCTTACATGTTAGCAAGCTTGGTCAGCGTTGCCTCTGAAATATGTGCCAGCTGGTTTGATTGGGGTCAAATGAATATATAAGCTACAAAGATCAAGGTGATGTCTATTTTCTATGTAACTCTTTAATGGTATATAAAGCACTAATAATATGCCTTCAATCAAAATGAAATATTTGTAGATAAAAATATAAAATAAAGTATTTCTAAGAAATGTTACATGTATTTCAATAAGGAGTTTGTTTTCAAATCCTACAGATGACTCCAAATAGAATGGTTTTTGCTGTGTGTGTGTGTGTGTGTGTATGTGTGTGTGTGGTGTGTGTGTGTGTGTCTGTCTGTCTGATTTTTACAACATATGTAATACTGGCATCATAGGATGAATTCAATAGCATTCCCTCTTTTACTATCTCATGGATGACTTTGAGGAGTATTGGTGTGAATTCTACTTTAAAAGTCTGATGGAACTTGTCAGGGAATCTGTGCAGTCCTGGATGGGTTTTCTTTGTTAGGAGATTATTTATTGTTGCTTTTATCTCATTGCTTGTTATAGTTCTACTTAAATGTTTCATATCCTCTTGATTCAATTTAGGTAGTCCAACTATATCTAGAAATTTATCCATTTTATTTCCATTTTGAATATATTTCCGAAGTTATCCCTCATGATCCTTTAGATTTTATTGGTAGTTGTTGTGATAATCCTCTTTGTATCTAATTTTTATTAATTTGAATCTCTTCCAACTTTCTTTTGGTGAAATTAGCTAGAGGATTATAGATTGTAAGTATGTATGTATGTATTCATTTATTAAGGAGCCAACTTTTTGTTTGTTTTTAGTCTCTAGCTCAAATTTCTACCCTAATCTTTATTCTACTCTTCTCTCCTCTCCTCTCTTCTCTCTCTTTTTTTTTTTTTTCCTTTTCCTTCTTTTATTTGCTGGTCCTGGGGCTTGAACTCAGGGTTTGTGTGCTGTCCTTGAGCTTTTTTTTTTTTTTTTTTGCTCAAGGCTACTGCTGTATTGCTTGAGCTCCACTTCTGGCTTTTTGGTGGTTAATTGGAGATTAAAGTCTCATGGATTTTAGCTAGGATTACAGGTGTTGCTTGTTTTTGCCTATTAATTTGGGGATTAGCTTGTTCTTGTTTCTCTAGAAGTTTGAAGTGCATCATTAAGCTATTGACAGTTCTTTTTTTGAATTTAGGTAACATAGCTGTAAGCTTAGCTCTAGGCACTACTATTTCTATATCTCAAACATTCTAGCAGGTTATGTTTTAATGTTCTTTATCTTCTAAAAATTTTGATTCCTCCTCTTCTTCAGTGATCCACAGGTCATACAACAATGTGCTGTTCATTCTCCTTGTATTTGAATATTTTCTATAGTGTCTTTTGCTGCTGAGTTCAATTTGGTTAACGTCTGATGGATTACAGAGAGTTACTTCAAATTTCATAGATACGGCATATATATTTGTATATACACACAGATTTCTTGTATTTGCTATATATATGTATACATTGGGTATATACACACATACACACATGAGATCTGGAGTCAGATCTTATAAACTCCATTCATATTTTCTTGGTGCTTATTAAATGTCTGACTATTTAGTCTTCAATACCTACTACACTATTTTCAACTAGTTGGTTTTTTTTTTCTATTCACTGCACTTTTGATTTTTTTATTTGTGCTATTGGGGTCTTCATTTCCAAAATTTTAATTTGATTTTCCCGCCAAGATGTTTATATACTTTAGAGTTCCTGTTTTATAGCCTACATTATCATTACTTCATCTATTTGTTCATAATCTCTACTTGTTTGCTTTTATCATTGTTGAATTCATTCAACTGATTGTACTTTGTCTCCTTAATTTCTTTCTTTTTATTAGCCCACTTGACTTGTGTAACATAAGCTTCATCATCATATTTCTACATGTGTAAACTATCCTGATCAAACTCACTGCCTCCTTAATATTATTGATTTTTTGTTTTTGTTTGGTGCCAGTACTGGTGTTTTAACTCGGGGTCTTGCATTTTTACCTGTTTTACTAGTGTGGATTTTTTTTTCTGCTCTGACTGCTCCTGAATGATGTCACCCTTCTGAATAGCTAGAATTATGGGCATGAGTTACCAGCACCCAGTTCTATTTTTTTTTGTTTTTCTTGACAGTCCTGGGGCGTGGACTCAGGACCTGAGCACTGTCCCTGGCTTCTTTTTGCTCAAGGCTAGCAGGCTAGCACTGTAGCTCTTTTTTTAAAATTATTTTTATTGTCAAACTGATGTACAGAGAGGTTACATTTTCATATGTTAGGCATTGGATACATTTCTTGTACTGTTTGTTACATCCTCCCTCATTACCCTCTCCCCCACCCCATGAGTTGTTCAGTTCATTTATACCAAACAGTTTTGCAAGTATTGCTTTTGTAGTTGTCTTTTTTACCCCGTGTCTCTCTATTTTGGTATTCCCTTTCAGTTTCCTAGTTCTAATACTAGTAAACACGGTTTCCAATGTACTCAGATAAGATACAGAGATAGTGCAGGTACACCACAGGAAGGGGATACAAGAAGATCATCAATAATAGAAGCTACAGTTACACATAGCACGTTGAAAGTAGTTAAAACAGTAGCACTCTAGCTCTTGCACAGTGCCACTCCTGGCTTTTTTCTATATATGTGGTGCTGAGGAATCGAACCCGGGGATTCATGTATATGAGGCAAGCACTTTTATCACTAGGCCATATTCCTAGCCCCGTAGCAACCAATTCTTATTGATCATTCTTGTTATTGCTTTTATTCTTAATGAATCATATGAAATTTAAATACTGTCCTCTCGACTATTGCTTAAGTCTTCAATTGTTGAGTTGTTGGCTCTTTTCTTTTTATTAATTGAACATAATTTTTTTTACAAGGTGTTGTGCAAAGAGGGTGCAGTTACATAGTAGGGCAGTGTGTACATTTCTTGTGATATCTTACGACCTGTTTTTCTATCCATCGTCTAGGTCAGGTAGACATATATGCAATATACAATGTATCAAGAACATATACAGTATTCACAGACTTGGTCTCTACTGTCTCTCCGTCTCCCTTTGTTAACAGTCATATATCAGGAAGATCATGCCCCTTTGTTTTCTGTGTTCTAGGCTTGTCTCACTCAACATTATTTGTTCAAGTTCTGACCATTTCCCTGCGAATAACAATATTTCACCATTCCTAATCGCTATGTAGTATTCCATTGTGTATAAGTACCATATTTTTTGGATCCATTTGTCTGTGGAGGGGCATCTGGGTTGTTTCCATATTTTGGCTATTGTGAATTGTGCCACGATAAACATGGAAGTACAAATGTCTTTTTGATATCTTGGGTTTTGCTGTTTAGGATAGATGCCTAGGAGTGGTATGGCCGGGTCATAGGGTAGGTCTATATTGAGCTTTTTGAGAAACCTCCATACTGTTCTCCAAAGTAGTTGTACTAATTTGCACTCCCACCAACAATGGAGAAAGGTACCTCTTTCCCCACAGCCCCTCCAGCATTTGTTGTTTCCTGAGTTCAGAGTATAGGCCATTCTAACTGGAGTGAGGTGGTATCTCAGGGTTGTTTTTATTTGCATTTCCTTTACTACCAGGGATGTTGAGCATTTCCTCATGTGTTTCTTTGCCATTTTTATATCTTCTCTTGTGAAGTCTCTCTTCAGCTCTTTTGCCCATTTCCTAATAGGTTTATTGGGCTTGGAAGGGCTTAGTTTTTTGAGTTCTCTGTAGATGACAGATATCAGGCCTTTGTCTGTTGCTGTGCTGGTAAATATCCTTTCCCATATGGTTGGCTGTCTTTCTATTTTGGTGGCTATGACCTTAGCTGTGCAGAAACTTTTTAATTTGTAGTAGTCCCATTTGTCGAGTCTTTCCCCTATTTGTTGTGCCCCTGGGACTCTATTCAGGAAGTTCCTTCCTGTGCCTATAAGTTCTAGTGTCTTTCCTACTCTGTCCTTCAGTAGTTTCAAGGATTCAGGTCTGATGTTGAGGTCCTTGATCCATTTTGAGTTGATCTTGGTGCATGGTGATAGGCTTGGGTCTACTTTGAGTTTTATGCATATGGCTGCCCAGTTCTCCCAGCACCAGTAGTTGAAGAGGCTATGTTTATTCCATTGTATGTCTTTAGCTCCTTTGTCGAATATCAGTTGGCTGTAAGAGTGCGGTTTTATTTCTGGGTCTTCAATTCTAATCCACTGGTCTTCCGATCTGTTTTTATACCAATACCATGCTGTTTTTGTTATGATGGCCTTGTAGTAGAGCTTGAAGTCTGGTATTGTGATACCTCCTGCACTAATTTTTTTTGCCTAGAATTGCTTTGGCTATTCTGGGTTTTTTGCTGTTCCATATGAATTTATGGATTGGTTTCTCTATTTCAGTGAAAAATGTGGCTGGGATTTTGATAGGTATTGCATTGAATTTGTATAACAATTTGGGCAATATGGCCATTTTCACTATATTGATTCTGCCTACCCATGAGCATGGGAGGTCTTTCCATCTCCTTGTGTCTTCTTTGATTTCCCTTATTATATTTTTGTAGTTTTCATTGAATAGGTCCGTCACGTCCTTGGTTAAGTTGATCCCTAGGTACTTTATTCTTTTTTTGGCTACTGTAAATGGAATTGTTTCCATAATTTCCTTTTCTGTATGTCTATTGCTGGTGTACAGAAAAGCTGCTGATTTTTGTGGATTGATTTTGTATCCTGCTACTTTGCCGAATTGGTTTATTAGGTGTAGGAGTTTGGGTACTGAGTTTTTTGGGTCCATCAGATATAAGATCATGTCGTCTGCGAATAGGGATAACTTGATTTCTTCCTTGCCGATGTGGATCCCTTTGATGTCCTCCTCTTGCCTTATTGCTATGACTAGGGATTCCAGCACTATGTTGAACAGAAGTGGGGAGAGTGGGCATCCTTGTCTTGTTCCTGAGTTTAGGGGGAATGATTTAAGTTTCTCTCCATTTAATATGATATTAGCAGTTGGTCTGTTGTATATGGCTTTTATTGTTTTGAGGAATGTTCCATCTATTTCTGTTCTCTCCAAAGCTTTTAATAGGTATGGATGTTGTATTTTGTCAAAGGCTTTTTGGGCATCGACTGAGATAACAATGTAATTCTTAGTTTTAGATCTGTTTATGTGGTGAATTACGTTGATTGATTTATGGATGTTGAACCTTCCTTGTGACTGAGGGATGAAGCCTACTTGGTCATGATGTATGATTTTCTTGATCAGTTTCTGGATCCTGTTAGGTAATATTTTATTGAGGATCTTTGCGTCTGTGTTCATTAGTGATATTGGTCTGTAGTTCTCTTTTTTTGTTGGATCTTTGCCTGGTTTGGTGATGAGTATAATATTAGCTTCGTAGAATGAGTTTGGGATTTCTCCCTCTGTTTCTATTTCGCGGAAGAGTTTGCGGAGTATTGGTATTAGCTCCTCACTAAAGGTTTTGTAGAATTCGTTGGTGAATCCATCTGGGCCTGGGCTTTTCTTAGTAGGGAGGTTCTTGATTACCTCCTGTATCTCACCGTAAGTTATTGGTTTATTTAGTTGATTTATTTCTTCTTGGTTCAGTTTGGGCAGTTTGTACTTCTCTAAGAATTGATCCATTTCTGTAAAATTATTGTTTTTTGCTGAGTAGAGATTTTGGAAATAGCTCCTTATGATTGTTTGAATATCGTGTGTACTTGTTGTAATTTTTCCGGTGGAGTCCCTGATTTTACGTATATGAGTCTCTTCTCTTCTTTTTTTGTAAGTCTTGCAAGGGGTCTGTCAATTTTGTTTATTTTCTCAAAGAACCAGCTTTCAATCTTATTTATTTGTTGAATGGTCTTTCTAGTTTCAATCAGATTTATCTCTTCTTTAATCTTTGTGATCTCTCCCCTCCTAGTCGTTTTAGATTCTGTCATTTCTTGTTTCTCCAGTTGTTTTAGTTTCATCGTGAGGGTATTCACCTGCTCTGCTTCCATTCTTTTAATGTGGGTGCTGAGTGCAATGATCTTGCCCCTCAGTACTGCCTTAGCTGTGTCCCATAGGTTTCTTTGTGATGTGTTTTCTTTGTCATTATGGCTTATGAATTCGTTGATTTCATCTTTAATTTGGTCTGTGGCCCAAGTGTGGATAGCAGCTTGGCGTTTAGCCTCCAAGAGTGTGAATAGCCTCTGTGGTATCCTTTCTTGTTGAGGGTTACCTTTAATCCACTGTGATCAGATATAATACATGGGATGATGTCAGTACTTTTGTATTTGCTGAGGTTCTTTGTGTGGGCTATGACGTGGTCTATTTTGGAATATGATCCATGGGCTGCTGAAAAGAAGGTGTATTGGGTCTCTGTAGGGTGAAAAGTTCTATATAGGTCTGTTAGATCCATTTGGGAAATGGTGTTATTTAGGTCCTCAGCTCCCTTACTAATCCTCTGGGTGTTGGATCTGTCTCTTGGAGAGAGAGGAGTATTAAAGTCACCCACTATGATTGTGTTTGGGTCTATCTTGCTCTGTAATTCTGTGAGAATTTGCTTGACATATGTAGGGCCTCTTTTGTTCGGTGAGTATACATTTATCACCGTGATTTCTTGATTCTGGATTTTTCCTTGTATTAATATGTAGTGTCCTTCTTTGTCTTTTTGAGTGGACTTTAATGAGAAGTCCAGCTTGTCTGAGATCAGAATGGCTACACCTGCCGTTTTGGTGGGTGCATTTGCTTGGTAGATCTTGCTCCATCCTTTCATTCGAAGCCTGTTTTTGTCCCTTGCTGTAAGGTGGGTCTCTTTTAGACAGCAGATGTCAACTTTTTGTTTGCGAATCCATTCTGCCAGTCTGCTCCTCTTTATCGGGGAGTTTAAACCATTTATATTTAAAGAGATCTGGATAAGGGTGTTTTTTCTCCTTCCATTTTCTTGTTGGGCTGTTTTTTCCCCTTTTTTTTTTTTCCTGTCTTTAGTGAGCTGTCTTTCTGCTGGACTTTGGCTATTGAAGTTTCTTTCTGATTCTGTCTGTGTGTCTTTTACGATCTCTGTTGGGTGGGGTTCCCCTCTTAATATTCGCTGTAGGGCTGGTTTTTTATTCACATACTCCTTTAGCTCCTCTTTGGTGTGGAAAGATCTGGTTCTCCCTTCGACTGTGAACTCCAATTTTGCTGGATATTTGATCCGAGGTTGTAGATTGTTATTCTGAAGTACTTGGATGGTGTTCTTCCACTCACTTCGAGCTTGGTAAGTTTGTGTGGATAAGTTGGATGTTATTCGAATCCTCTTCCCATTGAAAAAAGTTTCCTTCTTCGCTTTGGCTGAATTCAGAATTTGCTCTTTAATCTTGAGGTCTGTAGTCTTGAATATTATGTGCCTTGGGGTGGTTTTCCTGGGGTCTCGCCTGCCAGGTGTCCTATAGGCTTCGGTTACCTGGATGGGGTCCCCTGTGAGATTGGGGAAGTTTTCTGCAATAACTTTATTGAGAACATGATTAAGCCCTCTGTTCTGATATTCGGCTCCTTCTATTCTAATTATATGCAGATTATATCTCTTGTCTTTGTCCATTAGTTCCTGGATTAGTCTTCCCTGAAGCTTCACCTTTTCTTGGAGTGTGGTCATTTTCTGGTTGTTGTCAGCTGCTTCATCGTCCAGGCGAGAGATTTTGGATTCTATATGGTCCACTCTTTGTGTTATGGTTTCAATTGCGGAGTTTATGGATGTCAGAGAGCTATTTATGGTTGTCATATCAGCTCTGATTGTGGAAATTTCTTCCTTTAAAGAGTTGTATTTTAAATCTATTTTTTCATGCATTTCAATTCTCAGGATGGGGAGATTTTCTTTAAAGGCGGCTTGCATTGTATCCAGTTTTGCTTCCATTTCTTTAATTGAGGCTTGCATTGTATCCATTTTTGCTTCCATTTCTTTAATTGAGGCTTGCATTGTATCCATTTTTGCTTCCATTTCTTTCTTGGCTTCCTGGGTGTCCTTCCAGATTTCCGCTCTAAACTCCTGGAATTGTTTTCTGATTTCATTTCTGACGCTTTCGATCATTCCTGTTAACATGGCTCATTTGCTTTTTTAGTCTCCATCTCCTCTTCAGTCGTGCTGCTTTTTGGAGCTGGCGAGTTGACTTGCCCTTTGATGAACTGAGTTATGTTTCTTTGTGATTTGCGCATCTGGAGGTCTGTGTAGGTCTTCCCTCCCTCCTGTGTAGGCGTGTCTACGGCAGCTGGTGCTGTCGCTGTGGCCCCGCCCACAAGTGCAGGGTACGCCTACCAGAGTGGGCGCTGTCGCCAGGGGCCCCACCCTCCTGTGCACTGTGTGTCCACTACAACATGCACTTTAGCGGGATATGCCTCCCAGAGTGAGCCCCGGGTTGTTGGGTTGTGCTTGCACCCTCCTGCGAGTCCGTTGGGGGCGGGGCGGCATGTGTGGGGTCCAGTGGGATCGACTGTCCAGGTGTGGCTTGGCACCCTCAGACCTCGCCTCCGCTGGGAGTGGGGGATGTGATCAGGCTCAGGTGACCCTGCTGGGCTGGTATTGCCCACCGGCGCCTGTGATTTTAGTTGTAAGAGTCTGCGAGGTCCAGGCGCCTCGGGTGGGGCTTGCACTGCCCGCAGACCCCCGCCCCTGTTGGGAAGGGGGCGGGGCCGGTTCTGCCAGTTCAGGAACCTGTGGGGCCTTGGGGCTGCTCCACCCTTTCCCTGCTAAACTGACTTCCCAGCGCCTGATGGGGGCTCCCCGCCTGATTTGGGGGTTCTTTGTTCCCTCCGGGTGGAGAGGGGGAGGGAGGGAGATCTACCTTCTTTGTCGGGCTTGGGTCTCTGATAGCTGGTCTCCCGTTGGGGGAGGGGGTAATGGGGGACTCACAGTTGCTGCTTTGTGTGTGTGTCCCGCGCAGCCGTTGGCCCTTCAGGGGTTGGTGAAGTGTCTTGGTGGCTTCCCCGGTTCCCATTTTCTGCCGCGCTGGGTTCCCTTGTCCGAACCCGGTGTGGACCCGAACTTCTCGCCGCTACCGGTGTGTGTCTTGGTCTGCACCCTGCCTTGTGACCGTGGGGTCTCCTGCTATATGAATTCTGCGCTCCTGGCAGCCTGTCTGCCGATCGCCGGGTTCCCCTTTCCCAGGCTGGCCCTGTTTGGGCCAGGGTCGGCTGGTGGGGGGAGGGTGCCCCGGAGATTCTCCAGCTCCGTGTAGGTTTTCGATTCTTCTTTTTTGCTCCTTTTTGTTTTCCTGCGTTTCTCCACTGCTTCTGGCTGCTGGTTTTGCTGGGTTCTTGATGGGGTGTTGGGTGTTGGAGTTCCCAGCTTGCTATTCAGTTGGAGCGAGTCAGGGTGAGTTGGCTCTTTTTTTGAGGGAGACATTTGTTGTATTTATTCATGAGCTTAGATATTTTTTGTTGTTGTTGTGGGGATTTATACACCTGAGGGAAGTTCTAGTGGCAATTTTAATTTTCTCTGTCCTCTTAATGGGTGATTTCTTACAGATTCCTTAAGACTTAGTAATGGTTAATTTTGCTGTTACTAGATTGAAGGGTAGGTGTTCAGGTTTCAATTAATCTATTTTATTGGTTAAGACACTGAATGCAGAACTCTTTTGTACTCAGGGTGAAGAAACTTGGCTGCAAATACGTTGCAGTTGATAAGCTATAACCTTGGTTTGTGACAATTCCAAGTGAAAACTTGTCAATGCTACTCTAATATCTTTAGGTGAATATAGCAGTAAATGTATCTTCATGACCTAGAAAGACCTTAGTTAACCAGAGTGCTAATAACCAGAGAGATATACTAAATTCTTGGTTATATAGGGATGTGAGATAAACCTAGTAGTAGAGGTTAAGGAGAAAGTGGAATGGGGTTAAATAGAAACCTTAATTGTGTTAGGGTAAGGAACAGGGAGGAAAAATGAAAAATTGCATACATACACACACAAGAACACAAAAGAATAACAACAAAGGGCAAAGGCAAAATGCAACAATTAACACAAAATAAACACACGCGCACACACACAAAATCAAGTCATGTTCTAGTTACAATCTAGTTACCAGGCAAGAGGTCAGGTAATGAGAAAGATTAGGGCTGGGATGATAGAAGTAGCAGCAAAAAATAAGCAAGGGAGTAGTGAATTACTTATAGATAGAAGGAAAATATAAATGAGGAAGGAGTATGGAATGGGGAAGAAAATATGGTTTAAAATTAAATCAGGAAGGCAGATGTTACAGTGCAGATATGATGACTTCAGAGAAAAAGGAGAGAGGGAAAAGCAGAAGTAAAAAGTTAAATGGGAGCGAGATGCTGGAATGAACTATATCAGATAGATGTCACCTCAATGACCTCTTATGACTGGCTTTCACCCACATTCTGCATCAAGGTGTCCTTTGACCCCTGGAGCCATAATTGCTTTTTATTCAAAGAATAGGCACTGTCAAGATGGCGCCTTACTGCCACCGTCTGAGATAAGGGGAGCAATAGAATGCGTTTCTTCACAGTGGCGTAGCCTCTACCTTTCAAATCCCTGTACTGGCATGGAGGCTTGTGTGTGGTACTGACTTTTCCTGAGCTACAGTTGGCAGTCTGTCTGAAAGACTGTTTTACATTCTCCTCCCACAAATCAGGGACCAGCTTGGGTCTTCTCACTGCTTTTCTTTTGTTTTGTTTTGTTATTATCAAACTGATGTACAGAGAGGTTACACTTTCATACATTAGGCATTGTGTTTTTCTTTTTCTAGATTTGTTTCTCTGTATTTCTCTGCTTCTTTGCTACCGGCTTTGTGGATCCTTGTTTTTTTCCTTCAGAATAGAATTCTCTTGTGTGTCACTGGAGTTGTCTCATTTAAAGAGTGAAGATGTCAGCTGCTGCTTATTTGCCTGGTCTCCAGGATCACTGTGTAAACATGAGGGCTTTGACTGAAGAGATGGAGAGGAATTCTAGGATCCAGTAGAACCTGAAGAGGCCAAATAAACAGGGCTGAATGTGAACTTTTGAAGAAAGCAAAGAGTCCAGGGTAACTTCAAGATGTGCACGGGTGGCTCACACCTGTAATCTACTTAGGAAGCTGAGATATGAGGATGACAGTTAGAAGCCAGCCTGGGCAAGAAAGTTTGTGAGACTCATCTCCAGTTAACCACCAAAAAAGCTGGAAATGGAAGTATAGCTCAAGTGGCAGAGCACCAGCCTCGAGTAAAAAAGCTAAGGGACAGTGCCCAGGCCATGAGTTTAAGCCCCAGTACAGGCACACATACAAAAGTTCCACCCACACAGAGGGTAATGGCTCTTTCTTCTCAGACATGGAATATAGGAAAAGCACCATTTTTTCTGTCATGGGGCTTGAACTCAGTCTGCTCCAGTCTGGTGCTCTCTCACTTGGAGCCACAGCACCACTTCTAGTTTTTTGAGTGGTTAATAGGGACTTTTCTGCATGGACAGGCTTTGAGCCTCAATCCTCAGATCTCGGCCTCCTGAGTAGCTATGATTACAGGTGTGAGCCACTGGCACCAGGCAAGAGCACCATTTTTCTTTTTATAGGAAGATAAATTGTTTTGTACTTGTTGTATTTGAGGTTAATGGTTAAACTATGGACACCCCCCCCCCCCAAGATGCTGGAGTTCTAGCCCTCAGTACCTGTGACTAGAATTAGAATCCTATAGATAATCAGTTAAGATGAAACCAGAAGGTTACTGTGCCCTTATGAAAAATGAAGGCAGAGATAGAGCTGATATAGCAAAAGTCACCAAATGCTCGGAATTGCCAGGAAACCACCAGGAATTGGGACAGCATCATGGAAAAGATTCTCTACCACAGCCCTCACAGAGAACCAAACCTACCAACAGCTTGATCTTAGACTTCCAGCCTCCAGATCACTGAGAGAAGGAATTCCTGTTGGTGAAGTCATCCAGACCATGGTACTTTGCTACTGTTCCCCTAGGAAATTAATATAACACTGGATTGGTTTCCTGTGGCTTTTGTTATAAACCACTCCAAACTCAGTGGCGCAAAAACAAATCTATGCTGTCACGGATCTGGAAGCCAAAATCAGAGCCAACTGGTCTGGTTTCCTCTGGGGGGTCTCTGGAAAGAATCCTTCCTTGGCCTCATCCAGCTTCTAGTGGCTGCCTGATTTCTTCAGCCTTGGCCACATCACTCTCATTGTGGCCTCTGTGGTTCAGTGGCCTTTTCTTTTGTGTTTTTGTCCAATGTCCTTCTACCCCTGACTCATAGGACCCTTGTGATTTTGTTTAAGGTCCATCCAGATAATCCATGATAATCTTTCTATCTCTGGTCCCGTCTTCAAGCACTATTTTTAAATAAGGTACCATCTGTTGTTCAGGGGTTGAGGGCCGCTATCTCTGGGACCACTGCAGTCCACTTCAGGTACTTTTACACCTAGGAGAAAATGGCCAGTGGTCAGTAAGATGGAGACTGAAGTCAGAGATGAGAGTGGTCAGCACATAGACCAGAGAGGATGTGGGAGGATGTGATCACTCTGGGAGCAGGCAGAAGTGGGAAGCCATCAAGGGCAGAGCCCTGGGAGGACACCCACTTGGAAGAGGTGGACAGAGGAAGTAAAATAGCTGGAGAAGAGATCACTTATTTTTAAAATAAGTTCTCATAGTTTTTCTTGTGCTGGCCTCAGACTGCCATCCTTTTAGTTCTGTTTTCCCATAACTGGGATTTCAAGAGTGCACTGTCATGCTCAGCTTTTTCATTGAGATGGGAGTCTCTCTAACTTTCTGCCCAGGCTGGCCTTGAGCAGCAAGCATTCTTCCTTATCTTTGCATCATGAATAGCTGAATTATAGGCAATGAGGCACAGCATCGGGGAGTAGCTCTTTTTTTCTTTTTAACAAGTAGTGTCGTTATCAGTATTGTTTCAAAAAATATTTCTATTGCTTTGGGAGTATGCTTTTTATTGGTTGTTGTTTAAGTAGACCCTCTGTATGTAGCCCGGGCTGTACTCAAACTCACAATCTTCCTGCCTCAGCTTTTGAGTACTGGGATTATAGACATGTGCTAGCACACCTGGCAGAGGGCACACTTTTCAAAGATCATTTATTGGCCAGAGGTATAGCAAAGCTCATATAAATGAACTCCTTGCAACAGGGAAGGAAGCCACGTCTAAGCAGGAGACCTGAGGTGTTTTGATGAGGAAGCACAGACAGTCCTGTTTTAAGGACCAGTGTTTATCATATGTATTCCAGGGCCAGCACTGTTGCCCATTTTACCCAGGAAGAAGGTGTGTTGAGCCTCAAGGTAGCTGCATTAGTTTGGGCATCTAGAAATCAGGTGCCTACAGAATATGAAGTACAAGGCTGAGTAGAGGCAGCAGCCGTGAAGGATCCTGGGGTAGGAGATTAGGAGTAGCAGGGAGAGCCTTAGGCTGTGACACAGGTCTCCACCCTGGAGGAGGAAGGAATCCAGGCTAGGAAGTCTCAGACTGCAGTACATCTCTGAGTCTCAGCCTGGCCTGGTACTTAGGATGTCTATGAGGTATGTGCTGTCTCTTGGGCCTCAGGACCCTGACATGCTCAGCCATTGCCAAGGTGGAATGGTAACAGCATGAGTCACCAAGACAGATTTAAAAAAAAATTGTTTTTTTATTGTCAAACTGATGTACAGAGAGGTTACAGTTTCATACATTAGGCATTGGATATATTTCTTATACTGTTTGTTACCTCCTCCCTCATTCCTCCCTCCCCCTCCCCTTTTCCCTTTCCCCCCATGAGTTGTTAAGTTGATTTACACAAAACAGTTTTGCAAGTATTGCTTTTGTAGTCGTTTGTCTTATTACCCTGTGTCTCTCAATTTTGGTATTCCCTTTCAGTTTCCTAGTTCTAATACCAGTATACACGGTTTCCAATGTGCTCAGATAAGATACAGAGATAGTGCAGGTACAACCACAGGAAGGGGCTACAAGAGGGTCATCAATAATAGAAGCTACGGTTTCACATCACATGTTGAAAGTCATTACAACAGTGATATAACAGTCATTTCCATAACATGGAGTTCATTGCACTTAGCATCATCTTATGTGTTCATAAGGGCATAGCTATTGGGCTCTTGTGATCCTCTGCTGTGACTAGCCTAAACCTGTGCTAATTATTCCCTATGAGGGAGGCCATAGAGTCCATGTTTCTTTGGGTCTGGCTCACTTCACTTAGTATAATTTTTTTCAAGTCTTCCATTCCCTCAGGAATGGGACAATGTCATTCTTTCTGATAGAGGCATAAAATTCCATTGTGTGTATGTACCACATTTTCCTGATCCATTCGTCTATTGAGGGGCATCTGGGTTGGTTCCATATTCTAGCTATGACAAATTGCACTGCGATGAACATTGTTGTGCTGGTGGCTTTCGTGTGTTCTTGTTTGTGGTCTTTTGAGTAGATGCCCAAAAATTGGGCTGTTGGGTCATAGGGGAGCTCTATGTTTAGCCTTCTGAGCCAGTTTACATTCCCACCAACAATGAAGTAGGGTTCTCTTTTGGCCACATCCCCTCCAACATTTGTTATTGTTACTTTTCTTGATATTTGACATTCTTACTGGGGTGAGATGGAATCTCAGTGTTGTTTTGATTTGCATTTCTTTTATGGCCAGTGATGTAGAGCACTTTTTCATATGTCTCTTGACCATTCTCATTTCCTCATCAGAGAAGTTTCTTTGTAAGTTTTTAGCCCACTTGTTGAGAGGGCTATTGGTTCTTTGCAGTTTTGTTTTGGAGGAATGTAATTTTTTTAGTTTTGCATATATTTTAGATATGAGGCCTTTGTCCGTTGTATGGCCAGTAAAGATCTTTTCCCAGTCTGTGGGCTTTCTGTTTATCTTGCGAGCTATGTCCTTTGCCCTGCAGAAGCTCTGCAATTTGATGCAGTCCCATTTGTCCATCCTTTCTTTGATTTGTAGCATGTTTGAGTCTTTGCTAAGGAAGTTCCGTCCTGTGCCAAGGAGCCCAAGTGTTTCTCCTACTCCTTCCTTTAGTGTTTTCAGGGTATCTGTTTTGATTTCGAGGTCTTTGATCCATTTGGAATTGATTTTGGTGCAGGGTGATATATAAGGATCTAGTTTTAGTTTGTTGCAGGTGTTGAACCAGTTTTGCCAGCACCATTTGTTAAAGAGGCTATCTTTCTTCCAGACTATTGTTTTAGCTCCTTTATCAAAGATTAAGTGGGCATAGTTCTGTGAGTTCATTTCTGGGTCTTTAATTCTGTTCCATTGGTCTTCAGGCCTGTTCCGGTGCCAATACCAAGCTGTTTTTATTACTATAGCTTTATAATACAGCTTGAAGTTGGGTATTGTAATTCCTCCAGCACTGTTGTTTCTGCTTAGGATTGTTTTTGCTATTCTGGGTCTTTTATTGTTCCGTATGAATTTCTGGATTGCTTCCTCTATTTCATCAAAAAATGGTGTTGGGATATTAATGGGTATTGCATTGAATTTGTAGATAGCCTTTGGCAATATTGCCATTTTGATTATATTAATCCTCCCAATCCAGGAGCATGGGAGGTTTTTCCATTTCCTTAGTTCTGCCTTAATTTCGTTTTTCATGTTTTTAAAGTTCTCATCATAGAGGTCTTTCACTTCTTTGGTTAAGGTTATTCCTAGGTATTTTATGTTTTTTGAGGCTATTGCAAAAGTAGTTGCTTTCCTGATTTCAGCCTCGGCGTTCGGATCATTAGCATATAGAAATGCCATTGATTTTTTTGAGGGTTTATTTTATATCCTGCAACTTTGCCAAAGTTTTAGATCAGCTCTAGTAGCTTGGGTGTAGAGTCTGTGGGGTTCTTTAGGTATAGGATCATGTCGTCTGTGAAGAAAGAAAGTTTAACTTCATCTTTTCCTATTTGGATCCCCTTTATATTTTCTTCTTGCCTAATTGCTCTGGCTAGGAATTCTAGTACTGTGTTGAAGAGAAGGGGAGAGAGCAGACATCCCTGTCTTGCTCCTGATTTTAAAGGGAATGGCTTTAGTTTTTCACCATTTAGAGTTATGCTTACTGTTGGTTTGTCATAAACTGCCTTTATTATATTCAGGAGTGTTCTCTGGAATCCCAGCTTTTCCAGGGCTTTTAGCATAAATGGATGCTGGATTTTTCAAACACCTTTTCTGTATCCAGAGATATAACCATGTAGTTCTTTACCTTGCTCCGGTTGATGTGGTGGATTACATTAATTGACTTGCGTATATTGAACCAACTTTGCATTCCTGGGATGAATCCAGTTTGTTCATGGTGTATGATTTTTTTGATGACCTGTTGACGTCGATTGGCCAGAATTTTGTTGAGAATTTTTGCATCTATGTTCATCAGGGAAATCAGTCTATAGTTTTCTTTCCGTGATGAGTCCTTCCCTGGTTTTGGGATGAGGGTTATACTGGCTTCATAGAATGTGTCTGGTAGTGAACTTTCTCTTTCAATTTCATTGAAGAGTTTGAGAAATATTGGTGTGAGTTCTCTTTTGAAGGCCTTGTAGAATTGTGCTGTGAATCCATGTGGACCTGGGCTTTTCTCAGATGGGAAATCATTTATTGACATTTCTATTTCAATGCTGGATATGGGTCTAGAAGGTTTACATCTTCATGGTTGAGTTTGGGGATATCCCTTTTTTCTAGGAAATCATCCATTTCTTCCAGGTTACCAAGACAGATCTTAAAGGTACAGTTGCTGGAGGTGTTGGCTAGCTCTGCAGGTTGTTTTCTGAAGGGAGATGTTAGCCTGGTGTCTTTCCCACTCTAGAAGCTGGCTCAGCATAGAACCCCTGGGAGAGAGAATGTGCTTCCAGAAGCTTCCCAGTGTGGTCAGTGAAACAACAGCCTTTCAGAATTGCTTTTAAATTCCATGGTGGGTCCTTTTCAAAACAAGTGCTGGAGCTGGGAGTGGTGATAGCACATCTGTAATCTTGTTACCCAGGAAATGGAGGCAAGAATATGAGTTCAAGACCAACCTGAGCTACATAGTAAAACCATCCCCAAACAGAACAAAACTACAGCAATTTTAAAAACTAATGTATATATATATACATATATATATACACACATGTACACATATATGCTAATATTGTTTATATTTGTTTCTACTTGAGAGAATAAACAGTAAGGAAATGTATTTTCCTGCAACCCAGCCTCAAATATAATTTCAGAGTAATTTTTAGCTGCTATCTTTCTAATTATTAAAATAATGCACACTTTCTCAGACAGTACAGAGTTGTATAACTTAGAAAGTAAACATCTGGGTCTGGGAATATGGCCTAGTGGCAAGAGTGCTTGCCTCCTATACATGAAGCCCTGGGTTTGATTCTCCAGCACCACATATATAGAAAATGGCCAGAAGTGGCGCTGTGGCTCAAGTGGCAGAGTGCTAGCCTTGAGCAAAAAGAACCCAGAGACTGTGCTCAGGCCCTGAGTCCAAGCCCAGGACTGGAAAAACAACAACAACAACAAAGAACCCCAAAACAAGAAAGTAAACATCTGCTATCACAGACTACCTCTAAAAGATAATCACAGTGTTTGGTTTTTTTAAAAAAGATGTTGTCTTTGAGTCTGTCTGTGCTGCTTTCACAAAATGCCAAAACTGAGGAATTTATAAAGCATAGAAACTGACTTCCTCCAGTCATGGGCCGAGGAAGTCCAGTGTGGTGGCACGGTGGGTAGGGCCTGGTGAAGTTCTGGTTGTTTCCTCACCCATAGCAGAAGCAAGTAGGCAGAAGGGCCCAATTATCCCTGAACTCCATTCCCCAGGGGGTCTAATCACCTTTGAAAAGCTTCGAATCCTGTGGCACTGTGAATCTTGGAAGAGATACAAACATTCAGATCTTAGCAGAAGTCTATTTAACATTTTAAAAGTTTGCCATTTTTATTGCATCAATTTCAGCATGATTTTAATAAAAGATGATTGATGTAGACAATAATTCTTTCTGTCTCCCTTTCAGAAGTTGTTTCTTTGGGAACAGAACAAAACTGGTCTCCTTTTGTATATCTGGTCACTAATTCATTCTCTCCCTCTGCCATATTTTTTTTTTTTTTTTTTTGGTGTATGTGTGTTAGGGATCAAATCCAAGGTTAGCACTTTACCATGGAGTATCTGCCCCTCTCCCAAGACTACTAATTATTCTCATTGTGAATAATGTATCATATTCTTTCATTGAAAATAATTTTGTTTAAGAAAGCAAGCATTGAGTTATTTCTTTCATACTGTGATAAAAAGTGTTGCATTGCTTTCTTGAGTTGGAGGTATACTATCTTTAAAAATCTTTTGAGTCCAGACACCAATGGCTCACACCTGTAATCCTAGCTATTCAGGAGGCTGAGATCAGAGGATTGCAGTTCAAGGCCAGCCCAAACAGAAGGGTCAGTCAGACTTTGTCTTCAGTTAACCAGCACAAACTACAATGTGGCTCAAGAGGTAGAGCAGCCTTGAGTAAAAATGCTAAAGGATAGCATTTAGGCCCTGAGTTCAAACCTCAGTACTGGGAAGGAGAGGGAGATCTTTTTTTTTTTTTTTTGAGACAGAGTCTTACTATCTATTCCATGATAGCCTCAAACTCAAGATCCTCCCGCCTCAGCCTCCACAGTGCTGGGATTACAGGTGTGCACCAGGACTGCATGCCTGACTAAAATGGCCATTGCACCTGTATAATGTAAGAGAATCTGTTAAAAAAATGTTTCCGTATAGACTTCTTTGGACCCTTTTCATTTCCTTAGTTGCTCCAACTTCTGCTTCTTTTCATCCACTCATAATCTAATTGGCCCCCACGGCCATTCCATGTTAAAGTCCTCCAGCAGTTGTGTCTTTTGAATACCATCGCCCCTGAAGATTCTCTAGAGATTCGGATAATGACTTGGGGGGGGTGGGGTGGGATAGAGACTGAGCTGTCTTTCTATGGTGAAAGACCTGAGAAGAAACAACTTGCATTTCAAATTCATTGGGATTGCCACAGCAGTGCTGTGTCCCAGAATTTGTTGAGCACCTTGAGGACTTTACGAAGCCACTGTGTTGACACCGTGGCTTTAGTCAAAGGTCTGCTCTTATACCAGCTTTGCCAAACCAAGTGTACTCTGGGGATTTTCTACCAACACAGAGGTCACACAGCACTGGACACGAACTTCTTCCTCCCCCAAGTCTCTGGTTGGCATCCTGGAAACTCTTTATTTATCTCATGATGATGACAAAGCAATTCAAAAAGAAGTTACAGACAGTAGTATTTTCAAGAGACACACAGCCAGGCTCCACAGAAAGACAAACTTTGTGGCTACCACTGGGGTATTTGAAAGCAGTTTTCAGTCAAAGAAATGCTTCGGTTCCCATTGAACATTGTGGATATATACTTTCATGTCTACTCTTTCCCAGTGTCAGATTCCCATTACTCACAATTATAATTTAACTTGACTACTGCTGAGTCTGTCCATCCTCCCTTCCTCCCTTCTTCCCTTCCCTCCCTCCCTTTATCTTTCTTTTCTGGAGGTACTGAACTTAAAACTCAGGACCTCATGCAGTCTACCTCTTGTGATCATCTCCAGTCTTTACTGAGTATTTTTGCTGAGTTTTGAAAATGATCTGTCATTACCAAAAATGAAAGTTGTATTTTCTTTCTCTCCACATGATTACATTCATGGCCTCTTTTGCTCTAGTGGGGAGAGAAAGGTAGTGGCTTTATACCTAGTAAAGTCAGAGAGGAGAGGACTGTACTTTAATAGCTTTGCCTTGCCTTTATGCCTATTAGCAAAAGAGTTAAGTACCAGAAACTGAGATTGGCCCATCCTGCTTTTTACAGTGGCTCATAATGAGCACTGATGTTAAGCAGCCTGAGCTTTCAAAAGTGTGTTTTTCTTGAAGTATGTCTATTGGTGGATCTGTTTTAACTTGGTCTGTTAAAGTAGTCAGACTCAATTCAAGAAGCCAATGTGGGTGGCCTCTGGTCAGCATGCCAGGCAGGAAGTGAGTGGGTTTCCAGAATTTGTAGGTTGTTCTCCATTCAGGGTTATGGAGTGAGAAGGATATCTGATTGGCTCTAGGAAATGTGGATATGCGCAGTAGAGCAAGGTCTCTGTCCTTGAGGAGGATCCAACCAATGCAAGTATTCCTCTTTGACAGTGTGATCATCTGACTCTGAATTAGGAGAAGAAAAGGAAATATACTGGCTGGACGCTGTAAGTGAAGGCCTGCTTTGGCTATCTTCATGGCACAGTCTTTTTATAAAAAGTGACTTCACATGGGACTATCTAATTTGAAGGCCATGTAATTCCCAGGATATTACTTTTCCAATTGCACGATCTTAAAGAGCTCATAAGTACTTTGTATCTTGAACATAGAAAAATCAGTACAAAATTTGACAGACACAGGGTAAAAAAAGACAACTACAAAAGCAATACTTGCAAAACTGTTTGGTGTAAGTGAACTGAACACCTCCGGGGGGGGGGGGGAGGGAAAGGGGGAGGAGGGAGGGGGGGAGGAGGGACAAGGTAACAAACAGTACAAGAAATGTATCCAATGCCTAACGTATGAAACTGTAACCTCTCTGTACATCAGTTTGATAATAAAAATTTGAAAAAAAAAGAAAAATCAGTACAAATGATCAAGAACAAATGTGAAGGTAGTACTAAAGACTGTGTACTTTGTGTGTCAGCTGACTCTCCATTAGTTTAACAACATATTTTAGAGAACCAACTTAAAAAGTGGAATGGTTTATTTTGTGTTGTGCTTTTGGCTCATAATTTCAGTTGATTGACAGTTGTTCTGTTGCTTTGAGCCTGTGTAGAGGCAGTACCTTAGGGCAGAGAGGGCAGGGTAGAGCTACCTGCTCACCTCATGGTGGCCAAGAAGCAGAGAGAGAGGAAGAGGTGGACCTTGAATATCCACTCCCAGGGACTTACTTCTTCCAATTAACACCTGCCTCCTAAAGCTCCCACCACTTACCAGTAATGCCACTATGGAGGAACACGCAGCTCACAGACACTTTCAGAAACACCCCAGATATAAACCATAACTGAAGACAAACTGTCAAGAGATAAATGCCTAACTTTTCAAACATTATTGCTTGAATTCTGTTACAAATGGCTAGAATAATTCAGGATAATTAGAGAAGGGTCAATGGAAAATATATACCTTTTTGTTTGTTTTAGGATGCTCAGCAGTACAAACAAATGTGGAATTAAATCTGTGGCATAAGTGGCAGAGCACCAGCCCTGAAGGAAAAAGCTAAGAGACAGCATCTAAGTCCTGAGTTCCCCCCCACACATGGCTGACAGTATTTCCCTGTAACTTAAGATCAAGTAGATATGTTGATGATTTGTGATTAGAAAAGCAATTGTTTTAAGCAAATTGTGCTAAGACTTTGGAAGACTTGGATTGTTGAGGAAAGAGGCAGAATGTTCACTTTTGCATTCTTTTTTGTTTACAAATATTTATATAGGCAATAAATGTAATGTCAGGACAGTCTGGAAGTTTCTTAAAGTTGAATCTAGAATTTTGATATAAGTCTACCCATAAGTATATGTTAGAGAGAATTTATAACATATATTTACATAAAAACTTGTTCCTTAATAATAAGCAAGAAAGATTTTTTTTTTTGCCAGTCCTGGGGCTTGAACTCAGGGCCTGAGCACTGTCCCTGGCTTCTTTTTAGTCAAGGCTAGCACTCTACCACTTGACCCACAGAACCACTTCCGGCTTTTTATATAAATGTGGTGCTGAGGAATCAAACCCAGGGTTTCATGTATACGAGGTAAGTACTTTACCACTAGGCCATATTCCCAGCCCCAAGCAAGAAAGATTGAAACCCAAATATTGATGAGTTATGAATGATAAAATATAGTACACCTAGTGTAATAGAATGCTATTTGTTCATGAAAAGGAATGAAGTCCAATATATACTAAAACATGGGTGAGCCTTAACAATATTGTTCTAAATGAAAGAAGTCAGACCAAGAAGGCCATATAATATCTAATTCTTTGTATAATATGTCTACAGTAAGGACATTTATAATTAGTAATTGCCTAGACAACAGATGAATACAAGATTTCTTTCAGAGTGATAAGAATAGCATGTAAGCAATTACAGACATAATCATACCACTCCATGGATGTGCTAAAGAGCCATAGGATTTTATATAGTGGGTAGATAATTATATGAAAATGAATTTGATCTCAACCAAACTACTGTGCCAGGTGCACTGCATTGTAGTTTCATAATTTGGAATCATCAGGGTGCAACTAAGATCTTTGATGATAAGGTAGGCATTGTCTGCAAGGGACAAGGAGCAAGGGTGAAGGAGCTAGCTGTGACCCGAGAGATGGCTCATGTTTTGTCCAGGGTGCTCAAGAATCCACACCAACAGAACAAGTGCATGGTCCTACACTCTGGTGCACTCGAGCCTGCTCCCCATACCCACATCATTGCCCCACACAGGAGCAATACTTTACTAGAGGAGAGCACCAAACGCCCCTGGGAAACTGTTTCCAGGGAGAGGGAATGAGCTGTGAAGTCCATAGGAAGAGCACACAGTCCATTTCAAAATAATAAAAATGAGAAATCTCTTACACCAATTACAAAACCAAAAATATAAAGCACAAAAGAGTCTTATTTCATCTGAAAAGTGGCTGTCCACAAGCCACCAGTCCCCTTTGTCACATCATGAACAGAAAACTGCAGCTCATTATGGGGGATGAAATAAGCACATTGTTTCTAACAGTTCTAGACTGTGTCTGTGTGTGCTAGTACTAGTACTAGGGGCTTGAACGCAGGCCTGGACACTCTCCCTTAGCTTTTTGTTCAAGGCTAGCACTCTGCCACTTGAGCCACAGTGCCACTTCTGGCTTTTTGGTGGTTAATTGGAAATAAGAGTCTCATGGACTTTTCTACCTAAGATGGCTTTGAGCCATGATCCCTAAATCTCAACCTCCTAAGTAGCTAGGATCGCAGGTGTGAGCCACCTCTGTCTTGTTTAGATTTCCTTTTTTTAAGGAGATGTGGAAATATCAGCTAGCTATCATTTATATAGATGTCCTAGCAATGCAGGAGGCAGAGGTGGAAGATTCTTGTTGGAGGCCAGCCACCAGGAAAATAGATCCTATCCAGGGGAAAAACAAAAGCAGATAAAGAAGCAAAAGCAACAACATGGCAGTGGGTTGGTTCAAGTAGTAGAGTGCCTGCTGACCAAACAACAAGGCCCTGGGTTCAAATCTGTCTTCAGCCAGTTGAAGAATCACCATTGGCTCTGCCCCATCAGGCAGCAGGAATGCAGGCCTGTCTGAAGCCAAGAGTACTTTGGAGTTGATGAATAGTACAATTCTTCTCCATGAACCAGCTCTTCTCAACCACCATTGCATAGAAGACCAGGAGGATATTTAAGCAAAAACTTAAGAGCGATTTCACATTCCTAACCACCAGCCATGAAAATGCAGAGATGAGGTAGGCTTCTTTCAGATTTGACTCTTGCTTGTGGTGAGCCATGAGAAAATGGCTGAATGCAGTTTCCAGATTTGAGATTTGTCAATAAGAACTGAAGTGCAATCCAAAGGTAATGATAGTCAGCTAGTCACTCATCAAGCTCATATATTCCTTGGAAAAGTGATGTTAAGGGAAAACCAGGCAAGTGTTTGTTCTTTAAGAGCTTATGAAGAAATTGGAAAGAGGACACACACACACACACCATGCTAATACATGTATGACAGTTTAGTAATCAGGATCGTGTGCAATAGTCTTGCATCTTCTGTAAAGGCGCTGACTTACAGGTGTCTGCCTTTGAGATGGGTGCATCTAGTTGCTGGTCCATAGGCTCCAAGGGTTTAGACAAAGCAGAGGTCTCTTGGGGCTGCTATGCCAACCACTTCACAAGAGCAGCAGTGTATGCAGAAAGCATAGAGGGCACAAAGCTTCAGGACTCCTCCTCTCTTACTGTGGGTGCTGGTGCTGAGATGGGTGTCATACACAAGCATGGGCTTTCTCTTCCAGATCTCCAGTGGCTCCACTGGGCCAGGATCACTTGCCCAAGGTCATGGTCTCTGCCTATGCACCAGTTCCTATGGAAAGAAGGGCCAGGAAATCCTTGGGGTTTAGAGAATCGATACTGCCAGGTGCCAGTGGTTTGTGTCTGCATTCCTAGCTGCTCAGGAGGCCAACAACTGAGAATCAAGCTTTGAAGCCAGCCTAAGCATGAAAGTCCATGAGACTCTTACCTCTAATTTATCACCAAATAGAATCCAGGAGTAGAGCTGTGACTCAAGTAGTAGAACACTAGCCTTGAGCAAAAACAGCTAAAGAACAGTGCCTAGGACTTGAGTTCAAGCCCTAGTACTGGCACACAAAGAAAAAATAACAAACAAATAAATAAATAGAGAAAGGAAGGAAGGAGAAAAAGAAAGAAAAAATAAACTCAGGATTCTGTCACACAACACAGTATAACATGAATTGATCATTGATAATTCAAAAATCCAGAACTCAAAATCCTCCCAAATTGCATGCTTTCTGGGTTTTTTGTTTTTTTTTTTTTTTGGCCAGTCCTGGGCCTTGGACTCAGGGCCTGAGCACTGTCCCTGGCTTCTTCCCGCTCAAGGCTAGCACTCCGCCACTTGAGCCACAGCGCCGCTTCTGGCCGTTTTCTGTATATGTGGTGCTGGGGAATCGAACCTAGGGCCTCGTGTATCCAAGGCTGAGGCACTCTTGCCACTAGGCTATATCCCCAGCCCCGCTGCTTTCTGGGTTTTGACATCATGCAACACATGGAACATTGCATACCTGCCCTTGTGTGGTAGTGCATAGCCAATATGCTGGTGCACTAAAAATATTGTGTGAAAATACCTGTAGGCCATGGGTGTAATAAGGTGTATCTGAAACATGAATGGATTTTGTGTTTAAACTTGGGTCCTATCCCCACCCAATACCTCTGGTTTATCTGCAATAATGCAAAACCATGTCTGTTGCAAAGCATTTTGGGTAAGGGATCTTCAAACCAAATGACTTTCATTTTGGAACATTGGCTCCATCAAAGTGACAGCTTGAAGAAAGGAAAGATTTTAACCTGGCAAAGTTGTGAGATGCTCCTGGTATTGCCTCCTTTGAGGAAAAGAGGCCAGAACTGTGCTAGAGGCAACAAAGAGATGGAAAGAAGAGGGTCATCATGCAGAATAAGTGTGGGTAAAGGGAAAGAAAGATAACAGAGTAAATTTTAGATGTTTTAACCTTGGAACTGTGTGACTAGGAAACCAGGAGCCCTTGAAAAAATCCTGATTTGGGCATGTGATACTATTTCAGGTGGTCAAACTTAGAGGTCAGATGATAAGATTTCCAAGAAATGTGCAAAAGGAACTGTTGAGAGAAAACATCATTGAAGAGAAACATTCAGTTGCTATTGTGGTTTGGATAGGAAGTGTCACCTAAAAGGCTCATGTGTTAAAGAGTGACTAAACTTTGGGGAAGTAATTGGACCATGATGGTTATGGCTTCATCAAGGGGTCATTCTCTGATGGCTTCATAGTTTGATGGAGGTGGTAGACACTATCAGAGATGGGGCCCAGTTGGAGGAGATGGGCCATTAGAGGTGCCTGTGAGGCCACACCTTGTCCCTGGGCCCTGCTTGTGTTCTCTATTTCCTGGCGACCACAAAGTGGGTAGTTCTTTTTCATCATACTCTTTCACTCTGGTCCTCTTCACCACACAAGCCCTGTAAAAAATGGAGTCATCTGGGAGGAAGTGGCTCATGCCTGTAATCCTAGCTACTCAGGAGGCTGAGATGTGAGTGTTGCAGCTCAAAGCCAGCCCAGGCAGGAGAGTCAGTGAGAGTCCTGCAAACATTTCTGTCCACTCTGGCTTTGAACTTCAATTCTCCAGTTCTCAGCCTTCTAAGTAACTAGGAATGCAAGTGTAAACTGCCAGTATCCACTTGACTTAAGTTTTTGTTTGTTTGTTTGTTTTTTTGCCAGTCCTGGGCCTTGAACTCAGGGCCTGAGCACTGTCCCTGGCTTCTTTTTGCTCAAGGCTAGCACTCTGCCACTTGAGCCATAGCGCCACTTCTGGCTGTTTTCTATATATGTGGTGCTGGGGAATCGAACCCAGGGCTTCATGTATGTGAGGCAAGCACTCTTGCCATTAGGCCATATTCCCAGCCCCTTGACTTAACTCTTTAAAAAAAACAACTCTACATGTAAATTATACTACATAATATTTGTCATGGTCTGGCTTGTTTTACCTAGCATAAAGCTTTCTCAGTACATTCAGAAATGGCAAGATACTCTTCATGATGACTGAATAGTATTCTTCTGTAAATCATTCATCGGTTGATGTACACTGGGTTGTTTTTAGTGTCATAAAAATGGGAATAAAACTGCAAAGAACATGGAAGCAGAGATATTACTTTGAGATAGTGATTTGCTCTTATTTGGATCTGTACACAGAAGTGGGATCAACAGATCATTTGGTAACTTGAGAAGCCGCCATACTGCTTTCCATGATGACTGCATTCATCTGTACCCTTCCCAGTGGAGTAAAGAGCATCTTTCCCCCACATTCTTGTCAACACTTGTTATCTCTTGTTTTTGAATAGTAGGTATTCTAACAGGAGTGCAGTCAGATCTTTTTGTGGTTTTGATTCAAAATTTGCCTGTATGCTAACATAAATTATATATCAGTAAATGTGAATGGAACAGTGAAAAAAATGCACATACCGGAGACTATGAGTTCTGAAGTTTTTGGATTATTATAAGAATTAGTTAGTATATGATTGTCTTCTCTGTGTATTCCAGGGTTTTATCTTTCTTGTTAATCTAAACTTTCAAACCTAGTCATTTGTTCATTTATTCATTTATTCATCCAACAAATATTAATTGAACACTGAAGAAAGCAGATCATTTTGGTTGAAATAGGCATATGGATAATAGCTGAACAAAACTGTGTGTGCGTATGTGTCTGTGTGTGTGTGTGTGTGTGTTCGTGTGTGTTCCTACGGCTTGAACTCAGGGCCTGGGAACTATTCATGCACTTTCTTTTTGCTCAAGACTAGCATGCTACCATTTGAACCACAGCTTCACTTCTAGCTTTTTGGTGGTTTAGTGGAGCTACGAATCTCAAAGATTTTCCTACCTGGACTGGTTTTGAATTGCACATCTCAGATCTCATTCTCCTGAGTAGTTAGTATTACAGGCATGAGCCACTGGAGCATAGCTTACAAAGAATATTGAGTTTATAGGGGAAAAATAGATATAGAAACACATCATTGTTAGACAATAAAGCAGGAGCTATGGTGAAGTTTGTTATACAAAGAATGGCAGATGGAATGCAGTGAAGTTCTAAGAGCAGAGTAACTGTCAGAAAAAAGAAGGGGCAGAAGTTTGAGGTGTTCTTGAAGGTTTCTCATCTACATGAAACATGTTAAAGGTAGCCAGTTCTTTTCCAAAATTATTCCTGCTTCATTTCTTTATTATTCCTTACTTCCCTCTTGCTCTTTTAACTTCTCATTGTGATAGCCCCATCCCCTGATGTCAGCTCTGGTTTTCATTCCTTCTTCTGTGATTGTTAAAAGAGATCCAAAGAATATTTTCAGATGTGGGGGGTTATCAGAAATGGTGGAACGAGAATTATGGATGTGATATTCTATTTCTGATATGCCTTGTGCATCAAACATAAAATGCAAAGGTTCACTTAAGAATTAAATATTTAAAAACAAAAAATAGTTGGCAGAAAGAGAATGCATGAAAATTTGGAGGGAATTTTAGTGCCATGGTGTAGAACCATTGCTGTTAGAGTTAAGCTATCCCCTAGAAGGCAGGAATTAGTAAATCCATGTCAAGGCAGCTGTAATGGCATGAGGTGGCATGCTGGCCCTCTGTCTTTACAACAACTAACACTGTGCATAGCTGCTTTAAAAATAGCTATTACTATCCTCATGGGACAAATTTAGTCCTTTTTTCTTTACATTTTATTTTAGAATATGGATTTTTTTTTGGGGGGGGGGGCAGTCCTGGGCCGTGAACTCAGGGCCTGAGCACTCTCCCTGGCTTCTTTTTTGCTCAAGGCTAGCACTCTGCCACTTGAGCCACAGTGCCACTTCTGGCCATTTTCTGTATATGTGGTGCTGAGGAATCGAACCCAGGGCCTCATGTATACGAGGCAAGCACTCTTGCCACTAGGCCATATTCCCAGCCCTAGAATATGGATTTTGTATTACAACCTAGCACCTAGGTCATCTTATCACTTCCATAGTTTTTTTAAAGGCTACATTTAAAATATATCCTGGAGTTCAGGGCTGAATTATAATATATATATATGTATATGTATATATATATATTATATATAGCATACATATGTATGCTGTAAATTTCTTGAAAGTTTTTAAATTCATAGCTAGGTATGCTATGAGAGGGCAGGTCAGACTTTCAAATCTTTGTCTCTTCTACTTGTCAGAGGAATGTTATGGTGTTTTTTTTTTCTTTCTGCCTTTGACTTGTAACCTAAAGAGTTTATTAAATGAAAGTGACACAGAAGAGTGGAGGGGCCTGGCTCCTGCTAAAGACTCAGTAAATGCACAATGCTGTCATTGCTATTGTTTCTCCAAAGACTGTTCTTCTTACTCAAGTACTGGGTTGACTCAAGCCATTTATCCAATCACAATAAAACTTTTTCACCCCAGAATCATCCTCTGTTCTTTGTAATCATACTTAGGAAATATTCTAGAGAAAGACAACTTAACCAGCTATTCCTTGAGTGAACAAAAGCTCATGGACCCCGTGTACACATAGCAGCAACACAGCGGAAAAATAAAAACATCATTAGAGTTAAGAGAGAAAAGAGACTACTTGCAAAATGGAAGGAAGGAAAGAAGGAAGGAAGGAAGGAAGGAAGGAAGGAAGGAAGGAAGGAAGGAAGGAGAAAGAAAGAAAATAACAGTGCAGAGTCATACGACAGGTTAAAATGGGCAAGGGAAAGAATTTTAGAGAAATGAAAGTGCTGTGCAGGTGGTCACCCTGAAGCTAATTGAACTTGGGTCATCTGTGATCTCTTCCAGCTGTGAACATGTGCATTGCAGCCGAATAGCCCAGATGTTCTTCCTCAGTCTTTATGGTGCATAGCCCATAAAATAGAAACAGGATTGGAATTTAATTCTAGGACTTCATGGTTCTATCATCAATATTTAATGGACTGTTCTTTGAAAATATAGAGTCCTGATTGAGGCCCAGACAGCCTGCTGTGCTCTGTAATTTCCCCTTACTGGCTGCCTCCTCTTTACCTCCACCCCCCCCCCCCCGAAATACCCCATCTCTGAGGTTATTCTTCTTGGAGACTTGTGTCTCGCCTTACAAGTCCCCAGCACATGCCATTGTGTGTGGGTTTCTAATTATGAGATAGAAATCTCTTGAAATTAGGAGTGTGTAGCTGCTCTTTATGACAAACTCAATTAAATGACAGATATTTACTGAACAAGTATAAAGATGATCAGCTAAGAGAGAGGAATACAAAGAAATTATAAAATATAGACCTTGGCTTCAAGACTTTTGCAGAGGGAAAGTTGATACACACACAGCCCTCACAGAGCAATGTTAAACTCTCCATGCTTGTTTAGAGCCTCTTCGTGATTTTGGTTCTGGTGACTCCTGTTAGGGTGAATGTATGTCCTGAAAACCCCAACTGAACACAGACGACAGCTAAGGTAATGTTAAAACAAGCCCACATTTATTATGCCAAACCACAAATTTTAATTCCAGGAAGCCCCCTTTTCTTCTATCCTTTGTTACATGCAAAATAAACAGGTCTCTACCCAAGAAAGACCTCTTTTTTCAATCTACTCTCTTGCAGAAGATTCTAGCAGGTTTACTTTAAAGGTTCTTTACGTGTGTGTTGTTTAGAATGATGTACAGGTATAATACTTCCATTTTGCATATATCATGCTGTAACATCATAACTGATGCCAAGATAACTTACTGACAAATTCTAACATTGAGCGCAGAATAGCTTTATTGTTATTAACTGTTATAAAAACCTGAAACTACTACAGAAAATTGAAAATTGACAGCATTCTTTCCCAATTGGGAAATCTGAGTGACTTGATTTTGAGGTGAGTTTCTCATTGTTGATGTTTGTTCTGTCAGTGTATCTCAGTCCATACATTTCTGCATATGAAACAAATTGGAGATGAGACCTGGTAATTATCCTTGTCCTGTGCCCCACCAGTGTGCTGACCTCATAATCCTAGCTTCTTACCCTCAACCTGAGGGCATGTGTGCAAGATCATGTTTTAGACCATCTCTGAATTTTGTAATGTACTGACACCAACCTCTTCCCACCTATGCACAAGGCCTCCTTGCCTTCTTCCCAGGGTGCCAGCTCTCATGGGCAGTACTGGGCAGAATTGCAACCATGAAGAAGGGCCCTTGGAACCAAGTAACTTGACCAAGAAGCAGTATTATGACAGAGATTCAATGGCCAAGTGGAAGTTACTTGTTTCATAGCAATAATCTGGTTGACATAGTATGCACATTAGTCTAGAATTCTGACTTAAATGCTCTCTAGAGACAACACAGATGAAAGAGGAAAGGTGAACAGTTATTAATCCAAAAATATAATTGAGTTTTTGTGAATGTTTGCTGTGAGTACAAAATGAAAAGCCTGGGTATCTCTCCACATTTCTGTCATATGTTAACAGAAATAAAAGTGAAAAATTCTGAGAAATTTGTCCATCTGACCCATCAAAATAATATGCATTATTTTTTAACACTTTTTGTGTCTTGGAGATAAGTGAACTTTTTCAATTTAAATGGAGACAGCTGCTCAGTAGAATCCCAATATGTAGATTTGGGATATCTAAAAGTTTTTTAAAGTAGGCCAAATTCATAGCTACATGCTGATGATTCACACTAGAATCCTGGCTACTGAAGAAGCTGAGGTATGGAGGATCACAATTCAAAGCCAGACCCAGCAGAAAATTCTGTAGGATTGTATCAAAAACACACACACAAAACCCCAGCAAGAATCAGAAGTAGAGGTGCAGCTCAAATGATAGAGCTCCAGCAAGTGCAAACCCTGAGTTAAAACTCCATTACTGCTGGGCTGGGAATATGGCAGTGGCAACATTGGTTGCCTCATATACTTGAAGCCCTGGGTTCGATTCCCCAGCACCACATATATAGAAAACAGCCAGAAGTAGTGCTGTGGCTCAAGTGGCAGAGTGCTAGCCTTGAGCAAAAAGAAGCCAGGGACAGTGCTCAGGCCCTGGGTCCAAGCCCAGGACTGGCCAAAAAAACAAAAACAACTCCATTACTGCCAAAGAAAGGGAAGGAAAGGGAAAGGAAGAGAAGAAAAGGGAAAGAGAAAAGAGGAAAGCAGAAAGAGAAAAGGGAAGGAAGGAAAGAAGCAAGCAAGCAAGCAAGGAGAGAGAAAAGAAAAAGGAAGAGAAGAAAGAAAACAAAGTAGGCAAATTCTGGATGCCTTATCTACTTCTGGATATTAAAAAAAAACATGTATAAGTGACTTGAAATGTCATCCTCAAAACTAACTTCTATCATCTCTCTGATTAGGAGTTCAATTGAGATATATGTTAATGAACATGAATAGTCATTATGTGGAAGGGAGTGATCGGGGTGCTAATACTAAAAGTTCGAATCCCACAGAGAACATGTAAGTGAAGAGAATTGCAGTATGAAGAGTGGGTGTTTATAAATACCACAAAACTGTCCATCAAAATCAGAAACATTGTTGAGACTAGAGGCATGGAAGGAGAGAAATCTAAGAAGATCAGATGGCAAGGGTAATGGAGCCAGAGAGGAAACTTCCAGAAATGGAGGTAGTTTGGTTCTCTTGGAATATGTGGATAAGCAGAATGAGAGATGATGCAGGGGAAAAAAAATAATTCAGGTTATGAGTTGCTGTGGGGATGATGTTTGTCTTAAATGTCATTTGAGGGAGTCTGTAAGAAAAAGGGTAGACATTGTATTGTGCCAGGGACAGCAAGCTTCACAAATGTGCTTTGGGAAAGTTTTTTTTTTTTTTTTTGGCCAGTCCTGGGCCTTGGACTCAGGGCCTGAGCACTGTCCCTGGCTTCTTCCCGCTCAAGGCTAGCACTCTGCCACTTGAGCCACAGCGCCGCTTCTGGCCGTTTTCTGTATATGTGGTGCTGGGGAATTGAACCTAGGGCCTCGTGTATCCGAGGCAGGCACTCTTGCCACTAGGCTATAGCCCCAGCCCCTGGGAAAGTTTTTTTGATGGCAGTATGATCAGAGAAGTGATTGGAGAACTGAGGTATCCAAGCAGATATTTGAGTTTGACTATTATTTATCTACCCCCAGGCAGGAGGTAGAGAGATGACCCGGAATACAGCAAAGATCCTATGGGGGGAAGAATGGCAGGAAGGGGCTGGGGATATAGCCTAGTGGCAAGAGTGCCTGCCTCGGATACACGAGGCCCTAGGTTCGATTCCCCAGCACCACATATACAGAAAACGGCCAGAAGCGGCGCTGTGGCTCAAGTGGCAGAGTGCTAGCCTTGAGCGGGAAGAAGCCAGGGACAGTGCTCAGGCCCTGAGTCCAAGGCCCAGGACTGGCCATAAAAAAAAAAAAAAAAAAAGAATGGCAGGGAGAGGATGCAGAGACACAATGAGCAAGTGTGGCTGCTCCTACACTAGAGGTGTGCTATAAGCTTGGACTCTGAGCTTGTTCGTAGATGATTATGTGAGCAAAATTAGTAGTCTTGGTAATGGAGGGTTATCATGAAAATTATATAATACATTTGTTTTTCTGAATAATTATTGGTCATTATTAGCTTATAGTTGGGAAAATACTTGTAAGTTTCTTTCCTATCCTTTAGCCTTACACTTTTTACTCTTTTCTATTTTTGAACAAGTTCTTGCTTCATAACACAGGCTGGCCTTGAACTTGTGATCCTCCTGCATCAGCTTCCCAAGGGCTGAAATACCTGACTTTTAAACATTAGATATCTTCTTTTGTTCTTGAATTTTCCAGTGATGCTTTGAGCCAGTTTTCAACCCCTGGCATATTCTCAAGCTGTAATTTGTTAGCAGTAGAAAACATATATTTGAGTTCTTTTTTTCTAGATAATGAAAAGGCCTCTTTGATTTATGGGCAATATTTCAGTAGCAATACATTATTAGTAGTAATAGAAGTAATGTATTAGCTTTTCTTTCTGACAGAAACAAGGAAGGAAGGAAGGCTTCAGAAGTTTTGGTCCATCATGGCTGTGGTGGGGCAGGACATCTGGGGTTGGATTAGCTGGCAGAGGAGTTTCTTACCTCATGGCAGATAGAATCAGAGAACACCTGACATCATGGCTGACAGGAAGCCCAGGAGGAGACACAAGCCCCAGGGACTTATGTTTCTAGGTGTATCTGACCTCTGAAAGTTTCCAGAATATCCCCCAAATAGTTCCACTAGCTGGGAACCCAGGCTTTCTGTATATCAATCTGGCAGGGGTGGGGGACAGGGGAGGGTCATTTAATATTCAAACTATAATAGTTGGTCTCATATTTGTGACTCAATATTGCATTATGAGTTTGATTTTTATGTAGATGACAGGATACTTAACCTTCTTTTCTCTCTCTTTGGTGTGTTTAGAAAGAGTACCAGCTTCCGTAAGCAGAATTGATAGCAAATACATGAACAGTTCAGTGGTATGACCTGACATGTTTTGGTTTTCCTTATAGGAAAGAAAGAAACTTACACTTAGATAAGTAATACTTCTCAACCTTCTCTTGGTGTGGTATGTTGGAGACACTAGTGAAGAGAAACAATTCATCCAGAGTAGCCATTGGCAAGCGAGATAAAAGTGGAGGATAAATCTGAGCACAATCTCAACATGTCCATTCTGTCTTAGCTAATTCTGTAGACTGCCTAACCACACTTGGAAAAATCATGACATGAAAACCACAGGCTCATAGTAAACGTGGAATTAGAGGAGCAATACTCCAAACTTTATCACCACTTGAAAACATCAGTACAGGGGCTGGGAATGAGCCTTAGCTGTAGTAGAGTGCTTGCCTAGCATGCACAAAGCCCTGGGTTCTATTCCTCAGCATCACATAAACAGAAAAAGCCAGAAATGGCTCTGTGGCTCAAGTGGTAGAGTGCTAGCCTTGAGCAAAAAGAAGCCAGGGACAGTGCTCAGGCCATGAGTCCAAGCCCCAGGACTGGCAAAACAACAACAACAACAACAACAACCAGCACAATTTTAATCATATTTTGTGATTTGTGATGGTGAGATACGTAAGTATTCCAATAAACATAGAGCTTTACCTTTAAAAGTTTCTAGGTATATCCATTGTGTTGGGCTGATTTGTATTTAAGAAAAACAAGGTGGTGTAGTCGAACTAAATGTAATCTTTTTAATTTGTGGGGGATGGGAGGAGTGTACATGTGCATGCACACACTGGTCCTGAGGCTTGAATGCAGGACCTCACATTCTTGCTTAGCTTATTTATTTATTTGCTCAAGGCTGATGCTCTACCGCTTAAGCCACGCCTCTACTTCTGGCTTTTTGGTGGTTAATTGGAGATAAGAGTCTTGCAGACTTTCCTGCCTCTACTGGCTTTGAACTGTGATCCTTAGATCTCAACCTCCTGAGTAGCTAGTGAGCTACCAGTGTCCAGCAATACTGTGTGTGGGGGGAGGGGGGCTTTAACTCAGGGCCTGAACACTGTTCCTGAGTTGTTGTTTTTTGCTCAAGGCAACCATTCTACCACTTGAGCCCACAATTCCACTTCCATCTTTTTGGTGGTTATTTGAAGACTCATAGACTTTTTTCCCTGGGTTGGCTTTGATCCATGATCCTCAGATCTTAGCCTCCAGAGTAGTTAGGATTACAAGGATGAACCACTGGTACTCCACTTGAGTGATGAATGTATGTATGTATGTATGTATGTATGTGCATATATATGTGTGTGTATATATGTGTATATATATATATATATGGATGGTATGGAGATCTGTTGGAAATATAGTACTGCTCTTTCAATTTCATCAAGTTCAGTTTAGGTCAGGTGTACTTGCTTGTAGAAGTTTTGTCTATGCATATTAAACCTTAGAGATTTTTATTTCACTGAAAGTTTCAAATTTACCCAATACTTGAAAAGAAAGATTATTTTTCATAATAAGTTCAAAAGAGTCATGGGAAAATGTAATTTTTCAAGATTAAAATGAAGAGTTATTTTGTCATGGAGTCTGTGGGTCTCCAGAGGACTTCTCTATCCTTTCAACAAATACTAGGCCCCTTCCACATGCCAGGCTCTGTCCTGGGGGTTGGAAATGCATAAGTGAGCAAAGCAGAGTCCTCATCACAAAACACTTACATTCTTTTTTTAAGAGAAAAATACTATTAAGTTGTACAAAAATGTAATTCCATAACTCAGGTGGCATTTACATTCTTTTAGAAATAAGAGAATAGACAATAAGCCTGTAATCCCACACATTTATGAAAAGTTATGAATTAAGAAAAGGGAAATGATAGGAAAGAGTACAAAGGTGCTAGCTGAGATAGATTGGCGAATCTGTTTGTGGAGCTCAGATCTATTTTGGTTCTTCATTGGTATTTTATTAATTCACATAGGTCTGGTGTTAGACTTTCAAATCCACATCTACCTTCCACTATGATGCCTGTTCTTTGCTAGCTTGTGTTGGTAAATTGCATGAGAAAATTGCTTGTATTGTTTACTGACAAACTAGCCAAAAATAGAAATTTTTCATTTGTGGTACACATTGTTCTCACCATAGGTTTTAAGTATTTGGAAATATTATCACCACCATTGGGGATAAAATGCTTTCATTAAACGCACGTGTATGCATGCATGCAACACATACAGCAGATAGTGAGCTAACAATGTCCCAATTGGAGAAGTTTTAGTCTTAGGTTTTGAGGTTTCACAATCTATATTGGATTTTCCTTCTTACTTTTGAGGAAAATCATTTAAAATAATTAAAAGACTAGCTTGTGTGTTAAGAATATGCAATTTGGCCTGTTAAAAATTATGATTACTCAAAATAGGGTGGTTTTTATGACCTTTCACATTTTTAAAATAAAGCTTTCCATCTGGCTAAAAAAATTACCTCTTTGGAAAGCCTCTTTACTATGTTTGTGTTTCCTAGTAAATGTTATACTCATGCCTTAGAAGACTTGCTTTAGGCCAAGTACATTTTGGCTTGATTTAATTTAACTCAAAGGGAGAAAAACATTTAAGTTAGTGAAGTCTTCTTAATGGAAAGATATCCATATTTATATATAGCCTGGTATCTTAATTATTATTCTACCATGTTAATATTGATTTATTTTTATTTAAGTTTCAAAAAAGAGCTTTTAGTTACCTAATTAAATGCATTGCTGCTTCATTTGGAAAATAATACCTCTTTAAAGTAATTCTAAAGGTGGGCATGTTAGTATTTACCTATAATCCAGCACTTGGGAGGCTGAACCAAGACTGTGAGTTTGAGACCAGCTGGCCCTTCATACTAAGAACTTGTTTCATACCTTTCCTTCTGAAGTTATTCCATGTTAATGAGCCCCCTCAGACATGTGCCTGTAGATAAATCACATCAGTCAGATATAATTTCTTTTAAAATGTTTTAAATTATTTAAGTATTTGTACAGAGGGGTTTTCAGTTGTAATTTCTAATTAATTACTTTATTTGCCATAACACCAGATGGCTGTGCAATGTGTGAGGCATCTTCTGGCCATTTGGTTCACTTACCCAGTGAGTAGCTTTAAAAAATAAAGTAGCACTTTTTTTCAGCAAACAAATCTGACTTGTCTATTGTCTAAAAATGAGCAATACCACTGAATCATACAGATATCTGCCTTCTTGGCTCTTTAATTTGTAGTGTTCTGGTAAGATACAAACTTTTGTTCTTTAGGTTGTTGGTATTTGTTGCTTTTGTGTCTGTCCTGTGGCCTAAACTCAGGGCCTACGCACTGTGCCTGAGCATTTGAGCGCAAAGCTAGTGCTCTACCACTTGAGCCACTCCACTTCTAGCTTTTTTGGTAGTTAGTTGGAGATAAGAGTCTCAAAACTTTCCTGCCTCAGCTGGCTTAGAACTATGATCCTCACATTTCAGCCTCCTGAGTATCTAGGATAACAGTTGTTAGCCATTGTCACCTGGCTAGGTTACTGGTTTTGTTTTGTTTTGTTTTTATTCATTCAAAACAAGATTTCTAATAATTTTTAAAGGCTTCATAGTAAACAATTAAGCATTTTTAAGACAAGTGTCTTAAAGGCTCAGGCCTGTGATATTAGCTACTTGGAAGGCAAAGATCTGAAACTGTGGTTGGATGCCAGCCCAGGCATAAAAGTTTACAAATCAACCATTGGCTGGATACAGTGGTTCTTGCCTGTTATTCCAGTGACAAAGGGCAGCACAAATAGGAGGACCACAGCTCATGCTGGCCTTATGCATAAGTCAAAACCTTACCTTGAAAATAATAGCACAAATAAATAGGCTGACAGAATGGGTCCAAGTGATGGAGTACCTGCCTTGCAAGTATAAGACTCTTGAGTTCAAGTTCACATACCACCTCCAGTTTTTTCCTTGAGTGTCATTTATATCCACCTATACCACTCTACCACATCCCAAAATATAAACATCTGGTGAGTCCCACGCGGAGTGGGAGTGCCGGGGCGGCAGGTGGGTCCCAGCATCCCAAAATATAAACATCTGTAAAAGCAGTGATTTTTTTTTTTGTTTCAAAACCTGCTGCATTCCTAGTACTTAGAACAAAGTATATGTAGCTCACAGTAAACAATCAATATTGGACATCAAAAGGTCTTAAGTAGGATCTCTGTGGGGCAAATAAGAGTATGTGTAGTAGTGCATCATTTTGGAAACATCATTAAACACCAAAACGTGGGACTAGGGGTGTGCTTCAAGCGTAGAGACCTTGCCAAACATGTATGAGGCCATGGGTCCCATCCCTAACACTAAAGCAAAACAAAAAACAAAAGAAAAGTGAACACAGTTAAAAAACAAAGACAACTTTGAAAGAGAAATTTACCCTGGGAAACACAGCAAAAGAGGAGGGCAGAATAATGGAACAGGTCTCCTGGATGTTGGAGCACTATGGTGTGGGCTAAAGTCTCCATCCTAGATATTAGTGAGCTTGCATTCATTTTGGTGCACACTTGAGGACTGTTGATGGTTTGTCCAACTCAAGGAAAGTCTCTGAAGGGACTTGACTTGAGAGACAGCCTAGGATAATTTTGCCCATTGGGAGTAAGGTTAGGAGCACTTCCACCTTCATTGACTTGCCCTTCAAGTCTTGCTCTTTACTGGTTTTCATATGCACATCACCACCACCCTCCTTTAAGGCTCAGGTTTAATAACCAAGCCTGCATAAGATGCTCATCTGACTGGGAGCCATCTTTGTTAGCATTGTTGGCACACCTGACTTGGTCCACCCAGTTGCCCTACTGAGAACCAGGAAGGCTAAATGACATGTCTGTGATTCCATTGCTGCTGGTAGCATAGCCCAGCTAATAATGCAGGACTTCCAACTCAGAGATCAGTGATATCAATGAGTGCACCCCAGATTGTTCACCAGGGGAATGTAGGCCAACATTAGAAGCACAAGTGATGACAACTTCACAGTGTGCGAACTGCAGTCTGCCTTCCATAACTGCTGGGGAGAGACATCTGTATTCATCTTTAAGGACTTTGCTGCTTCAGGGAGTTATTTAGTCTCACCCATGCGAGCTCCAAAGCAATAAAGAATGATGGTTTCACAAAGAAGCAAGAAAGAAATAACCCCTTCCCAAACTCATAGAAACTACAAAAACTTGCAGCATCCTTCTGAATCTCTGTCTTCTCATCTCCAAAGTGCAGCAGTCACAGGGCCTGCTTAATCATGGCTGTGCAAATTAAATGTATATAAAGCTCAAAATAAGGGCCCAGTAAAATTTTTTTGTTTTGTTTTTAACCCTAGGACTGGGACTTGAACTCAGAGCCTGATGCTTTTACTCAGTGGGTGGTGTTCTACCACCTTAACCACACCTCCAGCCCCAAGGACTCAATAAATATTAGTGTTACTCAAAGATTCTTACTTTAAAAGGTAAAAAAAATCATCACTCAGAAACATCAAATGAATTTGCATTGAGGAATTAACTCATTAACTAAGGAGACAATCAGTAAGAATTCATAGGCAGCTCAAGTAAAACAAAAAAAAAAGCTGAAATTGCTGGGTGGATGCACGGCTCCCTTTTTCCACTCAGGGACATGAATGTGAATCGCATTTCCACTAGCCACAATTATCTGCACATCTGTGTACAAGAATGCTTTACATTCTCTCAGATATCTGTGATTTGCAGAGCTGTAAAAATGTGTGTAGAATCAGAAAACCTGGAAGAATGTGAGGAGGCAGCTCATTTTCTGATGACAATACACAATAATTGTTCTAGTCCATTAAAAAATGTTCACAGCTTTTTTTCTGTATGGTTTGTATTGTTGGTTAGTTTGGGGGTTTTGTTTGTTTTTTTCTTTTGGTTTGTTTGCTGATGTATTGTTTGAGCACTGTGGTTTGAAATTGGAGCAGTCTACTTGTTCCACTACTTGAGCAATTTCCCCAGGTCTTTTTTGCTTTAGTTATCTTTCAGTGTATAATTTCATCAGAGTTGTCCTTGAACCAAGATCCTGCCAATCTCTGCTTCTTTAGTAGTTGGGATTACAGGTGTAAGTCACTGTTCCAGGCTACTAATAGTTCTTTAATCATCCTAGAAATGTTTGGAGGACCAATAAAATAATTACAGACTCTACTCAACTTAACCATCAATGGGGTTATGTCTTTATAAACCCATTGTAAATTGAATATCCTCCTACTGAACATCATCATAATATGGCCTACCTTAAATGTGCTCAGAACACATACACTAGCCTACAGTTGGGCAAAAACATCTAATACAATGCCCATTTTATAATTAGTGTTGACTAACTCGTGTAACTTCTGGGATTCTGGAGGCAAAATGAGTAATGATTGTTGAATGTATCCTTTGGCCCCCTCATCAAGTGGAGAAATCATGGGTTGACCCATTGCTAAGGCAGGGACCATCTCTGTATAGAAAGTGTTGTAGCATCCATGGTGTATTTTGCAGTAGTCAGAGTATAGAAGAAGATAGTGAGACAGGCATATCTGTCTGGCTCCTACCTCCCATACTTTCTCTATAGATGCCTTGAGCAAGTCACCAGGATGCCTTTATGCCTTTGTTTTCCTAGCTGTGATGCCATCTAGGAGAATGCATTTGTTTCTCCATCCATTAGGGAATTAAAAGGCAAGAAAGTGTTTACAGGAAACAGAATAAGTTTATTTGAAAGTGGAAGGAAAGCTATGAAAGAAAGTAGCTCTCCATCCAGAGAGGGGCCCAAAGAGGAGTCCAATGGAGGCCACTCTTGTGGGGAATTTAATACTACAGGGCTCCTCCCATACTTCATAGCTCCTGCATGCACTGCCCTGGCTCTTTCCATTGGCTGAGTGGGCACCTAGAGTGTTGTGGGAAGGAAGAAGAAGCCTTTGAACAAGAACTCACAGCACATGGGAAGAAGAAGCAATTGAACAGGAACCCAAGGCACAAAAGGAACAAGAAATGCCACCAGGGGCCACATGTTACCTGACACGTGTTATGTCTTTTTATCCTTATCTACCTAGCAGTTCCCCTTTCTCTCTTAGCAGTGTGGAAGATTATATATATAAGGTTATTAGGAGAATTAGATGAATTGCCTATGGTAAATACCCTGGGGAGGAGGAAGAAGATGAGATGTAATTATAATGTTGCTCACAGTGTATGTAGGCTTGGGTTCTGTTCTTAAGAAGAGAAGACTAGAACAAGAGATGGGTGGTGAGCTCTGGCCATTGTTTCTGCAAGTTTTAAATCACATGGAAAAGTCCTTAACTCAGTTACAAAGATTGATGGTACTACGGTTAGCCCAAAAGCTCGTATTCAATATTCACCCCCCTGTCCTGATGGGTCCAGAGAGGTTAGCAGTGCCAAGAACAGTAATGTTGATGGCTATGGGGACCATGTGTCCCTAATTAAATGTGTACAGATTGTATTTTACTCTTGTCAGCCTCTTCCCCCAGTGCTGGCAGCCTGGAGCCTCTCCCCATTGTCCTCTAAAAAGAGGCTTATTTAACCTGCCTCTAGAGACCCTAAGGGATTTGTAGGAATTGGGAAGAAAAAGTCTTTGGCTCCTTTCCTGTCCATCTCTGAGTTTTTATCCTTTTGCTGAGAAGGGATAAGGGGGGTTGGAAGGAGTCCAGGAGGTGACCCTGAAGGCACTAGAAGGAGAAGAGAGAACCCTTGGGTAGATAGGTAGGGGCTGCTCTGCCTGGGGAAGAGAATGCTGGGCCATGACCTGCACAGAGAAAGATGCATCTATGAGACCAGGATTTAACTCAGCTCAGGGGTTTGGGTGATGGAGAGAGAAGATCTCTCTGTATGAGGTGGTAGGGTAGGAAACTACAGATACACTAAGAATGTTACAATAAGCTCTTCTCTGGAGATCTTGAAGAACAAGAATGTGTCTGACAGGTAACATTCCCATCATGCTTTCTGGCCATACTGCCTTTCTAACCTGAGCTCCTTAGAGACAGAGCCTTGGGATTCTTCTCAGGTCACCAGACCCTGGCACAAGCCTGACTCAACATAGCAATTGTTGAATGGGTACAGTGAGGGATGACTCCTTGACCGGCACACATCAGGTCAACACAAACTCCCGTGTTTGAGACACCAACAGAAATTTCATTGCAAAGTAAGTTTAGCAGGACCCCCTTTGGGCCTGAGCTCTGTTGAACTGTTCACCATAAAGTAGTCAGGAAAGCCTGAGTCCAAATTTCGGTGTTCATAGTGAGACTATTTTCAGCCTTCTTAGAGACAGCATCTGTAAATAATCAGGCAGAAGCCTTTTATAAAACAACATAGGAAAAACCTCAAAGACTATTCTAAGGCTGCAACATTTAAACAAGATTTTTAACCCATGGAGACGCCAAGATCAACATGGAGCTTCCTGCACATAAAAGCCTGGAATTTCATAGCAGTGTGGGGGCAAAAGCTATGATCGCATTTCCCCCTTTCTAAATTATATACTGCTTCGTGTTAATGTGCACAGAGGGCTGGATGGAGATGGGCCTGAGGCTTACGTAAGTCCCTCTACAACCTTTATTCCTTCTGTGATGCGGTATTGGTGGTGATGGGGGATGGAGGAGCCCTCAGCTGCCTGGACTCTGTAAGGCAAGAAGGTCACTTGTAGGTCATGCCATGATTTAAGCCTTTGGAGTAATTTACAACTGGTTTTTCCACATAGGAAAAAAAAATGACCAAGAACATTGTATAATATTTTTCTCTCATAAAAAGATGCTGCTCACTGAAAGCTCCATTTAGAAGTACCTATAAATGCTGTCAGAAGCCTAATCCAGAGTTCTTTTTTTTTTCCTTTCCCAATTGGAAAAAGAAGCAAGAGACTGTCTTCCACCAGATGAGAGATGGAATGGTATTAGCTTGACTTCAGATGAACTCTTCTGCTCTCTCTGCACATAATTCCTCCCTTTCCTCTTTCCCAACTGAGTAGGGGGAGGAAAGAGGGTCACTAAAGGATTCTTTCCCCACCCTGAGCCAGAGATGTCCTTAGCACATGTGGCTGAGCTATTCTCAGTTACAAATGAGCAAAAATCAGACAGTGCTTGAACTCAGAGTCTGGGTACTGTTCCTGAGCTTTTGTACTCCAGGCTAGCACTATACCACTTTGTGCCACAGCACCACTTCTGGTTTTCTGGTGATTAATTGGAAATGAGAGTCTCATGGACTTTCCTATCTAGGCTGGCTTTAAACCTCGATCTTCAGATCTCAGCCTCCTGAGTAGGTATGATTACATGTGTGAGCCACAGGTGCTTAGCTTGAAAGTGACTCTCTCTCTCTCTCTCTCTCTCTCTCTCTCTCTCTCTCTCTCTCTCTCTTTTTGCCAGTCCTGGGCCTTGAACTCAGGGCCTGAGCACTGTCTCTGGCTTCTTTTTTGCTCAAGGCTAGCACTCTGCCACTGGAGCCATAGCGCCACTTCTGGCGGTTTTCTATATATGTGATGCTGGGGAATGGAACCCAGGGCTTCATGTATACAAGGCAAGCACTCTTGCCACTAGGCCATATTCCCAGCCCCGAAAAGTGACTTCTTAAGGCACTTCTGGGAAGACAAGTACTGACACGGTGAAGGCTGTTTGAATAATTATAATAGCCCAAAATGATTTTTGAGTTAGTAATCCAAAATTATTTTGTTAAAAGGAAATTAATTTTTTTGGTCCAGTACTGGGGCTTGAATGTAGGGCATTGCATGCTCTCCTGGCTTTTTCATTCAAAGTTGGCATTCTATTACCTGAGCCATACCTCTGCTTTCAGCTTTTTGAGAGCTAATTGGAGATGAGAGTCTTCTGGATTTGTTTTCCCAAGCTGACTACAAACTGGGATCCTCAGCTCTCAGCCTCTTGAATAGCTAGGATTACAGGTGTGAGCCACCAACTCCAGTTAAAATCTTTTAAAATGGTATATAAATTAATTTTTATTCTGTATGTCCTCAATTTGTCAGCACCAGGCTTGAACTCAGAGCATTGCACTTGCTCAGCTTTTTTGCTTATGGCTGGTACTCAACCACTTGAGATATGCTTGCAGCCCAGAATTTTGCTGATTATCTGGAGATGGAGTTTTGCAGACTCTTTGTGGGTTGGCTTTTCCTTTGGATCTTATATTCTTAGCTTTCCAAGTAGCCAGAATGAGAGGCATGATTCACCATCCCCTGGCAACTATAGCTTTATTTTTCTGTTCCTACTTAGGGCAGTGTCTGGCACATGATCCAATAAATATTGTTTCAAACAAGTGAGAAGAATATTTACAGGGCAAAATTTTGGGGCTAGCTGGCTGTGGATTCAGTGGTAACTTCTTCCTGTCAACTTTAGAAATTTTATATAAACAAAAATATCACAGTAGAAATTTAGAAAGAACACCTAATACTATTTTTATCCAATACCTATTTTTAATTCTATGAGCATAATATCTAAAATATTCTCCCTTAGAATTGCCAGGTATGCTGGGCACTGGTGATTCCTGCCTGTAATACTGGCTACTCAAGAGGCTGAGATCTGAGGATCACAATTTGAAGCCAGCCCAGGCAGGAAAGTCCTTGAGACTCCTATCTCCAATTAACCACCAGAAAACCAGAAATGGCGCTGTAACTCAAAGTGTTATGGTGCTAGTCTTAAGTGGAAAAATATCAGTGACAGAGGTGGGAATGAGGGAGGAGGTAACAAACAGTACAAGAAATGTACCCAAGGCCTAACATATGAAACTCTAAACTCTCTGTATATCACTTTGACAATAAATAAATAAATAGAAAAAAATAAAATAAATTTTTAAAAAAGAAATGTACCCAAGGCCTAACTATGAAACTGTAACCTCTCTGTACATCACTTTGACAATAAATAAGAAAAAAATAAAAATATTTATCAGCGACAATGAGTTCAAGTTGCACAAAAAATAAATTCCCATGTGTACATACTTAGAATGTCATGCGTAGGTTGTGTCTATGTGTGTTTGTATACAGATATCTTGTGAAGCTACAGGAAATGTACATTGTTAAAAAGCTATTTGAGGAGTAGAGCAAAATCAGAAAAGAACTTACACATTTTTTTTTTACCTCCAGTACTTCTCATTGTTTGAACTCTTATATTGAACATGCACTTATTTATCTCTGGTTCTTAACACATGATCTTGCACTTAAAGATAAAATAGGGAATCAGCCATAATGTTTGATTTGGGGAGGGAGGTGAGGATAAGGAAAATGAATTGAGGACTTAGGAAGGTGAATGGCCTATTGCTGGATGAAGCCATCAGAAATCAGAGAATTTTGGGGTCACCATTGCTAAGTTGCATATTTTCCACTCTCAAAAATGTTCTCCAAAGCCATGTTCACTGCAGCATTGTTTATCATAGCTAAGATAGAGAATCATCCCAGATGCCCCACAGTGGATGAATAGATCAAGAAAATGTGCCAACTATCTATAGGAAGCCAGCCACATGGGCATACTATTCTGCAGCCATTTTAAATCATTTCTTCCAGTCTGCTTTAATCAGTACTTCCTATTCCATTAAAAAAATTTATTATCTTTAAGAAACAGAAAAGAAAACATGGGATACACACACACACACACCACACACACACACACAATGGAATTCTATGCTTGTCAGAAAGAATGGCATTGCCCTATTCAAAAGGAAACGAGGGTGTAAGATATCACAAGATATGTATTCACTGCCTTATTATGTAACTGTACCCCTTTTGCACAACACCTTGTCAACAAAATTTAATTAATAATAAAAAAGGAAATGGAAGGACTTGGGAAAAAATTATATTAAGTGAAGTAAGCCAGATCCAAGGAAACATAGGCTGTATGGTTTTCCTCATTTGTAATAACTAGAATGTGCTTATAAATCTACTAGTAAATCCAATGGATAGTAAAAGACAAATAATTACACTTGGACATGATTAATTAAACAAGACTCTAAACATTCACATAGTGAGAACAAAGGAAGATATTCTTAGGAGAGGGTCACAAGGGCTCAATAGTTATGTACTTATGATCATATAAAATGATGCATATCAAAATGAACTCCAAGAAATGGAAACAAGAGACCTTTGACTGCACTGTTTACAGTTTTACCCCCTTTGGGTTATTCCCTTTTGTCACTGTTTTTAGTTCTGTACCCTTTGTCTTATATATAAATTTATCTGATTTGGGAGGGGAAGGAGAAGCTCAGAATTGATGGGACAAAGGATGAACCAATTCAATAGTGATACTCACTAGACACTATGTTGAAAATTAAATATACAACTTGGGGGGAAAGAGGGGGGAAAACTGGGAGAAAATAAGGGAGAGGGTAACATTGTTCAAAAAGAAATGTACTTATACCTGACTTATGTAACTGTACTACCTCTGTACATCACCCTTACAATAAAATTTAAATTAAAAAATGTCCCCAATAGGCCAGGTTCCCATAGCTCATACTTGTAATCCTATTTACTCAGGAGGTTGAGATCTGAGAATCATGGTTTGAGGCCAGCCAAGGCGAGAAAGTCTATGAGACTCTTATTTTTAATTAATCAGCAAAAAGCCAGAAGTGGAACTATGTCTCCAGTGATAGAGAACTAGTCTTGAGGAAAAGGTTCAGGGATAGCACCTAGGCCCTGAATTCAAGCCTCACAACCAACACACACACACACACACACACACACACACACACACACACACACACACACACACACACTTCAACTTAGCTACCTAGCTGCTATTGAAAAATAATTTAGTCCTCATTATAGTTGTCCCTGTGGGTTTATTTATCAACTAACCAAACAGTAACAGTGTTGATCTGCTCAACTGAGAGTACTGGACTGACACTTGTGTACCAGAAAAGCCATGTGTTCAAAGCCAGGTTCAGGTAACAAATGAAGGTCTGACAAGGCTTTCCGAGGGAAGGGATATCAGTCTTGCAGTCAGTTTACAGCAATTTGCCTGAATCAGTCATCTAGGCCTGCCCTGTAGATTGATGTTCAAAAGTTGGTAGAATGTATAACTCTTAGCCTCCATCTAACTGACATGATCCAAATGCATGGAATCATTTCTTGGCTCTTCACCTAGAAAAGGAATTGGACACATTTCAAAATACATAAATGGTAGCTTGGAGTCAATTCCATGAAGTGGGTAGAAAAATCCCAGTGGCTGGAATGTGTAGATAAGATGGCTGTCAGCTGTCAGTCCTTTGAATCACTTAAGTCTTTGGAGGGAATGAAGAAAGTACCTTTCAGTCTCTATCTGTGAGGCTGACTGAGTCTTCTTAAATGTGACCGTGGCACAGACTCTCAGTAGTTCATTACAGCAAGGCAGACATGTAATTCTCTCTTTTTTTCTTTATTGTCAAAGTGAAGTACAGAGGGGTTACAGATTCATATGTAAGGCAAGTACATTTCTTATCCAACTTGTCACCTCCTCCCTCATTCCCTGCCCTCCCATCTCCCCCTTCTCTTGCTCCGCCACCCCATGAGTTTCCCCCCCCCCCCCGCCCCATGAGTTGTATGGTTGGTTTATACCAATTGGTTTGGGTAAGTATCACTATTGCAATGGTTTGTCTTTTTATCCTTTGTCTCTCAATTTTGGTGTTCTCTTTCCCTTCCCTGGTTCCAATACCTGTCTATACAGTATCTGGGGTACTAAGATCAGTTACAGTAATAGCTGGAGTAAAACCACAGGAAGTGAATGAGAGAGAGAGAAAGAGAGAGAGAGTACAGTTTCACATGGTATGTTCAAATTAACTACAATAATGATATACCACTTATTTCCAATACATGGAGTTCATTTTGCTTAGCATTATCTTATGTGTTCATATGGGCATAGCTATTGAGCTATTGTGCTCTTCTGCTATGTCTATCCTAGAGATGCACTAATTATTACCTATGAGGGAAACCATAGAGTTCATGTTTCTTTGGGTCTGGCTCACTTCACTTAGAATAATTTTTTTCAAGTCCTTCTATTTCCTTAAAAATGGGGCAGTGTCGTTCTTTCTGATAGGGACATAGAATTCCAAGAACAGGCCTGAGGACCAATGGAACAGAACTGAAGACCCAGAAATGAACCTGCAGACCTACGATTACTTAATATTTGATAAAGGAGCTAAAAAAAAAACAACAAAACAGGATGGAAGAAAGACAGCCTCTTCAATAAATGGTGCTGGCAAAACTGGTTCAACACCTGTAACAAACTAAAACTGGATCCTTATATATCACCCTGCACCAAAATCAATTCCAAATGGATAAAAGATCTCGAAGTAAAATCAGATACCCTGAAAACACTACAAGAAGAAATAGGAGAAACACTTGGGCTCCTTGGCACAGGATGAAACTTCCTTAACAAAGGCCCAGAAATGCAACAGATCAAAGAAAGGTTGGACAAATGGGACTGCATGAAACTGTAGAACTTCTGCAGAGCAAAGGACATAGCTTGCAAGATAAACAGAAAGCCCACAGACTGGGGGAAAATCTTTACCGGCCATACAACAGACAAAGGCCTCATATCTAAAATATATGCATAACTCAAAAAATTAAATTCCTCCAAAACAAATCCTCAAAGAACCAATGGCCCCCTCAGCAAATGGGCCAAAGACCTAGAAAGAGACTTCTGAAGAGGAAATGAGAATGGTCAAGAGACACAAGAAGAAGGGCTCTACATCAAAGGCCATAAAAGAAATACAAATCAAAACAACACTGAGATTCCACCTCACCCCAGTAAGACTGTTATCATGAAAACTAATAATAACAAATGCTGGAGGGGATGTGGCCAAAAGGGAACCCTACTAGGTTGTTGGTCAGAATGCAAACTTGTTCAGCCACTCTGGCAAGCAGTATGGAGATTCCTCAGAAGGCTCAACATAGAGCTCCCCTATGACCCAGCAGCCCCACATTTGGGCATCTAACCAAAAGATTACAAGCAAAACCACACTAAAGCCACCAGCACAACATGTTCATGGCAGCACAATTTGTCATTGCTAAAATATGGAACCAACCCAGATGCCCCTCAGTAGATGAGTGGATCAAGAAAATGTGGTACATATACATAATGTAATTCTCTTAATTATGCATTCATCTTCCTCCTATATTCTTTTCAATGGCTCTCATTGGCCCGTTTATCACCTACCGGTAGTAAGTGAGGTGTCAAGCACAAGGAGAATCTAGAAAGGGCTGAATGACTTCAACTCATTCATTTCTATTATCGGGGACTTGTGAGGGGGGAGGGGGGAGGGAGAGAAACAAAAGCACCATGTTTGGAAGTTGAGAATATGTGTAATCCAATTTCTGCTGATTGTAGTGAACAATAAAGCATTTCAGGGCAGAAGTGAATCATACCTTTGTATACTTTTTACCATCTGTTCTCTACAAAGATGGGCTATTAATTTAAAAAAAAACCTATCTGGTTTTTATCACCCTGGGAGAAGATTCCATTTCATTTGTTTTTGTATGAAAATATCTTCTTGGAACCTTAATATGGAGTTTTCATAACTCAGCCCATCCAACACCCTGTGGCATAGACCAAGATCTTTACTGAGGTTTCCCTGGGAAATGGGAGCAGGACAAGTAGTTGGGGATTAATGAGTTCTATTGAGTTTTATGTACTCTATACTATGGGTCTGATCTCTAGTGGTCTGGTACCTGGCCGTCATGTCATTAAGGCAGCATTATTGTCTCCTAGCTAATGCAGATAGAAAAAGGAGCTGGCTCTTGCCTAGTTATCCTGTAGACCAGTCAGGCTTCTTTTGGGCCCTTTTCTATCTCTAAAAATTGGCTGTACCTTAGAGGGAAGGGTAATTCCTCCCCAACTAGAAAGGCTAAAATACCAAGATGTCATGAGATTCAGAAAATAAGAAATAGATACAATACAAATGAGTGCAGTTACTTTATTTCAAAATTTCTCAGTCACCTCTCATGGATTTGTGCCCTCAGTTGCTAAATGTGTTCTAATTTATATGTTCCACCAGTAACCATCCAGTAAGGATTTTTACTTGGGATTAAGTTAAACTCCAAAAGAGAGTACTTTCAGGGTTCATTCAGAATCCCCTTCCTGTAAAGTTGAGTATGTTCTAGGCTCTTCTTTTCATTTTCTGTTTTTATAGAGGAGCATATGTATGTTTAATTAATTTGTACTGCCTAGTGAACCTTTTGTCATTTTCATTGTCCTTGGAAATACTAAGAAATCACTTTACTTTGCCGTCATTTCTCAGATACCTACTGGCAGCTAGGCAAAGGAAAACTTTTTCTATTCTAAGACTAAAGCAACTTTGGGACTGAAAATCCATTTAAGGGACACATTCATACATTTTCATCCAGTGTTTTATCAAATATATTTGGGTGGTATTAAACTTTCTGTCTTTAGCATCTCAAAGGGAATCTCTTTTTTTCTCATTCTGATCTGCTTGGCAAAGGATTTAGGTAGTTTGGCACAGTAGGTACAGCCCTCCTCTAGGACACAGTGCCTCAGCTGGCTTGGTAAGAATGGCTGAGGGGTGGCTCAGCAACTCTTTCTAGTTGTGGCTTGGGCTTCCTTCCAGAATGGCAGCCTCATGAAAGTCAGCCACTTTTATAAAGAGTCCCAAGTTTACATCTGCGAGAGCTGCAAGCTGGAAATTGGCATGGTATCTTTTCTGTCATATTCTGTTGTTTAAGTTTTTACAGAGATTTCCCCAACTCCAATCATGCCCTGTCAAATCACATGAGATAGGACATCAAATTAAGTATTTCATTGTTGTTGCTTTGTTTTTTTGGCGGTACTGGGGATTGAACTCAGGGCCTCCCATTTGCTAGACAATTACTTCACCATTTGAGCCACACCCCCAGTCTTTTGCTTTTAGTTTTTTTTTCACAGAGGCTGGCTTCTGAGGACTGAACCATCCCCTGGGAGGATAGAGAAAGGCTGAGGGACTCCCCACCCCACCCCGCCCCAGGATCACTAGAGGACATGGGGGACACAGGTCACAGTCAGTTGTTCATTTGTTTGTTTGTTTGTTTTGCTGGGTCCTGGTGCCTGAGCCCTGTCCCTGTGCTTTTTGTGCGTGAGGCTAGCTCTCTACCAACTTGAACCACGGTTCCACTCCTGGCTTTTGTTGTTGTTATTGCTTTGGAAGTTAATTGGAGATATGAACCTCATATTTTCCTGCCTAGGCTGGTTTCAACTCAAAATCCTCAGATCTCAGCCTCCTGGGTAGCTATGACTACAGGCATGAGCCACCAGAACCTGGCCACAAGCAGTTCTAATTTGGCCTGTTTCTAGGGAGATGGACCACTGTTAGGATTTCACTTGATAGGTATGAAATCAGTTGCTACAGCAATGACCAGAGTTTCTTTGAACTCACTGATAGCAGCAGGCCTTGGGAATGAAGTCTCTCCTCTGTTAACAGTGTTTCTAATGCTGGCTACCCAACTTTAGCCCCTCACCATGGCCCTCTCTCGGCTAGAAAATAAAGAAGCATCACCGCTCAAGTCATTTGATGGCCTAGCAACATCTAGGAATGACAGTGGCCTTGGGAACATGGTTGGCTGTGGTCCATGAGGGCAAGCACTTTTTCTGTATTGGTCACTGATGTAAGACTTAATGTCTGGCTCAGGAGCTGATACATGCACCAGTTGGCTTAACAGCTAGCATGTGATAGGTACTTTTATATATTCTTGGCTGTTCTTACAGTTTTTAGTTTTCTTTTGATTTTGATGAAGAAATCCCCAAACTGAATTTTTTAGGGGGAGCCAACATGTATTAAATGTCAGTTTGCATTTCTCTTTATCTATTAGACATTTTTGTTGTTTTAGAAAAGAAGAAACTACTAGGAATTGGAACATCCAGATACAGAGGCTTAACAGTCTGTCTGGATGTAAAATTAATGAACTATTTGCAATTGCTGAGTTCTTTAAATCTGCCATATTTTCCCACAACTGATATCTTTGCCCATGCTGGCCTCTCTGCCTGGAATGACCTTCCATTCCTTCTTCCTTTCTACCTCCTCTTGATTCACTTGCCAAAACTTTATCTCCTACTGTCCAGAATGTAGGGCAGGATGGGTCTTCTCACTTTAATTACCATGTGTTTTTTTGGGTGCTGTGTAGGTAAATATCTTTTTTTTTTTTTTGCTTTCTTTTTTTTTCAAATTTTTATTATCAAACTGATGTACAGAGAGGTTACAGTTTCATACATTAGGCATTGGATACATTTCTTGTACTGTTTGTTACCTTGTCCCTCATACCCCCCTCCCTTCTCCCCTATTCCCTTTCCCCCTCTCCCCCCGGAGGTGTTCAGTTCACTTACACCAAACAGTTTTGAAAGTATTGCTTTTGTAGTTGTTTGTCTTTTTTTACCCTGTGTCTCTCAAATTTAGTATTCCCTTTCAATTTCCTGCATCCAATACCAGTATACACGGTTTCCAATATACTCAGATAAGATTACAGAGATAGTGTAGGTACAACCACAGGAAAGTGATACAAGAACATCATCAATAATAGAAGCTACATATACACCATGAGTTGTTTTTTTTAAAGACCTTCATCTTCCTACAAGTTGATCCTTCTGTTCACATAGTAGCTGGAGTTAGCAGGGCTCAGAGAAGGCCTGGCACCTGGGAATGTGAATGGAATCACAGTTACCTCGTAACAGAGGAGGGGCCTTAGCTAGAGAGGGAGCCCTGAAACCATTATCAGGTGTGAGATTCTTCTAAGATATAATAACCACACATTTAATCAAACTGTCAAGTGAGTAGGTAAACAGGCCCCAGCTCATAGGCAGCACTGCACTCGCTCATTAGATCTCATGTCAGCTTCTGACCTGCCCCATCTTCCTTATCCTTTGCATAGATAATCTCTCAAGACTCATTTCTGTTTAATGTTTCAAAATGATCACCTAATAGCCAGCACATGATATGTATTTCAGTTTCCTTTTGTTTTTTGGTGTACTAATTCAAATTCCCAAAGTGAAATTTTTTAGGGTCAACACATGTCAAATGGAGATAAGAATCTCAAGAACCTTCTGGCTGAGGCTAGCTTTGAACCACAATCCTCAGATCTGAGCCTCTTGAGTAGCTAGGATTATAGGCGTGAACCACCAGCTCCTGGCCTGTTTTCTTAAATGCAAAAGCACAGTGGATAAATATACAAACCTGACATTTGAATTCTTTCATGTATTTTTATTGTTTTTATAAAGGTGATGTACAGAGGGCATACAGTTACATTTTTTACAGTTGCATTTCTTTTTGAACAATGCTGAGTGAGTATACAAGGCCCTGAGTTCAAGCCCTAGTACCAGCATACACACACACACACTCTCTCTCTCTCTCTCTCTCTCTCACACACACACACACACACACACACACACATTTGGATAAATATTTTGCATGACAAAATGAACATAGGCATCGTGCCTTTGTGTTCCTCTCCCAGTTCCAACTCTTTTGCTGGTTGATTGGAGATACGAGTCTTTTGGATTTGCCTGCCCAGACTGGCAGGTAATTAAGGAGGAGCCGGTGCTATAGATGATTCTTTTTTTATTTTTTATTTTGGCCAGCCTTGGAGCTTGCCTCAGAGCTTGAGCACTGTCCCTGGCTTCTTTTTGCTCAAGGACAGCACTTTGCCACTTGAGCCATAGCGCCACTTCTGGCAGTTTTCTATATATGTGGTGCTGAGCAATCGAACCCAGGGCTTCATGTATACGAGGCAAGCACTCTTGCCACTAGGCCATATTCCCAGTCCCTATAGATGATTCTTAGATCTCAGTCTCCTGAGTAGGTAGTATTATAAGCCTTAGCCACTGGAGCCTGGCCCAATGTATTTTTGTTGTTGTTGTTGTTGTTGTTGTTGGTCATGGGGCTTGAACTCTGGGTCTGGGCATAGTCCCTGAGCTCTTCAGCTCAAGGCTAGTACTCTACCACTTGAGCCATAGCACTGCTTCCAGTTTTCACATAGTTAATTGGAGATAAGAGTCTCACAGTCTTTCCTGCCATGGCTGGCATTGAACCACAATCCTCAGATCTTAGCCTCCTGAGTAGCGAGGATTACAGGCACGAGCCACCAGTGCCTGGCCCAATGTATTGTTTTAATGATAATTTTTATTTTAATCTTTCTCTCTCCCTCTGCCTTCCTTCCCATCCTTTCTTTTTTTTTAAGTATTTATTATCAAACTGAATTACAGGGAGGTTACATTAGGTCCTTTCTTATTTTTATTTTGTAGTTCTGGGGATTGAATCCAGAACTTTGCAAATACTATGCAAGTGCTCTATCACTGAGCTCCACCCCCAGCCCTAGCCCACTGTTTTTAAATAACAAGCAGAATAGACTGTCACGACAATATTAGAAAAGGAAACCATGACTGAAGACAGAAAATCTAGGTGGGAGCCTTAGGTACACACCTTTCTCTAGTTTTCTGACTTTAGGGTTGGTCATTGAGCTGCTTTGACTCATCTGTAAAATGGAGATGACATTAATTCTGTTATCACACAGATTTTGTCACTGTGATCAAATAAAATTATGTTTTAAGCCATCAAGCTTCATAAACTGTCATCACTGGGGCTCAACAATGTAGGTAATTCTAGGGAACATACAGGTGCTGATTTCATTCAAGTTTGCATAGATGTAATTTGGAAATCAAGCTGCTTAGAGGTCCTTACTGCAGTAGTTTTATGTGGTGCAAGAGAAACAGTGGGATAGTATGTGCTTGCATTAAGAAATAGCTTCTAAAATCCATCCTGCTTGTGCAGGTGATGGTGCCATTGAAAATGAAGCATGAACACTCTCGGTAACCTCACCCATGTATCTCTGAGTCTCAGCTAGACACTGTGCCTACTGCCCATGGGCTGAAGTCTGCAGGGTCCCAGCTCTGACCTTGGCCATGCCACTTCCATTTCCCAACTGCAGATAAAGTTTCTCTATTCCTCAAGCTGTTTGCCTATCCTCAAAGCATAAGAGTTTTGTGTTTCCTGGTTCTCTTTTGCCATCCCTTGCTTTCTTTACCAGTTTAAAAGTCACCTATGGAGCCTTACACTTTTTAAGTTTTAATTTTGAAATAATGATAAATTCACATGCAGTTATAACAAATGCTGGAGAGCCTGTGTACTCTTTATCCAGTCTCCCCCAATAGTCATGTTTTCACAACCAGGATTTTGTCGCTGACAGAATTAAGCAAATTATTCTGTCATAAAGATCCCTTCTACCTCCTCCTTATTCCCTAGAAACTGCTAATTAATTCTCAATTTGTATAATTTTTTCATTTCAAGAACATTGTGTAGGTGGATATTATGTACCTTCCATGGTTGTCTTTCCACCTTCACCATGAAGCATAATTCTAGAGAATTATTAGGATTATTGCATAAATCCATGTTTGATTCCTTTTTATTGGTGAGTACTGTTCTATGGGATGTAGATATCACAGCATACTTATTCATTGATCTCATCAATGTTAATATAGCTGGTAGCTTGGGATACTCATGAGTAGTCTTCAATAAAAATCTGTGTACAGGTTTTTGTGGGAATAGGAGATATCCTTTCTTTGGAATAAGTGCTCAGGAGTGCAACAGCTGGTTGTATAGTAGCATATGTTCAGCAGTCTAAGACACTGCTAGCCTTTTCCAATGTGGCTGGACCACAGTGTAGGCACAATGGTGGAGATTCTGTCTCCCCTTGGCATCTCTGATTCCACTCCACAAGCTTGCTGTGGCCTCACTGGGTAGAAGTCGGGGAGCTCACCTGGGGTCTGCCAGCACAGATGCCTGTGTTGTTTGGTTAGAGAAGATTATTTGTGGATTAGAAAGTTTCTAACCTCTTTAGCTTCTGTTTCCTAAAGAGAACAGGCTTTGGTTGGAACTTTTTCTCTTTTGTGTATACTGGTCATGGGGCTTGAACTCAGGGCCTGGGCACTGTCCCTGAGCTTTTTTGCTTAAGGCTAGTGCTCTACCACTTGAGTCACAGCTCCACTTCTGGCTTTTTGGTGGTTGATTGGAGATAACAGTCTCACAGACTTTCCTGACTGGTCTGACTCTGAACTGCAATCCTCAGATCTCAGCCTCCTGAGTAGCGCGATTACAGGCCTGAGCTACCCACACCTGACTTCTTTTTCTTTTTTAGCGTGTCTTTTGGTATCCCTGTGTTTCTAGCTCCTTCAGCTGTTGAGTCTGCAGGGTGTTTGTCCTGTGTGTCCTGGGGTCTTTGGATACTTGGCCTATCCATCTTTTAGTCGTCTTCTGTTTTCTATCAATACTTAGCAGAAGTCAGATTCCCAGAGCTTTCATTTTTAGTCAAGTTGGCTTTGCAAGCTCAATATTTTATGAACATGCTGCAGCACTTAACAAGCCAGAAGGATCCACCAGCCACCTGCAGGAAGCATTTCTCCAGGACTTATTTTATGTAAGAGGGAAAGAGTCTGCCATGTGCTTGGCACTTCATGCATAATTTCACTTAATCCTCGGTAGAATGCTATATAGAGGGTCTTATTTACCCTGATTTACAGAGGGGAGAACTGGGCTTCAGAGAAATGAAGTGACTTGCTCCAGATTGTACAGCTAGTAATTGGCAGCACCAGGACTTGAAGCCAACTTTGCCCATGTTTTTCTCCCCACCATCTGCCTTAGTGAGTTCATAAGGTCAGTGAGGACAGACATGGTCTTTTCTCCTGCTTCTGCATGTCCTCATCCAGGAAATCCAAGGTAGTTTTCAGTGAGAGAAGCTTATTCGTGTATGTGATTATGTGTATACTTGTGCATATACCTGCCTGCCTGCCTGCCTTCTTCCCTCCCTCCCTCCCCCCCTCCCTTCTTTCCTTTCTTCCTTTCCAGGATCTCATACTTGCTAGACAAGGTGTTATACTACTTAAGCCATACCTCCTGCCATTTTTGCTTTAGTTATTTTTAAGGTAGGATCTTGTTTTTTTACCAAGGTTGGCCTGGACCACATGCTTCTTGTTTATGCTTCCCACACAGCTGGGATTATAGGCCTCCTGACTTCTGTCTCCCAAATCACTTGGGAGACAGACATGAACCACCATGCCTGGCCTCCACAGTCATTTCTAAGTCAGGCACTTCAATTCCTGTTTTACTGTGAAAAAAGTGTGTTATTGAGGCAAAAATTATTTCCTATGGAGTTTTATATACACTATTGAGTTTGGACTTATTTTCTTAAACTGAAACTTAGAAAAAATAATCTTAAACATCTTTCCTTCCTCTTTTCTTTCCCCCCTAGTTTTTCTTTTTCTTAATATTTGGCAATATTTGAATTCCCTGGCAAGTTTCAGCTTTTAAGACAACTATGAATAATTCAAGCTTAATCGTACATTTATTCCAAGTTCAAAAAATGGCATCTTTTTTTTTTCTGTTTATGAGCCACAGGACTTTTTGTTACAAGATAGTAATTGAAAAGAATGCAAAAGGAAATGCAATATGTGATATATTATTTGTTGAAAACACAGGTGGAATCACATGCATGATGAATGTTTTCAATTTCCAGATAATAAAGTCCTGTTGAGTTTGGAGGGGAGGGTGACATTGTAGGTATCTGAGCAGAGGCCAGGCACTGGGCTGACCTTTCAACAGTATTGTACCTAGCTTCCTAATTAAGAAACTAGAGTTCATTGAGCTTAGACAGCTGATGTGATAAAGCCGAGTTCTTCTGAGGATATTGTCCTCACATCATGTAAAATCCCATAGACATTAACAAAATCTCTGGCTTTCTGATTAGGACTTATTAAAAATTTACCAAGCACCAATGGCTCATACCTGTAATCTTAGCTTCTCAGGAGGCTGAAATCTAGCAGTTCTAAGCCAGCCCAAGTAGAAAAGGTCCATGAAACTCTTATCTCCAATTAATAACCAAAAAGTGGGAAAGGAGCTCTGGCTCAAGTGGCAGAGCACTTGCCTTGAGAAAATTTTTAAAAAGCCCAGGGACAGTGCCCAGACATGGTTCAAGCTGTACCCCCCATCCCTCAACCCACACAAGTGATTTCCTGGGTCAATGCCAACTGGAATTCTTGTATTTATGAGTCATATTCATCATTTATTCAGATATTTATTGTATTCCTTCTAGTCCAGAGTTTTGCAGTTCTTTTTTACTAACATGCATTACTTGTGTAGGGGGGTGGTTATTGTGACATTTCCATACCTGTATATGATGTATGCTGGTCTAACTCACCCCCTCTATCATTTTCCCTTACTCCCCTCCCTCCAATAGAACACTCTCAAGCAGATTTTATTGTCCTATATTCATATATACAAATAAACTACTTTGACCATATCCATCCTTATTCACCCTCTTAGCCTTCTTCCTTCCCCACTGGTCTCCCACTCCTCAACAGGGTCTGCTTTACTTTCCTGTTGCTATTACGTGTGTGTGTATGTGTGTGTGTGTGTGTGTGTGTGTGTGTGTGTGTGTGTTAATTGTACCGCAAGGCTTCACCACAGTATTTGAGATGTGCATATATTTTAAAATCAGAATAACCCTCATTTGCCCTTCCTTCCACCAGAGTTTTACAATTCTAGCTGCCTGTCAGAATCACCCAGGGTAACTTTAAAAAGCAAAAATGTCAAGCCCCATTCCTTAGGGATTCTGGTCATTGCTCTAGGGAATAGTGTCCAATCAGCTATTTTTAAAAGTACCCAAATAATTCTGTTGTACAGTCTGGATGAGCACATCACAGTCTCATTGCTTTCTCTAAAGCTTTTATTTTGTTGTATCAACTTGACTAGGTTACAGGGTGCCCAGATATTTGAGTGTAACTATGGGAATGCTTCCTGGATGAAATTTAACATTTGAATTGGTAGACCTAATAAAGCAAACTTATGTGAATCCCCTAATGTGGATGGGCCTCTTACGAGAAGCTTGAAATTTACACACACACACACACACACACACACACACACACACACCTTTCAAATTCATATTGAACCTTTCTCTTCTTCAAATCATTGACTCCATTGGCTCTCAGTTTGCTGACTGCAGACCTCAAAACTTAACCAGGCTCCATATTCACATGACCTAATTCCTTATTATAAATTCCTTTCTCTATATATTCAATGTTCTATTGGTTCTGTTTCTTTGGGGAACCTCAATAATTTGTTTCCTTTTAGACTAAAACTTCTCTACACATCTTAGCTCTCCCTGAGGTTTTTCATACTTCATATTCCTAAAATATAATCAAACAAAGCTTCTTTAAAATCGGAATTTGTATGCCTATTTTTCTCAGAGTCCTCCTTCACATTGACTCAGGATAGATATAGCTCAGTCTCAAGCAGCTCAAGTTTTTGCCCCTAAGTTTATCCTGAGCCAGTACAAGTCTGACTCAAGTCACTTCTCTTCATCAAGAAACACATTAGCTTGCTACCGAGTCATGATGTTGCTGAAGTAGTCCAATCACAACAAGAACAGCCTAAGGAGGATGGTCACCTTCTACTCACCCATTGTCTATCTGCCCCTCACAGTGTCTGTGGTTGAGACAGGAGTGCTGGGTGGTGGCCAAAGCTGAAGTTTATGTCTGAAGTCCAACACTGAGTAAAGGGGATGTTTACTTAGAGGAGACAGAAAAATGTGAATCCAATGTAAGGTGTAAGCTTATTCTGGAGAGCACTGGGAGCTAGGTATATACCCAGTACTAGCCCAAGGGGCAAGCAGGCAGCAAGAAAGGGTTCGAAGTCAAAAGATCAGAAGTACCATTGATGTAAGTGTGGAGGTGTCAGGAAGGTAAATCAGAGGTCTCCTCATTGTGTGTCTATGACTCATATTTGGCCACCAGCTATATGGTCATGAATGCTTGGCAGACCAGTATTGGGGTAGCAAAATTTTTCATTTGTTATAGTCCTATCTTCAGTACCACTTCAAATTCTTGGATGACTCCATATTGTCTTTTGAATGTTTTGAGTTTTGGCTGTTTTAACAAAGTACATGACTACAAAAAAATAAAGTCTTGGGGCTGGGAATAGGCCTAGTGGTAGAGTGCTTGCCTCGTATACATGAAGCTCTGGATTTGATTCCTCAGTACCACATATGTAGAAAAAAACAGAAGTGGTGCTGTGGCTCAAGTGGTAGAGTGCTAGCCTTGAGCAAAAAGAAATCAGGGACATTGCTCAGCCTCTGAATTTAAGCCCCAGGACTGGCCAAAAAGAAAAGTCTTTGTTTCATCCTACTATCTTGTAAAGAGGCAGGGGAATGATACGCTTGATTTGCTTTTTTCTTTGCTACATTTCTTCCAAGCTTCTTCTTCCACTCCCCCCAGTACTTAGGTTTGAAATTAGAGCCTGTGTTTGCTAAATAGGCATTATACCACTTGAACCATGTCCCCAGCTCTCACTTTTCCAAACTTTGTAAAATAATTGTTCTTAAATAAACAAAGCCACAGGAATGACTTCAGTTCCAGGGCGTAAATAGATTTCAAAGAAGCACAAGATACCACTGAAGTTGCTCTAGCATGCTCTTATCACGAAATCATACTCACACGTCTATGGGTCACCTGTGGAGATAAAAGCATCAGGGTTTCTATTTCATGCTCCATTTTCTGATGTTCCTTGTGATCTTTATTTTGCCTAAATAAATTTTAAAAACCAGAAATGCACTTGAGAAAAAAAGGAAGATGTCCTGGGTTGAATGTTGGAGTTCTTCCAACATCAGAGCAGCCAAAAAAAACCTCTTCCAGCCCCTGTGCTAGGACCATGGATATGTGAGAACAGTGAAATAGCCCTGTTCCAGTTCCCTTGGCTCCTAGAGCATCTAAGCCTGCCTAATGACCTGGAAGAATTGGCTATGGAAACAGGAGTAGACATTTTAGATTGGAGAGGGTCATATTTCTCTTACTTTTGCCAAAATTGTACCATTTTCTCGGCCTTCCACTTTAGTTAGCTAATAGAGATACTACTTCAATACTAATCAATTCCACTTTTCTTTTGAATAGAAATTCCCCAAAGCCATTCAGTTTTAGATGTCCTTTTGGCCAAAGCTGTCTTTTCAGAAAGTTGGACAGTAAAAGGCCCCTGAAGTTAAAGGAGTTGTCTCCAACAAAGCACACTTTGCTCAGCGTGCTTTGTGAACAAGGGTGTGTGATGTTAGCCTTTCCCAGTGTATTCCCAGCCGAGGGACTTGATGAAGACACCAAATGGATTTCTTGGAAGAGACTGGAATTGCTCTGTAGTGAGCAAGTATCATCCCCAGTTTGTGTTCACATGTGCCTACAACAAACCACAAGGGAGAAAGTGCTGTGATTTATTGCCAGTCCCCTCTCCATGAAGATCCACCACTACTCAGAGACACTCTGGTACATAGGATTCTTTTCTATCATGAATCACTTGATGTGGCTTGCACTTTTTACTTCAGGATCTTTAATAAGCTAGGCATTCACATACTTAGTCCTTATTTCTTAGTGCCCTTAACAGCCATGGATAGAAAAGCCCTGTCAGTAGGATTAGCATTTTCTGAATGCCAAAATTGCAAATGGGAAGTCAGAACACTCTTTTGAAAGAGTAACTTCAGCCTTAAAAGAGAAGTAACTGTAGATGGCTCATTGTCAGACACAGATACCCTGTGACTGCTAAACCCTGCATAGCAAGCACAAATAAAGCCCAGTTTTATATATTTTCCCAGCTTACGTGCAGGTATCCAACCCACCAGCATGCTTTAGAACACACACTTGAGAGCAAGAGACAAACTTTCACTGCAGTATGAGGGGATGGGGTGGGGGCATCAGGAGCCTGGGCATGGAGCATAGCCATGGCTCTAATTCAGCTAGTGTAAAGGACTTTTGTAATGGGAGGTGGAACATCTCCTGGGACAGGACTTCTGCATCCTTTGGATCTCTGCCAGATCCCTTAACTGCAGAAGAAGAGACAAAGGAAGTCATCTTAGAACATGGCTAGCCATATTTATCTATTAAAAGCATTCTCTTTTGTACTCTTGTATTGCAGGTCCACTCTGCCTGGTATAATTGGAAATGGAATAGAGTTACAGAATCATACAGTTGAGCTGGGCAGGGATGTAGAGGTTCTCGAATATTCCCCCACCCTCCTTTTACAGATAAAGCAACATAGGCATGGGGATGCAGTGGTTCAGCTTACAGCCCACTTGCTAAGTCTTCACAGCATCTCTGTTTTTCTGTTGTAACAGAGTGCAGGCACTTGGGGGACCCAAAGGTCAGCTGATTTTAGTCAAGCTGATTTTCAGCCTCTCTGTCTCTGAACACTGAAGAAAGACGGCTGGCAACTTGCAAGAAAGCCACACTTAATTCCAAATCACCAATGCCATTCCCAAGAACTTTCTTTTTATTTTTAGGTTAACATACATTTGTAACATAGAAGGTTTCATTGTGACATTTCTGTATATGTATGCAGTGTGTGAATTTGCCCTTCTTTTATATTCCTATTCCTTCCTCCCTATCTCCCCTTTTTCATTGTGCTATGGATGGATGAATGGCTGGATAGACTATTTCTGTCTGTGTGTGTGTGTGTGTGTGTGTCTGTGCACATTACCATTTGGTCCTCTTCACCCCTCAGTGTAAAACAAGCTTTTAGAAATGCAAATAAAAACAACCCTGATATACCACCTCACCCCAGTTAGAATGGTCTATACTCTAAACTCAGGCAACAACAAATGCTGGAGGGGACGGGGCAAAGAAGAACCCTTCTCCACTGTTGGTGGGAGTGTAAACTAATACAACCACTCTGGAGAACAGTATGGAGGTTTCTCAACTCCTCAACAAACTCAGCATAGACATACCCTATGACTCAGCCATACAACTCCTAGGCATCTATCCTGAACAACAGGATCCAGGATACCACAAAGACACCTGACATCCATGTTTATTGCTGCACAATTCACAATAGCCAAAATACGGAAACAACCCAGATGCCCCGCTACAGATGAGTGGATCCAAAAAATGTGGTACCTGTACACAATGGAAATTACATAGCGATTAGAAATGATAAAATAATGGCATTTGCAGGAAAATGGTCAGATTTTGAATGACACAGAGGAGAAAGGTGCATGGTCTCACTGATATGTGGTTGTTAAGGTGGCAGGGGGAGGAGAACAGTAGAGATTATGTCTGTAAAATTTGGTCAGTGACTTTACAGTATGTATCTAAGACTAAACAATTACAAAATAAACATAAAAAAGTCTAGGATAGACCTATTGAAGGATCACAATAGCTCAACATCTATGTACATATGATTATATAAGATGAGGCTAAGCAAAATGAACTCCAAGAGTTGGAAACAGGAGGATTTTATCATGGTCATTATGTTTAATGTACTAGGTGAATTTCCTTTAGCGTACCCCCTGTGGTCACTGTATATGATTTTGGTACACTGGGTAATATATATATATACACACACATACACACACACACACACACACACACACACACACATATGTTAACCTGAGCTAGGGAAGGGAAAGAAAAATGAGGGAGGGTGAAACAAATATGACAAGAAATGTACTCACTACCTTATTATGTAACTGTACCCCCTCTGTACATCACCTTGTCAATAAAATTTAATTTAAAAAAAGCAGGCTTTAGAGTCCCTCTAAGAATGGGAAACTAGCTTCATAAACAGGATAACTGAGCTGTCAAAAAGATGCATAGTGAGTCCAAGGCCATTGCTGATGGAACAGTTGTTGCTTTTGACTACTTTTGTCTAAGGTAGTCACTGAGCACTGAGGACAAGTCCTTGGTGACAATCAGAAAGTATCTCTTCTTAGCTAGGCATGGTGTCATATAACTATAATCCATCCAAACAGGAGGATTGTGAGTGAGATGATCCTGTACTCCATAGTGAGACCCTATCTCAAAGCAAAGCAAAACAAATAGCCTGGGAGCTAGTGGCTCACACCTTCAATCCTAGCTACTCCAGAGTGAGGAAGATTGCAGATCAAAGCCAACCTGTGGCAGGAAAGTCTGGGAGATCCTACCTCCAATTAACCAGAAAAACAAAACACCAGGACATATCTTAGTATCTTTTCTGATGTAATAATTATACTTTCATGAGTTAGTAAGGAGCCAGGGAGAATAGGGCCTTTGGAGAACTGGTCAGTTTGGTTTCCCTGGGGATACACTGGATCCTTGTAGGGAGACTGAAGGTCATTACCTTGCTTTGAGTGGCCAAATTGTTACAGACTTAATAAAGCAATATTTAAAATCCTAGGCAGAGTGGGTAGTTACAGATCAGAAGTGCTGTCATGCAAATAGAAGTGTTTGATTCCCCTCATAACTGATTTTAAATTCCTAAATCCTAAGACAGCTGCAGCAGGCCTCAGAGTTACAGCTAGTGTGGAAAAGAGCATAGGAAGTCCCAGGATGAGAAGCAGTGAGTTTTGATAGAAGAGATCCATGTGGAAGGCAAAGTCTCCTTTCCCTTCAGCTCTTGCCTCCTGTGCTCCATTGAAATGCACCATTGAGATTGGTGTCCTCCTGGAGGTACCAGGAGAAGCTCACTAAGTCAGACTTGTTTTTGTGAGGGATAAAGAATGCATCTGAACAAAATCAGGGAAGAAAATGTATTTTTCAGGAAGTTAGAAAGTTAGACCATATGTTCCCAGATGTTGATTTGCTCCAAAACTCAGGAAAAAGGGGGATAGGCCATTTCTTTAAAAACACATGCACACACGCATGCACGCGTGCACACACACACACACACACAGATTGTTATTTCTTAAAACAGAACAACAAATTCTCCAGAATAGAAAATGTTACCAGAACAATAATGAATAATGGCACACATGCCCATCTGAAAGAACATAGGCAGTCACATCTTCACATCGCATAACCCACAAGCATGTGCACAGGCATTTCTGATGATTGAAGACACATTTCAACAGTCGTAAACATCCATCACTGTTTCAAGCATGCATCTCAGGATTCCACACCCGCCACTGGTTGTTGACCGTCAATGACATATCACATACTCCTGCAAGAACTCCATGTTTGCATAATACAGCTTAAATGCTACTCTGCGAAACAAAGTACCTGGGGTGAAATAACCCTTCAGGAAGACTAATAAACAAGAAAGGAAATGTGCCATTTGAAGCTGAAATTACTTTACTGAAGCATAGACCAATCATACATGAAATACAACAGCCTTCTCATGCCAGAAAAGAAATAGCTCATTTCCCTTGCATACCCTGAGCCCTGTTTTCCCATAAGTTTTATTGCATGTGCAAGTGCACATTATTGGTCCTTCCCAGTGCATGAACTTCTGGCAGCCTAAAAGGTTCTATTTACACCATACTCTGTTGAACATGCAGTTGACAGAAGTTGGCTAACTCTTGCTTCATTACTTTAGAGCACACTAGTGTTTCATTATCCAGATTATCCAGATTAGGATTTATCTAGCCCACTGGCCTCTGGTACCTTGCAGTTCCCCCATCTCAACACCAGCATACCAGCCCTGGGAACAAAAGGAGGTGAAAGAATTAACTATGTATACTGGGAAAGCTGAGAGCCCTTTCTGAAAGGATGCCATGAACTTTTCCTATGGATGCTAAATAGAGCCTCACCAGTCACAACCCTCCCCAGTCACTTTTAATAAGGGTTGTCTGAGGATGGAGCCAAGATCTGGGGCCTGTTATATAGGTTGGGCTAGACCCAAGCACACTGTGAAGCAGATGAAAATAAATTTCCCAAGTGCTTCGCCACAATCCTTACCACACATCTGTCCCCACCCCCTCCTGTGGTGGTTTTGGGGAATGGGGGTGGTGGTGATTCATCCCAAGAACTCAACATCAGCCCCTAATTTCACAACTCTGCTGATAACTGTACAAAGTAGAGCACTCCTCCCAGACACATTCACCCCAGATTAAAACTGAAGCAAGCACTGCCCCCACCCCCGCAAGAAGGACATAGACAGACAGACAGACAGACAGATAGATAGATAGATAGATAGATAGATAGATAGATAGATAGATAGATAGATAGAATGAGATGAGGGTGGACACCATGTGTGTCCCAATCCCTAGTGTATCCCCAGCATCTGACACTTCAAAGGAGGTCAATAAATATTTGTGAAATGAGTGAATAAATCAGTGGAGGACATGATATGGGATGACAAGGCCTGGCCCACTATGAGGCTGTTTTGACAAGAATAGATTCTCAAAAGGTGGAGCTTCGTATTTGAAGCCTTGAGCTACTGCTAGGAAAAGAAGTTTTCTTTCTGGTTGGTTAGTTGGCCATCCAACTCTTTCCTTCCACACTGGGTTTTTGGCACTGTCGATGCCTGGCCCTCAGGAGTATCTTATACTCCTGAGACCAGTATGGTAGACCAGTATGGTAGAAAATCTTGTCAGTTCAGATACTCAATAGCATTTTGTGTGTGTGTGTGTGCGTGTGTGTGTGTGTGTGTGTGTGTGTGTTGTTTTTGTATTGGTTTCATTCTTTAAGCAGTATGTTGAGCTGCTGACAGGGTAGCCTGGTGAACTTGGGTGGTCCTGACATGCTTCGCATTATTTAGACCAAAACTGCTGGGTTCGTTAGATTGCTAACAAGATCAGAGGAATTTGGATGTGTTTAGGTTAGGATTTGGGGTCTGGATTATGACATATAGAGCAGTTTTTAATTCCTTATTTCCTTCTTGGACTATTTAAGTCCATGGGCACTTAGAATTAACATATAAACATCTCCAAGTAGCGCAAAAAGAGGGAGCATGTATGTGGTGAAATGCAAGGTCAGAGCTGCCAACTCCCACAGTTCCCCCCAGAAAAGCATGGAAAGATTGGATGTCTTGGCCTATGTCTTCAGAGTCAGTTTTCTCACTGCTATTCATGTAAATATTGACTTCTTTGAGCGTCATTACTGAGCAGATGGGTCCCCATTCCTCTGCCATCTCTTGTGAATCTCTTACTATTGAGGTTTTCACACTTGAGCCTGTTGCAGTCAGGTACCTACCCTTTTCACAAACCTTCATTCCTCCTAACAGGGACCTCATAAGGAGCTTCCTGCAAGGAGAGGACACTACAGTCAGAAGGGCTCATGGCTTTCAAGTACCAGAGAACTGGCCCTCAGCACTCTTTGCTGGCAACAGTGGGGAAATGCACTCATCTTGTATTGTTTAATGGGGCAAATGGGTAGAAAGGGAATTTGTTGCTAGCTTCCTTCATTGTGATGGTGATTGCCTTTCTTGAATTAAGTTGTAGAATGACTCTCAAACTAGAATTTGTGATTCTTGGAAAGGGGTGTGTGTGTGTGTGTGTGCGCGCGCGCGTGTGTGTGTGACAAACAACTCATCTAATGTTTTTCAAACCTGAAATGAGACAACAGAATCAACTGACAAAAGGTATTAAGACTGAAGGTACTGTAACTAAACAAGAGATAGTATGAACTAATGGAGAAAATCAACACCCCTCTCCAGTTTCTTAGTGTTTCCCTGCTGTTCTGAATGTGCCCATGGAGTGAAGAGGTGTGAGGCAGTTGTTACCTGCAGAATTGGGTTTTAGGTCTTCCTTTTGGAAATGTTTAAGACATTTGGATGCATTTAGTATCTCTAATTTCTCTTTTCCTTGGAGAAAGTACTCTAAATGTCCTTCTCCCATTAAAAAAGTACTCTAAACTAGAAAAGATATGAATGTACCATTATTCATATCTAGGAAACTTTTTTTCTTTGTACCCTCCAAACCCTGTTTTTCCTAGCTGGATGGCATGGTTTAACCCTAAGTGAATGGGTCAGTCTTTGGTCTTTTGACTCCAATTTTAAAAATTCAAGTAGAGAGATTATAGTATGCCTAGTTATTTCTTCTTGGTTACATGGATTGACAGATATACTCAGTTTCACAGGAGTCTTTACTCCTATGAAGGACCCATGGAGTAAAACCACCACTAATAACTCAGACTCTAGAGAACCAAAACTCAAAATGGCAAAGGGAGCCCTTCCATTCTCAACCTCCTACCACCAAATTCTGACGAATATTGCTGTTACAGCTAGCAGTAGTGATCATCTAAGTTTCATTTGCCAGGCAGTTAGTTTAAAAAAATATCCTAACCCTTCAGAATTTAAAGCATTTTACTTGGGAGTATGGATAGAATTTACCTCTAAATCCAGGTGCTGGTAGCTTACTCCTGTAATCCTAGCTACTCAGGAGTCTGATATCTGAGGATCATGCTTCAAAAGTAGCCTGAGAAGGAAAATTCATAAGACTCTTTATCTCCAATTAACCACCAAAAAGCCGTAGTTCACATGGAAGAGCACCAGCTATGAGCATAAAAAGTTAAAACACCCAGGCTAAGCCCACAGTTCTGGTATAAAGACACACACACACACACACACACACACACACACACACACACACTTACATCTAGAGTTATTAGGATAAACTTCAAAGTGCATTTTGTGTCTTGCACTATTAACTTATAAATTTATAAGTTAACAGAAAAGGAATCATAAGACAAGAAATTTAGGGATCTACAGTCAGGCCTCCATATCCACAAGTTCTATGCCTATAGATTCATTCCATCCTTGATCATAAGCATTCTGAAACTAAAAAGCTTGTGTTTGGAATAAATGCCTAGGCCTTCTTCTGGTCATTCCCTAAGCAATATAGTATAACAACTATTTGCAGAGTACTTATGTTGCATTAGGTATTATAAGTGAACGAAGAGATGGTCTTAAATATTCCAGAGGAAATGTGTAGGTTCTATACAAGTGTCACACCATTTTACATAAGAGGCTAAAGCATCCTTGTAGTTTGATACACTTGGGGTGGTCCTGGAACCAATCCCTCTTTGATTATCAAAGGGTGGCTATATTTTATGCCTTGAATTATGAAGTGACAAGAAAGGCCAGTGAAGATAATTTGTAAGCTAACACATAAGGAATGAATAAAAGCAGGCTCAGAATGCTCAGGACCCACTGCTCTAGGGAGTGACATCGACTCGTGCTGATATCCAGAGTTTGGTAGCAGGTCACAGGTGGAGGTGCTGACCGCAGAGGACAGCTTGCCTGCAAACAGGCTGAAGGGATGAATAAGGCCATAGATGACTAGTAAAGAACTTGAAGGAAAAAAAAAAAAGAACTTGAAGAACCCACCAAACAAACTGCAAGGACACAAAGTCTCCCTGTCTTTTCCCAGATGCACAGAACTAAGAAAGGACCCAGGGTAAGCAGACACAAATTCACCAAATCAACAAGTTCTCTCTACAAGCTACTTCTAGAGTTGACCTCTATCTCTAGGCAAGGGAATACCTTCTAAGATACCCCCAATAATAATCAAGAAACTGTTGATAGTACTAATATATACATATACATATATACTTTATATATGTATAGTATGTTTTTCCTATGCATACATATCTATAGTAAGATTCCACCTTGTCACCTAAAGGAAACATGTTTACTGCTTCTCTTTGGCATATCTGAATTGCCACCATCTCTACTGTTGTACTTTGAGAACATTATTAAGTAAAATAAAGGTTATTGAACACAGCACTGCCACACTGTGACAGTGGTCTGATAACCAAGACAGTTAAGATGTGATAAGTGGGTAGTACAGACAGTGTAGACACACTAGACAAATAGATAATTCATATCTCAAGCACAAATGAACAGGACAGTGCAAGATTTTATAATACGATTCAGAATGGTATATAGTTTAAACTGTGTTTATTTCTGAAATTCCCCATGTATTATTTTCAGACTACAGGAAATTGAAACTGTAGGGAAGGAAAGCTGGGCACCAGGGGCCACCTAGATGACCATCTCATTGGGATGGATGGGGAATGGCGCCTTTGTGGGATCACATGGTTCAGTGTTCCAACTACACAAAGGTGTGGAGTGGGTTTTGGCTTCTTGGATTTAATTATCTGGCTGTGTCTTTTTCCAGCTAAGGCAACCTGTACAGTTTCCTGTCTCTTTGAAAGGCTTCTAGAAAGAAAACTCTAGGCTCTTGACAGAGTGACTTCATTTGTGCAGGCTCCATTCTGTAGAAAGGCTCTCCAAGGGGCAGATCTGCCCAAAAGGGATTCACTCCCCTGACTTATACAGACACCTGTGTTGATTGATCACAGCTGTGAACTTCCCAGGAATTTTGACAGAATAGAGGCAAAACTAGAAAAAAAATTAAAATATGATGGACCAAATGTAAGTCTGATGAATTTTCATTTTGAAGCCCAGAATATGACTGGGCAGGCCCTGATAAAGTAGGTTACCATGGTTAGAGAAGACACTTGGGTGCAGATTCACAGATTCCATCTTGCTGAAGAAGCCTCATTGACCAGTCCCTTAGGGTGACTGAGACAGCAGGATGTGGAAAACGGAGGAGCGCACAGCTGTGACGGGGACTTGCTGAGTGGGTGCATGGATGTCATCTCTGTTCAGAAAGCATTGAGATGACAGTTTTGTCTTCATTACCTGCTGCCCTTCTTTCCCACAAAATACTTGACTTTGGGGGGGTCCTCACCTTGCCAGACTGGAGAGGTCAGGGGTACGTGAGCTGACTGGAGGCTGAGAGGAGTCTCCTCCCCTTTCAAAGCTGGTAGCAAAGTCCAGCATCAAGAACTCAGAGCAGCTCTTGGGCCAGTGCTCTCCAGCCCCGTGGCAGGCCCCGGGGGTCGCAGAGAGCCTGTAAATTGCACAGTAATGACTAGTTCCTCAGCGGGAATAAACATGTGCTTTGAGTTTTCTAAGTGAGTCAGACACACGCTGTGAGATCAATGCTGATAGCAAGCAGATGTGACGTGCTTTTCAAGAGTGACAGACAAGGGGAGGAACTGGGGATTGACATCTTACACACTCTTTGAGCTGATGGAGTAACATTTAATGGGCCTATTCCTTAACGAGAACCATGGGGTGGCGGGGGATTTTTCTCTTTCCATTTTCCGCCTTTCCTCTTCTTTCTTTCCATAAGAGGAATCTACATGTTAAGCCTTCAATGTAAACGTGTTCTGGCTCCAATTTGTCGGCTGACTCTAATCGCCTTAGAATTTATATAAACTCTAGGTGAGTAATTTTCCTCCTACAGTCCTCTCTTGGAATGCATGGACTATGAACTCAGATTAAACTTTTAACCTCACATTTTTCTGGGAAGGATTATTATCTATGTTTTTTTCATTATTGTTTAAAAAGGCGATCAGAAACTCAAGAATGCTGAGTGTTCTGCATTGGTTGAGAGAGCACAGTGTCTCCTGAGCTTTCTCTTATACCCTGTATGTCAGGGGATTACACTTGGCCCATTAAAAACAAAACCAGAGGAACCAAGGTGCCAGCATTTAAACTCTCACTTTCCTCAGGTCCTTCCCAACCAGGTGGCCTAAACAAGTTGGGATCACTTTGTATCCTCCACCTCAACTATGAAAATCCTGAGTGTCTTTATTCATGGATGCCCCTCTCCAGGAGACACACAGAGTGCAATCATGAGCAGAGTGAAGCCAGACTCCCAGGTTGCCAACACAGCCTTTTACACAAGGCTTTCATTCACCTCATCATCCAGGCATCTGGCCCATGAGAGTCAGGTTCTCCCATGGTGGTAGACAAAGAAAATTCCAGGTGCCTAGCTCCAAGCATCTCTAGAACCCCAGTACCTGTGCCTGAACCCATTATTCGCATGCTCAGATCTGATTCAATACAAGTGTGGGTTTCTTTGTTTTGTGTCTAGGTGAACTGGCATCAGTGCAGATACAAGTACTCTGGATTCTTCTCTCTTACAAGCATCTCCCCCAACCCCCATTATTTGTACTTGGCAGGGTCCCAGGGGAAGAATGGTGGGCTGAGAGTCAAGAATGGATTTTGTTGCCAGCTTGGCAAGTCTTTGTACCTGATAGGGCTGCGGCTTGTCCGTGTGTTGGAAGGTTCTGGGCTCAGTGGTCTTCCTGCTGAAAGAACCATAATCCTATGCCATTTACTGTGACATTTCACTCTCAGCTACTACAGATGGAGATAGTGAGAATTCCAGTTCGAGGCCAGCCCAGGCAGAGTTATACCCAATCTCAACCAATGACTATGTATGACAGTACACATCTGCCATACCAGCTACACAGGGAGCATAAATAGGATTGTGGCCCAGTCAAGGCTCTCCTGAAAAATAAAATTGAAAAGGGCTGAAGATATGGCTCAAGTGGTAAAATGACTATCTACCAAGTATGAGGCCCTGAGTTTAAAAAAAATCCTTAAACCATCTTCCCCCACAAAAAGGAAGAAGAAAACAAATACACAAAGCAAAAGCAAAACTAAGAACACTTAGGGTAGGAAATTATGGTACATCTTCTGGGATATGTTGTTTTTATTTATTCATTTGTTCTTGCCAGTATCCATGCTTGCATTCAGGGGCCTGCCGCTCATTTGCCTTCCTTGCTTATTCATTCAGATGGCACTCTACCACTTGAGCCATGCCTCCAAGATGGAATCTTGAAGTCTTTTCTCCTCAACCTGGGTCCAAACTTCAACCTCAGCCTCCTGACTAGCTAAGATGGCAGGCACAAACCACTCTGTTCAGCTTCTAATGTATTTTGATGAAATATTTGGCTATGGGCATTGTGATGCCATTTTCATGATCTATTGATTAGTCTGGATTTTTGAACAAACATGAAACACACTTTTCTGGCATTGGAAGAACAAGGGAAGCTGTGATAGCATTTGAAAATTGACCTACCACTTGTTATCTAGGCTCAACTTCCTTCTAGTTTGCTGCAGAGAAATATTCAGGATAGAGGAATTGGAATAGGCAGATGGCAAAGTAGATTTCATGGTAGAGAGTAGTAAAAGAACAAATTGGAAAAAGCAGGTTGGGATCTCAAAAAAGACGCATACAGGCCATGAATTAAATAACCATGTTCTCCAACCATTCAAGGACATTTATGGAAGGACATAGTATGTGGAGAGAAATTTCTATGTTGTATACCTTAAATATATACAATAAATATAGATAATAAAAGTTTTAAAAAAGAAATGGAAACATAAGAAATGTATAGTTGCTAGAAGTGGGAGGGAAACTTTGACCTTGAGCTTCCTAGACATCAAAGCAAAAAGGGAAATAAGAAATTCATCGTGAACAAAAGGAAAATATCCAGTTGCTCAAGAGAAACAGGCTTCTTCTGGAACTAAGAGTCAGGGAAGTTTCTCCACTGGTGCCATCAATGGCTCCATGTAGGCTGTAGTGGAGATATCTTCAATAGTATCCCTACACTAGCAATTTTTAGAGGACTGTTTTTTGTAATGTCCCTTGATGCAAGCCAGTGGCCTTCTGCCAAAGTGTAATTCAGTGAAAGTAGCTCTACACAGAGCCAGAACAATTCAGCCTCCCCCTGTTGTGTTTTGATGGCTTGGCTTGATTGTGGATCCAAGTACAGTATGTAGAGTAGATGTTCTGCATATCTTTTGGGCAATCATCCATGCATACTGTTTCTGACAATTGGACTCTTAAGACAGCAGGCAGTGAACTTGGCAAAGACCTCAGAAACAAAGGAATTTGAACCTTGGATTATGGAATAAAGAAAAAAAAGTACAGAGATGTTTAATCATAGAGGAGCAGTAATTGATCATTCTGAACTAATAGTTTATGGCGAGTCCCTGCTGGCTTGGCCCCAGGTCTGAGATGTTACATAAAAATCCCTGACCTGACTCCATGTGTGTGACTTCCCCCCCATGGCACCCCAACATTTTAGAAGTCAAATTGATGACAGGGCATCTTTTGAGAGTTTCCTCTCCCTATTCATTCTTTCCTTCTGAGCTAAAGCAACTGTGTAAAATGTAAACCAAAGTCCAGAAAGCTGTGTGTGTGTGTGTGTGTGTGTGTATGTATGTATGTTTGCTTTGATGCAGAAGGTTGTGGCATTTACCTAAAAGAGAGTGCCCATTTTTCTAAACAAATAAGATTCCACATATTTAAATAACAGCACAGCTTATAAACTTCATTCCTGTCAGTCTTACCCAGCATCTAATTTGAATTGCATAAAAAAAAACACCGTAGATGGGGCTGGGAATATGGCCTAGTGGCAAGAGTGCTTGCTTTGTATACATGAAGCCCTGGGTTCAACTCCTCAGCACCACATATATAGAAAAAGGCCAGAAGTGGCGCTGTAGCTCAAGTGGCAGAGTGCTAGCCTTGAGCAAAAAGAAGCCAGGGACAGTGCTCAGGCCTGAGTCTAAGCCACAGGACTGGCAAAGAAAAAAACACACCGTAGATGATCATCTGGGCTAGAGAGGAAGCCTAGGCCTGGGTGAGCAGGTGTGCATGTTAGATGAGAGAGCCAAGAGTTCTCCTGGATTTTTTGCTTTCCTACCTTCCTGGGCTCACCTGACATCCAGATACTTCAGGGCTGCAACACTCATGTCCAGCCACCACCACACTACATCATTGCCTGTTGAACAAGTCAAATATTGTAGGTAGGGATGGCTGTGTGGAGTTAGTTTAGAAAAATTCACATCACAGGAGGAGTGGCAGTGATGGGAAGGCAAGGGCTCTCTGGCTCTTAGATCTCACAAATGGACTCATATATTTTCTGGCCAGAGACAGTTACTCCGTGTGTGTGTGTGTGTGTGTGTGTGTGTGTGTGTGTGTGTGTGTGTGTAGTATGTTGTATGTTGCAAGATTAGTTGACACACATTGTAGAGACTTTAACCTTACCTGTCCATATAGAGCAGCCAGATCTTCCCAAAGGCACTTATTCAGTACAAACACAAACTAAACTTGTACTCTGTATGTGCTAATGACTGCTTTCTGCAACCTTCCTTTCCCTTCTTCTCCCCTTTCCTTCCCATTTGTTCCCCTCCCTTCCCCCTTTCCCTCTCCTTATCCCTCCTCCCTTCCTTTCCTTTCCTTTTTTGGCAGTACTCAAATTTGAACTCAGATCCTTGACCTTACCAAGCAGGTGTTCTATGGTCTTCTTTTGTGCTGGTTATTTTTTTTTATAAGAACTTTTTTGTTTATTGCCATTTATAATTTCCCCAACACATCATTATGCATAATTCAAGTTTCTTGTTATGATGCTACCAGAATGACTTATCACCATTTAAGGTTTATGAGTACATTTTTTTTTCCTCAAATTTTTATTATCAAACTGACGTACAGAAAGGTTACAGTATCATACGTTGGGCATTGGATACATTTCTTGTACTGTTTGTTGCCTTGTCCCTCATGCCCCCCTCCCTCCCTCCCTTTCCCTCCCCCCCCCCCCAGGTGTTCAGTTCACTTACACCAAACAGTTTTGCAAGTATTGCTTTTGTAGTTATTCCTCTTTTTTTACCCTGTGTCTCTCGAATTTGGTATTCCCTTTGAATTTCCTACTTCCAATACCTGTGCTGGTTATTTTTGAGATAAGGTTTCATTCCTGCCCAGTTGTATGCTTGAACCCTACTCTAACTGTCTTAGGTTTCCATTGTAGCTGGATGACAGGTATATGTTACCAGCTTCTTCCACTGAGACAGTCTCACAGACTTTACTGCTTGGGGCTGGTCTGGAACTATGAACTTACCAGTGTTAGCCTTCCAGTGCTGGTGGCTCATGTCTGTAACCCTAACTACTCAGGAGGCTGAGATCTGAGGATAGAGGTTTGAAGCCAGCTCAGACAGGAAAGTCCATAAAACCCTTTATCTCCAATAAGCCAGCAAACAACAATAACAGCAACAAAACAGAAGTGGAACTGTGACTCAAATGGTAGAGCCTTTAGTAGAAAAAGCTAAGGGACAACACCCAGGCCCCGAGTTCAAGCTGCATGACAAACAAAAAAAAAAAAAAAAGAGTTGTATGTTAACCTACCATTTTCTTGTCTTTTTTGCTAACATATATTAGTTGTTTAAGGATGTGTGTCAGTGTGACATTTCCACACAAATGATGTGTGTCAGTCTACTGTATCCTCTCCTCTCATTTCTCCATTCCACTCCTCCTCCTCCTCCTTTGTGTGTGTGTATGTGTGTGTGTGTGTGTGTGTGTGCGTGCGTGCCAACACTGAGGCTTGAACTCAGAGCCTAGAGCCTGTGGCTTAGCTTTTTCACTATAAGCCAGAATTCTACCATTTGAATCACAACCCACTTCTACTGCTGGTCTTTTGCTGGTTAAAGATAAGAGTCTTGCTGGTTAAAGCTGAAACTTTTCCACCCAGGCTGGCTTTGAGCTAGGATCCTCAGATCTCAGCCTCCTGAGTAACAAGAATTAAAGATATGAGTCACTAGTGCTCAATTTCACTCCTTCTTAAAACTTTTCATCGTTTCTTTCAAAAAGTTTCATTGTTCTTTCATGGGCCCACTTCATTAGCTCTCCCCCCTCCTGCTGTGCCCCTCCATCTGAGCCTGTTTTCCTTCTTTTTTTTTTTAATTCAGTTTTTTTTTGTTGTTGGTGGTTTGGTAGTTTTTTGTTTTTTGTTTTTTTGGTTGGTCATGGGGCCTGAACTCTGGGGCCTGGGCACTGTCCCTAAGCTCTTCAGCTCAAAGTTAGCACTCTACCACTTGAGCCACAGCACCACTTTCCATTTTCTGATGGTTAATTGGAGATAAGAGTCTCATATACATTCCTTCCCAGGCTGGCTTCCAACTGTGATCCTCACATCTCAGCTTCCTGAGTAGCTAGGATCATGGGCATGAGCCACAGGTGCCCCACTTCATTCAGTTTTTTGAAGAAAGTTTTACTGTAGTATTCCCACCAAAGAGTTTCACTGCAGTATTTCCAACATGCATGTTTCATGCTTTGCTGAGAATAACTCTCTCTGTTGCTTTTTCTTTATGTATGATTTTCATGAGTGTACCATATGCCGGGCCTAGTGTTTGAATTCAAGGCCTACGTGCTGTCTCTGAGCATTTGTGACAAGGACTAGTACTCTTACTACTTGAATCACAGCTCCACTCCTGGCTTTTTTGGTGGTTAATTGGAGATGAGTCTCACAGACTTTCCTGCTCTGGCTGACTTTGAACTCCAGTTCTCAGATCTCAGTCTCCTGAGTAGCTAGGATTATAGGCATGAGCCATCAGCTCCTGGCAATTTATGGTTTTAATAGTAATTTTTTTTAAGTCCATCAGCAGCCATCTATCTTTGGCCCTAGGTTCAAAAAGAAATGAGAACAAAGGCAATTGTTGGAAAGCTGTAATGAGGTTTGTGGATTCGCATTGGTGGCCAGATCTATACCAATTTCATATTCAGTGTCTACGAAAGTGCTGAGCTGAGTTTCAATCTCTGCCCCTCAGGTCTGAGTCTGGGTTGTTCTGAGGGGAGGAGAGGATTGTTCTGGATTAGTGGAGGAAGACCAGGCCTAATTTTACTTCTGAGCTATTGTTTGGCTGTTAGATACCCCCAAATAGGCTTGTTACACTATACTTTTTCAAAAATTGCTTCATTGTATGCTATTCTGTAACTGTGTGTGCACATGCATGTATGCATTCGTGCATAATGGATACACAAGTCCTCTTGTGCTGCATAGAACCTATACGATCCTCCTAGAAACTTTAATTCATCTCTAGATTACTCAAAATAACTAGCACAATGGAAGTGCTCTGAAAATAGTGATGATACTGTATTCTTTAGAAACTAATTATCCAGGTACACTCAGCACAGACACAGTTAATTGAAGCCTCAGATGAGAACCAGTGGGTTTAGACAGCTGACTCTGTTTATCATCTCCTGCTTTTCAAACATTCTTTTTTTTTGCCAGTCCTGGGCTTTGGACTCAGGGCCTGAGCACTGTCCCTGGCTTCTTTTTGCTCAAGGCTAGCACTCTGCCACTTGAGCCACAGCGCCACTTCTGTCTGTTTTCTATATATGTGGTGCTGGGGAATCGAACCCAGGGCTTCATGTATACGAAGCAAGCACTCTTGCCACTAGGCCATATTCCCAGCCCCGTCAAACATTCTCTTCTAATCTTGCCTGAAATAACCTCTTTTGTAAAACTGTGTTCACTGAAATTCCACTATATCCGTATGTTTAGGTTAAGCTTGGCATGGTGGCTCTCACCTGTAATCCCAGCAATTTAGAAGGCAGAGATTGGAGGAGTTAGGTTCATTGTTGCACAAAACCCAAAGAACTAAACCTTTTAAAAGGGCTGTAAGCATGGCTCAAATAGCATAAGGCTTTCTTATTAAGCACGAGACCCTGAGTTCAAACCTTAGCTATCATACCAGTAAGAAAGAGAAAAGAGGGCTGGGAATATGGCCTAGTAGCAAGAGTGTTTGCCTCGTATACATGAAGCCCTGGGTTCGATTCCCCAGCGCCACATAAATAGAAAACGGCCAGAAGTGGTGCTGTGGCTCAAGTGGCAGAGTGCTAGCCTTGAGCAAAAAGAAGCGAGGGACAGTACTCAGACCCTGAGTCCAAGGCCCAGGACTGGAAGAAAAAAAAGAAAAAGATGAAGAAAAGAGAAAAATTGTTATATTTTTGTCAAAACTCTTTGGAGACTTGCAGTAAGTTGCCCCATGTTTGTGCTAAATTGTGAATCACGCAGTCAAGTTGCATTTCTCCTAACTACTGGCTTAGATGTTCTACATTGGTTGTAGAAGGAATAGGTATTTTGGACCAAAAAACGTTGAGGAGTGAGGAGTTTGGCTAGGTGGCAGGAATATGAGCATCCTGGGAGATGGGGGGAAAGATGTTCAGGAGGCCAAGGACAACGCAAAGTCGAAGCAGGAGCTTTTTCCTTTGCTGGAAAGGTAAGGAAGCTGACCTTGGGAAGATAGGTGTGTGTGTTCGCCTAAAGGTTTCTTAACCCTAGAGAAAGGAAGAGCAACAGGTGAGAAATTTATAAACATGGCTTTTATTATGATTGTTGATATGTATGTTCCTCATTCAGTGTTCCTGAGAATCAGATTTTGTAGCAAAAGCTACTTTAAATACCACCTTCATTTGGCATTGTATCAGAGGCTGTTTTCCCAGCATGCTCCCTGGGCCCTCATGTCTGTGACATAACAGTCCTAAGACATGGTGGCCACAGGCAGCTAGTGAAATGACATCTGCATCCTACAACTGGAGTCTACAAGCTTCATTGCTGTGTGATTGGTATTTGGGGACACCCTTACCCTGACAATAATAATGTGACTGAATCTTTTCATAAACAAGTCACTTGAACAATGGGGGCACCACGTCAACTCAGACTAAAGGCCAAAAGAGCTATCAAAGATGATTCAATTAGATTTAGCTTACTTACAGTTATACAGATAACTACTTAAAAATCATTTCTACAGACCTCTATTTAAAGAGAAGTAGTGTTTGACTATAATAAAATAGCATAGGCTGGGAATTTGGCCTAGTGGCAAGAGTGCTTGCCCTGCATACATGAAGCCCTGGGTTCAATTCCCCAGCACCACATATATAGAAAACGGCCAGAAGTGGCGCTGTGGCTCAAGTGGCAGAGTGCTAGCCTTGAGCAAAAAGAAGCCAGGGACAGTGCTCAGGCCCTGAGTCCAAGCCACAGAACTGGCAAATAAATAAATAAATAAATAAATAAATAAATAAATAAATAAATAAATAAATAAAAATAGCATAATAAGTAGCTTACTGTGCCTTGCCATTGTGGAAGCTGAGGCCTCCTAACAGCCTTAAAAGTATTATTTAAGCTTGATTTTGTTTTAAAAGGACCAATTTTGTACACAGCCCATTCCCAAGTTCTCTTTGTTCCTACCCCTCCTGCTGTTTTGTGGGAGCTGTTTTTCAGTTTGATAGCCCTTGGCTGAAAGGTAGAAATGAAAGAAGTGCAATGTCCATCTGTCTGCTTCCTAGCCCGCCTACCAGAGGACTTTATGAAGCAGATCCTTGAAATTGCTGGCTGAAAAAGACCCTTGTTGCCTATGGGTTGTGTTTTTCCAATTTTTCTAAAGATGGAAGGGAACTAACCATTGGCTGAGCTGAATAGTCTTCCTTTGGTAATGAAAGAAGGAAAAGAAGAAGGATTTTATTTCATGTAATCATTAGTTTTGTCACCCATAAAGAATAATACTCTGATTAAACCCAACAACATAGGGAAGCTTTTAAAATGCTACACGCATGATTACAGTCATCAAAATGGTCTATATCCACCTCTCCATCCTGTCCTCAATGATTCTGAATTTTCTTTGAGCACAATATTTTTAAGAGCTATGAACATAGCTATGTATAGTTGTGTTTGAATCAATCAATGGTGATCTGAAAGATGGTTCTCAAATATTGCAGTGGAAAATGTCACTAGGCTATTGGGGCCTTCAAATATTTCTTTAGTGGTGATTTCCTTAGCCTGGAAGTAAATCATTCTCAACCTTACAGAGAATGGAGCAAAGCAACTGCACTACCTCTGCCAAATAGCTTTTCTGTTTGATTTTGCTTTGTTTTGGTTTTGTGCCAGCCTAGGTGCTGTCACTAAGCTTCTTTGGCTCAAGGCTAACACTCTACCACTTAAGCCATGATCAATTTCTTTCTTTCTTTCTTTGAATAATTATTTACTTATTGTCAAAGTGATGTACAGAGGGGTTACAGTTTTATACGGTAAGGCAGTGGTTACATTTCTTGTTCAACTTGTTACCTCCTCCCTCATTTCCCCCTCTCCCCTTTTCCCTCCCCCCACCCACCACCATGAGTTGTTCAACCGTAGCTTTTTGTTGTTGTTGTTCCTCTTGTATCCCCTTCCTGTGGTTGTGCCCCTGCTATCACTGTATCTCATCTGAGTACCCTGGATACTGTATATACTTGTATTAGAACTAGGGAAGGGAAAGGGAATATCAAAATCGAGAGACAAAGGATAAAAAGACAAACAACTCCAAAAGCAATACTTGCAAAACCATTTCTTTCTTTCTTCATTTCTTTCTTTCTTTCTTTTGTAGTTAATTGGAGGCTTTTCTGCCCAGGCTGGCTTCAAACCTCAATCCTCAGATCTCAGACTGCTGAGTTGCTAGGATTATAGACATGAGCCACTGGCACATACCTGGTTTTTGTTTTTGTTTTTCTGGTACTGGGGCTTGAACTCAGGGCCTCATACAACCACTTGGCTTTTTTCAATCAAGGTTGGTGCTCTACCACTTGAACCATACTTCTACCTCCAGTTTTTATTGCTGGTCTTACAGACTTGTCTTCCCAGGTTGACTTTGAACCACAATCCTCAGATTGCGGCCTCCCAAATAGCAAGGAGTACACTCAGCTCCAACTGTTGCTTTTTGTGAGCCATTTCTTCAAGTCACTGCTTTGTGATAAATTCCTCAGTGAATTCTTCAATTCCTTGTTGTGATTCAAGATGCAACAATTTTAAAAGCAGGACATACGTTAGTCATCTTGGAGGGGAAAAAAAGAAATAACAAATAATTAAGGCTACAGTGCTTAGGGACCCAAGTTTATTGGCAATAAAAGGCAGCTGTACTGACAACTGTACCAATTAACCTGCCAAAAGCAAGCATGTCACTGTGTTAGAAAGCAGGGCTGGAAACATCCAGGGATCTATATAACACAATGACAACTGTCCTAAAGAACAGGAGGCAGCACATGGCCCCCACCTTTCAGCCAATATGTAACATTCTGCATGTTTCACCATGTGGAGATTCCTTCAGGCCCAAGTCAAGTATTTAGCTGGCTTGTGTGGAGGCTGTGCATACCTAAAAGGTGCTTCTCGGGAGGGGGGGGGGGGGATGTGGGAAATGAAGTATGTTGAGCATTTTACATGCTGTATTGAGTCCTCACATTTATACTATTTGCGAAATATGAGCATCTGCCTTTCTACAGATGAGAAATTGAGCAGGGCTCCTTGGTTCTCCCAGATGAAACATCAAACATTCTTTGCTCCATATTGAGCTGTTAAAAATTCATGGTGTGACTTAAAGGACCCTAACTTTTGGGAGTCTCAACTTTGTATCTGAAAAAATGAGCAGTTAGAAACTGAGGGTCTCCAGCAGCCCCACTTTTGGGTATCTATCCAAAAGACCCCAAACAAAATCACAGTAATGCCACCAGCACAACAATGTTCATTGCAGCACAATTTGTCATAGTGAGAATCTGGAACCAACCCAGATGCCCCTCAGTAGATGAATGGATCAGGAAAATGTGGTACATATACACAATGGAATTTTATGCCTCTATCAGAAAGAATGACATTGTCCCATTTGTAAGGAAATGGAAGGACTTGGAAAAAGTTATACTAAGTGAAGTGAGCCACACCCAAAGAAACATGGACTCTATGGTCTCCCTTATTAGGAATAATTAGTACAGGTTTAGGTAAGTCATAGCAGAGCATCATAAGGCCCAATAGCTATACCCTTATGAACACATAAGATGATGCTAAGTGAAATGAACTCCATGTTATGGAAACAATTGTTATATCACAGTTGTAACTACTTTCAACGTCCCATGTGTATCTGTAGCTTCTATTATTGATGATGTTCTTGTATCACCTTCCTGTGGTTGTACCCACACTATCTCTGTAATCTTATCTGAGTATATTGGAAACCGTGTATACTGGTATTGAATGCAGAAAATTGAAAGGGAATACCAAATTTGAGAGACACAGGTTAAAAAAAGACAAACAACAACAAAAGCAATACTTGCAAAACTGTTTGGTGTAAGTGAACTGAACACCTCCGGGGGGAGGGGGAGGGAAAGGGGGAGGAGGGAGGGGGGTATGAGGGACAAGGTAACAAACACTACAAGATATGTATCCAATGCCTAACGTATGAAACTGTAACCTTTCTGTACATCAGTTTGATAATAAAAATTTGAAAAAAAAAAAAAAGAAATGAAAAACAGCAACAAAAGGGAAAAACAGAAAAAATACCATAAAAAGTAAAATAAAAACCTCTTGTTTCCAAAAAAAAAAAAAAAGAAACTGGGGGTCTCTGACTGCCATGTTTGTCTAAGTTTCCAGGGCTTTGAGAAACACTGAATTCAGTAGTCTAAGGAGAGATCTGAGGGCATGCATCTAATGGACTTCAAAAGATGCAGATGCTGCTGAGCCATAGACAGAACTTTCATCAACAAGGTCCTGGAGCATCATCAATCTGGTTTCCAAGATGGCAGCCTCGATGTCTTAATCTAGTCATCCCAGCACACCCACATTTGCATAACTGGAATGTTTGTTAAATGTTAAATACATTGAAACTAGTTGGTACAAAATAAGGAGCTAAGGGAAGTTGGTAGCAGTGGATGCTCAGTGATTCTGCAAATTCCTGAGGGCTCCATCCTATAAAGGCCACACCAGCTCTTGGCCTTCTCTCTCACCCCCAACAGCAGATTCCCTAGTAAAGCCCAGCTTTCTCCAAAGTACGTGTATCCACCCTATCTGTAGCTGTAGCTCACTTGGACAAACTTGATCCAGAATGAGATCAACTTTCTAAGGATCTGTACATGCTACAAGGAAGCACAGAACCTTACTCTCTCTCAAAAATTGTATTTTGAAGATCGAATTACAGACACCCTGATAGATAGTTTCTTCTTTTACTGTGACACCCCCTCTCTGTTCTAGTAAGAACATCTGCACTTTGCTGCATCTTCTGTAGGAGCATCATGCTGTTTTCCATATGCAGTAGTAGTTACTTTTCTTTTTGTCTGTGGTACTAGTACTGAGGCTTGAACTCAGGGCCTGGGGGCTGTTCCTTAGCTTTTTTTTCCTTTTTATCAAGTCTGGTACTCTACTACTTGAGCCAGAATTGCAACTCCAGCTTTTTCATAGTTAATTCAAGAAAAGTCTCATAAACTTCTCTGCCCATGCTGGCTTTAAACCATAATCCTCAAGTCTCAGCCTCCTGAGTAGCTAGGATTACAGGTGTGAGCCACCATGCCTGGCCTGTGGTTAGTATTCTTAGGGATGCTTGCATTCGACACATTATCATCATCTCTATCTGAAATACACTTCATAAACTCAGGGCCAAGCCACATCATGAGTCAAGACACAGGAACAATTCACCACCAGTGCTCTTTTCTTTGTCTTTTATAAAAAACCCACTTTAAACCACTTGCTTAAGTGGCCTAATTCAAGTACTCTAGAAATAAAGGCTTTCTATGTTGTGCCTATATACAAAAAGGATGCTGCTTTTGTTAACCTGATCTTAGAATGCTTAAAAGGACAACATTATGTATTTTCATGACTGTCAAGGGACAGAGTCAGCTCTAGATACCTGATCTAGATAAGCAGAATACCATTCACATGATCTAAAGTATAAGGATAATTAACTTGGGCAACCATATAAACAGCAGGAGTCTCCTCCAGATTGTCTGTCTACTTAAATCAGCAGATACTCTCCAAGGGAGCTACCACACCAGGCCATTTATTAGGCCTACACCTTTTATTGCTGTGTTTTTAATTGTTCTAATGAACTATGCTATGGTTTAAAGAACTGTTGGACATTTCTGTTGTCTTCAGTTTCTTCCTATGTCCCAGTCCACTCATGTGCATCCATTTGGTAAAATTTATGGTGGATTTGTTCTCCTCACTTAAACAAAAATATTTTCCTTCATTCTACAATTCACTGATTAGTTATTACTAGCCATCGATCCCCTGGAATCACAATTACAGGGGGACCCTAAAGGTCACTGAGTCTCGATCCTTGTGTCTAGTGACTGACTGATGTCCTGTAGAATCTCTGCCCAATAGGATTTCAGTTTAGTTTCTGCTCATAACATTCAGCAATATGTTGCTCATTCTCTCAGTGGCCCCTCTTAGTCCCTGTCTGAAGATCTCCTTACATCTGGAGTTCTCTGCTGGGGGTGAGGTCTTTGCAGACCTGGCAAACAAGCTTTCAGGGGGCAAGCCCTAAGCTGGCTGCCTTGCAACCCAGCCCGGGGCACTTCCCACAGACACCCGGAAACCACAGGGGAACCTCTGACCAGCCAACCCTACCCACAGCTGCCATAGGAGTTCTGCCCCTTTCTTGGGAAAATGGAGGGATTCTTAGAGTCTGAATTTCTGTGTTTGGCATTTGATGAGGTCAAGATGAACCAAATTCCAAGGAAGCTATCAGAATTAGCCAGGGCACTAAAGCAGATGATATGTACAAAGGAATTAGAGGTGTTGAAATAGTGTTCATGTTCCCTTCCCACTGACTTTAAAAAAACAAACAAACTTGTTCTACCATTAGTATTAAATCCTTAATTTTTTTTTTTAGATTTAGCGTAAATTCAGTTCTGTCTAGGCCCCATTCATGAAAGGTAATTTGGAGAAAGCAATGCAACTTTCTGTCACACAGGAGAGTCCTTCAAGTACATTCAAGCAACAGCTACAGCGTCTCTGGGACAGACATCAGGTTCCATGCTATCTTGGTGATCCTCCATTGAACAGCCTCCCCATTCCTGTAGTGTGTGAAAGCTTCTTGTATTTATCAAATGTATGAGGGCTGAGCCCCAATGTCTGCATTCCGTGCTGATCAGAGGCACTGATGGATGGATGCCAGATGGATTGTGGGAAAGAGGTTGGTGGTCAGGGTGGAAGGGAGGCTACAGTCTGTGGGTGAATAGACAGATCTCTTCAGGAACTGGAACTTGGATTCATTTCTTAAGGATTTGTTGTTGTTGTTGGTGGTGGTGGTGGTGTATATCCTTGTGTGTCTTGGTTTTCTTTTACATTGACACAAGACGAATATAATTGTAATTTAAGTTCCACAGCTAGGATTGTTGAGTTTATGTTAAATGTGTGCTCATTTTTGACAGATACTCAGATTAAGGGAAAAGCGCGCCTCTTCCTCCTGAGTCATCACTCCCTCCCAACACCATCCCATGACATACTAACCCTTGTAAAAATGGACAACATGGAGATACAGGTCAAAAGATGTGCTACCTGCAGGCAGACATCCCCCAAAAGGAACTAAGAATACATTAGTCCAGAGTGTGCCACATTCACTGTGTTCATTGTAAACACACAATCCCATTTCATGTGCACAGTAACCCAGAATCACAGTTGCGGTGATGACATTTGATACAGATGAAGACACTGAGGTGGAAGGGGGCCTAAGTCCTAAGGAGCAAATTGTCTGGATGGAAACTTGAGGCATGCACTTTCCACTACGCCCTACTGCTAAAGTAAGGAAGGGCTTCATTCCCTTTCAGTAGCATATCTGCTACTTGCTAGGTTAGGAAAACTTTCCCCATTGTGATGAGATGCAGAACCCTTACAATGCATTCTACCTACCTTGTAACAATTGATTAGGTAAAGGAGGGGGTCAGGTCAGATATGCAGAACCAGTCCCTTCTATACAGTTGACTCTGTGCATAAGAAATGGAAAGAAAAAAAGCATCTTGTTTCCATTAGTGTATCTGAATGATTAACACAAGAAGTTTCTACCTGAGAAGAAGTGATTTGTAATTAGATGTTGAGAATTCAAAGATACATTTTGGCAGGGCATGATGGGTTGTGGCTAAAATCCCAGCTACCTGGAAGGTAGAAATTGGGAAGATTGCAGTTCTAGGCCAGCTCCAGGCAAAACACTGTGAAGCCTTATCTCAACCAATAAAACCTGAGCATGGTCAGGTGCCAGTGGCTCATGCCTGTGATCCTAGCTACTCAGGAGGCTGAGATCTGAGGATCATGATTCAGAGCCAGCCTGGGCAGGAAAACCTATGAGACTCTGCCTCCAATTAACTACCAGAAAACTGGAAGTGGTGCTGTGAGTTATCCAAGTGGTAGAGCACTAGCCTTGAGCAAAAAGAGCTCAGGAATACCACCCTGACCCTGAGTTCAAGCCCCAGGACTGACCACCCCCCCCCCACCAAACACACACAGCTGGGCATAGTACACACGTCATCCAGATACATAGTGTAAAAAGAATTGGAGTCCAGGCCTGCCCAGCCATAAATTCAAGGTCTTATTTTTTAACTCATTTATTTATTGTCAAAGTGATGTACAGAGGGGTTAAGTTTCATGCATATGGCAGTGAGTACATTTCTTATAAAACTTATTACCTCTTCCCTCAATTTTCTTCCCCTTCCCCCTCCCCAACTTCCTCCCCTCCTCCACTTATACAGTTGGTTTACAGCATATTGTCTTCTATGTATTGCTGTTGCATTGGTTTGCCTTTTACCCTTTGTCTCTCCATTCTAATATTCCCCTTCCCTTCCCTAGTTCTGATAAACATATACAATACTCAGGGTACCAAAGTCAGTTACAGTGACATCAAGGGTAAAACCATGGGGAAGAAAGACATGGTAGGTTGAAAATAACAACGACAAACCACTTATTTCCACAACTTGGAGTTCATTTTGCTTAGCATCTTCTTATGTGTTCATATGTACATAGCTATTAACTATTGTGATCTTCTTCTAGGACTATCCTAGACAGGTCCTAATTATTACCAATGAGAGAAACCATAGAGTCTATGTCTTTTTTAATCTGGCTCACTTCACTTAGTATGAGTTTTTCCAAGTCCTTCCATTTCCGTATGAATGAGGCAATGTCATTCTTTCTGACAGAGCCATAGAATTCCATTGTGTAAAGAACCTCAGCAAATACAAGAGTATTGACGTCATCCCATGTATTATATCTGATCACAGTGGAATCAAGGTAACCCTCAATAACAAAGGATACCACAGAGGCTACACAAATACTTAGAGGCTAAACCCCTCACTGTTATCTAACACTTGGGTCACAGAGCAAATTAAGGATGACATTAGTGAATTCATAAGCGTCAGGGACAATGAAAATACATCACAAAGAAACCTATAGGATACAGCCAAGGCAGTGCTGAGGGGCAAGATCATTGCCCTCAGCACACACATTAAAAGAATGGAATCAGAGCAGGTGAATAACCTCACAATGAAACTAAAATATTTGGAGAAACAAGAAATAATAAATCTAAAATGCCTAGGAGGAAAGAAATCACAAAGATTAAAGAAGAGATAGGTCTAATTGAAAATAGACCCTTCAACAAATAAATAAGACTAATAGCTGGCTCTTTGAGAGAATAAATAAAATTGGCAGACCCCTTGCAAGAATTACAAAAAAAAAAAGAAGAGAAGAGACTCATATCCATAAGATCAGGGATTCCATCAGAAAAATTACAACAAATACACACGATATTCAAAAATCATAAGGAACTATTTCCAGAACCTCTACTCACTAAAGAACAATAATTTTACAGAAATGGATCAATTCTTAGAGAAGTATAAACTGCCCAAACTGAATCAAGAAGAAATAAATCAACTAAATAAACCAATAACTTACAGCGAGATACAGGGGGTAATCAAGAGCCTCCCAACAAAGAAAAGCCCAGTCCCAGATGGATTCACCAATGACTTCTATAAAACCTTTTCTGAGGAGCTAATACCAATACTCCTCAAACTCGTCCGCGAAATAGAACAGAGGGAGAAATCCCAAACTCATTCTATGAAGCTATTATTATACTCATCCCAAACCAGGCAAAGACCCAACAAAAAAAGAGAACTACAGACCAATATCACTAATGAACACAGGCGCAAAGCTCCTCAATAAAATATTACCTAACAGGATCCAGAAACTGATCAAGAAAATTATACATCACGATCAAGTAGGCTTCATCCCACAGACACAGGATGGTTCAACATCCGTAAATCAATTCAACATCCATAAATTGATAAGCGTAATTCACCACATTAACAGATCTAAGAGCAAGAATCACATTGTCATCTCAGTCGATGCCCAAAAAGCCTTTGACAAAATACAACATCCATACATTTTAAAAGCCCTGGAGAGAACAGGAATAGATGGAACATTCTTTAAAACAATAAAGCCATATACAACAGACCAACTGCTAATATCATATTAAATGGGGAGAAACTAAAACCATTCCCCCTAAACTCAGGAACAATATAAGGATGCCCATTCTCCCCAATTCTTTTCAACATAGTGCTGGAATCCCTAGCCATACCAATAAGGCAAGAGGAGGACATCAAAGTGATTCACATTGGCAAAAAGAAATCAAACTATCCCTATTCGCAGATGACATGATCATATATCTGAAGGACCCAAAAAACTGAGTTCCCAATCTCCTACACCTAATAAACCATTTTGGCAAAGTAACAGGATACAAAGTCAACCACAAAAGTCAGCAGCTTTTCTGTACACCAGCAATGTACAAGCAGAAAAGGAAATTATGGAAATAATACCATTTACAATAGCTAAAAAAAGAATAAATTACCTAGGGGATCAACCTAACTAAAGACATGACGGACCTATTTAATGAGAACTATAAAAATCTAAAAAGGGAAATCAAAGAGGACACAAGGAGATGGAAAGACCTCCCATGCTCATGGGTAGGCAGAATCAATATAGTGAAAATGGCCATATTGCCCGAATTGTTATACAAATTCAATGCAATCCCCATCAAAATCCCAGCTACATTCTTCACTGAAATAGAGAAAGCAACCCATAACTTCATATGGAACAGCAAACGACCTAGAATAGCCAAAGCAATTCTAAGCAAAAAAAGCAGTGCAGGTGGTATCACAATACCAGATTTCAAGCTCTATTATAGAGCCATCATAACAAAAACAGCATGGTATTGGTATAAAAACAAATCTGAAGACCAATGGAATAGAATAGAAGACCCAGAAATAAAGCTACATTCTTACAGTCAGCTGATATTCAACAAAGGAGCTAAAGACATACAATGGAAAAAACACAGCCTCTTCAACTACTGGTGCTGGGAAAACTGGGTAGCCATAGGTAGAAAACTCAAAGTAGACCCTAGCCTATCACCATGCACCAAGATCATCCCAAAATGGATCAAGGACCTCAATATCAGACCTGAATCTTTGAAACTACTGTAGGACAGAGTAGGAAACACACTAGAACTTACAGGCACAGGTAGGAAATTCCTGAACAGAGTCCCAGGGGCACAACAGATAGGGGAGAGTCTCGACAAATGGGACTACTACAAAATAAAAAGTTTCTGCACAGCTAAAGACATAGCCACCAAACTAGAAAGACAGCCAACCATATGGGAAAGGATCTTCACCAGCACAGCAACAGACAAAGGCCTAATATCCGTCATCTACAGAGAACTCAAAAAACTAACCCCCTCCAAGCCCAGTAAACCAATTATTAAATGGGCAAAGGAGCCAAAGAGAGACCTCACAGGGGAAGAGATAAAAATGGCAAAGAAACATATAAGGAAATGTTCAACATCCTTGGCAGTAAAGGAAATGCAAGTAAAAACAACCCTGAGATACCACCTCACTCCAGTTAGAATGGCCTATACTCTGAACTCAGGCAACAACAAATGCTGGAGGGAATGCCAGGAAAGAGGAACCCTTCTCCACTGTTGGTGGGAGTGCAAATTAGTACAACCACTTTGGAGAACAGTATGGAGATTCCTCAAAAAGCTCAACATAGACCTACCCTATGACCCAGCCATACCACTCCTAGGCATCTATCCTGAACAACAGGTCTCAGGATATCAAAAAGATATCTGCACATCCATGTTTAATGCTGCACAATTCACAATAGCCAACATCAGACCTGATATTGATATTGGAAACAACCCAAATGCCCCTCTATAGATGAATGGATCAAAAAAATGTGGTACCTATACACAATGGAATACTACATAGCGATTAGAAATGATAACATATTGGTATTCCCAGGGAAATGGTCAGAACTTGAACAAATAATGTTGAGTGAGACAAGCCTAGAACACAGAAAACAAAAGGGCATGATCTCCTTGATATATGATTGTTAAGGTGGGAGGGGGGAATAATAGAGACCAGGTCTGTGAAACAAAAAACTTCTTGTCAAATGGTATTTCCCACAGGTGTGGGTCAGCGACCTTACATTATGTAACTAAAATCAAACACCTACTAAACATTAAAAGATCTAAAATAGGCCTCTCAGTGGATCACAATAGCTCAAAAGCTATATATGTATGATCATATAAGAAGGATAAGCAAACTCTATTGTTGACATTATATTTAAAGTTCTAGGTGAATTTCCTTTAGCGTAAGCCATGTGGCTACTGTCTATGTTTTTGGTACACTGGGTATTGTATATATGCCTACCAGATCTAGGAAAGGGAAAGAAAAATGAGGGTATAAGATATCACAAGAAATAGCCCTATTATGTAACTGTACCCCTTTTGCACAACACCTTGTCAACAAAACTAATAAATAAAAAAAAAGAACTTCATTGTGTATATGTACCACATTTTCTTGATCCATTCATCTACTGAGGGGCATCTGGGTTGGTTCCATATTTTAGCAATGGCAAATTGTGCTGCTAGCAAGGTCTTATTTTTTTAAATAATAACATAACGAAAGCAGCCAGGTGGCAGTGGTTCGTGCCTAGCTACTCAGGAGGCTAAAATCTGAGGATCAAGGTTCAAAGCCAGCCTTAGTAGGAAAGCCCATGAGACTCTTATCTCCAATTAAGCACCTCCCTCCCTCCTTGAAAAATCCAGAAATGGAGCCATGGCTTAAGTAGTAGAGCACTAGCCTTGAGGAGGAAAATGCTCAGGAACAGCATCAATCCTGAGTTCAAGCACCTGGACTAGCACGGAAAAAAAAAAAAAAAGGACTAGTGATGTAGCTTTAGTGGTAGAGCAATGGCCTAGCAAGTGCAATATTTTTAGTTGGCCACTCCTGCATTGCCTGTTTGACCCACAGTGCATGTGGAGATGATACTGAATCCATGTCAGCCCAGCAGCAGTCCTCATTACTTTGAAGACTTCTGTCAGGCCTATGGAGGCAGCATCTTTTTTAGATTTCTAGGAGATCACAGACCCACCTACCTAACTTCCTCCTCCCCACCCCCACGCTGCCTCTTTCTCTTTTTTTTTTTTTTTTTTGTACTGGTCCTGGGGCTTCAACCCAGGGCCTAGGGGCTATCCCTGAGCTTTTTTTGCTCAAGGTTAGCACTCTACTACCTGAACCACATCCTTATTTTTCGCTTTTTGGTGGTCAATTGGAGCTAAGAATCTCAAGGACTGTCCTTCCTGGGCTGGCTTCAACCCACAATCCTCAGATCTCAGCTTCCTGAGATTTATGTAAAGTGGGGGTGAATAGCTAGGATTACAAGCATGAGCCACCAGCACCTGGCTGTATGCCGGGTGTGTTACTGGCTGAGATGGGGATCTAGTGAACTTTTCACTTGCACTGACCTCCAATCACAGTCCTCACAATCTCAGCTACCATTACAGGTATGAGCCAGTATTCCCAGCAACACCTGAGATTTTTATGTCCTTCTCTCTTCTTGCCACTTTCATGCTAGTCTTTTGAAAACTAACATTTTGGAGTAGAGCTATATTTCCATACAATTATCTGAAAAATTCTTTCCTGGGAAAAGACTCACCTTACTGGTCTGGAGCTCTTTGCAATGCAAGGGGTCCCCCTCCTGTGCTTCCTCAGCTCCCTCTGCATTTTTTCCTGCTGGATTTGATGTTGCTGTTATTGCTAGTGGTGGTGGTATTGGAATTTGAACTCTGCTCTACCACTTGAATGAGGTTTCCAGCCCTTTTTTCCTTTATTTTTTAGATAAGTTCTTATGCTTTTGCTGAATGTTGGCCTAGGACTACAATCCTCCTCTATCAGTTTCTCACGAGGCTTGAGTTATAAGCACAGATCACCATGCCTGACCGGGCCTGCCTTGCCTTATATCTATAAAAGACTCAACTTCTTATCCCAGCACCTTTGGTGTTCTGTAGCTCTTTGGGGAAAGATGGATTCACAATAGAAATCGTACTTAACACACTGAGCAGGGGCTGTTTGCCCAGGGAGCTGGCTGGGAGGGGGATCTTATACAGGGCATTTGCCTCTGTTATTTCTATTCCCTTTCATTTTACCAATTCTGCCTTGATGCAAACATGCTGGCACATGCCCTGCAAGAGTTGAAAGCCTAAGCTTACCCACATAAGATTTCTGAACACTTACAGCTATTTCTAAGCCCATCTACAGTTCCTTCTCTTTTACTGCATCTGTTCCATTGCTGGGTCCCTGTTCAGAAACACTGTGTCAGGGACCTAACTAGAAACCATAATTCTGGAGAGGCAGGAGATAATAGCATGTGTAAGTGTGTGTGTGCACATGTGTATGCATGTGTGTAATTGTATGCAAAGAGTCCTATGCAAAGACTCAGCTTATGAATGGGACACTTCCTATGTTAGGTGCTGGAGACATATAGAGGAAAAGATGTTGTTTAAGTCCTTGATACCATGAGGGAGGGTCTGAGCACACTTTGGCCTGGTAAACAAGGCAAGTGTTCCAGGCAGAGGGGATGCATTGACCCAGACAGCTAGCAAGAGACAGAGGAATGGGATGGGGAGGCCTTTGCATCCAGGTTCCCTGCCCTGCCCTGGGCTTGTTTCATCTTCTAGGCAGAAAGATACTGCTGAAAATGTTAAGGGAGAGGGCAGTCTTGGCCAGATGTGTGAGGCAGCAGCTGAGGCATGTATACTAAAAATGGGCTAAAAATAATCTAAATCAGAGGGAAGTAGGATTCTTTCTTCATCAATGGAAAAAAAAAATCTCTTACCTCAGCGTTGGGTAGAACTCTTTGCTTTTCCTCCGGATGTATAGCTTCATCTTCTCACTCGTGGTTTTGGACTTGTGCTCTCTTAAGCTGGTCTTGCAAACACGGTGACAGATGGCTCTCGTCCTGTGCGCCTGCCTGACAGGCTCCCACGTGGCCTGGTGAATGAGCTCTGCACTGCTGGCCAGGCCTGGCCTTTGCTCCACCAACCTCCCAGCTGGGCAACTCCCTGGCTCTCTCTGTTGAACTGTCATGCTGGAGACTCACGAGCCCCCTTGGGGAACAGAGTACTTTACTCTAAATCCCTATCAAGAGCTCAGAGGCCTCTATTTAGTGCTGCATTGGAAAGTTTTAGCATCTTGAGCTTTGACCTAAATAGATCATGATCACTGAAGTTGAGACTTTGTCTTCTGCTCTTCATTCCTTTCATTTCTTCCTTTTTCCTCTTCATGGTTTTCTTTTATTTCCTTTTTCCTTTCCTTTTCTTTTCTTCTCCTGTGGGGCTTGAATTCAGAGCCTGGGCATTGTCTCTGAGCTCTTTTGCTCAAGGCTAAAGCTCTACCACTTTGAGTCACAACTCCACTTCTTGTTTTCTGGTGGTTAATTGGAGTCTCACAGACTTTCCTGCATGGGCTGGCATTGAAGCATGATTGTCAGATCTCAGCTTCCTGAGATTACAGGTGTGATCCACCAGCCACCCAGCTCTTCTGTTTCTTTTTCTCTTTCAAATGTTGGGGGTTTTCAAGTAGGTGAACATTTAGACTTTTTCTCCTGATGAAGTTGAAGTGTTTTGGTAGAAATGGGGAACAATTCCCCTTACAAAGAAGTGACCCCAGTTGCGACCCAGGCCTGTGGACATACTTTGTACAGTTCCACCAGGTCTTGCCCCTTCCTTAGCCAAGGGCCTTCAAGATTATTTCTGGCAGCCCTAAAGGATGGTGGAAAGAATTAGGAGGGAGAAATAGATCTTCTGAGAGACTGGGGAAGGGGAGAGATGTTGTGTAGGGGGAAAAAGTAATTCAGGTAGAAATCAAGATGGTAGCAATCTGGGAGTAGAAAGGGAAAGAGAAAATAAATAGGTACCAAGTACACCCTGGCAGGAAGGATGAGAGTCTTAAAAGGAAAAGACAAAATAAACCTTCTTAGCAACCCTTTCTCAAAAATTTCCCCATTGAGGCCAAGAGACACATGAAGAAGTGGTCTGTATCACTGGCCATAAAAGTAATGCAAATCAAAACAACACTGAGATTCCACCTCACCCCAATAAGAATGTCCATTATCAGGAAAACTAATAATAACAAATGCCAGAGGGGATGTAGCCAAAAGGGAACCCTACTACATTGTTAGTGGGAATGTAAACTTGTTCAGCCACTCTGGAAAGTGGTATGGAGATTCCTCAGAAGGCTAAACATAGAACTCCCCTATGACCCAGCAGCCCCACTTTTGGACATCTACCCAAAAGACCACAAACAAGAACACACTAAAGCCACCAGCACAACAATGCTCATCACAGAACAATTTGTCATTGTTAAAATATGGAACCAACCCAGATGCCCCTCCGTAGATGAGTAGATCAGGAAAATGTGGTACATATACACAATGGAATTTTATGCCACTATCAGAAAGAATGACATTGCCCCATTCATAAGGAAATGGAAGGACTTGGTAAAAATTATACTAAGTGAAGTGAGCCAGACCCAAAGAAACATGGACTCTATGGTTTCCCTCATAGGGAATAATTAGCACAGGTTTAGGCAAGTCACAGCAGAGGATCACAAGAGCCCAATAGCTATGCCCTTATGAACACATAAGATGATGTTAAGTGAAATGAACTCCATGTTATGGAAATGAGTGTTATATCATGGTGCTAATTACTTTCAACATGCCATGTGAAACCGTAGCTTTTTGTTGTTGTTGAACCTCTTGTATCTCCTGCCTGGGGTTGTCCCCATGCTATCACTGTATCTCATCTGAGTACCCTTGATACTGTGTATACTGGTATTAGAACTAGGGAAGGGAAAGGGAATATCAAAATTGAGAAACAAAGGATTAAAAAATAAGTGACTCCAAAAGCAATACTTACAAAACCATTTGGTGTAAACCAACTGAACAACTCATGGGGGGAGAGGCAAAGGGGGAGGGGGGAGGGGGAAATGAGGGAGGAGGCAACAAATTGTACAAGAAATGTACCCACCGCCTTACATATGAAACTGTAACCCCTCTGTATATCACTTTGATAATAAATAATTATTCAGAAAAATAAATAAAAAGACTGAGAAATTTTTTTTAAAAAATTCCCCATTGATCCACATGCTGATGGCTCACACCTGTAATCCTAACTACTCAGGAGAATGAGGTCTGAGAATTATGCCAGCCCAGGCAGGAAAGTCCATGAGACTCTTTTCTCCAATAAACCACCAGAAAACCAGAAGTGGCACTGTGGCTCAAGTGGTAGAATTCTAACCTTGTGCTGAAGAGCTCAAGGACAGCACCCAGACCCAAAGTTCAAGCCCACAACAGACCCCCGCACCCCCCAAAAAATCCCCATTGAACTCCAGGCTTTGAACTTGCTAGGTAGGTGCTCTACCATAGAACCAGGATTCCAGCCCTTTTTATGAGGTTATTTTTTGTGTGTGTGAGGTTATTTTTAAGATAGGGTCATGCTTCCTGTCCAGGCCTATGCCCAGACTATACTCTGCCTAATTTAGGTATTTTGTCATAGTTGGATGGTATATACCACCATTTCAAGCTGCTTCGGTTGAGGTGGAGTGTTTTAGACTTTTCTGCCTGGCTGACCTGGAAATGTGATCTAGTCCTAGCCTTCCAAGAAGCTGAGATGTCAGGTATATGACACTATGCACGACTCTTGGGGAAGAACTCCAGATAGAGAATTTCCCTGCCTTGGCTGGCACTGAACAGTGATCCTCTCATTCTCAGCTAAGTAGCTAGGCTTACGAGCACGCGCCACCCATATTTGGTGTAACTGACAACTTTTTATAGCAATGGCCAGGATATCATGGTGAAGATTTGTTCCTACGCCTCCTAGGGCAAGAATTGGCTGTTGATTGCCCTTTCTTTCCCCCTTCCTCACCATGTCCTATGGGATTTGATGTGGGTCAACTGACTGAAGGACCAGTGGCAAACACTTGCTTAGTTTGTTAAGGAATACACTGGGAGTTTTACCCAGTTCCATGGGAACAGAAGAATGTTCTCAAAGCCTGGAACCTGAGCTCACAGCCACTTTCCCTTAACAGTGGAACAGACTTAAAATAGTCATTTGCCTGTATACTTTAACTTATTTTTTTTTTTAATTTACTCAGACGTGGAGTCTGTGTCCTCTGAGCCATCAGCTGGATGCATGACACATCCTGGAGCTCATGGCAGTGGGGTGCCCTACCCCTCTGGGAAAAGGGCCAGGCAGGGAGAGCCCCAAGTCAACAGTGGAAAGTGTTTTAGCTGTGCCCAGGTATTCCACCCACAGATGATTGCTGGGTTGTTTTCTTTTACAAAAGTCTAGGAGACAAGCAGAGCTGATATTCAGCTATGGAGTACTATGGGGTATCCAGAATATCACCTCTAGAGTATGGGGTTAGGACTAAAGATAGACAGGACTCTACAGCCTCGTTTTGGTTGAGCTGGCATCTGGGATGTGGAATGTTTTAACATCTGAACTAAGAAGAAGGAGTTCTGGCCCCACCTGCCACCGATCCACCCCTTTCTCCCCAACCACCCCTTCCCCTCTCCAGCCCTGAGTGTCCCTGTTCATATGCCTCACTGGTAGTAGCCCTTTGAAGCCCCATGCTATCTTTCTTGGGTTCCCTCCCCCATCTCTTGTTAAGTAGGCAAGTGCTCCTGACTCCAGCTCTGAACAAAATAGGTCATCAAAGCTGCCTACAGCAGCCCAGGATTTCCTCCATTCCAGTCCAAAGCTCTACTCCCTTTGAGTAGAGGGCCTGTGCTGTGTGTGAGGCTCAGACACGGATGCTGGTGACCAAAGAGGGTAGCTTCTGAGACAGCCCCTTGCATACATTCTGGTACACCCCCCCCCCGCCCCCACCCCACACACTCCTATAGATCCAGCCAGCCAACGGATCCAGGCTGGTCTTCCAATCCTTTAAAGCCTCTCTGGCTTTGTATGTGTTTGAGCCAGAGCCAGGCTGATGGGGCATTAGACCCACTGGCTTGTTCCTGCTGAGCTCTTCCTGTGCTGGTGGCTTGTCTGCTCTGAGATGGGATGGGCAGAAGTGCTTGCTGAGCCCTGGCCCTTGCAGCAGGTATAGCCCAGCACTGCGTACCTCTCAGCAGCCAGGGGTGCTCACCAGCGGACTTCCAGCTAAAGCCCAGCAAAGCCCTGTCCTTAGGCCATCACCAGGCCCTCTTCTCTCCCTTCCTTTCCTTTTGCCATGGACCTCCAAGAGCACTGGCATGTACAGGGAACCCTAGCACCTGGTCTTATATCATCTCTTCTCAGACTCACCAAGGGTCTGAAGGGAAGTGGATGCAGATATGACAGAAAGCCCTTTGGGAAAAGATTTGCACTGGACATTCCCCCACTGCAGGCATGCTGTAAAACAGTGAGTCCCAGGAGACGCATCAGGAGGTGCTGGGACTCAAGCTGTCTAACATCACCATGATGACCTCAGCATTGCAGTGAGCTGCCCACAGTGCCTGGCTCTGTGCCTAGGATGGCTTGTCCCTCTGCCTCTCATTCTTACTGTAACCCACAGAATGAGCACACAGGTTTGGAGGGTTAAGTAGTGCCTAAAGGAATCACTGGGTGCTAGCCAAGGTTTTGGCCATGCCAAGGCTTTTTCTGCTGTATAAATGTGTGGCTATGTTGAGGCCCAGATAGGGTAGACCTCTTTGAGGAGGCCAGAGGAGCAATGGAGGAGCACACAGCTGCTGCTCACACTCAATAGTCCACCATGGTCTTTTTGAGGAAGCAAAATGATCTCTGGAAAGGAAACTCATGCAGTCTGTCAGCTTCTTGCCAACTCTACTACAGTGCAACCTGCCAAAAACAGCCAAACTTTGTTTGGGGTATGAAAGCAGCTGTTATAATAAACTCCTGTGCGTTGCCTCCTTTCCTGTTATGGTGGGAGGACTGTTTAAAGTAAATGTCTGCAGTCCATGGATTTTCTGGGGTCATGAAAACATTCTTTTTTATTGGCAGACTCTGGTACATTTTTTGGAGAAATTAGGAAGTAAACAGAATGCCACCCATCATTTCAGATTCATGCAGATGTGTAAGTCAATGCTTGCTGGATTCAGGGGGACTTTATTCTCCACTTCCTGCCCCCCGGGCTGGACCTGTCACTCATCTATCCTAGGACATTCATAACAGAGCATAGGGAACAAGTGTGCAGAACATGGAATAACTTGGAGTCCAGGGGATCCTGGCTCTGCTACCCATAAATGTGGAATAATATCAAGGAAACTTTTCCAGCTTCAGTCTCCTATGTTGTAAAATAGGTTTATAATAAATGCACATTGAGTTTTAAATGATCAGTGTTTAAAATGATCAGAGTTTAAAATGATCAGTGTATGTAATCAGGTATAATAATAAAAAGTTCATAGCTGGGTGCTAGTGGCTCACACCTGTAGTCCTAATTTCTATGGAGGCTGAGATCTGAGGATTGTGGTTCAAAGCCAGCCCATACAAGACAGAGTATATGACTCTTACCTCCAATTAAACAACCATTTGAGCTGTGGCTCAAATTGTGGAGTGACAATCTTGAGCAAAAACCTAAGGAATAGTGACTGGGTCCATTAGGACCAGCATATGTATAACATTTCCTAGTTTCACATGTATGTACCCAGTTAATCTTCTCAAGCAACCACATGAGATAGCTACAGTTCTAACCATATACTAGCTTCTGTGAACCACTAGAGTCAGGGAAGCTAATAGGTAAGTGAAACAGCTGGTATATTAAATAGCCATAAATTCTAAGGAGAAAAAATAGGAACAGGAGGTAAATGAAAGTAAGAGAATTGCATTTTTCTTAGTCAGGGAACACCCAACTGAAAAGGTGACATTTGAGTAAAACTGTATAGAGACTCATGGGCAAAGGCCCTGAGGCCTTGTGTATGGCTCAGCAGGTGAGAGTGGGGTTGGGGGCAGATGATGTGAAGCCTCATAAACTTCAGCTCTTTCTCTCAGTGAGGTGAGATGCTTCCCAGAGGAACCTGAGTAGACACACTTGGACATGATCAAGAGGAAGCCAGAGGTGAGAAGCAACACTTGAAATGTGTTCTCTCCAGCTGTTACTCTTGCTGTTGGTTCCCACAAGGCCAATGGCCAAATTTTGGAGATTGTTTAAGTAGGACATTTCTCAGTGGGACATCTGGGCCTCCCCTAGAGACTTTGTACTTGTTGATCTTAACAGATGAACTTTCCCCAACTTCCCCTCTGTGACCTGCCTCCTCCCCTCTTCGGGGTGGTTCTAGCCTCAGCTGTACGCTGCACTGGGTGGTCCCAGTGGTGCCCAAGCAGCTTGGTTCACATAATACCTGATGTATTGCTGGGATCACTTGGAACTCACAGGTAAGTTTTGTGCAGGCCAAGAGAAGTAACTAGGCAGAAGAATGAGGAATGAGATGTTTCTAACATCACTTTCTCCCCCACACACACAGTGTGGGAGATGAAGGATGTCAGTGTTTCAGACAACCAGAACCCATTAATTCTAGAAGGAAAGGATCCTGCATCTTCCCTAGTCCTATAACAAGTCAGTTCTCATCCTCAGGTCTATGGCAAGTTTCTGACACCCATGGGTCTCCTCAAATTGTGTCTAGATGTATGTCTGAATGTTTTTCTGGAATGAGGTTGTAACTCTAGAATGAGGTACCACATGACTCTTCTTGGAATGACTCTGTTACAAGGGCAGGCCACACTGGCAAACTTAGGTGGGCAAAGTACTTTCGCCTTTGTACACTCCTGTGGGAAAGTATCAATTTCAAATGGAGTTAAAGGAGCCAATGAGTTCCCTTGTATTAAGGAGCTGTGATATTAGTATTTGACAAATATTACATATGATGTTCCCATGAAAGAAACATAAATTATAATATCCTAGAAAGTATGAGATGCATTTTTTGTGCCAGTAGTAGGGCTTGATCTCAGGGCCTGGGTGCTGTCTCTTAGCTTTCTCCCTCAAGGATGGCACTCTACCACTTGAGCCACACCTCCACTTCTAGCTGACTTTTCTGCCCAGGCTGACTTCAAGCTGCAGTTTTCAGATCTCATCCTCTTGAGTAGCTAAGATTACAGAGGTGGGCCACTGGCACCAGGTGCTTGGGTACATTTTTGAAGACATCAAAGTGTATTGATACTTAAGGTTTCCTTTGCTTTTTTTTCTAGGTGGTTTTAAACCATCAGGAATTCACCTTGTATTAGATAACTTGTTCTCATGTTCCCCATTGCCTTTGAAAACACCACCTAGCTTTGAAAAAGCACCTAGCAGTGCTTTCTAGATACATGCATGCACCCAGGGGTTTAAAACAGTGGCCTAGGCCTTAGGGTCTTTGATATAATTGCTCTGGGTCCTTCACTCACAGGACCCCTGTGCAAAAGGAGGTCCAAGCGCAGAAAGGATTTAATGTTCACCAACTGCACAGCAGCACGGTATATGGATATGTGAGATGAGCAATCCTAATTTAAAAGGGCGGGGGGGGGGGACTTTTTGAGCACTGACATGATGCAGCAATTGGAAAGTTCCACCCCTGACCTCATGTAATGGAGGACAGTCACTACACAGGCATACTATAAATACGGTTCCAGAGTCACTTCAGGCTGTAATATAATTGAATTTTGCATGTAGGCATAGGTCCTGTCCTTAGATGTCTCATTATGCAAAGAAAATATTCCAAAATCTGGAAAGACCTGCAATACTTCCGATCACATGCGTTTAGAGAAGGGATATTTAATCTGTGTGCATTCCTAAAGTCCCACTGGCATTCACTGGCATTGTTGGGTACTGGATACAATGTGTGCCTGGTATGCACATCAGCCAGCCAGGGCTTGCCTGCAGACGCTCTGCCAAGCACACCAGGCAGAATTCTTGGGGTGTGGTTGGGATGTAGCTGCTTTCCATGAGCTTGGACTATCTCAATAGTCAAGATTAGTTTTCTGGAGACTGTAGCTGGGACTGTCAGAATCCAATCAAAAGATGGGTTGAATATGACTTAAAACATATTTCACCTGTGTCCTTGTCCAACACTGCCAGTTTACTTTCATCCTGGTCACAGAGAGCAGTAGTCAGGGCTCCTCTCAAATACACCATTGTTTTCCCACAAAGCTACAATCTCTCTTACATAAAGATGAGAGCTTCCCAGGCACAGTTATAATTCTAGCTACTCAGGAAGCTGAGATCTGAGGATCATGGTTTGAAGCCAGCCTGGTAGAAAAGTCCATGAGACTCATCTCCAGTTAACCAACAAAAAGCCAGAAGAGGAGCTGTGGCTCAAATATTAAAGTGCCAGCCTTGAGTGAAAAAGTCAAGTGAGAGTTCAAGACTATGATTTCAAGCTCCAGTACCACAACAGAGGGAGGGAGGGACAGAGGGAGGGAGGGAGGAAGGGAGGGAGCAAAGGAGGGAGAAAACAAGGGAGGAAGGGAGAAAAGATAGAGGTTTGTGTTTAGACTTAGGTCCTGAAGTATTTATTATTTGGATAGAAATATTTCCCTTGGAAACATTATACTAAAGATGGATCCTTTTATTTTGTAATTATAAAGGTGACATACAGAGGGGTTACAGTTTTATAAGTCAGGTAATAAGATGGATCCCTATTCCTGAGGCATCTCAACACTTTCTGGGTGTCAATATTAAATATCCTTTTGGCAAGAAGTTATAGATGCATCCTTAACTCATTAAATTCTCTGTTTTGGTTGAATAAGAGTGTCAGCAAATAACATTTTTTCAGGAGTACCTTGCAAAAACCATAGATAAAGGCTATTTTGCCTTTAATTCTACAGCTATCTCAAAGGTTTGGATCATATATTCCTGGCCCTGGCTCAGTGGCTCAGAGAATTCAGCATGATGATGCTTGGGTTTGGAGGCATAGCTCACTAGCCAGTGAGCAAAAGCATCAGGTACCTAGCTCAGGTTCCAGTCTTGGACCTAAAAAAAGAAAGGATTATGATGCTCGATTTGATGGAAATGAGTATAATAAAAATTGCAATATGGTCCAGAGTAAGAAAAATGAGTGAAGTCAGGGCATGAGTGTGGCTTAGTGGTAGATGTGTTGATCTGCACCATGACAAAAACAAAACAATGAAGCAAAAAGCCTGCTCGGTCTGTTCAGGCTACTAGGTGGAGAAAGGGGAATTGAACAGACCTGGGAGATGAATACTGTATAGTTCAGACGTAGTACCTCTGAGTAGGTGGGCATAGGCAAAGGGGGTGGGAGAATCTTGCAGATACAGCTCAGTGGTAGATCACTTACCTGGCATAAGTCCTTGAGTTCAATGCTCAGTACCATAAAAGAGGAAAGGGCCCTTTAATTAGGAGTCTCCACAGAGCTTTCATTTCTACACCTGACAGCCTTGACTGGCTTTGCCTTCAATGTCCAAGTACTTTACACCACTGGTTCCAAATCTGTTCTTTATAGCTAACAAAAGTAGTCACTATGGGAGCACAGACTCCCCCCACCTCAGGGCCTCCGGCTTTTTAGGATATCAACTATCTGAAGCTAGGGAGATCCCTGCATTGTGTCCAGCCTACAGTACATCCCTTCGTGACACTCTTCCCTTCCTCCTGATCTGTCTATTCAGCCAGAGGGCTTCACTCATTTCCTGAAGAAAAAGTTTCTCTCCCCTACTCTGTGATCTATTTTTGTTGTTGTTGTCTCTTAATTTTGTGTGCCTTCAAGTATAGGTTTTACTTAAACAAATAGAAACATATATTTATGGAGGAATGTCTGTCAAGTTAATTGCTATTTTCATTTCACTGGACCTCTCTCTTTTGATGAAACATCACTAGTTTTCTGGATTTTTTTGTTTGTTTTGTTTTGTTTTGAATAAACTAAGATGGATGCTGATGACTCACACCTAGAATCCTAGCTGCTCAGGAGGCTGAGATTTGAGGATTGTGGCAGGAAAGTCTGTGAAACTTGTACCTCCCAGTAAACGTGAAAAAGCCAGAAGTGGAGCTACAGCTCAAGTGGTAGAGCCCCAAGAAGTGCTCAACATGTAGTTGAGCAAAATAGCTAAGGGACAGTACTTAAACCCTAAGTTCAAGCCCCAGTATTGGCACATACATGCACAGACACACACACACACACACACACACACACACACACACACACAATGAAGTAGGTAGATGTGGAAGATCAGACTCAGGTGTCTCTCTGTACATCTTCCATGCCCCAGCTCCATTCCAGTGAGTCATACAAATACCCTGCCATTAACAGAGGTTAATGATGGCAGGGGCACTGTTTCCCATCATCATTATGTTAATCCTTCAGCTGCCCCAAAGCAACTCTTTTTAAAGAAACAACTCTCAAAGCAATGTCAGGTTGTGTACTTTTGTTTCCCATTTATGCCTATAGGCTTTAGATTTGTGTACTCAGAGGCACCCAGTGCATCTCTCAGCCTGGGAAGGGGTCTAAGGGCATGTTTCACACTCCTTCCATTTGTGTCCCCAATCCTCCACCCCAGCAGATAACCAGGTCCTTGGATGCTTAGGGAGCAGATGCTCTCCTGGTATGTGCTCCTGAGCAGCTGCCATCTCTCAGAATATCTACATCCTGGCCTGAAGGACACTTGGAAGGCTGGGTGTCAGGACTGGGAAATCCCCTGCACCTGCAGACTGGTTTCAGTGGTTGGGAGGGAGATGGACGGGGAACCATGGCACCCTCTTTTCTCACTGCCAGGATCCACTCTTTGGTCACTGGTTAAGCCACATGCTTTGCAGAGAGAGTACTCTGCATGGAGTGACCAGAGCGGCACCCTGAGGGGTATATGAACCTCACTTACTGCCATACCTACAGCCAGGCCTGACCTCTCATGGAATAATGAACATTGACTTAGGGAAGAATGTTCTTGGATTGGATAGCACAGATAGTAAGAGAAATCATAGCTTGCTGCAACCTGGGCCCTGTCATGGTTAACTGGGGCTGGCTTTGACCACTCATTTGAGGACGGGTTATCTTTAGCCATGTGAAAGGTTGCTTCAGCCCTGGCTGATTTTGACAGTTCACTTGGACTACAAGTCCAACCCATCTCTCCACAGCTTATCTAGTCAGACACCCTTCATCTTGCTGCCATTTTGAGGTAAATTAGCTTTGCAATGAGGTATGAGATGCATCTGCATTCAACTCCCAGCTCAGCCACTTGCTGGCTTAGGATCTCAACCTCTGGACTCTGGACTTTCCCAAAATCTATAAACTTAAGAATCAGAATTGCTGCCTTTTAAGGTTATTATAGATATTCTAAGAAGGAAAGATGAGGAGCCTGGCCAATTTTAAGTCCTTAGTAATAGCTGTCCTCGCTGCTATTTTTTTCTTTGCATTTGCATCAGTAGCAAACCTAACCCACTAACCAATGTCTGATGGCCTCCCTCCAAATAACCTGCGTGGTGTGTAAGTGTCTTCTTCAATTAGACAGTGGACTCCTGATGGCAGGCTGGAGCTGAATTTTCATGAGTTGTTTTAATAAAAGGGTTGAAAGTTTAATCACAGAAGGGCATCGTATGGCATGATGTACCACATAATGAAGATGTTAGAACTGTGGAAATGGCTCCAGCCCTCAGGTCTGTTGATAGTTGGCTCTGTGCCCCCAGGATGAAATGACCAGGAAGACAGCCTAGAGAGAGGGCAGTTAGCAAGGGTGAGAGATGGGATTGATTGACCTCCTCAGCCAGATAGGATCCTTCTACTCACAATTGAAAGCATTTGTGGACAGCTCATATAATAAGAGATTCTTATTTTTAAAACCACAGAAAGGAAAATAATGACATTCTTTTGAGACACTGTACATTCTGGCAGACACTATGTATTCTGAGTTGGGACCATTATTACATCTTTTTTTTGCCTACAACAATTCTTTTTTAGAAGGCAGGGTATAAATTATAAATATTTAAACAAATAATACATATTCCTTATTGTTAACACTCAAGCCAAACTAGAATGGATTGTCTTTTTATATGCCAGGGGGGAAAAGGTTAACAAAAACAAAATATACCCTTGGTAAATGTGCAGAATATTACTACACATTCCAAATGAACGCTGAAGAGTTCATGTGCTCATAAAGGTCTCTTCTAAGCAATTTTTCTGGCTTAGATATACATTTTGAAATACAGAGTTTCTGTGCGGCTTCACTTATTTAGCCCAGAAAGTGACTTTATTACCAATTCTTCTGCTTCCATGTTATTTAGGAAACTTGGCATAAGAAGATGTCTAGCCTACCAGTAATCCTACCTACTTGGGATACAGAGGCAGAAAGGTTGTGGTACAAGGTTAGCACTAACAAAATTAGTTGAAGACCCAGTTTGAAAAAACAAAACTAAAATAAAAAAGGCTGTGGGTGTGGCTCAAGTGAAGGCCTTGAGTTTATTACAAACCCAGATAAATAGGTAGGTAGGTAGGCAGACAGATAGACACAGTGTTCAATGCTGAGATTTCTATTTGAGAAACTAAATTATTCCTAACTAACAAAAATTTTTTTTCAAATTTTTATTATCAAACTGATGTACAGAAAGGTTACAGTTTCATACGTTAGGCACTGGATACATTTCTTGTACAGTTTGTTACCTTGTCCCTCATACCCCCTCCCTCCTCCCCCTTTCCCTTCCCCCCCCCCCACAGAGGTGTTCAGTTCACTTACACCAAACAGTTTTGCAAGTATTGCTTTTGTAGTTGTTTGTCTTTTTTTTTTACCCTGTGTCTCTCAAATTTGGTATTCCCTTTCAATTTCCTACTTCCAATATCAGTATACACGGTTTCCAATATACTCAGATAAGATTACAAAGATAGTGTAGGTACAACCACAGGAAGGTGATACAAGAACATCATCAATAATAGAAGCTACAGATACACATAGGACGTTGAAAGTAGTTACAACTGTTTCCATAATATGGAGTTCATTTCACTTAGCATCATCTTATGTGTTCGTAAGGGTATAGTTATTGGGCCTTGTGATGCTCTGCTATGACTTGCCTAAACCTGTACTAATTATTCCCAATAAGGGAGACTATATCTAACTAACAAAATTTATACCAGTTAAGTCTATATTGTATAAGTTTGTGTAATAGTAACAGTGTAATAGTGTAATAGTGTAATTGTGTAAGTAATTGTGTAATAGTAGCCTTTAAAATAAGGACAGCTAATTATTTGTGAGATACAGTGGATTTTGTATTTAAATTTTGTTCTGATGATATTGCAGAACATAAAAGCAAGTTCCAAGGACAGTTGATGGTTTTCTTACTTTGGAGGAGGGCATTTTAATTATGTACAGGAATAGATTTGAATCATCAGTTCTGCTGTTACAGCCAATCATTCTGTTGTGTTTATGGGAATATATGCCATCAGACAGTAGATTAATAAGTACCAAAAAAAACATATAAAAAGGTCATTTCAAGTCTCACATCAAAACTTGCGGTCTTGTAGATTGTGCAGTCTTGCAGCTTCTTGCAGCTTCTCTTTGGTAACATGACACTTAAAGAGTCACACCACTGAGATACAGACTTGGATAATTTTGAGTTGTCTCAGAAGCATGAACTCTGACCTCAGTCCAGTCCCCACTAGGAGGAAAGGAGTGGATCCCCATGGATCCATTTGTAGCAGACAAGCCCATTGTGGAGGCTATACATGATGGGAAATGTAATAAAAGAGAGAACTCTTTTTTTTCCCTCCAAAAGATTGGAAAAGTAGCCTGGGTTAGAGCGTGAACCACAGCACTTGGGAGGGCTCTTTATGGGGAACCACAGCAGAAAGGAATTCTCCCTGCTGGTGAATTCTTCTGGCCTTTTGCCCTGCCAATTCTGGAGTATTTCAGTTATTCCTGCAACCAGCTAACCCCTCTCTACCCACCACACCCCCACACTGCTACTTGGAAACATGTTACTGGAATCAAGGGAAACCTAGGAAAATTAGAATTTAGAAATTGGGAATCAAATTGTCCACCTATTCTGAACTTCAGTGGAATATTAGAGGTATTAACCAGAGTGATTCTGGCTTCAGGGAATCCTTAAAGGTTTTGGAACAACAAAGACTTGGACAGTGGGAAATACATTTAAAAACCAGGAGGCAAATATGGGGACGGAGCAGAAAGTAGTTCAAGAGGGATGCCCAGTAGAATGGCATGCCTGGCAGCATGCTGTTGAGAGCAGGTTTTTGCCAGAAGAGGCAACACTGCTCTCCTTCCTGACCTGGACCATCTTATCCCCTGCAGCACTCTGCAGATTGGCTTGCACTTCCTCCCCCTCACCCCTATGGGAACCAAGTCCCCAGTCTCTGAAAAGTAATGCTAAGAAAACAAATACCACAAAAGCTGGTAACAGGGATATCTCTCTGAAATGTTTTTTTTTCTTTTTGTGACCATCTAGGTTGAAGAAGGAGGGGTCCCCCAGCTCCAGGAACCAGCAGGGTCTCTTTGTAGTAGGCATCTGTGTGTTTGGCCAGATGTCCTCCCAGGGGAGGGCAGAGAAGGAAAGATAAAACAAGGGTTCTTATTAAAAATAAGTCCCCAGGGGGAGAGAAAACAAGCCAAAGAAAGTGTGTCAAGTGGAAAGAGAGGCCGGGCAGTGCCATCTGATATTGATTAGTGCAGATACAGTGAGCAGGGGAGACATGCAGCAAGGAAAATGTCCCAACTTTTCAGAAGGTGAACCAGTGTCGGCTGTCTGGGAGTGGATCTGGATGAATGCCATGGGCACAAAATGTCCATTGGCAACCCAGTGCCAGCACACAGGGAAGGATAGGAGGGACAGGTGCTTGTGGAGGGACAGGATTTGGCTTCTTCCCCCTAACTGGCCTCACTTTTCCCATCAGTAATTGTCACTCGCTGAGCTCAGTGCTATTTTCCAGCCTTCAGGTCCCATTGTCCACCACAGTCTCCTCCCTAGCCAAATCTTCTGAGGTTCTGCTGTGGAGTGAAGAAGTTGCCCCTAGGAAGGGAATGAAACTCCCACCACCAACAGAAGTACCATCCAATCTTTGGGCAACAGCATTCTGTTGTCACCACTCCATATGTATTATTCTCAGCATGGAATGCAGCGTGGTTGTGGGTCTTCCTATCCACTTCTTCCTTTAATAATTTCAGAAATGTGTACACCCTTGCTCAATGACACAATGTTATGGGTCTTTGTCATTTTAAATTACCAAATGATAAAGACTTTCAGAGCTCCGTGTGTGTGTGTGTGTGTGTGTGTGTGTGTGTGTGTGTGTGTGTGTGTCCCCATCCTTCAGTTAAGGATGGATCACTGCAAGTTTTTGTTTTTATATTTATTTTTGGCAAATGTCATCAGAATAGCAGTGTTTTAGTACAGGGTGAGTCTGGATTCTTGTGGGACTGGAAAAGGAAGCTTCCAGTGAGAATGATGCTCGCATGCTACAGTGGCTGTTCTGGCTGAACTAGTTAGCACCATTGTTAGTTTGGGACATAAAAAAGCACTGAGATATACAGGGAACTATTAAAGAAGCAAAGCAGAAAGATAATGGCATTTTAAAAATTAGAAAATTATGGGGCTGGTAATATGGCCTAGTGGTAAAGTGCTCACCTCATATACTTGAAGCGGGGTTTGATTCCTCAGCACCACATATATAGAAAAAGCTAGAAGTATCACTGTGGCTCAAGTGGCAGAGTGCTAGCCTTGAGCAAAAAGAAGCCAGGGACAGTGCTCAGGCCCTGAGTTCAAACCCCAGAACTGGCAAAAAAAAAAAAGAAAAAGAGGCGTGCGCGCACGTTCGTGCGTGTGGGAGAAAGAAAAAGAGAGAGAGAGAGAGAGAGAGAGAGAGAGAGAGAGAGAGAGAGAGAGAGAGAGAGAGAGAGAATTGTGACCTAAAGAAGCTGAAGCTGATTTTCTCTGGGGCTGTTTGATCAATGAGTCTGATTGATAGCTTCATCTTCATGGCAATAGTTGGTTAAGTTACCCAGCACCCTATCTTCTAAACTAAACTCTCCCTTCTCAAAGTATGCTCTCCTCAGACCAGGCATCAGGACCTTGTTAGAAATGCAAAAATCCACTCCTAACTCAGCCCTCCTGAATTGGGATGTACATTCCAACAGTGTGCCACATGAAGCCTTTTAATGTTTGAGAAGCACAATCTAAAGTATAACAGTGGGCCAGAGCATCCGTATGACCTGGGAACTTGTGAACCAGCCTTATTCTCAGGCCTCCTCGATCAGAAACTCTGTGTGTAAGCAAGTCTTTCAGTAATTCTGATGCACCCCAAAGTGTGAGAAGCTGTTCTAAGCTATGAAACTGATGGGTGAGGTGGGGAGGGCCTTCCTGTTATGTCTATAGCCAGAGCACTAGAATGACCGGCTGAATCCAGAGAGCTAACGTGAGTCATTGTTATATGTTGTTTCCATCATTTTGTATTTTTTTTCAAATTTTTATTATCAAACTGATGTACAGAGAGGTTACAGTTTCATACGTTAGGCATTGGATACATTTCTTGTACTGTCCATCATTTTGTATTAAATGCAGCTGAAGACTCCTTTCACTGAAGAAGGGCACTGTGGGTAAAATTTCAAACCAGAAGGCAAAAGCCTGGGCTGTAGCTAACCCCTTATGACTTCTCCATCTGAAGTGATGAGCACAATCCTAGGACCTGGGGACACTATTAGTAAGACACACACAGGGAGACAGGGCAGGGAAAACAGGATATTCTCAGCTGTACAGCATGGTCTTCACGTTAAAAACACCATTGTCTTTGTCTTCCGTGTTTCTAATCAATCAGATGGAAAGTTCTTTTTATGGCTTCGTGTCTCAAGTCCCTTATACCAGGGTGTAAGAGAAGAGGCTATTGTCTGTCCTTCCTTCCTTCCTTCCTTCCTTCCTTCCTTCCTTCCTTCCTTCCTTCCTTCCTTCCTTCCTCTTCCTTCTTCCCTTCCTTCCTTCCTTCTTCCTTTCCTCCCTTTCCTTCCCTCCCAAAAGGTTGAATTATAATCAATAAAGCTTTTCCCTCTTCTCATAAAAAATATCTGGTCTTTCTATCAGTTCCATAGTTATTATTCACAAATTATAATAACTTAAATAATGGTCAGTATTTATCTGTCTGTCTGTGTATATGTGATACACAAAAAGGTTATTTATTATGGAGAATTTGATCATAAAAATGTCCATGTTAGCTGGGCACCAGTGGCTCATGCCTGTAATCCTAGTGACTCAGGAGGCTGAGAGATCTGAGGATCGTTGTTCAAAGCCAGCCCAGGCAGGAAAGTCCGTGAGACTCTTACCTCCAATAAACTACTCAGAAAAGCCAGAAGTGATGCTGTGGCTCAAGTGATAGAGCGCTAACCTTGACCACAGAGAGGTTCAGGGACAGAGCCCAGGCCCTGAGTTCAAGCCCCAGGACCGGCAAAAAAAAAAAAAAAAGTGACAGTGTTAGCCCAGTAGCTCATGTCTATAATCCTAGCTATTCATGAGGCTGAGAACTGAACATCACAGTTCAAAGCCAGCCTGGGCAAGAAAGTCTGTGAGACTCTTATCTTCAAGGAGCTACCTCTAGGAGAGCCAGAAGTAGAGCTGTGTCTCAAATAGTAGAGCACTAGCCTTGAGCATAAAAGCTCAGGCCTTGAATTCAGGCCCCAGAACTGACGTGCACACATAGACACACAAACACACACAGTGTGAGGGTTTCTGTTCTACTATAGGTTTCAGGACATTAAAACCAATAGCATGTGGATAAATTGGCTTCTTCTTAGGGGAAAAAGGGAGTGCTAGTTTGTAGTGTTCACCAATTTCCATGGTATAAACATTCCCTCTGGGGATGATTTCATGTTACCCTCAGTTTAATAACTAAAATTCTTACCAATTTAACAACTGGCTCAAGCCAGTTGGAACCAGCTCCAGAACACCAGCGAAACACATATCAAGAGATAATCCACTGGGACATGATAAATTATACAGGACTCCAGGCATTCACACACAGTGAGACCAAAGGAGGATACTCAGGGAAAAGGAAATGAGTTTTTTTCTTTGTGGTTGTTTTTATTATTGTTTTGTTCATATATCTGTCTTTGGGAAGGTAAGTAGGGGGCACAGAAATGGAGGGACAAAGGTGAACAAATGTAGCAGTGGTATTCACTAGATACTGTGTGGTAAATGAACTATATAACTTGTGGGTAGGGACAGGAGGGAAAAACTGGGAGACAGTGAGGGAAGGGGTGATATTATCCAAAAAGAAATGTACTTATTACCTGACTTATATAACATATAACTTATGTAACCCCTTCTGCACATCATCTTTATAATAACAATACAAAATTTAAAAACCTAAAAAGTTAGAAGATAAGTCACAGGTTTTTCATTTGGTTCATTGTATCTGAATTGCTGTAGATCCTTGTCATATGTGAAACAAGAGCATTTAAATAATTTATCCCAGGATGATGCTTATTTAAATAATAGTCATAATAAACAGTATGTGATTTTAAAGTATTCTATAACACGAAGTTATATGTTATTTTAAGGTCATGTTAAATGCAGCCATAACAATATAATGCAATTTTTAAAAGGTTTATATTGCTGCAGTGGAGAGTTTATTTGATTTCTAAAATTCTTGTGTAGTATTGTAAAGCATATGTAAAAATAATTTAGTCATGGCATTTGACCTAAATACAAAAAGACACTGTTTGAAATGGTGTTTGCTTACTATTATTAAAACTTCTCTTACAGGTATTCAGGAAGGAACACAATGTACCAAATGTAAAAATAACTGGGCACTGAAGTTTTCTATCATATTATTATACATTTTGTGTGCCTTGCTAACCATCACAGTAGCCATTTTGGGATATAAAGGTAAGTGCCTTTTCCTTTCTCCTACCAAATAGCAAAGAAGTTCAAAATTAATCTTTTACTGAGTACTTAGGGCTTATGCCTATAATCCTAACTACTTGAGAGGCTGAGATCTGAGATTGAGGTTTAAATCCATTCCAGGCAGAAAAATCTATGAGACTCTTATCTCCAAAAAACTACTCAGAAAAAAGCCAGAAGTGGTGCTATGGCTCAAGTGGTAGAGTGCCAACCTTGAACACAAAAACTAAGGGACAGCACCTAGGCCCCCAGTTCAAGCCCCAGTACCAGCACACACAAAAATTTCATTAACCTAAGCATGAAAAAAAGACTCACCTTTGCAAATATGAAATGCAGCCAGCTGTCTGTATCTACAGGGAATCAGTTCTAGGTTCCCCTCCCCAAGACTTCAGAAATTCTGGATGTTCGAGTCCCTCATATGAAACAGTGAAGTATTTGTACAGAACACACACATCTCCCCATATTCTTTCTCTTGACTCTCTATGTGATGTACAACTATGTAAAAGCTATAGAAATAGGTATTTTACTGAAGTGTTTAGAGAGTAATCCATGGAAAAATGTGTGCTTATAGCTATGGATATCCAAGAGGAAAAGCAGTGGTTTCTTTTGACTCATTTCAACAACATTAATAGTCCTCTATAAGTTGTGAAGATTGTGTTCCTCTTTGTTGTTTTATCCTACCTATTTCTAGCTACTCCTATTTTTCTTCCATCTTGTCTCTAAGAGGTTCTTGGAAACCCAGAAGTCAACATATGGGAAACCATTATTGACATGATAAGCAAAACAAGATCTCCTTAGATGCAACTTACTAATGAATCTCCTTTCTTTCTCTTTACATTTACAGCTAGACACTGTTGTTTATATAGCTCCATAAAAATGCTGCACACAGCTTTACCTTACAAAAAGGTTAGGCCAGCTGAGCACCTGTGGCTCGTGCCTGTAATCCTAGCTACTCAGAAAGCTGACATCTGAGGATTGTGGGTCAAAACCAGCTTAGGCAGGACAGTCCATGAGACTCTCATCTCTAATCAGCTAACAAAAAGCTGAAAGTAAAGCTCTGGCTCAAGTGGTAGAGCACTAGCCTTGAGCAGAAAAGCTCAGGGACAGTACCCAAGCCCTGAGTTCAAGCTCTAGGATGGGTTCATACAGAGGTTAGGACTACATCTGTCTGAATCCAGGTAATAAAATTTGTTGTCCAAATCCTCCTGACCCATCCTTCCCAGACATCACAGGCAACAGGTGTCCTGATTCAGAACCACCAAGGGCATATGTACCCTCCTCTCAGCAGCCACCTCCACTGCCTTCCCTCAGATCTGTACCTGAGCTTTTCTCTGTCCCTCAGCCTATGAACCTGACACAGGACAAGAAAGATCAGAGTGAATTCCCTCTGTAAACATAGCAAGTTGGAATGAGAATGGGCCTCAAACCTGGCCAGTCACAATTTAAATCTGGGTCCAGCTGATCTTAATTTATCAGTGGATGATGAGTGTTTGCTTTGTGTGCCTCCCTGGTTCTATAATCTGAGTACCAACCATCACACCGTAAAGGTTCTGATTGTATTTTGTAAAATGGTTATCTTCATGGTAGTAAGGATGAGCCAAGACAAGATAATAGAATCCATCTTGTCCCATAATTGGTGCCAATAGATAGTGGTTATTAGTGTCTCCCTCCCTCCTCTTCCCTCCCTCCTCTCCCCTCCCTCCCTTCTTTCAGTACCTTGCTTTATTTTTTGCCAGTTCTGGGGCTTTTTTTTTTTTTTTTGGCCAGTCCTGGGGCTTGGACTCAGGGCCTGAGCACTGTCCCTGGCTTCTTTTTGCTCAAGGCTAGCACTCTGCCACTTGAGCCACAGCGCCACTTCTGGCCATTTTCTGTATATGTGGTGCTGGGGAATCGAACCCAGGGCCTCATGTATATGAGGCAGGCACTCTTGCCACTAGGCCATATCCCCAGCCCAGTCCTGGGGCTTTGACTCAGGGCCTGAGCACTGTCCTTGGCTTCTTTTTGCTCAAGGCTAGCACTCTACCATTTGAGCCATGGTGCCACTTCCAGCTTTTTCTGTTTATGTGGTGCTAAGGAAGTGAACTCAGGGCTTCATGTGTACGAGGCGAGCGCTTTACCACTAGGCCATATTCCCAGCCCCTCAGTACCTTGCTTTGAACCCAGCCTTGTGCTTGCTAGGTAAGGGATATGTCATGCACTGTCCCTTTTTTTTAGGGTGTTTTTTTCAGAATCCCAAGCTCTTTGCCTAGGCTGGACCTTGGACTGCAATTCTGTATCTCTCTCCACATTGCTGAGATTGCAGGTGTGGACCACCTCCCACTCCTCAGTTTGCTTGTTAAGTTTGGGCCTAGCTAACTTTTATCCTAGATGGCCATCCTTTGCCTTCCAATTAGCTGTCCTTCCTTCTTTGTTATGCAGCACTAGCTATTAGACCCGCCAAACTTGTTAGTCCTCAGTACAGTTCATGAATTTTAGTCCCCAAGCTAAAGCCATATTCATGGGAAGCATCGTGCATGGATGACTGTGTTGGCTGATGAATTGGGGCAACGAGAACTTGGAAACTTTCCAGGCTATTTCATCCATCTTCAGTCAGCTCCTGCAACCTGGAGCCCCACGGTTTTCAGATGAAGCAGCAGAATATGTGATTAAGAAAGGCCTTTAAGTCCCGACCAGGGCTGGGCCAAGGGGCAGGAGGGGAACCTATATAGCAAAGGAGGGTGTTCTATGTTCAGGTCCAGATAGCCTTCTTCTTCCCCAGATTATTTAGGCCAACACTCACTTCTCCATGATTTCTTAGTGACAAGCATGAAGTCAAGCAGCCACTTTAAGTAATTTCAGGACTCAGTACTCCCCAGTGATACAATAAGAATAAACATTTACTGCTAGAAGCAAAAGGAGACTGGGAGATATATAATATTTTGTTATTTTCTTTTGCTTCTGTTTCGAAATAAGAGCATCAGAGTCATACAAAAAGATCTAAAGGGTTTCTTTTTTTTTAATTCAAATTTTTATTATCAAACTGATTCTAAAGGGTTTCTTCTTGCTTATTTTTGTTTGGTTTTGTGGTACTGGGGTTTGAACTGTTGGGTCTCAAGCTTGTTAGGCAGGTGCTCTACCACTTGAGTTACACCTCCAGCTCCTTTTGCTTTAGCTGTTTTTCAAGTTAGGTCCTTCTTTATGCTTGGCTAGCCTGGACCACAATCCTCCTATTTATACTGCCCACACAGCTGGGATGCCAGACCTGTACCAAGATACCAAGCTTCCTATTAACTGGAATAGTTTTTTTTTTGCTGGAGCCAGCCTTGAACTGTGTTCCTCCTCCCTAGTACATAGGATTATAGAGTTGAACCACCTCACTTGCATTTTTCCTTTTTTGATTTATTAATGTAAATATTTCCCCCATTTTTTTACCCACTGAAAATCCTCCTAGCTTTAACATGTTAGAATACGGTCCATTTGCTGGAGTCCCTTTTGCCTATTTTCCACCTACATAGCTCCTTGTTTTCCTTGGATCACTTACAGCTATTTTTCCCAAACCCCAAAGTACTGTTTCTTTACTCTTAGTCCTTTTGCTCTGTGTCATTATAGCCCAGGTGACTAGTTTGTCTTATTGATTTATAGACCAAAGGGGTAGTTGGGTGGGGTGAGTGGAAGGAAGATAGATGGGTAATTGATGGATGGGTGGATGTTCAGGTGGATAGATGACAGAGTGGTTGGATGGTGGATTAAGCCTGACTTCGATGAAGACAAACAGTAGATGCCCCCAGTTATCTGTAAGCAATCTGCAGATAAGGGACCACTGCCCCCTCAAAATCCTACCTAGAAACCTAAAACCTGGAGATCAACTTGGCTTGATTTGTGGAATAATAATACCAAGGTGAAGGGAGAAGAGCTCTGGGGAGCAAATAGAAGGGGAGTAAGGTGGCATCTTGCCCCTCATTCCCTTCCTTCAATGCTTCTATTCCTCAGGCCTCCAACCAAAATAAGAGAATTCAACTTGTACTTGCTGGTTGCCAAACCTGGCATTAAGGAACAAAATGTTGATGTTTTCCAGATGTACTTTCTCCTTACATGTACAGAGGTTCCTCTTAGTTGCTGATAAGATTCTGGTGAACTAATACTGCAACAGGCAGAAAGATGAAAGCAGCTCTCCCTTCCTACACCTACCTTGAATGGTGGACAAAACTCCCTTCCCACAAAATAAGTGGGGAGAGAAAGAGGAAGGAAAGAGAGAGAAGGTGGGGGGAGGGGGTAGAAAAGAGGTTGAGAGAGGAAGGGAACAGAGAGAGGCAGAGAAAGAAAGAAACGCAGTGAAAGTGGTGTAGGGACATGTTTCTCTGCAGGAGAAGTGGGAGGAAATGAGATTCCTCTCTCAGAGCTGGTGAAGGCAGTTCCACTCAGCTTCCTCCTTGCCTGTCTCCCCCACACTGAGTTATGGTATAGGAAGTTTCTACTGAAGAGTTCATTGGCTGAACAAGCTAGAGAATGGCTCAGTCATCAGACAGAGCTGTAGAGCACTGTGATCCAGAGGCGTCAGCCACTTAGCAGATACACATTTGTGGCCAGGGGCAGCTTGGTGTGTCTTTCACCTGGGCCTTTTATCATTAGTCAGTGGAGCCTTCACGATAAGAGCAATCTAATTCACTGAGCCGTTTCCTCCAAAGTATTTCTGGAACAGAAACTATTCCATTTCCCTGATCAACAGACCATCTTGCTAAGGATGGCTAGATATAGAGAGTCAGCAATCTGAATTTTGCTCATTAAGAGCATCCACTAAGCCATGTGTGCTGTGCATGCCTGTAATTGCAGCTACTTGTGAGAAGATTTGGAGAATCAAAGGTTCAAGGCCACCTGGGCAAAAAAGTAAGACCTATCTCAGTCAATAAACTGAATTTGATGGTTCATGCCTGTAATACCTGCTCTGTGGGAAGTGTAAGTGGGATTGTATCTAGACCAACCTGGGCAAAAATGTGAGGCCCTGTTTGAAAAATAACTAAAGCAAAACAGGGCTGGGGACTTGACTCCTGTGGCCAAAGTGCATACCTAACAAATTTGAAGTCTTGAGTTCAAAATGGAGTCCCAGAAAATAAGAGAAATTTTTCCTATAAGTCACTATTCCTAGCCATAGGATATCAATCTTGCTGCTACACTCTGCCAAAATGACAATGACAACAGGATTAGTGGCTTTCCAAATGTGCATCTGGTCACACTGTCAAACTCTCTAGAACTCTGGGAAACAGCCTATAGATTTTGTTTTTCTCTATTGAAGTGAAAATGTCATGTAAGGCAGAAATGCTTTCCTTGAATTCCAAGGGAATGAAGTGTGGGTCCTGGGGGTCCCGGGCCTGTGAAAAGGGGCCTCAGTTTAGAAGGAACAGTTTGAACACTGGGTGGGAGCTCTCTGCTTGCCCCCTGCTCCCCTCCTCAAGAGCTGGGGCTGTGGGCTCCACCTCTTGGATCTTTGATGTCTAGCTCTATACTAGAGGCTTAAAAAACATCCAGTGATATTGAGATTAAAGAAATATACAAAAGACTATCCTTTCCTTCAAAGTTCTTTTTACTGGTGGAAACCAGATAGAGGGAAGGGAAATACTAAATTGGAGGCAATGTAGAGTTTCAGGGAGGGTATGAATTTTGGAGTTAGATCTTCCAGCCTGGTGCCCTCTGAGTCACCTAAAAACTGGGTGACTCTGGAAAGTATCAAACATCTCTGAGCTTCTCTTTCTTCCTTTCAAGTAGGAGTGATAGGAATGAAGTACAGTGAGGGTTCATTGCACCAGGCAAAGAATAGGAAGTTTCTAGGGCTGGGAATATGGCCTAGTGGTAAAGTGCTCACCTCATATACATGAAGCGCTGGGTTCAATTCCTCAGCACCACATATATAGAAAAGGCCAGAAGTGGCGCTGGGGCCCAAGTGGTAGAGTTCTAGCCTTGAGCAAAAAGAAGCCAGGGATAGTGCTCAGGCTCTGAGTTCAAGCCCCAGGACTGGCAAAAAACAAAACAAAACAAAGAATAGGAGGCTTCTAACTCTGTTGAATTATAGACAATAGAACTTGTCATTCACGTAAAGGTTCAGTAGGTGTGCACAGAAATCAAATCACTAGCCAGGCTCAAAATAATGGAGTGGGGAGACTTAGATTCCACCTTTAAGAATGGGTAGAAATGCCAGGCACCAGTGGCTCACATCTGTAATCCTATCTACTCCGGAGGCTGAGATCTGAGGATTGCGAGTTGAAGCCAGTCCAGGCAGAAAAATCTGTAAGATTTTCATCTCCAATTAACCACAAAAAGTCAGAAGTGGAGGTGTAGCTCAAGTAGTAGAACATCAGCCTTGAGTGAAAAAGCTGAGGGACAGCACCTAGGTTCTAAGTTCAAGCTCCAGTGCCTACACACACACACACACACACACACACACACACACACACACACATACACACACATACACATACACACGCACGCACGTACGTGCACACACCTGTTGTAACCCTCCTGCACCTCCTGGCCACTTTCCTCCTATGATAATGATCTGAAAACTGAGGCCTGTCTGGAGCTCTGTTGCTGACAGCTCTGCTGCTGCCTTCTGTGTTGGGAATTAAGAGTTAAAAGCAAGGCACACGAGAGTTTATGCTGAGCCTCTTCAGTCTGTGTTTCATAGACTAGCCAGCTGCCAGCTTTGCAGCCAAAAGTTTACAGCCTTATGCTGAAATGCTATTTTTAAACACAGACACACACACCCTGATGCATGGAGCCACTTTACCAGCACTGAAGGGCTGGGTGAAAATAGTTTCTTTGCAGTACTGAACAACAGAGTTAACAATTTCATTAGTCTTCTTTTAAAGTATTCTTTTTATGCTAAGGAAACCTGAATTTTCTGTCCACAACAGTTCTGTGTTTTTCTAAACTAAAATGGAAGAGACTTGAAAGAGTGTAGAAAATGACCGACTACCAGCATAGTTAGAGGTTTTTGTGGCTTCTAGAAAAGAGGCAGGACTTACAATCCTGTGTGTGGTTTGAAGACAAACTGAGACATATGTTTTGATTTGAGAATCAGAACTGAGTCTAAACTTGTAAACATCCCATAATTTATTTTTAAATAATTGTTTCAGCTAAAATGCATAAAATACATGGTATTCTGTAAAGTGTGTAGGGATTTCAGAGAATGCATCCCAATTTCACAACTGAGGAACAGATTATTTGAACAGATCTGTGTCCTGTACATTTTTCAAAACTGTGCAGAGGAATTTTCAAAATTGTGCTCAGGTTCCCTGCTTGGTCCCCTTGTATTTATTTACTTCCACCCAAGGCAGAGTCTTATTTAAATACCAGTCATAATAAAGGAAGCATTTGTTAAATAACTACTTAGTGCCACACACTGAGGTAAGAGTTCTTGGATGAGGCTGGGAATGTGGATTAGCAAGAGAGTACCTGCCAAGCATGCACGAAGCCCTGGGTTCAATTCCTCAGTACTGCATAAACAGAAAAAGCCAGAAATGGGGCTGTGGCTCAAATAGCAGAATGCTAGCCTTAAGCAAATAAGCTCAGGGACAGTGCCCAGGCCCTGCGTTCAAGCCCCAGGACTGGCAAGAAAAAATGCTCTTGGATAAAAATGAATACAAGCAGGCTTCAACTTCCCAATAGTTCTAAGCGACACACACCCCGAAAAAAAATGAGATGGATAAACTGCAACACTTGGATTGGTCCTTTGTTTCAACAGTGTCAAAGAGTGAGTCTACAGATTCAGGGGGAGACACAAGGGTCACCATCTGAGGGTGGGGGGGTGTTCAGGGCTTAATAACATGTAGAAGAAAGCTGTATGACTCTCAAGATAATTAAATAATTAAATAGCCATGAACTATATCAGTCCCCACATCTAATCACCTGAACTTGCTCCTTCCACATCTTTTAGCTCTCTGACTGGCCCAGGCACACACCTCTGAAGCCTAGTCCATTGTTCCATGCAGATCTTCCTGGGGCAATGGGTCAGGACCAGCAGCGTTGCATGACTGGTCAAGGCCATGATGAGAAACTTAGGACCTCACTGGGAGGGGGAGGTAGCGCTCCCTGCAGAGCCAGCCTCTTTCATCTCCTCTGACAAACCACACTTTTTTTTTCAAATTTTTATTATCAAACTGATGTACAGAGAGGTTACAGTTTCATACGTTAGGCATTGGATACATTTCTTGTACTGTTTGTTACCTTGTCCCTCATACCCCCCTCCTCCTTCCATTTCCCTCCCCCCCCCCCCCACGGAGGTGTTCAGTTCACTTACACCAAACAGTTTTGCAAGTATTGCTTTTGTAGTTGTTTGTCTTTTTTTTTACCCTGTGTCTCTCAAATTTGGTATTCCCTTTCAATTTCCTACTTCCAATACCAGTATACACGGTTTCCAATATACTCAGATAAGATTACAGAGATAGTGTAGGTACAACCACAGGAAGGTGATACAAGAACATCATCAATAATAGAAGCTACAGATACACATGGGACGTTGAAAGTAGTTACAACTGTGATATAACAATTGTTTCCATAACATGGAGTTCATTTCACTTAGCATCATCTTATGTGTTCATAAGGGTATAGCTATTGGGCCTTGTGATGCTCTGCTATGACTTGCCTAAACCTGTACTAATTATTCCCAATAAGGGAGACCATAGAGTCCATGTTTCTTTGGATCTGGCTCACTTCACTTAGTATAATTTTTTGCAAGTCCTTCCATTTCCTTACAAATGGGACAATGTCATTCTTTCTGATAGAGGCATAAAATTCCATTGTGTATATATACCACATTTTCCTGATCCATTCGTCTACTGAGGGGCATCTGGGTTAGTTCCAGATTCTAGCTATGACAAATTGTGCTGCAATGAACATTGTTGTGCTGGTGGCATTACTGTGATTTTGTGACAAACCAACTTTGCATGGTGAATTTTTTGCTCTTTTTTTCTTGGTTATATAGTACATGATATGTGGTACGATCATGGTCTGATGGTAGGCAGTGGTATTGATCCAAAGCCTCATCAGCCCCTGTCTGATGGAAACAACAGACATACCACAGTGGTGGTATTGCTAAGCTGAGAGGCTCCAAAGGTTAGCAGTATTGAATACAATGTGCCATATTTTCTTGTGATGATTTCAACATAGCCAAGGATTTATCAGACATAATCTCCCTGTAAATTAAGGAGCTTCTGTACAAACTTCCTTGTAATGAAGAATGTCTTAATAAAGAAGTCCCAGCTAGGTGTTGGGAGCCCCATCATCAGGGAAGGCCTATAGACAGGATTTGCAAACACCTAGAGATGATGTAAAGGTACAGCTGAGTCCTTCAGAGCTTCTGTAGTACAACTTGACCCAAAGAAGAACATTGTATATAGAGAAAACACATGGAAAGGCTTGAATGGGAAAGGGCATTGGGAGCAGAAACACATTTTATTATGGCCAGATTCTAGGTGCTTGAGGGAAAACAGTCTGCTTCAGGATTCATCTGATGAATTCCTTGGCTCACACATTAATAGGAACTTTCTATCTAGGAGGACCCAAAGACACTCTTCCCATGTAATCATTTGTGAATAGAACACATGATAAATAATATAAACTGGATTGATTAGCTCATAATTATCGTGCCAAATAGACCCATGCTAAACAGTTGTCCTTTTTTTTTTTTGCCATGTACTGATGGCTCACACCTGTAATCCTAGCTCTTAGGAGGCTGAGATCTGAGGGTCTTAGTTTGAAACCAGCCTGGACAAGAAAGTCCATGAGACTCTTACCTCCAATTAACCACACACATGCAACCCAGATGTGGTAGAATGCTAGCCTTGATCACAAATGTTCAGGGACAATATCTAGGCCCTGCATTCAAGCCCTAGGACTAGAACGCAAAAAAAAAAAAATTTTTTTAAGGAAGAAAGCAAAGGAAAATCTGTCCTTTAGGAAAAGAAATAATTTATCTATAATCTAGACATATAATTTACTTGTTGAAAGTTATCTGTTCTTTACTGTTTTTAGAATCTGGTAATGCCTTGTAAGTTTCAGAAATTGTTTGGAGTTAATTTTTAAATTTGTATATCACCACACTTGACTATAATTGTATGTGTGTGTGTGTGTGTGTGTGTGTGTGTGCATGCGTGCGCATGCTGAGGATTGAACTTGCCTTGTACATGCTAGGCAAATGTTACACCACTAACACCCCTAGCCTGCTCTCCCTATATTTGATTTCAATTGTGATTTTTTTTTGTTTCAGTCTGTTTCCTTTGTGCCATAATGAAAAGACCTCTGGTCTTGAAACAAATATTATACATAGGCAGTGTGGACTAATCTGTCGTTTTTGGAATCTTAGTTGTAGAGAAAATGGACGATGTCACAGGTGGCATGGAAACATCTCGCCAAACCTATGATGACAAGCTCACAGCAGTGGAGAGTGACCTGAAAAAACTAGGTAAGCTGTGACAAGAGTGAATCCTTGAGAAAATTCTTTAATTCTACTTGATATAAACAATGACAACTTTTTAGAAAGATAGTACTATAAACTCCATTTGCCAAATAAGGCATTCAGTTTTGTGCATGTTTTTGTGCCTATCTTCTTGATTTAATTAAAAGGCTTATTTTTAAAGCTAACAACTAATTTTGGAGCTAATTCCTGTCCCCCAAATTTGTACATGCCAAATAAAATCTGAAGACCAATCCTGACAACAAAAGAACCATAAATGCCCCCCCATTAAAGGCTCAGTGTTTGGAATACTTTAAATATCTTAAATTTCAGTAAAGAACTGTAAAAAATTATAAAATAAAAGATTCCAGTCTATTCTTTAGTTTAAGTTTTCATTTTTTTTCTTCTGGAACTGTACCTTGAAGTTGGGGCCTTTAGCTCTCATTTGACACTCTACCACTTGAGCCACACTTCCACTTCCAGCTTTTTTCTGGTGTGTTAGAGATGAGTCTTTCAGATTTATCTCTCCAGTCTGGCTTCAAAACATGATCCTCAGACCTCAGCCTCAGTTTTTTAGAAAGAATTTTGGTGAATGTAAGAGATTGTTCCCTTCTCAGAACACCCTGCCTGGTATCTTAGAATATGATAAATCCCCTATGTTCACCCAATTATGCCAGACCTAGGGTAAAGCATCCTTTCTGATTCCCCAAAATTCTAATGCAGAGCATTCTGCATATCCTACAGTCTGACACACCTTGCTAGAACTTTCTCCATTCCACCAGTCTAAATGACTAACATCTCTTCCTCCAGGGGACCAAACTGGAAAGAAAGCTCTAAGCACCAACTCAGAACTTTCTACCTTCCGATCAGACATTCTGGATCTTCGTCAACAACTCCATGAGATTACAGAAAAAACTACCAAGAACAAAGACACACTGGAGAAGTTACAGGCAAGTGGGGATGTGCTTGTAGATAGGCAGAGTCAACTGAAAGAATCTTTGGAGAATAATTCTTTCCTCATCACCACCGTAAACAAAACCCTCCAGGCATATAATGGCTATGTGACGAATCTACAACAAGACACCAGCGTGCTGCAGGGCAATCTGCAGAACCAAATGTACTCTCACAACGTGGTCATCATGAATCTCAACAACCTGAACCTGACCCAGCTGCAGCAGAGGAACCTCATCACCAATTTGCAGAGGTCTGTAGATGACACAAGCCAGGCCATCCAGCGAATCAAGAATGACTTTCAGAATCTGCAGCAGGTTTTCCTTCAAGCCAAAAAGGACACTGATTGGCTAAAGGAGAAAGTACATAGCTTACAGACCCTGGCTGTCAACAACTCAGCCTTGGCCAAAGCCAACAACGATACCCTAGAGGATATGAACAGCCAGCTCAGCTCATTTACCGGTCAGATGGACAACATCACCACTATCTCACAGGCCAATGAGCAGAACCTGAAAGACCTTCAGGACTCACACAAGGATGCAGAGAATAGAACAGCCATCAAGTTCAGCCAACTGGAGGAGCGCTTCCAGCTCTTTGAGACAGACATCGTGAACATCATCAGCAACATCAGCTACACAGCCCACCACCTGAGGACGCTGACCAGCAATCTGAATGAAGTCAGAACCACTTGCACAGATACCCTAACCAAACACACAGATGACCTGACCTTCTTGAATAATACACTGGCCAACATCCGATTGGATTCTGTTTCTCTTAGGATGCAACAAGACATGATGAGGTCAAGGTTAGACACTGAAGTGGCCAACTTATCAGTGATTATGGAAGAAATGAAATTGGTAGACTCCAAGCATGGTCAGCTCATCAAGAATTTTACAATACTCCAAGGTAAAGATGGATTCTGCATTTGTGTTTGTACTGGTTTTCTCTTGCTGCATAAAAAATCACCCCCAAACTTGGCAATCCAAAGCAACAATCCAAACAGGTGAAATATGAGAATATATAGTTGCATGTTACACGTGACTTAAACTTAATAGGATCAACACAGCTAAGGGATAGGATTAAAATACCTCAAATTTTTGCAGACCACTTTTGTGTTAAACTGGTGTTTCAGTTTGTAGGGCTTGTTAACCTCTCTTAAAACCAGATTGCTGATTGATAATTATACTGCTATTGTATAAATTTTTCTTCATCTTTCATGTAAAATGGAATATTAAAGTGATTTTGAAAGTTTTTCTGAAAAAAGAAATTTAAAGCAACAAATATTGCTCTCAAATTTTGGGTGGGTCAGGAATTCATGAGCAGCTTCGTAGGTGGGTTCTGGCTTGGTATCATTCATAAGGTTGTAGTCTAGATATGAGTCAAGGCTGCAAATCATCTGAAGGCCCGATGGGGCTGCTTCCTACACAGCTTGTTCAGCAGGCTCTTATTAAGAGGCCTCAATTGGTCATTATAGGAATTTGCTTGAGTGTCATCATAACATGGAAGCTGGCTGCTTTCAGAGCACTCCTGCTCTCCCAGAAGAAAGCCCAAGATGGAAGGCATGATGACCTTTGTCTCCTTGCCTCAGAAGTCATGTATCATCACTTCTATCATAGTCCACTGTTTAGAAATAAGTCACTAAGTTGAAAGGATGTATAAAGATGCCCTGTTGGGCTAGGAATGTGGCTTAGCGGTACAGTACCTGCCTAGTATGCATGAAGCCCTGGGTTCGATTCCTCAGCACTGCATAAGCAGAAAAAGCTGGAAGTGGCACTGTGGCTCAGGAGGTAGAGTGCTAGCCTTGAGCAAAAAGAAGCCAGGGACAGTGCTTAGACCTGAGTCCAAGCCCTAGGACTGGCCAAAAATAAAAATAAAAAGATGCCCTATTAATTAGGAATTGAATGAAAGAATGGTTAATTTGGACTTTCACAATACCTGAAGTATTTTTACATTGAGTTAGTTTGAAAGCAAGACTTTTTTTCTTCTAATTTTTGTGCCAGTACTGAGGCTTGAACTCAGGGTTTCGGTGCTGTCCTTTAGCTTTTTCAAGGCTAGGTTCTATCAATTGAGCTATACTTCTACTTCCAAGTTTTTGCTGGGGAATTAAAAATAAATCTCAGGGACTGTTCTGCCTGGGCTGGCTTTAAACCACGATTCTCAAAATTTAACCTTCTGGGTAGTGAGAATTATAGACATAAGCCACTGGGTCCAGCAAGACTAATTATTTTATGTTGCAAAGTTTCCATTAAGGGATTTTTAGTTGCATATGTCATGAACACAGGGATGGTTAGTTCTCACAGTAGTGGTAGGATGGAAATGATGGACTCCTATATGAAATCTGAAATACTGCCATCTAGGTCATTCCCGTATACTGGAAGTCCTTGACTCAGATGAAATTTTTTGAGGATCTGAAGCAACTATATAGTAATAGTATCTTCCAGTCAAACTGCTTTGACAGGTTGTATGGTCCTGTATGGAGGATGCTGGGCTCAGCTATTTTAGGTATACAAAGACAAGATGGTCTTGGTACTTAGGTAGTTTAAAATCAAGAGAATTTTAGAGCACTACAACTAGGGAATCAAAAATGCAAAATAATAGGATAAATGTAATCCAGGTGCTGGTGGCTCATGCCTGTCCTGTAACCCTAACCACTTGGAAGACTAAGATCTAAAAGATAGTGGTTTCAAGGCAGAAAAGTCCTAGAGACTCTATCTCCAATTAACTAGCACAACAATAGGCTTGAGGCATGACTCAAGTGGTAAAGCACCAGCCTAGCAAGCAAGCTAAGCAAGTGTAAGGCCCCGAGTTCAAACTGGTTCAGGAAAAAAAGAGGCACAGGTCAACAGATCAAGGGGAGGGAACTCTATACATTAACTTGAAAGTGGGAATTTGTTTTCAAGTGCAAGAAAGTCTTGAGAAGAAATTACAAAAAGATCATTTGTGAGTTTTCAGTCTCAAGGGCAGTGAAATTAGTCTTACTCCTTACATTGGCAGAGCTCTTAAGAGTGTTTGAACTAGGAGAATGAAAAACAGTCTATTTGGCTTGCATCAAGGTGTTTAGCAGTGTACTATAGGGATGAAGTAGAGAAAGAGGTGTCTTACAGCATAATTAGGTGAGCTTGCCAGTTGTACTATGTAACAAATTACATAGCTGGAAACCATTTATTGTCTCACAGTTTCTGTGGGTCAGGATTCTGAGCATGGCTTAGGGGAGCTACCATCAAGGGGCTGTGGTTTCATCAGAAGCTGGACTGGGAGAGTTCCTTTTCCACAGTGCCTTGGATTCTGGGAAGAATGCATCTTCTTGAGCCTAAGATGGAGGGAGGCTTCTGGTCTTTTTCTGGTTGTCATTTGGAACCTATTCCCAACTCTTGGAGTTACCCACAGTTCTTTGTTATGTGGCCAACTCGTATCATAGCTTCTTCAGAGCCAGCAAGAAAACCGCTCAAAGATGGATCCTTGACTAACAAAGCCTAATCAGGGAGTTGATTTCCCACAAGCTCTTCCATTCATCTCTATTCATTAGAAGGGAAGATATTACATAGAGGCATGAGTCATTGGTTGGAAGGGCAGGGGGTTCACTCTCAGGTATGTCTTCCACATTGGTTGAATGGCAAGTATAGACAAGCCAGGTGCCAATGGCTCATACCCATAAGCCTGGCTGCTTGAGAGGGTGAGATGAGGGGTGGGGCGGAAGATTGTGACATGAGGCCAGACCAAGTTGAAAAAAAGGTTTTGAGACTCCTTCTCAACTAAGAGCTGGGTGTAGTTGTATACAACTCATTCCAGCTACATGGGAGACTGAGATTGAGAGATTTTGGTTCTAAGCCAGCCTGGGCAAAACAATCTCTATGATTCCATGTCAGTGGAAAGATGGTGGCCATGGTGGTATTTATCTATCATACCAGCTATAACATGAAGGGAAAAGGGGAGGATATCAGTCCACATACATGTCCTGGCAGGAAGTAACACCCTATCTCAATAACAGGACCAGAGGCATGGCTAAACAGTAGAACGCCTGTCTAGCAATTGTGCCTTGAGTTTAAACTCCAGTACTAAAAAAACCCAAATAGGGCTGGGGATATAGCCTAGTGGCAAGAGTGCCTGCCTCGGATACACGAGGCCCTAGGTTCGATTCCCCAGCACCACATATACAGAAAACGGCCAGAAGCGGCGCTGTGGCTCAAGTGGCAGAGTGCTAGCCTTGAGCGGGAAGAAGCCAGGGACCGTGCTCAGGCCCTGAGTCCAAGGCCCAGGACTGGCCAAAAAAAAAACAAAAACAAAAAAAAAAAAAAACAACCAAATAGTTAATGGTGAGAGGCAGGTGAAGCTGGCAGGTAGCAGGACCTGTTCAACAACTGTATCAGTGAACAGCATGAGAATATGGATGCTCTGATCATCTAATACTTGTGTGATAGCTAGAGGATAGTGGAATCATCCAAAATGATCTAAGAGGCTGGAATAGTAGCAAGAGAGGCCAATTAGATGTAATGAGGGATTCATGTAAAACCATGCTCATAGGTTTCTAAGACCAGACAGACAAATGCTGTTGGGATGACATAGCTTAGAGGAAGTATGCAGGAAGAGCTAAGGGTTTGAGTTGGCAGAAGTGATTACATGTGTTCTTCTGAGAAGTTAATGTGATCTTTAACTGTATTAATGAAAAAACAGCATAGCGATGGGGTGGTGATATCCTACTGTGTTCAGTAGGTCTAGAGCATGTTTACTTTGGGGTTTCTCTTTCCAGCCAGACATCCACAGCCCTGCATGCTAACAAAAGTTGAGGCTGCTGGGGTCTGCCTTGGTTTGGGGTTCTACCTTGGGGAAACAAGGCAGTCATGTACAGCTGCTTAGAAGACCACTGGGGGAGCTCTGGAGAGTTGACACAAAGACTAGTGGATGTTTTTTAAAGATGTTCTTTGTAAAAATTAGTGTTACATAAAAATAAAATGACTTCCAGGAACCACGTTAGTACCCCCACCTTGGAGGTGCTGGACACTTACCAGTCAGGGAAGTTGTAGGTATGTGTAATAGTCCCGAGAGGTGATCTTTTATGGAGACTGCCTCTGGTTCTGATCTGCTATTGTATCAGGGATCTAATCAGGCCTGGGCCTACCTCCCTTCTGAGAAGACCAGACACCCCATCTGAACAGCCTTCCTGCAGCCATTCCCCAGCTGGCCAGACAAGAATCCCATGTCAGTATTGCCTCCTGGAACATTGACATAGTACCCAAGTTTATTAATGCTGGGCCACCACATTTGATGTGGCTGCATCAGAGGCTGGCATTGTAAAAAAACAACAACAAAAAAAAAAACACTTGGCAGCTTAGTCTTTGGCTATGCCAAGAACCTCTCTCTCAAGCAGCAGCTCTCCTAACACTGTTCTGGGTTTTGTTCTGAGGCCATGGACCCCGCTAGTTGATGAACACCTTTCTTATCCTTTTGCCACTGTAAAGTCTTGCCTGCTGCTTTAAACTCATGCCACTCCAGGTGCTGGAGTGTGCTTAGCTGTACAAATTAATGAACATTTGTGTTGTTCCGTGCCTAGTCTTTATTTATTTATTTATTGCCAGTCCTGGGGCATGTACTCAGGGCCTGAGCACTGTCCCTGGCTTCCTTTTGCTCAAGGCTAGCACTCTGCCACTTGAGCCACAGCGCCACTTCTGGCCATTTTCTGTATATGTGGTGCTGGGGAATCGAACCCAGGGCCTCATGTATACGAGGCAAGCACTCTTGCCACTAGGCCATATCCCCAGCCCCCTAGTCTTTATTCTTAAGTCCAGAATGAGGGCAGATTGTAGCTGCTGTTTATTGTCATAAAACAACTCTTTAGTGTAATTGATATCTGGGACAATATTACCAGGGTATTCTGAATATTTTCTATTCATTTCATACTTTATGACTCCATTGGCTTAACTATTGTCTTCAAGGAAATTTTTTTTCCTAGCAGTAATAGAAGGAACTTGAATTCAAAGGTCATGCTGTCTAGGTAGGCATTTTTTCACTTGCTTTTTTTTTTTTTCAGTCAGACAGGGTGCTCTCTCTCTCCCTCTCCTTCCCCCTCCCTCCCTTCACCCCAAAAGCCTCCCTCTTATACATACTGTAGCTTGGGTTACACATCCAGCCATTTTTCTAAATTGCTGCAATGGGTTCTTGCTAACCTTTTTCCCTGTTTTTGAGCTCTGCCTCTGGATTATAGATATAAGCCAGTTCACCTGGCCTTTTACAAGGTAATGTATGACATACTTGGTTTGTAGATACATCTGGTCAGCTAAGTGGTATGAAATGCTTATGGTTGAAGATCCATGTTCACATTATTAGTAGTTCTTCAGTAATTAGTGACTATTGGACATTTACCAGTCAGGGAAGTTGTAGGTATGAATACTCTCACAAACCATCCCAGTGAATCCCAGGACTCTATGAAGCAGTTGCTTTTAATACCATGTTTATAGAGGAAGAAACTAATTTATAGAGATTCAAAAAGACAAGTACATACACAGTTGGAGCCCAAGCATTCTAGTCTATGCCTTTCACTTCAAGGATAGTCATTAAACATCCATACCCCTCTTCCTTGTCCTGATACCTTAGAATGAGCATATAAGGTCCAGGAATTGGAGGTTCATTGTAGGTGTGACACCTTATCTGGTTTGCATTTTTAAAAGATCCTTTTTTGGTGTTAGAGTAAGAATAGATTATAGAAGCATAAGTGTGGAGGCAGGGGTCCAGCATAGGTGGGCGTGGCTTGAGATGGAATGGTAGTCATGGAATGGTAGTCATGGAGATAGTAACAAGGACCCAGGGCAGGTTCTGTTTTTGAAGGTCCCATCTCTTCTCTCCAGCCACACCCTTGGCAGGCTCACAGTGCTGTGACCCTTCTTAACCACATGTTTGGTGCCTCAAAGATCTCGGAATTTCCTCTTCAATGTAGCAGCCATAGGCCGTGTGTTACAGATTGGGGGTGTTAGTGTGGCTGGACCTGCTGATGCGTCATCTGTGGGGAGTGAGGAACACATTTGCTGTGTGCGTACCTTGATTCTCATAGATGGTGGCACACACTAGGGAGGCTCCTAGAGCAAGGCCATGGAGCACACTAAGTGGTAACAGCCATGATCAGTGGGAGATGTCAGTGACAATGAGGTTTCTTGGTGATGCATCAGCTTCTGAAGAATATTTACTTTCCCACATCACATTTATCCCTGCACTTGCTGTGAGTTGATACGAGAAACTTGTCAAGTCATTCAGGCAACTCCCTTTCAATGCCATGTATCTAGCAGCCTAACAGACCAGCAGGTATGTGAAAACAGGCAACAAGGCCCAGCACTCCATTTCTGGATGCACCTCTGTCTCTCGACACTTCTGCATCCTGGGGTTATCTTTTTTCTGCACATGGTGAGCTCAGCATGAGGATGAGGGAAAGCCCGATGGAGCAAGAGGGATTAAGCTTGGCTCAGTCTTTCCTCTGCAAGACTCAAAATACTCTAATGCTTTCCAGGAAATTCCTGATGACTTACACTTAATGAGCACTTGTCATTAGCCACTTTAAGATGCTTGCCAGGCACTGGGTGGCTCATGCCTGTAATCTTAGCTACTCAGGAATCTGAGGTCTGGTTCACAGCTAGTTCATCAGGCAAATGCTCATCTGGCTTCCGTGGAGCTGGGATTGTAGGTGTGATCCACTGCACCTGGCTCCATTGGAGGTTCTTTAAATTCAATCTCCAAGATGATGGGTGGCAGCAAGAATTAAAGCTGCTGCTGGGAAATATATTTGAAACTTTTCTCAAGGTAGACTACTTGCTTGGGAATTTAAAGTCTTTTTCATCTAGTTTGAGTTGCTTTAGAGTTCAAGGTTCCCAAAACCCTAGAGTCTGTGAATACAGGTGGAGGATTGCTGGCAGTGCAAACCTAGACCTGCTTGAGTCCTGGTGTTGGTTGTTTAAGTGTATTTCTGGAGCTATGGCAATTTTACCAGCCTCATAGATATCCTGGCATTTAAGACTCTCAAGCTGAGCAGCCCACTGTTGAAAATTTCTCAACCGACTTTTGTTTAACTTAAGGAAATCCATAAACGTGAAACAAATTAGAAGAAAAGTTACTTTCTTTGGCATATTTATTTCCAGATTCATTTTATTTTTTTCATTAGAATTTTCCATAATAATATCCATTGTGGGGAAACACACAGCAGCTTCCCAATCGATATTAATCTCTAGAATATAATTCTGCAGGCATACAAAGACATTAACTTATTTAGCCAGGCTCCAGTGGCTGGCACCTGTATTCTTAGTTATCAAGGGGGCTGAGAATCAGATGATCATGGTTTGAAGCCAGCCAGGTCAGAAAAGTCCACAATATTCTGTCTATTAAAAAGAAAATCCAGGTGCCAGTGGCTGCACCTTTAATCTTACCTTCTCAAGAGGCTGAGATACAAGGATCACAGTTTGGAGATAAGAGTCTCTTGGGCTTTACTGCCCAAGCTGGCTTCAATTAAACACCCAAAAAGGCCAAGGGACAGCACACACCAGCCAGATACTGGTGGCTCATGCCTATAATCCTTGCTGCCCAAGAGGCTTAGGTCTGAGGACTACTGTTTGAAGCCAGCCCAGACAGGAAAGTCTATGAGACTCCTATCTCCATTTAACCACCAAAAAGCTGTGGTTCAAGTAGTAGAGCACTAGCCTTGAGCACAAAAGCTCAGAGACAATGCCCAGGTCCTGAGTTCAAGCCCCCAGGACGGGCAAACAAACATCAACAACTTGAGCTGGAGGTATGGCTTGAGCATGCTTGAGCTCCTAAATTTAAGCCCTGATACTGGAAGAGGGAAACAGAAGAAACAAAGTGACCTAAAAGAGATACATTTGACAACAAAAGTCCACCTTCCCTATCTTTCCTAAATGTCTGGGGCTATGTAACAAGCCACCTCAGACTAAGCAGAAGAAAACTTAAAACTGCAGATTTGGAGAGCTAGTGGACCCATTGTCAATAGAATCAGGAAAGACAGTCTCCACAGTCCATGGTGGCGAACACAGAAAGAGAGGTACCTCTCTCTGGAAGCCCAAAATGTTGCCATTGGAGAGCTGGACAGTGCTACATATGCATTTGATAAACACCCCTGAATAATCACTCTGCAGCTGGAGATGCTTGGTGGGGAAGGATCCTTGAGGAAAGGCAAAGGCTGAATGATTAGAGAAAATCAAAATTCCTTATGGACTGGGAGGAGAATGTGGTAGTTGAATGGGAATTTGTGAGGATCAGAGGCAAGCAGTTCTTGAAGAACTTTGACCCAAGACTGTTCAAGTAGGGCTGAATGTCCTTGAGGACATCTGCCGAGCCAGCCGGCAGCGAAAAGGGAATCCTGAATGAGGGGGGCGAGGATTAAAGAAAAGGAAAAATACAAGACAAGAGAAAAAAGACAAGAGGCAAAGATGGGGTATGGGAGGTCTGCATCTCGAGATTGTAACTCAAGACTGCAGCCAGGTGTATTCTTAACTTCCAGGATAAATGCAGTTTGAAAACCAGGAAACAGCATAGGCTTAAAATTCCAGAACACTAAAAGGCTTGAAGTTAGCAATACCCGACATAGCTAAGACAGGGTGAGATTGGCTAACATAAGAATGGACTCCAGAGCAATACCTGATGGTAGTTAAGACAGGATGAGTTTGGTTAACATAAGAATGGACTCATGACAGACATAGTAAAGCATTTCTGATTTTCCATTAAGCCATGTCCTTGCACGTCCTTGAAAACACAGCCAGAGGTCAGGAAGAATTTAGCTGCAAGTTTGGCGCCTGGCATCTCCCCCGTCTTTGTTTAAAGAAGCAAACCCACCTGTCTTAGGTGGGGTGGGTACCCCAGCCTGCCTTACCCGTCCTGGGGATCTTCTTCAGAGCAATGCTGAAGGCCCTTGTCTTAGGTCGGTCAAGCTGGCCCCGCCCTCAAACCCATCTCTGGCTGCAGTTCCTCTCAGGGGAAAATTCATTCACTTGGAGCTTGACCTTATGCAGCTGACTGGCTAAACTCATGAAAGAGTTTTGCAATATGCGTACAATGCAAGGAAGGCATAGGAAAACCATCAGCAAAAGTATCCCTGGGCCGAACAATGTCATTAGCAGTCCCTTAATATTAGTCAAGGAAGGGATATACTGTTGAAGTTGTTCAAACAGTTCTTTTGCTGTTTCTGCCACTTTAGAGTCCAGAGGCAGAGCTTGCTCTAGTCCAGCTATTTGCCTATGGAGTTGAAAGAGATCTAAGGACAAATTATTATGGTGCCAAATACTATTCAGATGTGCTACAACCTGTTCCCAAGGATAGCTCAACCCATTTTATTTATGGAGGGTCACATAGATAAAGTCAAACCCAGCATGACAGCGCACCCGTTGCAAAGTTTGTAAAGCACGGAGTTGTTCTCCCAGAGACAACACAGATTCATACAATGCTTCTAATTTTTGTTCTACCTTATCATCAATCCTGCCTCGAAAGTGCTGGGCTTGCGTAGTATTATGAGCAAGCTGATTAACATAGTGAGCTATCTGCACACTTTGTGTTAAAGCCACAGTAGCTGCTGCAGCAGAGGCAGCTAAGGAAATAAAGGCTACGATGCCTATTAATAGCCCTGCAAATCGTCTAGGGCGCATGAGCTCTTTTAAATGTTTTAACATTTGAATACCTGTTTCTTTATACCAAGCTTCAGATATGTTCACAGGAAGCATGATAAATGGAGGCTGCTTAATACCAATTACAGAATCAGTAAGACCAATATACAAGCAATTTGTAAAAGAACAATAGTACAAGTAACATTGAAATACATGGCTCCTATAAAAATATTAAAAGGTCCATACATAAGGGCATAAGGAGGTGTTATACAACTCTTAATATTTTTTAAAGAAGTGGGCCTATTTAGGGCAGCCCCTAACATCCAGACATGGCGTTGAGGGTGTCCATTCATCCACCACAGACCTGGGCTGTACTTGTTGGTGAGATTGGATCCAGACCAGTCCATCAGCTGAGAATTAGTTCCTGAAATATTGGTTATAAAAGGATGATCATGTCTACACTTTATGGGGTGCAGTTCTCCCGTGGATTCTACAATTTGAGAAGAGTTGATGCAGCGAGGTATCATGAAGGACGATGTAGAATTGGCATGTACAGGAAACCCAGTAGGCAATGAAGTCATTCGTATATTATATACTTGACTATTATCAGGAATCCAAATTCTATGATTTATGGATTACATTACAGTACAGCCTGGAATATATAACTGTTGGAGTCAGTTGTAAAACATAAAGGGGTTCCAATGCCAGAAGCTGCAAAGTCTCTCATTTTAACGTGTTGGACAAAAGGATCTGGAGCTGTACGGTATGCTGATCTGTTGACATGGACAAACACCTCAGCTCCTTCCCAAGTCGCAGGGTGCACAATGGGTGGATCTGGCACATAAGCCCAGTGGGTCAGCACTTGTACCATTCTGATGAGTTTCCACAATCCAAACACAATGCTCAGGTAGACAACAGGCATCATTTTCATCCTGTGAAAAAACACAGACATGTCCTCGACCCCATGTCAATACTGGATCAGGCCCATGCCAAGCACTTGTTAAAGGATATTTCCACTTAACTTGGGCAAAAGCTCTTTGCTCTCTCTTTTCCCAGAACTGCTGTGCTGTGGAGTGGCCATTGCAGTCCAAATTTAAAAAATTTAGTACGAATAAAGCATGAGAAAGAATATTAACAGGAGAGAAGGGGTATAATTCCCCCCCTTTTAATTTAGAAATTTGGTGTTTTAACAAACTGTTGGCCCCTTCAACAATTCCTTGACCTTGAGGATTATTGGGAATTCCTGCAGAGTGAACAATTTGGTAAGATTTGCAAAAAGTTTGACAAGCTCGTCCAACATATCCTGGACCATTATCAGTTTTAATTTGTTTAGGAAGTCCCATAGTAGCAAAGCAGCGTAATGCATGGGAGATACAAGGTTTGCTAGCTTCCCCGCTAAGAGGAGTAGCCATAATAAAATTAGAGTAAGTGTCTATGGTAACATGGACAAAGTGGAGCCGTCCAAAAGAGGGGATGTGGGTAACATCCATTTGCCAAACATGGTTGGCCACTAAGCCTCAAGGGTTAATACCATTGGAGGGCACAGGTATGAAGGTAGCACAGTTGGGACAAGTTTTTCCAATTTTACAGGCCGCTTCACGTGTGATATGAAATTGCTGACGTAAGGCACGACTGTTTTGATGGTGGGCAGCATGTGATTGCTTTGCTAAGTCAATTTGAGTGAGAAAAATTTGAGTAGCCTCATCCGTAATAGCATTACCCTCACTTAATGGTAAGAAGAGGCAAAGTGAAGTAATTTGTTGGAGGGACAATGATGTGAAATTATGCCCACAAAATTGTCTCAAGCAATGTCCCAGAAATCACAATGAATATAAAGCCATTCTTGCTGTTGTAAAGTATAGGGTATGTAAATAACTTGTGGATCGCACCCAAGATACTTAAAAGATTCCACACGGCACACATGGAACTAAGGTGGCTACCAGTTTATAATAGGGAGTTAACACTTTTGAAGGAGTAGCAGGCAAGGAGAGCCATAAAAGGGGTCCCTTCTGCCAGAGGACTGCTGTTGGAGAATGAGGTGTAGTTAAAATATATGTTTCCCAGGGGGCTGAGTAATCAATATAATTTACATGTTGGGAAGAAATGGCAGAATTTACTATGCTTAAGGCTTTGGCTGCTTCAGTTGTCATTTCTCTGAGAGACGTAGGGTCAGGGGCCCCCCTTTAATGGATCAAATAAGGGTTTTAATTCAGCTGTGGATAATTTAAGATAAGGGCGAAGCCAATTAATATCTCCCAGAAAAAACTTTTTTTTAAATCATGCAAGGTACTCAAATGTAATTTTTGACTAGTAAAATAGTAAGGACCTCAAATATGACCAAGAGGGATTTTTATTTTTCTCTGCCTGAGCTGGCTTTGAACTGTCCAAGGAGTCTTAGCCATAAAAGCCCTTTTTATTTCCAATTAAAGCAACAGGAGAACAAAAGGAGTAGAGCTTACCTGTAAGTTTTTAAGAATTGACCAACAAATAGTTGCCAGAGTTTTGCTTTAACACTTAAAGAACAGCAGACTGAATGAGATCCATGTGCTATTAAATCAAATCATATTATTTAACCTTACCTTACTGGCACGTGAAAGAGAAAACAAATGAATAGCAATAAAAGTCTCAGCTTCAGTGGATCTGAAGTGGCTGTGTCTTCCATCCCAGCAGGGATGGCTTGCATCTGGATAAGGCTGTAGTAGCATCTCAGAGTTCCCTGGATAGGCTGTCACACCTCCTGCTTGTTGCCTGTAAATTTCTACACAGACTGGTTAAGGGCATTTTTAAACAAATTTTAGAAGGCTTGGGCCTTTAACCATCTTTCTAGTCACAAAATCGACACAGATTGAAGGCCAACCAAGTCTGCTTTCTGTAGCAGCCAGGACAGTTTGTGAGTCATGGAGGGAGAAGACACCAAAGCTACCCCAATGCAACCCTGTGGTCGCCAAACACAACTCTGATGCTTTTAACCTTGGAATAAGTCTCGGTTGCAACTCTGTCATGATAGGCCTGCTATAAACCCAACTCTAATCTTGGGGCAGGCAGAGCCAGGGTAGTAGCCTTTGACAGCCTGGGCCTGTCAAAATCCTCACAGGACTCCTAGATGCCTGAGCAAACCAGGCAGTTTGGGAGCTGACTGTGGAGGTAGCTTTCTGTAGCCACAGACTGCCACAGTCCACTCAGCTAGCACACATGTCAACCTGTATCTTATAAAGCAAAATGTTAATTTTGGGTCAGGAAAATTTAGGTTAATAGTCACATTTGTGCAGTTGTTCCAAAATGACTCTGGTCCCTTGACCTTAAAGAGTTTATGAGAGCACAGCGAAAAAAGAAGAAGAAGAAATGGAGAAGCAAAATCTTAGTCTATACCAAAGAATTGTCAGGATTAGATGTACACTTGACTCAGCATAGATAGACATAAAGAATAACACACTGGTTTTACATCATTGTACTTATATAACGTGCTGTATATTAGAACCTTTTGGAGTTTTTCTTAGACTCATTTGCTTGAACCCAAACATATCAGTTTGGGTTTAAAACCTGTTTTTTGTTTTGAAGTTTTACTAACAGACAGACATAGACATACATACACATACAGACAGTGTGCACACGTTTTGGGGCACGCTTAGAATTGTTCTTTAATTGGCCATGTAAGTTTTCTGGAATTCCAGTGGCAAATGATATTATTTTGCCTATATTCTAGAACCACGTGGTTAGATAGTAAACAACAACAAAAAAAAAACCTTTTCAGCAAACCAAAATTTTGAGATCATCCGAGAAGCCACATTTTGAGAAACCAGTTTAGCTCCCATGGGGAGCTTATGGGAGACAGGACATGAACACAGACAGCAAGCTCACAGTAAGACACCTTCATCTTCCAGCATTTGAATTGCAAGGCACCTTTGAAATGCAAGGCTATAGTTACAGAGTTCAGAGTGGGGGCAGGATTACCGGAAGCTGGAGACTCCAAGTCCCTGCCCTGCCTCCAGGAATTTGGCATCCCTGTCACCTGGGGGATGGGCAGGCTTTCACTCCAACCAATCCTATTGTCGACCATGTGCTCAATGCTAGAGAAAGCTTACAATTTAGCCAAACAAGCAGAATTTAACTGAGTCTCCAAACTTAACATCAATAACAAGAATAGAAAACCTTTCTTTGAGTCTTTCAAAGCAGATGTTAAACAAATATCGATACCCACCCTATGTCACAGGCAGGCAGGCAGAGTTTAGAGGGAGGCAGAAAAAGAGAGAACTTCATCTGCCTGAGCGCTCATAGAAGTTAGGTAAGTCCTGGTCCATGGGGAAAGGAGGCTCAATTGGAAGGACAGCAGTGATGTAGAAAGAGAGATGATGCTGTGTCAAGAGAGACAGGCTTTTGTTAATCCCAACACAGCAGTTATCATAATAACTGCTTTTATAATAGACTTAAAAGCTTTAAACGGAAATGTCTTCCCTCACAATTCTGGAAACTAGAAGTCAGGGTATTAGCAGGGTTGGTTTCCTCCAGGGCCTCTCTCCTCCTTCCCAGCCTCATCAGATTTCCTATGTCTGTGTCCTAATCTCTTACAAGGATTCATTAGATGAGGGCCCATCCAATGACCTTAATTTAATTACCTTTTTCAAGGCCTTAGCGCCAATTGAGGACGCCCACAAAAGTATGATAAATATGCATTCATTAATGTCTTATGTGCTAAATGTTTTAAAAATGGAGGTAGTGTAAGACAGCTTATACATGAAGCTAGTGTGACAGGGCATGTTTATAACTTTTTTTTTTTTTAATGTTTTAGGTCCTCCTGGCCCCAGAGGCCCAAAAGGTGACAGAGGATCTCAAGGCCCACCTGGTCCCACTGGCAACAAAGGGCAGAAAGGAGAAAAGGGGGAGCCTGGCCCACCAGGCCCTACAGGGGAAAGAGGCCCAATCGGACCAGCCGGCCCACCTGGAGAACGCGGCGGCAAAGGCTCCAAAGGCTCCCAGGGCCCCAAAGGCTCTCGTGGGACCCCTGGCAAGCCAGGACCTCAGGGCCCCAGTGGCGACCCAGGCCCTCCAGGCCCACCAGGCAAAGATGGACTCCCTGGCCCTCAAGGGCCTCCTGGTTTCCAGGGACTGCAGGGCACCGTGGGGGAGCCTGGGGTACCTGGACCACGGGGGCTACCAGGCTTGCCAGGAGTGCCAGGCATGCCAGGCCCCAAAGGGCCCCCAGGACCTCCAGGCCCATCTGGGGCTGTGGAGCCCCTGGCTTTGCAGAATGTGCCAACTCCAGTACCAGAGGCCAATGGTAAATCCCTAGTTCTCTTTCCAGCGTGGATGGGGGAATTTGGCAATGTGCATGTGTGTTCACAGTGGAGCCAACCCCCAGAAGGAGCCTCCCTAATTTAATTCAGCAGTGAGGTATCAGGTGAGGCCCCACAAGCCTCAGCCCAGTCATTCAGATGCCTGTGTTTCTCTCCAAATACTATCAGTTCTCTATAGAGAACTCAGGCCCTCAGAAAATAAGAAAACCCAAACACTTCCTTCAAGGCAGCCAGTACTGGTTAGCCACTCCCTGACCATCCTGTCCACCCCAAGGACAGAGTGTCCCTCAGAGAACTCCATCTGCATCACACAGAATTTTTGTGATGATGCTTTGATTCGATTCCTTTGTGAAAAGGTGTCATGGTACCTTTTTCATCTTTGCCAAAACTCTTACCTTCAGTGAGACTCAGAGTCTCTTACCTCTTTTGCCCCAAGAGCTTGGAGTTGGTCTAGGTTCTCACATCCAGTTGTTGATGGGTTCTGGGTGACTCAAGGTGATAATCCTCTGGGCCTGCAGGCCTTTTGCTTGTTTTGCATTCTTTCTGTTACTGTAAAGCACTAATCCAGGTACAAAGGAACTAAGATCCAGTCTTGGGGTTTCCTGCTTCTCCCTACTGTGAAATCAGGCACAGGCTCCCACAGACTGCTCCTGGCATGGGGTTGGCACTCTGGCATCTTAAACATAGTTAAGGAAATATGAAGAGCTTAAGACTAATATTACAAACTTTATTTTTCTAGGCTGTCCACCTCATTGGAAGAATTTCACAGACAAATGTTACTATTTTTCGGTGGAAAAAGAAATTTTTGAGGATGCAAAACTTTTTTGTGAAGACAAGTCTGCACATTTAGTTTTCATAAACTCAAGAGAGGAACAGGTAAAGGCTGATGCTGACACAGGTGTGGGGAAAGCTATCATTTAGAGATAGCTTACATCAGGAAATTGCATACTTGCTGGGGAGTCAAAGATATCAAATTCATAATCATATAAACTTGGAAGGCCATGATATGGCGATCTGGGATTTCTCCAGGGACTACTACATTCATTCATGGTGCTGGAATTTTGTCTTCTCATATCCAACTGGGAACTCCAGCCTTTCAAGCTCAGAGTTGTGAGGCTCCTCCCACTGGCTGTTTTGAGTTTGAGGGGCAGCAGAGAAGTGTGAGCATGCCACCAGACACCTGTGGCAAGAGAGACAGATACATGAGCACTATTGGGATGGGTGGGGAACCAGACAGGTGGCCCCAGAGGGGTCAGGAAGACTGAGGCAGGGCCCCCCCTATGGCAATGATAGCGGCTACTCGCTCTCATTAGGCCCTCTTCCATGTGCCAGGTATTTTCTTCTTTAAACCTGACAACACCCTAAAATCTAGTTCTTATAATCCCTATTGTACAGATAAGAAAAACTGGAGCACAGCAAGGTTGCAATGATTTACTGACAGGATGACAAGTGGAGAGCTTAGACTAAGATTCAACTCGTGACAATGCCAGTGTTGTTCCCTTGGTGTCACCGTGTCCCAGGACTTCCTTCCTCTTCCCTAAGCATCTCCAGCAAACTCAAGCTTGAAGTCAGGTTTCTTCTAGTAACTGACCTGGGAAGCATCTAGAGAGGCGCAGTCAGGTGCCTGGGCCCACGCCCAGCTCAGCCACTTGTCCCACTGCACAGGGCCTGGTACAGATGCATAATGCTGTGGTTGTTCCCATAAGTAGAGCCCAGGAAGGGAAGGAGGGCAGTGGCCCAAGGGCTTCGCTGAGCTGCCTTGCTGACTTGAAGGAGTTGCATTACTTTTACATCACTTTTAAGCTTGAGAGCTACAGAAAGTCCAAGCCCCCCAAAACAATTCCCAATTAAATAAATGCTATGAAAAAGAGGATAGCAAGCCATATAAAAATGGTCATAAACACCCTCTTTCAATTGTCCTTTATCCCAAATATTGGAAACAAGTCTTTCAGATATGAATACCCATCATTAGTATTAATAGACATAGTAATGCACCCATTCTGATAAATTTTTCAGCAATGGATAAAGAAGCAGATCGTAGGAAGAGACAGCCACTGGATTGGCCTCACAGACTTGGAGAAGGAAAACGAGTGGAAGTGGCTGGACGGGACACCTGCAGACTACAAGTGAGTATTCAGAAACCTCCATGGTGGGGGGCATGAGGGACAAGGTAACAAACAGTACAAGAAATGTATCCAATGCCTAACGTATGAAACTGTAACCTCTCTGTACATCAGTTTGATAATAAAAATTTGAAAAAAAAAAAAGAAAAGAAACCTCCATGGTGCTCAGATATTCCCTCACATACTTACTGAAACCAGCTGCATATTTCAGCTGTCCAATAGAGTTTTCCACTTTGGTTTACATGGAATGAATTATTTCTGGGGGAAAAAAATCATAAGACTCATAAAACTACATAGTAGTGTACTTCTGAGGAAAGGTAATGAAACTTAGACAACCTTAGGTACATTCAGCTCTCACCCCAGATGTTTTTGCACCCTGAGTGTTCCTTTCAGCACAACACCATTGGTGTACTGATTAGGGACCCACCCAGGAAGCTCAAGTATACCTCAAAGTTGCACTAGAGGAAAGCCATCTCCTAAAGGACTTCAGAGCACTCAGTTCCCTCCCCTTCCCCACAAGTCTAAAGAGAATACATTCTATCCATATGAATCTCATTTCTTCTTCCTACTCTGGCCTTGCTACTAGAGATTTTTCTGAGCCTAGCTTTCTGGGGCAGTTCTACCTGGGAGAGAAGAAAATGAGGCTGTTTCGGGCATTGTGGTACCTTGTATTAGTGGAGTAGTGACATTGGGTTATAGGTGTGAGAGGTGTGCACATAGACAGGCAGCTTTGTCCTTTTGAGACTGTTGCTATCCATGTGGCCTTGGACAGCCCCAACTTCAGTTTAATGCCTCTATTTCTTGAGAGCCGAGATTACAAGCATGTACCACCTCCCCTGGCAGTTTCTTACTTTTAAATCCACCTACTTCTCATCTTATTCTCCACATGCATGAATCTGAATAGTGTTCTAAGTGGCCAAATGTTGGTGTGGATCATTTGGATATCTTAGGTCTGTCTGCCCCAAAAGTGAGCATCTGTTGGCCTGGTAGATACTCTATCTGCTCTTCTGCACTTGGAAGTTAGGCCCTGACATACTCGGGCACTCAGGAACTCTCTGATACTTAGAACAGCAGGGATGAACTATGGGAGACTCAAAGCAGTGGTGGATATGGCATCTATACACAGCCATGGAGGGCTGGAGGTGAGAACGGGGGTAGAGATTATTTTAAGATTTCTTTTTCTTGGCTTCTTTTTGCTCAAGGCAGAGATTATTAAAGGAAATATAAGCCTACTTTCTTTGCTAACCAAGATAGCTAGGATTTTTTTTTCTTATTTATTGTCAAAGTGATGTACAGAGAGGTTACAGTTTCATATGTTAGGCCTTGGGTACATTTCTTTTTTCTTTGCCAGTTCTGGGCCTTGGACTCAGGGCCTGAGCACTGCCCCTGGCTTCTTCCCGCTCAAGGCTAGCACTCTGCCACTTGAGCCACAGTGCCACTTCTGGCCGTTTTCTATATATGTGGTGCTGGGGAATTGAACCCAGGGCTTCATGTATGGCAGACAAGCACTCTTGCCACTAGGCCATATTCCAGCCCCCTGGGTACTTTTCTTGTATTGTTTGTTATCTCCTCCCCAGCCAGGATTTTTTTTTCCTAAAGAAAAAGTCATCTCCATTTTTCTTATCCCAATAAATGAAGGAAAAACCTATGTTCGATTCACTAAGAAATTCATTCTTTAGCTTTCCTCCAAGAAACTGGGTTGGCCCACATGAAATACCTTGAGCTATAACACAGTGTATAAGCCAGCTCTTCCAAGGTGAAACTTTGCTCCATTTACCAAGACACTTTGGTGATTTGGGAACATCGGTACCCGGGATTACATCACCAGACACCTTACTTAGCTTTTGCACCCTACCCACAGCAAAGGATGTGTGTCTCATTTTTCACCCATGTGCCTGTAAACCTTCCCAGGATCAAATTCTAAATGCAAGGAATTAGACATAATATGCAGTTTCAATAACTGAAGGCTAATAGAATTTTACATATAATAAAAAATGCTGCACAAACCAGAAAAGCCAGTAAAATCCATAGGAGGTAGCACAGGCTCTGGAATCAGGTAAGAGCTAGGTTCAGGCCTTGACCACACCCCCTTCAAAGCTACGAGACCCTTCCTCCTGGTGAGTTATTTTACCATGTAGTATCTTCCCTTCCCTGTGTGTACAACATACTTGAGCAAAGAAAGCACTGTGTATTTTGAAAATGAGATGTTTGTGCACACACATATGTATATGTTGTTTAATACAGGACTTACCATGTGGGAAGTGCTTGAGATACATCACTTCCAAGTACTGGTATCATTCTTATTATTATCATAATTATCATAGTAAAATAGTACTGCTACTAACAACTGTATTGTCTAGTATCTCAGTTGAGATCCAAACTGTTCTCACTCAAGTCTCAAAATAGGTTTGTGAAGATAACATTTCCTGTTGAGATCTGGGAAGGGCTTCAGGCTTTGCAAGGGCCTCCCAACAGTACCAATCTCCCCAAGTGCTTCTTTATTTACTTAGATTTTGTTTCCTCCTCTGGGTTTCTGAGGTCTCTCTCCTGCTTGTAGCAGTGATTCTCTAGATCTAGCCATCTAAGAGATTACTCACAAGAGGGCAAGGCCCTGAGTTCAATGATTATATACCAGCAAATCAGATGCCCTAGAAAAACAGATACATTTCTAGAAACACACACCTGAACAAGACTGAATCAAGAAGCACTAGGAAGCCCAAATAAGTCAGTAATAAAGAGGCTGATGTAGTAATTAAAAAAAATCCAAGGAATAAGAAACTGAGACCTGAAAGTTTCATGGCTGAATTCTACCAAACATTCGAAGAAGGATTAGTACCAGTTCTCTTAAACCCATAAGTTGATGGAGCTGGCATCATCTCAGGCCTTGCCTCTACCACAGAGAAATTAAATGTCAGCTTTTCTCTTACCATTTTTCTCCAACACATACACAGCCCTTTTCAAATTACTTAGGGACTTTGTATGGTTACTGTTAAAGAGGAAATAGTCAAAGGAAAACAGGCCTTCCTCTGTATCTTTCTTTAATTTTCACAGGTCCTACAACTTGAACTCAGAGCCTGGGCACTGTCCCTGAGCTTTTACTCTCAAGGCTAGCACTCTACCACTTGAGGCCCTGTTCCACTTCTGACATTTTTGGCAGTAAATTGGAGATAAGTCTAAGAGGCTTTCCTGCCTGTTTTGGCTTCAAACCATGGTCCTCTGATCTCAGTTACCTGAGTAGCTAGGATTACAGGCATGAGCCATCAGCACCCAACTTCCTCTGTTATTTCTGTCCTGGTTCAGAAAGCAGGGAAAGAATAAACTGACAAAAAGTGACATGACATACAGCACATACAGACCTGATCTCAGGTTTATTTCCACAACTGAGTCTTGTGCTATTGCTAGACTGGGGCAAGACAGGACCTGCTGGAACAAAGCAACTGCATGAGATGAACTCTGCAACAGTCTGGGGCAGCGCTCAGGCCAAGTTCTTGCATACTGGATGTCTACAAATTTCAGCATTAAAAATAAGTAAAATGGCCAAGCACCATTGGCTCACACCTGAAAACCTGGCTAATCTGCCCAGGAAGATAAATGTATGACTTGTCTACAATTAATCACCAAAAAGCCAGAAGTGGTGGCCTGACCCAAGTAACAGGGCACTAGCCTTGAAGGAAAAAGCCAAGCAAAAGCATGAGGCCCTGAGTTCAAGCCCCAGCACAGGCACTAAATACATACAGCTGGCCCTCTAACAACACATGGAGAAGGAGGGTGCTGTTCTTATTTGTCCATTTCACCATAGACACAGGACAACTTCATTTCTGGCTGGCAATCTCTTGTCCCCTGAATACAGACTGAGATCCATACACTATCACTGAATTATCCTGAACGATTCCCCACAAGCCTGCTTCTGGACTTTTTCTGGAATATGGAGGCAGCAATATAAGCATTATCCCTATACTCACATTAAAAATGCCCATTTCTATGTGAGTTGTGAAACAGTAACTGTTCTGGTACAATACCTTAATAATAACAATAAAATTAAATATATATATACACATATACATACATATATATATATATACACACACATATCTGTATATTTAAGGCCCATTTCTAAGACCATGCCACAATGAAGACATTTTAATCCTAAATATGGTAGTAAAAAAGAGCATGACATCAAAGATTTACTGATAGAACATGTAGATAGAAAAATCAATAAGGACATGACCAGTTAACTTGTCTGATTATTTCTCCCATCAACCATAAATATGCTTTCTTTCCAAGCACATAACAACATTCACCAAGGCAGACCACATGCTTGACTATAAAACAAGTCTCAATAAACTTAAGACTACTTTAATAGAATATGTTCCCTGGCCCCAAACAATTAAATTAGAAACTGATAACAGAAAGATATCTGTAAGATATTTGGGAAGTATATCTTTCCAAATAAACCATAGAGTAAAAACTCACAAAAATCTGGGAAATGTTCCACAAAAACAATACAACATATCAAAAGTTATAAGATACATATAAAACAGTGCATGTTTAGTAGTATACTGATAGCTTTACAATACCTACATTAAAACATATTCTTAAAAGTTGAACATCAGATTCCACTTATAAGGGTAGAAAAAGAACAAGTTTAAGTAGAAAGAGCCAATATGCTTCTGGTTTACCCCCAGAAACACACACATATATGCATACACAAATAAGTACAAGGAAACACAGGAAAGAACAGAAAGCAATGAAATAGAGAAAAGATAAACAGAAAAGATTGGAACCAGAGCTTATCAAAGCCAATCTTTTTACTCTTGATGGAATATGTCATTTGGCCGATTGCCTGGGCCAAATTAGCAAGGTAGAGGATGTAGGCTGTGCCCACAGGCTCAGAGCAGTAGGTCCCCTCTACCCATTCTACTAAGTTACCAGTCTTCCTCCAGTGTCCCACAACCCCCTTGAGTCTGCTCTTTCCTTTCTCCTGTGTGGATATCATTTGGTGAGAATACACTGTCAGATCTGAGCTTTCATGTTTATATAACAAAGGTAAAACAATGGCTTTCTGTCCTTATAGATGGTCCCGTGTCATATTTGTGCTTTTATAATATAAACCATAGGAAGGGGGGACCAGAAAAGACACTTCAGCTTCCTCTAATTTAACAATAATTTACACTGGTACACCTTCATATATTTTTTACCAGAGTAGCACTGGCCCAGGCTACAAAAAAGGACTTTTCCACAATTCCAACCATCATCGTGGGAGAACATTCTGTTGCAAAGAAACATTTCTCACCACTAATATCTTCCTGTTTTGAGGCCAAACCCTTCCCAGCCGAAGTTCGTTGGCCTTGTAGCATTAATCCCATGGTTGATGACAAAGTACTAGCTTGTGAGGTTGGAAGGAGCTATTCCCCAGCCTGGGAACATATGTTCTGTCTCCATTAGGATGACCCCAAAACCCTGGAGGTGTTCCACACCCACCAGCTGATTTGCTTGTGTGTGTTTCCAGCTCACTGGAGCCATCATCTGTTTTCAAAGTTCTTGGTGTACTTATTTTTGGGGTTGCTGTGATGTGCAGATTATAACATGAGATCTGGTGATTTTCAGGCCAAAGTTCAGCCATTCCTTCTAGAGGCAATCTTTAAGCTGACATTCTTCTCCAAAACACATACCTTGTGTTTATCTGACATGTACTGTTCCACAGCAAAATACACACAGGATGTTCCCACAAGCCACTGCATGGAATTGTTGCTTTTCCAGAGAGATGCATGGAGATTGTTCAAATTGTTCCTGCAGCTAGCTTTAGGCTACCATCCCTCCTCCATACTAGCCCACCTCAGACACTTCCCCTCGCCCCCACAAAAATGCGTTCTGGTTTTCCCTCCCTAAAGGAAAGCCTTGGGCATTGTGTCTGAGTGCCAATGGAGAAAGCTTTTAAATGATCTAAAAGAAAATGTGAGGGTCATCTTAAGCACATCTTCTTATTCCAAAGAAGCCATATTTATTTACCAGTGAACTGAAAAATCATGAATCAGGTCTCAAATTCTGTAAGCAAAATTAGGATCAAACCTTTTCATTGTACTGGAAGAAATGTATAAAATGTACATTAATGAGCTCTAACTGTTTGGGCATTGTTGGCATTTCCAGAGTCGACCTGCAAGATGGCAGAAATATTTTTTTATTTAAAAAAATTTTAATATACTTTTTTAAAGTCTAAATAAGTTAATCAAGTTTTGTTCTTGCCATAGTTTGTGGTACTAGGGATTGAACTCAGGGCCTCATGTTTGCTAGACAGGGGCTCTATCACTTAAGCCAGACCTCCAACCTTAAAGTTAGATTTTTTTCTTTCCAATTTTATCTATACCTGTAATCACTAGGAGGTTTGTTTGTTTGTTTTAAGGAAGTGCTGGAGTTTTGTCCCAGGGTTTCATACTCTCTCATTTTGAACCATTCTGCCTATCCCTTCTTTCATTCTTTTCAAGATAGGGTCTCACTTCAGGCTGCTCTGATTTGCTGTCCATTTTGTACTTTCCCTAGTGATTGAGATGGCTGGTGTGTACTACCATGCCCAAGCATTGAGTAAGATGAAACCTCACTAACTTTTATTCCTGGGCTGGTCTCAAACCACAGTCCTTGGATCTCTCTACCTCTCAAGTAGCTAGGATTGCAAGCTTGAGCCCGCTTGCCTGGCTTTGTCTGAGATTCTTGTTTTAATCCATCTTATTTGTTATGTAAGTTCTATGGGAGTCAGGCCTTGTGCTCTGCACTGCTTTGCAGCCATCATCTGGTTTATGCCTGGCACACAGCAGGTACTTTGTGGATATCAGTTAAGTGAGTAAATGACTATTCTAATTTTTCTTCTTAGTGTCATTCCAAATTTACTCTCACAGCTGCTAGTTTCCTTTAAGTTATCCTTTTTTTCATTAGATTTACTTAACTGAAATGATTGTTTAAAATCCCCAAACATACCTATGGTTTGGAGGCATCAGTTCTACCATGCTGCCTCATTCTTTGTATGCTTCACCTGCGCTTTCCCACTATCCTCCATGAAGTGATCGGGCTGGTCTTAGTATCAGAAGATGGAGGGCTATGTGAGCTCTCTTCTTGGGTGACCATATGGCACCCACCTGCTGATGGGTACTGAGTCACAACTGGGAAGCATCTTCTGCTGCAGATGTTCTTCCACACCCTCCCCAGAGGCCAGTGTGTTCTCTCAGAAGGCAACCATCAACTTCTGTTCATGAACCTACATCTTAAAGAAGAGCCCTCAAGAATGGTATCTTAAGCTGGGCACTGGTAGCTCACACCTGTAATCCTAGCCACTCAGGAAGCTGAGATCTTAGGATCACATTTTCAAGCCAGCTTGGGCAGGAAAGTCCATGAGATTCTTATCTCCAGTTAACCACCAAAAAGCTAGAAGTGGAGTATGGCCCCACTGGTAGAATGCTAGCCTTGAGCAAAAATGCTAACAGTACAGTACTCAGGCCCTGAATTCAACACCCAGTACTAGCTAGCACTCCCCAGCCCAAAGAAAAATGGAGTCCGCGAGTATATCTAATTCATTGCATAGAAACAGAATCAAGAACTGTGAACTCAGCTGGGCACCAGTGGCTCATGCCTGTAATCTTAGCTACTCAAGAGGCTGAAATTCAAAGCCAGCCTGGGATGGAAAGTCCACGAGACTCATCTTCAATTAACAACCAAAAAATTGGAAGTGGAGCTGTGGCTCAAGTGGTAGCCTTCAGCAAAAAAAGCTCAGGGATAGCATCCAGGCCCTGAGTTCAAGCTCAACAACCACCAAAAAGAAAACCTATGAACTCTGGCCAAGTTCTATTCCAAACAACAGCATTCAAGCTGTTCATAAGCCCCAAATAAACTCATCCTAAAGAAACTTGTTTTTTTTTTGTTTTGTTTTTCATTTTTTTTTCAAATTTTTATTATCAAACTGATGTACAGAGAGGTTACAGTTTCATATGTTAGGCATTGGATACATTTCTTGTACTGTTTGTTACCTTGTCCCTCATACCCCCCCTCCCTCCTCCCCCTTTCCCTTCCCCCCCCCCTGAGGTGTTCAGTTCATTTACACCAAACAGTTTTGCAAGTATTGCTTTTGTAGTTGTTTGAGTTTTTTTACCCTGTGTCTCTCAATTTTGGTATTCCCTTTCAATTTCCTACTTCCAATACCAGTATACATGGTTTCCAATATACTCAGATAAGATTACAGAGATAGTGTAGGTACAACCACAGGAAGGTGATACAAGAACATCATCAATAATAGAAGCTACAGATACACATGGGACGTTGAAAGTAGTTACAACTATGATATAACAATTGTTTCCATAACATGGAGTTCATTTCACTTAACATCATCTTATGTGTTCATAAGGGTATAGCTATCGGGCCTTGTGATGCTCTGCTTGACTTACCTAAACCTGTACTAATTATTCCCAATAAGGGAGACCATAGAGTCCATGTTTCTTTGGGTCTGGCTCACTTCACTTAGTATAATTTTTTCCAAGTCCTTCCATTTCCTTACAAATGGGACAATGTCATTCTTTCTGATAGAGGCATAAAATTCCATTGTGTATATATACCACATTTTCCTGATCCATTCGTCTACTGAGGGGCATCTGGGTTGGTTCCAGATTCTCGCTTTGACAAATTGTGCTGCGATGAACATTGTTGTGCTGGTGGCTTTACTGTGATTTTGTTTGTGGTCTTTTGGATAGATACCCAAAAGTGGGGCTGCTGGGTCATAGGGGAGTTCCATATTTAGCCTTCTGAGGAATCTCCATACTGCTTGCCAGAGTGGCTGAACCAGTTTACATTCCCACCAACAATGAAGTAGGGTTCCCTTTTGGCCACATCCCCTCCAACAATTGTTATTGTTAGTTTTCTTGATATATGACATTCTTGCTGGGGTGAGATGGCATCTCAATGTTGTTTTGATTTGCATTTCTTTTATGGCCAGTGATGTAGAGCATTTTTTCATATGTCTCCTGGCCATTCTCATTTCCTCATTAGAGAAGTCTCTTTGTAAGTCTTTAGCCCACTTGATGAGGGGGCTATTGGTTCTTTGCGGTTTTGTTTTGGAAGAAGGTAATTTTTTTAGTTCTGCATATATTTTAGGTATGAGGCCTTTGTCCGTTGAATGGCCAGTAAAGATCTTCTCCCAGTCTATGGGCTTTCTGTTTATCTTGCGAGATATGTGCTTTGCCATGCAGAAGCTCTGCAGTTTGATGCAGTCCCATTTGTCCAACCTTTCTTTGATTTGTAGCCTTTCTGGGTCTTCGTTAAGGAAGTTCCGTCCTGTGCCAAGGAGCCCAAGTGAAGAAACTTGTTTTTAAGAATCCTTCTCCCAAGAAAAACCAGTGAAATGTAGGAGTCATTTCCAGAAAATTAATTACCATTTCTTTCTAAAGCCATCAACCACCCTCAACTTAGCCAATGAAACAGAAGTTCATATAAATACATATGAAAGATCTCTCATTTTCTCTTTCTCTTCTACTTGTTAGAGACAAGATAGTGTGATATACAAGGATCCTTGTGAGTAAAACATGGAGAGAAAAAGAGAAGAGGAGAGGGAAAGGAGGGAGGGAGAGAGGAAGAAAGGAGAGCAAGAGTCCTTCCCCTGGCCACTTACATATGTTTCTTGCACACTACGCTTACATGTCCAGAAGTCTGCATTCTGGAATACATTAGAAAACCATTCATCTAACTATGCCAAAAAAGGATTCAACCCCTCAGCCTCATGATGATAAAGGTTAAATCTTGATTTCATTGTGGCAAAAATGACAAGGCTTCTGGGAGGTGTTACACTGCACATTGTTCTGCAAAACAGCTGCTCATCTTTTGGAATAAGAGCATGGATTGCTTTTTCTTTCCATAATGCATTTTCATTCCAGGAGAAATGCTTCCGTTTTTTGTTTCTTATATTCCTCTGAATAAATATCTCTGTATTCTTATACAAATAACACTCTTGTTTCTCTTTTGTTAAAAAGAAATTGGAAAGCTGGACAGCCAGATAACTGGGGACATGGCCATGGACCAGGAGAAGACTGTGCTGGTTTGATTTATGCTGGGCAGTGGAACGATTTCCAGTGTGAGGACATCAATAACTTCATTTGTGAAAAAAACAGGGATAGAGGTAAGTGAAGTCATGGCTGGAATTTGAGGGCGAGGTGGTAAGAAGGGCTCTGAGTGATAGCTCCAGTCCTGTTTCAGTGATTTACTAGCAGAGTAGGTTATTAACCTCTGTGAAATAATAATACTTTCTCCATGAGATGGTTGTAAGGACTCAGACAAGGGGATAAATGTGCTGAGTATTTAGGAAGTATTCAATAAATGTTAGACTTACAGACCCAGGTCAGTAATTTATAATCTAACTGTTCTTTAAAATAACTGTTCTTTAAAATGCTGTGTAAACCAGCATTCATGCCCGGCCAAACATCACTCCTGTGTGTATTTACTGAGCATTTGCTGCAGGCCAGAGACTGTCCTAGGTAGTGAATAGATGTTTTCTGCATTGCTTGTAAGTTCACAAGCCAGAGGCCCTTCAAAAGACACTTGGCTCAAGTTTTATTTAATATATGGTCCTCTCCATAACACAGCACCTTAATTTTATCAGAACTACATGGCAAAGTTTATGGTAGAGTAAGTGGGGAAGGAATGCTAATGGGAATGAAGTTTTTCTGAAGATAATAAAAAAATCTTTTCTAGCAAAGACTAGCACAGCTTTGTGAATATACTAAGAAACACTGAATGCACCACTTGAAATGGGTCACTTAAATGGTGAATTACAATTTAATAAATCTGGCTTTTACCCATTAGTAAACAAAACTCTTTTAGGCATTATTTCGCTCAAATTATTTTTGGAAGTAACTGGGGCACCAATTATGTATCTGCCATTCAGTAGATAATTACTTCAGGTCTACCAAGTGTTGGAACCCCAAACACATAAGGAAGCCACAGCCTGGTTAGGTGGGAGACATGGATATCTAGACACTAGATTATAATATACACATAATATTATACACACACACACATATCAGTTGTGACAACTAAACCAAAGTAGTCATTTTTGCCTTACTCAGACATTCAAAGTTGTTGGGAAGGGATTTTCCCCCCAAATAGGTTTCTCCTCCTAGAGGGAATTTAGCTTAATTGTAAGTAATTCTACTCATTCATTTGAAAAAGAATAATGTTATTGTCAGGTATGGTGGCACACACCTGTAGTCACACACATACCCAGGAGGCAAGGTAGAAAGACTAAAGTCTGGTGCCAGCTTAAGGAAAAAATGTGAAGCTCTATCTGTAAGACAAACTAAAACAAAAAAGGAAATGGCTCAAATGGAGCACTGCCATCAAGTGTGGTCTTGAGTTCAAGCCCCAGGATTGCCCCTCACCAAAGGGGGAAAAAATGTTATTGAATGCTAGATAATAGAATTGTTCCTAAATATGTCTCTAACCCCATCCTTATTTCTCTCTTGTAGTCCTGTCATCTGCATTATAACAAATGGTGATGTAATAAGACGGCTCTCCAAGGCAAAGTATACTCCAGATGCCATTACCTTCTCTCCAGGTTGAAGGAGGGAGAAGCACTGAAAACCAATTGCTAAAAATTGACAGCTAGCATTTGCCATTATTCCAAGGACTTGGAAACTGAAATATCCCCCAGAGCAATACTGAATCACATGGACTGAATCATGTCATTTTTTCTCAGCCAATAACCACACAATTATGCAAATTAAATCACTCAAAGGATGGAATACTCAAACTAAAAAGAGACTGTTATTGGTGTTGAGCTATACAAAGAACTTATGCACTGTGTAAACAGTACCTTACATTTCTAAAATCCCAGAAGTAGGAAAACTATGCAGACATATACAGATATATAGGCCAATTCTTAGTAATAATATGAAATATACTTAAAGAGCTTTAAAACTTTGTATTTTTGTACAAAATATTTTCCTGTTACTATTATTTTCCCTTTTTTTGTCATTTTATGAATATAATACATGAAGCCAAAGAAAACAACAGTGGTACTAATAAAATCTCAGAGGGTTTCTTGTCAGATTTAATTCTACCCAGTGGCAAAAAAAAATATTTTTCAGTTGTGGTTTTAAAAATAAATGTGTGTATATGTATTTTAATGTATCTTTTCCTCAGAGGCGGGAATCATTTGAAGTATCCAAAATATTCTTGCATGTTTTGCTGATGGAGATTAAGCCTGAGCATTTACATAGCTCATGCAATTGGGCCATGCCTTGAGCCTGTCATCAGCCTCACACTTATGGCATGCCTGATAAAGTGTGAATTTAGGATGTGAATCTAATTAATTTGGTGAATCAGAGCTGGTGGAAGGGCAGAACACACAACCCTGTCTGTCTAGAAAGCCCCAGTGGCTCATTCCTACAATTCTAGCCACTCCAGAAAGAGACTTAGATTTGAGGACTGCAATTTGAAGCCAGCCTGGGCAAGGAAGTTCCTGAGACTCTTATCTCAATCACCAAAACCTGGATGTGAAGCTAGGACTCAAGTGGTAGAGCACTGGCCTAGAGTAAAAAAAGCTAGGTGACAGCACCCAGGCCTTGAGTTCAAGCCCCAGAACTAGCACCAAAAGGGGCTGGGGGAGCTGGTTTATAAAGCTGACATGTAAACAGACTTACTGTCAAACCTACAACAGAGCCAGTGCTGGAGAACACAATGTCACATTCACCAAAGGTGGCAATGTTGGAAAGATGCAAACCAGCTCTACACTCCCTGGAAAGTTGACCTCCAGTCAGCTCCCAAAGACAACGCCAAGGCATATACCAATTGAAATGCAAAAGTAAACGCTACCCACCTGATGAACTTGGAGCCCATCATCTGTCTACTCTTGGACGTGCTCTTGAAAAGTCTAGCATGTGCCAAGCTGAGACAAGGCATGGGTGTTACTGATGCTCAGAGCTAAGATTCCACCCAGCTCCTTCCCTCCTCCCCTCACAAGGGTTCTCCAAAGCAGGATCTGCTACCAAATCCAAATTAAATGGTAAAGGAATAAAGCCAGTGATCACATCTGTGGCCATGTGAACTATCTTGCTTGCCAGCAATCACTATTCATGACAGTTTGTAGGCCAGCCATTGTCCTTGGTGTCTTTTTGCCCTACTGTCCTATCCATGTAACTGGTCAGATGACCCACTGTCACCTGGGCCTGAAGTGCTAAGGTCTATGGCACAAGGTGGACACTGGACTTCAAGACTACCTCAAAGAACATTGATAGACTAAAACTCTCTTCTCTTTCTTTTCATGTGCTTACATTAGCTAGGCAATGGTAGCTTACAACTGTAATCCTAGCTACTTAGGAGACTGACCATGAGATTGAAATTCAAAGCAGCAGCAGCAGACCCCTTTCCCCTCCTTTTATGTGTGCCAGTACTGAGGCTTGAACTCAGAGCCTGGGTGCTGTCCCTGAACTTTTGTGCTCAAGCTAGCACTCTATACGCCTTGAGCCACAGTTCCACTTCTGGGTTTTGATGGTTAATTGGAGGTAAGAGTTTCATGGACTTTCCTACCAAGGCTGACTTTGAACTCTGATCCTCAGATCTCAGCCTCCTGAGTAGCTAGGATTACAGGCATAAGCTATTATGACCCAGCTACAAGACCCCTTCTGAACCAAGACTTAGTCACAGTGGTACATATCTATCATCTTATGAAATGTGGGAGGCTGATCAGAAGGATACTGAGTCTAGACCAGCCTGGACAGACAAGTTGGTGAGACTTCCAACTCAGAAAAATGCTAGGTATGGTTTTATACATTTGTCATCTCAGGACAGGAAGCTTAAATAGGTATCATAGTCCACGTGGTGTCTAGAGGATATAAAACACTGCCTCAAAAATAATCAGCGCAATTTTTTTTTAAATCTAGAGCTGGGCTCTGGTGTCTCATGCATGTAATCCTAGCTACTCAAAAGACTGATCTGAGGACTGTGGTTCAAAGTCAGTCTGGGTAGGAAGGGCCATGAGACTCTTATTGACAAGCCCCTAAAAACCTCAAGTAGATCTGTGGCTCAAAGTGGTAGAGGGCAAGCCCTAAGTAGAAAAGCTCAGGGATAATGCCCATGCCCTGAGTTCAAGCCCATAACTCAGATATAGCTCAGTGGTAGAGTGCCTTCTTAGCAAGTATAAGGCTCTGAGTTCAAGTCACAAAAAATTGTCTACAGAAGAAACTTGGAATTGACTCTCTCATGTACATTGGCAAGTGCTAATTTCTACAACTGAAGGCCCTTTCCCAGCCCACTGATTACTTGCCCTGTGTTTCTATCAAACCATCTCACCCAGTCATCCCAATAGTGCTAAGGCAGGCCTACCTACCATATTCCCCATTTTACAAGGACTTGAGCTCAGAGAGGTGAAGTGATTTCCTGAGTCATACCATTACTGAGTGGTAAAGACAGGGTTCAAACCCATGCTTTAAAAGTGGGAACCAAAGGCCTTTATGACATAGATGAATAAACTCAGGTGAATATCACATTAGGAGATACCTTATCCTAGTACACCAGGTCTCTAGTAATGTTATGATAACCATGCATTTTGGGACAGGAGAAAGTATTAGTGAAATACTGTGAGGTCTTCACACACCTGACTTGCTATATACTGTGAGAAGATAAAATTGTTTCTCCTGAAAGAAGGCAAGACAAGGCAAAACCAAAACATTTTCTTTTCCTTTGGTGATCAGTGTAGATCAGCTCTCTTCCTACCTTCTCCCTCCCACTTGTAGCAGTTAACAGTTCAAGTTGGAGCAGACAACAGATGGTAAAAGCTATTCCTATGAAAACTACCAGCAGATGCATCAGGAAGTGGGCAGCTTCCATAGCAATGCCACATGGATGCTGAGAATGGAAGTATAACACATTTGTGACATCAGTAATACTCTAGCTCCTCTCATCTTTATGCAAACCTAGTGTGCCAGCTTTGAAACTAAGGAACGTTGGGCTCAGCTTGAATATATGCCCATTACCCACATTTCTATCATAGTTACCCCTTAAAAAAAAACAACATTTATGATGAATCCAGGATCTCAGTTGAGGACAGGGTATACATGCAGTTGTGGTAAAGCCTAGAGGCCTGGTTTCCATTTCCCTCTGCAGCCCACACTCCCCCACAATGTACTGAACAGGCAAATCATGCTACTTGCACCTTCCATTATGCTCTCTTACCTCCTAGCTCTACCTGAATCTTGCTTCCTTCTTAACCTGAAAAGTGCTTCCTCCAAGCATCACTCAAAGGTAGAACTGATCCCCTTAGATGCCAAAAGCTCACACCATGTATTCTGGGTAAAACAGAAAGTATGTTCACTGGGTTAAATGGCTTATAAACCAGCTGTAAAGCCTAAAAGTTCTAAAAATGAAAAGATGTGAATGTGATTGTTCACTTATAAACTGTTCAGAGAACTGAAAGGTGAGAGAATCCAAGCAAGATTAATGAGGGAATTCATGTTATTAATGGTTGGTTCTCTATTTAGTCTTCCCTCAGTATCATTGGTTTCAGGACAACCCCAAACCTCTGATAAAATATCATTCAGACTTGCATAAAACTTACGCACATCCTTCTGTAAACTTTAAATCATCTCTAGATCATACTACTTATACAATAAAAATGCTATGTGAATCATTATACTTCATTGTCTAAAGAAAAAAAATACAAGGATCTGCACCAAATTCACATTCTTTCTCAAATATTTTCAATTTGTAGGTAGCTGAATTCATATGACTTCACAGGGCTATTACATCAAAGTGAAATGAAGTTTGCATAAAAAAGGATCAGGAAGCAAACTAGATTCATTCTGTACCAAAATATGCCCCAGAGCCAGAGAAAAGCATCTAAGTGGCAGTGTAATAGGTTATCTCCTAACTGTCCAATAGTGTTAAAAGTATGGGCAAATTTTTCAGCTTCTCTAAGAACCTTTCTATTCTAAGAATCCTTTGATGCCATGACATTGATTTTCTAAATCACAAGACAGATACGGGTAATACTTTGTTCCGCTCATCCTTTTTCCTCTCCTACATGTCCTTGTTTAAAAAGTATACAACTTGCCCAGGTCTAGCAGTTGGGCAGAGAGCCAAAAAACAAAAATACCAGATTTATAGAAACCAACTTTAATACCTCCAGGCCTCTCCTGCCCTTTGTATTTTTCATTAAATAACATATGAACGAACTCTCCTGGTCCAGCTGGGATTGCCATAGCCAGGATTGTATCCCAGGCTCTGGCTTCCTCCAAGGGCTTATTAGTCTTTGAGTCTGCAAAGCAGGGATCATTGCAACATGAGCAGAGTCAACTGCCATCCTGGGGCTTCTCCCAACAATCCATCCAGATGGGTCATTAAATGAGCTTACCCTAGGGTCTTCATTTAGTTCCCTGAGCCAGTGATAGAGATTTGTCCTTTGGTCAATCTTCCAGTATTTGCTGCCAGAGGTTTTGGCATCATGTAATGATCAGTTATGGTGCCCCACTCCATCATTGCTCAAAGCGTAGGCGTTAAAGGATTCTTCAGCATTCTTCTCCTGGCCATGGAGCAAGGGGTGGGGCCAAACACCAGCAAGGACAGTATGCTGTCTCTACAGTGACTAGGACAGCCCCCACTACTACTTAGGAACTTGACATAGATTATCTCCAACTCCTACTCCAGGTAAGTGAAGATCACATGGGTTAAATATTCCAAGAACTGGGACTTGAACCCATAACCACCACACTTCCACCCTGTCATGCCATCTCCTGTGCTTAAACAGTGACCTTATTGACAGTCTAGGCTTTTTGCATTCTTTTCTATTTCTTTTTTATTATTATCTTTAAGCAGTTGTACAAAGGGCTTTCAACAAATCCATTTGTAAGTGCAAAGCATCTTGATCAGAGTCATCCCCTTATATTCCGTTCCTCTTGGTCATTGGACATCAATTAGAGGGGCGGGGTTGAAAAATAGAAGAGTGTGATGGAAGGGGTGGCAATGACAAAAACCCCTTTGTATAATTACTTAAAGAAAATTTTTTCCTTTTTTAAAAAAATTTTTTATTGGGCTGGGGGTATGGCCTAGTGGCAAGAGTGCTTGTCCCCTATACATGAGGCCCTGGGTTCAATTCCCCAGCACCACATATACAGAAAACAGCCAGAAGTGGCGCTGTGGCTCAAGTGGCAGAGTGCTAGCCTTGAGCAAAAAGAAGCCAGGGACAGTGCTCAGGCCCTGAGTCCAAGCCCCAGGACTGGCCAAAAAAAAAAAAAAAAAATTATTGTCAAATTGATGTACAGAGAGGTTACAGTTTCATACGTTAGGCATTGGATACATTTCTTGTACTGTTTGTTACCTCCTCCCTCATTCCCACCTCCCTCCTCCCCTTTTCCCTTTCTCCCCGAGTTGTTCAGTTGATTTACACCAAACAGTTTTGCAAGTATTGCTTTTGTAGTTGTTTGTCTTTTTACCCTGTATCTCTCGATTTTGGTATTCCCTTTCAGTTTCCTAGTTCTAATACCAATATACATGGGTTCCAATGTACTCAGATAAGATACAGAAATAGTGCAGGTACAACCACAGGAAGGGGATACAAGAGGGTCATCAATAATAGAAGCTACGGTTTCACATCACATGTTGAAAGTAATTACAACAGTGATATAACAGTCGTTTAAAGAAATTTTTTTTAAAAATTAAATCAGTAGAGGTACCACGAGTACCCTCTGTTTCTAACAGAACCAGGCAGACAATGGAGGAATCCTGATTGGCAGGCTTTCAGGGAAAGCACAAGATCAATTCCTTCCCTTTCAGTGACCAAAGAGGCAAGTGTTGCTTTGGCTCCCACTGCCACAGGTGTCCAAGAGAGGTCTGGTTTGGAGAAACCATGCTCTAAGGTGCTGAGAGTTAAGACTTCAATATATTAATGTGGACATGATTCAGCTCACAACTTTCTCCATGTCTTATTTACTCTTAGTCAAAAAGTGATTCTCTTCACTTAGTATGATTTTTTTTCCAAGTCTTTCCATTTCCTTATGAATGGGGCAATGTCATCCTTTCTGATAGAAACAAAGAATTCCACTGTGTACATATACCACAATTTCTTGATCCATTCATTTACTGAGGGGCATCTGGGTTGGTTCCATATTTTAGCTATGGTAAGTAGTGCTGCAATGAACATGTTGTGCTGGTAGCTTTAGTATGATCTTGCTGTGATCCTTTGGGTAAATGCCCAAAAGTGGGGTTGCTGGGCTATAGGGGAGCTCAACATTTAGCATTTTAAGGAAATTCCATGCTGCTTTCCAGAGTGGTTGAACAAGTTTACACTCCCACCAACAGTGTAGTAGAGCTCCCTTTTGGCCACATCCCTACTAGCATCTGTTGTTATTAGTTTTCTTGATAATGGCCATTCTTACTGGGTTGAGGTGGGATCTCAGTGTTGTTTGGATTTGCATTTCTTTTATAGCCAAGTATGCTGAGCACTTCTTCACATGCCTCTAAGCAAAATGAACTCCAACTTAAGGAAATAACTGGTTTGTTAGTGTTATTTTCAATGTACTATGAGAAATTATGCCTTTTTGTTTTCTTCCCTATGGTTTAGCCCCGTTGTCACTGTATTTGATTTGATACCCTGGGTATTGCATATATGTTTATCTGATTTAGGGAACAGACAGGGCACATCAAAATGGTGAGACTGGGCTAGGAATGTGGCTTAGTGGTAGAGTGCTTGCCTAGCATGCATGAAACCCTGGGTTCAATTCCTCAGTACCACATACACAGAAAAAAGCTGGAAATGGTGCTGTGGCTCAAGTGATAGAGTGCTAGCCTTGAGCAAAAGAACTCAGGGTCAGTGCCCAGGCCCTGAGTTCAAGCCCCAGGACTGGCCAAAAGGAAAAAAAATGGCGAGACAAAGGGTAAAAGGTGAACCAAAACAACAACAAAACTTAGAAGACAATATGTTCTAAACCAACTGTAACTTGGCAGGGAGGGGGGGAAGGGGGTAAGAGGGCTTGGGAAGGAGGGAAAGTGGGAGAAAAATGAGGGAGGTGGTAACAAGTGTGACAAGAAATGTACTACTTTACATATGTAACTGTAACCCCTCTGTATATCATCTTAACAGTAAAAATAAAATTTAAAAAAATATTTTTAAAAAAGTAATTCTCCTATTTTGTTGTTTGTTTTGCCAGTCCTGGGGCTTGAACTCAGGGCCTGAGCACTGTCCCTGGCTTCTTTTTGCTCAAGGCTAGCATTCTACCACTTGAGCCACAGCACCACTTCTGGCTTTTTCTATATATGTGGTGCTGAGGAATCAAACCCTGGGCTTCATGTATACGAGATGAGCACTTTACCACTAGGTCATATTCCCAGCCCCAGATTCTCCTATTTTTAAAAAATGTTAAAGCTGGGTGCTAATAGCTCATACTTGTAATCACAGCTACTCAGGAAGCAGAGATCTCAGTTTAAAGCCAACCCAGGCAGGAAAGTCTATGAGACTTTTATATCCAATTAACCACAAAGGAACAACAAAGAGAAAAAGGAAAGGAAAGGCTTGAAGCAGAAATATGGCTCAAGTGTTAGAGCACTAGTTTTGATGGAAAAGCTCAGCAACAGTGCCCAGGTCCTGAGTTCAATCCCTAGGACTGGCACACACATGACACACACGCACACACAATGTTGGCATCAACATTTAAAGTACTCATCAGTATCCCATTTTAATATCTCCCTGTGCTTTCACCTGCCTATTCCTTCTTTGTCCAGGGAGGAACTCCTTTTGCCTGTTAGTAGTTCCCACTTCTCCTGTGCCCCAGTTTCCACCCACACCTGCCCACTGAATCCATTCACTACCAGCCTCTGTTATTCTGCCTCCTTGAGCATAGTATGCTGCTTCAAGGAGCTCTTCTTTTGCATCTTTAGCACCTTCCCTACTACATATTCTCCCCTCCTCTCAGTTTACTTCATTTCAAAAATAAAGGAAAGATTCAACATAACATGTGAAAATAAAAATAAAGGAAAGAAATATGATTTTTAAAAAGAGTTATCTCCTTCTTCATTGAACTGTCACTTTCTCCCCAGTTCCTTTCACCAGCATATTTCCTGAGATAATGACTAAGACCTTCAGTCACCAACTTCCCTCTGCCTTCTCATCCCTTTACCTCCACTCTCTCTCTCTCTCTCTCTCTCTCTCTCTCTCTCTCTCTCTCTCTCTCTCTCTCTCTCTCTCTCTCATTTCCTAGCTACCAAGAGAGTGGTTTTAATGTAAATTCTACAATGTGCTGCCCCAAAGCAAAGGTATGGGAGGGGGGGAACTGGTTCTGACTGAAATCTGCAAAAGTGTGAGCCCAAATCAAACATTTTTTTCTTCTAAGTTGTTTATCTCAGTATTTATTACTGTAACAGAAAGCAGACTAGTACACTGGGAAATGGGAAATTTATAGGAAAGAGGATTTTTTTCAGCTCATGCTTACAGAGGCTAGCAAATCTAAGATGATGATACAACCATCTGATATGGGCCTTATGCTACTTTAAAATATGGCAGAAAGTCAAAAGTGCAACCAGGTATATGCAGAAGAGACAAAACACAGTGGATAGTCTTGTGCTATAGAAACCTGCTCCTGCACTAATTAGTCTAATCCCATGAGAAATACATGATCTCTTAATGACGGTTGATCACCTGTCCAAGCCTCCAGCTCCCAGTATTATATTACCACAATGGTAATTAAATTTCAAAAGGAGTTACCAGGGACAAATCATGTTCAAACCAAGCAACATGCAAAAGCTGTCCCTTCATTCTCTATTTTCCTAGGATGTATTTCTTATGCTTTCGCCAAGGACAATTTTTCACCTTTTTGTACCAGAAAAGCATGCTTTAAAAGAAAATTTTATATTCAAGGTGCCTGGGAATTTCATACAGTAACTGAAATCTAAAGCAGTCATTAGGTTTTTTTTAAAAGGCAAGGAAAACAAGCTGGGATCTGCTTCCAATATAAAGTGGCCTGGGGTCTACAGATGGGCAAAAAGTCCCTAATTTCTATTTCTTTGGCAAGCTTCCTGGCTAGAATATTCTAGCCACATCTCCATTCAATGAAATCCATCTTCATAATTCTTTTTCAAATGCTTGATCCTCTGTGAAGACACTAGTTACTTTTCTCGTCACTGTATCAAAATATCTTGACATAACGAGAATATTTTATCACATGGTTTTAGAGTTTTCAGTCTATAATATGGCACTGTTGACTCTGAGACCTTAGTGAGACAGAACATTATGATGGCAGGAGCATATTTATGGCAGTGACTATTCACCTCAGGGTATACAGGAGACAAATAAAAAGAATAATATAGAAAGTAGTCTGGGCAACATATACTCCCAAGGACTCACCCCCAGAACTCACCTCCTCCAAGACCCTATCTCCTATTTTTTTACCACTGTGCAATAATGTCATCATATTATGAATCCATTAAGGGATTTACCATTAGAGCCATCAGGATCCAAACATTTCCCAAAGCCCATCAACTAGCAACTGGAGAGGATATTTCATACTCAAATCATCACACTACAAATAACATTTTAAATCCCTCATGTCCACAGGATGAGAGGGAAGGCACTGATCAAGATGCATTATGCACACAAACTGGTATGTTGAATTGAGACCTCTTTGTACAACTACTTAAATAATTTTTAAAACAATTCCCATGTCCCCTTTGTTCCACTATTAGGCCCTAATCTTCTACCAGCTAAGACAGTTACCCACATTTTTGTCTACCCTACTCCTTGTCCAGGCAATAGGCACCTTTAGAGGTAGGAGCTAGAGCTCTGCTATATTATCCTTCTCTACCTACCTGGCACAGCTCCTTGTATGTAAAACACACTCAATAAAAAAAAATAGTTGAAGCAATAAATAAAACAGAATCCTAAACTGAGCCACATGCAATCTAATCTAATGTTTCCTAATTTTGTTTTTAGGAGTAAGGAGCCAATTGTCCAATGGCTTAACACACAGGAGAGTATAGCCTTTTCCCCAACTTTTTCCCTCCCACCTGGGTATGGGCCATTGATGAGGAATGTTCATGATATTGTCACCATTTGTGAGACAAATGCATTCCAATTACATGGTGATGGCAGAAAGCCAACTAGTGTTCAAGTGAGCCCACAGGTGTTAAGGTCCATCAGTGAGGCACTTCAGTAGACAGATCTCTGTGAGGTCTATCATAGAACATTTAAGAGGCAGTTTCAGAACAGCAAGACAAAGGCAGTGCCTAGCCCTCTCTGGATAAGGCAACAAGATGACATGCTTAACACTGCTTACACAGGAGGGGCCAATCATACCACTTCAGTAAGTTTGCAAAAACTTTTTTTAAAGAAGTAAATATTAGGGGCTGGGGATATGGCCTAGTGGTAAGAGTGCTTGCCTTGTACACATGAAGCCCTGGGGGTTCAATTCCCCAGCACCACATATACAGAAAATGGCCAGAAGTGGTGCTGTGGCTCAAGTGGTAGAGTGCTAGCCTTGAGCAAAAGAATCCAGGGACAATGCTCAGGTCCTGAGTCCAAGCCCCAGGACTGGGGGAAAAAAAAAAAAGAAGTAAATATTAGGCCAGGTGTTTGTGGCTCACATTTGTAACCCTTAGTACTCAGGAAGCTGATCTGAGGATGATGGTTCAACCAGCCTGGGGAAGGAAAGTCCATGAGACTTTTTTTTTTTGGGGGGGGGGCTGAATTTACCTCCTTTTATTAGTTTAATATTGTTTCAAATTGGTATATTGTTGTGCCAAGTCGTGAGACCACCACCAAGACCACTGAGACTCAGACATTCCGAAATGCAAAAGCAAGGCAAGGCTTTATTTAAGCGAGCTGCAACTCGGGCCTCATCCTCCCCGCCGACACAGCGGAGGTTAGGAGGGAGCCTCGAGCTGTGATTACACAGGGCTTATAAAGGCAAAGAACAAAGTTACAACAATCAGGTGTTCAAGCAAGCAAGATTAGGATACAGATACAAATCTGATTGGCTCAGTGTTCGATTCTAGGGGTGGTTAGAGTTAAGCATTCCCAGCGGTTAGAGTTCTAGACCGACTGGGCCCTAATGGGCTTGTCCTGGGTCTACTCACAGGGTCTGCTTATCTCAGGTTCACGTGGTAAAGTGGGGTTCACGTGGTAAAGTGGGGCCTGACTTCAAAGTCTGGCACTTCACCCACCACATGTGCAGGGTCGCGGCCCAGACTCGGGAGCCAGAACCACCCGCACCTGTGCAGCCCAGACTTTGGAGCTGTAACCGCACACACGGGTGGCCTTCCAGCCTGGTTATAAGGCAAACATCACAGTCAAACTTGCCACCCACAGGTGGCCAATGAGGATACAGCATTTACAGAGCATGCTAGGCTGCACGCAGGTGGCCAATAGAGTTACAGTCTGTCTCATAGTATCTGTTTGGACCAACCTATCATTCTAGTTAGAATTGATGCATAGGTTTGACATCAGGTGGATAAGCCCACTCTGGAGGGCACATGGATTTGACGTCAGGTGGATAGGCCTACCCTTCAGAGGGCACAGGTTCCCCTGAACCTCCCTGGCCTCAGGTGGTCAATTTACATAACTTATCATAATAAAGGGGAGTTTCCCTGGATAGGGTGGGGGAGATCTTAGTGAAGATGGAGTTGGCTTCTGCTCTAATCTGAGCTGGAGTCAATCTGAAGCCCCTCCACAGTTATTGATGGCACTGGCCAGATCTGACTTCCCTATTTCAGGGTGACTTCAGTAAGTCCACTTTCCTATCCATCCCTCTCTTCTCTTTATGAGGTCAGAAGGATGAGAAACTGCTCTTGGAAATACCTCCACAGGTATGGCCTTGTGCCCCTTTCCCCTACAGGCAGCTCCTTCCATGGGTTTTTGCTCAGGCAACCAAGGATAGAGAGTATTGGAAGAAATATGGAGTGCTATCGCATAGGCCATCTGTATATAAAAGTGTAATTATTTATTTATTTTTCCCATTTGTATCATATTAAAACTTTGTACAATGTTTTAAGTTCTGTTTAAAATTATTTTGTATTTTACTTTTATAATCTAGTAACAAAATATTCATCCTGCATGCAAACTCTAGTTCTTAATGTATGTAATGGTTTGGATTTTAAGACTATTAAATAAACTGGAAAAAATTTCCCAAAGTTTTGAGTGCAAAGTTACAAGAATTACTGAGAGCAATACTACTATAAATCAATACTCTAAAAAATGACCAGAAATGACCTAGAAAAAGAAGCTTTGGACAGAATACAAACTAGATATTCCCTGTAAACCAGGCCTCAAGGATATGAAATTGTTTCCCTGTAACAATACTCAGGAGGCTGAGATCTAAGGATCACGGTTCAAAACCAGCCCAAGGGGCTGGGAATATGGCCTAGTGGTAAAGTGCTCATCTCGTATACATGAAGCCCTGGGTTCAATTCCTCAGCACCACATATTTAGAAAAAACCAGAAGTGGCACTGTGGCTCACATGGTAGAGTGCTAGCCTTGAGCAAAAAGAAGCCAGGAACATTGCTCAGGCCCTGAGTTTAAGCCCCAGGACTGGCATAAAACAAACAAACAAATAAAGTCAGCCTGGGCAGGAAAGTCCATGAAATTCTTATCTCTATTAACCACCAGAAACCAGGAAGTGACACTATGTGAAGTGGTAGAGCACTAGCCTTGAGCTGAAGAGCTCAGGGACAGCTCCCAGGCCCAGAGTTCAAGCCCCATAACTGACAAAAAAAATACTTTTAGAAAGAATTTCACTTTAAGTCACAAATTCACCATTTCACTGCCTCAACTTCCACTCTGAGCTTCCACCAACTTAAATCAAAAGCTCCTTTTCAATCCACCATTCTCCACAGCAAATACCATTAGAAGGACTCCTGCTCCCTCCAACCTCTCCTGCCCAGTTGAATTTTGTGTGTGCCTATCATGTGGCTGAACTCAGCTTAGGCTGTCCCTGAACTTTTTTTACTAAAGGCTAATGCTTTACCACTGGAACCACAGTACCACTCTTCCAGCTTCTTGTTTGGTAGGTAGTTGGAGGTAAGAGTTTCAAGACTCAGGCTTTCCTGCCCCACCTGGCTTTGAACTGTGATTCTCAGATCTGAGCCTCCTGAGTAGCTCACTGTGGAACAATATCCGAAATGCTCAGTCTCCTAGCTTCTTCAAAATAAAGAAGGGGCTGGATGTGTTGCTCAGTGGTAGGGTGTGATGAGCCTAGCTTGTACAAGGCCCTAAAATTGGGTCCCTAGCATGACATGCAGAAATAAAGGTCATCTCCCAGAAGCTAATCAAGAGTGTGCTCGTTGATCAAGAGTGTGCTGGTTGAATTTGGTGTAAACCAACTGAACAACTCATGGGGAGAGAGGGAAAGGGGGAGGGGGGATAGGAGGGAAATGAGGGAGGAGGTAACAAGTTATATAAGAAATGTACCCACTATATACCTTACCTATGAAACTGTAACCCCTCTGTACATCATGTTGACAATAAAAAAGAGTATGCTGTTTAACATCTCAATTGCCAGTACTGTAGTACTGACTTACTGATGATGTAAATCAGCTGATGTAATCAATTTCTAGTAGGAATATAAACAGCTACAAAGTAGGGATTCTGAGTGCAGCATCACCTGCCACCAGAAGTGCTGGAAGGGCTGTGGTGGGGGATTAGCTCCATGAAACTCTATCTGCAATTAACCACCAAAAAGCCAGAAGTTGAACTAGCCTTGAACACAAAAGCTCAGGGACAGCACCCAGGCCCTGACTTCAAGCCTCAGGACTGACACAAAGATAAAGAGAGGAAGGAAGGGAGGGAAGGAAGGAAGGAAGGAAGGAAGGAAGGAAGGAAGGAAGGAAGGAAGGAAGGAAGGAAGGAAGGAAGGAAGGAAGGAAGGAAGGAAGGAAGGAAGGAAGGGAGGGAGGGAGGGAGGGAGGGAGGGAGGGAGGGGGAAAGGGAGGGAGGGGGAAAGGGATGCAGTGAGGGAGCGAGGAAGGGAAGGGACTGGGGAGTGGAAGGAAAACATTATTTCTTGGATGTCAACTGTTAGCTTGTCTCCAGTCATCTTCTGTGGGTGCTCAACATAGGAAGCACCTTCATTGGAGCACCTTCATAATGCCCTTATTCAAACCCTTCTTATCTACCCAATAATGTGTGTGTATGTGTATATGTGTGTTAAATTTCATTCATATTGGCACCTTTTAGTACCCAGGGGTCTCAAGTAAAGGTCAAGTGCTGGATGTCCTTGTTGTAGTTCTCATCTTAGGAAGCTCCCACTCTTGTTGATCAGAACAAATGTACTCTTGATCACAATCAGTAAAACCAGAGGCGTACCAGGCCTCAGGAACACTGAGTCTGCGTGGACTAGGGAGGAGGTCCCACGTGACACAACGCAAACCACTGGTGGGGGGTACCAAGGACCCCTGAATAGAAAATCTCCCTGCATCCTCATCTTTCTAGACCTCTCTGCTGCATTTGAAAGTACTGAAACTGCTGGGTGCCAGTGGTCCACTCCTGTTATCTTTAACAATCAAGAGACTAAAATCTGACGATCACAGATCAAAGCCAACCCAGGTAGGGAAATACATGAAACTGTTATTCCAATTAGTTGTGCACATACAGAACGTATGCAGGCATGCAAGTACGTACATGTACACACACACACACACACACACACACATACACACACTCTTGCTAGACAAGGAGCTCAAATGGTAGAGCACTAGCCTTGAGCAAAAAAGGCTAAGGGCAGTGTCCTAGGCCTCTAGTTCAAGGCCCAGGAAAGAAAGATGGGACAGGAAGGGACAGGAATGGAGACATGGACCAGGACAGGGACGGGAGGGGAGGGGAGGGGAAGGGGAGAAGGGGAGAAGGGGAGAGGAAGACAGGGGGAGAAGGGGAGAAGGGGAGAAGGGGGAAGGGGAGAAGGAAGGAAGGGAGAAAGAAAGAAATGAGAGAGAAGGAAAGAGTAAGGAAGGGGAAGGAAGAAGAGGGAAGGGGAGGGGACAAGAAAGAAATGAGAGAAGAAAGGAGAGTAAGGATGGGAAAGGGAAGAAAGAGAAGGAGGGAGGGAAAGAAAGGGAAGGAAGGAAGGAAGGAAGGAAGGAAGGAAGGAAGGAAGGAAGGAAGGAAGGAAGGAAGGAAGGAAACTATTGAAACCCAAACTCCCCAAAGAAGAAAAAGAAAAACTATTGACCCAAAAACTCCCCAGCGCCAGCCCTCAGTGTTTATCTTGGAGTAAGGCAGACCTGGCTGGTGGCAGACTCCATACTCCCTGCTGTGGTCTTGGGCCCACTCCTTGACCTCTGAGGCCCTGGTTCCCTCATAGTTAAGGATCATGCATGACATTTTGAGATGTTCTTTCGGATTTCTCCTGCTGTTTCCTTCATCATTTAGCCAAGAAAAAGAAACAGAATTCTAAACTCATCTGCATTTAATCTGAGTTTAAAGCCTTTCATAATGTTAATTTCTACATTAACACAAAGGAGTTTTCCACCTACCAGTTGTCAGGAGGAAGAAAGTATTGCTCTATAAGATCTGAATTAGATTCTTTAGAGCTTAAGTTGAAGACAATATCTAAAGAACTTTTTTTTTTTTTGCTGCAGTAGGTGAGAGTTTGAGAAAGAAAATGTTTGAGAAGGCATTGAACTGCTAAAAGACTAAGATGCACAGTTTACCCCATGTGCTAAAGAACATGAATAGAGGACTGGGCCTGGGGGTGAATACCTGTAACCCCAGCTACTCAGGAGGCAGAGTTAAAGTCTGAGGCTGGTCAGAGAAAAAGAATGGGACATCCCCTGTGTGTAGTGCATGAAGACTGGGTTCAGTGGTAGTAGGAAGAAAGGTCAGGAGAGCTGTGTCACATGCTAGGCCTCTAAGGAGTGGTCTGGATAATGGTCCGCTCTGTGAACCAGAAATTTTGTTCAGGAAGGGAATGGAAATCTCAGATTTCTGTAAAGGTTCTGCACTCCAAAGAGACCACTGTCTCATTTTCTAAGAGCCAATCAAGGGTTCAAGTCTCATGGAAAACCCTCATATCCAACCAGACCACAAAGTCTCATAGAAAACCCTCATATCCAACCAGACCACGGAGATGTGGCCTATTGCTATGGACTGAATGTTTGTGTCCCCTCAAGATTCATGTGGTAAAATCTGAGCCTCCAAGGTGATATTAGGAAGTAGGCTTTTGGAGGGTGGCTAGTCATGAGGTAGAGCACTCAGGAATGAGATTAGCACCTTTATAAGAAATTACAAGTGGGTGTCAGTGGCTCATACCTGTAATGTAATCCTAGCTACTCAGGAAGATGAGATCTGAGGATCATGCTTTGAATCCAGCTCACGAAGAAAAGTTCATGAGACGTTTATCTCCAATTAGTCAGCAAAGAGCTGGATGTAGGGCTGGGAATGTGGCTTAGTGATAGAGTGCTTGCCTAGCATGCACAAGGCCCTGGGTTTGATTCCTCAGCACCACATATACAGAAAAAAGCCAGAAGTGTCACTGTGGCTCAAGCGGTAGAGTGCTAGTCTTGAGCAAAAAGAAGCCAGGGACAGTGCTCAGGCCCTGAGTCTATGCCCCAGGATGGGCAAAAAAAAAAAAAAAAAAAATGCTGGAAGGAAGTAGATGTGCGGCTCAAGTGGTAAAGTACCAGCTGCAAGTGAGAAAACAGAGAGCTTCCTAACCCTGAGTTCAAGCCCCAGTCCCAATACAAAGAAAAAAAAAAGATAGGAGGGGTTAACTTGCTTGCTCTCACTACTCAAATACATGCTCTGTACCCCCTGCCCTTTCCTGATGTGCTCCCCATGTGAGGACACAGAAAGCTGATGCCATCTATGAACCAGGAATGCATCCTTATAAGATACAGAACCCGCCAGCATCTTGATCCTGGCTTTCAACCCACTGGAATGTGAGAAGCAGATTTTTATTGTTACTAGCCACCTACTTTATGGTATTCTGTTATAGCAGCTCAAACAGACTGCAACAGCTCAGAAACTCAGGTCAGCCTACAGAACTACAAACAAGAGTGTTCCTATGGGCTTCTAGAAGAAAGGTATGTGATAAAGCATGAGCTACAGTTGCAAGAGATGGGGCTAGAACAAGAAAGACGAGGAGTGTGGGTTTTTCACAAAGAAATGCAGTGGCTTGGATATAGTGTGCCCTCAAAAGTCTTGTGTGTTAAATATTTTGGTCCCCAGTGCACTGTTCGGAGACAGGGCTTCTAGGAAGCAATGCTGACCTAATCAACAGGTTAATCAATTGATGGATTTATAACTGAATGGACTATTGAGAGAGGTATAGGAACTTTGGACAATAGGTCCTGGTTGGACGGAGTGGGTTACCTCTAAAGGAACATACCTTTTAAGGACATATCTTGTCCCTGGCCTCTTTCTCGCACTACTGCTCTCTGTTTCCTGGCCATCATGAGGTGAACATCTTTGTTCCACCTTCCCTTTCCAACATGATTTTCTGACTCACCATGAGCTCAGAAGCCACAGAGCCAAGTGTTGATGAATGGAAACCTCTGAAATTGGAAGTCAAAATTAATCTTTCCTCCTTTACATGGATGTGCTCTGGTATTTTGTCATAGTGATGAAAAGTGAGGAGACCCTAAGACTAGAATGAACAAACTTCTTAAAAGCAGAATATAGCTAAAGACAGAGGCCAGTTACAGACTGCATACCTATAACTGTAGGATGCTATACAAGCCAACTCTCCACCCCTTAAACAGTCCATTATAGAGATAAGTGAAGAAGAATGAAGAGGAATATTTCATTGTGTTGAAAACTACTGTACTAACTATATTAAAATCATGAGGTGATTGAGTTAGCTTGAGTTGCCAGGTCAAATCTGCTCTCTCTAGAAATTGGCTGTCATGATTCAGGAAGCAGTTTACATAGATGGGAAGATGAGTGTGCTAACTACAAATGTTGAACTTCACAAATGTAGAATAGATGTACTAATACCAATTGTACAGAATTCTTGCAAACTGTAAATGAGCTGATGTAAAGAAAGCATCTAGCACAGCATTCAACTCAGAAGATACAGGACATGATTTTAGTCCCTTCCTTCCCTCATTGAGCAGTCAACTGCCTGGTTTAGCAGAGACAATAACAGGCTCTTGGTCATCCCAGACACCTAATAATGTAGCCCAGGCAAGAGAAGGCGCCGTTTTATGGGCAGACAGAGGAGGGGTTGCGCCTATAGATGCACAATGAACCCTGTCCCTACGCCCCATAGAAAGCAAGGAAGTAATTGTGTTATGTAAAGAACTGAAGGGACAAGCAAGTATTAACTCCCTGCCCCAGCTCCAGGTACTCTTCAGTCTGTGAATCAATACTGTGTAAATTACTAAATGTTCTCCCCAGCACCGTATTCAGAAGAGAAAGAATGCCGAGTGCTTTACATCTTTCCATGCTTGTAATAGATGAGGGCTCAGCAAATATGGCTTATGGTCTGCTGTGGTTTTTGTTTTGTCTTGTTTTTTGCCAGTCCTGGGCCTGAGCTCAGGGCCTGAACACTGTCCATGGCTTCTTTTTGCCCAAGGCTAGCACTCTGCCACTTGAGCCACAGTGCCACTTCTGGCTTTTTCTATATATGTGGTGTTGAGGAATTGAACCCAGGGCTTCATGTATACGAGGCAAGCACTCTACCACTAGCCCATATTCCCAGCGCTTATGGTTTGTTATTTTTTTTTTTTTGGCCAGTCCTTGGCCTTGAACTCAGGGCCTGAGCACTGTCCCTGGCTTCTTTTTGCTCAAGGCTCGCACTCTGCTACTTGAGCCACAGCGCCACTTCTGGCCATTTATATGTATATGGTGCTGGGGAATCGAACCCAGGGCTTCATGTATACAAGGCAAGCTCTCTTGCCACTAGGCCATATTCCCAGCCCCATGGTCTGTTTTTATAAATAAAATTTTACTAGAATACAACTGTAGCCTATTTTTAAACCATCTGCTGTAGTTTGGACCTTGAATGTTGCCCAAAGCCCAGGTATTAAATAAAGCCTTGGTTACTAGACTGTGGCACAATGAGGAGGGAGTGAAACCTAAAGGAGATGGAGCCTAGTGAGAGGAAGTTAGGTTATTTAGAGTATGTCTTTGAAAGGGATACTGGGACTCTGGTCCCTTCCTGCCCCTCTTTGGTTCCCAGCCACTAGGAGGTAAAGACGTAGGCCTTCTCTATCTGTGATCATATATGAGTATATTGTGTCATTTGGGAACAGGGCCAAGTGATCATGAGCTAAAGCCTCTGAAGTCATGAGCCAAAGTAAGCCTTTCCTCATTAAAAGTTGATTCTCTTGGGCATTTAGTTTTGTTTGTTTTTTGGGTTTTGTTTTTTTTTTTTTTTTTTTGCCAGTCCTGGGGCTTGAACTCAGGCTGAGCACTGACCCTGGCTTCCTTTTGCTCAAGGCTAGCACTCTGCCACTTGAGCCACAGCGCCACTTCTGGCCGTTTTCTGTATATGTGGTGCTGGGGAGTCGAACCCAGGGCCTCATGTATACGAGGCAAGCTCTCTTGCCACTAGGCCATATCCCCAGCCCCACTTCTGGCTTTTTCTATATATGTGGTGCTGAGGAATCGAACCCAGGGCTTCATGTATACAAGACAAGCACTTTACCACTAGGCCATATTCCCAGCCCCTCTCTTGGGCATTCAGACATAGCTGTTTTTGAGAGAGAATAGCAAATGATTATAATGTTCCACAAGACTGAAACTATTCAGTATTTCTCCCTGTACAGAAGGTCTGCCAACCCTGTATTGGCAGATAACTTACTCTTCTATATTGCTTAGAAACTATTTCATATATACAACCTCATATGTTGCATTCTGGTGGAAATCTATAATGGTCATACATTGACAATGAGGATGAAAAACTGATTCAAAGTTCAAAGAACATAGATATCCATGTCATAAATACAAGATAAGGATATATCATGAAAAAGGCATCACTGGTGTAAATGTTTATAGCAGCTCTACTCATAATGCCAGGCATGGTGCCCCAGCCATGCATGAGGATCTCTGGAGTCCAAAAGTTTGAGGCCAGCCTGGGCAACATTGTGAACTCCTGTCTCCAAAAACCAAAAACCAAATCCAAACAAAGACCAAATTATTAATAATTTCCAAAATTGGAGCATGTCCAGTCATTGAGAAAATGAGTAAACAAACTGGCAGGTCTGTACAATGGAATGTCACTTGTACAAGAATGAACTGTCAAAAAGACACAGAGGAGACTTAACTGCAACATTGGTAAGTAAAAAAGCCAGTCTGAAGAGACTGAATGTGATATTTGATTCCAAGTATATCATATTCTGGAAAAGGGAAAACTAGGATAGCCAAGAGGAAAGGGACGGGGGGAGAGGCAGGCGGTTATGGGGAGCACCGGGGATTTTTAGTGCAGTTAAAGTGAATGAAACTATAATGGTAGACACATAACACCACACATTTGTCAAAATCTACAGCAAAAAAAGAATGGACCTCACTATCCATTAGAAAGGACCTCAATGTCACTTAGGAAGTCAGGGTATCCCAGGAAGAAAGCAGACTGACATGAGAATATAACAATAAAAAATGATTCCACTGGGTGTCATTGGCTCATGCTTATAATCCTAACTACTCAGAAGGCTGAGATCTAAGGAATGAGATTCAAAGCCAGCCTGGGCAAGAAAATCCGTGAGGCTTTTATTTCCAATTACCCATCAAAAAGCTGAAGTGGAGCTGTGGCTCATGTGGTGGAATACTTGAGCAAAAAGGAGCTCAGAGACAGGGTCTGGCCCTGAATTTAAGCTCTGGAACTGGCACATGTGCATGCGCACACACACACACACACACACACACACACACACACACAATTAGGTTTGGCCTACACTTTTTGGAGTTTTAAGATGGTATGGAGGTGTGTCCATACAACTCTAGTTCTCATTTTTGATCAAGAATTCAATAGATTAAAATATTCAACACTTCCTTATAAAATAGGCTTCGTGTTTTTACAGTTTTTCTCCATTCTATACTAATGTTAAATATTCTAGGACTGTTTAAGATAAGTTATATTAAGCTTTGAAGTTCAGTGTGTCAGCTGTATTAAATACATTTTCAACTTGTATTTTCAGGATAGGTTTATTGAAGGATAATTCGAAGTTCGTGCCAGTGGTTCATGTCTGTAACCCTAGCTACTCAAGAGGCTGAGATCTAAGGATGATGGTTCAAAGCCAGCCTGGAGAGGAAAATCCATGAGGACTTTCATATCCCCTATCAACCACCAAAAAAGCCAGAAGTGGAGCTAAGCCTCTAGTGGTATTCTTGCCTTGAGTTAAAGAGCTCAGGGACAATGCCTATGCCCTGAGTTCAACCCCCAGGACTGATACACACACAGAAAAAGGTAACTCCATTATAAGTAAAAGAGCATACAAACACAGGGGTGGGTCTATAAAGCTAATAAGAAAAACACCTACACCTAAGCATTTCCCTGGATCCTATGGTCGACAGCTACACATGCACACTGGAACTGAACAATTAAGCACACAGATGGTGAATGGTTAAATTTAGTTCTCTCCCCATTACCCTCTTTTTAGTGTCCATACTGGGGCTTAAACTCCAGATCTTGAGCTCTCACTCCGTTTTTTGGCTCATGGCTACTGCTCTACCACTGGGCTATGATGACTCTAGTTCCCAGGTTTCTTACTCTTTTTGTGTGTGCCAGTGCTGGATTTGAACTCAGGGCTAGGACCCTCTCTCTTACATTTTTACTCAAAGTTGGTGTGATATAATTTGAGCCACATCTTCTCTTACAGCTTTTTGCAGGTAGTTGGAGGTAAGAGTCTCACAGACTTTCTGCCTAGTCTGGCTTCAAGCCATGATCCTAAGATCTCAGCCTCCTGAGTAGCTAGAATTACAGGCCTGAGCTGTTGGTGTCAGGCTAGGTTAGGTTTCTCACTCTTACAGTAGGATCTGAAAGGGGAAAGAAGAATGAAATGATCCCTGTGGTCTGAGAGGAAGACTTCAGGATGAACTTGTGTTTGGCTTACTATACATACAGATGGTTACAAGCAGAAATATTCATATACAAATGTGCATGCATGTGCTAAGACAGATACATCTATGTCTGTGTCCTGTCAGCCTAGAACATAAGAGAAAGAACACTCCAGGATCACCAAGTTAACTCAGTACCCAGGAAGCTGTGCATCTATACTGATATAAATGATGAAATAATTTTATGTGAAGGAGAAGAAACAAATATCTCACAAGGAAGAATTCCAGATAGTTTACATAGATACTCTGTCCTCAAGGAAGGGGAATACAACTTTCCACTGTTTAACTGTGGACTACACACAGTAACTTTCTTTCAAAAATAAGGAGTGGAAAATAGGAAATAAGTTTCTCCATAAAAAACTGACAAATACTGCCTCAGCCAGTGAACAAGTCATAAATCATGGGATATAATGGAAATGGCACTTTGCCTCTGTAGTGAAGCTCATGAAATAGATCTAATCATGAGAGGAAGAGTCCAACAGAGGGTTAGGCTACAAAATACCTTACTAGTATACCTTCAAAGTATCAAATCATTAAAAACAAAGTCTGAGAAACTGCCACAGCCAAGAGGAGTCCAAAGAAGCATGACAATTGCTGGAAACTGGAAGCTCACACATGTAATTCCAGCTACTCTGGCGGCTAGTATCTGAAGATCACAGTTCAAAGCCAGCCTTGGGGGAGGAAAAAGTCTGTGAGACTCTTATTTCCAATTAACCAACAAAAAGCCAGCAAAGGAGCTGTACCTCAAGTGGTAGAACACCAGCATTGAGTAAAAAGTACATGTGTGAGTGAGAGGCCCTGAGTTCAAGCCCAGTATTGTTCCCCTCCAATCAAGTGTCCTAACAACATGTCCTACATGTAAAGGGGTGTTTCTGGATGGATCCTGGCACAGAAAAATGACATTAGGTCAAAGCAAGGGGAACTTGAATAAAGCATGGACTATGGGTAACAATGATGTCATAATATTGGTCTACTCATTGGAAACCATTAGTAATGTAAGATGTTAAGAAGGGGGAAAGTGAGTGGTGTGTAAGGGAATCACCCCCCCCATCACCACCCCAACCGTCCCCCCACCCCCAACAACAACAAAAAACAAAAACAGTTGAGAATCATTAAGCCACACCATTTTTTCTTAAAGAGGGAGAATGGGGTGATCAAGTGAAAGATTGATACGTTTTTCCCTATCTGCATAATTCAGTACTATGCCAAAACAAAAAACAAAACAAAATAACCCACAACTTCTGGGCCCATCCAGGCCTCTGATTCCATTTCAAACAGATAGCTCATATGTTGAGAATTTATCTGCAACCATCTGATCTCAGAAGAGAGAAATGAGGAGGTGGGGGGTTAATAGTTTTTCATCTAGCTGAAACTTAGAGCACTGTCAGCATTATAATTATATTACACTCGCTGGTTATTTGGGTAATTTATCAGAATAAGGTACATGGGATTTTTTTTTTTTTTTTGCCAGTCCTGGGCCTTGGATTCAGGGCCTGAGCACTGTCCCTGGCTTCTTTTTGCTCAAGGCTAGCACTCTGCCACTTGAGTCACAGTGCCACTTCTGGCCATTTTCTGTATATGTGGTGCTGGGGAATCGAATCCAGGGCTTCAAGTATACAAGGCAAGCGCTCTTGCCACACTAGGCCATATCCCCAGCCCCATGGGATAATTTTTAAATGAAATTAATTCAGTCCTTTACAAAAATATTCAACTGGCTTATGTGTGGAGCAATAAAGTGTGAAAGTGACACTACATCTAAATTGTAGCCATATGCCTTGGTTGTTTTATTTGGGAGAAAGAAAATGGTTAAGACTTAGGGGTTGTACTTCTCTCTGTCACTGACTTGAAGCAGTAATGAGTTCCTGCTGGTGACACACTCTGTGGCTTGCGGTGGCCAGCAGGGGGGAGGCCTGGTGTGTGAGTCTGCACCACAAGGACCCTGGTTCCATGGGAGGGACATGTGTCAAGTGACTTCCCTAAGATTCCTGAACATGGTTCACACAAGCAGTAACTTGAGTGCCTCTGTTCCAGAGCTCAGGGTCACTTGCTTAGTCAATTCTTCATCAGAGACATAGTTAACAATATTGGGTCTCCCTATTACATTCTAGATCCTGTGCCTGGCCTTGGTGGTCACTCTTGGGTTCCCTAGAAAACACACCCAAGACAGAGGCTACATTTTCTACCTCCACCAATTCTTGATTTCATCATACTGGGTGAGCCCAGTATGCTTGGCTGTCTGGTCCTCATCAGGCCCTAGATGCTACAATTGCCTATTTGCACCAAGCCCTTTGCAACTGCCTGTTTTCTATGATCATGAATATGAAAGAAGCAGACACTCAGTGAGTCCCCTGGGTCCTAGTTAGACACCAGTATACAGAAACAATCCTAGCTCTTCCAGGTGTGAGTGTCAATTTTGTCTATTAGTGTACAAAAAATATATATTTCCTTTGTCATTTCATCCAGTGATATAATGGCCTAAAATGACCCAGTAGTACCCACAGTTTCAAGTACAATGTCTACTTGGTTTCTAATATGTCAGCCCCTCACATGTCAGAACCTAAAGTCACCAACTTCAGCAGTGATTATGAGAGCATCCAAATTTACTTCTACCCCTTGGCTCCTCTACCCATGAGGGTTTCCAAGAAACAGCACCATAGCCACTGATCGAGTGCACGCACTGTCCTACAAGTTAATGTCCCAGCTTGGTTCTCATTCTCCCAGTAGACCAGCAACTTCTAATTGATCAGACAACTGACAAGACCAGCGGCTCTTCTGGTCATGTGCTCATCGCCAGTGTTGGGCGGGACCACTAGGCAATAATAGGTCAGGTATTCTATGAGCCCTTTAATGGTGGTGCTAACAGCAACATGTGGCAGAATACGCATTAATTTTTTATAAAGGCAAACTGAAGTCAATCTGCTGCCCAATGGCCAGCTTGATCTCATCCAGGAGTGATGACAAATTAAATGCTCAGCATTAGTTGCCAACATCCACAAAATGAGACTCCCTGCTGAGCTCATCTTTAATGCTTCCCCCATCTGGGGGTTCTCTGGCAGGCATTAACTTAAGACTCAATGACAGATGCATTTTGTGCTTTCAACTATAGGTTCTTCGTCATGCCTCTGCCCCAGATTTCCTTGACACAGACCTTCCAAATCTGACTCCTTCTGGGTATTCACCATGCAGCCAAGCAATTGACCCTTGGCTCAGGGTCCATGGCATGTGGACTTCAAGCTACTTCTCTCTCTCTCTTTCTCTCTTTCTCTCTCTCTCTTTCTCTCTCTCGTATGCTACTTGTATTTCTTCTACCAGAAAATTTTTCCCTCACCACTTTCCTTTAGGGTCAACACCTGACTGATGCTATAATGTAGCAGTCCCTTTTTAGCTAGCAGCAGAGCCTGTGATCTCTGTCTCTGTGCTGAACAATGGTAGGTAATTGATTGACTTTCCTGCCATGATAGGTTCAGAGCAGATTTGTGATATGAGAGGCTCTTGGGCACTGAAGTTTATGTTTCCCACTGGCAACCCATCTATCCTAAGAAGAGTCCTGGGCAAGGAATGCAGAGTGCCTGCTCTACATTCCTGGTCCTGTGGGTGGTCATTACTACTCTATCAACCAGCCAGAACACGACACCTTCTACAGAGCAGATTAGAAAAAGACCTGAAGTGCCAGGCTCCATTCTGCCTGGTGGTCAGGGGCACCCTTTAGACTGTGGCTGTTATTGCCAGTTTAAAAGCTATTGCTACAAAAGAATGAAAACAAAAAACAAAATCACAATTTGGTTTGAGCCAATCCGGCTTGCAAACTGTGCTCTAGCCAGCTGAGAAGCGGGTAGTACAGGAGGGAGAAAAATTAAGAAATCTGTAAGAGGTCTGTTCCATGTTGATTTTTCCAAGGATTTAGAAGTTACTGGATGCTTCAAAGTATTGAGTGACTAATTTCCCTTCCTTTTTTTTTTCTTCTCTCAAGTCTTTCATGGTAAGTATTGGTTTCCTGAAAACCTGCCAGAACAGTAAAATAATTTTTCAAAGTTTCCAGATTATTTTAAACATAAAATCAAGTTCTGATAGCAAATACAAATGTAGGCACTTGAATGTGAAAATAGCAACTTAGCGTGCACATATGCACATACACACAGATGTACATAGAAACACATGCAGATGAGATGCCACAAGTTTCTGAATTGCTTATTTTTCTTGACTTCAGGATTCTTGGTATTGGATGAGAATGGTCAATCCAGGACAGTTGGCAACTCAAGGTAAAAATGTGCTCATGATTCCCTTTCAGTTGTGTTATTACACCTCTTAAGCCAAACTTGCAAACTGGCAGTGCCTTGAAGAAAGGAGAGAAATGGACACCACCCACACCTCCCTTTAGGGAGACCTCCAGACAGTGGAGAGTGGGCCTAAGCTGGAATCCACTTAGGACAGGCCTCCTAGCACCACCCCAAACAGCACTTCAAAAACAAATCTTCACAGGGGCTCTACAGAGGTATCACTTGATGCAATGCACTTTTGCTAAATAGGTGTTTGTGTGGGTTATAAGAAGTTGGTGAAATCCGTAATTCAGGGTCAAGTATGGTGATAAAATACTGTAGGAACCAGTTCCAGCCACTGAGTGGAAGTGGAGGTACTGCATACCAGAAAAGCACTGGCTGAAAAGTACAGTATTTTGTCTCATGATGTAAATGTGCAATTAACCTGGAATTTTAAAACATTTTCTAAACATAATAAACTTGATTTTAAAAGCAGCTTACATGCTTGTGTATTATGAAATTCCTCTGATTAATAAGTCACATTCTGGACTAATGGAAGACCCACCTTTCACTGCACAAGTTGCCAAATGATCGTTTGGAAATGGAACAGGGGGTCAAGAAGGGATCCAGACCACATTAATGCAGAAAGACACACAATCATTGCCTAGAGGGTAAAAAGGGATCAGCCCTGTGGGCAGATGCCATTCCTAGCGGAGCAGAGGGAACTGCTGTCTAGGAGCTTTACACATGAAGGAAATGACGGAGAAGAGACTGGAGAAGACACTGGTCAGGATGAGACACAATGGTGAGATGAAAAGGATGGGAAAGGGGTCTGGCTTCTGTGAAAAGACTGGCTTCTGTAAAAAGGAGTTCATCGTTCTAGCTTTTTCTCCTCTTCTCCCCCTCCTGAAAGTTTGAATATGGAGCTACAAGGCATATTTGATTACAAAGTATTCACCCCTTGTCATATATTGTATCATTGATGCAATTATAAGAATGCACTAATTTGGATAACTCTAAGAGAATAAACAAATCCTCAAGAAATATATAAATGTACGCATTTGGTTAACTTTAGCTGCTACAATAGGTAGATCCTCAAAAAAAAAGTGTTGCAATGGTTCAGAGACAATGTAGGTTTACTGCCTCCCACACTTTGACCTGAGGAAGATACCCTTAGCTTTTTTATGGTTCCCTCCTACATGGTGACTCAAAATCCCAGTATTTGTTTTATGACCAAGCCATTTGCCTAAGACACTATCCCTTCCTAGACACTAAAATGGGAATAAGGGTGGAAAGGGCACAGCTGGCCCAAAGGTGACAAACTATTCTCCTATTCACAAACCATTAGCAAGAACTTAGTTGAGTGCTATGCCTATCTTGAAAAGTGCAAGAAACATGGTCTAGCTATAAATCCAAGAAAAAGAAGCGAGTCTTTTTAGTAAGCAGCTAGACATCTTATTGGCAGAAGACAGATGCTCTATGGATCTTGGCATGAGCGCCAATAGCTATTCATTGCAAGCTTAGAAGTACACGTAAATGCAATGAACAAACACTTAAATGAATCCTGCTGAGTTCACAGTAATGACATGCAGCTTTAGGAATCAACACTAGCAAGAGCAGATTCTATGTAGCTCTTAAGTTGTTTACATATATCATCTTATTCAAGCCTAAAAAGAAAGAATTGTTTTCCAGTTGAGGAAGTTGAGACTCTAGAAATCATTTAGCTGGTAACTGGCAAAGCTGAATTCTAAGTCTAGATTTACCATCTTATTCAAAAAGTTTTCTGCCCCGGGAGTATACTATTTTTTCTTTTGTATGAGACAGGGTATCCAATTCCTAGGTTCAAGTGATGCTTCTGCTTCAGCCGTCTAAATAAGGGGACTGCAGGTACATGACTGCATCCAGATTTACAGTATAACTTTTTTTTTTTCTTGGCGCTGTTCCTAGAGCTTGAAGTCAGCCTGGGCACTGCCCCTGAGATTTTTTTGCTCAAGGCCAGCACTTAAGCCACAGCACTACATCTGGCTTTTTGGTGGTAAACTGGAGATAAGAGTCTCACAGTTTCTCCTGACCGGGCTGGCTTCCTCAGACCCCAGCCTCCTGAGTGCCTAACACTACAGGCATGAGCTTCTTGGCCCCTGGCTCAGAGGATATCCTTTATAATATTTTTCTCTTGTGTAACTGGGGTCATTTGCTTAGCAGGTGCTCCATCATTTGATCCACCCCAGCCATTTTTTTTCCTTCATTTTTTAAAATAGGGCCTCATTTTTTCCAGTGGGCTGGCTTGGATCACGATCCTCCTATTTACTACTGCTGTGTAGCTTAGGTGGCAGCTGTGTGCCACAAAGTCCAGGTTCTTGGTTGATATAAGAGAGGAGCTCCTGCTAATTTTTTGCCTACACCAGCCTTTGTTGTGTGCTAATGAACAGAGAATTTATAACAGGATAATCATACTGAATTTTGTGGTTTGAACCTGAAATCTCCTGAAGGCCCATATGTTAAAGGCTTAGAGGTTAGCTCAGAACTTTTACCAGGTGATTAAATCATAAGAGTGCTAATCTCATCAATAGATAATGCATCCATTGATGAGTTCATGGCTGAATAGGCTATTAGGAAGTAGGGCCTAATCGAAGGAAGTTAAGTCACTTGGTCTATTTAAAGAGTGCATCTATGCCCCTACATCTTCACCTCCTCCATCTTTGCTTTCTTTTCTCCCTCCCCTCCTTCCTTTCAACTTGGCAGCCAAGAGGCAAGCAGCCTCCTCTATCACGTGGCTGCCATGATGTTCTCATCTCAGCCTTAAGCAATGGAGCCAGTTACCTTGGACTGAAACCTCTGAAACCATAAGCCAAAGTAAACCTTTCCTCAAGTTGATTTCTCTCGGGTATTATGTCACAGTGGCAAAAATGTGACCTATACATGGAATCAAATGGGCTCAATTATATCACAATATGCTGAGAAAATCTTGGATTTCTTCACAATCGTTTGAGGAAAAAAGCGTGATTTGGAAATGGAATCAGTATACCGCAGATAAAAATGTAACACTGGATCATACCTGTAAACTGGCTCACACCTGTAATCCTAACTACTCAGGGGGTGAGATCTGAGTATCACAGTTTGAAACCAGCCCAGGATGCAGAGTCTGTGAAACTCTTATCTCCAATTACAACACACACACACACACACACACACACACACACACACACACCTGGAAGGGGAGCTGTGGTTCAAATGGTAGAGCATGAGTTTTAAGCCAAAAGCTCAGCAACAGCACCCAGGCTCAGAGTTCAAGCCCCAGGACTGACAAAAAAAAAAAAAGTAAAACTGAAAAGAAGCTAAACCGAAATTATATTTAAGCCTCCATTATTATTTCCACAAAATAGTATCAATCACTCAGTATTAATTGTACCTTGAATTCTTTGAAGTTTTGTTTTAATTTAACTTGTATATTTACATCTCATTCTGTGGCAATATTAATGCCATAAACATAGAATGATTACATCTAACTTTATGTTTGTTCACTTAAATAAAACTTCAGTCAACACAAAAGGTCTGTGGAGATGTTTTCCTTTAAAAATGTTTATACATACTGGGTGATGGTGGCTTATGCCTGTAATCCTAGCTACTCAGGAAGCTGAGATCTGAGGATTGTGGTTCAAAGCCAGCCTGGGCAGGAAAGGCCCCGTGAGATTCTTATCTCCAATTAACCACCAGAAAACTGGAAGTGGCTCTGTGGCTCAAGTAGTAGTGAGCTAGTCTTTTTTTTTTTTTAAAGGAATATAAAACTATTTATTGACCACTGTTCACCATTATTTACAATAAAGTAAACAATATGCAGTTGGGTAACATTCTGATTACTACAAAGTTGTTTCTCTGGCTTTTGTGGAACTAGTAACCCAATACTGAAAACAACTGAGCCTACATGTAAGTAAGGAATGAGTTGGGGTAAAGAAAAAGCATGCAAGTCAATAATTATAAAATTATGTTCATTCATTTAGGCCAGAAGATCCTAAATAGTCGACATCTCTAACCAGCTGATTTTACATTTCCATGAGCTGAGTGTTAGATAGCCCATGAACCAATATTCTATAAAGGAATGCTCACTACAGAAAATTTTAGTGAAAGGAAATAAAAATTTGTCTTTTCTCATCTGGGTGAGGGAAGTTTTTATTAGCTTAAATTTTTTCTTTTCAAGAAGTTTTGCAAAGCTATTGCATTCGCCTATCTATGGCACAGGCAGGAGGACCTAAAGTTTGAGGCTAGCCTGTCTACCTAGGAAGTACAAGGCCAACCTGAGCTACCTTGAGACCCTGTCTCAAAAATCAACAAAAAAACTAAAACAAGGGATGTAACTCAGTGACACATCATTTGCTTACATATGCAAGGCTCTGGGTCTGATGCCCAACACCTCTAAACATCAAAATCTCCAAAACAAAAAACTACCTATGTAAGTATTTTGATTACATACACACAAACACAAAAAAGAAAATTCAGGATGATCCTTCAACATAGCAGTTAAAGACACGTTGTTCTGATTAAGTAATGACCCTTCCAAACTGCCTAATATTAAAAAAAAGTCTGTTCCTGAATGCAGAGGAAATACATCATGGTACTAAACATTATTTTCCGGTAAAGTAAGCAATTACAGAAAGCCTTTATTATATTTGTTCAAAGTAACCAGTGCTATTGAGGAAAAAACTCAACAACTCTCCCAATACTACTTTCAAAACCAACATATCACACTTGATTTTCATTAGAATGTAGTTATTGTTTCACACCATTAATTCAAAAAGCAAGACTCGGATTTTATATATGTGTGTAAATATATATAAAAAGCAATGCAAACAATTATTGAGCTTCATCTTCTGGACAAGAATGCCAAGTTAGTCTCTCTTCATAGAAAGCAATCACAATCTGAGGACACTTAAATTCACCTCTTTTGCCAGCACCAAGTCAGCTTCATCTGAATCTTTCCATTTCATAAGAAACATCAGTTCCCCACTGCTGTCTGCGGCACCAATTATTCGTTCAGTATCCAGACCCCTAGCAAAGCCCCTTGGTTTGTCAGCAACATCTCTTTTCTTCTTTGATTTGCTATAATCAGATTCACTGTCTGATAAAGATTTTCTTTTTGTACCATCCTTTTATTTTAACCAGCTTTTTGAGAATTAAGAAATGCTTCAATTAATTCTGGACAATCTAAATTTTTTTCAGGTTCCCAAGTATTATCAGCATCCGTAAATCCTTCCATTTCAGGAAATATTCCACCTTCCTATTCACTACACTTTGGTCCAGTATTTTTTCTACAACAAATTCTTCAGGCTCTGCTTCTTCAACTTTTTTACTCTTTCTATTCTGTTTTTTTTTTCTCCCCATTTTTTTGTGATGTAGTCTTGTTAGAGGCCATTTTTAATTGTAGTCTTGAAGAGCTATTACTCAGATGCTCCAGTCGCCATCCTGTAGTAGCAGCAGCAGTGTCTCCGGCCCGTGGGCTTCCAGCTCCAGTCACATCTGATGGCAAGCTAGTCTTAAGCTGAAGAGCTCAGGGATAATGCCCAGGCCCAGAGTTCAAGACCCACCACCAACAAAAAAATAAAATAAATAAATTAAAAAGTTTATATCACATTGTAATTTGCAAATCCCTGGAGTAATGGGATTGGACTTGACATTTTTAAATCTCAGCTTCTCCACTTATCACTAGGCCATTCTGTCTCTATCTTTGTCAGTTTTTTTTTTTGGCCAGTCCTGGGGCTTGGACTCTGGGCCTGAGCACTGTCCCTGCCTTCTTTTTGCTCAAGGCTAGCACTCTGCCACTTGAGCCACAGCGCCACTTCTGGCCATTTTCTGTATATGTGGTGCTGGGGAATCGAACCAAGGCCTCATATATATGAGGCAAGCACTCTTGCCACTAGGCCATATCCCCAGCCCCTCTTTGTCAGTTTCTTTTTAAATACATTCTAATTAACTACTAGCAGTAATAAACACTTTGAAAACTCCTCCTATATCTAGAAGAAAAGTCAAAAGTAGTCCATGTGGTAGAAGGAGAACATCCACGAGGTTCATGGTTAGAAAATCCAAGATAGGGGCTGGGAATATGGCTGAGTGGCAAGAGTGCTTGCCTCACATACATGAAGCCCTGGGTTCAATTCCTCAGCACCACATATATAGAAAATGGCCAGAAGTGGTGCTGTGGCTCAAGTGGCAGAGTGCTAGAAGAAGAGTGCAAAAAGAAGCCAGGGACAGTGCTCAGGCCCTGAATTCAAGCCCCAGGACTGGCACAAAGAGAGAGAGAGTGAGAGAGTGAGAAGAGAGAGAGAAAGAGAAAGAATCCAAGATAACTTGGAAATTCTGAAAATCATATACTAAAATCAGTGTCAAGAGACTGAGACACTGTCACTTCAAAGGGTGAAATGTCTGTATCTACAATGTTTCAAGTCAAGGATTGAGTTACAGTTGTATAACGTGATATGCTTGCCTTTAGTCTTAAAGGAAGTAAGAAAATCATACTGAAATAAGGCTCTCTCAAAATACATTACTACAGTGATCATTCACAGGAGAGAGTTCACAAATGTAATAAAAAGATACATAAAGGATTTTATAGTCATTTTTTTTATTTAGTTTTTCCTGTATAAAAAGAGGACCTAGGGCTAGGAATGTGGAATAGTGGCAGAGTGTTTGCCCAGCATGCATGAAGCCCTGGGTTCCATTTCTCAGTAGCACACACAGAGAAAAGACCAGAAGTGGCCCTGTGACTCAAGTAGTAGAGTGCTAGCCTTGAGCAAAACAAGCTCAAGGCCAGTGCCCAGACCCTGAGTTCAAGGCCCAGGACTGGAAAAAAAAAAAAAAAAAAGAGGACCTACTAGGCACTGATGGCTCACACCTGTAATCCTAGCTACTCAGGAAGCACAAATCTGAGGACCCAGTATGAAGCCATCCTGGACAAGAAGTCTTATCTCCAATTAACCACCAAAAAAGTCAGAAGTGGATGTGTGACTCAGGTGACAGAGTGCTCCTCTTCAGCTCAAAAAAGCTAAGGGACAGCACAGGTCCTGAGTTCAAACCCAGTACTACACACACACACACGACTGATACAAACATACAACAGGGGCTGTGTTGTAATGAAGCAATACATTTGTCTGTCAATCTCTGTATGCTCAGTAAATATCCCCAATAAATGAGTTATAAAAAAGTATTTAAAATATGAAACAAATAAGGCTAAGCTTTTAAAGAACTCTTCTCAGTAAAATAAAACTATAATTTAGCCTGGAAAATTTAAGAGTCAAGGCAACTAGAAAAAAAAGGAGGAAGAAGATATAACCAGAAAGGTAATGCTCATGCTAGAAATCTAAGTGAAAGGCCAGTGGTCTTTTTGAGAAGGAAATTAAATATAGATGATCATTCATCAAAATTCCTTTGTCTTTGAAATACTGGGGTTTGAACCCAGAACTTCATAATTGCTAGGTAGGTACTCTATCACCTGAAGCACTCTGCCAACCTTTTCCTAGGTTGATTTTCAAGATAGTTTCTTCTTTTTTAAAATGGGGTTTTATTTTGTCAAGATGATGTGTAGAGAGGCTACAGTTACATTTCTTGTCGAACAGTGTTAACCCCTCCCTCATTTTTCTCCAACTTTCCCTCCCCTCCAAAAAAAACCCTTCCCAGGTGTAAAGTTTATTTCTGACATAGTGTCTTGTGAGTATCGCTGTTGCATTGGTTTACTCTTCATTCTTTGTCACCATTTTATTGTTTCCCTTTCCTCCCCCAATTCACATAAATGTATATGCAAGACCCAGAGTACCAAAATCAAATACAGTGACAACAGGGGATAAACCAAAGGAAACAAAAGAAATGGAAGAAAAAAAGAAATCACCTCACACAGTACATGTAAAACAACAAAGAAAAATCTTGTTTCCACAGGTTCTTGCTGTATGTCTGGTCCAGCCTCTCATTTGTGCTTCCTTGTGGCATAAATAGGAGGATGACAGGTGCTCACCACCATACCTAGCCTGTTGGGGATAGCTGTGCCTTTAAGAGGCCACAGATGGCTTTAGCCTGTCCTCTCCCCTTCTGCCTTTAACAGGAAGGGAAGCCCCTGCCCTGGGGTCAAGCACGTGTCTGATGGCCGGGGACCCCAGAACCCAATCCTTGGGGGGCTGGGTCTCTGCCCACAAAGGAAGTCCCCTGACACCACTTGATGGACAGCCCTTGTGGCCAACCAGCAGTCCCTCTCTCGTGCCCACCTTTGGGGGGTATATCTGTTGGCTCCTCATTTGATTAAATCAGAATGCCCCAGAGGCTGTCTCCAAGACCACCACGCGCCCGTGTCTTTCCTCGGGATGGTGGGCATGGGGTCTCGCAACCACACACAAACCGAGGCTGCATCAGGACCCCGCTTCCACGATTAACCTCTACTGGCCAGGAGGCGTGAGAGAGTATGGATCCCACACGGAAGAGACAGAAAAGCCCAGGAACCACCCCCCATGCAGATGGGGGGGGGGGTAGAGCAAGGCCTGGCACTAGCCATTAGTCAAGATGGGGTCTCAAAACCTTTTTTTTTTTTTAAAACTTGTCTTGGGTCTTTAATTGAGGTCTCCAAGCTCTTGGTTGGCTTTGTTTTTCACTCAGAGCTTTCCCTATACCACTTGAGCCACAACTCTAGTCCAGCTTTTTGCTAGTTAACTGGAAATAAAGTCTCCAGGACTTCTCTGCCTGGGTAGCTAGCTGGTTTCAAACCACAATCTTCAGATCTCAACCTCCTAAGTAGTTGGGATTTTAAACTTGAGACTCCATGGCAGGCACAATTTCCTTCTTATATAGGAGGAATTGTGGCTCACACCTATTATCCTAGCTACTCAGGAGTTTTCTGAGATCTGAGGATCTAGGTTCAAAGCCATCTTAGGCAGGAAAGGCTATGAGAGTCTTCTCTCCAATTAACCACCAAAAGACCAGACGTAGTGCTGTGGCTCAAGTGGTAGAGTGCTAGCCTTGAGCAAAAGGAAGCCAGGGACAGTGCTCAGGCAAGCTCCAGGATGGGAACAACAAAAAAATAAGCCTAAAGTTCATTTCTATCCTTTAAGAAAAATTCCAATTTGTCAAACCAGATGATGACACAATGACATATTCTATTCCCTTGGCCCTACCACATTTTTATTTTGTCACTTGTGGGGCTTGAACTCAGGGCCTGGGCACTGCCCCTGAGCCTCTTTGTGCTCAAGGCTAGCACTTTACCACTTTAGCCACAGCATCCCTTCAGTTTTTTGAGTGGTTAATTGGAGATAAGAGTCTCACTGGGACTTTCCTGCCCATGCTGGCAGCTGAGTAGCTAGGATTACAGGTGTGTGCCACTGGCACATGGCCCTGCTATATTCTTTAACATGAGTGCTATCTTAAAACTTTACTTACAGATTTAATCAATACTTTTTCTGCTGGTGACTTTATGCCTGGGTTAAAGGAAATGGGTGTATTTTGATCTCTTAGGATGGAAGAACCACTTCCTTGCTGAGGCTTCCTTGCTGAGGCTAAAAATGGATTTCTGAATAGTGCAGAGCAATGGTTCCTCCTGGATCATCTGGCCTACTTTCCCACATACATTGTAAGCAAAACTTCTCAGATGCAGTCATAATACTCAATGTATATCCTATGAAATAAAGAAAACTGAGGGAGGGGACAATGATACAAGGGGTGACATGGATAGAGATGCATAGTACTTACAAATTGAGTTGTTGAATGGTAACCCATTTCTACAAATAAACATAGTAAAAATACAATTTAGGGCTGGGAATATGGCCTAGTGGTAAAGTGCTTGCCTCGTATACATGAAGCCCTGGGTTCGATTCCTCAGCACCACATATATAGAAAAAGCCAGAAGTGGCATTGTGGCTCAAGTGGCAGAGTGCTTGAGCAAAAAGAAGCCAGGTACAGTGCTCAGGTCCTGAGTTCAAGCCCCAGGGCTGGCAAAAAGCAAAACAAAACAAAAATACAATTTTAAAAAAAGGACAACTTCTCAGGAGTCTAACTCAGAGCAGGGCCAATAAATGCCAGGGAATGCATCCAGAAAGAATAACCAAAGCTGGTACCCACTTAGCAGAGTTTTAAGTACAAGAAGAATTTGGCCAGTTATAGCAGAGTAGAAAGGCATGCCAGAAGAAAAATGACATGTACAAAGTTACTAGGCAAAAAGGAACTGAGAGAGTAGCTCAAGCTGATGGGTATATGATTGAGAAGCTAAATGAGAGATACATAACGTAGTTAAGATGGAGCCACATACACACAAACCCTGCCGAGCCAGCCGGCAGCAAAAACAAACCACACAAAGTCAGGTACATTTCCTTTCGTACAGTGTCATCTGTTCCCTTGCTCTCTCCCAGTTCCTCCTCCCACCTCCATCCACGAGTTGTACAGTTCACTTCCATCAACAACCACTGAGTTCCACTGCTGCACATGTTCACCCTTTTTCCTTTGAGTTCTGTGCTCTCTTCTCAACCCTTCTGAAGATGTTCTTTTGAATACACCATATAGAAGGTAAAGAAGACAGAATTATCAAAATATAAAAACTAAAAAAGGGGAGAGATGTCTCTTGTTTTCATATATTGGAGTTCATTTCAGTACGTATATTATTTTATATAAATATAAAAAACCACTTAGGCATTTCACCTTTGTGTTTCTCTTCTGAGTATCTTCTTTTGGTCTCACTGTAAGTACCTAGAATCCTGTTATCATTTATCATATCCCAGTGCATTTTATATCTAATTTCCACATATCAGAGAGACTATGTGCAATTTGTCTCTCTGAGCTTTGCTTACCTTACTTAACATGATTTGTTTGAGTTTCATCCATCCCCCTGAAAATGACATTATTTTATCCTTTCTAATGGCTGTATAAAATTCCATTGTGTATAGGTACGACATTTTTTGGATCTACTCATCTATTGTGGGACATCTGGGCTATTTCCATATCTTGGCTATTGTGAATAGTGGAGTGATGAACATGGATGTGCAGGTGTCCTTATCATATCCTGGATCATGATGAAGGGTTTTTTAATAGTGTATATTAATTGCACAAAAGTGTCTCACTGTGGCATTTCACACATGCATATATGTACATTGATTTGCTTACCACCATCTGTCTTTCCTCCTACTCTATTTTTCAACAACTTTAAGTGGTATGCCATGTGCTATTTTCATACACAGACACAATTCATTTCAGTATTGGAAAGGTGGGGTTCCCACAGTTCCCTTTCTCCTTGCTCACCGTGATCCCAAAGTCAGTTATTAACTCTTAAAAGCTATTTGGAGTCATTAAGTACCTTAAGCACTTAAATTTTCATTGCAGAAGATACTCAACTATGGGGAAGATGTTTGAATCAAAATATTATCTTGTAGACAAAGGGTAAAAAGCCAACCAATGCAACAGCAATACTTAAAAGACAACATGCTGTAAACTAACTCTACTAAAGTGAGGGGGGGAGGGAATGTGGGAGAAAAATATAGGAGGTAACAAGTTTGACAAGAAATGTACTCACTACCTTACTTTGTAACTGTAACCCCTCTGTACATCACCTTGACAATTAGAATTTAAAAAATTTTAAAGTTATCTTAGACCTCATTGAATAGTTTGTTTCCATCAAGGCTGACAGTTTAACATATTGCTAACTTCAAAACAGGAAACTATTTTTTTTACTTTTGGTAAAAGTGGGTGGATGCTGGAGTTGGGTCTAAAGCCAGTGTTGTGCAAAGTCGGAGTAGAACCTAAGGGCAGGGATCTTCCAGTTCGGTAGGTCTGACAGCAACGTTCACAGAACCTCATGAAATAATCATGATTTAGTTCTCTGCTGTAGAGAAGGGAGTTGTAGCTCATGTGGTAAAGCACTAGCCTCTAGTAAAAAAGCCAAGCAAGAGGCTTTGATTTCAAGCCTCAGTGCTAACACACACACACACACACACACACACACACACACACACACACACACACAGTAGTTCCCTAATGTAGGTTATATATCACTTATTTCCTTAAGTTAAAAATAAACGGATAGGGGCTGGGAATATGGCCTAGTGGCAAGAGTGCTTGCCTTGTATACATGAGGCCCTGGGTTCAATTCCTCAGCACCACATATACAGAAAATGGTCAGAAAGGGCACTGTGGCTCAAGTGGCAGAGTGCTAGCCTTGAGCAAAAAAGAAGCCAGGGACAGTGCTCAGGCCCTGAGTTCACAGCTTAGGACTGGCCAAAAATAAATAAATAAATAAATAAATAAATATACGGATGCCCAGCGCTCACACCTGTACTCCTCGCTACTAAGGAGGCTGTGATAGGAGGATCACGGTTCAAACAAGACTGGGCAAAATAGCCTGAAAGATTCTTTTTTTTTTTACTTGTTTATTTTTTATTTTTTTTTATTATCAAACTGAATTACAGAGAAGTTACAGTTTCATACATTAGGCATTGGATACATTTCTTGTACTGTTTGTTGCCTGTAAGATTCTTATTTCCAATTATCCACCAAAAAGCTGGAAGTGAAGATATGGCTCAAGTAGTAGAGACAGAGCCCAGGCTGTGAGTTCAAGCCCCAGAACTGGCAGAGTCATTAGAATTTCTCAAAAACAAACCAACAGCACAGCACCCAAAATGAGCCTTCCTGATGTGCAAAGGAGTGCTGAAAAATGAAGTCTTTTATCACAATATTATAGATACTATTTTCTGTACAATGTACTTAAATTTTTCATTGACTGAGGCAGGACCAGAAGAGCAGTAGCAGAATCAACTTAGGACAAGAAGATGAGACAGAGAGGGAGAGGGAGAGGGAGAGAGGAAGAGAGGAAGAGAGGGAGGGAAGGAGGGAGGGGAGAGAGAGAGAGAGAGACAGAGAGAGAGAGAGAGAGAGAGAGAGAGAGGCATGTGTGCCTTGTGTTTGTGGTCTCAATTTCTACTATACTACTTCAGAGAAGGTATTTCCATGTAAATGCTGCCCTCTTGTGGTAAGAACTAGCTACTTCAAATAAAGTATCACTCCCAGGAAATGTAAGCTAATTTGTGTTAACATGATCACTGTAACCAGTCAAACAGATTTGTTTTCATTTAGACAAGTATATCCAAGTCTTTCGTTTTCATTGCTTGACACATTCATCAAATGCACGTTTCAAAACTTACTCAGTTCATCAATGATGAAGGCCAAGAGCAAGCAACTAGAGTGATCAAGTGCATCAAACATTGGGGATTTCCAAGGTTTTAAGGTCACTGCTTTGTAATTATGCTAATAAGATGTACATAATTGTAAGTTTTCTAGGAGGGGGTGGACAAGGAAATATACCTTACAAGACTCATTTGTAACAAGATGACAATTTGTAAGGCTGCATTTACATAAAAGTCTCAACTTTAATTCTATACTAACGAAATCTCTAGTTGACTTCAGATTTTCTTCAGAATTAGAACAACAACAACAAAAAACCCACAAAATAAGGGATTCACAAAACTACTTTAAGAAAAGTTAACAGAATTTGTCCGTGGGATGATAAACTATGATGTGGGTAGAACTTAGGACCACAGTAGGGAGCTAAAGGCTATTCCTTGAAGTGACTGTGTTGGCTCTGGCCTATCCCCTTGCTTAAGACTCTCTCAGTAGAATACCAAATTCTTCTCCAAAATGCTTGTACCAATTTACATTTCCACCAACTGAGTATATACACCCTGTATCCTCACCAACATGCATCAAGCTTTTGAACTTATACCGAAACAGTATCAGTATTGTTCCATGGATCAATATTGTTTCATCCATTCCCCCAATTATAATTTAAAGCTGCTTTTCTTGCTTCCTCTTCAACAACTTCCTGTGTCCATTTTTAATTGGGTTGTCATTTTCTTATAAAATACCTTAGTTGTATCTTAAGATACTAATCATTAGCTATGAATAGCAAATATTTTCTACTATGTTAGGTCCTGTATTTTCACTTTTACCATGGCCTTTTGATAAGTTAATTTGGATGTAGCCCAAATTATGGATCTTTTTCTTTATGGCTATTTTCTGACTTTTGTTTCATGAAGTGCCTCCCAATTCTAAAGTAATTAAAATATCTTCAAACAATTTAATGATACATTTCATATTATTTAATTACTTGGATTTTTTTTGCATGACACAGGGATATTTTATTTTTTACTCATGTATACTCAATTGCCCTAGAATGATTTGTCAATTTTCCACTTGCAGTATCTCATATGATACAATAACATAGAAAAGTTTCTATAATGTGTGGGTGTATTTGGGGACTCTCTATTCTCATTAATTTATACCTAAGCCATTACCATGGAATCTTAAGCACATGGCTGTAAGTTTATGTCAGGTAGGACAAGTTTTAGTTTTGGTGAAGCCCAATTTACTAATTTTGGATGTGAGGATGTAGTCAGCAGTGGACTGCTTGACTAGCATAAGTTGAATCCCCAGCAGTGCCATGAAAGAAAAGGTGTCGGGCCTAGTGGTAGAGTGCTTGCCTTGCATACATGAAGCCTTGGGGTTCGACTCCCCAGCACCACATATATAGAAAAAGCCAGAAGGTGGTGCGGTGGTTCAAGTGGTAGAGTGCTAGCCTTGAGCAAAAGGAAGCCAAGGACAATGCTCAGGCCCTGAGTGCAAGCCCCATGGCTGGCAAAACAGGAAGAAAGAAAGAAAGAAAGAAAGAAAGAAAGAAAGAAAGAAAGAAAGAAAGAAAGAAAGAAAGAAAGAAAGAAAGAAAGAAAGAAAGAAAGAAAGAAAGAGAGAGAGAGAGAGAGAGAGAGAGAAAGAAAGAAAGAAAGAAAGAAAGAAAGAAAGAAAGAAAGAAAGAAAGAAAGAAAGAAAGAAAGGAAAGAAAGAAAGAAAGAAAAGAAAGAAAGAGAGGGAGGGAGAGAGAGAGAGGGAGGGAGGGAGGGAGGGAGGGAGGGAGGGAAGAAAGAAATGTCTTTTATATTATGTGTGAGAAACTCTTGTATAAGATATACTCAAAGACATCCTGTATTCTCTCCTAAAGCTTCATAGTTTTGTTTTCATATTAAGGCATGTAGTCTATTTCAAAGTAACTTTTGTGCAAGTTGAAATGTAGGGGTCAAGATTCATGTTCTTTCCGTATGAATATCTAGCTCCTCTAGTATTACTTATTAAAGAGATTTTTCATTTCTACCTTGGACTCTACTTGCATTGTTGTCAAAAATCAAAAAGGCAATTACCTTCACTTATTTTTGATACTGTGTTCTAGTCTTTGGCCTGCTTATCTGTCCTGTCAGTTTATTAAAAGTTTACTGGGGTGGGGGGCAGGGAATATGGCTTAATGGTAGAGTGCTTGCTTTGCATGCATGAAGCCCTGGGTTCAGCACCACAGAAAAAGCCGGAAGTGGCACTATGGCTCAAGTGGTAGAGTGTTAGCCTTAAGCAAAAAGAAGCCAAAGAGTGCTCAGGCCCTTCAGTCCAAGCCCCTCGACTGGCATTATATATATGTATATATACATATTAATATACATATATATTGGATTGTGTGTGTGTGTATGTTTGTTTATATACTGGGCTTAATACTGGGCCTTTTTTTTTTCTAGTTAATTGGAATAAGAGTCTCAGACTTTGCTGCCTGAGCTGGCTTTGAACCATGATCCTCAAGTCTCAGCTTCTGAAATAGCTAGGGTTACAGGTGCGAACTTCTGGCATCCAGATCTGAATTTTTACTGAAGTGTGTTTTATTTCTCGGGTTTTAACTTGTGCCTTGCAAAATTATTTTAGGACTAAAGACACAGATCAAGTGAGGCTCCAGATTCACTTTTTCATGTAAGTTAAGTGAAAGCACAAGGTCCTGAATTCAAGCTCCTGGACCTGGGAAAGAAAAAAAAATCACTTAAAAATTATTTCTAGGGGCTGGGGATATAGCCTAGTGGCAAGAGTGCCTGCCTCGGATACACGAGGCCCTAGGTTCGATTCCCCAGCACCACATATACAGAAAAACGGCCAGAAGCGGCGCTGTGGCTCAAGTGGCAGAGTGCTAGCCTTGAGCGGGAAGAAGCCAGGGACAGTGCTCAGGCCCTGAGTCCAAGGCCCAGGACTGGCAAAAAAAAAAAAAAAAAAAAAAAAAATTATTTCTAAGTCAGGTGCTGGATGGAGGCTTGCACCTGTGATCCTAGCTACTCGAGAGACAGATCTGAAGATCATGGTTTGAGGCCAGCCCAAGAAGGACAGTCTTATCTCCAGTTAACCACCTAAAAGCTGCAAGAGAACCTGTAGCTCAAGTGATAAAAGTGCTAGCCTTGAGCAAAAAAATCTCAGGAACAGTGCCCAGGCCCTAAGTTCAAGCCCCAGTACCATCATACACACAAAAAATTATTTCCATTATACCAGTTAGTGTTCAGCAATCATAATTTGTTCTTTTGCTCACTCCTTGAGATAGAAATCTATATAACTGATTCTAATCTTCTCTTTTTCTAACATATGAGGTATATAAAGTACTACATAATAAAACATGGTAAATCTATACATTTCCTCCTTAATCAATGCTCTGGCTACATCCACACACATTACATTTTATCACCAACATGAAATATTTTTTAAATTCCTCATATTCTTCTTTGATCTAGTTACACAGAATTTTGTCACATAATTTACAAATAATTGGTGAGTTTATCCTTTCATCATCAATTTCTACATCTATTGTCAAGGAGTCTTTTGGAAGTTTTGAGAATATATCGCCTATTTTAGTAAACCATCCATTTGCACTTAAAATTATTCATTGTAGACTATGTTTTCTAAATATTGTCCAATGAGAACACCATGTTCAGTATTTTCATGCTTTACTCATTTGTTCTTTTTCTTTTTTTTTTTGCCAGTCCTGGGCCTTGAACTCAGGGCCTGAGCACTGTCCCTGGCTTCCTTTTGCTCAAGGCTAGCACTCTGCCACTTGAGCCACAGCGCCACTTCTGGCCATTTTCTATATATGTGGTGCTGGGGAATCGAACCCAGGGCTTCATGTATGTGAGGCATGCACTCTTGCCACTAGGCCATATTCCCAGCCCCTCATTTCTTCTATTTGTAGATTACCCAGAGAAATGCATTAAAATCTAAAATTATTTCTATTGATCCTATTATTCTATTTATCTTTTTCATTCTTCTACTATATCCTTCATGTATTTGGGGGTTTGGGTTTTAGGTACATGAATATTTAGGATTGTGTTCCCCTTATAGGATTATCATTTAATATTTAATTAGAGAGAGGGAGGTAGGTTTAGTGTGATTCCTAAGGGCCCCTGGATTTGGGGAATGATAAATGAACACTGGATTCAACTTTGTCAGTAGCTACGTTAGCCCTGACTTGAGAGCCACCCTATCCTTTGACACCACTGAAGACCATAGACAGCCTTATGTTAATATGAGGTTGTTCTATCTGCATATAAAACCTCTGGTTTCATGTAGGCATCCTTTCAATTATCTCAGCTACATCTTCTGAATAGCTTACTGTAATTTGGACATTGGCACTTTCTGGCCTCACCTTGCAGTTTCCATATGATGGGGATGGTTTTCCTACAAACCTCATGAACTAGCGACTCTTTACCACCTCTCTCAGCTTTCATCCAATTGAAGAGTTGGGACCATGCCCTGCTTTAGGCTCTGGCTTAAGAATGTTGTGGTTCCTTTGATCTTCAATCCACATCAACTTTCTCCAGATTATCAATAAGGCTGATTCGCTTTCTAACCATTCCTGCATTCTCTGGAGTAGCACTGTTAAAATTTTCCTCAAGAACTTTTCCTTTCCAGTTACAAGTTGGCTATCTGAAAGACAAGGCTGGCATAAGGCCTGTCTCTGCTTTCCAAATGCTTTCCTCAGCTTAATCACCACTGGTCTTTAATTTATAGTGAAAGGCTACTCTTTCATTCACTTAAACACTTAAGAGATCTGGTTATTACCTGGCCTGGTTTCAATATTGCTGTGTTGCAGGAACAGGAGGCCTTGGGGAGTAAGGGAGATGGAGAAATGGCTGGTTGACAAAGTATGCTGAAAGCACACACACTTTTAGTGATTGAGTAGAATATCATATGATTCATGGCACCCCAAAATGGTTACAAAGTAAAACAACTATCATTGATCTTAGGTTACCATGCCAGATATAAAAATGAGTAAGTTTGTACTATTGAGAGAAATATCAAAATGTGGTAGAGACGAAATGAAAACATGCCAGAAACAAACTTGCTCAAGATAAGGTTGGCACAGATTTTCCATTTGCAAAATAAAACACAATTATCTATGAATTGGGATAAACCACATCAGAATAAAATTATGTAGGCTGATATGGTAATGTTATGTTTCTGGCGATTAGTGTTTGCTAATGTATTTTTATGTAGTTATATCTTAAACTTACATTATTTTCAAGTGTATTTTAAAAAACACAAGGGCCTGGACACTGTCCTTGAACTTTTTGCTCAAGGTTAGCATTTTACCACTTGAGGCACAGCTCCACATATGGCTTTTTGCTAGTAAATTGAAGATAAGTCTTCCTGCCCAGGCTGGCTTTGAACTACAATCCCTAGATCTCAGACTCCTGAGTAATTTCCACTAATGTTAATATTTTAAACTGTATTTATCAAAATGAAAACCAACAAAACCCAATATTAACAAAGATTAAATAAACTCCAAACTTCAAATGTCACCAGTTTTTCCTTGTCTTTTTTCTGTTCTAGGCTTCAATCTATGATTTCACATTGCATTTATTTTTATTATTCCATTGCATACTTTCTTTTTTAACCTCAGGGCTTTGAGCTTGCTATGCAAGTGACATCCCCAGTCCTTTTTGCTTTTGTTATATTGTTGAATAGGATCTTGCTTTTTCCTTGGTGTGCGTAGAGGCAGTACTCTTTTTTTTAATATATATTTTTTATTATCAAACTGAATTACAGAGAGGTTACAGTTTCATACATTAGAGGCAGTACTCTTAAGAATGCTTCCTGATGGGCTGGGGATATGGCCTAGTGGCAAGAGTGCTTGCCTCGTATACATGAGGCCCTGGGTTCAATTCCCCAGCACCACATATACAGAAAATGGCCAGAAGTGGCGCTGTGGCTCAAGTGGCAGAGTGCTAGCCTTGAGCAAAAAGAAGTCAGGGACAGTGCTCAAGCCCTGAGTTCAAGCCCAGGACTGGCCAAAAAAAAAAAAAAAAAAAATGCTTCCTGCATGGCTGACAGGCTCATGCCACTGTATCCTCCTTTAAAAAAACAACACAAAACTGACTGAGATGGGGTCTAATAGACTGTTGGCTCAAGTTGGCTTCAAACTGCAATCTCCTGATCTCAGCCTCCCAAGCTGATAGAATTATAGGCAAGAGCAACCACCCTTACCCCACCATTCACTTTACTATTTCACTGATAAGTGCCAGCATTTGAGCTCAGGGCCTCATACTTGCTCAGCCTACTTGCTCAAAGGTGGAGCTCTGCGACTTGAGCCATGCTTGAGGTCTGTTACTTTGTTAATTGTTGATGGAGTCTCAGACTTTTCTACTTGAGGTGGTTTTGAACCTCAGTTTCAGTGCACTGGGTAGCTAGGATTATAGGTGTCAGACACCAGTGTCTGCCTTTATCTCTCCTTACCTGATGACTTCTGGGGGTTTTTTTGGGGGGGAGAGGGGGTACTAGTCCTGGGAAGGGGAGAAGAGGGAAGGACAGGAGAGGAGGAAAGGAAGGGAAGGGAAGATGGCAAGAAGGGAGAACAGGAGAGGAGAAGAGCAGGAGAAAAGGGGAGGGGAGAGAAAACTTAGAAAATTCACATAATATTCCATGAGAGTTCAGAAGGTTGTGAGGTACAGTAGAAGAGAAAGGATTTTCAAAAAGGTGCAAGGTCTTAGGCCACCTGACCCTGTCCCCTTTCTGCATTGCCCTCCACTCCATCTTTTTCATTGCTCCAGCAACACCAGCACCTTTCAGGTCTCAGCCCTGAGGGCCTCCTTTCTCACTTAACCACCTGGCATTCTCTTTCTTGCCAAGTAATACAAACGATTCCTTTCCTTCTTTATACTTTAAATGAAATCACTCACTTGGAGAGGGCTTTTCCTAACAACACTGCTTACAGTTAAATACTGCCAGGTCTTCTCTTAGTCTGAGCTTTCTTTGATTTTGGGTGTTGGGGCTAAGTACTTAAAAACTCAGCTTCTTCACCTGTTAAGAGTGAAATACTAGTAGCTGTCTATGATTCTAGTAGTGTCTATTCTAATAGTGGGAAAATTAGGAAGATTAAAGGAAAAGCATTTAGAATTCAAGCACACAGTAATACTCAACAGGGATTAGCTATTATTTCCTCCACAGCATTGATCACCTAGTGACAGTCTTTTACATCTTTATGTTTTTACCACTTACACGCACTCTTCTGTTTTGTTCATAATGCCAGGCATATATTATGAGAATAAACCAAGGGTGAAAGTATTTTCTGAACATGGAATTATAGTATTCTCCCCCTATCCATGCTCCAAATCCTCCAGCAGATGCCAAAACCACAGATTGGACCAGACACTATGTACTAAGCAGCCAGCAGGTGTCCAACATATATGAGCATGCTGGGAAAGGCTGATGCATATCCCAGGAGGACAGAGCAGGCGGCAGGAGATTTTATCACATTACTTAGAAAGCTGAACCATTTAAAACTTACATTTATTTCTGAAAACTTCAATGTAATATTTCCAGACCATGGGTAACTAAAACCATGGAAAGTGAATCTATAACATGGGGAGGAGGGTACTACTACATCTCGGATGGGAGTGGGGGTGGGAGATGGCCATGACACATGACAACACTCTTAAACCAACAAAGCCTCTTTCGTGGTCCTGAACCATATCCCCTAACTCCCTACCAGATCCTTCCTTCACTCCTTCCAGCAGTGTCAGAGCTGCACTGTTGCCTGCAAGCTCATTCACCTTGTTCTCCCTACTCCACAATTAATCTCTTCTACAACTAATTCTGTATTGTAACTGCCTCTGTGCAGACACAAACTAACGCAATTAGGATGTCCAGAAGGAAACCCTAAGGTAAGAATTGAATGACCAAGTGATTTATTAAGGTAGTATTCTCAAGAAAAAATGGTAAGGGAAAGAAACAGGTCAAGGAACGAGAACAAGCCAAGCAATAGTAGAGTATCAGGAAAAATCCCTGTCTAACTTTATACAGAAGCTGGCCATACCAGGGCTAGAAGTCACCACTGTTCCCTCCATCATCTTAAGTTACATTCACTATATGGGCCAACCAGGCACACCAAATAGGACTTTACAATGCACACCAGAAAATGATATGTATATTTCTTAGGCTGTTCTCTATTGTTATAACAGAATTGAGACTGGATGATTCATAGAGGGGTATAACATGGTGGAAAAGCAAAAGGGAAAGCAGATGCTTGCAAATTTGGACAGTAGGGGTAGATTCACCTTATAGGGACTGGATCTCAGTAACTGAGACCCTGTGAGAGCAAAATGCCACTCAAGACAGACAGGTAGGGGCTGGGAATACGGCCTAGTGGCAAGAGTGCTTGCTTCGTATACATGAAGCCCTAGGTTCAATTCCTCAGCACCACATAAATAGAAAAGGCCAGATGTGGCACTGTGGCTCAAGTTGGCAGAGTGCTAGCCTTGAGCAAAAAGAGGCCAAGGACAGTGCTCAGGCCCCGAGTTCAAGGCCCCAGGGCTGCAAAAAAGAAAGACATGTATTAGTCCATTAACAAGGGCTATCTGACCGTGGCCCAAACACGGCCTCACTTCCCAACACTGCAATACTGACAATCAACTCAACATGTGTATTGGGAAAGAAAAGCTACTAAACACAGAAACACAGACTCTGCAATATAATAGCTTGATAATAGTGCACATACAATCCAATACTATACCTGTACCTAGCAAATTTGTGCTGAATGTACAGTATTGTAAAATGGCTGAAAATCATTGCCATCCTATAAAATTACAGCCTGTCTAGTTTTGTTTGTTGTTTGTTTTTGCCAGTCCTGGGGCTAGGACTCAGGGACTGAGCACTGTCCCTGGCTTCTTTTTGCTCAAGGCTAGTACTCTATTCTTTGAGCCACAGTGTCACTTCTGGCTTTTTCTGTGTATGTGGTGCTGAGGAATCAAACCCAGGGCTTGTCATGTTAAGCAAGTACTTTACCACTAAGCGACATTCCCAGCCTGCATGTTCAATTTTTATGTAAACTTTTTCCACAAAAGTTTGTCCCCAAATATGTACAAAGTGCCCATCCGGCTTCTATTTTCAGTCTTCTCAGTTCCATTCTTTTTCCAATGCAGAAGCCTTATTTCTTTTGCTCAACAATGCCTACTGTTATTTTTCCATAAATATAACTATTTTGAACCAGTTAATGAAAAGGATAGAAAGCTAGGCCTAGAACATGGCCAAATCTGCAATCCAGCATCCTAACATTGTTCAAAGAGCAAAAAGCTTCCTTTTGACTAGGCAATCATCAGGCTAAAATCTAGAAAAGCAGACCAGGTTGACTTCTTGTTCCTTTGTCTTAGAAGCACAAAATAAAACTTAAGAATACACTGGGGCGGGGGGGGGGGGGGGGCTGGGAATATGGCCTATTGGCAAGAGTGCTTGCCTCTTGCCTCATATACATGAAGCCCTGGGTTCAATTCCCCAGCACCACATATATAGAAAATGGCCAGAAGTGGCCCTGTGGCTTAAGTGGCAGAGTGCTAGGCCTCAAGCAAAAAAAAAAAAGCCAGGGACAGTGCTCAGGCCCTGAGTCCAAGGCCCAGGACTCCCCTCCCCGCCTCCAAAAAGTAAGAAGCTAGTAGGGTAGATGTACTCAGCACACTACTACCTTATGGACTGGGGGGGAGGGGGGGGAGTGCCCAGGCTAGCTTCAAACCGTGATCTTCCCAAGTTGCTAGGATTATATGCTTGAGGCATAACGCTCATCTAGTGTACTGAATTTTTTTAAAGTATTATTATAAAGGTGATATACAGAGGGGTTAGTTACATTTCCTTTGGACAATGCCACTCAGTGATTTTGATGGCCTTTAAAAAAATGCATTGCTTGCTTTTTTGCTTTATTGAATATAATCTAGTCTTGAGGCTTAAGATCATATTTATATTTGTGATGTTTACCCTTTTTTAGCTAGCAGACTTTTTAAAAAGCTTTTAAACTTTTTATTGTATCACAATACATATAAAATTTAATGTTATTTTAAGTGTCCAATTTAGTGGTATTAAATATATTCACAGCTGTGGAGCCATGACTGCTATCCATTTATAGAACTTTTTAATGATCCTTAATTAAACTCCATACTTATATTTACTAACTCCTAGAACTCCCAAATGATGCTTTTGTACTTATATACTGCCATCAGTGAACATTTTTTTTTTTTGTACTGATCCTGGAGCTTGAACTCAGGGCCCAGGCACTGTGCCTGAGCTTTTTTGCTCAAGCCTAGTGCATTTTCTTTTGAGCCACAGCTCTGCTTCCAGCTTTTGTGTTTGTGCATGTTTGTGTATACTGTATATGTATACAATTGGGGATAAAAATCTCACACTTTCCTTCCCAGGCTGGCATCAGATTGAAGCCTCTTGAGTAGGTAGGTTTACAGGCACGAGGCCAGTGGTGCCCAAGCCATTTTAAAATCTGTGACATTGGGTGGCCTCAAACATTGACTTTGTTCATGCGGTTCTCTCCATTTAGAATGCCTTTCCTACTGACCCTTCCAATCTCCATAAATACCTACTGAAATCCTTCAAGGTCCCTTTTATATTCTAACTTCTTCATGAAGACTTCTTTTTTTTTTTTTTTTTTTTTTTTTTTTTTTTTTTTTTGCCAGTCCTGGGCCTTGGACTCAGGGCCTGAGCACTGTCCCTGGCTTCTTTTTGCTCAAGGCTAGCACTCTGCCACTTGAGCCACAGCGCTGCTTCTGGCCGTTTTCTGTGTATGTGGTGCTGGGGAATCGAACCTAGGGCCTCATGTATCCGAGGCAGGCACTCTTGCCACTAGGCTATATCCCCAGCCCTCATGAAGACTTCTTGACCACCTTAGATTGTAACCAGTTTGCTTCTCCTTTGACTTAATACTATAGCTTTTGGGTAAACTAGTCATAGTAGAAATTTTATACTGTAGTTACTTACATTGCTTTGAAATCAAACTAAAAGCTCTTTAAAAAACAGGAATTAAACTGTATTATATTGTTCAATCATTTGCTTACTCATTTATTCAAACAATACTGTACCTCATGCCCAACAAATGTTTGCTAAAGAATTTCAATTTTCTAAGCTATTGGGTTTTGAGCAGTGAGCTAATAAACTCAATCACTTGTTTGAACTTTTGTTGAAGATAGTAATCATCAGTAGACAAATGACTGATTTTAACCAAATTAATTACCATATTAGCAAAGTATATTTCTGAGTTGTCATTCTTATTTTGTCAGCTTGTAAATGTAACTTGCAATCAAACCCCAACGATTCTAAAAAAAAAAAAAAGGAAAAAAAAAAAACAAAAACCAAACCAGCACTACTCTCAAGTAGTCATCATGGTTCACAATCCCCCTAGGGTAAGACTGCAGTTATCGTTCTCCTTAGCTCACTGTATTCTTAGTTACACCCAAAAGCCAGAAGGCAGTGGCTCAATCCTGTAATCCTAGCTACTCAGTGATATGAAAGTGGAGGACAGAAAAGGAATAGGCAGGACTAGATCATCAACTAGTGAGGACTGTTTATTAAGGAACAGCCAGGGGCACAGACCTTCCTGCCTGTTTGGAAATTGTGCATGGGGGTGAATTTTGGGATCAGGCTTATATGGAGTCTGAGCAAGGAGGCAGAGGTTAATGAAGGAGCCACTAGATCTAGCAAGTTGGGGTTTTTCCCATTGGCCCACAAAGGGACAAAGGGTTGTCTACAGCTGGGCTTAAGTGAGATGTCCAGTCTGCATATCAAAGCAGGTTCCCAAGTTAAGGTTCAGCCAGGTGTCTGTATGGGCCTGAGGCAATAGGGTGGAGGTCAATCCTTTACTCAGGAGGCTAAGATCTGAGGATTAAGGTTTGAAGCCAGAAGTCAGCCCCAGCAGAAAATTCTTAAGACTCATCTCTTATCAACAAAATGCCGGAAATGAAGCTGTGGCTGAAGTGGCAGAGTGCTAGATGTTAACTAAAAAGTTCAGGGACAGTGCCCAGGCCCTGAGTTCAAGCCCCAAGACAAACGCACACGCACATGCGCACACATAATGTCAATGAAGAAACAAGGTATAGTGGAAACCTGGTTGAATTCATCAGGGACATAAAGAACTGGTTAATAAAAAAGTCCTCACATTTGTGCTTCTTTTTTCCATAATATTCCAACCAAGAATTACCACGTGGCTTCTCATTGGCCAAGTCTCTCCAGGGAAATAGGCAAGGGAGAAAACAGCTACTCAGAGAAGTTTCCTTTTAGCAGAGGGCCACCACACTCCATCCTAGACGCGGCATCAAACCGTTTCTCATTTCAACAGAGACCTACATTTAAATCTGGGTAAAAATAACAAATGCTGGGCGCTGGTGACTCATGTCTATAATCCTAGCTACTCAGGAGGTTGAGATTTGAGAATTATGGTTCTAAACCAGCCTGGCAGGAAAGTCCCTGAGACTCTTAGCTCCAATTAACCATCAAAAAGCAGGAAATGGTGTTGTGGTTCAAGTGGTAGAGGGCTAACCTTGAGCAACAATGCTCAGGGACAGCGCCCAGGTTCTGAGATCAAGCCCCAGGAAGAGCACACAGGCACAGGCACGCGCACGCGCACACCTACAGTGGTTCGCATACAATCCACACTACCCGCCACTACCACCTCCTTTCCTACGACCCTGTGAAGTAGGTGCCCGAGCGGAGGGGAAGCTGGGCTCCGCGAGCTGCAGGCCCATGAGCCACACAGCCCCGGGCCTTCAACCTCCGGGGCCCCTGAGGTCCAGGACTCGGCCCCCACCTCCCCAGACAACCCACCCGCTTGCATTCCAGGGCCGCAGCCGCCTTCCAGCCGCGCCCGGGAGCCCTTCCACCAGCTAAGCCACCGACCGCTCTGGATCCCCGGAAGCGCAGAGCTGAAAGAGCTGGAGAGCGAGGCCACTGAAATCCTCTTCATCCCCGAGGCTAGTCACCCCGGAGCCGTCACCAGCGCCGCGTGGCCGAGTCCGGCCGCCGCCGGCCCACCAGCACTCGACCACCAACCGCGGCTCCCACGGACCGGCGGACCAGCCTCTTCCTCCACCTTCCCCCGCTCTCCCTCCCCCCATCACAAGCCGCTCTAGCCGCGGAGCTCGCGGTTTCGCTGCTCCCACGTGACGTCATCGCTCGGCGCCGCGGCGCAGTGGCGGGTACGCGCAACCGAAAAAATGTCTCCGACGCCGCCGCTCTTCAGTTTGCCAGAAGCGCGGACGCGTTTTACGGTGAGTTGGAGGCGGGAGCGTACGGGCCTAATCCAGCGCTTCTCTTCCCTTCCTCTCCCTGAAATCCCTCGAATTTTTCCTCCCGACGGTCAAGCGGAACTGAGGGGTTCCCGCTGCCTCGTTCGCTCCTGGCCCCCGCGGGGGCCGCGCGGCACGGAAGGCGCCCTACCTGTCTCCACTGCGAGTCCTTCGCCGCCCGCTGGCGAGTCCTGGAACCCGGCGTGCGAGGCCTTTCATAGCTCGGGAGGAGAGTTCGGGACCGACAGCCTCCGCTCAGGTCCAGCCCCTGGCTTCGCTCTGCGGGGCTCGTCTTTCCTGACCTCCGCTCAGGTCCAGCCGGGCTCCTCTCTACCGGCTCAAGGTCCTGCTCCGCCTCCTAAGCTGCCAGGTGGTGGTCTTTCTGCAGCCCATCGACCCCCCCTTTAAACCCTCGGTGTCTCGTCCTAAGAGATGGATAAGGAGCACCTGAGCAATTACAGGCAACCCGATCACCTTGGAAAAGATGACCAGCTGCTATTTTGTTCTTGACGAATGAGTAACGGTTGTTTGAACACTGGAGGGCACATTCCATAGTAATTTGGTCACCTAGAATAACGCTAAAATGGCTGTCTCATCATTCGTGATACAGCAGATAGAAAATGAGACAACCTTCTCCCCAACCAAAGTTAAGTGACTTACTTCGCTGTTTTTTGACGCTAGAAACAACGTTCTTTTTATATTACCCAACACAGACGCATACATAATGAACTGTTACAAGCAATTTGGTTGTCTCTACCATTGCACCAACATTTCATGCTTGTCTGAACTAGACAAATGTACTTAGATAACTGTACTTAGAATGAAAATTCTAGGAACGACAAATGTTTGTAGTCAGTGGTGATATTTGTGGGGTTCCTCACCACTACCACACAATGAAGTTTTAATTATATCTTACTTTTGTCATAAGAATCGTTTTCTTCCATCACAGTGACACTAAAAGAGATTTTTTCCCCTCAGTTTACTCAATCAAATCTAGAGCCTCTTGTGTACTAAGCCTCTTGCCCCAAAAGGGATCATTTAATTAGAGATCCTCTAGTTTATTGCTTCTCAAGCTTCAGCATGCAGTGGTATCACCTGGAGATCTTGTTAGAAGATTCTAGACTAAGTCTAGAGTGACAGCCAGAGGTTATGCAGGTATAACAAGCTCCCAAGTGATGTTTCTACTGCTGATAGAAGGATCAACAGCCCTTGTATTATTATTATTATAAAGGTAATGTACAGAGGGGTTATAGTTTCATATGTGAGGTAATAAATACGTTTTTTTTTTATAAAAATGTAATTCTTGGGCTGGGATGTAGCTTAGCAGTAGAGTGCTTGCTTAGCCTTCATGAAGCTCTGGGTTCGATTCCTCAGTACCAGGTAAACAGCAAAGTTAGAAATGGTGCTGTGGCTCAAGTGGTAGATCACTAGCCTTTAGCAAAAAGAGCTCAGGGACAGTTCCCAGGCATCTGGGTTCAAGTCCCATGACTGGCCAAAAATAATAATAATTTTTTAATTTTTTTGTGATTACGTGGTACCAAGGAGTCAAACCCAGGGTCTCATGCATGCTAGGCAAACATTCTATCACAAGCCACATTCCTTGAATGTATTTCTTTTTGGACAGTGTCACCCCTTTGTTCTCAGTTTTTCTCTCCTGTCTCCACCCACAAGTTGTGTAGTTCATTTTCAATATAGTGTCTAGTGAGTACCGCTCCTACATTTCTTCACCCTCCATTTCTGTGCCCTCAACAACCCTCTTATTTAACGGATGAAGAGAGATCAGGCTCTCATGGAAAATCCTGGAGTGGGCATTCACAGTGTAGATCTAACTTCTTTATGAGGCAACATGATGACTATACAGATAAGTAAGTTTATAAAGAATGAATGACTTTGCTCAATTTTTGTGCTTATGACTGGTTTTAATCAGCAGATATTCATTCATTGCTTACTATTTGTTACAGACTGCTAAACAAGGTAACTGCAAGGAGTATGACTTCAAATGGCTGTAGAAAAGTAAATAGAAATTGGATAAACAGATGGGAAGAACAATATGAATATGAGCATGATAGGATATGGTGAAAAATGGCCAGGCTTCATTGGAGATATAGGTTAGAGAATAATAGCATATGAATAAGGTTGAATAGATTCAGTGAGATAACATCCAAGATCATAGGGGAGCTATAAAATTTCAGAACCAAGGAGTGTAAATTATGAGACATATGAAAGTGTTCTTTTCCTGCTATGTTGGTTCTGGAACTTGAACTAAGTGTCTTATTCTTTTTGGCTTTTCCACTCAGAGTTAGTGCTCTACTATTTGAGCCACAACTTCATTTTGTCATTTTGCTGGTTAACTGAACGTAAAAGAGTCTGGCCTGCTTCATACTGGGATCCTCAGATCTCAGCCTCCTGAGTAGCTTGGATTATGGGTTTGACACACCAACATCCAGTTGAAGATTTTTAAAAGTAAAATAAAACACTAGGGTGGATATGATATTTAAAAGGATGGTGCAAGGGAAAACCTGAAACTCTTCCTTGACTTAAAGTGATGAGAATCTGTATCCTTATTTGGCATTTGAAATAAGTATTTCTTAATTGGAAAGAATTATTGAAGAATAGTTTATTTTTCAGTAAACAATAAACAAGATCGCTCCAACTGGCCATTTTTACTTTTATAGAAATCTACCAGAGAGGCCTTAAACAACAAAAATATCAAGCCATTGTTGAATACCTTCACCCAGTTACCTGGCAGGTAAGATACTCATCTGTGAAAAGTACTTGCCTAAATATTTATATGCTTATACTGAGCTGTTTAAGAAAATGACATATCTTTTGTTTTTAATAGTGAAAATGAAAAAAAATGTACCCTTGACCAAGCTTTCAGAGGTGTTCTAGAAGAAGAAATTGTAAGTATATTTTTTAATTTTGCTGGCACATTATCTATTATTACATAATGGCTTTTATTTGTACAATGCATATTTAAAGTTGACTTTTTTTTTACTAGCAGGAGCTGATTGCCTTGTGAAAGCTGACTTGATCTGCAGTATAATAATTAGATCATAATTAAGCAGAGGTGCAGTGTAAGCATTTGGTTCTAAGAAAAATTAACATGTAATGTTAATAAGCAGAAACTAGAGAGGCTGAAGGTGAATCTCTCTCTTTGCTGTACAAAGAGTTGCGTATCCTGTACTGACATAAAAGACTGAATCAAAGGATTTTCAACTTAGGAACTAGAACGCCATTCCTTCCTTTTCCTGTAGCATCTTCCTTTCCTCATCAGTAAGGACTCTAGCCTTGGTAGAGAAATTTCGCCTAATGATGAAGAACCTGAAATTTATTTGCCCTGAGTAGGATGCCTGAATGAAAGGACATTTTTCAACAGCTTACTTCTTTATCACATTGGTTGAGTTTCAAAGAGCTAGATTCTCTTCTAATAGTCATAATACTTTCTTTTTTTTTTCAGCCTTAGTAACTTTTCCATTGTGAAGGAAATGCCATTCTTTTAATACAAAACAACATAATGAATGCTTATAATGGTGAAGCACTAGCTCCCTCCTATAAGATACTTTTTCAAATATATAAATTGATGCATCAGTGTTAATGTTAGTATTCAGATCCTACTTTGCCTTGAGCTTTTGATTGAATATTTATAGCCTCAACACTTTGCTTATGGACTTAGGCTTGCTAATATGTCCATTTTCCTGAGACCATTGGATTTTAGTTGAATCACATGCTTATTGATATATTTCTACATATATTCATTTTACATTTTTATTTTAGAAGAAAATTGCGTCTATTAAAAAAATCTCTTTATTCCATGTGTGACAATCTAATGTCAGCATGTTTTGATTGTTACCAAGTTAGTCTGAACGCTTCTAAATTAAGTTATTTCTCTTCTGTTGGTAGATAAATCATTCGTCATGTGAAAATGTCTTAGCTATTATTTCTCTTGCCATTGGGGGAGTAACTGAAGGTAAGTGGTTTTGTTTCAGTTTTTAAAGTTATCTTGGACAGGGCATGTTATATTTAAAACTTCTCCCTACACCTCTTTGGGTTTTGTTCTTGATATTTTATTATCTTTTTCTGTATAAAATGCTGCAGATCAAATCCATGGCTTCACACATGCTAAGTCAAGTGTTCTGTCATTGAGCCATGTCCCATTTAACCCCTTCTTTATTCTTTCTTCATTTATTTGTTTTTCTGGGGTGATGTACAGAGGGGTTAGTTATATAAGTCAGGTAAAGAGTACATTTCTTTTTGGACAATGTTGCCCCTTCCCCTCGTGCTCTCCCAGTTTTTTGCCCCATCCCCCCACACAAGTTGTATTGCCCTTGTTTGTTCTTAAATTCAGCTGGCTCCCACCTTTGCCAAGCATTTAGCTCACCAAATTAGTTCACTCTTATTTCTCATCTGTTATACATTACCTATTTTGGCACTTTCTTTATTCTCCAGTTGTATCATTCTCTCACTAAATATTTGAGCATCTAGTATTCTTTCTCTTAGTCATAGTACCAGTGCCTGGTAATGAGCTAAGATTTAATAGTGAATAAATTAGATTCACTTATGCAGAGGTAATCCTTGCTATTCAGTGAGGAGACCTGAGAATCACAATTTGAAGCCAGCTTGTCCAGGAAAGTCCATGAGACTCATCTCCAATTAACCACCAAAAAGTTGGAGGTGGAGCTGGGGTATCAATTGGTAGGGTGCTAACCTTAAGCACAAAAGCTCAAGAATAGTTCCTAGGCCCTGAATTCAAGCCCCAGGATAGGCATACACACACAATAATGGTATCATTATGAGGCAAGCACTCTTGCCACTAGGCCATATCCCCAGCCCCTAATGGTATCATTATGCTTATTGAGTGCACATATCAGAAATTACTTAAGTGTGTCCCATTTGGGGATTTTTAGGTTGCTTTTATTTCTTTCTAAAACGTGATGTGTGACAGTATACCTCGTAAGTTATTCTTTAAAACTATTTTTCTTAAGCTGTTTTATTCTACAGTTTAAACTTTTAAATTCACTGTGTTCTACCTGAAGGTATTTGTACTGCATCTACACCTTTCGTGTTGTTGGGAGATGTTTTGGATTGTCTTCCTTTGGACCAGTGTGACACAATATTCACTTTTGTGGAAAAGAATGTTGCTACTTGGAAATCTGTAAGTGCTTTAGTTTATTTTCCTGCCATCATTATTTCTGTGTAGCTCTAGAGTTCCGAGGCTAGTGGGTGGGGCGTGGAGGGGCGGGGTTATTAAATTTCTGATATTGTGCATTATTAAAAATTTTGTCTCTGTAAAAGTCATATACTATGTTTTTTTAGGAGAGCCAAATAAGAACTTTTTGTGGAGAAAAATTTGAAGTGTAAATTTGACCAGTAAAAATTAATTTGAAAAAATACTTCAGGTCTGGCTTGATGGTATACTACAGTCCCAGCACTCAGGAGCCACAGGCAGGAAGATACTGAGTCCCAGACCAGACTGGGCTGCATAGTAAGACCCTGTATTTAGAAATATAAAGAAGTCAGGTGTTTACGAGTTACTCAGTGTCATGCTATTTACTTATTTCATTGACATGGTGTTAGCTCAAAAAAAGGAAAAGTAGCACAGTAGATTCTCAGTGTATATTAGTGTTCTTTAGTACCTTATGTGTGGTTTATTATTAAAGATGTGAGACCTTGTGAAGAATATTAATTTTTATCTCAATTTCAGAATACATTCTATTCTGCTGGGAAAAATTATTTACTACGTATGTGCAATGGTATGTAATTCAGTAAAAAGTGAGTATTGAAAAAAAATGTGAATGTGGCCCCAAACAGGTGGTTTTATTAAATACTACCATTAACATTTTAAAGATAGTTTAGTAAATTAGTAGTCTCATTTCTTAAAATTTAGGTTGGAACTGGTAGCTCACACCAATAATCCTAGCTACTCCAGAGTCTAGGATGTGGGCTGGGAATATGGCCTAGTGGCAAGAGTGCCTGCCTCGTATACATGAGGCCCTGGGTTCGATTCCCCAGCACCACATATACAGAAAACGGCCAGAAATGGCGCTGTGGCTCAAGTGGCAGAGTGCTAGCTTTGAGCAAAAAGAAGCCAGGGACAGTGCTTAGACAGGACTGGCTGAGTCCAAGCCAACACGGACTGGCAGAAAAAAAAAAAAAAAAAAGAGTCTAGTATGTGGAAAATTGCAGTTCTAAGCCAGACTAAGCAGGACAGTCTGAGAGACTCCATCTCCAAATAAACTTAGCAAAAGCAGGACTGGAAACATGGTATAAGTGGTACAACATCATCTGAGCAAGCAAGGATGAGGCCCTTGGTTTAAATTCAAGTATCAGCGAAAGGAAAGCGAAAATTCATCATTCAGTTTAAATTAAACTGTTCATTCTCTAGGTGTAAACTTAATGAAATTCAATTAGATTCAGTAAAAATCATTTTCCATACTCACTTATTTTGTTCCCAATTTATAGTAGTTTTAGGTGATGATGGCTTCTACCCATCTTGAGAACCATTGCTTTAAGAAAACAATCTGGACAAATAGGTTAAGAAATTTATGTGTTATAATAAATATAGAATGATCTTTTCTGAGTAACATTCATTTTCATATATTAATAGATCTCCTAAGAAGATTATCGAAGTCCCAGAATACAGTCTTCTGTGGACGAATTCAACTCTTTTTGGCCAGACTTTTTCCTCTATCTGAAAAATCAGGTAAGCATTTCTACATTAAATTCTTTGCAGGATTTTTTTTTTCAGTTCTTTTTTTTTCTCAATTTTATTTTTATATTGTCAAACTGATATATAGAGCAGTTACAGTTTCATACTTTAGGCATTGGATACATTTCTTTTTTTTAAATTTATTAATTGAACATAAATTTTTTGACAAGGTGTTGTGCAAAAATAGTACAGTTACATAGTAGGGCAGTGTGTACATTTCTTGTGATATCTTACACCCTGTTTTTCTTTCCCTTCCCTAGGTCAGGTAGACATATACACAATACACAATGTATCAAGAACATATGCAAGGGCTGGGAATATGGCCTAGTGGCAAGAGTGCTTGCCTCCTACATATGAAGCTCTTGGTTCGATTCCCCAGCACCACATATATGGAAAATGGCCAGAAGGGGCGCTGTGGCTCAGGTGGCAGAGTGCTAGCCTTGAGCAGGAAGAAGCCAGGGATGGTGCTCAGGCCCTGAGTCCAAGGCCCAGGACTGGCCAAAAAAAGAACATATACAGTATCCATGTGGCCTACGCCCAAGAAAATTCTCCTAGGGCTTTAAATGTAATGTCAATATTAGACAATATGTCGACAGTAGTCTTATATGAACGTACATACATAGCTTTTGAGCTATTGTATTCACTGAGAGGTCAATTTTTGACCTTTATATGTTGAGTAGTTCTTTGGTTTTAGTTACATAATGTTGAGTCGCTGCCTCAATCCTGTGGGAAATACCATTTGACAAGCAGTTTTTGGTTTCACAGACCTGGTCTCTACTGTCTCTTTGTCATCCTTTCTTAACAGTCATATATCAGGGAGATCATGCCCCTTTGTTTTCTGTGTTCTAGGCTTGTCTCGCTCAACATTATTTGTTCAAGTTCTGACCAATTCCCTGCGAATAACAATATTTCACTATTCCTAATCGCTATGTAGTATTCCATTGTGTATAGGTACCATATTTTTTGGATCCATTCATCTGGGGAGGGGCATCTGGGTTGTTTCCATATTTTGGCTATTGTGAATTGTGCCGCAATAAACATGGAAGTACAAATGTCTTTGATATCTTGGGACCTGCTGTTCAGGATAGATGCCTAGGAGTGGTATGGCCGGGTCATAGGTAGGTCTATATTGAGCTTTTTGAGAAACCTTCATACTGTTCTCCAAAGTGGTTGTACTAATTTGCACTCCCACCAACAATGGAGAAGGGTTTCTCTTTCCCTGCACCCCCTCCAGCACTTGTTGTTGCCTGAGTTCAAAGGATAGGCCGTTCTAACTGGAGTGAGGTGGTATCTCAGGGTTGTTTTTATTTGCATTTCCTTTACTACCAGGGATGTTGAACATTTCCTCATATGTTTCTTTGCCATTTTTATTTCTTCTCTTGTGAAGTCTCTCTTTAGCTCCTTTACCCATTTCCAAATTGGTTTATTGGGCTTGGAGGGGCTTAGTTTTTTTAGTTCTCTGTAGATGACAGATATTAGGCCTTTGTTGCTGTGCTGGTAAAAATTCTTTTCCATATCGTTGGCTGTCTTTCTGGTTTGGTGGCTATGTCCTTAGCTGTGCAGAAACTTTTTAATTTGTAGTAGTCCCATTTGTCAAGTTTCTCCCCTATTTGTTGTGCCCCTGGGACTATATTCAGGAAGTTCCTTCCTGTGCCTATAAGTTCTAGAGTCTTTCCTACTCTGTCCTTCAGTAGTTTCAAGGATTCAGATCTGATATTGAGATCCTTGATCCATTTTGAGTAGATCTTGGTGCATGGTGATAGGCTTGTGTCTACTTTGAGTTTTATGCATATGGCTGCCCAGTTTTCCCAGCACCAGTAGTTGAAGAGGCTGTGTTTCTTCCATTGTATGTCTTTAGCTCCCTTGTCGAACATCAGCTGACTGTAAGAGTGCGGTTTTATTTCTGGATCTTCAAGTCTAATCCATTGGTCTTCCAATCTGTTTTTATACCAATACCAGGCTGTTTTTGTTATGATGGCCCTGTAGTAGAGCTTGAAGTCTGGTATTGTGATACCTCCTGCACTATTTTTTTTTGCCTAGAATTGCTTTGGCTATTCTGGGTTTTTTGCTGTTCCATATGAATTTATGGATTGGTTTCTCTATTTCAGTGAAAAATGTGGCTGGGATTTTGATAGGTATTGCATTGAATTTGTATAACAATTTGGGCAATATGGCCATTTTCACTATATTGATTCTGCCTACCCATGAGCATGGGAGGTCTTTCCATCTCCTTGTGTCTTCTTTGATTTCCCTTATTAGATTTTTGTAGTTTTCATTGAATAGGTCCGTCACGTCCTTGGTTAAGTTGATCCCTAGGTACTTTATTCTTTTTTTGGCTACTGTAAATGGAATTGTTTCCATAATTTCCTTTTCTGTTTGTCTATTGCTGGTGTACAGAAAAGCTGCTGATTTTTGTGGATTGATTTTGTATCCTGCTACTTTGCCGAATTGGTTTATTAGGTGTAGGAGTTTGGGTACTGAGTTTTTTGGGTCCTTCAGATATAAGATCATGTCGTCTGCGAATAGGGATAACTTGATTTCTTCCTTGCCGATGTGGATCCCTTTGATGTCCTCCTCTTGCCTTATTGCTATGGCTAGGGATTCCAGCACTATGTTGAAAAGAAGTGGGGAGAGTGGGCATCCTTGTCTTGTTCCAGAGTTTAAGGGGAATGATTTAAGTTTCTCTCCATTTAATATGATGTTAGCAGTTGGCCTGTTGTATATGGCTTTTATTGTTTTGAGGAATGTTCCATCTATTCCTGTTCTCTCCAGAGCTTTTAATAAGTATGGATGTTGTATTTTGTCAAAGGCTTTTTGGGCATCGACTGAGATAACAATGTGATTCTTGATTTTAGTTCTGTTGATGTGGTGAATTACATTGATTGATTTACGGATGTTGAACCATCCTTGTGACTGAGGGATGAAGCCTACTTGGTCATGATGTATAATTTTCTTGATCAGTTTCTGGATCCTGTTAGCTAATATTTTATTGAGGAGCTTTGCATCTGTGTTCATTAATGATATTGGCCTGTAGTTCTCTTTTTTGTTGGGTCTTTGCCTGGTTTGGGAATGAGTGTGATATTAGCTTCATAGAATGAGTTTGGGATTTCTCCCTCTGTTTCTATTTCGCGGAAGAGTTTGAGGAGTATTGGTATTAGCTCCTCACTAAAGGTATTAAAGAATTGGTTGGTGAATCCATCTGGGCCTGAGCTTTTCTTTGTTGGGAGGTTCTTGATTACCCCCTGTATCTCGCTGTAATTTATTGGTTTATTTAGTTGATTTATTTCTTCTGGGTTCAGTTTGGGCAGTTTATACTTCTCTAAGAATTGATCCATTTCTGTAAAATTATTGTTTTTTACTGAGTAGAGGTTCTGGAAATAGCTCCTTATGATTGTTTGAATATCGTGTGTACTTGTTATAATTTTTCCGGTGGAGTCCCTGATTTTACGTATATGAGTCTCTTCTCTTCTTTTTTTTGTAAGTCTTGCGAGTGGTCTGTCAATTTTATTTATTTTCTCAAAGAACCAGCTTTTAGTCTTATTTATTTGTTGAATGGTCTTTCTATTTTCAATCAGATTTGTCTCTTTAATCTTTGTGAGCTCCCTCCTAGTCATTTTGGATTCGATCATTTCTTGTTTCTCCTGTTGTTTTAGTTTCATCGTGAGGTTATTCACCTGCTCTGCTTCCATTCTTTTAATGTGAGTGCTGAGGGCAGTGATCTTGCCCCTCAGTACTGCCTTAGCTTTGTCCCATAGGTATCTTTGTGATGTATTTTCATTGTCATTGTGGCTTATGAATTCTTTGATTTCATCTTTAATTTGGTCTGTGGCCCAAGTGTTGGATAACAGTGTGTGGTTTAGCCTCCAAGAATGTGTATAGCCTCTGTGGTAACCGTTGTTATTGAGGGTTACCTTTATTCCACTGTGGTCAGATATAATACATGGGATGACGTCAATACTTTTGTATTTGCTGAGGTTCTTTGTGTGGGCTATGACATGGTCTATTTTGGAGTATGTGGATACATTTCTTGTACTGTTTGTTACCTTCTCCCTCATTCCCCCCTCCCCTTTCCCGCTTTCCCTTTCCCCCCATGAGTTAGTTGTTCAGTAGATTTACACTAAACAGTTTTGCAAGTATTGTTTTTGTAATCATTTGTCTTTTTTACCCTGTGTCTCTCGATTTTGGTATTCCCTTACCAGTTTCCTCGTTCTAATACCTGTATACACAGTTTCCAATGTACTCAGATAAGATACAGAGATAGTGCAGGTACAACCACAGGAAGGGCATACAAGAGGATCATCAATAATAGAAGCTACGGTTTCACATCGCATGTTGAAAGTAATTACAACAGTGATATCACAGTCGTTTCCATAACGTGGAGTTCATTTCACTTAGCGTCATCTTTTGTGTTCATAAGGCTGTAGCTATTGGGCTCTTGTGATCCTCTGCTGTGACTAGCCTAAACCTGTGCTAATTATTCCCTATGAGGGAGACCATAGAGTCCATGTTTCTTTGGGTCTGGCTAACTTCACTTAGTATAATTTTTTCCAAGTCCTTCCATTTCCTTACAAATGGGGCAATGTCATTCTTTCTGATAGAGGCATAAAATTCCATTGTGTATATGTACCACATTTTCCTGATCCATTCGTCTATTGAGGGGCATCTGGGTTGGTTCCAAATTCTAGCTATGACAAATTGTGCTGCGATGAACATCGTTGTGCTGGTGGCTTTAGTGTGTTCTTGTTTGTGGTCTTTTGGGTAGATGCCCAAAAGTGGGGCTGCTTGGTCATTGGGGAGCTCTATGTTTAGCCTTCTGAGGAATCTCCATACCGCTTTCCAGCGTGGCTGAACCAGTTTACATTCCCACCAACAATGAAGTAGGGTTCCCTTTTGGCCACATCCACTCCAATATGTGTCGTTGTTAGTTTTCTTGATATGGGACATTCTTACCGGGGTCAGATGGAATCTCAATGTTGTTTTGATTTGCATTTCTTTTATGGCCAGTGATGTAGAGCACTTTTTCATATGTCTCTTGACCATTCTCATTTCCTCATCAGAGAAGTCTCTTTTTAAGTTATTAGCCCACTTGTTGAGGGGGCTGTTGGTTCTTTGGGGTTTTGATTTGGAGGAATGTAATTTTTTTAGTTTTGCATATATTTTAGATATGAGGCCTTTGTCCATTGTATGGCTGGTAAAGATCTTTTCTCAATCTGTGGGCTTTCTGTTTATCTTGCGAGCTATGTCCTTTGCCCTGCTGAAGCTCTGCAGTTTGATGCAGTCCCATTTGTCCATCCTTTCCTTGATTTGTATCATTTCTGGGTCTTTGTTAAGGAAGTTTTGTCCTGTGCCATGGAGCCCAAGTGTTTCTCCTCCTCCTTCTTGTAGTGTTTTCAGGGTATCTGTTTTGATTTCGAGGTCTTTGATCCATTTGGAATTGATTTTGGTGCAGGGTGATATATGAGGATATAATTTTAGTTTGTTGCAAGTGTTGAACCAGTTTTGCCAGCACCATTTGTTAAAGAGGCTATCTTTCTTCCAAACTATTGTTTTAGCTCCTTTATCAAAGATTAAGTAGGCATAGTTCTGTGGGTTCATTTCTGGGTCTTCAATTCTGTTCCATTGGTCTTCAGGCCTGTTCTGGTGCCAATACCAAGCTGTTTTTATTACTATAGCTTTATAATACAGCTTGAAGTTGGGTATTTTAATTCCTCCAGCACTGTTGTTTCTGCTTAGGGTTGTTTTTGCTATTCTGGGTCTTTTATTGTTCCATATAAATTTCTGGATTGCTTCCTCTATTTCATTAAAAAATGGTGTTGGGATATTAATCGGTATTACAGTGAATTTGTAGATAGCCTTTGGCAGTATTGCCGTTTTGATTATATTAATCCTCCCAATCCAGGAGCATGGGAGGTTTTTCCATTTCCTTAGTTCTGCCTTAATTTCGTTTTTGATGTTTTTAAAGTTCTCATCATAGAGGTCTTTCTTTTCTTTTGCTAAGGTCATTTCCAGGTATTTTATGTTTTTTGAGGCTATTGCAAAAGGAGTTGCTTTCCTGATCTCAGCCTCGGCATTCGGGTCATTAGCATATAGAAATGCCATTGATTTTTTTGAGGGTTTATTTTATATCCTGCAACTTTGCCAAAGTTTTGGATCAGCTTTAGTAGCTTGGGAGTAGAGTCTGTGGGGTTCTTTAGGTATAGGATCATGTTATCTGCGAAGAGAGAAAGTTTAACTTCATCTTTTCCTATTTGGATCCCCTTTATATTTTCTTCTTGCCTAATTGCTCTGGCTAGGAATTCTAGTACTATGTTGAAGAGAAGGGGAGAGCGCTGACATCCCTGTCTTGCTCCTGATTTTAAAGGGAATGGCTTTAGTTTTTCACTTTTGAGAATTATACTTGCTGTTGGTTTGTCATAGACTGCCTTTATTAAATTCAGGAGTGTTCCCTGGAATCCCAGTTTTTCCAAGGCTTTTTGCGTAAATGGGTGCTGGATTTTATCGAAGGCCTTTTCCGCATCCAGAGGTATAACCATATGGTTCTTTACCTTGCTCCGGTTGATGTGGTGGATTACATTAATCGACTTGCGTATATTGAACCAACTTTGCATCCCTGGGATAAATCCAGTTTGATCGTGGTGTATGATTTTTTTGATGACCTGTTGAAGTCAGTTGGCCAGAATTTTGTTGAGGATTTTTGCATCTGTGTTCATCAGGGAAATCGGTCTATAGTTCTCTTTCTGTGATGAGTCCTTCTCTGGTTTTGGGATGAGGGTTATACTGGCTTCTTAGAATGTGTCTGGTAGTGAACTTTCTCTTTCAATTTCATTGAAGAGTTTGAGAAATATTGGTGTGAGTTCTCTTTTGAAGACCTTGTAGAATTGTGCTGTGAATCCATGTGGACCTGGGCTTTTCTTAGATGGGAGATCACTTATTGCCGTTTCTATTTCAATGCTGGATATGGGTCTTTTCAGAAGTTTTAAATCTTCATGGTTGAGTTGGTGGATATCAATTTTTTCTAGGAAATCATCCATTTCTTCCAGGTTCTCAAATTTGTTGGCATAAAGGTTTGCAAAATAGTCCCTTATTGCGTTCTGAATTTTGTTTGTTTCTGTGGTGATGTTACCTGTTTTATCTCTGATCTTGTTTATCTGGGTTTGCTGCTTTCATTTTTTGGTCAGGTTTGCTAGGGGTCTGTCTATCTTGTTAATTTTTTCAAAGAACCAACTCTTTGTTTTGTTGATTCTTTCGATGTTTTTTTTTGTCTCTAATTCATTTAATTCTGATTTGATTTTAATTACTTGCTCCCGTCTATTGACTTGGGGTTTGGCTTGTTCTCTTTCGAGGAGATTAAGGTGCTTCCTTAAGTTGTTGAGTTGCTGTCTTCCCGGAAGTCTCCTTTTTTCAGTTCTTAATGGATCAAAATTTATCATAAGAAAAATGCTTATAGAAAACTGAAAGATGGCATAGAAATTGTTAGCTTATTTTGTTTTACTTGTATAACTAATCCTTGATCATTGATCTTTTAAAGTTCAAAGCTTATTAATGATGTGCAGTTGAATCACACTGAAATATGTATATATGAACTATCCTGTCTATATTTCATTTCATAATGTAAGCCAATTTTTCCATTGCCACTTTCTCCTTTAGTCACTACTGTTAAGTCATAGTTACTTCCTCTCCTTTGTTTTTTTTTTTTTTTTTGGCCAGTCCTGGGGCTTGGACTCAGGGCCTGAGCACTGTCCCTGGCTTCTTCTTGCTCAAGGCTAGCACTCTGCCACTTGAGCCACAGCGCCCCTTCTGGCCGTTTTTCTGTATATGTGGTGCTGGGGAATCGAACCTAGGGCCTCGTGTATCCGAGGCAGGCACTCTTGCCACTAGGCTATATCCCCAGCCCTCCTTTGTTTTTTTTTTATTTTTATGAAATTTTGTAGAATACACTCATGGAAATATATAGAGAGCAAATGTAGAATATAATAGTTATTAAACAAACTTTGTATAACCACTGTTGTCCAGCTCCAGAAATGGAACACAGCCAGTTTTCCAAAGCCTTACTGTCTGCAATTCTTTTCGTACCAGATTTTAATATTTCTTTACTTCAATTTTTCCCTAATTTAATACAAGACTAGGGAACCATCTGCTTTATATATTCTTTTTTTTTTTTTTTTTTTTTGTCGGTTGTGGGGCATGATCCTAGGGTCTGGGTGCTGTCCCTGAGCCTTTCTGTGCTCGAGGCTAGCACTCTACCAAGTGAGCCACAGTGCCACTTCTGGTTTTTGAGTGGTTAATTGGAGATAGGAGACTCACGGAGACTTTCTTGCCCAGGCTGCCACAATCCTCAGATCTTAGCCTCTGAGAAGCTAGGATTATAGGTGTGTGCCACTGGCACCGCCCAGCTGCTTTATATATTCTTGGAAGGATTAATAAATTAGAATATATGAAGAGCTTTCAACAGTGCTTGCCTATAGTATGACCCATAGCATATGCTTGTAGGGGGTTATATGCACTCTTTTTGTCATACCATACATAGGTTGTGTTTTCTTTCCTATTTATTTTGTATAGTCAGGATTAATATAGACCCACTTTTTGTATTTTTGACCTTCCATCTCAGATAATATTTCCTTAGATTTTTCTTTAGCATGTATCTGATGCCTGAAAATCTTTCTCTTTTTTGCTTGTAGAATGGGTCTGGTAAACTTACAGTTCTAGGTTGACACTAAATAAAAAATGTCCACCTGTGAGATATAATCTTTAAAATTGTCTTTGGCTCATCACTAGTTCTTCTTCTTTTCTTTTTTTCCTTCCTGAAGCCTGAACTCAGGGCATGGCTGCTTTCCCCAAGCTTTTTTGCTCAAGGCTAGCACTCTACCACTTGAGACCCAGCTCCACTTCTGACTTGTGTATGTATGGTTAGTTGGAAACAGTCTCACAGATTTTCCTTGTGTGGCTGTTTTTGAACTGCATTCCTCAGATCTCACCTCCTTAGTAGCTACAGATATCTTGACTTTTTTGAGGACAACTATAAATTTTTTTTCTCTGATCTAAATTTTCTTTTTCTTTGGTTTTCTTTAGTTATGTATTTATAGGTGGCATTTTTATTTATCATGTTTAGGATTGTGGACATTTAAGTCTGTAGATTAGGGTTGCTTATTCAGTTTGTAATAAGTGTAGCCATTATCTCTTCAAATATTGTGTATGTTTTTTCTCTTCTTAAATGTCTGATTAAGTATACATTATATCCTCCCTGTATCTGTCACTTTTTCTTTATAATTAAAAATCTAGGGGTTGGGAATGTGGTGGTAGAATGCTTGCCTAGCATGCATGACGCCCTGGGTTCGATTCCTCAGTACCACATAAACAGAAAAAAAGCCAGAAGTGGCACTGTAGCTCAAGTGGTGGAGTGCTAGCTTTGAGCAAAAGAAGCTCAGGGACAGTGCCCAGGCCTCAAGTTCAAGCCCCAGGACTGGCAAAAAAAAAAAAAAATCTATTGGTTTCTCTCCATGACATTTTGAGTAATTTTCTTAACTTTTCCAGGTAACTACTTTTTCAGCTGTTAATATCTGCTGGCAGAGGAATTTTTTTTAGTTATGTCATATTTTTCATTTTCAGGAGAACTTTTTTTTTTTTTTTTTTTTGGCCAGTCCTGGGCCTTGGACTCAGGGCCTGAGCACTGTCCCTGGCTTCCTTTTTGCTCAAGGCTAGCACTCTGCCACTTGAGCCACAGCGCCACTTCTGGCCGTTTTCTGTATATGTGGTGCTGGGGAATCGAACCCAGGGCCTCATGTATACGAGGCAAGCTCTCTCACCACTAGGCCATATCCCCAGCCCCTCAGGAGAACTTTTTATTAGTCTGCTGTTAAACATTTTAGTTTCTTACTCCCCAATAATGTTTGCAAGCTCTTTGTGTGTCCCTGTTTCCCAATGCCAGGGGAGAAGGAGAGAAGAAAATATAAAAATAAATCTGTACTCGTTAGCTGTCATTCCCCACTCACCACCATCCTTACTCTCTTCCTCAAGCCCTAAGCAACCATTAGTCAACTTTTAAATTTTCTTTTGACAGCACTAGGGTTTGAACTCATAACCTCATACTTAACTGGGCAGGTGCTCTACCACCTGAGCTATGCTTAAATTAATTCTCACAAGTTTTTCAATTCTGGGCATGTAACATAATTAGGATAACAGTATGTGTTCTTTTGTGACTAATTTCATTTAGCGTAATGTTTTCAGAGTTATTTATGTGATAGCATATATCATTACTTCCTTCCTTTTGTAATGATACCACATTATATAAATGATACCACATTCTTAGCTATAAGTATACTAGATTTTGGTTATTTACCATTTGATAGATTGGGTTGTTCCACTTTTTTTTATGAGTTTCATGGACTTTCCTGCCTGGGCTAGCTTCAAACTGGGATCCTCAGATCTCAGCCTCCTGAGTAGCTAGGATTACAGGTGTGAGCCACCAGCGCCTGGCTTGTATCTTTTTTTTTTTTTTTTTTTGGCCAGTCCTGGGGCTTGAACTCAGGGTCTGGGCACTGTCCCTGGCTTCTTTTTGCTCAAGGCTAGCACTCTGCCACTTGAGCCACAGCGCCACTTCTGGCCGTTTTCTATATATGTGGTGCTGGGGAATTGAACCAAGGGCTTCAAGTATAGGAGGCAAGCACTCTTACCACTAGGCCATATTCCCAGCAAGGGCTTCAAGTATAGGACGCAAGCACTCTTAACACTAGGCCATATTCCCAGCCCTCGTTTTGTTTCTTTTGGATATATACTCAAAGTGGAAATGCTAGGTTACCTTCTAACTGTTAAGTTTGAATTTTTCCTGAAGAGAGAGATTGTGTGTGTGTTTGTCAAGAGAGGAGGTAAGAGGGAAACATTGTGGAGTCATAGTAACTCTAAATGTGAAGACCTATTTGTTTTGTAATGAGACTCTCAGTCCTATAGTAATGCGTGTAGATTCTAGTTTGGTCCTATCCTGTTGTTACTGGCTTTTGTCATGTTAGTATAAAGTGATATCTCATGGTTTTTATTTACATTTCCCTAGTAACTGTTTGTGTTAAACACTTTCAAATGTTTATTGGCCATTTATATGTCTTTTTTAGATATATTCCTATCTTTTCCTGCTTAAGTAATTAGTATTTTTATTGCTAAGTTGTACTTATTTTGTATTCTAGATACTAGATAGACCCTTAACAGATGTATAATTTACAAAATTTTCTTGAGATGGCTATGGGAGTTCAGTCCCTACTGATTGTGGGAATTGAACCCAAGGCCTGGAACATGCTGAGCCCATACTCTAACATTAAGCTACACCTCCTTACTATCTATTTGTTCTCTTGATCATGTTATTTATAGCACACGAAAGTTTTAAATTTCAATGAGATTTATCTATTTCCTTTTGTTTCTTATACTTTTTTGGTGTCTTATCTAAACTACTACCTTGCCATAGGTCACATAGTTTTGTTCCTATGTTTTCCTGAATTTTATCTCTGGATTCATTTTGAATTGATTTTTATATGATGTTATGTAGAGATTCAGGTTCTTTGCATGGATACTTAATTGTCTTTGCACTAATTTTTGAAAAACTATTCTTTTCCTATTGAATTGGCAACTTACCTTCTTTATATCTTTAAAATATCAAGATAATTGCCCTGTAGAGCCTTGGTGCTGTTTGTAAGTCCTTTTATTCATTAATGTCTTTTTTGTTTGTTTGTTTTACTTATTGTTCTTTTTCCCTCCCTTCCCTTTCCTCTTTCCCCTTCTCTCCTCTTCTCTCCTTTCCTTCCTCTTTTCCTTCCAAGGTCTTTTTAAACCCAATTTGGCCTCAAATTCAGTCCTCTTTACCTCACCTCCCATATAGTTGGAATAACAATGTCTGCTGGCATGCTTAGGTTAATGTTAACTTTTCTTTTTTTAACACTAATAGAATTTGAACTCAGTACCTTGCCTCCTGAGTGCTGGGATTACAGACATGAACCACCACTCCCAGAATTTGATTCTTTTTATGTAATGCTATTCAAGAACAAATTGACACAATACAATACAGAGTATAATTTCACTAAGGAATAAATATAAATTGCATCAGTTCAACAATGTATAAATAAATATAGTTTCTGAAAACCACATTTCTTACTGTCAGAGAAGTTAAAGGTAAGTATGTGAACTCTATATCACTTGAGCCATGCCTCCAGTCCTTTTTGCTTTAGATACTTTTCAAGTAGAGTATTCAAGTACAATTTTCATCTTAGCAGGCCTTAGACTGTGGTCCTCCTGTTTCCACCTTCCAAGTTGTGGGAGGTTACTAGCATGTGCCAACACTTACTTGGCTTGTTCTTTGAGATAGGGTCTTCCCACCTTTTTGCTTGGCTGGCCTCAAACTGTAATCCTTCCTTATGAAGGTCTCAAACTAGACTCTTTAGTTCTCTGACAGTAAGAAACATGGTTTTAGTTAGCTTTAATTATGATATATTTACTTATTTGCTATATACCCTAGTTCAATTGATATAATTTAAATTTATTCCTTAGTGGAATTATATATGCTCTATTTTGCATTGTATGGTTTTGTTCTTGAGTAGTCATTAATGAAAAGGGATCATCTGAGCTGGAAGTAGTGGTTCATGTCTATAATTGCAACACTCAGGAGGGTGAGGCAGGAGAATAGACCGTTTGAGACCAACCTGGATTACATAGTGCCAGGCCATCCTGAGCCACATAGCAAGATTGTCTCAAAAAAAAGATGACCTATTGTGATGATAATTTATGTACAAGTGTGGTATTTTGCTAAATTATGGATTTAACATTTCATTTGTTTTGGATTTAGATGTAGTGGATTTGCATTGAAAAATAAACTTTTCTTTTAAATAGGACTTAACTTACAGAGTCAGTTTAACTTGGAAAATGTTACTGTCTTCAATACCAATGAGCAGGAAAGCACCCTGGGTCAGAAGGTAAGACTGGTATGAAATCTTACAAGATACTTATAACAAAATATTTTGTGCGCTGGTCCTAGGGCTTGAACTCACAGCCTGTGCACTGTCCTTGAGCTTTTTTGTTCAAGGCTAGTGCGCTACCAGTTCAACAGTAGCTCCACTTCCAGCTTTTTGGTAATTGATTGGTGATAAAGAGTCTCACAGACTTTCCTGCCTGGCTGGCTTTGAACCACAATCCTCAGATCTCAGCCTCCTGAGTAGCTAGGGTTACAGATGTAAATTACCAACACAGCTCATTTTCTTTTGTTATTTCTATAACAATACATTTAGATATGTCTCAGTCCTTTAATGTCTTCTTTTTTTGTATATATATTTTTTTTTGTCTAGATGTAAGAAGAACCATGTAAGTGGACATGCCCTGAAAACCAAAAAGGGGACTTTGAGGGACTGATGCCCTTCCCAGGGAGCTGAGAGCTATGATGTTCTCAGCTTAGGACTAATGGTTGTGAGAGGTTATGTAAAAATGCATTTGATGTCAGGAAGGAGACAAGCAAATCCTATTATCCTCCCCCATTTTCCTCCTGCGTTATACATTCTGGGTTTTCTTCACTTCATTTTACCCCACCCCCAATACCCTATGTCACTCCTGGTCTTTTAATTACTAAACACGTTGCAAAAAACCAGCACTCTGGGCTTGTTAGCATGATTAATGAGCAATTAAAACTACGTAAGCAATTACAGCCATTCCACATTTTCCATGTTCAGCTGGCAGCATGTTTTGTGGTGGGGAGGTCAGCTCTTCAGCAAGAGGGATGGGCACTACTGCAGGCAAGGAGAGCTCTTGTGATCACAGCCTCCACCCTCAAATAATCATGGGTCTCCAGAACCACACACCCTGTAGGTGAAGTGGCATAGAAAACCCTCCCCAAGTCCTATCACATGCCCTGCCCTGACACTTCAAGAAAAACACATTTCAAAAAATTCCTGCTGGGCACCAGTGGCTCACATTCTAGCTACTCAGGAAGCTGAGATCTGAGAATCATGGTTCAAAACGAGCTTGCAAAGTTAAGTCCATGAGACTCTTAGCTCCAATTTAGCAACATGAAAGCCAGAGTGGAGCTGTGGTTGAAGTGGTAGAACATTAGCCTTAAACCAAAAAGCTCAGTGATAGTGTCCAGGCCAAGTTCAAGCCCCAAAACTGGCACAAAAAAAATAAATAAAAATTCCATCCCACCGTTGAACTAATAGAAATAAACAGAAAAGTTGAGAAAAATTCATGTTGCAACAAAGTTTTTTATGACTCTTTGCAAGAAGTATCATGCATAAAGTAGGACAAATATTTAAAGTCTAAGAAACTCATTCACTCATATAAGGAAGGGAGGGAGCCCTAGGTTTTATATCTTAGATCTCAAGATTTCTGGGGCAGGCAGGAGTAAGCATGGCTGTTTGCCAGCAATGTCTAATGCCTTCTTAATGTATATTTAATGTACTTTATTTTTAGTTTGAACTCAGGGCCTCACACTGTCACTCATTGTTTTTTTTTTTTTACTCACTGCTAGTGTTATACTATTTGAGTCATATCTCTAGTTCCTTAATGTCTCCTGATAAGTCTTTCTGTTGTTGTTTGTTTGTGCTAGCACTGGGGCTTGAACTCAATGCTTTTTCACCCAAAGTTGGCACTCTACCATTTAAGTTACACCTCTACTTCCATGCTCTACTTATGTAGCCTTTTGCTGGTTAATTGGATATAAGAGGCTCTGATTTATCTGCTATGGCTGATTTTAAACCAAGATCCCCAAATCTCAGCCTCCTGAATAACTAATATTACATGTATAAGCCATTGGCACCCAGCTTTGATAAATCTAACAATGGATATACAGAATCCCATGTCAGTGGACACTTACATAATCTTTAGATAATCTCTAATGTAAAAAATTATCTACAGCATTTCAGAGAAAAGTATTGCTAAAATATATAGGTAAATAGTGTTGCTAAACTATGTAGGTAATTCTTTTGTCAATACTGGGGTTTGGACTCAGAGCCTTGTTAGTCTCTACCATTCAGCCATGCCTCTAGCCCCTTTTTTTGCTGTCTTAAGTAAGTGCCTGGCCCAGTATCTGCTGGGATGACAAATGTGTGCTACAAAACCCAGCTTCTTTCTCTTGAAATGGAGTCTTTCAGATATTTCTGTCAAGGCTGGCCTACACCAAAATCTTACTAGTTTTCTCACCTAGCTTAGGATAACAGGTATTGGGGTCACCCACCCAGTGATGGGTTCAGAGAGGTCTGCCCAGGCTAACATGTGATCCTTTAGATCTCAGCCTTTTTTGAGTAGATAACTAAAATTACAGAAAAGAGCCACTGGCTTTCACATTTGAAATTTTTGTGATAACTGTTGCCCAGTTCTCAAAATGGTTATACCCATTTATTTGTTTGTTTATGTATTTATTTTTTTGCTATGCTAGGGTTTGAACTTAAGGACTTGTTACATAGGTATTCCTCCACTTGAGCCACGCCTCCATCCTTAGTTATTTGCATTTATACTTCTACCAATGACATATAATGCCTGCACACTTTCCACAGCCTTGCACCAATCCTGGAAAATAGTAATTTTTGTTTGTTTGTTGGGTTTTTTTTTTGCCAGTCCTGGGGCTTGAACTCAGGGCCTGAGCACTGTCCCTGGCTTCTTTCTGCTCAAGGCTAGCACTCTACCACTTGAGCCACAGCGCCACTTCCAGCTTTTTCTATATATGTGGTGCTAAGGAATCGAACCCAGGGCTTCATGTACACGAGGCGAGCATTTTACCACTGGGCCATATTCCCAGCCCGGTACTATTTTTTTTTTAAGTTTCTCTTCAATGGACAAAAATATTTGAACATTAAATTTTTTGTTTTATATTCCTTTGATTAGTGTCAAAGTTAAAGCATTTATATATGGACTAGAATTTTTCTTTAGTGAATTACCTCTTAGTTGTACTTCTCACTGTATATGTTTCTAAAACATTTACTATAAGACCATTTGTTTCCAGAGAGGATTTGTTGGCTTTGTTTTGAGAAATAACTAGTTTGTGTCTTTTTTTCTTCTAGTCTTGGGGCTTAAACTCAGGGCCTGGGAGCTGTTCCTAAGCCTCTTTGTGCTCAAGTCTAATGCTCTACCACTGGAGCTACAGCTCCACTTACAGCTTTTTTTGAGTAGTTTATTGGAGATATGAGTCTCATGAAGACTTTTCTGCCCAGGCTGGCTTTGAACCACAATCCTCAGAGCTCAGCCTCCTGAGTAGTTAGGACTATGGGCGTGAGCCATGGGCACCTGGCTTAGTTTGAGTCTTAATACTATGTCTTCATGACTGTGTTATGTCATTGTTATATTTTTCTTGTGTTCTTGGATTGATCACATTAAATTCCCATCTTAAAGATTATGTGTCTAGATAGTTCTTGTAACTAGACTTCTCTCAGAATGTAATTGGCCTAATTCCTTCTCACTGCTTCATGACAAGCTGTCCTTTTTTTATTTTAAATTCAGCACTCTGAGGATAGAGAAGAAGGAATGGATGTAGAAGAAGGTGAAATGGGAGATGATGAAGCTCCAACTACTTGGTAAGTTTTTTGTTGTTGTTGTTGTTGTTTTTGGCCAGTCCTGGGCCTTGGACTCAGGGCCTGAGCACTGTCCCTGGCTTCTTTTTTTTTTTGCTCAAGGCTAGCACTCTGCCACTGAGCCATAGCGCCACTTCTGTCCGTTTTCTATATATGTGGTGCTGGGGAATCGAACCCAGGGCCTCATGTATACGAGGCATGCACTCTTGCCACTAGGCCATATTCCCAGCCCTCTTGGTAAGTTTTTTTTTTTTTTTGGCCAGTCCTGGGCCTTGAACTCAGGGCCTGAGCACTGTCCCTGGCTTCTTCCCGCTCAAGGCTAGCACTCTGCCACTTGAGCCACAGCACCACTTCTGGCCGTTTTCTGTATATGTGGTGCTGGGGAATCGAACCTAGGGCCTCGTGTATCCGAGGCAGGCACTCTTGCCACTAGGCTATATCCCCAGCCCCTCTTGGTAAGTTTTTAAAGCTTAAAATTCCTTAATTTACAGAATCATTTAATGACCTATGAAATACTCTATTGAAGATATAAACAAGGAGGTAGGAAATGGAGCTTATAGATTTCATATGTGTTTATATACATACACGCACATATATATAGTTTTATATATATGTATAAAACTTTAATGTGTTTGACTTAAAATAATAAATCCTGTGTCATTAATAGGCTGTATCAGTCGGTTTCCAACTAGTTCATCATTTCCTTAATCTGCCATATGTATATTCCCAGTGTTTAAAAAGCCAGTCTTAGGGGGCTGGGGATATAGCCTAGTGGCAAGAGTACTTGCCTCATATACATGAGGCCCTGGGTTCAATTCCCCAGCACCACATATACAGAAAAAAATGGCCAGAAGTGGCGCTGTGGCTCAAGTGGCAGAGTGCTAGCCTTGAGCAAGAAGAAGCCAGGGACAGTGCTCAGGCCCTGAGTCCAAGACCCAGGACTGGCCAAAAAAAAAAAAAAAAGCCAGTCTTAGGAATTCCTTCCCTTTTCCCTTCCACTAAGCTTGTAGGCCTGCTCCCTATGAGTATTAGACTTGCTATGAGGTTGAAGTGGTTAGAAACTTCCTTTTGCATTCTCTCTTGTCTTTGCTCTTACTACTGTATCTTTTCTCATCCTCTATTGGCCTGAGTATTCTTTCCAAATAATTTCTTCATAGTGCTAGTTGGAAGCACTGAGGAAGAAAAGAGAAGATGTAAAGGAAAATTTTTCTGCTAGTACACTTACAGATGTAATCAAAAGAGTTTGTGTTATTACTGCCTAAAAGAGCAAGAAGGGATTCCTCTGTCTTCCCAGAGAGATTTATTCCTGCTATCTCAGATTTCAAATTCAACCACATATCCCCATAAGAAACATTTAGAAGTAGTATAGCTCAAAGCTTATTCTCAAGGCTTCATAGTCAGGTGACCTTAAACAAGTCAATTTTAATGTTTAAAGATGTAGCAGTGCCACTACTCACTGTAGTTTTTTGGGAGAAATAAATATCAGAAGTAGTCTGCTAGTTATTATTGTTAGATTTGTTGGTGTTACAAATAGAGAATGTAAAGCACTTTAAGCAGTGTCTATTCAGTGACCAGTAACTAGATATTATTTAGCTGTAGTTACTATTTTTTTAGAAGCCTTTTTACTTATGCACAGTATGGATGGAGTAGGCTTTTGGGGTCTGGCCTGAGCAGCTCTGGGCCAAGGTAGTAGGCTTCTAGGTAATGGGTTGCCTAAAGTGTAAACGAAGCCCTTAAAGACACTTTGCTAGATTCTGTCTAGATCTGTGGAGACAATTCAGCTTTGTTGAATAAGATTATACACTAGTCCCAGCTGCAGAAAGTTCCTTAAGCAGAACCTGGCACTCAGCTGCCTGTCTCTTGCAATCATTATTTTTTGCATGAATGAAGAAAGTATACGGAAATTACTTCACGAGCAGCTATCCTACTACATGGCATTGTAGTTTACAGAACAAGACACATTACCCATAATTACTTATAGTATGAAGTCTATTTCAGATTTGGCTCAAATGCCCCAATAAAAAATTTTATACTAAATAACTAATGTGAAAGGTCCTATAAAGTAGCTCAGTGGTTGAAAATATTGAAGTTTTATGGAATATTTTGGCTAAAATAGGTAAAAGACAATCTATGGTTTTTGTTGTTGTCGAGATGGAATCTTGCTTTGTTGTAGAGGCTGGACTGAATTCCCAACCTTAGAGATTCTCTTGCCTCAGCTCCACAAATCTATTTAGCTGAGACTAAATCACAGCCAATTAGACCTGGCTTGAAATGTTCTATTTAAGGTAGTAAATCTCACTTCTAATTTGTTATTATTTACTTTTTTTTTTTTTTTTTGCCAGTCCTGGGGCTTCGACTCAGGGCCTGAGCACTGTCCTTGGCTTCTTTTTGCTCAAGACTCACACTCTACCACTTGAGCCATAGCACCACTTCTGGCTTTTTCCATTTATGTGGTGCTGAGAAATTGAACCCAAGGCTTCGTACATGCTAGGCATTGCACTCTACCACTAAGCCACATTCCCAGCCCACAAGTATCTTACATAGGTATGTTTTGTGTGGATAAACAAGAAATCCAAAAGTTTTTGTGTAATGGTGACAGTGGAAGATAAATTGTAGTGGATTGATTTATGAATAGAAAATAATGAAGTAGTGGCATGGACTATAGACCATTCTTTTAAGTTTATTTAGCTATGAAGGAAAAGCAGAGGAAAATATAAACATCATGAGAGGTACTTTTTAAAAACCTTTGTGCCTCAACTATTAAGTTTCCTAGCTGGACACCAGTGGCTCACACCTGAAATCCTAGCCATTCAGGAGGCTGAGATCCAAGAATAGTTGTTTGAAGCCAGCCCAGGCAGAAACGTCCATAAGACCCTTACCTCCAATAAACACCAAAAAGCCAGAAGTGGCTCGAGTGATAAAGCACTAAACTTGTGCAGAAATGCTCAGGGCCAGTATCTGGGCCCTGTGTTCAAGCCCTAGGTCCAGCACCAAAAAAGTTTACTAATATATCAGTTTGGAGCCTGCCCAGGCAGATATATCCAAAGGCTCTTAACTTTAATTAACCAGCAAAAGGCCAGAAGAGAAGGCATGGCTCATGTAGTAGAATGCCAGAAAAAGTTGAGTGAGAGTATAAGGTCCTAAGTTCAAATCCCAGTACTGGAGTCAAAAGGTCTGTTGGTACTACAGATTCAAAACACACTTAGATTAGAAGTTGAAATAGTAATGGCTTAAGTAGGTAAAAGAATGGTGCTTGTTTTGGTAATACTAGTTTTATTTGTGCCCTATGTGTTGTTGTTTTTTTTTGTTGTTGTTTTGTTTTTTGTTTTTTGCCAGTCCTGGGTCTTGGATTCAGGGCCTGAGCACTGTCCCTGGCTTCTTTTTGCTCTAGGCTAGCACTCTGCCACTTGAGCCACAGCGCCAGTTCTGGCCATTTTCTATAGATGTGTGGTGCTGGGGAACCAAAGCCTGGGCTTCATGTATATGAGGCAAGCACTCTTGCCACTGGGCCATATTCGCAGCCTTATGTGTTTTGTGTTATACTGAGCCTTTGTGTTATACTGAGAGTTTGTACATCTATGCCTGTGGCATAGATTCAAATTAACACTGGTTTTAACATCATAGAGGTTAATTTCTTTCCTTCCATTGCTAAACTTTGTAAACAGGCAGACAAGGGCTGCTAATGCAGACTTTTACTCATTGAGATTGTCCTTAAATCCAGAGTTCTTCTAACTTCTTATTCCAACATACTTCATTGTTTGTTCTTTTTCCTATAATGCAGTAGGTCTTATCATGACATCCAGATTTGAGCCAGAAGGAAGGGGTAAAATTAAATGATAAAACATTGCCTCAAAATTGCACTTAGGACTTTTTCCAGCTTATTTCACATTATATCTGAAGGTAAGGGAGGTCAGGAAACATTGCCTTTAATTCTTAGTAATCATGAATCTAGCCAGAGTTCAAGGGCTCCATCATTATACATAAAGAAGTCTGTTGGAGTCTTCAAATCTCCTAAAATTGTTCATAAAACTTTTTTTTTCCAATCCTAGGGCTTGAACTCAGCACCTGGGCACTGTCCCTGAGCTTCTTTTGCTCAAGGCTAACACTATACCACTTGAGCCCCAGCGTCACTCTGGCTTTTTCTGTGTATGTAATGCCGAGGAATTGAACCCAGGGTTCGATGCATGCAAGGCAAGCACTCTACCACTAAGGCACATTCCCAGCCCCTGTAAAACTTTTTAAAAGTGTTTTTGGATTTTATAGGTATTTTGGGAAAAGGGGCTATGGCTTTCATGAGCTTCTGAAAAGGGTTTTTGACCCAGGAGGAGTTAAGAATATCTACGTACTTACTTGTAAATTAATTTAAATAATTTAACATAACATTTATTTCACTAGCTCTATTCCCATCGATTACAACCTGTATAGAAAATTCTGGTCACTTCAGGATTACTTTAGGAACCCAGTACAGTGCTATGAGAAGATTTCATGGAAAACTTTTCTTAAGGTAAGTTGCTAATTACAGACTGCCATAAACTTAGTGTTTTATAGCTAATTGAACAACTTAAGCTTACTCTTATTCAACATACTTTTCATGATAGAATTCTGCCTTTAATATTTTGTACCTATTTTGATATATGATGATAAATTGCAAATTAATATATAAACTACTGATTTTTTTTTTTTTTTTTTTGCCAGTCCTGGGCCTTGGACTCAGGGCCTGAGCACTGTCCCTGGCTTCTTTTTGCTCAAGGCTAGCACTCTGCCACTTGAGTCAGAGCACCACTTCTGACCATTTTCTGTATATGTGGTGCTGGGGAATCGAACCCAGGGCTTCAAGTATACCAGGCAAGCACTCTTGCCACTAGGCCATATCCCCAGCCCTAAACTACTGATTTTTATAAAATAGTAACTTGAGACTTAAAAATTAGTAAATTCTTGGATTTTTTAATATGTGGAATGTATATAAAATCGATGGTTTTTTGCATAATATATCCTGTCTTTACTTTGCACAAAATTATTTTAGTTATCCTATTACAACTATGGTATTAGGTCAAATTAGCCTACTGGTTTGCATACTAAAGTTGATTGGAATTCAGCCATGATGATTTATTTGTGAAAGATTTTGTGTTTCTTTTGGCTGAACTGTGTAGTGTTGCAGCTGACACTTCATGTACTATTTAAAACTTAAGACTGTCTAGTCTCACAGAAAGTTTGTCAACCCTGTTTTTAGAAAAATTCTATAGAGCTGAGATGTAGCTCAGTGGAAAAGTACTTGCCTAGCAAGTATGGGGATCTGGGTTCAATACTCGGTTAAAAAAAAGAATTCTCTATATTTCTTGTTTTTTTTATTGTAGTTGAAATGCAGGAAAATAGGTCTTATCAGTGTTAGTAGTGGTGTGTTATGTGTTATTTTAAGTTTCTGTTTCAAATCCAACTTAGTGGAACATCATTTGAAAGCAGAATAATTGGTTAGTGAGAAATTATGAGAAATTGTCTTCCAACTGGACAGACTTTGATGTCATGATTTTGTTTAGTCAGTCTTATCACAAGAAAAGAGAGTTCTCACAGCTAGTTAAACAATTTCACTAGTAAATTTTTACATATAGACAGCCTTTCTGCCAGTAAGTTCTATGTCTCTAGATAGAGAATATTTGGGAAAGTATTGTATCTGTACTTAATATATACAGACTTTTCTTGTCATTTCCTGATCAATACAGTGTATCACATTTTTCTCAGCATCTACATTGTATAAAGTATAAGAAGGTTGAGGAAGTGGCTAAAGTAGTAGAGCACTTGCCTAGCACATGCACAGGAGTGGGGCCAGGTTCAGTCTCCAGTACTCTACTATACAAAATATTTTGTGGATTACAGATAATTGAAAAAGGATTTAGGTATACAGGAGAATATGCATTGATGGTATGCAAATAACATACCATCTTATGTAAGGAATTAAAGCATCCTCAGATTTGGATTCCAGAAGCAGGATTGAGGTCCAGGAACCAATGTCCCACAGATACCAAGGGACTACTATGTTTTCAAAGCATTTCTTTATCTGCCCTTTATACAGATTTTACAATAAATTATATTCCGTTAGGACTAAAGCATTTCATTCCATTTCATTTTATATGAAATGGAAACCAATTTATCGCATATAAAATAATTTTTACAACCCTTTGGCTATCATATTGCTGTCATAATTTCTCTTATTTGATGTACCTTAATACCATGCATATATATGGCTGATTGGGAGTAAAGTCTTAAGTGGTAAACTAACTTGATTTTTTTTTTTTAAACTTTCCAGTATTCTGAAGAAGTTCTAGCTGTTTTTAAGAGTTACAAACTAGATGATACTCAGGCCTCCAGAAAAAAGATGGAAGAGCTGAAAACAGGAGGAGAACATGTCTATTTTGCAAAATTTTTAACAAGTGAAAAGGTATATACCTTTCTTTTTTCACATAGCACCATGATATTTTTCTTCTGTGAGCTGGTAGTGTTTCAGTAACATTTCAGTAGAAATGTTACTTTGCTTTTAAATAAAGCAAAGTTAATTTGAAAGTGATGTTAATTTGAAAGTGCTATTTCTTCCTTGGACAATTATCAATACAGCTTAATAACTTTCCATCTATACTAGAGATAGAATAGTGAGGTAACTATTTTAATACCAGATTGGCAAATCCTAACAATGGTATTGGCAAAGTAGGAAGATGAGAGCTTTCATATACTGTTGGGTGAGATACAAATTGAATCAATCACTTTGCGTAACAATTTTATAAATATTAGTAAAGTTAAAACTTTGGCTCTTTTTTTATGTCATCTAGAGAATTACATGCATGCCTAAGGAAATATATAAGACCTACTGTACTACTGTACTGTACCTACTGTTTGTAAATATTGTGTAAGTCAAAGTTTAGAAACGGCCTCCCTTCATAAGCAAGAGTTGGCAAGCAGCTAAATGTGTATGACAGAGTTCTTTGAATCACTGGAAATGGATGAACTCAAGCAGTGATCAGCAAATCTGACTTATCTGTATCTACCTAAGTTGTATTAGAATTTGGCGTTGCTCATTCATATACATTTTGTCTCTGTTTTTCTGATACAAGAGCAGAGATGAAAAGTTGTGGAAAAAACCATATGATCCACATAGTTTAAAATGTATTTTAATCTTAAGTTAGGGTTTAATTTGCATTTATGAATAATAATGCACAAAATAATATTTTGTGATTGCTTTACTATTTAGATATAAGTAAAGATTTAAAGTGCCGTATTAGCTACATTTTGCTAAGTAGATTTTGTTCAAATACAGTGCTAAGGAATTGTATAACTTTTCTAGTAAAAATAGCACAATTGAGCTTGTGTCAACTCATTTTCTTTCCTTCAAACACATAGCAATGACAAAATGTTAAAAACGAAAACATAAAAGAAAAAAAATCGGCTTCCAGAAACAAAATAGATATCTTCAAAGGCCAGAAATGCCAAGTAATGACTAAAGCCATTTTGACTAAAAAAGTTCCTTACAGCACCTTCAGACATAGTTGGACTTTGTTTTTTAAATGATTCACTCTCCATTTTTCATTCCTCTTTCCTCATCTCTCCCTTCCCCTTTTATTCCCCATACTTCATAGTTAGAATTATGTCTTAGTATTTGTATGTTAGTGTCCATATGTATGTAATTTTATGTATATAGACATATATGTATCTGTATATATGTATATGTCCATGAAAATGTATCTTTTAGCATAAACATACACATGAATGAAAACATAGAGTACTTGGCTTTTAGAGCTAGGCTTGTCTCACTTAACATCATGTTCTCCAATTCCATCCATTGTGATGAAATTTTGTTCTTTTTTGTGTGCTGGATCTGGGCTCAAACTTACCATCTCATGCTTTGTTTGCTCATACCTGGTGTTTGTCACTTGAGCCATGCACCGTCCCTGGCTTCTTCCCCCTCAAGGCTAGCACTCTGCCACCTGAGCCACAGTGCCCCTTCTGGCCATTTTCCATATATGTGGTGCTGGGGAATTGAACCGAGAGCCTCATGTGTAAGAGGCAAGCACCCTTGCCACTAGGCCATATTCCCAGCCCACTAGCTGGATTTTTTTTTTCAGCTGGTTTTGAACCACAATTCTTTAATCTCAGCCTTCTAAGTAGCTAGATGTGAGAGCCACTGGCACCCAGCTTCATTTTTCATTATCTTCTTTATCCCTCTTCCTCCTTCATTCTCTTCACTTGGGTGCTAACCTGGAGTTTTTTTTGTTCAAAGCTAGCCTTCTACCACTTGAACTACAGCTCTACTTCTGGCTTTTGGAGGTCAGAATCTGATGGACTTTTTTGCCCAGGCTGACTTTGAACTGCATTCCTCAGATCTCAGCCTCCTGAATAGCTAGGATTATAGCCATGGGCCACTGGCACTGAGCTTTAAGAATATTCTTTTTTTTTTTTTTGGCCAGTCCTGGGCCTTGAACTCAGGGCCTGAACACTATCCCTGGCTTCTTTTGCTCAAAGCTAACACTCTACCACTTGAGCCACAGCTTCACTTCTGGCTTTTTCTATATATGTGGTGTTGAGGAATCAAACCCAGGGCTTCATGTATACAAGGCAAGCACTCTTGTCACTTAGGCCATATTCTAAGCCCTTAAGAATATTCTTAAAGATTAAAGAAAAGAAAGATGAGGCATGACCCAAGTTGTGAAGCATTAGCCATAACAAAAAGCTGTGTGAGTGAAAGGCACTGAGTTCAAGCTCTGGTACTGGTAAAAAAAAAAAAAAAAAAAAGATATTGCTGAATTAGAATTGAGAAAAGGTACCCAGGTGCTGGTGGCCCATGCTTCTACTAGCTACTCAGGAGGCTGAGATCTGAGGATTGTGGTTCAAAGCCATCCTGGACAGGAAAGGCATGAGACTTTAATTTTTTGGCCAGTCCTGGGCCTTTGAGTCAGGGCCTAAGCACTGTCCCTGGCTTCTTTGCTCAAGGCTAACACTCTACCTCTTGAGCCACAGCACCAGGGCTTCATGTATACGAGGCAAGCACTTTTGCCAGTAGGCCATATTCCCAGCCCCATGAGACTCTTATCTTCAAATAACCACCAGAAGTGGCATCGTGGCTAAGAGCGCTAGCCTTGAGCTGAAGAGCTCAGCAATAGCTCCCTGGACCAGAGTTGGGGGGAAAAATATTTTTAAGGCTGGAGCACTGTAAGTAATCACTAGGCTTAACTGGTCCTCCCGTGAGCAGCCAAGGTAGAGAGTGGTTGTACCTGTCAGTGGCCTTGAGATAAAGAAACCATGAGTTCATGGTGAGAGAAAAATCACCTAGGTTTTTGAAGAAATGACAGCTGGTGGCATGTGGTTTGCATTTGCCAGTTTGGAATAGGAGATTCAATTTGATAAATAATAAAGTCAAATATTCAATTCCTGTAGGTAATAGAAAACTGATTTGAAGGCCTGTCATAATACAAAGGTATGGGGTTTGCTTAAATAAGAGTCAGGAGTGTAAAAGAGGTTGCTAGTGAATGAAATAAATGGCTAGTACATGGTGCATTGTATTAGTAAATAGAAACATGCCACATGAAGCTAAGCCAATAGAACTTGAAACATTGAACAAGAAACCAATCAGAGCTTTTGTCATGTTACTGGTTATTCATTATTGGGGGTGGGAAACTTTTTTCTTCAAACATCCATTTGGGTTGTTAGTTTTTGTTTTGTTTTCCATTTGGAAACTCTTTAAGTCATAATAGCAGAGTTGACACAGTAGGTAAATTCTGTCTTCAGCTTTCCTTCATCTCTGTATAGATATAATCAAACGATTTTCCTTTGTTGCTGGAGCTCATTTTCAGTGTGGAACCAGCCTAGTGGCAGGATTGCTGAAAAGGGGCTTTCTTATTAGTGATCTTCAGCTCTGTTCTTACTTGCATTGTGATAATACAATATGATACAATTGTGTCTAAAATTGAAGAAGTGGCCACTTCAAATTCACAGATTATTTTTAACCTCTAATGCCTTATCTCCTGTTGAGCACCACTTTGGGTGCAGACATTTATAGGGCTACAGAAATGAATGACACTCCCTAATATTGTGCTGTTTTCCCAGATGGACTTCTCCTTTAGCCATTATTCCTTTCATGTAGGAAGGGGACAGCTTCCCTTCTGCTTTTTTTGATAGTTCTGCCCAGGTATCAGGACCATAGACAGAAACATTTTCACCAATATGAATATATATGGTGAATATATGGCGTTAGGTGATCAAGAGATAAGTCTAATTAAACCTGCTGCTTTGTCCTTGGGCTTGTGCAATAACACTGTTTTGAGTGAGCTCACAACAAATATCTTTTAATTGAATGAAAATATTCCATTCCTGTAGTGGTATTACCTGCACCTTTCAAAACATGATCTTAATGTGCCGTTTGTGTATATGCTTGTTTTTTGAATAGCTGATGGATTTACAACTGAGTGACAGTAACTTTCGGCGACATATCCTATTGCAGTATCTCATTTTATTCCAGTATCTCAAAGGGCAGGTCAAATTCAAAAGGTAAGTTCATATAAATAGTAAGGAATTACAAACAATGGCAAAGTACCTGCTTATGAAATTTATTATGGGGCCCACTTTATGTATTGGAATCAGTACTTCTAACCAACATAGAAAAGGATTTCATTGGGAGCTTTTAGACACAGGATAATTGTTTGGGGGGAAAAGGATTAATCGTACAAATTTCCTACTTAATTCCAGGCCTTCTCAGCATTTTCATTTCAATTGATGGGAAGAGATTCCTGTCTAAGCTTTCATCACTCCTCCTATGCCTCCTCCCAGTACTTCTCTCCTAAGGTGTGGAACTTTCCAGAACATCAGAACTGAAAACTGCAAATAAAATATTAAAGCAAAGATGAGATGCATTTTCATAAAACCCCATTAGGATCTCTACTGTGTTTCTAAATCCCTCCACTCCAGGCACACTATTTCTTCTTATACTGTCCATGATTGAAGTAATAAGCCCACTGTTGCTTGACAGTAGATCCATAAAGGACATGGCTTTTATTACCTGCTGAGCTTGAACCCCAGTGTCATTACTCATTGGCCTCAAAGAAGCTCTTTCAGAATTGTAATTTTAAGGTAGCACATGGTACATACTCCAAAATGTCATTCTTCTATTTTTGGAGATTTGGTGTAGTGTAATACAAAAATCAGGGTGTTTGGAATTAGGTCTAGGTATTAATCTAAATAAAGCTTTGTGACCTTGAGTGCATTATTGAGCCATTAAAGTCTATACTTACTATGTACTCGAGGAGTTCTAAGGATTCAGTGTGTACTGTGTACAGTGCTTCAGATCCTGGAACATGGTAAGTTATCAGTATTTGTTAGATGGCTTTAGAGCACTTGGTACATAATGAGAGCTTAGTTAATTGGAGTTGAAACAATTTAGGTTCCCCCATACCCTTTTTTAGGACTTAAATTTTTTCATCATATTTTGAATGAGTTCTATAGGAATATAGTATGCTTATATGTATCATGTGTAATACTAGCTATTCAGGAGGTTGAGATGTGAGGATGATGGTTTGAAGCTGGCCTGGGTAGAAAAATTCCTGTGAGGCTCCATTTAACCACTCAAAAAACAGAAGTAGTGCTGTGGCTCATGTAGTAGAGTACTAGCTTTGAGCACAAAGAGGCTCAGGGACAGTGCCCAGGCCCTGAGTTCAAGTCCCACAACTGACAAAAAAAATTGTTGTCTTTGTAAGCATATTAATCTCCCTTGTACACTTACATATCTTCAGTTCTGTCACTGTGTGTAAGAAGTGTAAGGACTTTCTCCCATAATCCTTTCATTTGTACTATTCCTAATGTTAGTAATTTCTGACACTACAATCTAGTTAATTTGTGTAGTACATGCCTTGTGTGTTTTTAAGACCCTAAATGGACCTTGAAAATATGCACTGCTGGAAGTCACGTGTGCTTTTCTGCTTCTTTCCCTAGTTCAAACTATGTTTTAACTGATGAGCAATCACTCTGGATTGAAGACACTACAAAGTCAGTCTATCAAGTAAGTCCAACACGCAACAAACCTATGATTGACAAAAATGGAAATTTAGAATTTTCTTTGTTTCAGCCCCAAATAGGAAAATAAGGATAAAGTTAAGCTCAGGTACAAGAACACAAACACTTCTTGGTTCTCTGCCTACAAACCACTCCAATGATGCAGAAAGTTGTTGAAAGCTTAGTATATTCTTTCTAATCACAGCTACTATCTGAAAACCCCCCCGATGGAGAAAGATTTTCAAAGATGGTAGAGGTATGTATTGGACATTTATAGTTTCCATAGCATCACATATCTCAAAGGATTCTGTTACACAAAGGTAATTTCCTTGTTTTTCTCAGCATATATTAAACACTGAAGAAAATTGGAACTCATGGAAAAATGAAGGCTGCCCAAGTTTTGTGAAAGAAAGGTAATACATTCTCATTTCAAGAAATAGAAGAAAGGAATTTCAAAGTATAGTTTGATTATTTTGTTTATCATGTATGGACATGTGTATATGTATTTTTATTTTTAAAAATATAAGTTAAGGTAATGGACTTTGGCCACCAAGTTGACATTTGTATTTTTTTTGCCTCAGATTTCTTGAAATTAAGTTCTCAGAACAAATTGATTGATGTCACTTACTGGAAAAAAGCTCCTTAAAATTTGCCATATTATGTGGCATTTTTCCCCCCAGTCCTGGGGCTTGAACTCAGGGCCTGAGCACTGTCCCTGGCTTCTTTTTCCTCAAGGCTAGCACTCTACCACTTGAGCCCAACAGCACTTCTGGCTTTTTCTATGTATGTGGTACTGATGAATCGAACCCAGGGCTTCATGTACGTGAGGCAAGCACTTTACCACTAGGCCATATTTGCAGCCTTGTGTGACATTTTTGTATTCTGTCTGATAGTGTCCTGTCATAATACAAAGCTTTCATGTTTGTTTTACTTGTGTTAACCACAGAACATCAGAAACCAAGCCCACAAGAGTGGTACGGAAGAGAGCAGCCCCAGAGGATTTCCTAGGCAAAGGAGCAAACAAAAAAATCCTGATGGGAAAGTAAGTTAACTTGTCCTCTTAGGTAGGATGTTCTTGGTTATTCTTATGTTTTAAAGAGGTCACTCTAAGAATTCCAGCTTTTCACTTAACATAGGTGACTACATCTAACTCTACCCTATCACTCTAAAGTGCCATTGTGAGTTCATGTGAGTTATAAACCTTTGTTTTATTCCTATTTCCAAAATTCCTGGCTCTAGCTATGCCATTTTTTCCATGTTATGACAAGAAAATCACCTTACCTCAAGTAGGTTAGTATAACTCCTTTACCGTTGTTGCAAAGTGTACTAATCTTTGAATAGTTACTTCTAATTAACAATTCACTACTTTTTATTGTATTTGAATATTTCCAAAACACTTAAAAGATTGTCACCAAATATATCCTTATATAGAAATTTAAATGCCAAATAAAATGAGGGAGGAAAGTAAAACTACTCATATCACCACCCAGAAATCCACTGTTACATTGCTCTTGTGTTGAGTTTTAAGTCTTATGCAGATGGTGTCCTTAAAATTTTTTTCTGTTTATTCTGTAGTGAGGAGTTAACAAGGCTTTGGAATCTCTGTCCTGATAATATGGAAGCTTGTAAATCAGACACGAGGCAAGTAAAGATTTATTTTTTCAGCGTTAATAGAATAGAATGGAGCCTTTTCTCAGCAGTGATCAGAGGTCAAAAGGAATTGAAAAGTCTGTTGTGGTTGACTGTTGGCACAGCATAATATAGCTTCCCTCCTTACAACATCTAGAAATGCTGACAAAGTAATTTTAGGATCATTAAATACATTAGTCCATAAAGTCACAAAAGGAATCAGAAGTAAATACCAGGAGAATAAATTGAACTGAGACAGTTGTGTCGAGCTGGAAGCAGATGATTTCCTGTTTGGAAAACCAGATAACTTGATGGTAGTAGTCACAAACAGAAGTTAGTAAGCCTTAGGCTTGCAAAATTTTGTAAGCCAATTTCCACTAAGTAAATCTGAGATCAGTGAGGAGGTACTATCTGAAAAGAAGGGTTGAGGGAGCGGGGATACATGCTCCTGGTACAGGAAACCTAGAAGCTTGTCTATTTCTGCTAAGGTGTGGAAGGGGAAAGAAATTTCCCAAAAAATTAAAATGAATTGCTTGTTCTCATTGCATTTCTAACAGTTTACATTTATACTACCAACATCATAAAGGAACCAAGCTAAAACATCTACAAAGTACCACTTTGGTGGTAAAATATGTCTGAGGGGGGTCATACATTTGAATCAAACCACATTAGGCTCACATAGATGAAAGTCTAAAAATAGGTGAGGAATATCTGGCCCTCAAGCCAAATAAGGCCCACAAATCATTTGGTTCATGTCAAGCTGTTTGCCTGATTTTACAACTTGGTGAATTTTGTATGACCTGCTATTGATTGATCTTATAAATATCCATATGGCCTTTGGCAGAAGAAAAAGGTTTCCCACTCCTTGATACCTGATTAGCGAAATTTGTATACATTCCACCATAAGTGTTCTGCTCTGGTTGTTTTTAAAAAGACAGACAAATGCAATGTAATTTATGCTCCAGATAATTAAAAACAGCTAAGTAGCAACTGAAACCAAAAGAAGCAAAAATGAGACTGTCAGAAAGAACCAGATGAATTTGAAGAAGCAAGTAATATTTTTAGAATTGAGAAAATAGTAAAACAATTGAGCAAAAATCTTAGAATAGAAAATAAGAACGATCATATTTGATAATAACTGAGAATCAGAATAAATTCTTAGTTTCAAGATGTGTCCTAAGAATAAATTAAACTAAAAATCTATATCTCTTGTGTGTGAAAAAGTTATCAGAGAAAGAAAAGTCACCCTGCAAAACAGCTGCCTTGAAGAAGAAAAGAAAGTCAGAAGCTGTGTGAAATGAGGCTTCAAAGTATTTACTCAGGTTATCAGCCCAGTGCTACAAGAAACTATACCATGTAGTCACTTGAATGTGACAAGTACTCTGCAGGAGTAGTCTATTTGTATGAACAAGGCCCTGGGTTGAATACTCAATACCATTGTAAAAGAGAGAAAAAAAAACAGTATTTTAACATCAAAACTTGGAGAATGTCTTACCAGTGACCCTACTACATAAGGCTATCATAAAGGCCATTGAACCCAGAATAGGGCTTAGTTAGAAGTATTACTCTGTAAAGAGGTATATTAGTATACATGAAGAAATCTGGCTAAATCTTACTGAAGTAAGGAGGCAGAGATCAGGAGGGTCATGGTTCAAGGCTAACACAGGCAAGGTCAACAAGACACCATCTCAACCAATAAACCAGGAATAGTGGTATGCATCTGTGGTCCCAGCTGCACTAGTCTGGGTAAGATTGAGGTGTGAGGGCCAGTCCCTGGAGAGAAATACAAGACTCTTATCTGAAAAGCAGCTAAACTAAAAAGAGGTGGGGGTGTAGCACCTACATACCAAGTCCTGAGTTCAAACCCCCGTACTGAAAAAAAAAATCACTGTATAAACTGTGTTACTAATTTTGACTGCTTAAGAAGGCAAAAACAAGTGTTCATAAAGGCATCATGTAAATCCTGGTACTAAGGCTCATGCCTGTAATTGTATCTACTCGGAAGACTGAGATACCAGCATTGTGGTTCAAAGCTAGCCCTTCCAGGAAAGTCCTTAAGACTCTCTAATTTCCAATTAACCACCAAAATATAGGTAGTGGAACTGTGGCTCAAGTAGTAGAGTGCTAGAGTTCAAGCCTCGGGCCCTGCATTTAAAAACAAAACAAAACAAAAAAACAACCTGTAAAAGAAGATGAAGATAGAAATTTAAAAAAGAAAATTCTTAACCAGCTTAAATATTTCTCAATAAATTAGGTGAAGAGATAAACAGAAAATCCCGTCAAATAATAGGTAGGAGAGGACAAAAAACAATAGTCAAGGAGTAGAAAGTGGAAAATAGTGTTGTTAAATGTGAATAGCTCTACCACTGGAGCCATAGTGCCACTTCAGCCCTTTTCTGTTTATGTGGTCCTGAGGAACTGAACCCAGGGCTTTAAGCATGCTGGGTAAGCACTCTACCACTGAGCCACCTTCCCAGCCTCTGTAAGACTCTTACCTCTAATAAACTATACTGAGAAAAAGCCAGAAGTGGTGCTGTGGTTCAAGTTGAGCACAAAGAGGCTCAGGAAGAGCACCCGGCCCTGAGTTCAAGCCCCAGGACTGGCAAAAAAAAAAACAAAACACACACACACACACACACACACACACACACTCACACACTCACACACTCTTTTGAACAAGAGAAGCAGCAGTTTCCTCATTTTTAAGAATTGTGGGTAATATTACCATTGATGGTGGTTGTATCTAGTGGAACAGCCACTTTGAAAGACAGCTGGTATTTTCTACTTCTATGCCACATATATTTGCATATATGTATGTGTATTCTGTTGTGACATAAAATGAATTTCCTGAGTTGGAAGGCCCTGATGCCTAAAGAAACTAATTCCCCCAAACAAGGAGTCAAGTATGTTTACCATTTCTTCATAAGCAAAGGATAGGAAATACCTTACTATATATGAGGAACTTGTGGCGATTCAATAGAAGACTAACAGGGTTAGAAAAACTAACGGATGAAAACTTGTCTATCAGCTTTAGCATATTCAGAAAAAGCAAACCGTGAATACAAAGAATGCCATTACTTTTTAAGAATGTTATTTGTCAGCCAGGGGCCTGTAGCTCCTACCTCGTAATCCTAACTACCAAGAGGCTAAGATTGGAGGATCCCAGATCTAAGCCATCAGAAAAGTCCATGGGTCTCTTATCTCCAATTAACCAGCAAAAAATTGGAAAGTGGAGCTGTTGGCTTAAGTAGTAGAGTGCTATCCTTGAGAAAAAAAAAAAAAAAAAGCTCAGGGACAGTGTGTAGGCCAAGTTCAAGCCCCAGGACCAGAACCAAAAATAATGATGATAATGTTATTTATCTTAAAAGTACAAGAATGATGATACCAAATTCTGAATAGTGGCCACCTCTGAAACTAAACAATGAATTTAGGGGAGCAGGCAGAGGGAGCCTTATATTTGTAGTGTTTTAAAAGTCTGACACAAATATGGCAGAAGCTTGGGATTGTGGATACAATGTTAATCTTGTATGTATGTGTGTGCTGGTCATGGGACTTGAATTGAAGGCCTCCAACTCCTGTGAAAGGTTGGGTTTTTCAGTCACAGCGCCATGCTTCTGGTTCTAGCTTTTTGCTGATTAGTTGGAGATGAGTCACTCAGATTTGTCTGATCACATTGTCTGTGGACCACAGTTCTCAGACCTCAGCCTCGAGTAGCAAGGATAGCATAATCCCAGCATCTTACTTGAAATAGGAAATAATCTAAGGGTGGTAAATGGTTCCAAAACATTTGTGAATGATAACCAATTACTGTGAAATGTGTTTTTTCTGGTGTGATATGGAAAAAGGAAAGGCTCACACCTGTACTCCTAGCTCCTCAGGAGGCTGAGATATGAGGATCACACTTCAAAGCCTACTCAGGCAGAAAACCATGAGACTCTTATCTAATTAACCATCAGAAAACCAAAAGTGGCACTGTGGCTGGAAATGATAAGATTGCTAGCATGGGAAAAAAGCTCAGGGACAGTGCCCAGGTCCTGAGTTCAAGCACCAGTATGGACAAAAAGGAAAGTGTGATGGCAAACTCACTGGTCTGTAATAGTTACTGACTAGGAAGCAAGGCATTACAATGAAATACTGTATCAAAAGATTTGGTGCTTCACTTTTTTTAGAGCCTTTTTTTTTTCTAGTTTTAGTCAAAGATGTAGAGCCTCAGATATGCTCCTTGGATATCATTTCTTTGTGTGGGTATCAGAATCTTAATTCTACAAACAAATCCCAGAAAGACCCAATTGTAAAAAATGTTGCCATGGCAATCTAAAATAATTTTAGTTAAAAGCCAAACTCTTGAAATTTTATTATGGCATGGTTAAATGTTATTGGATGAGGACAGGATTTGAAAATTTTCTATTCAAATGCTTTAAACCTCTGGTCAACCTCTACCTTTCATGTGTAAGTAATACATAGTAGATGATACATAGTCATCAGACTATAGCCTTTTATTGTCCCTTTTGAGAGTTTAGCTTTAAATCTTTCACCTCCAGTGGCTCACACCTGGAATCCTAGCTACTGGGGAGGCTAAGATCTGAGGATCATGGTTTGAAGACAGCGGGCAGGAAAGTCTGTGAGACTCTTCTCCAATAAACTACTGAGAAAAGAAAAACAAAAAACTAGAAGGGGCACTGTGGCTCAAATAAGAGCCCTTTCCTTGAGAAAAAGGAGCTCAGGGCAGCACTCCGGCCCTGAGTTCAGACCTCTAACCACCACCACCACCACCACCAACAACAACAACAAAATGTAGTGTTCCTAAGTTTAAAACATTCCTAGTTAACTCTAGTTAACGTTTGAGTACCATTCAAAACTTTCATTGTACCATTTCTTTAGTAGTATTAATAAATACCTTATGCTCACTGGTTACTTTATAATGCCCAGGGAATATATGCCAACTTTGGAGGAGTTCTTTGAAGAAGCCATTGAACAAGCAGACCCTGAAAACATGGTTGAAAATGAATATAAGTAAGTAAGCTTTTTCATTAGTTGACTTTAATTTCCTCCACTACTCTTGGGAATTCTGTGTATACTGGTAAGCTTAAAGGAGCAATTGACAGAGTAGTGAATGCAAGTGCATGTACCACATTCACATTACTACACATCATGATCTCAAGGATTATCAAAAGACTTGAAATCACACTTATTTCAAAGTACAAGAGAAAAATCACTCTCTTCCCTCCAACTGTCGCCTCTCTTCCGTGTTCGCCTTCAAAGCAGCCTCTCAGAACAGCCAGCCTCATTCGCATCCGTCAGGCCTCCTCTAAGTAACGCTCTCATTACCTTGGCACCTTGCTCTTCCTCTGCCAGTCTCCATTGCTGGCAGTTCATTCACTGCCTAACTCTCAGATTTTTGAGTAACTTGAGGACCCAGTCTCGGCCTATTTATCTAGAATGTTCCATATGACACCATTATCTCCTCATTTTAATTAGGCGTTATAAAGTGTTTTTTGTCAGAATGCATAGGTTCTCACCTCTACCTCTTACTGGCTGGTGACTGGAATGAACTTTAAAATACTCCCATGTCCCTTTCCTCATCTGTAAAGTGTTAATATTTAATAGCTCATTTCACAAGGCTGTTGTGAAGATTAAATAAAAAGATTCATGTATAGAATATAATAAGCATGTGATATGCATGATTAGTGTTACCTTGCAGTAAGTTTTGTTTTTTGCCAGTCCTGGGGCTTGAACTCAGGGCCTGAGCACTGTCCCTGGCTTCTTTTGCTCAAGGCTAGCACTCTACCACTTGAGCCACAGCACCACTTCCAGCTTTTTGTATATATGTGATGCTCTGGGATTGAACCCAGGGCTTCATGAATACTAGGCAAACTCTCTACCACTAGGCCATATTCCCAGCCTCCTGCAGTAAGATTTTTTGGTCACTGTAATCTCTTACACCAGTCTATGATCAATTCTTCATGTGTCAGACAGTGAACTTTAAATGTACAAGGACCAGAAATAGCACACACCTGTAATCCCAGCACTGGAGGGTGATGAAGGAGGATATAGAGGCCAGCCAGGGGCTATATAGTGAAACCTTGTCTATAAATTAAAAATTGATTAAATTTAACTGACTCACAGTCCTGATCTCATGAGTAATACTGTATGGTGACTATTCCAGAGTCCTCCTGGATCTGGATCACACCTGCCTCTGCAGACACATCTTTGCTTTTTGGCTTTAATTAGACGGACTATTTGTCTTCACCGCAAGGGCCTTTCCCTTTAGACTCCCTTCTGGCTCACTTGGCCCCTCCCACCCCCTGAACTTCCAGGGCAGACTCACTGCAGATCCCCCTGCCAAGACGCTCTTCCCTGCAAGTCCCAGTGTGACTCACTCCTGTAGCATCTAAAGTTGTCATGTGTTTATTGGTAATGATGCTTACCAATACATTCACCAGTATTGTGTGTCTGGAATTTTCTGAGAATTTCCTGGAGTCCTTGGGTAGTAAATGCAGAGCTAGGAAAACCACTGTGACCTCGAGGCCCTGTTCTTCTGTAGTGCTGTTTTGCCTCAGTGTTCAGAATGCACATGGTCTACAAACCTCACAATTCCTGAGTGCTTGGCTCAATAAAGGATTTGTTGGTAAGAGAATTTACCAACTGAGTGTGGTAGCATATGCCTATAATTTCAGTACTTGGGAGGAGGCAGGAGAAAGAGTTTGAAAATGTGGTCAAAAGCTGAGACCCTATCTCAAAAATAAACACAAACAAAAGAGCTGAGGCATGACTCAAGTAGTAGATTGCTTATTGTGTGAAACCCTGGGTTCAATCCCCTCCTTGTATAACTGTAGGCTTTTTTGTTGTCAGTCCTAGGACTTGAACTCAGGGCTTCGTACTTACTTGACTTGCTAACTTATAGATGGTACATAGTCTACCACTTGAGCTTTGCCCCAAACCACCCTTTTACTAACTAGTGTGAGATGGATTCTCAAAGACCTTTCTGTGTGGACAGCTTTAAAGATCTCAGCCTCCTGTGTAGCTAAGATTGTACATGCAAGTCTCCTGGCTGGATTCTTTCTTAGAATGTGATCATTCTCAAGGACAGGTTTAAGAATAATTGATGGAGAATTGAAGGTAACTCAGAAAGCCTCATTACCTCATTACTGGTGTGAACTTAACCAGGGAGTTTTTTGGGTCTTTAGCGACACTTTTAATGGGTGAAGGAGACTTCCTTGTAAGTAGAATCAATTTGTACTTTCCATCTTTTTGCAGCTTTGCATAGTTAGCACTATCTTTAGAATTCTTCAGGTTTCTGATTCTTGTAGCACTAATGGCTACTTCATTGGGGAGTACTCATGATTCATTTGACGTCACTGCTCACTTTAGCTACTGCATAGTTATTCCTTTTAGTATTTTGAGACATTTTTATTACTTGAAGTTGGTACCAAGTTCAAGGTTTGATGTTATGTAAATACAAAACCAAACACAGGGTATCTCCTATCTAAAATGCTTTGAGACCAGAACTGTTTTACATTTCAGGATTTTGAATATCAGCATGAACTTTAGCAGCTTGTCATTTTAAGGCACTTGTAGTTTTAGGTGTTGGAAATTTTCACATTTTTGGATTATAAGATGCTCAACCTTTGTTAATATGATAAACTGTTAAATGTTAAACTAAGGAAATATTCTGTACTCTCATCTGAGGGTGACAACATCCTATACAAGTCAAGAATTTACCTTCCAAATAACCAGATGGCTGTCCTATGTAAATAGCAGCTAGCCAGGGTTGGCATTTATTCCTTGACTTGTTAAAGTACAATGTAAACTTTCAAAATGTATTTACTGGGCTTAAGCCTGCTTCTTCAAAAGTATAGATCCATCCGTTTGTGTTATTTACTATGTGGAATGCACACTGAGAGGGGGAGGGGTCTTTTAGGAATAAACTTACAATGAAAAGAATGGCACTCTAAGCAGCCACTCGCCTTGGAGGGTATAGTTTCGTGTGGCAGAATTAGAGGCAAATATAGAACTAAAAAACATGTAAATTACAAAACTGACATCTCTTTTCATAGAGCTGTGAACAATTCAAATTACGGTTGGAGAGCCCTCAGACTATTAGCACGGAGAAGCCCTCACTTCTTCCAGCCAACCAACCAGCAGTTCAAAAGTTTGCCAGAATACCTTGAAAACATGGTAATAAAGCTAGCCAAAGAATTACCAGTAAGTAACATATATCATTTTTTTCCATACTCTTGAGCTGACATCTTCCTTTTTAATTTTCTATCATTGTTTGGGCAAATCGCTGAATTTAGTCTATCATGTAAAAAAAAAAAAAAACCTACAGACTGCCATGTGACAGAAAAAAAATGCATTGGAGTGTACTCATACATTTACGAAAAATGCACGAATTTGGCTTTGACACAAATTACAATAGTATCTATCCACTGGTAAACTTAAGACTTGAATTTTTCGGTTTCCTATCAGATAGTCGGCAGTTGGCCTATCTTTCTAATGTATTTGTTGCCTTTTCCAATACAATTTTCTAGTGTATTGCTTCAATCTGGTAATGACACTATTCTAGTCTTCCCTCAGACATAACTTAATAACCCAAGATAATTGCAAATGGGCTTGCCATGCTTTTTACTACTTCCCATCTACTAGACTGGGGGCCAGGAATTGTTCTGAGGCCTTGTTCTAGGGATTTTACAACCACTTTATGTAAATGAAAGCCACCTCCAGCTTTCTTACCTCAGAACTTGGCATTCGTAGCCAGGTGACAGTGGCTCATGCCTGTAATCCTGGCTACTAAGGAAGCTGAGATCTGAGGCTCATGGTCCAAAGCCAGCCAGGCAGAAAAAGTCCCTGTGAGACTCTTATCTCCAATAAACCACGCAAAAACTGGGAGTGGTGCTGTGGCTCTAGTGGTAGAGTGTTAGCCTTGAGCACAAAGAGGCTCAGGGATGACACCCAGGACGAGTTCAAGCCCCACAGCAGACCAAAAAAAAAGTTGGCATTCGCTAAAATGTACTTTCCTGTCATCTTTAGCCTCCTTCTGAAGAAATAAAAACAGGTGAAGATGAAGATGAGGAAGATAATGATGCTTTACTGAAGGAAAATGAAAGTAAGAATTGAATTTTCTTGGCTATTTTACAAAATTGGAAAAGATTGGGGTTCTTGGTTGAGAGGTATGTTATTTAATTTGATCTACTTCTCAACTTCTACATTTTATCTCAGTTCCACTTCTGATTTATATTTAGGAATTAAAAGGAAGAATAATACTTTAGGCAATACCATTCCTCTGATTCTTGGGAACTTGAGGGGAGCAGCTACTAAGGGAGGAATTCAAACCAGGGGGAATATGAAAGTTGTTTTAAAGTAACACTCATTAAAGTGAATAACAATTTAGTAGTTCCTTAGCTTTCTTGTTTTGTTGTATACTGAAGGTTGCACACCATTATACTTTGCACAATTTATATTCTGTTTTCTAGGTCCTGATGTTCGGCGAGATAAACCTGTGACAGGGGAACAGCTAGAGTTATTTGCCAATAAGCTAGGAGAACAATGGAAGATTCTGGCTCCCTACTTGGAAATGAAAGACTCTGAAATTAGGCAGATTGAGTGTGACAGTGAAGACATGAAGATGCGAGCAAAGCAGCTCCTGGTTGCCTGGCAGGATCAAGAAGGGGCCCACGCAACACCTGATAGTCTGATTAGTGCACTAAACAAGTCTGGATTAAGTGACCTTGCAGAAAGTCTAACTAATGACGAGACAAATAGTTAATTCTTTTTTTTTTTATTAAAACTGTGATAAGATTTTGTTACCAAGCAGCATTTGATAAGAGGTCCACTGGTTTTGGTAAACAATAAACATTTTTATAACAGTTGTACAGTTGGTTGGTGCTCCAAGAAAAATAGAACACACATTGGCTCAAACCTCAGAGGGGATGATGGAAAGGTGGGTTGGGAAAATGGCCAAAATGAAGTAACCTCAAAATCACAAACTATTTTTGTTATATGTATTTATAGTGAAGTTAAATAAGCACTGATACCAAATTAGTTTTCTGCATGCTGTTAGTAGTGACAAAATCTAGCTATCCTGAAATCCTACAGTGACTTTCTGAAACCTTGTTACTGTTCTGTTCTTTTCATGAGTTAAAGATATCAGCAAACAGTGGTCTTCTCATCATGTCTTTTTTACCAAATGTTATTGGCAATCACACTCCAACTGTCCAATGACACCCGTCCCACTACTATAGCAAAGTAGTTGTGGCAGCTGGTGGCTTGCAAAGCCTAAAATATTTGATGCTCTGGCCCAATACATAAAATGTTTGTCAGCCCTCAACTTTAAATGACATCTAAAACTTCATTCTCTAAGCCTTACAAAAATCATCTGACCTCTTAAATCCTTAACTACACAACAGGGATTATTGTGAAGTTCAAATGAGATGTGCAAGCACCTGTACACAGTACAACACTTTGTAGAAATGGCTGGACAAAGGTAGTGCCATCTACTACTGCCCCTGTTCCACACACAGCTTCCTTCAGGATCCTACGCTCAGGCCAGGAAAGTCTACTGAGTGCAGACCACTGTACTGCTCGTTTGGGCCTCACTCCACCATAGCTCTAATGTTGAAGGGACCTCAGTGGTAATGGCACAGCAAATAAGGCACTTTCAGGAATCAAGATGACTTTTGCCTACTCTTACTTTCTCAAAGATCTATACAAGGCTGGACTCTAAAATAGCCTTAGTTTAAAACAACACTGATAAAAATCCAACATCCACTTTAAAAATGCCTTTGGAATAATAATTTTGTGCTAAAATGAAACAGCTTGGTAATGACAAGGAAAAGTAAATACAGTTGTTTTTTTTAATTGTTAACACTATCTATACAAGGCTTTTACATACTTTGTTCTAAGCCAGCTTCACCTGAACTAGTAACTTCGTTGTTACCTAGGAGGTTAAGAAAATCTGATTATAAATTGCTAAATTTACTTCTAAAACTATTCTGACCAAATGAGACAATGAGTAAAAGAGCTGTAAAGTTACAAGCTTGACATAAGTCATAATTCTTAGGGTCTCTCTCCATTTTACTTTTCACCATTCCTACCTCTTCCCAAGAGATTATCGATTGCCAAGTCAGTTCAGGTGAGGACTATTTACAAAGCAGTATCCCTGAAATGTTTATCCCCTAGTTTAGTTACCGATTTGAAAGGAAAATGGACATTATTCCCCTAGCAGTCTTAATGATTACCAGTGTTGTATTCTGCAGAGCATTAAAACAACATAAGCAAAAGTATGAGATGCATGATAACTTTAAATATGTAACTCAAGCCAGTTAGCTACTGATTGATCCTTTACTCTTTCCTTAGCAATCAAGGCTCCAGAAACAATCAGTAACTAGTTAGGATATATTATATTAAAATAAAAAGAGACCATCATCTTGGTGTTTTCATCATAACTTTAAAACCACTTGTAAATTTTAAGATGGGTGTTTTAAGGTTTTGGAACATACCAAATGAGTCAGGGAATTAATCTGATAACATCACTGCATTGGCATCCACAGAAATCCATTAGCAACTTTTGTTTCTTTTTAAGTGGGGTGAGAGCAGGCAAAGAAGTTACCTCTTAACAGCATAGTAATATTAATCTGAAGAAGTTTTATTAAACATGTCTGAATCTTCAGCTGAACTCCAGCACTAAAAAGACAAAGACTTCGGGTCAGAAACTATAAGCCCTCTTTGTTTTTTTATTAAATATCCTCATTTTCTAAAAATACGTAACCAGAGCTCAACATTTTTAAAGCTGATTACTACAAAACCATTGCAGAGTTAAATGTACAAACCATAGTACTTCAGAGAGACACAATAATAAATGTATAATCAAATATAATCTTATTGATCACAATTTATTTTAAGTCATGAAAAGCCAGAAACAATCAGGCTGGACAAATACTTGATTGCACCCATGTTTCCATGGGACATGGACCAGCACTGAGTTACACAATGAAAGCAACACTTCCTTTTCCATCATCCTGGAAAATTTTTTGTTAGATAAGGCAAATGATGGGCAGCTACTTACTGAATGGTAAAGTGAACCATGCAAGAACAAATAGTAGTAGGTAATAAGTGCAATAAACATCACTACTGAGTCTTGGGCTGAAAAAGGATAAAAATGATCACAGAATGTAATGGTTGAAATACATTTCAACTAAAATTTTTTTTTAAAGAATTACTGTAAGAAGTTTAAAGAATGTCTTCCAGCCACTTTTATACAGGGCAGCATATCCAAAGTCAATTTTCTATAATTTTCAGATTGATGCACAAGTGGTCTGATTCTGCTCTCTTGTTCCAAATGAGGAAAACGAAACCACCTAAAACACTTCCTTTAAAGCTCTGGATTATAGAAATGATCAACAAACAACATTATCTCACTTCTAAGCATAAATAGCTAAATTGAGGATTATTGTTCACTTTCATCTTCCATCACTTCAACTCTACGAGGCCCATAGAGTAGAACATAAGCAATGTGCCAGTCTCCACCACCAGACAGCCGCAGGATGTCTTCTGGTGTTACGATGCTGACCTTGTCATCATCAAACTTGATCCATTCATCTGAAAGCAAGAAAATGCAACTCTTCAAAGTTGTATTTGTTTCCAAAAAAAGGCTTGATGTACAGCAATACTCCCACCTGCCTACTAACAGCCCTCAAGGTATCACCCAGAGACCGCATGGCTTTGAGAATATTAGGGCTTCCATGATGACACAACTATTCCAATACTAACTACAGCATTATTTGCCTTTTCTACCTTCCTCCCAGAGCCTGCATGACATATGATACTGTAACAGAGATGTGAGAGAGGATTGTGGTATAGCTCAGTAGCAAAGCTTATCTGTTACACATGTACAAGACCATGGCTTCTATCCCCAGCACAAGAAGAAGGAGAGGGAGGAGAAGGGAAGAGGGGGAGGAAAGGATAAGAGATGCAAGGCAATATGCTTATCTGAACTAGGGAAGGGAAAGAAAAATGAGGGAGAGTGTAACAAGACAAGAAATGTACTACCTATTATGTAACTGTACCCCTCTGTACATCACCTTGTCAATAAAATTTAATTTTTAAAAATGCAAGGCAGATATAGAAATCCAGCTATTTTCTGTTAGGACAGATAACAGGAAGGCATAAAAATGTAAACCAGTACCATTTACCCCCTTTAGTTTTCTGGTGCTAGTACTGGGGCATAAACTCAGGACTCTGAGCTATTGTTCAGTTTTTTTGCTCACAACTGGCAGTACTTGAGCCATGGATCTACTAGCTTTTTGGGTTGGTTTCTTTTTTGTTGGGTGGGGGCACATTGCTGGTTAATTGGAGATGAGAGTCTCAAGAATTTGTGTGTCCAAGCTGGCTTCAAACCTCAATCCTCAGATCTCAGTCTCCTGAGTAGCTAGGATTGTAGGTATGAGCCACTGGCACCAGCTCACTAATTTTTTAATTATGAAAAACACCATTCTCCAAAAGAAGTTATTTCTATTAATATGTAACAGGTTTATTACTGGTAATTTTTAGCAAATTTAATTTCTCTGCCTTCAATGCTAGAAATACTAGAAATATTAAGAAATAGAGACTTCATAAAATCTCTAGTGCCAACAATGAGGGGCGAAAAAACAGAAAATATAAAAGTCCTACAAGAAAAAACTTACATTGCTATAAAAATATGTTAACAAAACAGTACTCAACAACTGAAAAACACTGCAGTATTCTTTACCTTGTTTTCTTTTCACCCATGATACATAATGACCCGATGAACTGGACCTTCCCTGATGCGTCAGCACTGCTTGTAAGTCATAATATCCACAATTATTGGAGCCAATATCTAAAGAAGTATGAATCCATTAGTATCAGACAATGAATACAAGTATGTTTTCCCAAGGGAGGTCACAATAAAAAATAATTCAAGTTCAGAATGATTAGCAATCTGCTTTCTTACAATCCAGGAAGACAACTGTCTAATTAGAATGAAGGCCTCCTGAATGCTATTCTTTTTTTTTTTTTTTGTCATTCCTGGGGCTTGAACTCAGAGCCCGAGCATTGTCCCTGGCTGCTTTTTGCTCAAGGCTAACACTCTTAAGCCCACAGCACCATTTCTGGCGTTTTCTGTTTATGTGGTGCTGAGAAATCAAACCCAGGGCTTCATGCATACGAGGCAAGCACTCTACAGCTACGCCATATTCACAGTCCCTGAATGCTATTTTTCAAAGAGTAATTATACTGTTTGCAATGTTAAGGCAAAATAGTCTTTCAAGAAACTACTTTAAAAAGTTTATCTAAGTAAAGGCATGGTAAGATGTACTTTTACAAACAAACATATACATAAAAACTCAAATGAAATGTTGACTTACCATCAGCAAATGAAAAGGGTTCATATTTAACTTCTTTCTGAGGACTGCCCTTCTTGTCACACTGAAGAAAAATATCTGAAATCATTATACTTGAAAATATTTACATTCTTGTTGCGTATTCAACTTTGCATATTTACAGGCTACAAAGTATTAAGACAAAATAACAACTTATAAATTATTGATATTTTGTCTGCATAGAAGAATCCTCTTTTCCTTCATTTATTAACTTTTCATCAGTTCTTATCCATGTGGACTCTATGCTGAGAACGTGGAGACAGTGGATAGGTCACCTACTGCCATAAAATGGAATATAAAATGGTACAGTCATTCTAGGAAAATGTTTGGCGTAATTGAAAAACTAAACAGCAACTAACACACTCAAAACTACATACTTACACTGAAATTCGCACATGAATATTTGAACCATACAAAACAGACAAAAACCAAAAACAATCCAGATGTTCTTTAACCAGTAGCATGGCTAAGCAAACTATGATATATCCATACCAGGAAGTACTACTAGACAAATCTGGGGAAAAGACAATCCCAAAAGGTTGTATTTTGCTTTATTTTTTGCCAGTCCTGGGGCTTGAACTCAGGGCTTGAGCACTGTCCCTGGCTTCTTTCTGCTCAAGGCTAGCACTCTACCACTTGAGCCACAGTGCCACTTCCAGCTTTTTCTATATATGTGGTGTTGAGGAATCGAACCCAGGGTTTCATGTATACTAGGTGAGCACTTTACCACTAGGCCATATTCCCAGCCCAAAAGGTTGTATTTTAAAATGGAAAATCTTCTATTTCATATAGTGTTTTGGAAATAACAAAATAAAAGGAAAAGTGATTAATGGTTACAAAGAATTGAGGGAAGAAGGAAAGTAAACCTGTGGCTACAAAAAGCAACTGCGAAGGATCTTTGTGGTAACAGAAATGTATCAATGTCAACAAACTGGCTGTGATCATTGCATTAGTGTACAGCATGCATATTACCAGAGGAAAACTAGGGAAAGGGGTCTTCAGATCTCTCAGTATTCTGATAACTGCATGTGATTATCCCAAAATAAATTTCAGTTTTTTAAGTGCTTTTACCTCATACATGCAAATAAATTTTAAGACTTGTAGTATTAGCTCGGTAACAATGGCTATGCTTGTAATCCTTGCTACTCAGGATGCTCAGATCTGAAGGATCTTGGCTCAAAACCAACCAAAGCAGAAAAATCTAAGAGACCTCACTTCCAATTAACCAACGAATAGCCAGGTGGGAGATGTAGTGCAGGTGGTAACAACCAGCAAAGAAGCAAGCTGTGCAAGGTTAAGGCTCTCAATTCAAGACCTGATAGCAGGGTTGTTGTTTTTTTAAGTGATATTAGAGTATTTTTCATTCCAAAGAAAAAAAATTCAACATATAATTCAGACCTCTTAAAACTAAAATAACATAATTTATAAAATGTTATAGCTACTATTTTAGTATTTCCAAGCATACAAGCAGCACCTACCAAGATGTTGTCACAGTACCCATTCAGGAACCAATATTGTGCACCTACAACAATCTCATCTAAAAATGGGAATGATTCTAAGCCTAACAAGGGACACAATCACATACAGTGAAATTGCTAAGTACAATTATATGTGCAGTGTTCTGTAGGCAAATATAAAAGAAATATAGTCTGCATGTTATAGCAGAAAAGAAAATATTAAATTTATTCCATGAAAGACTGATTTTCTACATAATAAGAATTCTTGTTTCTCATGCTAACTTTAGTTTTACATCTGAAACTTTAATAAAGGCCTATACCGGGCTGGGGATATAGCCTAGTGGCAAGAGTGCCTGCCTCGGATACACGAGGCCCTAGGTTCGATTCCCCAGCACCACATATACAGAAAACAGCCAGAAGCGGCACTGTGGCTCAAGTGGCAGAGTGCTAGCCTTGAGCGGGAAGAAGCCAGGGACAGTGCTCAGGCCCTGAGTCCAAGGCCCACGACTGGCCAAAAAAATAAATAAATAAAGGCCTATACCAAATATATGTAGGATGTGCATACTTCCTAATTAATATAGGGTCATCCATTTACACTAATAGATTAATAATACAAAGTAATTGTTCAGGACTGCTTAAAGATTAAAATATTAAAAAGTTGGTAATTAAAAAAAAGTTAATAAGAACCTACTACATTTGGCTGCTGATTCACTTTTTTATCTTCTAGATCCTTGAATTTTGATCGAAAAGAGATCATTTTCTCTTGCAGTTCTGGAGTACAGAGTTCATAAACATCCAACATGAGAGGAAATTTAACATCCTGTATACAAACAAAAAGAAGGAAAATTTGTAATCAGACACATGCATTGATATATGATACATACCACATTTCTGAAGTTAATGAATCAACTAAAATTGGAGATAAATCTTGTGCAAACCATATGGAATACTTTTCAATTGTAAACTCTTTAGACTTACTCTTAAAATGACCAGATTCTAAGTTTTCTAAGGTAAACACTTAAAATGTGTTCTCATTACATCAAACTGAACAGAGAGAAAGATATTTAAACACCATTCATGAGGCTGAGAGCTGAGGACTGAGATTCAAGTTCATCACGTCAGACAAATCTGAGAGACTCATAACCAATTAAGCAGCAAAAAGCCCTATTTAGAGGTATAGCTTAAGCAGTAGAGCACCAGCCTTGACCAAGAACACTAAGCAAGTGTGTAAGATCCTGTGTTCAAGCCCCAGTGCTAATCGCAGAAATTAATTAGACAGAAGCAGAAATTCAGCAATATTAGACTAGATGCTGTGAAAATAATGAATTCCCAATACTGGAATCAATTTAGAACTTTTTTAATGTAAAGTTTAACACACACAGCACTGATGTGCTCTCAAGAATTTACGTTACATAATCTGGGTGCTGGTGGCTCATGATTATATTCCTGGCTACTCCGGAGGCTGAGATCTGAGGATCACAGTTCAAAGACAGTCCAAGAAAGTCTGTAAGGCTGGTTAGTGTTCAATGCCAGAAATGGAAGTATGGCTCAAATGTGCAACAGTTTTGTTTTGTACCAGTCCTGGGGCTTGAACTCTGGGCCCAGGTGCTGTCCTTGGCTCCATTTGCTCAAGGCTAGTTAGTGCTCTAGAGTCACGAGAGCCTCAGAGCCACTGCCAGCTTTTTCTGTGGTTAATTGGAAGTAACAGTCTCATGGACTTTCCTGCCCAGGCTGGCTTTGAATCTTGATCCTCAAATCTCAGCCTCCTGAGTAGCTACGATTAAAGGCATGAGCCACCAACACCAGGCTAAAGCACCAATCTTGTGTGAAAAAGTTAAGGGACAACACCCAGACCCTGAGTTCAAGCTTTCAAACCATGTTTTTTAAAAGTAAGTACTAGTATAGACACTTAAACTACATAAACTACTTTTATCCTTTTTTATATAACTCTATAGCTATCAGAAGATGTGTTACAAATTTCAGCTCAAGAGGTCAGATCCTTCCCAAAGATCAGGAGTTCCAGGGACATAATAATAAGCAAAGCTACCACTCAACACAGTTAAGTTGTAATGCTACCTTCTAAATCAAGGAGTCACAAGAATTACCATTTCAGTACTCTCCAGGCTCCAGTGTTTAACTTTTATCACCCTCAGAAAAGCCACTACCTGGAATACAGTGCAGTGTGCTTTACTGAACTCATTCTCATGCAAACATACTCAGTATTTCGGAAACAAAGAATGTTACCTAGGGCAGTATTTCTGGAAAGAACAGATCTATCAGAATTATCTGTGAATCTTTGAAAACTCTAAGACCCTACCTAGGTCCAGCCTAAGACGTCATCAGATATTGGGGGCCAGGAAGAAGTCAGCACATATATAATTAAAAATGAATCAACAGGTAATTCTAGTACACATTTTAAATAAAGAATCACATGTCTAATTTATACACAATGACACATGCTTGTACTGATGGCAATAGGGAGAAACAGGTAGATCACAGGTTCTGAGTCAAGCCTCAGCTACACTGAAAGATCTTGTCTTAGAAATTAAAAAAAAAAAGCAACAGTGCTGATGACTCCCATACATATTTCAGACACTTAGCTATCTCTAAAAGGAATTAAGAAAACTATTTTACATTACAGATGAATTTCAAAGAACTGTATTTTATGTATAAGCTAAAGTTTATTACTAACCTTAAGAACTTTGGCATTCACAGATTCCTTCTCTTTATAAAAAAATCTAACCATCTGAATAGTTAGGTAAGCAGGTAGTCGGCTGATCTTCGACTGAGAAGAAAAAATGGGAAAAAATATTTAACATCCAAATATAACAGCTTTAAATGCCATGGTGATAAGAAAAAATAAAGATTAGTTAAAATTTGTGAACTGGAAAACTTTAAATGAAACAGAACTCAAATTCAAAACAAATGCACCACTTACAGATTTGATGTACAAAGCATTTCTCTGCAACGTTGGAGACTGTTTGGTAATTTCTTCCTGAAGTCGCTAAAAATTGACATGACAAAATGAGTTTCAAAAAGAGTTTTTTCCTGCAACAAAGAAGTTGCTAAAAATTGACATGACAAACAAAATGAGTTTCAAAAAGAGTTTTTCCTGCAACAAAGAACCACACCTCTGACTCTTTAAAACAAAAGAGACAAAATAACAGCACTACTACTACAATAGATAGTATATAATCAATCAATGGACTTACATTAGTGAGAAAAAAACTGTAATAAAAACAATATTAAAAACTTTTAGATGTTGTTCCAATTCTTAGAAGGCATTAATTTCTTTAAATATTGTGACTCAATTTTTTTAGTTATAATCCAAATGTTGCTCAGACATATATATGTACATATATGTATATATTTATGTGTATATATACTCCACTAGTTTTATATCTGAGAAACCACAACACAGAAAACTTTGCAAGTCTTTTGCCATTATACTTTTTGTCGGTTGTGAGGCTTGAACTCTGAGCCTGGGTGTGGTCCCTGAGTTCTTCAGCTCAAGGCTAGCACTCTACCAGTTGAGCCACAGAACCACTTCCAAGTTTCTGGTGGTTCACTGGAGATGAGTCTCACAGACTTTCCTGCTGGGCTGGCTTTGAACCATGGTACTCAGATCTCAGCCTCTTGAGTAGCTAGGATTACAGGTGTGAGCCACAGCACCTGCTCATTATACTTCCTATAATCGTCATAATCGCCTTTCTACTTCCTGCAGCCTATGTGACACCTGGCAATGTTTTCACCCCTGTAGAGAACATATCTTAAATATCATATCTTAATGTATATAATAAAATCTATATTATAGTGTTGTGATCTCAGTATATGAATCAATACATGTGGAAAATCCAGAAAACAATCGGACGTCTAGTCTGTGTTCAATAAAATTAGTTATTTCTAATATTACATAGAAAAAAATGAGCACTACTAAACAAAACAAAAAAAGCTGAATTACAATTATTGATCATGCTTAAGTATATTACATTTTTATAACTTTTTATATTTAATTTTTTAATTACTAATGGCATAAAAAGGAATCAACAGTGGGACCTAATAATTAACGAATTCATTATCAAAAGAGAAGATTTAACCAAAATTACTCAAGAATGGAAAAAAACAGGACAAAAATCTTTAAATTACTTTGAAAAAACTTTTTTACTTTCTTTTTTGAGTAAATGTATCAAACTCATGATCATCCTACCTCAGTCTCCTAAGTACTGGGGTATGGATATACACCACCACATCCAGCTAAAAACCATTACAGTTACAATGGAAATAAATACAGCTCAGGAATATATGTCTTTTTGTTTTGGGGTTTTTTTGCCAGTCCTGGGGCTTAAACTCAGGGCCTGAGCATTGTCCCTGGCTTCTTTTTGCTCAAGGCTAGCACTCTACCATGTGAGCCACAGTGCCACTTCCGTTTTTTTCTATATATGTGGTGCTGAGGAATTGAACCCAAGGCTTCATGTATACAAAACGAGCACTTTACCACTAGGCCATATTCCCAGCCCCAGGAATATGTCTTTAAAAAAAAGTTTAGCTGGAGAGTGACATAGCCTTGAGCAAAAGAAACTCAGTGACAGTGCTCAGGCTCTGAGTTCAAGGCCCATGACTGGCAAAAAGAAAAGTTTAGCCAGGCATTTGATTCATTAACATTAAACAAAACCAATATTACATATCTCTTGCCTAAATAATCTTTCTCTAGCACATGTATTTTCTTGGTAAGGAATATCAATCTTCCTGAACTTAGGAATACTACATTTTGAGGATCATTCTATATACCAGTATCACAAACAAAAAACACACATATACACACACAGCGAAACACTAAAATCAGTGTGCAAAAAACGGATGTAAACTGAAACAAGAAGACAGAGCACTGTCTTCCTTGACCTGTGTGAAACCATGCATGTATGAGGCTGTTCAGTAACATGTCTGCAAATGACTATTAAAGAGCACAGTGAGGCGAGGCAATGGTGTAATCACAGCTACTCAGAAGCTGAAATCTGAGGATTACCGCTCCAAGCCAGTCTAGTTAGGAAAGTCCATCAGACTCTTATCTCCAATTAATCAGTAAAAACCCAGAAGTGAAGCTGTGACTCAAGGGATAACAGCAACAACATTCAGGAAAAAAGCTGAGAGACAGCATCCAGGCCCTGAGTTTAAGCTCCAGTACTGGCATGCATGCAGACATACCAATAAATATACACTATATACACTATATATAAATATATAGTGAGTTTTGTCTTTAGGTTTACAAACAAATTTTAGCATGTACACATACAAATGTGAAATTTACAAATGATGATAATTAATTAGCCACTACTGTCCTTACCAATTTCAGTCCTGTAAAAAGATATTTGACTTCCTGATTAATAAAACAGCTAAGCTGAAGCTGGTTTTCCTTTCCTTTGGTGACCTCTTCTTCTTCAGATTCTGTACATTTCATGCTTTGAAAAATAAGATAAGGAATGGCAACAAATATTCAATTTTTTACTCTTGAATAGAATGAGTTATCCTAATGCTATTAAACAATCATTACTTGGTATTTGAAATATTACCTCCGCATAGAATTCATGTCAACATACTGACATGTGGATAGGTACAAACACAGTTATCCAAATTTAAAGAAAGATCATGCCAAATTAGTGTCTTTTTATTCTTTATTTCAATTACACATTTTTAGAAATAAAACTCATGGACAATTTTTTCTTCTGGAGCTGGGAATGTGGCCTAGTTGGTAGAGTGCTTGCCTAGCACACATGAAGCCCTGGGTTCAATTCCTGAGCACCACACAGAGAAAGCTAGAAGTGGCACTATGGTTCAAGAGGTAGAGTGCTAGCCTTGAGCTAAAAGAAGCCAGGGATGGTGCTCAGGCCCTGAGTTCAAGCCCAGGACTGGCAACAAGAAGAGGGAGAGACAAATTTTTCTTCTACCCTACCCACTATGCCCATCAGACAAATACACTACTTATGTCAATTTACACCTTATCAGTTATGAATATAATAATCTATGCAAATCTTGGCTTATAAGGATACGTAGTTTCAAACTCAAGACCGAAGAACTGGTCAATTAAGCTTTTCTTTTTAGAAGGTGGCACCGCTGATGCAGATGAAGAATCTGTCTGCAAAAATAAAATTCTAGTTTTACTCAATATAGATATTATGTATATCTTCTAATATACAAGCCAATTTGATAATATATATTCAAGGTTTTTTAGTGTAATCTTTTACTTTAAAATCCTCAATAATTAAAAAAACATTACCAAAAGATTACACATCCCCAACAATATCAACACATACAGACAGCAGGTGATTGTGGGCTCTTGAGGCTATGGTTTCAAAAAGGCAAGAAATGACCCCCCACCCCTCCTTCGCCAGGATCAGGAGGTACAGGTAGGTTGGAAAGTTGCTAGTTGTGGTGGACTGCAGTAAGGAGGCATATGGGATTCTCTAGCTGTTCTTATCCCGATCCCCTATTCCCCTACCTGCAGACAGCCTCTTGGGGAACAGGGGATCTTGTGACATTTAATAAATAAATAACACACTAAATGTCAAATGTAAGCTATCAAATTCCAACCCTTAAGTGAAACACATAAAGTAGAACATCTAAACTATGCAAATACAAATCTATTAAGATAAATTTACTTCAAACTCTTGTGAAGAAAATAAAAAATGGTAATTTATAATCAAAAAATTTTTTTAATATATTTCAATTACCTCTTTAACAGAATCATCCTCTATGGCTTCTAATTTCTGTTGTAATACTCGCATCATTTGTATCCAACATTCATTAGCATCCTGTAATTTGAAATGTAATAATTAGCTGGGTGCTGGTGCCTCATACCTGTCTGTATTCCCAGCTAATCAGGAAGGTGATATCTGAGGATCACAATTTGAAGCCAGCTATACAGGAAACTCCATGAGACTCCCATCTCCAATTAACCAATTAACCACCAAAAAGCTAGAAGTAGAGCTGTGCTCAAGTGGTTGAACACTTTGCTCAAGGACAGCATCAAAGTTCTAAGTTCAAGTTCCAGGACTGGCACCAAAAAAAAAAATAAAGAAAAGAAAAGAAAATCTTGGCAGAGACTGACAGGCAGTTTATAAAACACTTCCAAAATAATCTGCATTTCCTTACTAGTTAAAATATTCAATCAAGTTTGGCATCAGATCTTCAAAGAAATTGAATTCTAGAATAGTTATTCATTGATAGATAGTGAACTCCTACTTCTGCTAAACTGTGCTAGATAGTCAAAATACATAATGAGAAAGAAAAAAATGGGTCCCACTGGGCAATACAGATATAGAAAAATACAAATTCAGCCACAATTATGACTGGAGAGAAAAATCCAAAATAGGAACAGAGAAAGTGTGCTATTTCAATAATGTAATCAGGGACAGCCATAGACATGTGAAACCTGAGGAAACAAATTATATATACACGGGACAACCAAAGAAAAAGGGCAAAGGCACCACAGGAAGAAGGCACTTGAGGCATGAGCAAGACCAAAGAAGCCATGTGGTAGAAAGGGTGTCTGGCAGGAGTACATGATGAACTCAGTGGCAGCCAGAGGCTTAGTGGTTTTAAGCCTGGGGCAGAAAATTACTATGGGGTACCAAATAAAAGCCCAACTTAATCCTATTTATTAATAATTTATTAATAAATATACATGTATGTATGGTGTGTTTGTGTGTGTGTGTTGGTACTAGAACTAGAACTCAAGTTTTGTTTTGTTGTTGTTTTTTGCCAGTCCTGGGCTCAGGGCCTGAGCACTATTCCTGGCCTCTTTTTGCTCAAGGCTAGCACTCTGCCACTTGAGCCACAGCGCCACTTCTGGCCATTTTCTATATATGTGGTGCTGGGGAATCGAACCCAGGGCTTCATTTATACAAGACAAGCACTCTTGCCACTAGGCCATATTCCCAGCCCTATAACTCAAGTTTCACTCATACTAAGGGCATGCTCTAGCACTGGGCTACAAAGAGAGACCCTAGTTAAATGTATAATAGTGAGCTTTGAACTCAAGGCCTTCTACTTGCTTGACAAGTACTCTATTAGTTGAGCTGTGTCTCTACTCCTTTTATCCTTTAGGTTACTTTTCATACAGGATCCTAGGCTGGCATCCAACTCCCATTCTCCAGATCTTCATTTTTCTGAGTATCTAGAATTACAGTTATGAGCAATCATGCTAAGGCCTCCATTTACACTTTTTTAAAAAAAAACACTGGCGAGGGGCTAGGAATGTGGTTTGGCGGTAGAGAGCTTGCCTAGCATGCATGAAGCCCTGGGTTTGATTCCTCAGCACCACATAGACAGAAATACCTGGAAGTGGCACTGTGGCTGAAATGGTAGAGTGCTAGCCTTGAGCAAAAGAAGCTCAGGAGCTGAGTTCAAGGCTCAGGACTGGCAAAAAAAAAAACAAAACAAACACTGGCGCTGTGCATTGGTGGCTCATACCTATAATACTAGCTAGCTACTCAGGCTGATTTATAGAGAATTTTGGTTTAAGACTAGCTCACATGGAAAAGCACACTAGAATTCATCTCCCAAATAACCAACAAGGGCTGGGAATGGGCTTAGCCCTGGGTTTGATGCCTCAACACCACAAAAACAGAAAAAGCTAGAAGTGGCACTGTGGCTCAAGTGCTAGAGTGCTTGCCTTGAGCAACAAGAAGCCAGGGACAGTAATCAGGCCCTGAGTTCAAGCCCCAGGACTAAAAACAAAACAAAACAAAAATAACCAACAAAAAGCCAGACCATAGGCATAGCTCAAGTGGTAGAGCACCAGCTGTGAGCAAGTAATTAAGCAAGCCAATAAAGCATGAGGCCTTGAGTTCAAGCCCTGACATGCACACAGACACATACAACCCCCCCCACAATGGAAGCTGTGTGGAAAAATACTTGCAAAAGCAGAAGGAAGATGATCAATTAACAGACAACTGTCCCACAACTACAAGAGATTAAGTATTGTGAACAAAAGCAGACTTACATCTGTATTTCCAAATATATCCCAGTAACTATGTTAAATGTAGGAAAAAACCTTGCTTGCTTACCTGTTGAAGATATTGTCCTTGTTCACCCTTTTCTGCAAACTGTGGGAAAGCCATATGCAAAAATTGCAGTAGAATAATAGGTGGAATACTAGAAGAAGTTTTATCCATGGAATCAAACAAATCTCTAAGGGCTTAAGCACAAAACAAACACTGTCTTAGAAAACTATTTATTTAATACGTGCTACTATAAAGATTTGATTTTTACATTCACACAGACCTGCTTAACTTTCTTATGTATTTTGCTTTTAGTTTTTTTTTTTGTTTTGTTTTGTTTTTGCCAGTCCTGGGCCTTGGACTCAGGGCCTGAGCACTGTCCCTGGCTTCTTCCCGCTCAAGGCTAGCACTCTGCCACTTGAGCCACAGCGCCGCTTCTGGCCATTTTCTGTATATGTGGTGCTGGGGAATCGAACCTAGGGCCTCATGTATCCGAGGCAGGCACTCTTGCCACTAGGCTATATCCCCAGCCTGCTTTTAGTTTTTGAGAAAGGGTCTTAATATGCAGCCTACGCTGGACTGGAACTCACAATCTTCCTGGCTCTAACACCTGAGTACTAGGATTTTATGGCTATGCCAATACATCCAGCTTACATTTCTAAGTATACGTATCTTTTTCCAACTGTTCAATTTACAGTAAGAAAAATGAATCTCAAAGGACCAAATTACCTTACAACTCAAACCTTAGCTATAAATAACCTCTGACACCTGTCCCCCCCACACCCCCTTTTCCTTGCCAGTCTTTGTTTTTTTTAAACAAAGCAGGGTATATTACCTCAATACAGAGAACACACAACTATTGTCTAAGGGATCAAATGGACATAGTAACATCAATGTTCTGCCACTCTGCCAATTACCAGACCATCAGATTACCACATTCTATTTACCTTCCTTTAAACCAGTAATTGGTTCTCACCTACTGAACTACGGGATTCAAGAACTAAAACTTCCTCACATTTCCCCTACTTATCTCTTCCCCTTAAATCTCACAGTCGTAGACTGAGCTGTGCTCTCAGAACTCAGAATACTTTTCCTCTGCTGATTTCCTGGACATCCTATCTCATCATGGGTAGCCCAATTCTTTTTCTTTTCTTTTTTTTCTTTTTTTTGCCAGTCCTGGGCCTTGGACTCAGAGGAGCTGAGTGCTGTCCCTAGCTTCTTTTTGTTCAAGGCTAGCACTCTGCCACTTGAGCCACAGCGCCACTTCTGGCCATTTTCTATATATGTGGTGCTGAGGAATCGAACCCAGGGCTTCATGTATACAAGGCAAGCACTCTTGCCACTAGGCCATATTCCCAGCCCAGCACAATTCTTTATATGACCTGTTTTGTTTAAGAACTCTTTTTAAAAGAGACATAACTGAAATCTAGGAATCTCTATCAAGACAATCATGTTTTGAACACAAAACCTAAAATTTCAAATTAGTTTGAATGAAAATGTGATATCTTAATTTGTATACATGAAAATAGAAAAATGAAACCTGCTGAAATTGTTTTAAGAAAGGGGAGATAGGAAAGAAAGTGATACAGAAGGTGACGTTGGTTGGGAAACAGTATGTATGTAAAATGTCACAATGAAATGCCCCTGAGTAGCCCATATTTGCTAATAAAATTATTTTAAAACTTGTGAAAAAAAGTGGTTCATCTTAAACAACAAACTTTTTTAAAAAGAAAAATGTAGGGGCTGGGGATATAGCCTAGTGGCAAGAGTGCCTGCCTCGGATACACGAGGCCCTAGGTTCGATTCCCCAGCACCACATATACAGAAAACGGCCAGAAGCGGCGCTGAGTGCTAGCCTTGAGCGGGAAGAAGCCAGGGACGGTGCTCGGGCCCTGAGTCCAAGGCCCAGGAAAAAGAGCAAATAAAGTACAATATGTGATCCTAAAGTGGATTCTGAAGAAAACAGAAATTCCTTTTAAACAGGCAATAGTGGGACAAGTGCAAAATGTGACGATTGGCAAATGCTTTCTTTTAGAGTACTACACTAGGGCTCAACCCTAGATTGTGAAAATTGAGTGACTGGCTTATAGTTATTAAATCATACTTCAGTTCTTTGAAATTCAAAATGAATGTTCAGAAATAAAAGACATGATGGTATTGAAAAGCAAGAAACCAAGTGTGACAAAAAGAAAATAAGCCCAATGCTAGTGGCTCATGCCTATAACCCTAGCTACTCATAAGGCTGCGGATCTGGGGCTGGGGATTTAGCTCAGCAGAAGAGCGCCACCTGGAGAGCACAAGGTCCTGAGTTCAGTCCTCAGCAGGGGGGTGGGGTGGGCGGGGCACACAACAACTATAAAAGGCTGAGATCTGAGGCCTGTGATTCAAAGCCAGTTTGGGCAAGAAAATCCATGAGACTATGATCTCCAATTGGCCATCAGAAAGCTAGAAGTGGAGTTGTGGCTCAAGTGGTACAGCACTAAACCTTGAGTAAAAAAGGTAAGGAACAGCAAGCACCTAGGCTTTGAGTTCAAGCTTTAAGACCAGTTCAAAACAAAACAAAAAAGGAACAAATGTACATTTAAATTTATTTCAAAATAAAATGTCCGAATGTCAAGAAGTAAAACTTTAAAGTAGGGGCTTAAAATTTAGGGGTAGTAATGTGGCTTAACAGTAGTGTGCTTGCCTAGCATGCAACAAGCCCTGGGTTCAATTCCTCAGTACATTAACAGGAAAAACCAAAAATGGCACTGTGGCCCAAGAGGTAGAATGCAAGTCTTGAGCAAAAAGAAGCCAGGGACAGTAAAAGAAATGCAAATAAAAACAACCCTGAGATACCACCCTACCACAGTTAGAATGGCCTATACTCTGAACTCAGGCAACAAAAAGTGCTGGAGGGGATGCAGAGAAAGAGGAGCGCTTCTGCCCTGTTGGTGGGAGTGCAAACCAGTACAACTACTCTGGAGAACAGTATGGCGGTTCCTCAAACAACTCAGCGTAAACACACCATATGACCCAGCCACACCACTTCTAGGCACCTATCCAGAACAACAGGATCCAGGACACCACAAGAACACCTGCACATCCATGTTTATCGCTGAACAATTCACAATAGCCAAGATATGTAAACTGTTACGGGAGGAAGGAGATTCCATGTCCCTCCAAGAGTCCACCACTCAGAGACAGTTTCAAGCAAAAAGATGGACCTATTGGGGAATCAAAAGCAAACAGACCGGCCAGGGACACAGTGCAGACACAGGAGCTGACACTATGACCCCTAACAGGTCCTCCAGCTGGGGCTTAGCACAGATGTAGGGGGTTGACCCAGGGGGTAGGGCAAGCAACAAACAAGTTAAGCAAGCTATTTACAGAACCAGAATTTTGCAGTCAGGTTGACCTAATATTTAACTTCATTTAAACAATTGCTACCATGTTTCCTTAATCAAGATGGAGTCAGCTCTACTTCCTACAATATCAACAACCCAGATGCCCCACTACAGATGAATGGATCCAAAAAATGTGGTACCTGTACACAATGGAATTCTACACAGCGATTAGAAATGATAAAATAATGGCATTCGCAGGGAAATGGACAGGTCTTGAACAAATAATGTTGAGTGAGACAAGCCTAAAACATAGACAACAAAGGCACATGGTCTCCCCAATATATGGATGCTAGGGAAAAAAGAACAAAAAAAGAGACATGACAAAGAAAAGAAGGGAAAAAATTAGAGAAAAAGAAGGAACAGATTACACAAAGCAAAAAAAAAACAACCAAAAAAACAGCAAAACAAAACAACAACAACAAAAACCCAGATTGTATATATAAATATAGACACACACACACACACACACACACACACACACACACACACACACACCACCCCCCCCCCCAACTGGAAGGAACTGTTCTACAGTTACCAATCATAGAGGTCATAAGCACTGTAGACGAGAGGGACAATGGACATTAAGGATACGATCTCTGTTTATTTTATTTCATGTTTTGGTCTCTGAAAAAATAATTAAGAAACCAAGGGAGGGGGCGTCCCACCGCCCTCCGCCGCCGCCTGTGCGCCGCCCTGGAGCCCGCCTCGGACTCCGCTCCGCCGGCGCCCCGCGCTCCCCGCACGTCCGCCTCGTCGCGGAAAAGAATAAAAGAATCAGGAAAAGGTGGATATAAAGGATATTCAGTACCCAAGCCAGGAAATCGACACAAAAAGGAAATGCACAATTTTGAGGACGAGCTAACGTATCCCATTTGTTACAGTATTTCTGAAGATCCTCGTGTATTACCATGTTCTCATACATTTTGTAGAAATTGTTTGGAAAACGTTCTTCAGGCATCCGGTAATTTTTATATATGGAGACCTTTGCGAATTCCACTCAAGTGCCCTAATTGCAGAAGTATTATTGAAATTGCTCCAAGTGGAATTGAATCTTTACCTGTTAATTTTGCATTAAGGGCTATCATCGAAAAGTATCAGCAGGAAGACCATCCAGATATCGTCACCTGCCCTGAACACTATAGGCAACCACTGAATGTTTATTGTCTGCTGGATAAAAAATTAGTTTGTGGTCATTGCCTAACTATAGGTCAACATCATGGTCATCCTATAGATGACCTTCAGAGTGCTTATCTGAAAGAAAAGGACACACCACGAAGTTTGCTTAAGCAACTTACTGATGCACATTGGACAGATATTACTTGTCTTATTGAAAAGCTAGAACAGAAATCCCATTCAGAGAAAATGGTCCAAAGTGACAAGGAAGTTGTTCTCCAGTATTTTAAGGAGCTTACTGATATATTAGAACAGAAAAAAAGAATTTCCTAACCACTCTCTGTGATGTTGGCAATTTGATGAGTCAAGAATATACTCCACAGATCGAAAGATTGAAAGAAATACGAGAGCAGCAGCTTGAACTGGTTACCATGACCACATCTTTACAAGAAGAGTCTCCACTTAAATTTCTAGAAAAAATTGATGATGTTCGCCAACGTGTGCAGATGCTAAAAGAAAGACCACTTCCTGATGTCCAACCTGTTGAAATCCAGCCTCGGGTAAGCAAAGTGCTAAAAGAAGAATGGAACAGAACGGAAATTGGAAAAATTAGGAAAGCTTTTATTCCTGAAATGAAGATTTCTTCTAAAAGGGTGCCCTGTTCCTGGCCTGATAAGGATGAAAAAGAGATTGAGCTTTTTAAGATTTTAAATATTGCTATAGTCACTCTGATTTCAGTGATATTAATGTTGATACTCCTTTTCAACCACCACATAATAACCTTCTTAAATGAAATAACTTCAATATGTTTTTCTGAAGTCTCTTTGTCTATTTAACAAAGTTTATCTAACAATTTGCATGATTTACAAAATATACTATGTCACCCTTTTTATTTTTTAAAGGAATTCATGTGGGGGAAGTAGTTTATCATTGAAAACGTAAATATGATTTGTGAAATGAGTTTATTTGGGTACAGCAGAGGCTAACTACTGCTAAATGGAGACGAGGGTAGCTAAAGTAGCAAACTAAACTTTCATAGACTTGCAACAAATATAAATATATAGAAATACAAAAAAAAAAAAAAAGAAACCAAGGGAGGTGGGGTGCGGGGCTAGGGGGAGGAAAGAAAAGAGACAAACAAGGAGGGGGATAAGTGGTATGACAAGAAATGTATATGTATCAATACCTTATGTAGTTGTAACCCCTATGTACAGCATCCTGACAATTAAAAAAAAAGAAAAAAATTGTAAGCCAAAAAAAAAAAAAGATAAAAATAAAAAGGCTAACGTTTAGTAAAAAAAAAAAAAAGAAGAAGAAGAAGAAGCCAGGGATAGTACTCAGGCCTGAGTCCAAGCTGCAGGACTGGCAAAAAATAAATAAGCTAGCATTTATTACCCACCAATACTATATGCTGCTGGAAAGTTGCTGAAGTTCGGCATTAGTCTTAGACACAAAACAATCTAATGAACCACATATAAATGATCACAATTTCTCATTAAAAACGTCAACAAAGGGGCTGGGGATATGGCCTAGTGGCAAGAGTGCTTGCCTTGTATACATGAGGCCCTGGGTTCGATTCCCCAGCACCACATATACAGAAAACGGCCAGAAGTGGCGCTGTGGCTCAAGTGGCAGAGTGCTAGCCTTGAGCAAAAGGAAGCCAGGGACAGTGCTCAGGCCCTGAGTCCAAGGCCCAGGACTGGCCAAAAAAAAAACTTCAACAAAGAACAAATCTACTTTTAGGAAAAATTTTTTATATATATATATATATAATATTAGTTGGGTGCCAGTGGCTCACACAATAAATCCTGAAATCCCAGATTTCAAAAAGCTGAAATCTGAAAATTTTGGCTCAAACAGCAGCCTTGGTAGATAAATCCAACGGACTGTTATCCAATTAACTAGCAAAAACCTGTAAGTGTAAGTGTAACTCAAGTGGCAGAGTGTCAGCCTTCAGAAAAAAAGTCAGGAGAGAACTCCACTTCCTGAGTTCAAGCCCCAGTACTAGCACCAAAAAATAAAGTAAATAGTATTCAAAAGCAAAGCAAATGTTATGGTGATTCCCCCAAGCCAAAAATTGCATATAATGTGCTTAAACAACACAATGAAAATTGTAGATGAGTTCACAAGGGCATGTCTAGCAGAGTGGGACAGTATTGCAGGAAAAGTGAATCAAGCATCAGCTGTACAGTATTAAATCCTATGCATCCTAAGCAGTACCAAATTTTTCTCAGTGGTAATCTCCTAGGAACAATACACCTGCCAATGCCAATGGTCAAAGTGTGACAGGATATGGAAACACCAGACCCTCAAATCCTATTAAGATTTAAGATAGTATAATGCCTTTGGGGGATAATCTGGCAGTTTCCTCAGAATATTTAATATAAAGTAATAAGATAAGCTAACAATTCCACTCCTAGATATGTACCCAAGAGAAATGAAAACTTATGACCAAAGATTAAGAGTAAATGGTTAACATAGATGAGATAGTAGGTTCCATCTCCAGCACTACACACATGCAATAAAAAGTATTTCTCCTCCTCGGGCTGGGAATATGGCCTAATGGTAAGAGTGCTTGCCTCATATTCGTGAAGCCCTAGGTTCAATTCCTCAGCACCACATATATAGAAAAGGCCAGAAGTGGCACTATGGCTCAAGTGGTAGAATGCTAGCCTTGAGCAAAAAGAAGCCAGGGACAGTGCGCGGGCCCTGATTTCAAGCCCCAGGACTGGCCAAAAAATTCTCCTCATAAACATCACTACTTTACAAACACTACAACTTTTTACAGTGATCATAACACATAAACAAACTTATTTTCAGCTATTCCCAAATCGGTTGCTAACTCTAACAGAATCTAAGAATAAATCCCAAAAAAAAATCTATTTTTCAGAATACCAAATTGGAATTTGACCTTAAGATGCTTCTCTTTCAACCTCCTGAGTACTAGGATGACAGACATGGGCTCCCATACCCAAGTTCCACATATTATTCAAAATGAATATCCATCACTGGATTATTCAATGTTAAGTATAAAAGTACCCCAAATGTGCCAAGTGCTGGTGGCTTGTGCTTATAACCCTATCTAGTCAGAGGAAGGATACAATCTAAGGTAGCAGTGTGAAGCCAGCCTGGACAGAAAAGTCCGTGTGAAGCACTTAATCTTCAATGAACTAAAAAAAAAAAAAGCCAAAACTCAAAGTATGGCTCAAGTGGTACAGCACCAGCCTTGAGCAAAAACGCTAAGCAAGAATGTGAATCCTTGGAACTCAAGACCCACTACCAACACAAAAAAATAAATACCCCAACTTTAACAAGTTAATGTTGTACACATTTTATGAATTAAAATAATTACTAAACAGATTATAGAAGAACAGCTTGCACTGACTATTCAACACCTCCCCAAAAGTATTCTGCTTAATATACTCACCTGCAGTGATATACTGTGCTGAAGCCATTTCCCCAGAAGCTCTCAAGGCACCTGCATATCTAGGGACACAAGTAATAGGATAAAGTCATCCTGAATCTCAAATATGAGAAGAAATCAGCTATCCCAACGCCCTCAACTATAAGGTTCTCAGAGTATTTTCCTCTTCTAGTTTTGCTCATTTAAGCATTATAACAAAGCAAAAATGCTGAAGTCAAACTTCATGTACCACCAGGTAGTGGTGGTGAAAGCGTGTTTACATTCTACATATCTGTTATACGAACTAAAACAATAAAAATGGGTAAAACCCAACATTGGCAAAAACATAACACCAAAACTAGTAATACAGTAAAAACAAAAAAAGAACACTGATAAAACTCAACTTTTTGCTTAGTAAATATGCTAAACCAAAAATAAAAAAACTATATGATTTAACTTAACATCCAGAATACAATCAATATGAAATCAGAACTTGTCAGGGCTGATTGGAGGGCATGAAGATTGATAAATAGCACAAGGAAACTTTCCAGAATGATGGAAATGTTCTAGACTTTGATAGGGAAAACAGATCATACAGAACATTTGCATTTGTCAAAAACAAACCCAAGGACTGGTAATGTGGCCTAGTGGTAGAATGCTTGCCTAGCATGCATGAAGCCCTGGGTTCAATTCCTTAGTACCACATAAACAGAAAAAGCTGGAAGTGGCGCTGTGGCTGAGTGGTAGTGGTAGCCTTGAGCAAAACAAGCTCAGGAACAGTGTGCAGGCCTTGAGTTCAAGCCCCAGGTCTGGGGGGTGGCGGACAGAACAGGCTAGGAATGCTCAGTGTTACAGAACTGCCTACCATGTGCAAGGCCTAAGATTCAATGGTCGGTTAAAAAGCAAAAAAACAAGTCCAACAATCAATAAAAACTGTATACTGATGTAAATTATCCTACAATTTTAAAAGCAAAATCTCTATGCTTACATAAGTAGAACAGAAACAATTACAGAAAACATTATTCTGAATTACATCCAATAAGTTATTTTGTTCTACTTTGGTGACACCCTCCCAAAATTGTAGTGACTAAAAATAAAAAACTTCAACTTAGATTCAATGGACCAAATGAAGTTCTTCCCAACAGAGCCTTCATGGCCTCAGAAAACAAAAGGGTTCACATCCGGGCATTACAAATGAGATGGCAGAAAAACAGAAGGGGAGAAGAGGGGATAGAAAAAAAGGCAGAGGCAGAATGAAGGAAGGAGAGATGGTAGAAGGGAGGAGAAGGAAGAAGGCCATGGTAAATAATGAAACAACGTAGCTCATGTACAAAGCAATGATACCATGAAGCATTCTGTCAGAGCACAGCATATAATTAAAATATACATAAAAAGTTAAGATTGGAGCATAGCAAAGTAATATATAATTTGCCTAGCAAGCACAAGCTCTGAGTACACGGGAGTTCAAATATAGTCATATTTTTTTAATGTTCCAAAAGCACTATGTGGAAATACCACAAGGAAGCCTCCTTAGAATATAAATGTATACGAATTCAAAAATGATTAGCTTTAGACAAGTCAGGAGGCATAAAAAGTAGATCTAGAAGCTCTGATTTTAGTCCTCAAACTAAAAATGTTTACTGAGCACCAAAAATGAATATGAGAAAAACCCACATTAAATTCTTGAAAATTTTTGAAAAACAAAATAAGAAAGAGAAATCCCTAAAACTACTAATTATTTTTTTTTAAAAATCAAGGGGCTGGAAATGTGGCCTAGTGGTAGAGTACTTGCCTGGCATGCATGAAGCCCTGCATTCAATTCCTTAGCACCACAGAAAAAGCCAGAAGTGGCACTGTGGCTCACATGGTAGAGTGCTAGCCTTGAGCAAAAGGAAGCCAGGGACTGTGCTCAGGCCCTGAGTTCAAGCCCCAGGACTGGCAAAGCAAACAAACAAACAAAAAAATAACAAAACCCATCAATCAAGACCTCTCATCAGTAAGCATGGACACATAAAAATAGTGAAAAATAACTATGAACTATTAAAGCAAAACAACTTTAACCTAAGACTCTTCCACCAAGCAATATTATCTAGAATAAGATGAAATATGTAAAGTAACCCATTAATTTTAAGTATATTACAAAAGGTATTAGGGTACCAGGTAATTTTTGTAACCAAGAATAAAAAAAAAAAAGTACTAACAGAATATACCCAGAATTCAGGATAATTTAAATGTTAGAACTCCACTTAAAATCTTTCTATGACTCCATTTTGCCTTCATACAAAGTACATACACTTTAAAAAAAGACCCCATCATCTCTGGCTTGACCCTGCTCATCTCGCAAAGACCACATCTCTATGCCCACTCTTTTCCATGCACTGTTTACTCCTGTCTCACTGCATATGTTATCATCTATGGCCTCCAGAATAGCTTAAATACTCTTCCCCCACCCTCATCCTGACAAGGTTAATGCTTGCTTACTTTAAACACAAATTTCTGACTCTTTAACACCGTTATTTAGGTACGTTCTAAACTCTCTTCAAGGCAGTTCCACAGCATTACATGTTTCATGGACAGTTTTTCACTATAAGACTTGACAGTAGCTATTATGTTCTACTGTACTTATATCCACTGTAATACAGCATACTGTAATATATCCTCTATAATCTATGTACATTCTCACAAACTAGTCACTTCACAGAAATCTAGAAATCTTCAAAGCTACTTTTTTCACGTTTTTGTATGATTCTTCTCATTTCTACTAAATTCCATGAAAGCATTCTGCAAGCCATGTAAGAAGCCAGGCACTAGGTAGCTCACACCTGTAACTCTAGCAACTCAGGAGGCTGAGATCTGAGGATCAAGATTTGAAGCCAACACAGGCAAGAAAGTCTATGAGATTCTTATCTCCAAATGACTTCCAAAAAAGCTAGAAGTAAAACTGTGGCTCAGGTACTAGAGTGCTAGCCGTGAGCAGAAAAGTTTGGACAGTATCCAGGCCCTGATTTCAAGCTCTAGGACTCACACACACACAAAAAGGCAGGAACAACATTCATAAAGCTGGTTAAAATCAAAACTGTAATTTAGAATTCTATCATAGATTAAGAACTGATCATTTACGTATCAAGTCAGTTGTTATAACCAGCCACAGGGGCTCACACTTGTAATCCTACTTGGGAATCTGAGACTGGGAGAACTGAGGTCCAAGGTCAGCTCATGCATAATCCCCAAGTCCCTTCTCAACCAAACAGCTGGATGTGGTACTGGGCAAATGTTTTCCCAACTACCTGGGAGGCTGAGAAGGGGAAGATTAAAGAGGTTCTGACTAAAGTCAGATGGGACAGAAAAGTCCAAAAGACTCCATCCTCTACAGCAGAAGCTGTGCATGATGGAGCAGGGCTATAATCTCAGCTATAACAGACAGCCTAAAACTTGGCCCAGGTGAATGCCTGGGCAGGAAACGAGACTTTGTCAAAAATAACCAGTGCAAAAAAGGGCTGGAGATGTGACTGAGTAGCGAAGTCCCTGTGACTTGGCAGTGGAATTCTTGTCTAGCATGAGTGAAATCTAGACTTTAAAGTCCAGGAATAGCCCCCACTACTATTACCGCATACACTCCTCAAAATAGTAATGAAAGCAAAAGGGCTGAGAGTGGGATTCAAGTGGTACTGTGCCTACCTAGAAAAAGTAAAACTCTGAATTAAACCCTAGTACCATAGATTTAAAAAAAAAAAAACAGAATTAGGTTACTTCTTTACATTCATAGGTTCATTCATTCATTAATTCATAGCTTTTTGAGAAAAAGGAACTCCATACATTCCAGGCTGGCCTGAAAACTGCTATGTAATATAACCTGGCCTCAGTTTCACTATCTTTCGGCCTAAAAATCTATAGATTATCTATCTATCTGTCTGTCTATCTATCTATCTAATTAATATAATTTAAATATTTATATATGCAAATATATATATTTGGGGCGGCTAAAAGGGTAGGCAAGATGTAGGAAGTGATTACCACTAAGTATGAGGCTTGAGAGGTAAAACTATTCCACTGAACATGAACACTTTAAACATGGGTGAATCAGTATGAATTGTTATGCTAAAAAGCAAAACACTACTAATCACCTAAGAGGGAAAATTACCCAAAGATTTAAATCACCAGATTTAAATAATTTCTCTTTAGTCTTACCTTTTAAGGGCATCTTTGAGTTCAGGCACAGAACGAATACACTGCACTGTGGCATTCATGTAACAAGTGTTACCAAGGTTTGTCAATCCACATGGTAATTCCATCTTATTTTTTAAAAAGGAGAATGATTAACTCATTTATAAAATGACATGGCAAATATAAAAAATCAGTAAAGTTCACACTTTCAGTCAAGGGCCATTTACTTGCCCCTACCAATTTATATTCCACTTTTACCCTAAAGCAATGTTCTAATTCCCCCCCAAAAAACATTTCACTTGCATCACACTGACAAAAATTCTGTTTTAGTTCACTTTTTGAAAATAAGATGACAATTATCAGTTCTGCTTTTCTACAAGCTTACAAAGAGCAAGAAAACAGGGGCTGGGGATATAGCCTAGTGGTAAGAGTGCCTGCATCGGATACACGAGGCCCTAGGTTCGATTCCCCAGCACCACATATGCAGAAAACGGCCAGAAGCGGCGCTGTGGCTCAAGTGGCAGAGTGCTAGCCTTGAGCGGGAAGAAGCCAGGGACAGTGCTCAGGCCCTGAGTCCAAGGCCCAGGACTGGCCAAAAAAAAAAAAAAAAAGAGCAAGAAAACATGTATAATAGAAACACTTCATAGAAAACCTAAAACAATAAAAAAAAATTAGAGCATTCAGGAGGTTGAAGCAGATGGATTATGTATTTGAAATCAGCCTAGACTACATACATAGACTTTGTGTCATAAAAAACTAAACAGAATTTTACACAAAGCAGGAGCTGGTGGCTCATGCCTGTAATCCTAAGAACTGAGTATCAAGGTTAGAGGTAGCCCAAAAACCAAAAGTGGAGTTGTGGCTCCAAGTGTTGAATGTAAATTATGAATGAAAAAAAAAAGGATGAGGGCTGGGAATATGGCCTAATGGTACTTGCCTAGCATGCATGAAGCCCTGGGCTCAATTCCTTAGCACCACATGTGCAGAAAAAGCCAGAAGTGGCACTGTTGGCTTAAGTGGTAGAGTGCTAGCCATGAGCAAAAAGAAGCCAGGGACAGTGCTCATACTCTTGAGTTCAAGCTCCAGGACTGGTTAAAAAAAAAAAAAAGAGTAAACGAGAGCAAGAGGCCCTGAGTTCAAGCCCCAATACTGATACAAAAAGAAAGAATTACAATATTTAAGTGCTAGATGTTAAGAAATAAGTTTGGTTTTTTAAAAAACAACAAAAAAACAAAACAACAGATACATGTTAGCTGGGCACTGGTGGCTCACACCTGTAATCCTAGCTACTCAGGAGGTTGAGATCTGAGGATCGCAGGTGGAAGCCAGCTGGGGCATAACAGTCCCTGTGAGACTCTTATCTCCAATTAACCACTCAAAAACCGGAAGTGGTGCTGTGCCTCAAGTGGCAGAGTGCTAGCCTTGAGCACAAAGAGGCTCAGTGACAGCACCCAGGCTCTGAGTTCAAGCCCCACAACCAACAACAACAATCAAGACATGTTTGGCCAGTTTCTAAAGTTAGTTTGCACTTATAGTCAGGGTAGAAGCTGGGACATAGTTTAGTTGTGGAGCACTTGCCTAGCATGCTCAAAGGCCTGGGTTTGATCCCCCAAATCACCAAAAAACACCAACCAAAAGAACTACAGGATAAACTGTAAGATTTTAAAAACTGAAATATCCCAGTGTTTAAGTTATTTGATCTTCATTTCTCATTAAAAATGGCAAATTTTTCAATAGTACTAACAGCCAAATACATATTAGATAATAATTTATATTATTTGTGTCCTCGTGTGCACATCTTATAACATCATCATCTGTAAAATCAAGTTATAGTCTACAACATAGTTTTGAGGCTTAAAAGTACAAACTCTGAATTATGCACTTATACATTAATAAATATATAAATTCACTTAGAATTTAGAACAATAATTAAAATGTACACTGTCAAAAATGTCTTTTAGGATTAAGTACAAGGGCTCTCTTAAGCTAATCAAAAATAAAACAACTGCATTAACTGTTAAAAACACATTTTAATATAGACAATTGAAAGAAAATATTTGGATGTTATTTTCTAAGATATCTCAACAGAAGTACTTAATGAAGTAGTGAGGAAGCATAAAATGTGGCATGTCTTACAGCAGATGCTAACTGTTCTTCGGTCATGTCCTCTACGAAGACCGTTTTAGCTGAAGGTTCCTCCGGAAGAGCATCTGCTGACCCCATCATTAGTACAGTCATACCCTATTTTTAAAAGAAGTCATGAAAATCCCTAAAAGTTAATGATTTTTATGTCCAAAAATGAAGAGAGACACAAAAGAACACATTGCCCTAAGACCAAAAAATCTATAGAAAATAGATTCACAGTTAGAAAGGCCTAGAAGTGGGTACAGGGACTGACTTTAAATAAGCCCGAGTTTCTTTCTGAAGTAGTGATAATATTCCAACATTAGACTGTAATGAGTTCCAAAACTCTGTAAATATATTTGAATAAAATATTACCAAAGTTAAAATATATTGGGGTGGCTTGATGGGACTAGGAGTGACCTACTTATCTGCAAAAGGGCACATGGGAATATGGAAGAGTGAATCTTGGTTGTGGTGATAGTTACATAACTGTTATTAAAATTCATTAAGCTTTACACTGGAAATAGGTGATTTTACCATATACACCTAAAGTTGAAAGAAAAATACATAGTCATAATTTATATTTACATTATTAGAGAGGAAACAATTCATTAGAGAGGAAACTATCATTAACACAGCAATATTATTTCTATGAGTATCTACTGTGTAATTATTATAATAGTTGTTTTCATTTAAAGACAAATATTTTCAGAGCAATGAAATCTCCACAATTGGAAAATATTAAATTAGACATGTAGAATAGTCAAGCACCAGTGGCATGCCTATTATCCTAGCTACTATTGAGGTTGAGACATGAGGATCATGTTTTGAAGCCAGCCAGGACAGTTAAGTCTATGGGATTCATATCTCCAATTAACCACATTAAAAAGCAGGAAGTGGAATTGTGGCTCCAGTGGTAATGAGCTAGCCTTGAGCAAAAAAGTTCAGGGACAGAGGCTAGGCCCTATGGTCAAGTCCCAAAACCAGCACAAGAAGGGGAGGGGAGAGGAGGGAAAAGGGAGGAAGGGACGGAAAAAGAAAAAAAGGAAGAAAGGATGGAAGGAAGGGAGGGAGGGAGGGATAGAGGGAGGGAGAGAGGGAAACATAAATGTACTTATTCCATTCAGTAGAAAAACAATGAAGATTAATAATCATAAATGTGTAGTCTTTTTTTATCTTCTTGTTGGTCATGAGGCTTGAACTCTGGGTCTTGGGCACTGATCCTGAGCTTTTACGCTCAAGGCTAATGCTCCATAGATTTGAGCCATATTTCCACTTACAGTTTCTTGAGGTTAATTGGAGGTAAGAGTCTCATTGACTATCCTGCACTGGCTAGTTTCAAACCTCAGACCTCAGATCTCAGCCTCCTGAGTATGGATTACAGGTGTAAGCCACCAGCGCCCAGCTTAAATATCTAATCTTGATGTCTAAACACCATCTTACTCTCTTAACCCAATATATTCTATTACTTTGGCTTATGAATAATCTGCTCTGAATATTAATTATAAGCTTTTGTGTGGACAAACTGTTGTCCTACCTATCCCTTGCTTAGGTTCATAGGAGTGGATTGCTCAGTCATATTGTAACTGGTTTTTTTTTTTTTTTTTTTTTTTTTTTGCCAGTCCTGGGGCTTGAACTCAGGGCGGCTTCTTTTTGCTCAAGGCTAGCACGCTACCTCTTGAGCCACAGCTCCACCTCTAGGTTCTTCTACATATATGGTGCTGAAGAATCGAACCCAAGGCTTCATGTATATGAGGCAAGCATTCTACCACTTGGCCATATTCCCAGTCCTACTGTAACTGTTTCAACATTTTAAGAAACTTATAAACTGTATTTCAGATGGAAGACACAGATGCAGAAGATAAAGGAAACTGTAGGGCCAGAAGTAGACATTTTTAAAAAGGGAATGGGGGCTGGGAATATGGCCTAGTGGCAAGAGTGCTTGCCTCCCATACATGAAGCCCTGGGTTCAATTCCCCAGCACCACATATATAGAAAATGGCCAGAAGTGGTGCTGTGGCTCAAGTGGCAGAGTACTTAGCCTTGAGCAAAAAGAAGCCAGGGACAGTGCTCAGGCCCTGAGTCCAAGGCCCAGGACTGGCAAAAAAAAAAGTGAGAGACATTTTTAAAAAGGGAATGAGGGGTGAAGGCATGGGTCAAGCACCAGCTGTGAATGAAAAAGCCCAAGCAATAAAGGTGCTGAGTTCAAGCTCCAATGTTGTGCCCCTCTTAAAAAAAAAAAAAAAAAGTGAGGAATAAGAGCCACAGCAGATTCTTCACCTGGAATACTAGCTACTCAGGAGGCTGAGCTATAAGGCTCATGGTTTGAAGTGAGCCCCAGCAGTAAAGTCTATGAGACTCTTTTGTCCAATTAACCACCAAAAAAATCCAGAAATAGTGCATGGTCCAAGTGGTAAAGTGCTAACCTTGGGCAAAAACTCTCAGTGATAGGGTGTAGGCCTTGAGTTCAAGCCCTACGACACCCCCAAAAAAGATTTGAAGTGAAGTAGAGTGTTGGTGTCTCATGCCTGTAATCCTAGCTACTAAGGAGGCTGAGATCCAGAGGATAATACTTCAAAGTCAGCCTATGCAAAAAAAAAAAATCAAATCAGTGAGATTCTATTTCCAAAATAACCAGTAAAAAGTTTGGCTGGAGGAGTGACACAAGTGATCTATCACTCAAAGTACCAGCTACGTGAGCAAACCAAGCAAATATAATGCTCTAAACTCAAATCATGGTACTGGCGAGAGGGGGGGGAGGAAGGAAGGAAGGAAGGAAGGAAGGAAGGAAGGAAGGAAGGAAGGAAGGAAGGAAGGAAGGAAGGAAGGAAGGAAGGAAGGAAGGACAAACAGATGAGGGTCATAACTAGAAAGTCATAAGATCAAAATCTCAAGTCTTAATACCTACATGGATTCCAGTAACTTTCAACCTATTATCTTTTCTTTTTGCCTACAAATTTTGTAAGATCACAGCAAAATAGTATTCAGCTATCCCAAAGACAGCTTTCTAACTAACCAAATATTATCAGATGTTTGTGTTTCATTCCTGTAATTCTAGGTACTCATAAAGTTTGCAGTTTAAAGCCCAGGCAGCCAAGGCCATGAAACTCTAGTATTCAATTAACCACCAAAATGTCTGAAGTGGAAATGTGCCTCAAATGGTAGAACAGTAAAAATCTAGGGATGACACCTAGACCTTGAATTCAAGCCCCAGAACTGGCACAAAAATAGATAAATAAGGGGCTGGGAATATGGCCTAGTGGCAAGAGTGCTTGCCTCCTACACATGAAGCTCTCGGTTCGATTCCCCAGCACCAGTATATGGAAAACGGCCAGAAGGGGCGCTGTGGCTCAGGTGGCAGAGTGCTAGCCTTGAGCAGGAAGAAGCCAGGGAAGGTGCTCAGGCCCTGAGTCCAAGGCCCAGGACTGGCAAAAAAAAAAAAAAAATAGATAAATAAAAAGCAAGAAGATGTGGCTCAAGTTGATAGAGTGCCAGCTTGAATGGGGAGTGGAAGGAGAAGTGGTGGCAGAACGCACGCGCACGCACACACACACACACACACACACACACACACACACACACAGAGAAAATAGTCAAAGAACAGGCCAACAATGAGCAGTAAAAAAAAACTAAGAAAAAATACCATCTATCCAATAAGAGTAACACAAAAAGAAACAATATTTTAATGAGAATAGTATCAAGCTCCACTTAGGATTTTTTTTTTTTTTTGGAAACTTTTTTTAAGCCAGTCCTGAAGCTTAAACTCAGGGCCTGGGTGCTGTCCCTGAGCATTTTTGCTCTTGACTAGTGCTCTACCACTTGTGTGCCACTGCTCCACTTTTGGCTTTTTGGGTAGCTAACTGGAAACAAGGATCTGATAGGCTTTCCTGTCCAGGCTGCCTTTGAACCACAGTCCTCAGATCTCAGGTAAAATAACAGGTGTGAACCATCCATGCCTGGCTGTAATGTTTAAAAAGGGGGGAGGGGGAGAAGGAGGGGAAAAGTGAGGAGAAGAAAGAAACAGACAAAAAACAGGAGGGAGGGAGGGAAAAAGGGAGAGAAAGAGGGAGGGAAGGAGGGAGGGAGAGAAGGAGGGAGGGAGGGAGAGAAGGAGGAAGGGAAGGAAGGAAGGAAGGAAGGAAGGAAGGAAGGAAGGAAGGAAGGAAGGAAGGAAGGAAGGAAGGAAGGACTTAAATATATGCAAGGACATGACAAGAATTTCAAACTAGAATTTGAAATTACTGTAAGATATGACTACAAAACAGTTTATTAATGATACTGTTTGTAAGCTTTACAAAATCATTCAAAAATGCAATAAATTTCTATCCAAGAAAATAATAACTTTCACTTTATGCTGGTGCTCACCCCCACCCCACCCTCAATAATCTTAATCTTCCTTTTATGTTCTTGGCCTCCTTTACATATGATTCATGCTCTTTTCGGTCTCAATACCACATGACAAAAATTGAGCTATTTGTCATTCTCAGTCCACCATAATAATCTCCATTTCCATCCATTTTTCCTAGAAATGACAATTGCTTTCTTCTTTATGGCTAATACTTGATGTATAATTGTGTACATGTTTTTTTTACTCAGTCACCAGTTGATGGACATCCAGGCTGGCTTCCTACCTTAATTATTGTGGATAGTGCTACAGTAAACACAGTGTGTATACCAGCCTTGGATATATATTTTTTTTAATTCATTTGGAATTTACTTTGTTGTGACAATTAATATTATATTAAGTGTTCTTGATACAGTTTTTTGAAATTATGATTTATTTATTGACTGTTTTTGGGGGGGGCAGTCCTGGGGCTTGGACTCAGAGCCTGAGCACTGTCCCTGGCTTCTTTTTGCTTAAGGCTAGCACTCTGCCACTTGAGCCACAGCGCCCCTTCTGGCCATTTTCTGTATATGTGGTGCTGGGGAATTGAACCCAGGGCCTCATGTATATGAGGCAAGCACTCTTGCCATTAGGCCATATCTCCAGCCCTTATTGACTTTTTTTGTTTCTGTGGTACTGTGGAATTGAACCCAGGGCATCATGCATGCTAGGCAAACATTCTACCACTAAGGCACAATCCCAGCCCAGATACTTACAGTTTTAATTTTGATGTTTCCCCAATCATCATCCTATGTGAAAAACAAAAGATATTTAAGTACCTCTGCAAATATACTTATTGTTAAGCTACTTTAATATAAAACTTACTCTGTATGCTGATTTTATTCAAAATTACTAAAATCAAGAAATTATTTCCTAATATATATGTATAAATGCACATATATATTTACAATTCCACAGCTAGGAATTCTAACAATTGTTTAAATTGTTATAAGGTATCAATCTGGGGAGAACCAAGAACTAAAAGCACAATTAAGTGTTAAAAAACACTTAGAAAATACAACACACTTTACTGATAACAAATGGCAGATGCTAATCTTTTGCCAAGTTTGGAATTAGGGGACTAATGAGTAACCAACTTATATGACAAGAAAAAGCGCAATTTATATAAAAGAAAGTCTAAGCAACTAAGGTGAATAAGGAATCATTCAAACAAAGAGACTCTTGAGAATGCCAAATACTATTAAAAATTATACCTGGAGAGTAAACTAGACAACCTAAGGTAAACTAACTCATAATATCTGCATAATAACATGTTTCTCAAGTTCTAAATTTCAACTCTATAAAGCAATTACTAAATAAGTTTACTTCAATGTGTAAATAGGAATCAAGATCTTTTAACTGTCATCTGTCACTATTGCACAGATATTTTAACTTAAATGCAGCTAAGATCTTCCGTTCTGAGCATATGCATAAAGACATTTCTGTATTACTTCTTTTTTTTCAGTTCCAGAGGTACAAATCTAGGTTGTCATGCATATACACAAGCTCTTTGCCACTGAGCTATGCTCAGAGCCCACTCATTTCTTTTCTTTCTTTTTTTTTTTTTTTTTTTTTGGCCAGTCCTGGGCCTTGGACTCAGGGCCTGAGCACTGTCCTTGGCCTCTTCCCGCTCAAGGCTAGCACTCTGCCACTTGAGCCACAGCGCCGCTTCTGGCCATTTTCTGTGTATGTGGTGCTGGGGAATCGAACCTAGGGCCTCGTGTATCCGATGCAGGCACTCTTGCCACTAGGCTATATCCCCAGCCCCCCACTCATTTCTTTTGAAAGAGGGTACCAGGTACTTAAGTTTGTCTCCTTTTCATAGGTGCCGCTAATTCTCTCTAGACACTTTTCTTTAAAACAGAACAGTAATTTCCAAAAGGCCCTTCTAGATTAAGGGCCATTACTGTTAATTATATTGTTAATTATAAAGAATTTATCAAGGTCAGACATGGCTAGTAATTCAACTCAGACCTTGTAAATCCCATGTAATCCCAGCTATTTTCAAGGCTTGCCTAGCTAAAGAAGTTAGCAACAACTCATCTTAATCAGTAACGTGTGACAGCTATTCTAGAGGAGAAGTTATTAGGAAGTTATGTCCAAGCTTGCCCAGGTAAAAATGTAAAACTTTACCTAAAAATAACTTAAGCAAAAGAAGGACTGAAGATGTGACCCAAGCAATAGAGTGCCTACCTAACAAACATGAGGTCCTGAGTATCAAAACCACTAAATACAAATATGTCTTATATTCCAGGGGCGCTGTGGCTCAGGTGGCAGAGTGCTAGCCTTGAGCGGGAAGAAGCCAGGGACAGTGCTCAGGCCCTGAGTCCAAGGCCCAGGACTGGCCAAAAAAAAAAAAAAGTCTTATATTATTCTAAGCAAAACAAAATTAATACTTCTAATGCATCCTTACAAGAAAAAAATCCAAACATTACAGATAATTAATTTAAATGATTCTTTTATGTTTTGAAATAGGCACAACAGCCATTAGCAAATAAAAATATTCCAAATGCTACAATAACACTAAAACACATCTGCTGTTTTTACTATTTTGTAACCATACATAATAAAAATCCAGACTAACTTTACCTTCAATGTTCCTCCTTTCACCATAACTTTCTGTCTGGCTGGCTGCACTCCAGTCAGTGCAAAAAGCTGAGCCTTGAACACCATTGGAGGTTCATCAGTATTCAATTCTACGCCTTCAAATTTCTCCTTTCCCCATTTTACCGTAACTGCAAAACAAACCATAATGTTTTTCTTTCGTTTATAAAATAATACCTTGGACTTAGAAAAACCTTAAGAGATCACTTACTAGGCTAGTTATTGAAAGCCAAACTGTTCCTTTGATTTTTTTATGTGCCTGTCTACCCAGGGATAGGGATATGGTTCAAGTGTTAGAACACATGCCTAGTATGCTTCAAAGGCCTAGGTTCATGCCCAGTCCAGCCTTATGACCTCCAAAAAGTCTATCTAATCAAGAATAAGTATGCAATAGATTCTGAATAAAAATCTATTGGATGTAATTCAACTTAACTATTCAAATAAAGGAATCAAGACAAACGAAAGTGACTTAGTAATGTCACAAACTCAATGATAAATATCTAAATCTTTGAAATCCCATTCTGTTGGGGATTCATGCTGCCCTTCCCCAGCCCTGGGGCAGTGTGGGAGGGAGCCCCTCCCACCTTCCAGCCTCAACCAGAAGAGAAGCAAGCGGTGCCCGCCTCTCGGCTCAGCCAAGTGTCTAATGGCGGAGGCCTGGCCCTTGGGGGATTGTGATCTCTGCCCAGAGGAAGTTTCATGACATCACCTGATGGGCAGCCCAGCTCAGCCAATCAGCTAGTCACCCCAAGTCCTTCTCCTTCCCGCCTTTGTCACAGTAATAAATTCTTCTGCCCTCCTTCTGGATGGGTGAGACTCACGGACCATCGAATTGTCTCCCCAATGCCTCTCTCCACCGCCGTTCCTGACACGTGAGGGGACCGGGAAGGGGGGTCTCCGCAACCTTCTCCTCAACTCAGCGCAGTCCATAAGAACATGCTTTGTTCCTTCCGCGGGCGAGAGGGATAAAGCCCAGTGTTCTTTCATAGTTTGGGATTCAGGCATCCCAGGGGGATGTCAGGGGGAAGGGGGTCCAAAGCCCCCAACACCATTCCAATATTCTCTGCAAACTTCAGTGATCATGCCAAACTAACTACAAGAACAAAGTTTATGCACCATACTGTGATCAATCATTCAATTAATAAATACAACTGGAAGAAAAATCTTTGGGAAATAAAGCACAGATTAAAGAAATACTACAATTGAGAACAGATTTCTGAATTATAGAAAAGTTATTGTGAAGTCATTCTCTCCCTAGAGATGAAATGTTTTCAGTCTATCAAGTATAATTCTTTCCAATAAACTTTCCTATCGTTTTCACTACTCTTTGGTCTTGTAATGAGGTTGACAACTACACTGACTTTCAGTAACAAGTTAGAAAATAGTTTTACTGTTCCTGTTTATGAAGTCATCTGTGGGGAATCCTACTCTGATGTCACATTTACTGCTATCTGCCTGGCCTCAACCTACTGTTCTGTTTCCTTCCTTCTGAAGCACAACCACGGCTGATCATGATCCCCAAAATATGTACCTCTAGACTGTCCAAGACCCAAGATCATCTGTCCCCATTGACAATGCAAGGGCAAGAGAGTTACCACCTATACCAGCAAGAAGCAGTCAAAGGCTGACTTGGGACTTAAGATCTTGTTTCCACTGCCTGAAAGATTTCAAGGGTCTTAAGTCATTGAAGGGGGAATGAAGGTAGGAGCTAGCCATGAACAATAGGAAAATGTACAAGGAAAGTAAAATGTAGGCTAAGATTGTAAGGTTCTAGAGTTAACATTATTGAACTTTCCAAACAGCTGTCCCATCCTAACACCTATAAAATCATGAAATGTCAAAGTGGACTCTCCTAAGGATTAATGATAGGCTTCATTCCAGCCCAAGGTAAGTTAACAAATGGATCTTACCAGACTAGTAAAACAGCCCTACAGACAAGACATAGCTGAGTAAATCTCCTCAACCTTGGGACAAGGACTCTGTCTGCACATTGGTCCTGGGAAGGTCCAATAATTTCTCTCCTAAGAGATGACAATTTTCCACTTGTTGAAAGTCTGAAGAAAATAAAAAGGTGTGAGAAAAATGATAATGCTGCTTAAGATATATTTAAATCATTTAGAAATATTGCCCAGCCCTAGTGACTCATTCCTGTAATCCTAGCTACTCAGAAGACTTAAGATCTGAGGATTGCAGTTTAAAGCCAGCTTAAGCAGGAAAGTCCTTGAGACTCTTATCCTCAGCCAGCAAAAAGCTGGAGACAGAGATGTGGCTCAATAGTAAGGCACTAACCTTGAGCAAAAAAGCTCAAGGACAGTGCCTAGGCCCTATGTTCAAGCTCCTCTAGAATGGCTATTTATTTTGTTTGAGACAGGGACTCACCAGGTAGATGGGACTGGTCTCCAGCTAATGAACCTCCTGCCCCTCAGTCTCTCAAGGACTGGGATCACAGCATATATCACTATGCTCAGCTTTTAAGAAAAAATGGTTTAAAATAAAAACACAGAAAACAACAAATGTTGGTAAGGATGTGGGAAAAACCTCATATGCACTGCTGGTAAGAATGTAAAACGGTACCTGCTGTGGAGACAGTACAGCATCTCCTCAAAATATTAAACATAGGGGCTAGACACAGCTCAAGGGGTTCAACACTTGCCTAGCAAGCATGAAGTCCTGAGTTCAAGGCTGGGAATATGGCCTAGTGGCCTCGTATACATGAAGCCCTGGGTTCGATTCCTCAGCACCACATACATAGAAAACAGCCAGAAGTGATGCTGTGGCTCAAGTGGCAGAGAGCGTGCCTAGAGCAGAAACGAAGCTAGGGACGGGGCTCAGGCCCTGAGTTCAAGGCCAAGGACTGGCAAAATAAATAAATAAATAAATAGATAGATAGATAGATAGATAAATTAATTAATTAATTAATTAATTAATTAATTTTTTAAAAGTCCTGAGTTCTCTGCACCTCAGGCCCCCGCGGCGCCGACAGCTCCGCGCCGCCAGTGCCCTCTGCTCGGGCGGCAGTGGGCGAGCGCACACAGGTGGAAGGAGCGGCGTCCTCCTCCGGGTCAGGAGTCCGCGGAGTTGAGGAGTCTCCCCTTTGTCGCCGCCCACCGCGAGACCGTGACTGGAGCCGGGTGTCGGGCCGCCGCGGCTGGAGGCCAGCATTGGGCGAATCCGAGGCGGGTAACGGAGGCGCGGGGAGGAGCCGAGGGGGGCGGAGTCGAAGAGGAGGAGGGGTGGGAACGCTCGGGAGGACTCGGTGGCTGCACCGACCAAAGGGAAAAAAAAGAGAAAAAAAAAAACCACCCGAATGGCTGGAGAGCGTTCAACAGTGAGCAGGCCTTTGGGGCAGAGCTCAGATTTGAGCAGGCATGCAGAAAGGTAACTGAAGGCTGTAAAGGAAAATGAAGTGAGGTGGGATGGATTGTGCAGCCGAGATTCAACGACTAGAGAAGCGGCACTGGAACACATTACACAGATCGTTTTGAGGAAAACCTAGTATCTTCGTTCGCTGAAAGAGGCAACTTTCAGTCCATCAGACGGGCTTTCAAATGCTGTTTCTTTGGATGAGTTGAACAAGCTTCTTGCTCATCTGCTTATGCTCTCTAAGAGGTGTCCCTTTAAAGATGTAAGAGAGAAAAGCGAGTTTATCCTGAAGAGCGTCCAGGAACTTGGAATTAGAATTCCTCGACCACTAGGACACGGACCAAGCAGATTCATCCCAGAAAAGGAGATTCTCCAAGTGGGGAGAGAAGACGCACAAATGCATGCTTTATTTGCAGATACTTTTGCTGCTTTGGGTCGTTTGGATAACATTAGATTAGTGATGGTTTTCCACCCGCAATATTAAGAAAGTTTCTTAAAAACTCAACACTATGTACTGCAAATGGATGGGCCATTACCCCTACATTATCGGCACTACATTGGAATAATGGCTACAGCAAGACATCAGTGCTCCTACTTGATGAACCTGCACATAAATGATTTCCTTCATGTTGGTGGGGACACCAAGTGGCTCAATGGTTTAGAGAATGCTCCTCAAAAACTACAGAATTTGGGAGAACTCAACAAAGTATTATCCCATAGACCTTGGCTTATTACCAAAGAACACACTGAGGAGCTTTTAAAAGCTGAGCACAGCTGGTCTCTAGCGGAATTGGTGCATGCCATAGTTCTACTCACACACTATCATTCTCTTGCCTCATTCACATTTGGTTGTGGAATCAGTCCAGAAATTCATTGTGATGGTGGCCACACGTTCAGACCTCCTTCTGTTAGTAACTATTGCATCTGTGACATTACAAATGGCAATCACAACGTGGATGAGATGCAGGTCAACTCAGCAGGAAATATTACGGTACGTGATTCCTTCTTTGAGGTTGAAGCCCTCATGGAGAAGATGAAGCAGTTACAGGAATGTTGAGGTAAAGAAGAGGCAAGTCAAGAGGAGATGGCTTCACATTTTGAAATAGAAAAAAGAGAGAGCATGTTTGTATTTTCTTCAGATGATGAAGCAGTTACACCACCAAGAGATGTGTCTCGTCACTTTGAAGATACTAGTTATGGCTACGAGGATTTCTCAAGACATGGAATGCATATTCTAACATTTCGTGTTCAGGACTATTGCTGGGAAGACCATGGCTATTCTTTGGTAAATTGACTTTATCCAGATATGGGACAGCTGACTGATGAAAAATTTCACATTGCTTATAATCTTACTTACAATACAATGGCAATGCACAAAGATGTTGATACCTCAATGCTTAGACGGGCTATTTGGAACTATAGTCACTGCATGTTTGGAATACAATATGATGACTATGACTATGGTAAAATTAACCAGTTACGGGATCGTAGCTTTAAAGTTTATATTAAAACAGTTGTTTGCACTCCTGAAAAGGTTACCAAAAGAATGTATGACAGCCTCTGGAGGCAATTCAAGCACTCTGAGAAGGTTCATGTTATTCTGCTTCTTATAGAAGCTAGGATGCAAGCGGAACTCCTTTATGCTCTGAGAGCCATTACCCACTATATGACCTGATGCCTTTCCTCCATTAAAGATGATTCTGGAATGTTGAGCAAATAGTCTACAAGGGGAAGGTACCAAGCCCCAGGACCAATGGTAGATAAAAGAATTCAGAATCCATTGTGCCATGATTCCATTAGTTTCTGCTATTCTACTGTGGAAATGCCACTGCAGGCACAAGCAGCGAGTACTTGGCAACTTACGGTTTAGAGCCACAAAGAAGAGCTGCTGTTCATAGTATTCTGCTTTTTGACAGTACAGGATGCTGTATAATTGTTTTAATACAGCAACTAGTAATTCTCCAAATCCTGTTGCTTTTATGTTAAATAAGATAAGAATTGGAGCATGCAGAGAATGGGACTTGGATAATGACTAAGATTTATACATAAAGAATTTTAGAAGAACTTGGTGCTGCTATCCTGGCTGGTGGAATGAATAGATGGCTGTTATAGTTAAGCCAGTAGTGACTCAAGTGAATACTGCTACTATCTGAGCCTATGTACAAAATTTGTGTGGTTTCCAATTAAACTCGCATATGGGGGGGGTGCATCTAAAAAAACATAAAATTATTACAGCTAAGACTGTTTCGATTATAACAGATCTTTTCTTTCATTGTAGTTTTTAAACTCAAGAGTTATTGGATGATACTAAATTACAGAGGCATTGTTAAAAGATTTTCTTCAAAAAGCAATCTTAAATGAAATTGTGTGAATTGTAGAAAAACTGGCTGTGTTTTGATAAGCTGTTTCACAAGGTTCTCTGGCATTGGAGCAGCTGTCTGTGGGGAATGTCCCTAACTGCTGTGCAGTGCCGGTGCCATCACCCCGTGCTCCTGCCTGCCTCATGGTCCCTACTTCAAAGGATGTGCAGCTCCTGAAATAATAAAAGCTGGAAAATATTTTTAGTCAGGTTATCACATTTGATTTACAGAACTGCTAACTTTGAAATAAATGTATTTGAAAAAAATGTATTAAGGGGCTGTGGATATGGCCTAGTGGCAAGAGTGCCTGCCTCATATACATGAGGCCCTGGGTTCGATTCCCCAGCACCACATATACAGAAAATGGCCAGAAGTGGCGCTGTGGCTCAAGTGGCAGAGTGCTAGCCTTGAGCAAAAAGAAGCCAGGGACAGTGCTCAGGCCGAGTCCAAGGCCAAAAAAAAAAATGTATTAAGTACTTTGTATTCTGGAAGCGTGAACTTGCTTTTGAAGTCTGTCAGTATTCTTGGTATTTTTCAATAAAGAGTAATTTTCTCCCAAAAAATAAATAAATAAATAAAAGTCCTGAGTTCAAACCACAGTACCACCAAAAATAAATACATAGAAGTATTCATAATGGCCAAGCTATAGAAACAGCACAGATGCCCTTGCTCTACAATGGGCACATGGAACAAAAAGTTTATGTATATGTATGTATATGTATGTATGTATATATACATATATATGTACTATACACACAATGGAATTTTATTCAGCCATTTTAAGAATAAAATTAGGTCATTTGCAGGGAAATGGATGGATCTACAAAAAGAAAAAAAAGAAATCACACTGAGTGAAGTAAGCCATGCCCAGAAAGACAAAGGGTGAATGTTTCTCACCCAGATAAACACAAAGAAAGATATGCACATATATATGACCAAGTTGACTTTAGTATATGCAGGAGTGAAACTCCTTTATAAACTCTTTGAACAATTAACAGATAATTTAGCCAAATGCACAGTAGGAAACTCTAACAGGTTTTGAACTAGGGAGAAAGTAATGAAATGTAAATGTAAAAGGTGGACAACTACAGACATAATACTCAATGTACTCGTGATATAATACTCAACATACACATATACACATGTGAAAAAGGAAATGGGAAACTCCATGTGATTGGTAGAAGAAGGGGCAGGTAGGAAGGTGAGGCAGCATGATGAAAGGGGTGACTGATCAAGATGAACCTTAAATAATCATATTAAATTGTTAAATTGTAACCCTCTTGTACAATCAATCATTCATAGATAAATAAACACTGAATTATCTCAACTCCTCCCAAGATTATTCAATGTAGGGACTGTTACTGGGACTCTCATATTCACAGCAACAGTACAACAGACAAAAACTGCACTTTTGAATATTATTCAGTCTCAAGAAAATTCTTTGTTTATTGGTTTTGTTTTTGTTGCCAGTCCTGGGGCCATGGACTCAGGGCCTGAGCACTGTCCCTGGCTTCACCAATTCCGGCTTTTATCTACATATGTGGTGCTGGGGAATCGAACCCAGGGCCTCATGCATACGAGGCGAAAACACTTTACCACTAGGCCATATTCCCAGTCCTCAAGAAAATTCTTACAACACAATATGTCTGTATCTTACAGACATTATGTGAAATGAGATAAGCCAGTCACAAAAGGACAAATACCACAGGATTCCATTTATATGAGTTATCTAGTGTAGTCAAGTTTATGGGCACAAAAAGAATGTTGGTTACCTATAGGTAGGGTAAGCAGAAATGACAGTTCTGCTTAATGGACATAAATTTTAGTATGAGATCATGAAAAGTTCTGGAGATAGATGACAGTGATGACTGTAAACAAACAAAAAACCTTGCACATTCTTAATTACGCCAAACTGTACACTTAAAAAAATGATTAGGATAGTACCTGGAGGAGCTGTGGCACATGCTTATAACCTGAGCTAACTACTCAGATTGCTTGAATCTAGGAATTCAAGCCAGCCCAGACAATATACTCATATACTCAGATCCAGTCAAAATGGGGGGAGGGGGAGGCCTGTGGTGTCTGACCCATAAAATAGCTAACTTCTGAAATTTAAATAAGAAACCCAAGGATACCCATTGTTTCGCTCAACCTTGGGAATTAGGAATAGATAAGGGACAGTGACCAAGTCCTGAGTTCAAGCCCCTGTACCAGCACCAACAAAAAGCAATACATTTTTCCCCAATATTTTGAGGTAAGAATTTGAAAACACTGGGGGCTTGGGATATGGCCTAGTGGCAAGAGTGCTTGCCTCATATACATGAGGCCCTGGGTTCGGTTCCCCAGCACCACATATACAGAAAATGGCCAGAAGTGGTGCTGTGGCTCAAGTGGCAGAGTGCTAGCCTTGAGCAAGAAGAAGCCAGGGACAGTGCTCAGGCCCTGAGTCCAAGCCCAGGACTGGCCAAAAAAAAACAAAAAAAAAACACTGCCGTCAAATCACAATTTTGCCATCAGTTTAATAAAGGTGTTCAGTATTCATTTAATACAAGCACAGCATTGAACATTAGGAAGTCTCGAAAAAGTGATGGGGGATTATAATTAGCAATGTAATACAGGATACAGGAGCACTGAGAAAAGCTTCTGGAGTAAAACGAATTTCTTTGGAGAAAGGACAGGATAAATGAGGGAGCAGGTAACAAGTTGAACAAGAAATGTACTCACTGCCTTACATATGAAACTAACCCCTCTGTACTTCACTTTGACAATAATGGGGGAAAAAAAATGAGAGGAACTGAGACAAGATGTTATATGGCCAAGGCTGGCCTGGAATTCAAGCCTCCTGTCTCAATTTCTTGAATGCCTGAATGCTGAAATTATAAGGGTACACTACTACACCCAGCTAGGAAGACTTCTTGGAAGAAGTAATATATGAATGACGGCTATCAACTTTCTATTAAGTCTTACAGAAAAAATAAAGTGTTACCCAGAAAATAAAAGTATTCCTAAAACAGATAAGAGAAACATTCAACAAGCTGGGCATCAGTGGCTCACACCTATAATCCTAGCTACTCATAAGGCTAAGATCTGAGAATCCCAAATCATAGCCAGACTGGGCAGAGAAACCCAGGAGCCTCTTAGCTCCAACTAACCAAAAACCCATAAGTGGAGTAGTAGTGAATGTGGTTAAGCACTAGCCTTGAGTAAAAGGGCTCTTACTATGCCAGGAGAGTTCAAGCCTCTGAACTCTCTCTCTCTCCTCTCTCCCCTCCCCCCCCCCCACGAGCTTATCTCTGTTTTAATAACACAGTTTGTGTTCAATCTTCTTTTTGTTAGTCCTGGGGCTTAAACTCTGGGCCTGGGAGCTGTCCCTAAGCTTTTATGCTCAAGGCTAGTGTTCTACCACTTGAGCCACAACTCCACTTCAGGCTTTTTGTAGTTAACTGGAGCAAAAACTCTCATGAACAGTCCTACCTGGGCTGACTCTGAACCTTGATCCTCAGATCTCAGCCTCCTGAGTCACTAGGATTACAAGCATGGGCCACCAGCCCGAGCTTGTTCAATAATCTTTACTGCATTTATCCCTAATTTAAAATCTGGGAATACTTCTCTGCTAAAATGTATTATGTAGTAAAAATTTATGAAGTAGTACTTAAACTGTCCTCTTCATTTTCTTTTTTAATGGTGGGCCAGGGCCAGGGTTTGAACTGGGGGCCTTGCTCCTATCAGTTGTTGTACCACACCACCAGTTTTTCCCTTCACTTTAATATGAGGCCCCACCTTTTTTTAACTAACTCTGACAACTCAGATTGTTAATACAGAAATGTCAAAGGAGGGACCTTAAAATCTACTCCATGTTGGAGCTGGGAATATGACCTAGTGGTAGAGTGCTTGCCTCATATATATGAAGCCCTGGGTTCGATTCCTCAGTACCACATGAACAGAAAAAGCTGGAAGTAGCGCTGTGGCTCAAATGGTAAGAGTAACAGCCTTGAGCAAAAGAAGCTCAGGAACAGTACCCAGGCTCTGAGATCAAGCCCCACAACTGGCAAAAAAAAAAAAAAAAATCTACTCCAATGTCCTCAATCTGGAGAATGAGGAAACTATCTTACGGAATATTTAGTACAGATCTCAATTGTTAAGCTAAAACTTTGGTGACTGGTGGCAACAAAGAGAGGTTGGTTTGGCTGTACATGTGTCACTCTACCACTGCTTTATTAGCATACAACTTCTTTATTGCCATTATTTAATGTCCCCTCAGTGCCATATTGTATATAGAGTATTTCAAGAACCATTCAACTGTTAATTACTACAGCTTAAAAAAAAAAAAGTCGGGGCTGGGGATATGGCCCAGTGACAAGAGTGCTTGTCTCCTATACATGAGGCCCTGGGTTCAATTCCCCAGCACCACATATACAGAAAATGGCCAGAAGTTGCACTGTGGCTCAAGTGGCAGAGTACTAGCCTTGAGCAAAAAGAAGCCAGGGACAGTGCTCAGGCCCTGAGTCTAAGCCCCAGGACTGGCCAAAAAAAAAAAAAAAAAAAGTCAAGTAGTCATTAAAACACTGGATCCACAACTCTAGACCATCAAGAACCCACCCTCCTGCGATTAAGTATTATTCTTATGGTTCATATAATTCTTTGAAAATGATGAACCTTCAACACAGGAATGACATACAGGAGTGGTCAATGAATCAATCAACTGAATCAATCACACATCCATAGCCAACTGGGGCCACTGTACACCTTTTAGGTGCCATTTTGAGTTAAGAATGGGGTACACTGAAGCACACTAAGTAAAAATTTGATCGCTGCCACTACCTTGGACAGCCATCAAGCAAATGATCCCGGCCAAAAGCCAATCAAAAATAAACGATACTGGCGGTTATTTCTATTCATCTATCACTCATAACTATATGCTTAATACAATGTATAATGAAATTAAAACGAAAACAAAACAAAGAATGCTTCGCAATCTGTCTCGGGATAGAAGTGAAACTCGAGGTAAGCAAAGGCGCAATAGAGGCAAATGCTACAAGGGGTGAGTGAAGGAAAGCTGCTGAAGACAATCTCAGTCCCAGCTCCCTCCACCCCAGTCCTCCTTTATCGACGAAGCCCAGCGCCCAACGCCTACAGCCTGGTCACCCGGGACCCAGGACACACCCTCACCTTTCCCAGCACACCCGGATAACGATCCCAACTATTGTGCAGAGTCACGACTCCGAGGTGCTTCCCCATCCCCACTCAGGTTCCCACCCACCGGGCGGCGCCGCGGGAAAGTGGGGGAATCGTGACTCCCACTGAGGAGGGGGCCAAGGTGCCAGAGTGACTCCGCCTGCCACCACTCGATTCCGTATCCGGGCCCGAGCCCGGCGCGTGCCGCTGCAGGCCGGGCCTACGCGGAGGCCTAGCGTCGGCCAAGAAAGCGCGGCCCGAGGCGGGGACGAAGCTCACCAGAGTACAGAGGCATGGCGGGGCTCGAGGGGAGGCGGCGGTGCAGGAGGCTAGGCCTGGCAAAGACGAGGAAGGGACCAGAAGGAACTTGTGGCGGCAGAGGAAGCGAACGCGCGGCGACGGCGGTAGTAGTGGGGGCAGCACGGATGCGACGAGTCTCATTCAAACCGGCCACTGGCGATGACGCAGCAGCTCTGGGTTCGCCTGCCTGGCCACTGCTGTGAGGAGGCGCGGCGCTGGGGGGGGGGGGGAGGGAAGGCGGAGCCTGGAAAGTGGCGAGAGGCGGGGGAGCGGGGCCTGGATGGGGGCCCGGCAGGTAGAGAGTGGTAAGGGGGCGCGCGCGGCCGGCGCCAGTGTGCGCTTGCGCAGTCTACGTGGTCGGAGCACGGCCCGGCCTAGCCACGGACGCATTGGGAACTTGGCATCCGGCTAGTTAACTTCCAAGCTGATTTTGGCTTTTATATATTCTGTATCCAGTGGCTAGGAATATGGCCTAGTGGCAAGAGTACTTGCCTCCCATACATGAAGCCCTGGGTTCAATTCCCCAGCACCACATATACAGAAAACGGCCAGAAGTGGCGCTGTGGCTCAAGTGGCACAGTGCTAGCCTTGAGCAAAAAAAGCTAGGGACAGTGCTCAGGCCCTGAGTCCAAGCCCCAGGACTGGCAAAACAAAACACACACACATACACACAAATAAAAATATATGTACTGTATCCGCTGGGCATCGATGGCCCAAGTCTTTCATCCTAGCTAATCATGAAGCTGAGATCTGAGGATCATGGCTGGAAGCCAGTCCAGACATGCTTACTTCCAATTGTCCAGCAGAAAGCCTGAAGTAGAGATGTAGCCGCTAACCTTAAATGGGAAAAATGCTCAGGGACAGCGCCCAGGCCCTGAGTGTAAGTCCCCCCACACACCCCCCCCCCCACACACACAAAAGTATTGAGCCACTGGGATTAAGTACATAAAATTAGTGATCAGTGACCAACCTGTTTTGAATCCCAGCTGTTACTTATGATCTAACTGTATGACCCAGTCTGAACCCGTTTATCTACAAACTGAAGATGATAGCAAATACATTAATTTTAGGATTAAATAGATTATGTCTAGTGATTACATAGCATATGCAATAAATGATATCTATTATATATTATGCTATATATTATGCTACAAAGACTTGAAAGGAATTTTGTGGGGTGTAGTTGGATTAGGAAGCTACAGTTATGTATCTTTAATGATTCCTAGCATAGGACATCAGTGGGATGTAGTTGATAAAACCAGAGCAGGAGGCCTAAAGATTGCAAGTGAAAATCATCTGCTGAAATGCACTCTGATTGCACAGTGTGTAGCTTTCATCACACTTCTATTTCTTCAACATGTCTACCCCCACAACTGTAACAGGAGTGGTAGTTTTCAGGTACTCTGATATTATCTGATGCTGTGAGAACTAGAAGTCAAAGCAACATACTTTAACCTTGCTCAGTAAATGACCAAGTCTTTAGAATCAAGTTTTTCAGCACACACACACACACACACACACACACACACACACACACACACACCCTTGGTATGTCTTCCAGCCTCTCTTAATTTAAAACAAATGCAAGTATAATAAGCCTGTGGAACTACCCTAGCAACTGAAAAAAATAACATTAAAAAGAAGTTCACATCTGGCAGTAGTCTCACTCTACTTTGTTAGGTCCTCTCCCTGAGGGCTACATGCAGATGCCCCCACCTCATTAAGTCTCCACCCAGTTACCTGGGTAACCTGCAGACCTGGAGGCAGTTACCTCCCCTTTCCTTGAGGTGACATCCTAATCCACCTGGCCACACCCTTTGCCCCTGCCCTAGATATAAGGCGGGGCTGGGTGGGGGTCTCTCTCTCTCTCTCTCTCTCCCTTCTCTCTGGCCATGGATCATCTTGGCCACAGGCCAGCAGTTCGGTAATAAACGTTCTCTCCTGCCTGAATACCGCGTGGCGTTCTCCTTTACCGGCTACCTACTTTAAAAACCTAACATACTTCTAGCTACTAAGGAGACTGAGATCTGAGAATCAATTATTTGAAGCCAGCTCCAACAGATAAAGTCAACAGACTTGGATGTTTCTGCCCAGGCTGGCTTCAAAACTGCCATTCCCCAGATTTCATAGTCCTGAGTAGCTAGGGTTATGGGCATGAGCCACCAGCACTTATGAGCATGACCACTTGCCTATCAATCTCAGTCTTAAAAGTGTTGACAGTACTGTATCCATCTGGAGATACTAAAAGAGATTTAAAGCAGTATGGAGGTTCCTCAAAAGACTAAACATAGAACTACCCTATAGTTCAGCAATCCCACATCTGGCATTTACTTAAATGATCACAAACAAATTCTCATTAAAGCCACCAGCACAACTTTGTTCATTGCAGCATTATTTACCATAGCTAAGATATGGAAACAACTCAGATACCCCTCAGTAGATAAATGGATAAAAAAAAAAAATGTGGTATAGGCTGGGGATATGGCCTAGTGGCAAGAGTGCTTGACTCGTATACATGAGGCCCTGGGTTCAATTCCCCAGCACCACATATATAGAAAATGGCCAGAAGTGGCGCTGTGGCTCAAGTGGCAGAGTGCTAGCCTTGAATAAAAAGAAGCCAGGGACAGTGTTCAGGCCCTGAGTCTAAGGCCCAGAACTGGCAAAAAAAAGACGACCCCAAAATGTGGTATATACACACAATGGAATCCTATGCTTCCATCGAAAGAACATCATTGCCCCCATTCATAAGGAAATGGAAAGACTTGTAAAAAATAGCATTAGCTGAAGTAAGCTAGACCTAAAGAACCATAGGCTCCATGGTTTCCCTCATATGTAATAATTAGTTTAGGTCAAGGATAGTTCTAGCAGAGGATCACGAAAGCTCAATATAGAATATGCATATGATCATATAAAATGATCCTAAACAAGATGAACTCCAAGATATAGAAACAGGTTTTTCTTTGTTGTTATTGTTTTTAATGTACTGTGTGAAGTTATTTCTTTTTTTCTTTCATTTTTCCTTTGGTTTAACCCCAGTTGTCACTGTTCTTTATTTTGGTGCCCTGTGTCTTGTATATATGTTTATCTGATTGGGGAAGGGAAGGGGGATGATAAAAGAGATTTATTCCTTGCCTTTTCCAGATGCTAGGGCTGTCTACATTCCATGGCTGTTGATTGCATACCTGGAATACTCCAACTGATTCTGATCTCTGCCTCACATTTTATGAAGGCTCAAGGGATTACATTGGCCTCACTTGGTGCCAGGGCAGTTTTCTTACCTTAAAATCATTAATCCCACAAGCTAGTTCATTTTTTAGTTTCACAAGTGAAAAGAATTTTGTGTCTTACAAAGAGTACTGAGGTGCCAGACTTTGAAGTCAGGCCCCACCACGTGAACCCCATTTTAGAATCGAACCCTGAGCCAATCAGATTTGTACCTGTGTTCTAATCTTGCTTGCACAGCTGATTGTTGTAACCTTGTTCTTTGCCTTTATAAGCCCTGTGTAATCACAGCTCGGGGCTTCCTCCTAACCTCCGCTGTGTCTGTGGGTAGGACGAGGCCCGAGTTGGCAGCTCGTTAAATAAAGTCTTGCCTTGCTTTTGCATTTCAGAGTGTCTGAATCTCGGTGGTCTTCTAGGGGGTGGTCTTGCGACTTGGCACAACATTTGGGGGCTCGTCCGGGATAGCCCCAGAGACCCCGAGATCCCAGACTCCGAAGGTAAGAAAACAGCGCTGTTCATTTGTCTTGTCCTGTAATTTGTCTGTCTGTTTTGCTTTTGCTTATACTTGTAGGGCGCGAGTCAGTTTGGTTTTTGGCCGGAACTGACCAGGAGGGCCTCCTAAACGAGACTCAACCCGCCCAGCTTGTACTTGGGTCTGCTCCTTCTGCTTATCTAGCAGGAGGTTGTAGGCCAACTCGGGTCCACTCCTTCTGCACCCTTGCAGGAGGTTGTGGGCCAACTCGGGTCCACTCCTTCTGCACCCTTGCAGGAGGTTGTGGGCCAACTCGGGTCCACTCCTTCTTGCAGGAGGTTGTGGGCCAACTCGGGTCCATTCCTTCTGCACCCTTGTAGGAGGTTGTGGGCCAGCTTGGGAGATCTCCACTCGTAGCTTTTCTTAGGCCTGTGTGTTTTCCTCCTTTTGTATTAATTGTTTTGTTTTTTGTAGCCTTTTGGACTGAACATCTGATCAGAGCTATGGATAACGTTCTATCTTGAGGACCTCCATCCAGCCCCCTAGACTTGATCCTAGCTCACTGGAGGGAGGTTAAGGAGATAGCTCAGAACCAAGGTGTGGCCCTTAAGAAGGAAAAGTGGATCACCCTGTGCAAGTCAGAATGGCCCACCTTTGAGGGAGCTAATTGAGGGAGCTTTGACATAGGTAAGATCAGGACTTTGCAATGCCTAATCTACATCCCTCGTTCGGGCCATCCAGACAAGAGAGAAACCAAGAAGGAAGAGAAGAAATTGTACTCACCTGTCCTCCAGGGAGGAAGCACGGAGGAGGAAATGTTTCCCACTCCATACTTCCCACCCCAGTTAACTCTACAAGAGGAGGACTCTGAGGAAAATGTTTCAGCTGTGCCCTCCGCTCCGGAGGGTCCTGCCCAGTCAACTCGCCAGCGCCGACAGCCCAGGACACGGACGCATCAGCCCCAAGTCCAAGTCCTGACCCGCAGCCCCCGACAGGGTGGACGTAGGGCCAGCCCAAGCCACCCACAGGTGGCAGGGAGTGACCTCACCATGCCGCGCTGTCATCTCTGTGTTGTTTGTAAGTCTAACAGTCTCTTTTGTGTCAAACCTGCATAGCTCATTGGAAAGATGTACAGGCGATGGTTAACTCTGGGGGGGACCCCCACCCAGCCTTCTTAAGCAGAAAATTGTTTGGTGCGCTAAAATGTTTTACTAAGACTAAAAATGTTTTACTAAAACTATCAAGCCCTGGAAAATGAGGCTGGAGAATGCTAAAATCATTTGTTAAAGGTTTTTGTCTTAAAATGTACGGCCGATGCTTATTCAGCGCCCTTTAAGATCTTTTGAAATTGTATGTGTGTGTGCATGTGTGAGTGTGAACATGTTCAAGACTGCTAGTATGATGTAAAATTGAGTGAGTTTAAGTTTAAATTCAAATGGTCATCAAGTTCGGGCATTACCAAATGCTTTAAAGGATTATTGCATTGCATTAAAGAGGAACTATAGTTAAAAATGTTTAATTAAAAAAATCAGAGCTAAGTATCAGAAATTTGGATTTAAAAGGATATATATTAAACTAATGGCATAGAAGTAAACTCTCATTAACTCTATGTATGTAGGAAGAAATGGCAAAATGGGCCAATGTTTCTCACTAATATATTGGAAAGCTGAATGGATAAGTATTACTAATTGTAATTCTTGCAAAGAGGCTCTTTTGAAACAAGCAGTCTGTAGGCAAAGGGCAGCACCTGGTTTCATAATGCCTGTGAGCTTCAGTTTTTCCAATGCAGATAAAAGCTAAAATGTTGTGTTAGTGTTGGGTTAGTAAAAAGGCTTTGGAAATCAAGAATACATTTCTAGATAAGAAATTTGGAAGTAAAATTGTCCTAAATAATTATCGCAAAGTGAGAAAAGGAGAATTATGGCTACCAAAATGTTTAATTGCCACTCCAGCTTCTTTGTAGGTTTTTTGTAACAGTTTCCAGCAGGCCCACAGAGAAGCACGGGTGATTCCTACAAGTTTGTCAAGATCTAATACTGACCCTTAATAAGTTCCAGGTGAGAGAGCATGCTTAAAAACTACTTCTGTGTGGACCACCTTGTTGCTTATAATTGGAGTAAAGTGGCCCCTTATAAGACTCATTGATCTGAATCTGCAGTTCGAAGCCAGCCCGGGCAAAGAAAGGTCCCTGTGAGAGACTTGTCTCTACTCAGCCAGCAGAGTGCTGGGAACTGAGTGGTGTGGAGCTCAAAAGTGGTACGGTGCTAGTCTTGAGCTGGAGAGCTGAGGGACAGCACTCAGGCCCTGAGTCCAAGTCCAGTGGAAAGTCACTCCTCCTGGGACAAAAGTGATGGAGCATCCAGAGGCAGTAAGCCACTGCTTGGATGGCAGAGATGGTGTCAGATCCTAGAGTCACTACTGTTGGCCTTTCAAAAGTTAATCAAAGCCGGGAAGTCCTAGAAGAATAGTTCATAAGCATGCCTTTCCAATGCCCATGTCTGTCTACTGGGCAGGAATTTGCCAGTCATCTGTGATAGTGGTTAGGAAGGGTAAGTTTGTCAAATGAGAGGATAGATTAAAATCTCACCCCCCGCATTACTCAAAGCCCTGACTGGCAGTGAGAATTTTAAGCTCATACATCTGTTTAGTAAAGAAAGCTTGTAGACCTGAGATTGTGTCCTTATTGAGATCTGTTAAAGGCCTGCAAAGGTATATTGTTAAAAATTGCAAGACCTGTCAGCTTGCCAATGCCCCCAATCAACAGATTACTAAAGGAGCTCGCCTCTGTGGGAATAGGCCAGGTATGTATTGGGAAGTAGATTTCACAGAAATTACAAATATTTGCTAGTTTTTGTAGACACCTTTTCAGGATGGGTTGAAGCCTATCCAACAAAAGTTAGACTGAATATTGTTATAAATTTTTTTTGCCTTCTTTCCTTACTACCCTGGCTAGTGTTAATGTTATTTTGGCAGCTCACTCCAAAGTGAGGTGAATCCTGCAGTCCCTTGGTAAAGTAGACTAAGGTTATAGGTTCCTGACTAGGTAAGGTCAATGCCCCTGAGTCAGCCTGAAGAAATTACAGAAGATAGATGATCTTCACCCATCAGCCCCCCCTTTAAAACCGAGGGACCAGAGTTATTTTCGGATACTACTTTTGGCCCTACTGGCCCATGCCTTACCTCTATATCATCCCCTAGACATGCAAGCCATTGAAATGGACAGAATGGAGCCATGATTGGCTCCCAAGGTACCAAAAAGAAAAAGGGGGAAATGAGGTGCCAGACTTTGAAGTCAGGCCCCACCACGTGAACCCCATTTTAGAATCGAACCCTGAGCCAATCAGATTTGTACCTGTGTTCTAATCTTGCTTGCACAGCTGATTGTTGTAACCTTGTTCTTTGCCTTTATAAGCCCTGTGTATTCACAGCTCGGGGCTTCCTCCTAACCTCCGCTGTGTCGGTGGGTAGGACGAGGCCCGAGTTGGCAGCTCGTTAAATAAAGTCTTGCCTTGCTTTTGCATTTCAGAGTGTCTGAATCTCGGTGGTCTTCTAGGGGGTGGTCTTGCGACTTGGCACAACAGTACCACATGGGGCTGGGAATATGGCCTAGTGGCAAGAGCGCTTGTCTCGTACACATGAAGCCCTGGGTTCGATTCCCCAGCACCACATATATAGAAAATGGCCAGAAGTGGCGCTGTGGCTCAAGTGGCAGAGTGCTAGCCTTGAGCAAAAAGAAGCCGGGGACAGTGCTCAGGCCCTGAGTCCAAGCCCCAGGACTGGCCAAAAAAAAGAGTACCACATGCCAGGACTGGTGGCTCATGCCTGTAATCCTAGCCACTCAGGAGGGTGAGATCTGAGGATCATGGTTCTGAGCTAGCCCAGGCAGAAAAAGTCCCCGTGAGATTCTATCTCCAATTAACTACTCAAAACTTGAAGTGGTGCTGTGTTCAGGTGAGGTGCCAGACTTTGAAGTCAGGCCCCACCACGTGAACCCCATTTTAGAATCGAACCCTGAGCCAATCAGATTTGTACCTGTGTTCTAATCTTGCTTGCACAGCTGATTGTTGTAACCTTGTTCTTTGCCTTTATAAGCCCTGTGTATTCACAGCTCGGGGCTTCCTCCTAACCTCCGCTGTGTCTGTGGGTAGGACGAGGCCCGAGTTGGCAGCTCGTTAAATAAAACCTTGCCTTGCTTTTACATTTCGGAGTGTCTGAATCTCGGTGGTCTTCTTGGGGGTGGTCTTGCGACTTGGCACAACATTTGGGGTTTCATCCGGGATAGCCCCAGAGACCCCGAGATCCCAGACTCCATAGCTTTTAAAACAGCGCTGTTCATTTGTCTTGTCCTAGCTTTTAAAACAGCGCTGTTCATTTGTCTTGTCCTGTAATGTGCCTGTTTGTCTTGCTTTTGCTTATTTCTTGAAGGGGTTGTCGAAGCAGATGCACTTACTTGACAATCCTGGGGAGACTGGGGGATGTCCCAGACTCCTCACCCTTAAAGGGGAATCTCTGGAGTCCCGCTTTCAACTTGAATTCACTCTTTCTGCATCCTTGCAGGGGGATGTGTGGGCCAACTTGGGAAATCTCCAGTTTTTCTTGTTCTTGATCTTGCCTATGTTTTTTTCCTTCTGTATTAATTGTTTTGGTTTCTTTTCTTTTGTAGCCTTTTGGACTAAACATCTGATCAGAGCTATGGGTAACGTTCTATCTTGGGGACCTCCATCTAGCCCCCTAGATTTGACTCTAGCTCACTGGAAGGAGATCAAGGAGATAGCTCAGAACCGAGGTGTGGCCCTTAAGGAGGAAAAGTGGATTACCCTGTGCAAGTCAGAATGGCCCACCCTTGAGAGAGCTAATTGGCCACCTGAGGGAAGCTTTGACATCATTAAGATCAGTACCCTACAAAGCCTAATCGAAGCCCCTCATTCAGGCTATGTAGACCAGATTCCTTATATAGACACCTGGAGAGAACTAGTTGACAGGGACACTCCAGCTTGGGTTCGGCCTTTCTTACCAACTCCCTCCTCCACTCCTTCCCCTACCCCAATATTCACTCAAAAAACACGGGGTGACAAGAGAGAACCTAAGAGGGGAGAGAAGAAATTATATCCACCTGTCCTCCAGGGAGGAAGCACAGAGGAGGAAATGCTTCCCCCTCCATACGCCCCACCCCAGTTAACTCTCCAAGAGGAGGACTCTGAGGAAGATGTTTCAGCTGTGCCCTCCGCCCCGGAGGGCCCCGCTCAATCAACTCGCTGGCGCCAAAGAATTACATCTCTTCATAAATCTGCTGCCCTTCCCCTACGCCCTATAAGTCCTGTGGATGCGGACAGTCGACAACAATTCCAATACTGGCCATTTGCTACTAGTGATCTTTACAATTGGCGTGCCCAAAATGCCCCCTTTTCTGAGAAACCTCGGGACTTAATTCGCTTGTTTGAAACTATACTTTTCACTCACCAGCCCACTTGGGATGATTGTAGCCAGCTTTTACAGGTACTTTTCACCAATGAGGAGAGAGGTCGTATTCAAGAAGCGGCCCGGAGACTTATCCCTGGCCCCAACGGAGCACCCATCACGGATCCTGCCTTGATTGATACCTACTTTCCCCAGATCCGACCAGCATGGGACTACAATACGGCTGAAGGTAGGGAGCGACTCCTTGTCTATCACCAGGCTCTGCTGGCAGGTCTCAAGGCGGCGGCTCGCCGACCTACCAATATGGCCAAAGTTTATGATATCAGACAGGGAGAAAGTGAAAGTCCGGCAGCATACCTTGAGCGGCTTATGGAAGCCTTTAGTCAATATACCCCATATGATCTTGAGACCCAGGAATCTGCTCAGATGATTATGTTTGCCTACGTAAATCAAGCAGACATAAAGCGGAAATTGCAGGCTCTAGACAGGCTTGGGGAAAAATCTATTAGGGATCTAGTAGCAGTGGCGGAAAAGGTGTATAATAAGAGAGAAACAGGAGAATGAAGACAGGAAAGGAGTCTGGCTAGGATTTTGGAACAACAACAGAAGGAACTCAGGGAAATCCTGACCTCTATGCAGGCAGGAAACTTTAGACAGTCCTCCTCTCCAAGTAAGGAGCAAAAGCCCAAACCCCAACCAAGGATGGGGAAGAATCAATGTGCTTATTGCAAGAAGGAGGGGCATTGGATCAGAAACTGCCCAGAGCTAGCCCAGAAAAAGGAGGAAAAACATAAAGTAGGATCAAGAGTGTTGTCAACCTTAGAGATGGCTGAGGACAGTGACTGAGGGAGTCGGGGTTCAGATCCCCTCCCTGAGCCCAGGATAACATTAAAAGTGGAGGGGAATCCAGTCATGTTCATGGTAGATACGGGGGGCAGAAAATTCAGTATTACTAGCCCCGAGAGGACCGATGTCCACTAAAACAACATGGGTCCAAGGTGCAACAGGCACTAAACCCTATAAATGGACTACTCAAAGAACAGTGGACTTGGGAGCGGGCCAGGTAACCCACTCGTTTTTAGTCATCCCTGACTGCCCCTATCCATTGCTTGAACGTGATCTCTTAACGAAAATGAAAGCTCAGATACAGTTCACAGACAGTGGGATTTCTGTGACAAACTCAAGAGAAAAGCCTGTTAGTATACTAATAACTAGCAAGTTAGAAGAAGAGTATAGGCTATACCAGCATCTCAAGCCCGAGTCTCCGGAAAATGAGTGGCTACGGGCGTTTCCCCAAGCATGGGCAGAAACTGGGGGAATGGGACTGGCAAAACATCATCCTCCAATTTTTGTGGAACTTAAAGCCGGAGCTGACCCAGTAAGAGTTTGCCAGTACCCTATGTCACTAGAAGTAAAGAAGGGGATCACTCCTCACATCAGAAAATTGTTATATTTAGGAGTTCTGAAGCCCATCCAGTCAGCCTGGAATACTCCATTGTTGCCTATAAAAAAGTCTAATTCCAATGATTATAGACCAGTGCAAGACTTGAGAGAAGTTAACAAGAGAGTAATGGACATTCATCCAACAGTCCCAAACCCATATACCCTGCTGAGCTCCCTGTCACCGAGCCATGTGTGGTATACTGTGTTGGATCTAAAGGATGCTTTCTTTAGCCTGCCCTTAGCCTCACAGAGCCAAAGCTACTTTGCATTTACTTGGCACGATCCTGAAATCGGGATAAGCGGTCAATTGACCTGGACCAGGCTGCCTCAAGGATTCAAGAATTCGCCTACAATCTTTGATGAGGCGTTACATGAAGGCCTGAGTGAGTACCACTCCCAAAATACTGAAATAAGTCTATTGCAATATGTAGATGATTTGTTAATAGCTGCTCCAGACAAGGATAGTTGTCTAAAGGGAACAGTTAGGCTCTTAAAGACTCTTGGCAATTTGGGCTATAGGGCCTCCATTAAAAAGGCACAAATTTGTAAACCTGAAGTCACCTATTTGGGCTTCATATTAAAAGAGGGCAAGCGTTGGCTGTCAGATGCACGAAAAGAGACTGTGCTAAAAATCCCTGTGCCTAAGTCAGCGAGACAAGTCAGAGAGTTCCTGGGAACAGCGGGTTTTTGCCGGTTGTGGATACCTGGGTTCGCTGAGATGGCCAAGCCTTTAACAAAAGCTTTACAGATGGGAAAAGGAATGAGACTAAATATCTATACAGACAGCCGGTACGCTTTTGCCACTGTACACATCCATGGAGCCATTTACCAAGAAAGGGGGCTACTGACAGCTGAAGGAAAGGCCATTAGAAACAGACAGGAGATTTTAAGCCTCATCCGGGCCCTATGGGAACCAGCAAAGATTGCCATTATGCATTGCCCGAGTCATCAAAAGCGAGTTGATTCGGTGACTAGAGGGAATAATCTGGCCGACCAGGCAGCTAAGGAAGCAGCCCTCCAGCCCAGAGCAGAAGTATTGACTCTAGTAGACCCAGGGCCACGAGCTTTGCCTCCTGTACCCCAGTATTCCCAAGAAGACTTGGAGTGGATAAAAAAAATTCCCATGACCCACAAAACCCCGGACAGAGAAGGAAACGATGACTGGTGGAAAACTGGTGAAGGGAAACTTATCTTGCCCCAAAGGCTGGGTAAGGGGATCCTTAAAAGAATCCACCGAGCTTCTCACATGGGAACCCAAAGAATGCAGGACTTGCTCTGACATTCCAAAGTAAAAATTAGACAAGGAGATCAACTTATTGAAGATATTGTTAAAAATTGCAAGGCCTGTCAGCTTACCAACGCCCCCAATCAACAAGTTACTAAAGGAGCTCGCCTCCGTGGGGATAGGCCAGGCGTGTATTGGGAAGTAGATTTCACAAAAATCAAACCTGGAAAATTTGGATACAAATATTTGCTAGTTTTTGTAGACACCTTTTCAGGATGGGTGGAAGCCTATCCAACAAAGCATGAGACTGCGAATATAGTGGCTAAGAAGATCCTGGAAGAAATCCTACCCAGGTATGGCTTCCCATCCACCATTGGGTCGGACAATGGACCGGCTTTCGTTTCAAAAGTAAGTCAGGGAATAGAAATTCTCCCTATCAACTTGGCTTTACTCCTTTTGAAATAATGTACGGGTACCCCCCGCCCATATCCCTAGTCTTCAGACTGAATTGCTTGCTGATTTGGATGATACTGAATTTTTGTGTAAACTTGATTATTTGCAGCTCATGCACAAGAAAATGTGGCCCCAACTTAAGGCATTATATGATTCTGCTTCTGTCCCTACCCCCCATTTATTCAGGCCAGGAGATTGGGTGTTCGTCCAGAGGCATAACCCCAAATCCTTAGAACCACGATGGAAGGGACCCTACGTGGTGCTACTGACTACTCCCACCGCCCTTAAGGTAGATGGCGTCACCACTTGGGTCCATTGCTCCCACGCCAGGCCAGCTGAACCTTTTGCCCTGGACGATGACTACTGTAGTGGATGGGAGGTCTCCAAGCACCCAACTCAGCCGCTTCGCCTTTGCCTCAAGAAAAGAAAGTTAGACTGAATATTGTTATAATTTTCTTTTTGCCTTCTTTCCTTCCTACCCTGGCTAGTGTTAATGTTATTTTGGCAGCTCACTCCAAAGTGAGGTGAATCCTGCAGTCCCTTGGAAAAGTAGACTAAGGTTATAGGTTCCTGGCTAGGTAAGGTCAATGCCACTGAGTCAGCCTGAAGAAATTGCAGAAGATAGATGATCTTCACCCATCAGCCCCCTTTAAAACCAAGGGACCAGAGTTATTTTTGGATACTACTTTTGGCCCTACCGGCCCATGCCTTACCTCTATATCATCCCCTAGACATGCAAGCCATTGAAATGGACAGAATGGAGCCATGATTGGCTCCCAAGGTACCAAAAAGAAAAAGGGGGAAATGAGGTGCCAGACTTTGAAGTCAGGCCCCACCACGTGAACCCCATTTTAGAATCGAACCCTGAGCCAATCAGATTTGTACCTGTGTTCTAATCTTGCTTGCACAGCTGATTGTTGTAACCTTGTTCTTTGCCTTTATAAGCCCTGTGTATTCACAGCTCAGGGCTTCCTCCTAACCTCCGCTGTGTCTGTGGGTAGGACGAGGCCCGAGTTGGCAGCTCGTTAAATAAAACCTTGCCTTGCTTTTACATTTCGGAGTGTCTGAATCTCGGTGGTCTTCTAGGGGGTGGTCTTGCGACTTGGCACAACACAGGGACAGTACCCAGGCTCAGACTTCAAGCCCCATGACAAAAAAAAAAAAAAAAGAAGCCCACAAGGTGAAAGGTTTTATTTGTTTTGTTTTGCAGAATTAAGGACTGAACTCCGGACCTTGCACTTGCCTAGCAAGTGCCCTTCCACTGAGGTAAATCCCCACTCCCAAGGTGAAAGTTTTAACAAAGACTTACTTCAGTATAATAGGGCTAAAGTACAAAGAAACATAAAAGGAAACATTTCCTACTTCCCATTCAGGAAACAGGAATTAAAGACTCCAAAAGGGGCTGGGAATATGGCTTAGTGGTAGAGTGCTTGCCTAGTATGCATGAAGCCCTGGGTTTGATTCCTCAGCACCACATAAAAGGAAAAAGCCAGAAGTGGCATTGTGGCTCAAGTGGTAGGGTGCTAGCCTTGAGCAAAAGAAGCTCAGGGACAGTGCCTAGGCCCTGAGTTCAAGCCCCAGGACTGGCAAAAAAAAAAAAAAAAAAGACAAGTCCATACATTTTGGGTGGTAACATATACATGGGTTGAGGAGATTAGGATGTGGACATATTGACAGAACTATTATTTCTGTCTACCACAGCCAAAGACAAAATTGAAAATATCTACTATACTTTCTTACATAATCTATCATTTTAATATTTCTATGTTTTTAAGGAAAATATCTCTATAGAATCTTCTAAAAGTATTTCTAAATAAGTGCAAAATCTAGTTTGGGACCAACAGTAATGAAAATTACATCAAGTGAATGCATGCTGCTATAATAAGGTGGTGCTATAATTCAATTGCTTAAAAAAGACAAGCTTCAGAGGAGTTAGGGGAGAGCAAGAGCAAGGTTATTGGACAAACATCCTATCCATAAATCCCAGCTGTAAGGTCGGTCCCTGGAAGGCTCCAAGCAGATGCCCCACCTCATTGTCTCCACCCAGTTACCTGGGTAACCAGCATACCTGGAGGCAGTTACCTCCCCTTTCCCTGAGGTCACATCCTAATCTACCTGGCCACACCCTTTGCCCCTGCCCTAGATAAGGCAAGGCTGGGTGGGGGTTGCCCCTTCTCTCTCTTCTCTCCCCTTCCCTCCCCTCTCTCCCTTCTCTCCCTTCTCTCCCCTTCCCTCCCCTCTCTCCCTTCTCTCCCTTCTCTTCCCTTCCCTCCCTTCTCTACCTTCTCTCTGGCCATGGATCATCTTGGCCACAGGCCAGCAGTTCGGTAATAAATTTTCTCTCCTGCCTGAATACCGGTGACTTACTTTAAAAACCTAACATATATGGTGCCGTGACTCAAATAGGGCTTAAGAGTCAGAAGAGGCGGAATTCCCCTCTATTTTTCTCCTTTTTCTGGGAGTATCCCCAGTCCTGACGGCCCTTTTTCTGCGAACCGAACTGCTGCAAGACGCCATGTGGGACTTTTCACTAATACCATTGCTGGCTTCCACATCCACGTCCACATCCACACCACTTGTCTACCCTGGTGCGTGAAACTGTTGCTGCTCCGGTTCTCTGCTGCTCCATCCGCCGCTTCTGCCCGGTAAACTCTCATCCATTCACCAGTCGGCCTTCTTCCCGTGCTTTTCGTTTTTTTTTTTTTTTTTTTTTATCACAGTCAAACCCAAGTAGGGAAACTGCTAGCATGCCTCTTGACAGTGCAATGGGGCCTGCTTGAAATGCTCGCACAGATACAGTTTTTGCCACTGCAATGGTAAATGGTCAGAAGTCACTTATATTGAGGGTCTCTTTTTTATTCTCTTTCTCTTCCTTTTTCTCCCTCTCTCTCTCATCTGCCTGCTTGCTTGCTTACTTTATAAAACTCCCAAGTGGTACCATCCTGATAACGTGCCTTGCTCACAAAGCTGCCTTTTGTCACAGACCTCTGAAACTAAGGCTTGACCACCAATGTGCTTTGTCAGCAAAGATATCTCAAAGTTATTGTCTCTAGCACTGACCACATGGTGGATATTGGGTTTAACAGGCACCAGCTCAGGCGCCATTATGCCATGCTACGTGTTCTCTGTTAGTGTGTTTGTGTCCTCCTGCCACCCCCCTCAACATGGCATTTCACTGGAGTTTATAAAAATATGGCTTCTCCATTTTATAATCTGAAAATTGTTGTTTGCTAGCAAAATTGTTTTTCTAATCGACCACGTGGTTCTAAAATATTGGGCAAAAAAACCAAATGTCATTTACTATTGGAATTCCAAAAGAGTCTACTGCTGGAATTCAATTTTGCATGCTGGAAAACCTATGTGCACAGCGTGTATGTCTGTGTAAATGTCATTTGCTAGTATGTCCATCTAGCTATATATCTGTGCTAAAACTCATCACATCTACTGAGTTTTGTCATTGCAGAATTCTGGCAAGTATTTGGTCAATTCTTGACAAGGTACAGCCCCTGCCTCATGAGACTTCTTCCAGGCTTCATTCAAGGACTGGCATCTACCACCAAGGGACCCTGCTGCTTGCTTTCTCCAGGAGAGGCCACATTTCTGCCTTTTACCCCTAATGCCGACGCCCCTTGCCAGCAGGAAGCAGCCAGAGTCTTCGTCCTTTTTCATAACTATTTAAAGGCTGCAATGTAAGGTCCATCCCGGAAGGCTCCATGCAGATGCCCCCACCTCCTTAAGTCTCCACCCAGTTACCTGGGTAACCAGCATACCTGGAGGCAGTTACCTTCCCTTTCCCTGAGGTCACATCCTAATCCACCTGGCCACACCCTTTGCCCCTGCCCTAGATAAGGCAAGGCTGGGTGGGGGTTGCCCCTTCTCTCTCTTCTCTCCCCTTCCCACCCCTCTCCCCCCTCTCTCCCTTCTCTCTGGCCATGGAACATCTTGGCCACAGGTCAGCAGTTTGGTAATAAACTTTCTCTCCTGCCTGAATACCGCATGGCATTCTCCTTTAACGGCGACCTACTTTAAAAACCTAACATGTGCTTCTCAAAATTGAATGTAAACTAGAATCTCCTGGAATCTTGTTAAAATGCAGTCAGACTCAAAGGTACAGTCTGAGATGCTAACAAACTCCAAGAAAAGTCTGGTTTTCACAGTCTGAAACATATCTTTCTCAATAGCAAATTATTAAGAGGCTTATCTTTTTCTCCTTGGTTGATGATGGGTTGCAGGCCTGACCAGGTTTCAATCTACAAGAAGAAATGAAAGGAAACATGGCAGAGGAAAAAGGAGGCAACTTACAACAGCAATTTCCTTTTAAGCAAGGAAAAGGCATTGAGCAAGGCACTGGTGGCTCACATCTGTAACCCTAGCTATTCAAGAGGCTAGATCTGAGGACTGCAGTTCAAAGCCAGCCTGGTCAGGAAAGTCCGTGAGACTTTTATCTCCAATAAACTACTCAAAAAAAGCCAGAAGTGGAACTGTGACTCAAGTGGCAGAGAGCTAGCCTTGAGCAAAAAAGCTCAGGGACAGCACTCAGGCCCTGGGTTCAAGACCCAGAACCAGAGAGCGCCCACATTCATGTGCACACGTGAACACACACACACACACACACACACACACACACACACACACACACAGTATTGCACAGGTTACTTCCACTCACATTTTATAAGTATAAATAGTTATGTGGCATGCCTAGCTGTTTAGAACCTGGGAAAATCGAACCTATAATACTGCACAGGTATATACACAGAAGCCCTTATTTTGAAAAATAGTGGATTTGGTGGTAAGCCCATAATCTCTGCCATGCAAATGTTGGTTTATTTGGTAAATATCTTCCAATTTATATGTTTTTTCTCAAACAAGTGACAAAGTTCCTACTTATTCAGTTTTCTCAGCTATAAAATGAAAATTATGGGGCTGGGGATATGGCCTAGTGGCAAGAGTGCTTGCCTTGTATACATGAGGCCCTGGGTTCGATTCCCCAGCACCCATATACAGAAAACGGCCAGAAGTGGCGCTGTGGCTCAAGTGGCAGAGTGCTAGCCTTGAGCAAAAAGAAGCCAGGGACAGTGTTCAGGCCCTGAGTCCAAGCCCCAGGACTGGCCAAAAAAAAGAAAAAGAAAAAAAAAAAAAAAATTATGCTGGGGATATGGCCTAGTGGCAAAAAGTGCTTGCCTTGTATAGTATACATGAAGCCCTGGGTTCAATTCCTCAGCACCACATATATAGAAAATGGCCAAAAGTGGTGCTGTGGCTCAAGTGGCAGAGTGCTAGCCTTGAGCAAAAAGAAGCCAAGGACAGTGTTCAGGCCCTGAGTCCAAGGCCCAGGACTGGAAAAAATAAATAAATAAAATGAAAATTATGTCAACCCCAGGACCCTGACCCCTTCAGGTTTAACAGCTTTAAACGGCTAGTTTCAGTATACATAATGTCAAGAATAATGGTCAAATGGTACTGACCCAAAACAGAATAAATAGCAGATGCACTTATGTGTTTACACATCTGCCTTTCAGATTAAGTTCAATTCTCAAAGTTCTATTGTGTTTTTTTTTTTGTTGTTGTTGTTATTTTTGCCAGTTCTGGTGCTTGGACTCAGGACATGAGCACTGTCCCTGGCTTCCTTTTGCAAGGCTAGGACTTTACCACTTGAGCCACAGTGCCACTTCTGGCTTTTTCTGTGTATGTGGTGCTGAGGAATCAAACCCAGGGCTTCATGCATGCTAGGCAAGCACTCTACCGCTAAGCCACATTCCCAGCCCCTCAAAGTTCTATTGTTGAAGCCAGTTCTCACAGTTCTATTATTGAAGTTGAGAGCTGGTGGCTTACACCTGTAATTCTAGCTATTCAGAGGCTGAATGAAATCTGAGGATTGTGGTTTGAAGTCGACCCAAACAGGAAAGTCCATAAAACTCTTATCTCCAATTAATCATCAGAAAACCATGGAGCTGTGGCTCAAAATGGTAGTGTGCTAGTACTGAGAAAAAATCTCAGGGACAGCACCCAGGCCCCAAATTCAAGCCCCATGACTGAGAGAAAAAAAAGTGTTTTTTCATGAAACTAGAAGTATATTATTGCTAATCAACATCCTCACATTGGACAAAAATACACCTTCTGGACTTATGCTTAGTATTTCTCTATCTGTACTACCTGAATTAAAATCAATGATGCCCCAAACTCTGCATGTACATTATGACTATACCAGTGCTAGAGGCTTTTTGCCTGATTATTCTCTAAACAATACAACTATTTTCACATATTTACCTTGTAATTGTTTTTTACAAGCCGTCTAGAGGTGATTTCAATGACACTAGAGGATGTGTGTACAAAAGCTGGGCCACTTCCTATAGGGGACTAGGGCATTTTAAGACTTTGGTATCTTTAAGGAGTCATGAAACCAATTCCACTCAGACACTGAGAAATGACTATATTGTGCTTTTTTGCCTTTTTTTTTGGCTTCACATTCCTACTCAGGCATTAAAATGAGCCTCCCAATTTTTCTCCACTTATTCATATTTCTCCTCCTTGATACATTCCTTCTTTCTCATTTTCTTTTCTTCTCCTTCTCCACTTTCTTTATTCTTTCTCTACTTCTGGGGATCAAATACAGAGCTTCACGAAAGCTAAGCAAGCAATCTACCCTTGTGCTACACCCCCAATCCTTTGACACATACTTGTTACAAACCAGAAAACTTCATTAGTCCCTCCATACTTTATGCACATATAGCAATTATGTTTTATCTTTCCAATAAGCTCTGAATATTTCTTTGCATCTCCATCAGAATTATTTGGTCCACATTATATCATGCTCTGAAACACTTCAGTAATTAGAATAGGTCACTATGTATTATTTGCTTCATATCTGGTCAGTGGCAAACATACACCTTGTTCATCTATGTTTGACCTGGCACAGACGCAGCAGGGAGTAGACATTAAATGCATAGCTGTATGAAAGAGTTAAGGTATGGTAATAGGAATTCAGAGAAGAAAGAAACTTAAGTATTCAAGTGAGTATAAGGTAATAGTGAACAGAAAGGTCTAGAAAAAATAGAAAAAGGAAAGTCTCAATACCCTCACATCTGTTAATTCAACAATTTGTTGATTATATACTCACGGGCCCTGCATTCTAGGAGCTTACAGTCTATCAGGAAAGTTAAAAAATACGAATAGTGCCTGTGGAGGATAGATAGAAGAATAACAAGAACCTAGATAGGGGCTCTTTGTAAAGCTGTGGCAGTTGATAAACCAGTGTGGGTAATATGGGATGTGATTATACAGAACATAATGTCCTTTATAATATTTTTTTCTGTTCATTTCCCCACCCCCCCAAGTCAGCCTGTTACTCTATGGATCTGGCTTCTTTGCCACTCCTGCCTGTTTCTATGACCCACATCCCTGCAGGCCAGTTTTATTCAACTCACCACTTTGAAATGTTGCTTGATTTTTCGTCCTATTTTTTAGGATACATATATTGATGTGGTGTATGTGTGTAAGCAAGTATTTCTCCATTAGTTTTTTTTTTTTTTTTTTTTCTTTTTGGCCAGTCCTGGGCCTTGGACTCAGGGCCTGAGCACTGTCCCTGGCTTCCTTTTGCTCAAGGCTAGCACTCTGCCACTTGAGCCACAGCACCACTTCTGGCCATTTTCTGTATATGTGGTGCTGGGGAATCCAACCCAGGGCCTCATGTATACGAGGCAAGCTCTCTTGCCACTAGGCCATATCCCCAGCCCCTCTCCATTAGTTTTTTAAATTAATAGATATGTTTAAAAGCAGTTTTAGGTTCACATGAATAGCTGAGTGTTAGGTACAAGAGTTCTTATCTACCCTCTTCCCTTCCTTCCCACACCATCAACATCTGCTATCAGTGTGGTGCATTTGTTGAACCAACACTGGTATATTATCACTATAGTCCATATATTCCATTAGTGTACAGTTTTACTCGTGCAGGATCATACTGCATAGTTCCTGTCCTTGGTCGTCAGTGCCACATCTGCATATGCCTCGCTTCTCTTAGGATATTGTACAAGGTAGCCTTTTCATCGGGTTGGCCTCTTCACTTAAGCACAGTGCATTTAATTTGTCTTCATTAGTGTATATTAATTGTACAAAGGGGTTTCATTGTGACCTACCACCTGTTTCACTTACTAATTCCTCCTCCTCTGCCAGAATTTTTTTTTTTTTTCTGCCAGAATTTTTTTATGTGGTGATACTAGAGCATGAACTCACTCGGTTTGCTTACTTGCTTGTGGCCAGTACTCCATCACTTAAACCACACACTTCCAGCCTGGTATTTTCTGTTGTTGGTTAATAAGATAGTATCTTTAGCATTTTCCGTGGCTGGCTTCCCTGGAATCCTCTGGATTTTAGCCCACTGAGTAGTTAAGATTATTGATGTGAGCCACCAGCTCACAGTGAATTGTTTTTTTGTGTCATTATCATCATTAGGTGGTTGTACAAAGAAATGTTGTAATTCCATGTCACGAGTACCTCGCATCTTGACTAGTCCTGCCCCTTCGATTGTTCTTGCCCCAATTTACTTTCAAGTTCTGGCTCCCATTTCTACCTTCAAGCTGGCATGGAGTATATACCTAGGTCAGAAGTCTCTTGCCCTTGCTCTCTGGTTATTGGGACACCTGGAGAGAGGTGGAACATCTTAGATCTCTGGTGCTGGACTGTGGGGCCCTGTGGAAGGGAGTGTATCATTTGGGGATATTCAGTGATGGTTACTAAGGAGGTGGACACATGTAGGAACCCCCCGCCCCTCCCCCCAGCCCTGGAGCTTGAATTCAGGGGCCTGAGCACTATCCCTGAGCTTTTCTTTTTTTGTACAAGGGTATTACTCTACCACCTGAACCACAACTACACTTTTGGGTTTAGTATTTTGTGTGTGCAGCACGTGCATGCGCCTGTGCATAGTTAATTGGAGATGACTTTCCTGCCCCAGCTGGTTTCCAACCACAGTCCTCAGATCCCATCCCTCTGAGTAGCTAGGATTATAGGAATGAGTCCCTGGTGCTGAGTTTTTAAAACTAATTCAGTTTGACAAATAAATATCTGTAAGAGCCATCCACTATGGCCTTGACTACAAAGCTTCTACAACAGGATCAAATTTCCTACAGAAACAGGTGTATTGGATCCGAGTCACTGGGTCACAAAAGAGTCCAAGACAGAAACAGAAAAGTAGGAGATTCCAAGTAAGAGGAAAGTGCCTGAATTATAGAGATGGCAGAATGAATCTCAACCCTACATAGGAGGGGAAATGATGAGTTACCTTCTTGTGGATCTGAGTCAGAAACAGACATAATTCATCTTAGTCATGCCACCAAAATGTTACCAGAAAGTCAGTACAGGTATACTTATATTGGATAAGAAAAATGCTGGCATGAAGCTGGATGCCGATGGCTCATGCTGTAATCCTAGCTACTTAAGAGGCTCAGGTCTGAGGATCCCAGCTTAGAAGCCAGTTGTGGCAGGAGCAACTGTGAGAATCTCTTCTCCAATACACTACTCAGAAAAGGCCAAAGTAGTTCTGTGACTTAAGTGGTAGAGCAACTCATGGGCAGTTCCCCACATTCAAGCCCCAGGACCAGCAAAAAAAGAAAGAAAAGAAAAATGCGGGCAAGGCGAAAAATGTGGTCTACAGTGTGAGTGCTATTGGGGGCTTGTACTCAGGTGCTCAAGCTCTTTCTTGGCTTTTCCAATCCATGGTTGGTACTCTAGCACTTGAGCCATACCTCCAATTCTGGCTTTTTGTTGGTTAATTGGAGATAGTCTCATAGATTTGCCTGCCTAGGCTGGCTTCGAAACTCAATCCTCAATTCTCAGTCTCCTGACTCATCTCTAATTAACCATCAGAAAACTGGAGGTGGTACGGTGGCTCAATGTGGTAGCCTTGAGCAAAAGAGCTCAGTGACAGCACCAAGGCCCTGAGTTCAAGCCCTTGACCAACCAAAACAAAACAAAACAACTGTTTTCTTTTTCCTTCTTTTTCTTTCTTTCCTTTTTTTTTTTGGCCAGTCTTGGGCCGTGAACTGTGGGCCTGAGCACTGTCCCTGGCTTCTTTTTTGCTCAAGGCTAGCACTCTGCCACTTGAGCCACAGCGCCACTTCTGGCCATTTTCTGTATATGTGGTGCTGAGGAATCGAACCCAGGGCCTCATGTATATGAGGCAAGCACTCTTGCCACTAGGCCATATTCCCAGCCTCTTTCTTTCCTTTTTGCCAGTCATAGTGCCTTGTTTTTTAATCTCATTTGCTAATCTTTGGATTGGAAAGTTTCAATCACTGAAAGGTAGGTAGTAATTCCTGCATTTGGTTGTTTTAAATGTTTGATTCATCCTTACTCTGATTCAGTCTTTCCCATATTTTCATGGTTGTGTTTATTTTCATCTTCTTGGAGTAGGTTTCTTTTAATTATCTTCTGCAGTGGTGGTCGGGTTATTTAGTTGGTGCTCCAAGCAGTCTTGTGTGTTCCATGAATATTTCTTTTACTCTTTTTATCAGAATGTTCTAAATCATCTACCTTGTCTTCAAGCTTTGATTTTCTGACCCCGTCTATTGGAGAAGTTTTCAACTGGGATACTTATTTGTTTGCCAGTAAGTAATTAAATCTCTCTCGAAAGCTTGCCCAACATTTCGGCCAAGTCTGGCTTTGAACTGTGAATCTCAGATCTCAGCCTCCTGTGCAGTGAGGATCATAGGAGTGAGCCACCAGTGCCTTCCTAGGTAGATTTCTTAAAACACAAATGGCACTAGCCAATTGAGTGCCAGGCAAACAGACTTTAGATCACAGGTAACTAAACTTCTAAGTTCACATAACCCAAATCATCATCATTATCATTGTCATCAGCTCCCTCCTCCTCCTGTTTTATTTAGTTTTTATTTTTTTATTTTTTATTTTTGGTGTGTCTGTATGTGGTGGTCTTAAGGCTTGAAGGCTTGATCTCAGGGCCTGGGCACTGGGTACTTTCTCTAAACTTTCTTTTTTCCTCAAGGCTAGTACTCTGCTACTTGAGCTATAGCTCTACTTCCTGATTTTTGCTGATTAACTGGAGGTAAGAGTATCACAGGTTTTCCTGATTGGGCTGACTTTAAATTGCAATCCTCAGATCTCAGCCTCCTGAGCAATGTGGATGTGATAGGTGCCTGGTCCCATATATTTTAAAATGAGATAACACAAACCTCTTATTTTGAGACATAGAAGGAGGCATTATCTCTATTATACTGAATAGTAAACCAACCTCCATTCTATGAAAGAAGACACTCTATATTCCAAGGCTGTTCACTATATGAATACCTTTGGAAATTACCACCCAACCTCTGCTCACAAAATGTGCAGAAATGCAAGAGTCCCATGGAGTCTAAACCAAGCTTTATATTTAAAAAATGCACTTAGTAATGGAATTTAGCATCCATTAGTTGTATACATGTGTATACAACTAGGGAGGGACTAAATTGTGGTAAACATTCCATTCATTCCAGCAATGAGAAAACACCATAGTGAGTCATCATTTAAAGTATTCATTCATAAATTACTTTTATTTCTCATTAAATGAGCACAGAGTCATTAGCATATTAATAACAGATATGTTTATTATCACATATCCATCAGTGCGGCTTTCAATACCACTTGAAACATGCATACCATCCTAGAGACGATCAGTTTTCCAGTGCTTCTTATTTGATACACATTACTGCAAAGCCATTATAAATTACTGAGGAGGTATTTGGTTAACAAAATAATAAATCATACTGCTAATACAAATCAACTCTTGTTACTGTACAAGAGTTTAATAGTATTTCTGGTAATTCCTATGTTAACTGGAAAACATAGATGTATTGCCATAATTATCTTTTTATATTGGTGCAACCTTGTATATTTTCTGTAGTTTTACAGTCATTGTAGCAGGTAGTTTGATGCAAGATTGTACTCCATATGTGAAAAAACCCAACAAATATCTAAATATTTTAAATTAAACCAATTATCAGTGAAAAACCCATGAAACACATAATTTTTAAAAAAAAATCTGTTTTCTGAAAATTTTATACTTTCTCATGGCAGTAAAATAATTCTCTCAAATTAAGGCACTAATAGGGCAATGCAACTCCCACTGACAGTGTTCTAATAATAATTTAAATTTCAAACAGTGCATACATTTCTTATACATTTGTTAACTTAATGTCTTTATCACTTAAAACCATAAAGAAATACATTATACAATTACAGAAATGATGTAACCCACAAAATGCTTTTATAGGTGTTTCTTTTGTACAGTTAGTTCCTAATGTCTCTAGTAGTAAAATATCTCAATATGGCTTGGCAAAATGCATAGATTAAATGTAATTTTTTTGTCTTCTCCCATTTCCCTACCTACAATATTGTGGAAATACATACAGTATTTTGTAAAGCAAATGTAAGATATTTAATTTCCTTATCAAGTCCACCATAGGCAATCAACAGTAAGGCTTTTTAATTCTACAGTGAGGGCACTTAATTTCAAGTGATATCACTGCTTTCAGAAAATATTTTTGTATAGTCTTGCAAGAGCACAAAAACTTAAGTCATTAAAAAAAAAAAACTTGTCTCATTTTGAGATATTTTCTTTACTCCATGAGCTAATCTTGATAGTGATGGCATTCCACTTCAAAGTGAAAGTTTATTTCTCTCACTTATATGAGGAAACTGTGTTCTATCATGACTGACAGGCGTTTTCTTAGAAATTCAAAAAGGCAGCACCTTTTTAAAAATATATATCTAGCTAAGCTTTCCCCCAATTGTACTTGCATTACATAGTAATAATTAATCTAATCTACCTGTAGGCAAACCCGCAATAAAAAAAAGAAGGAAACCTCAGTGTGCTTTTGTGCCAAAGCAAGGACAGAATAACAACAATCTTAACCCTGAAGCCTGTGATATTTGTGTCAAAAAAATAGCCTGTCTGCTCTGCATGGTTAAAGAAGCCTGGTTTATCAGGTAGCATCCCATGATTCCATAAGGCAGTAGGTCAATAAGGTTAACTGTTGGGAGAAAAAGAAAAAAAGCTGTAATTTAAGAAACAGTCAGTTTAGAAATATAAGAAACAAAAATCAGAGAGATCTGGCTTTTGGTTTAGTGCAAACATACAAAAAGGAGGAATATAAATATACATTATCTTTAAATAAAATAATGAACAATTACATAAAATGTAGGAAACACTTTGCTTCTATACTTTTCAAAACATTGTCTTATTTATAATCCTATTGTCACTTTATATGTACAATCCTATTATCCCTCCATCACTTTGGATCCAATTTATACCCTAGACTCAGGTGAATGAAATAGCATTCTACGGAAATAAATCGACCGATGTGATAATCTAGTATGATAGAGCTCAGGAATATATAAAGTAATAAGGAAGACTTGGTTACTGATGGTAGAAACTGAAAACAATAGTGAGTTAAGACTAGTTTAAGCCTGCTTCAAAGACATGAATGTCATTAGCAGAGAAGAAACTCAGTGTTAAGTCTCAGCTTTCAGATTCAAATGATATAATCTGGATTACATTTGATACAAAGTTAATAGTTGATACTGAGAAAAAAACAGACTTTAGAACTGGGAAAAAATATGTTCCAAAGTCTTGGGAAAGTTGCTTAATTCTTTGGGCCCCATTTATTCATATGTAAAGTGAGAACTTAATGAGGTATGCTTGCTCCAAAGAAAGGATTTAATCATGTCCAGTAGCTGTTTGTTATAGAATGTAAGGTTTTTGGAAAAAATCCATTAAAATTTAAAAAGGGAGGATTTAATTGGGAAGTTTCCTTGTAATTCCATACTCGTTAATAATACCAAATAATTTTGATTTGCCCCCCCACCCAGCAAAAACACATGCCAATAAAAGTAAAAAAAAAAAAAAGATGAGGAAAACTTATATGAACATAATAGATTCATTAAAAAGAAATGTAGCCAAGGGCTGGGAATATGGCTTAGCAGTAGAGTGCTTGCCTTATATGCATAAAGCCCTGGGTTCAATTCCTCAGCACCACATAAGCAGAAAAAGCCAGAAGTGGTGCTGTGGCTCAAGTGGTAGAGTGTTAGTCTTGAGAAAAAAAAAAGCCAAGGACAGAGCTCAGGCCCTGAGTTCAAGCCCCAAGACTGGCAAAATAAAAAAAAAAAAATGTAGGCAGGTACTGGTGGCTCATGCCTATAATCTTAGCTACTTAGGAGGCTGAGATTTGAGAATCATGGGTCAAAGCCAGCCTGGGCAGGAAAGGCCATGAGGCTCTTATCTCCAATTAATCACAAAAAAGGTTAGAAGTGGAGCTGTGGCTCAAGTGGCTAGAAGGCTAGCCTTGAACAAAAAAGAAGCTCGGGGACACCCCAAACCCTAAGTCTAGCCAAAAAAAAAAAGATGTAAACTACCAGTTGGTTAAATCAGTAAGGTCTAAATATATCCTCAAACTTCAAATCCTTCTGCCTTTATTTCTCCATTACTGAGAGTTACAGACAAGTTACAGAGTTACTGAGAGTTACAGACATGTTCAGCTAGCTCTATATGCATTTAATAGATATTATTTAGTCATTTTTCACATTAGTAAACGGGTTAACATTACCAAGTTTTTCCAGATGTGTTTTTGACCACTTTCCGAAAAGACTGATTTGCAGTGGATCTTGTAGAAAGCGTTCGAGGTGAGGCACGAACAAAACCAGATGGTGGATTTTTAGGGATTTTCTTTACTAAATGAGTTACCCATTTTTTCTGTTCATCCTGAGAACATGCTAGCAGCAGCATATCTCTTGCTGATGTTACATCATAACTTACTATATTTTAAAAACAAAAGCACAAATAAAACCATGCAATATTCATAAAACCAAGCCTATGGAATGAATAAATTAATTATTCTTGGGCAGTATTTCTCTTTATTAAAACAAATATATCTAAACCAATAATCATAAACTAACAAAAAAGTAAAATCAGAAATACAGTGAAGTGTGAAAGCTAAACGTTTTCACAAAACCTAAGACTCTTATGTTATCTTTCTTACCTTTCTCTGCATTTTGTACTCAAGATTCTGACTAACTGGAATACATTTTTGTCTATGATACAGCAAAGAAAGCCAGGCAAAAGGAAAAATTTAAAGTAGGAGCTTGTCACCAGCGGCTTATGCCTCTAATCCTACTCAGGAGGCTAAGATCTGAAAATTGCAGTTTGAAACCAGCCTGGACAGGAAAGTCCATGAGACTCTTGTCTCAAATTAACCAACCACCCAAAATCTGGGAAGTGGAGCTGTGGCTCAAGTGGTAGAGAGGTAGCCTTGAGCACAAAAGCTCAGAGACAGCAGCCGGGCCCTGAGTTCAAGCCCCAGGACTGGTACATACATACAAAAAAAAAATGAAATAAAAATAAAATAAATATAAAACTTCAAAGGAGGAATAATGGTAGAACTCACTGATACCTCTTTCTTAAACTCATTTCTGAATGATATAGTTTTTTGTTTCTGTTTTTCGTCTGTGTGTGTGTGTGTTGGACAGGGCTTGGGTGCTGTCCCAAGCCTTTTTGCTTAAGGCTAGTACTCTACCACTTGAGCCACACCTCTTTTTCTGGCTTTTTGGTAGCTGACTGGAGTCTCATGGACTTTGCTACTTGGGCTGTCTTAGAACCATGATCCTCCTCAGTGTCATGAGTAAATAGGATTTCAAGCATGAGCTGCTTGGTTACAGTTTTTTTTTGGCCAGTCCCGGGCCTTGGACTCAGGGCCTGAGCACTGTCCCTGGCTTCTTCCCGCTCAAGACTAGCACTCTGCCACCTGAGCCACAGCGCCCCTTCTGGCCATTTTCCATATATGTGGTGCTGGGGAATGGAACCGAGAGCTTCATGTGTAGGAGGCAAGCACTCTTGCCACTAGTATATTCCCAGCCCTAGAGTTTTTTTTTAAGATGATGGTTCTGTTTAAAAAAACACAGTGTGTCAAATGATGGTAGCTCAAGCCTGTAATCTTAGCTAGTTACAAAGGTGTGATGAAGGTGTGATCTGAGAATTTTGGTTCAAAGCTGGGCAGAAAAATCCAAAGATTCCCACCTCCAATTAACCAGCAAAATGCTGCATTGGAGATGTGGCTCAAATAATAGACAGAGTACCAGCCATGAGTAAAAAGCTGAGAATGTGAGGCCCAAACTTAAAGCTCCTATTCAGCACAATGTAACACACATGCATTACATACATATACATACATATGTGCATACATGCACTCATACATAAATAAAAATTATTACTTGCACGATAGGATTGCTCCATGTTGTTCCAGTGTCAAAGTATCATATCTTAACCTACTTCTTCAACTCAGTATAGAAATTCCTACACTTGCAGAAGGCATTTTACTAGAACTTAACTTTGTTATGAGCTAACATAACTTTGTTATCAGTAAAAAATAATGATGGTACCTTACCTTTACATGGAGAAATTAAGTCCTCTTTCTTATCTAAGTGATCTCTGTGGCACTTAACATGGCATCTTCGACACTCCAGGGCAGGAGGTGGCTTAAAAACATGCCAGAGAGGTTTGGCACAGGCCTCACAGTTGGCAGGAAAATGGTAGAGTGTAGGAATGAACTCATGGCCTTTGTGATTTTGGAAATTGGTTTTTTCAGTTTGTTGTACTGGTTCCATTTCTACTTCTTTTCTACATTCTCCTTCATTTGCATATAGTATCTACATTAAAACATTGTCAAGGAAGAATATTAACACAAGAACTTAATTGGTGAATGAAGGTTTCATATGCAGAAAAACACTGGTGTCTTTTACGTTTACTTCCAGAAAACCATTTGTATTAGGTAAGAGATAGTTTAGAAATATAATTTTAGACTTTTACCTGGAATATTTTTGGAATTTCTTCAGTTTCAGCTCTGTATACATCTCCTTGGGTTACAGGTCGAACATGAAACAATTTGCTAAGACAAAAAAATGCAAGCTATTATTAAAACTAATAATGAAAAATGGTAGACTTTCACTAAAGAGAACACAGAATAGCAAACAGGCTCATGAAAGATATTCAACATCATTCCTCATTAGGGAAATACAGTAATCCCATCAAATGTCAGTAAGGATAAACAGAATCTATATCATTAATCTAATTCGGGTAGAAATGTAAAATTGCAGATATGCTCTGGAAAACAATATGATAAAATTTCAAAATATTAACAAGCTTGAGCAATAGTGGCTCACACCCATAACCTTACTATTAAGGAAGCTAAATTATGAGAATAATGGTTTGGAGCCAGCCCAGGCAGACAAATCTGAAAGACTCTCATCTTTACCTCACCAGAATAAACTGAAGTGGAGGTGTAGCTCAAGTAGTAGTGCTCTAGCTATGAGTGGAAAAAGCCAAGACAAACCCTAAAGCTCAGTTCAAGCTCCAGTACCAGAACATATTAATTAAAATTGCCTTACTATTCTTGGGGGATTGTTTCTATGATTCCTTGTTTTTTTGGCCAGTCCTGGGCCTTGAACTCAGGGCCCGAGCACTGTTCCCTGGCTTGAGCCACAGCGCCACTTCTGGTAGTTTTCTATATATGTGTGCTGAACAATCGAACCCAGGGCTTCATGTATACTAGGCAAGCACACTTGCCACTAGGCCATATTCCCAGCCCTCTAGGACTCCTTATAGGCAACAAAATCTGAGGAGTATAGATCTCATATAAAATACTGTAATGTTTGCATATAATCTGTGCAAACTTTCACATAAATTTAAGTCATTTCTAGATTAGTAACACAATATAAACTCTATGTAATAGCTGATATGTGTGTTTATGTGTATGTTCCTGTTAGAGATGACACAGGGCTTTGCAAATGCGAGGCAAGCATCCCATCACTGAACTAAATTTCAGCCCTTCCTGAATATTTTTGATCTTCAATTCAGTACAAACTTCAATGTTCAGAAGGTTGTCTACCACTCAAAACCAATTTAAAAAACCAATTACAAGTAGGATTTGTCTGAAGAAAATCACATTGAGTGAATAAAATCCGATTGTAAAAGATTACATACTACTTGATTTCACTTACAGAAAATTCTCAAAATGCAAAAAAAATTTTATAGAAATAGAAATAATATAATGGTGCCATGGATTAGGAAAAAGTGGAAAAAATAGTTCAGAGATTCTGGCCTAGTGGCAAGAGTGCTTGCTTCCTATACATGAAGCCCTGGGTTCAATTCCTCAGCACCACATATATAGAAATGGCTAGAAGTGGCACTGTGGCTCAAGAGACAGAGTGCTAGCCTTGAGCGAAAACAAGAAGCCAGGGACAGTACTCAGGCCCTGAGCTCAAGGCCCAGGACTGGTAACAACAACAAAAGAATTATGGAGCTGGGAATATGGCTTAGTGGCAAGAGTGCTTGCCTCATATACATAATGCCCTGGGTTTGGTTCCTCAGCACCACATATATAGAAAACAGCCAGAAGTGGTGCTGTGGCTCAAGTGGCAGAGTGCTAGCCTTGAACAAAAAGAAGCCAGGGACAGTGCTAAAGCCCTGAGTTCAAGGCCCAGGACTGGAAAAGAAAAAAAATTACTCTGTGGTGGTCACATAAATCTACACATGAGATAAATGTATTCACATTTCAAAGAAAGAAGTAAAATTACTGTATTGAATTTCTTTGTAAAAAGACCTGTGGAACTCACTCCAAAAAGTAACACACCTATTAAATTAGTAAATATATAGCAAGATCAGAGGATTTGAGGTCAATACACAAAAATGTCAAGTTTAGACTCAGTTAATCAAAACAAGGATAAGTGGGCAGGGCAATCCTAGCTACTAAAGAGGTTGAAATCCCAAAGATCAGTTTGAAGTGAAGCCCAGGCAGAAAACTCCATAAAGTTCAATCTCTAAAATAACAAAAAGCTGGACTGGAGATGTGGCTCAAGTGGTAAAACACCAATGAAGCAAAGTGAATAAGCACAAGGCCTTTAGTTCAAACCCTAGTACTGGCCAAAGGAAAAAAAAGATGAGTCTCATGGACTTTCCTGTTTGAGCTGGCTTTGAACCTTGATCATCTAGATCTCAGCCTCCTGAGTAGGTCTGTCACCATGGTTACAGAGAGGACCGTGGTTTTGATTGTTGTAGACATAAAGGTGAGACCCTATTCAAAAAGTAGTAAATGGGCAAAAGAGGTGGAAAAATGTGCAAGGCACAATAGTTCATGGCAAGCTCAATACCCTGAGTTTAAAACCAAGTACCATTTAAAAAAAAATCTTAAAAAATAAAACTAAAAACAAAACCAACACAAACAAAAACTAGACTAAGTGAAAGAAGCAAGGCACAAAAGTGGATGTAATTACATTTATATGACATTCTAGGAAAGTCAAAACTCATATAGTCACAGAAATCAGATTGGGGCTGTGGATATGTATTAGGTGGTGACTACATACATAGGTATTCACAATTATAAAATGTCACTGCTTAGTTGTCAAATCCTTAGGAGCCACTTAGTTGACTCTGTGAAATTACTTCTCAAAAAAAAAAAAAAGGGAAAATCCACTTAAAATGTAACTAACAGGGCTGGGAATATGGCCTAGTGATAAAGTGCTTGCCTCATATACATGAAGCCCTGGGTTCAATTACTCCACACCACATATATAGAAAAAGCCGGAGGTGGCACTGTGGTTCAAGTGCTAGAGTGCTAGTCTTGAGCAAAAAGAAGCCAAGGACAGTACTCAGGCTCTGAGTTTAAGGCCCAGGACTGGCAAAAAAAAAAAAAAAAAGTAACTAACATTAAGATGTAAAATGTTATTTCATCACCTCATAATTTACAACTAATGCTTTAAGAAACACTAATACTTTCTAGTTTTTGCCCAATTCTTTTTCCATTCTAACCATAACCCATTCCATACATATTAAATTTCAAAGGAATGGTAATCCTTCATTTAAATTTCTAACAAATAGTGGCACTTTAAATTTATATATTGTCACTTTTTTTCTTTTTGCTGTTCCTGGGGCTTGAACTAAAGGGGGTCTCCATGCTGTCTCTGGGCTTGTCTGCTCAAGGCGAGTACTCTACCACTTGAACCAAAGCTCCACTTTGGCTTTTTTGGTACTTAAATGGAGACAAGAGTCTCACAGGCTTTCCTGCCCAATGTGGCTTTCAAACTGTGATCCTCAGATCTCAGCCTCCTGAGTAGCTAAGATTACAGGCATCTTATGCGCGTTTTCTTATACTACTTATACTATATACTACACACACACATATAACTAAATATATAACTAACATCTTTATGTATATTGTAGCATCTATGGTAAGTTTTAAAAATGCATACTAGGGGGAAACATGTATTTATTTCTCTTTGAGAAATTATTAAAAAAAGAACAGATATATTTTTATTCCTAATTTAAACTACTGAAGATGTCACTCCAATGACCAAAGAATACTTTTTTATATACTCTCTGAACTCCCCAATACTTGAAATTACAATTTTCCCTTTCAGGATTTACTAAGTAAGATTTCATAGAAAATTAGTATTTATAAAGCCAGTTCCACTGGTGACTCACTCCCGCAGTCCTGGCTACTCTGTAGGTTAAGCCCTGGAAAACTGAGGTTCAAAGCCAGCCCAGGCAGGAAAGTTTCTGAGAATCCATATCCAGTTAACCAGCAAAATGCTGGATGTGGCTCAAGTGGTAAAATGCTAGCTATGAGCAAACAAACTGACTGTGTATGTGAGGCCCTGACTTCAAGCCCCAGAACAGGTCAATCAATAAATCAGCCAATAAAAAAAATTTAACTTTCTTAATAAGAAAAGCAAACAAGTAACATTGTTTAAACAAGACAAAATGTAAAATAATTTTAAGTCTAAAACTAATTATTACAAGTTAAACATTCAATTAATTTTAAGTTCAAAGGCCACTTACTCTATGTCCAATACCATAGATGGATTGGATTGTTCCTTATCTTGTTCATCATTATAGAATAGAATTTTTTTGCTGCTTACCACAACATACTGAAATGGAAAGAAAGGTAAGGAGAATTACAAAAGCAATACTAACTTGATTAAAAATGGTAATATATTTGCCATTTATATATAGGGTACATTGTATTAACTTAAATCAATATTAACAATGCAACAGTGAATGTAAATTATGCTTCAAAGTAAAATATATAACAAAATATCAGAAAAAAAAACATTTAAGCTGATAGTACCTGTTTCTTCCAGCCATATCTTTTGATGTTTCCTCTATTTGGTACAGAAAGCCAACCTTCAATTCTTGACTCTAGGACACAAAGTATATACAGTAACCAGTCATGAATTGTAACCAAAGGAAGAACTACTACAAATTGTCTGTCAGCATGCAGCAACAGGCAGTTTGAAACAGCTAAATAATTTGCTCTTTCATGCTTCAATCGCACAAATCAACTTTAATGGCCATACAAATATTGCAGAAAAAAAATTGAAGCTATATTCCCTATAAAATTAATATTTAGTACTCAATTATAAAAGTATGAAATAACAATTTCTTTAAGAGCCAGGCAAGACTTGAATGGACTGCAGCTTAAATAATATAGTATTGTCATTTAACATTCATAGAAAATACTAGGCAAAAACAACAACAACAACAACAACAACAAAAACCCCAAAATATGCAGCAAGTGGGAACAAATCATAGCCATGATTTACACAAGAAAGAGCAAGCAAAGGTACAGAAGTATCCTATTACTCACAGAAGACAAGAATAGGAGATAAATAAATAAGGAATGCAGGCAGAATCAACTAGATATAAAGAATAAAAGACAAGCATTTTATTTGTTTTCTCAGGACAATATTCTGTTAAAACTTTTGGTAAAACTAACACTCAAAAAACAGTTTCAGGGCTGGGGATATGGCCTAGTGGCAAAGAGTGCTTGCCTCGTATACATGAAGCGCTGGGTTCAATTCCCCAGCCCCACATATACAGAAAATGGCCAAGAGTGGCGCTGTGGCTCAAGTGGCAAGAGTGCTAGCCTTGAGCAAAAAGAAGCTAAGGACAGTGCTCAGGCCCTGAGTCCAAGGCCCAGGACTGGCAAAAAACCAAAATAAAACAAAAAACAGTTTCAATAAAATTGTCCAAACACACGCTTTTGTGTTAATCTAGTCCATAAAAATTGCAGTTTATTAAATAAGTAACTTAGTTCTTAGAGAACTTAGAGGAGGTAACTTATTTCAAAATACTTAAGTTATCTCTCCTAATATTTTTAAATGTTGTAAATTTATTTCATCAATGTTTTGTTTCCTCAGGTAGGTTCCTTGGAAATTTTGTGAGAGGAGGAACCAAAACACTTGGTGAATATACTCCATGACATCTGATACAGACGAAGTACTTGACAAATACTGATTACTATTTTCTGCTTAAAAAAAAATCAGCCAATTAAATTCATTTTCTGTAAATAATAGTTACATTAAACAAATTTTTTTTGCCAGTCTGGGGCTTGAACTCAGGGCCTGAGCACTGTCCCTGGCTTCTTCTTTTTGTTCAAGGCTAGCATTCTATCTCTTGAGCCACAGCACCACTTCTGGCTTTTTTTCTATATATGTGGTGCTAAGGAATCGAACCCAGGGCTTCATGTATACAAGGTGAGCACTTTATCACTAGGCCATATTCCTAGCACACTAGTTACAATTTTTTAAAGTAAAAATTAAAAAAAATAACATGCATAAGGCTGCTGGTCTTACATGGTCATTCATGAATATTTTACCATACAAAAGGAACAACATTATTGTTAGGAATTTTCTCCTCTAGTATGGGAAAAATTGCAGCTCTTGATTTGATTTAAAGTGTGGTTTAGAAAACATTATAAGTTGAAAAGACAAGGAAAAGCCATGTTGAATGATAAAATTAAGGCTGTTTCATTCTAGAAATTCCTCACTGAAAAAAAAAAAGTTCCTGAAATCTTGATGTTTAGATATAACTATGTATTTAAAAGTATCCACTACTCCTCTTATTTCCTTATAAAAACATTTGCCCAAAATTTTATGCTTTCTGGTTTTAGGTTTGAACCACTACTCAAGTAAGCCCAGTGATAAATATAAGAAAATACATACTAGTGTCCCCTCAGTTTCTTTTTTTTTTTTTTGGCCAGTCCTGGGCCTTGGACTCAGGGCCTGAGCACTGTCCCTGGCTTCTTTTTGCTCAAGGCTAGCACTCTGCCACTTGAGCCACAGCGCCACTTCTGGCCATTTTCTGTATAGGTGGTGCTGGGGAATTGAACCAAGGGCCTCATGTATACGAGGCAAGCACTCTTGCCACTAGGCCATATCCCCAGCCCTGTCTCCTCAGTTTCTATTCCTGCAGTTTTGTTTTGTTTTTTGGTCATGGGTCTTGAATTCTGGGCCTGGGCGCCATCCTTGAGCTCTTCAGCTCAAGGCTAGCGCCTTACCACTGGAGCCACACCACAGTGCCACTTTCTCCTCAGTTTCTTTTCTTTTTTTTTTTTTTGGCCAGTCCTGGGCCTTGGACTCAGGGCCTGAGCACTGTCCCTGGCTTCTTCCCGCTCAAGGCTAGCACTCTGCCACTTGAGCCACAGCGCCGCTTCTGGCCGTTTTCTGTATATGTGGTGCTGGGGAATCGAACCTAGGGCCTCGTGTATCCGAGGCAGGCACTCTTGCCACTAGGCTATATCCCCAGCCCATCTCCTCAGTTTCTATTCCTAACACTCACATCTTAATATATTTACTAGTTTTTATATAGAAAGAACTCCTCGAAACCAGGACTAATTATAACCTAAGTGGCAGTCTGAAGGTAAAATGCTATACATTTCATCTTTTACAACACAAATACAGCAATTACCTTCTCCAGGTAAGTAGCAGAAACTCAAGTCTAGGGTGTCTAGACTATCATCAACAATGTGCTACAGAAGTATAAAAACTTGTCGCTCCAGTTTTTATGTGACATATTGGTAAAGCAATATTAAATGATAAAAATTAGATGTGTATTATTATAACATCAGTAACCGATTCTTTTACCCAAATAAGAAAGCACTTAATTAGATGTTAAATTAACATTTAATAGTTAATTTAACTATAAAAGATACTCTTTAAAGATTATGGAAAGACTATGAACGTTTATGTGGCTATAGCACATGCAGCTTAACAGAGCTAGAAAATTATACTAAAATATTTTAATTATGTTTAAAAATGTCAGACTCAATAATCAATTAATCAATTAATGCTCAAGTATTCCAAATTACTGAGAGGGTAAGGTTTAAAACTCTCACATATTCACATACTTGGAACTATAACAAGCAATCTACTATTCTCAGGTTTAAGTTATAGAGAGCCTGAGATCAGCTGGATGATAAAGTTATCCAGATAATTCATGAGAGATATAAATAGATTAATGGAGTATTGATACTAAATGTTTTCCTTAATGCTTCATCTACTATCATCTCTTCAGATAAATAGGTCAAACTGCAAGCCTAAAAGTAATTTTTATATTTACACATTATGCTAGGCTGCAACCTGCCACAGAACTAAAAAGAGGATGAAGATATAAAATAATTAAGAAATCAAAGTGTTTTTTAAGAACTTTAGAATTATAAGAAAACTATTTCAAAGATTTTTCTAATTAGGAAATTTAGATTTTATTTAATGACAAGAAATCCACTGATAAAGACTACAGAAGTTGAACTCCAGATGTATAAAAAAATTAGAATCTTGATTTGAATAATGAAGAAATCTAAGAGAAACACTGAAAGACATAGTATGACTTCACTTACCCAAATCACTTAAAAAGTCAAATCATTGAGCTAAAAACATAATTCATACTATTTTTCCTAAATTTAAGTAAAAACCATTAGTCTAAGCTTCAAAGAAAGCTTTCAGATCTCTGAATGATATAACTTTCTCATATTAAGAATGAATACTAAACTATTTCTCTTAAACTTCAACATTAACTATATTCACTATATCAAACTATTTCTTTTAAACTAACTATATTCTCTTAGACTTTATTTTCAAAGACCATTTCAACCATCCATTAAGTGTTGGATTTAATACACAGTTTCAATTTTTAGGCAAAAAATCTGATTCAAAGAAGAAAGTAACAATGATGAAGATCAGCCACTGATTTTTACTTCCAATATGAAAGTCAAGTTTAAACAATGAGAACACAGGGATGGGGAGGGATACCTGTTATCGCTAGTATTCTGAAGTTTATCTACTTAAGTGTGCCAATCAAACAATTTCATTCTTGAATAAGCCAAGATGGAGGTAAAATTCATGCCCTTCTCTGGAAGTCCCATGAACATACCTTTCCAATTCAATTCTCTCTCTCTCTCTATCTCTGCATAAATCTCTGAAATGTCTAACCTAGGGGCAGGGTTACAGCAAATCTTAGAGTACTTGTCTAGCAAGAGCAAAAAGCCCTGCCTGATTTTGGTATTCAGCACCATAAAAAAAAAAAAAGTGAAATGCTGTAATATAAAGAAATACTCAGTTACACATAAGACATCATTAAAAAAAATTGAAGAAAAATGGATGAGACTTCAAAAACAAAAACAAAAAAAAAAAAGGAAAAAGGCTGTGTGTGGGTATGTATGTGTGTGCACATACTCTCACACACACCAGCTCCTGGCACTTACTTCATGTACACATATTTTTTTAAACCAGTCTCCATTAGGAAAAATAAAGGGAAAGGGTAAAATCTTAGTCGATTTTTTTTGTTGTTGTTTTTGTTAGTCATGGGAATTGAAGTCAGAAGCCCAGATGCTGTTCCTGAGCTTTTTCCACTCAAGGCTAGTGCTCTACCAGTTTGAGCCACAGTGCCACCTCCAGTTTTCTGGTGGTTAACTGGAGATTACAGTAAGAGCCACATATGCCAGGTTATAGCTGATTATTTCTACCTTTGATTCCTTGATCCCTACCTAGTTCCTTTTATTTTTCCAAACTTAAACCTTGACAGTATGATTGTAATGTCAGTAATTCACTATTAGGGAGGCCTTTTACATATAGCTACTATTGTCCTGATTAAGAAATATATTTCTGGGTCTGGGAATATGGCCTAGTGGTAGAGTGCTTGCCTCGTATACATGAAGCCCTGGGTTCGATTCCTCAGCACCACATATATGGAAAAAGCCAGAAGTGGCACTGTGGCTCAAGTGGTAGAGTGCTAGCCTTGAGCAAAAAGAAACCAGGGACAGTACTCAAGCCCTGAGTTCAAGCTCCAGGACTGGCAAACAAAAAAAAAAAAAAAGAAAAAAAAAAAGAAATATATTTCTAAGCCAGATGCTGGTGGCTCATGCCTATAATCCTAGCTACCCTAGAGGCTGAGATCTGAAGATCTTGGTTCAAGGCCAGCAGGGGCAGAAAAGTCCCCGATATTCTTATCTCCAAAAAACTACATAGAAAAAGCCCAAAGTGGGGCTGGTAATGTGGCTTAGTGGTAGAGTGCTTGCCTAGCATGCACGAAGCCCTGGATTTGATACCTCAGCTCCACATACACAGAAAAGGCTGGAAGTGGGCACTATGGATCAAGTGCTAGCCTTAAGCAAAAAAAAAAAAAAAAAAAAGGAAGCCAGGGACAGCGCTCAGGCCCTGAATCCAAACCCTAGGACTGGCAAACAAAACAAAACAGAAAAAGCCCAAAGTGGAAGAGCTGTGGCTCAAGGTGGTAAAATGCTAGCCTTGAGCAAAAGAGCTCAGAGACTGAGCCCATGCCCTAAGTCCAAGCCTGACAACTGCCACAAACACAAAAAAAAACCACAACCCCAAGAACAACAACAAAAAATTTCTGCTGGGCACCCTAATCCTAGCCACTCAGGAGACTAAGATGTGAGAACTGTGGTTCAAAGACAGCCCAGGCAGACAAATCCAATAGATTTTTTTTTTTTTTTTTTTTTGGCTAGTCCTGGGCTGAACCTCAAGGTCTGGGTGCTGTCCCCAAGCTGCTTCTTTTATTCAAGGCTAGCACTCTACCACTTGAGCCACAGCACTGCCACTTTGGTCTTTTTCTGTGTAGTTTATTGGAGATCAGAGTCTCACAGACTTTCCTGCCTAGGCTAGTTTTGAACTACAATTGTCAGATTCCAGCCTCCTGAATAGCTAGGATTACAGGCATGAGTCACTGGTGCCTAGACAAGAGACTCTCACCTCCAATTAATGAATGTGGAATTAATGGGAAGTGGAATGTGGCTCAAGTGGTACAATGCCAGACTTGAGTGAAAAAAGCTTGAATTCAGGGCCACCAAAAAAAAAGCACATTACTTAGTTTTAGCATAAGAATATATAAAGCACCATGTAACTAGTACCCACAAAAACATGTATATAATTTCTTTACAAATATGAGAGGCTGGAACATGGAGTTTCACCAATAGATTTAGGCAGCTTGAGATAGGTTTATTAAACTTCTTTTTGTGTTTCTATTCCAATAAAAATTCTTACATCCATCGGGCCTAAAATTGCTTCTGACTTGTATTCTATACAATGCACCTAATATATATAACACTATGATAGGTTTTGGCTATCAAAATTCCTTCTTAAAAATCCTTGCACTCAATGACAAAAAAGGTAGAAGACCAAATAAAAAAGTAATTTCCATAATATCAAAACAAACATGGATTGAAAGAGTAGAATATTTTTTTTTACCTGGAAGGTTTCCATCAGTTTCATCAGCACTAGGGAAACTAGCAACACTAGTAGAATCCGAAAGGTCCAATAGTTTAGCACGTAACTGTTCAATATCACTCTCTTTGCTTGCCAGCTGCATCTGAAGCTCATTCTTATGTGTACATTCTTCTACCAATTGCTGTTTTTTAAAAATATCAATATAGTCAAGTTCAGATAATTTCCAACATTAAGAATTAATAAATGTAAATAATTAATCAAGCTATAATAACTACAAGGCAATAGAGCATCTTTCTAGTTTTATAAAACATTCATATCAGAGTAATAATGATAAAACTGTACAGTATAAATTAAAATACAGGGGTTGGAAGCATGGCTTAGTAGAGCACTAGCCAATGAGCAAAAGTATCAGGTACTAAGTTTGAGTCATAGTTGCTGACAAAAATAAAAAAACACCCCTTAAAAAAATAAAAATATAAACTTTTAGTAAGAAAATCCAATATAAATAGATAAGCTACAGTTATACTGATTTAATCATAGATGTGCTCACACACACACACACACAAATCCCTTACCGCCTGCATGTCATTCAGTTCCTTCTGATGTTTCACCACCATCTGGTTGAATTTTTCTCTCTCCTGATTAAGTTCCAGCTGTAATTTTCGATTTTCCTTTTCTTTCTTTCTCAAGTCTTGTGTATTAGCTTTTTTTCTATCAATTTTAAAATCTTTGCGATTCATTATTTCTGCCAGCTTGTTAACAGCCTATTTAAATATTAAAATATTAGTAAGGATCTATATTGTAGTTGTCTTGTTTATTATTTTGTGCAATTTAAGAAAATAAACAAAAGTAGGAATAGTTGTCTGCATCTTTTTCTAGGTGTGTCAGGAATATCTGTGTTGAATTACTGGAACAAATACAAAATACTGTTCTCCTCCAAGGCCAAAAGGTAGTGCATGCAAGTGATACTCTCCTTTTCCCTACCCATTCCAGGCCTCCTTCTCCTCTAGCAGCTAGGTTAAGAGAGGTGCAGGCTGCTTGTGGTCTGTAGACTAAATTCATCTGGTAGTGTTCCAGACCAGAATGGCCAGGTGGCTCTGTTCTGACCAACGACATTTATCTCCTCCTGGGGGCACTTGGGGCTTGGAGTAAAGTAGAGCCCCTGGCAGTGCTCTTCCAGAGTCAGAGCTATACCTGTGTTCTGAGGGGGGAGTAGGTTATTTGTAAGGTACTTGTGCCTCAATAATGAGAGTGAGTGCCAAGGAATGGTGTAAGATGTCTGCTTAACACTAGGTCGGGTGTCCTCTTTGCTTGAGCTTGACTAATTATGAAACAGCATGGGGAAAAAAGCTGAGATAAGAACAACAGGAAGTGGGGCTGGGAATATGGCCTAGTGGTAAGAGTGCTTGCCTTGTATACATGAAGCCCTGGGTTAAATTCCTCAGCATCAGATATATACAAAAGGCCAGAGGTGATGCTGTGGTTCAAGAGGCACAGTGCTAGCCTTGAGCAAAAAGAAGCCAGGGACAGTGCTCAGGCCCTGAGTCCAAGCCCCAGGACTGGGGAAAAAAAAAAAAGAAAAGAAAAAGAACAGGAAGTCACTATTAACACAGCAGGGAGTGGCATGAACAACCATGTACCAGTCTCACATGCATCTCATACCCACAGTTATGTGTAGTCCTTCAATTTAAATTCCCTCTAAAAATCTATTTTAGCATATAATGTATTTCATGCATAAAATTTTTATGCATATGAACATTAGGATACACTAATGAAGACTGGGATATAATTGGTAGCATATGTGACCACATTCCTGAAAAGACAATTGAGAGTTAGATAAGCAAAGCAAGAAATACTATAGAGACAAGAAACCAGGAATGACACCAGAGCAAAGGGAACACCACACAGTCAAAAAGCTGGAGAGATTTCCTACCCCTTTGGATAAGTAGTAAACCTGGGGACAAGGTACCTGACTATGTCATTCAGAGAAGGGCCCTTTTGAAAGTTAAAGGTCATGTACATATATAATGGAGGCTAACCCTTTACCAGAATGAAAAAAAGTACATTCAAAATGAGAATATATGTTAAAGCTATATAAAATAGCTATATAAACAGTAACAAGCCATGGTATATTTGTTCTGCAATAATATGAAATAATATTATAGGTTTTCCCATTAATACAGAGAAAATCCCCAACTACCATCATATACACGCAGATAAGGCTTTGTTTAGGATGACAAGCCCCTGAGTAATTTTAATAACAGTAAAATCTTACATACTAGAATTCATCCTATTTGGATTTTTTTGGTTGGGGGGGGGTGGATGGGGTGGGTCGTGGGGCTTGAACTCAGAGCCTGGACGCTATTCCTGAGCTTTTGCTCAAGGCTAGCATTCTACCACTTTAAGCCACTGCACCACTTTTAGTTTCCTGGGAGCTAATTGGACATAAGAATCTCACAGACTTTCCTGCCCAGGCTAGCTCTGAACTGTGATCCTAAGATCTCAGCCTCCTGAGTAACTAGGATTATAGGTATGAGCCAACGAAGCGGGACTCTATTGGGATTAAAAAAAAAAACAAAACCAAAAACACATACTTAGTTAAAACCATCAAATACAAGTTCCAAGGCCAGAACACCAAACAACAACTGTAGTGATTAATTTGTATCTTCTTTGTGTGTGTGCGTGTGTGCGTGTGCACGTGCACGCTAGTCCTAGGGCTTGAATTCAGGGACTGGGCACTGTGCCTGAGCCTTTTATGCTCAAGACTAGTACTCTACCACTTGAGCTGGAGCTCCACTCCAAGCTTTTTTGGTAGTTAAGAGATTAGAATCTCACAAAGTTTCTTACCAAAGCTTGCTTCAAACTGTGACACTTAGATCTTGGCCTTGTGAGTAGCTAGGATTACAGGTGTAAGCCACTGGCACCTGGCTTTAATTTCTATGTTTTAACCATTAAGCTCAATTTCTAAATGTGTAGTACTGGATCAAAGAGTAATGTGCATAATGTCTTACTCTGCTGGGCAACAGTGTGCGCATGCCTGTAATTCTAGCTTGTCAGGAGGCTGAGATCTGGGGATCATGGGTCAAAGTCAGCCTGGGCAGGAGAGTCCCTGAGAGTCTAAACATCAATTAACCACCAAAAAGCTTGGAAGTGGAGCTGTGGCTCAAGTGGTAGAATTCTAGCCAGTCCTCAGTTCAACCCCCAGGAGTGGCACACACACAAAAAAGCTTTATTCTGTAAATTCTTCATATAGTTTAGTGCCAAAAATAATACAAAAATAATACTTTCCCTATGTTTTTGACTTGGGTATTATGTGTGATTTAAATCTCAGAATGACTGTCAAAAAGATACTTCGTAGTTTAAATTTTTATTTAAGGATTTATTGTTGGATTTCAGTATTTATCTAAATCTTTAACGTTTGCATGTCTCAACTGTTTTTTTAACCACTGCATTTCTTCTTATATTTATACATATCATATATGTTACAAAGCATTCTTCTCAATTTGCTTCCTTTAAACTTACATCATAAGATACTCTACTAACCCTTGAAATTTTATGCAATAAAAGTAAATCTTTTCCATCATCATATCATCTTGAAAAAAGGCAAATGAAATCTGCACTGAAGGATTTCAACATCTATAAGTACATTTTTGAAAGACTATTTTAGTGGCAACATGAAGAAATGATGGGAAAGAAACAGATTAATGGTAAGAAGATTACATAATTATTTAATTAAAAAATTTATTATAAAAATCAAGTAAGCTATAATGACCCACTTTGAAGAATGTGAGCTACTTGTAACAGGTATAATGTTAACACATCATTAGTAGAAAAAACGTTATCTAGATGAAGAATTAAATACAAAGAAAAATGATAAATTCAATTCTCCATTTTCTTACTTATTCCCAAGTCTTTCCTCTTATATTCAGTTATGTCTTCTTTTTTTTTTTTAAATCATGTTTTCCTATTGCCAATAATAGGATTCATATCACATTTTTAGTAAATTACCTTTAAAAAATTTAACTGAAATTCCATCTATACTTGATGGGGAGAGAATTTACATTATTTGTTCTAGTGAAAAGTTTGAAGTTCTATGACCTAAATTTTAGCAAAAAGTGCCTAAGGAACAATTACTTCACTTTTGTTGGCACTGGGGTTTCAACTCAGGGTCTTGTGCTTGCTAGTTTAGCACTCTACCAGTTAAGCAATCCTTCTAGCCCTATTTGTGGCTGGTTATTTTTGAGATAGAGTCTCACTTCCCACCTAGTATGTGCTTGAGCCAAAATATATCTACATCAGACTTCTGGCCATTGAGCTTTTCATGATTTTCCCAATCTCAGTCTTCTAAGTAGGCAGTATTACAGGTATGAGCCAGAAATACTTGGGCTGGGAATATGGCCTAGTGGCAAGAGTGCTTGTCTTCTATACAAGAAGCCCTAGAGCCCTAGGTTCGAGTGCTAGCCTTGAGCGAAAGGAAGCCAGGGACAGTGCTCAGGCCCTGAGTACAAGGCCCAGGACTGGAAAAAAAAAAAAAAATATATATATATATATATATGATACTTAAGTATAAATCCAGGAAAAGATTGAGGGCATATGTACCTGTGTTTTGAGGGTTCGTTCTGTACTGATATTCTTTTCAAAGGCAGCCTTAAGGTTATTGATCTCTTCTTCCTTCTTCAATTTATATTCTGCCAATAAATTGTATAAAATATTACTATATATAACACCAAATTTACTTCCTAAATACCAAAGTAAAAATATCCTCAATTTTTCACATTACTATATACTCCATAGTAACTTTCAGTAACTTCATTAGGTAATTCTTAAAAGACTACAGAAGTTAATTAATATAGGAAGATAAGATATTTTCAAAAAAATACCACAAACATAACGGCTGAAGATTAATGACAGATCTTTTTGTTATTTTTTTTTCTGAATACTTATACTCAAAGTGATATACAGAGGGTTACAGTTTCATACATAAGCATACATTTCTTGTACAATTTGTTACCTCCTCCCTCACTTCCCTCCTCCCTGCCATGAGTTGTTCAGTTGGTTTACACCAAATGGTTTTGCAAGTATTGCTTTTGGAGTTGTCTTTTTATCCTTGTCTCTCGATTTTGATATCTTCCCCCCCACCCCCACCTTTCCCCTTCTTTTTTGGGTATGTTCAGAGACACAAACTTATTATTTCACTCTGGCTAGCCTCAAACTTGGTATCTTTCTGCCTTGGTGTACCAAATGCTGAAATTACAGGTGTCTGCCACAAAGTCCAGTGCAGTATTTTCATTTTTTAAAAAAAAGAAACCCTACATACCTTCTTCTGCCTTCCGCATGTTTTCGGTTAGCTCTTCATTTTCTTTTCTTAGTAATTCGATATCTTTGGTTAGCATGCTGTTCGTCTCTTCAAGCTAAACAAAATACACAAGGTCTCAGCAGCATCTTCACATATTTAGAGCTGAATGTTTTAATATATATAGAATTTCACATTTTTTATTTGTAAGGACAGGTTAGTCACTGCTTATCTACAGAAAATGCTTTGTTTCCATTTTACAAGATGTGGATGTAATTAAATTCTAAATACCTAAAAAAATTAATTTACAAAAATTGTGTATGTATATACATAGATACATGTGTGCCACACACACAAAGACACATGGACATAAATGCATTAGATAAAAAAAGTGTAATGACAAGATACTTAGAATGGAAACTGGAAAATCTGTACTGAGTTCTATCATTAATCTGACTCTGGGCAAGCAATCAGTCTTCAGTTTCTTCAATAGATTAATGATAAAAATGACAAAAATATACTGGTTAGCTATTTTTAGCAATCTATTTGAGCACTCTCTGTATATTATTTTCATTTGATACTCATAAGAATTATATGAAATGAGTATCAATTCTTGTACTACATACTCAGCCAATGATCACATAACTTCTTAGGAATAAAACTGAGCTTTGAACTCAGGTCGTTCATACCATGGCACATAGCCGCTTCAAAAGAAAAATATTCTCCAACTCTCACTTTTGTCCCATACTTCTATAGAGCCCATGATATAAACCTTTTGTAAGTACCTACAAAGAAATTTCTCATCCCCAGATTATTTCTTTCTTTTGTATGTGTGAGTACTAGACACAGAGCCTGGTGCTATCCTTTAGCTTTTTTGCTTAAGGTCAGCACTCCATCATTTGAACGAAAGCTCCACTTCTCAGTTTTTGCTGGGTAATTGGACTTTCCTGCCTGGGATGACTCTAAATTGCAATTCTCAGATCTCAGCCTTTTGAGTAGCTAAGATTATAGGCATAAAACACTGGTACCTAGCTCCAAATAATTTTTCTGAGTTTCAAAGAGTTCTAGCTCATAGCCAGATGCCAGTGGCTCAGGTCCATAAGCCTAACTATCTAACATGCTGAGCTCTTAAGATCACAATTTGAAGCCAGCTTGGGCAAAAAATTCAGGGACTATATCTCTAATAGCCAGCAAAAAAGTTGGACTGAAAAGGGAAAGGGGGAGGAGGAAGGGGGGAATGAGGGAGGAGGTTACAAACAGTACAAGAAATGTATCCAATGCCTAACGTATGAAACTGTAACCTCTCTGTACATCAGTTTGACAATAAAAACTAAAAAAAATAAAAAAAAAAAAGAAATCAAAACAAAGCCCAGGAATGGAGATATGGGAGGATTCCTGTACTATAAATACAGCCTCTGAGAAAACTCCATTGAGATCCCTTTGGGGCCAAATAGAGAGTTTCTCTACTTTTGCTGCTTTCCTTTCATTTTTCAAATAAACATGTTCTGTCTTATTTAAAAAAAAAAAAGTTGGACTGAAGTTGTGGCTCAAGTACTAGACTACCATCTGTGAGAAAAAAAAAAAAAGAAAGAAAAAACTGAGAGTGAAAGGTCCTGAGTTCAAACCCTAATACCAGTACACATGCATGCACATGAATGTATACACAGAATGCTGGCTTATAAGATCAGTTTCAATGCAATTACAAAGTCAACGTAACACATTTCTTCACAAAAAACGGAATAAAATGTTCAAGTAAAAAAAAACCCCTCAGAATGTCAAGATTTTAATAATTAACTATTTAAAACACAAGTATAGAATGATCATTATATATAAAGAGTAAGTAAATAAATATGCATAGTCATGCTTAAACTTAAAAAAATTTGACCTTTGTGGGTGGGTTTTGAATTCACCAGGTTGTAAATTCAGGGCGTTGAATTCACTCAGTATATTTCATCAGCTGGTACTCTGCTACCTGAGCCATGCCTTCAGCCTGGCTTTCTGCTGGTTATTTTGGAGAGGAAACACTTGGACTTTTCTGTCTAAGCTGGCATAAGTTTCACTTCCCTGAGTAGTTAGGCTCTTGAGTCAGGCACTTGCTCTTGGCTCATAATGTGACCCATTTTGGTTTAAACAAGTTTTTACTCATATAACCTATCATACTTACCCGACTAACCGTATGATCTTTATCTGTAATCTCTTGTCTGTTTCTTGAAGCAGCTTTCTTGCTTTCTTGAGTCAGTTCAAAATACTGTTCTTCCAAAAGTCCTCGAGCCAATTGCTCAGACTCAGCTTTTGTTTCTGCTAGATCCAACTGAGTAGAAAGAGTTTCTCTGCAACAGAATTTTGAAAGAAATGGATATAAACAAATTCAGTGCAGTTTTCCAACTTAATCACATGGTTTAAAACAACTATCTTTAAGTAGTAAAAAGGATTAAGTATTTTATCATTTAAAATAAACTTTAAATATACTTTCCATAAAAGCAGTGATTGACCTCTTACACCTACTTTTTCAAAATTTGTTGCAGATTTGGAATGCAAATAAAAGGCACAATGGAAAAGCCACTGACTGGCAAACCAGGAGAGCAGACCCAGATCCTTATCTATACCACCAATTAGGTAGGAACAGGCAAGATTCTTATATTTCCTGGAGCTCAATTTAGTTAAGTCAAACAAACATGTGAGGTGCCTTCTAGATTTAAAATTCAATGACATTATGAAGATATATATCTTTACAAACCACTACAAAATATGTAGGAATAGTCCCCGAAAATTATACTTTAGCAAGGTACTGGTAGCTCATGATTATAATCCTAGCTATTCAGGAATCTGAGATCTGAGAATCAGAGCTAGCCTGGGGAGGCAAATCCTAGATATTCTTTTTTTTTTTTTTTTTTTCCCTTGGACTCAGGGCCTGAGCACTGTCCCTGGCTTCTTTTTGCTCAAGGCTAGCACTCTGCCACTTGAGTCACAGTGCCACTTCTGGCCATTTTCTGTATATGTGGTGCTGGGGAATCGAACCCAGGTCTTCATGTATATGAGGCAAACGCTCTTGCCACTAGGCTATATCCCCAGTCTCAATCCTAGGTATTCTTAACTCCAAATAACTACCAAAAAACTGGAAGAGGGCTGGGAATGTGTCTTGGTGATAGAGTGCTCTCCTAGCCAGCATGCATGAAGCCCTGGGTTCAATTCCCTAGTACCATATAAACAGAAAAAGCTGCAAGTGGTGCCTGGCTCAAGTGGTAGAGTGCAATCTTTGAACAAAAGAAGCTAGGGACAGTGCCCAGGCCCTGAGTTCAAGTCCCAGGACTGGCAAAAAAAAAAAACAAAAACCACCAAAAAACAACAAAGAATAAAAACCCTGCTCAGCAAGGAGGCAGGGCTCAGGACCACATGGCCACTGCCATGGACGGTTGTGGGACCGGCTGGAGCTGAATTAAATGACTCTCTTGTCCTTGCATCAGATTGGCTCCTTGCCGGTTTCTGGGGGGGGCGGGGGAGGGAGCAGTCCTTGGTCTGGCACATCAGATGGGGGCTCGTCCAGGACACCCACAAACCCCAGGACCCCGAATTAGAGAGTTGAAAACCGATAGGTGAGTTGTGTCCATGTTGTCTGCATGTGGTCGTGTTCTGTATCTGGGGCCTGAAACATCCTTGGGCAGATGGCTTGACCAGGGGGGGTCAGCAGAGGGATTGGGAGATGTTCCAATCCCTGACTGGAGGAGCCTGTGAGCTCATCAACCTGGAGAGGCATGTGCCTCTCATTCCTGTATTCTGATAGGACGAGGCGAGTTGCTCCCGCTAACCTGGCTTTGTGGCAGGCGTCCTGGTTTAAGTAAGTTCTGCCTCCGGTTGACAGGAGGGATTTTCTGTCTTTGTGTGTGTGTGTCTGTGTTATTGTCGTGTCTGATTTCTGTTTGACTGACAAAATGGGACAGACTGACAGTACCCCCACACCCTTTTCAGTTGGGAGCTCCAAAGAGGTGAAAGAAAGAGCTCAAAATTTAGGTTGGTAGGCTAAGAGATCAGCTTCTTCCCCCAAGTACTGAGTGGGCTGAGTCTTGCCCCAGGGACCCCCCCTTCTAGCTATCTCCAGTAAGAAAAGTATCTGGTGTCCTAAAATACCTTGTTAAAACTAGCAAGCCCTGGTAAATGAGACTAAAAAAATGCTAAAATCATTTATTAAAGGTTTTATCTTAAATTCTGGTCTTTGCAAGAGTAAGATTGGCAAAAAATACCTCTTGCCCCTGAAAAAAATGTATGGCTGGTATTCATTTTGCGCGCACTTTTAAGTTTTTAAACAAATATTTGTGTATAAGCATGTATGTATGTGTGTGTGCACACGTGTATGTATGTGTATGAATATGTTTAAGATTGAGACTGGGTGATGCAAAAATGGGTGAGTTTAAATTTAACCTTCAGGAAGCCATCAAGTTTGGGCATTACCAAATGTTTTAAAAGATTAGTGCATTGTTAAAAAACAGGAGCCAGAGTTAAAAAAGGATTTCTAAAGGTTCTTTAATTTGCAGTAAAAAAAAAAAAAAGTGGGTATCTTAATGAATTAAGATGTTTGCACTGTCATCAAGTTACCCCATTTAGCAAAGGGCATTGGGAACTTGAAATTTATTTTCCTTCACTGATAAATATCAGAAATTTGGATATAAAGCTTTGTCACTGTTAAAAAAGAAAAAAACTGGGCTGGGGATATGGCCTAGTGGCAAGAGTGCTTGCCTCATAAACATGAGGCCATGGGTTCAATTCCCCAGCACCACATATACAGAAAATGGCCAGAAGGGGCGCTGTGGCTCAAGTGGCAGAGTGTTAGCCTTGAGTAAAAAGAAGCCAGGGACAATGCTCAGACCCTGAGCCCAGGTCCCAGGACTGGCCAAAAAAAGCCAAAACAAAACAAAAAAAAAAAAGAAAAAAACTGCTTGTGTATCCACTCCTCGTGGTGGGACAGCCATGGGGGCGGCCATTCATGGTGGAAAAGGGCAAGCTGGCGTGAATTCATCAAGCCCTATGGAGTCAGGATGGAGCCAATAGAGGGCTTTCTTTTGTCTCTTTGTTTTCAGGTGAACATTGGAAATCTTGTGGTAAAGATAAATGATTTGGTTGGTATTTCTAAAATTGCCACTTAGGATAAATTATTAATATCGGAAAACCTTAAAGGAGGACTAAAAGGTTTATTTGTATTTGGCAATTTAGATGTATTGGAGAAGCAAATATGCTAAGTCTGGATTCTCCTATTGGTAATTCTGGTGCACACGGATAAATATACTTTTGTTACAACTGTTTTGGGGTATCAGTTTAATAATTTAAGTACTGAATTTTTTTTTTTTTTTTTTTGGGCCAGTCCTGGGCCTTGGACTCAGGGCCTGAGCACTGTCCCTGGCTTCTTCCCGCTCAAGGCTAGCACTCTGCCACTTGAGCCACAGCGCCGCTTCTGGCCGTTTTCTGTATATGTGGTGCTGGGGAATCGAACCTAGGGCCTCATGTATCCGAGGCAGGCACTCTTGCCACTAGGCTATATCCTCAGCCCATTAAGTACTGAATTTTATGTGTATACTGTGATGTAACAGTGAGACTATCTTAAGTTACATATAATCAGGCAAATATTTTAAAGAATATATTAAACTAATGGGGAATTCTAATTTCGTAGTTCTTGCATTAAGAAAAATTGCCTTTTGAGTTCAAAGGTCTTCATGCAGTAGCTGGGACTGAAGAAAAAAAAATGGCTCTTTTAAAACAGGCAGCCAGCCAGGAGGCTAGATGCTGCCTGGGTTTCAGAGTTTTTCAGATGCAAATAAGGCTGAGGCAAAGGTGTAAAAGCCTCTACTTTTAAAGGCTTTAAAATGCATTTCTAGATGAAAAATTTGGAAGTAAAAAGGAGCAGCCAGAATGCTAAAGAGTGTTAAAGACTTTAAATTAAAAAAGGGATTTCTAGATATGAGATTGTTTACGTTGCAGGTTTTCTGTAAAAACTGCAGACAGGTTCACAGAGAAGGACAGATGACAAGTTTGTCAGATGTAACTTTGGTCCTTAATAAGTTCCAGGTAAGATCATGCTTAAAAACTATTTCCGTGGCTGGGGATATGGCCTAGTAGCAAGAGAGCCTGCCTCGTATACATGAAGCCCTGGGTTCAATTCCCCAGTACCACATATATGGAAAACGGCCAGAAGTGGCGCTGTGGCTCAAGTGGCAGAGTGCTAGCCTTGAGCAAAAGGAAGCCAGGGACAGTGCTCAGGCCCTGAGTCCAAGCCCCAGGAATGGCCAAAAAAAACCCCCCAAAAAACCTACTTCCGTGTCGAGCACCTTTTTGGTTTAATTGGAGTAAAGTGGCCTTACAGACCCATGATCTGTGGTTTGAAGCCAGCCCGGGCAGAGAAAGGTCCCTGTGAGAGTCTCATCTCTAATCAGCCAGCAGAGTGCTGGGAACAGAGTTGTGAGTTATGTCTGAGCTCAAAGTGGCAGAGTGTTAGCCTTGAGCTGGAGAGCTGAGGGACAGCACTCAGGCCCCAAGCCCAAGTCCAGCGATGGACCAAGCAAAATGCCAAAGGTGCATTTACCTCAGAATGGAAAGGTTACTCCTGGGACAAAAAGGGATGGAGCATCTGGATGCAGTAAGCCACTGCTTGAAAGGCAGAGAGGGTGTCAGATCCTAGAGTCATGTGTGCTTGGCCCTTCAAAAGTCAATCAGAGCCCGGAGGTCCTAGAAGAATAGTTTGTAAGCATGCCTTTCTAATGCCCATGTCTGTCTACTGGCAGTAACTTGCCAGCCATCTGTAATAGTGAGTAGTAATGATAAGATTTGGGATTTTAAACTATCCCCCCATGTGACAATCTTATCATTACTACTCACTATTACAGGCTGGCCAGTCAAGTGTAAACCTGGGAGCCCCACCCAATCACAAAGCCATTGTCATGGTTATCCCTCCCCCTACCCTATTGTCAATAAAAACTCTGCTCAGCAAGGAGGTGGAGCTCATGACCACATAGGTTGTGGGATGGGCTGGAGCTGAATTAATCAACTCTTTTGTCCTTACAAAAAACAACCAAACAAACAAAAAACAACCAAACAACAACAACAAAAAAACTGGAAGAGAAAGTGTGGCACAAGTGGCTGAGCACCAGACACGAGTGAAAAAGCCAAACGAGAGCACAAGCCCCATTACCAGCAAAAACAGTAAAAAAGAAAAGACAGAAACCATTCGTTCTAAAAACAATTATGCAGCACCTGGAGTATTCAAAGAGGATGAAATGGTGACCAAAGATAAATTGGTCTTCTTTAGGAAGAACAAGCATGTTAGAGTAATAATGTCCTGATTTCTAGGTTTTTTGTTTTGTTGTTTTTAAGAAGACAGGGCTACTAAACAGGGTCCTGTGATGGAGGAAGGGATTAGAGAAATATAGCTACTGACACAGACCAAGGAAGCTGAAACAAGGCAAAGATTCTTCCTTAGGGTCTTTGGTGAGAACATTGTTGGTCCTGGCAGTACCTATATCGGAACTTCTAGTATCCAGAATTGGGAAAGAGTAAAGTTCTATTGTTTAAGCCATCTAAAATGTTGTGGTACTTCATCATGCAACCCTAGGAAAACAATAGGGAAATAGCATAATTGGCAGGAAACTCTGCCAATGTTATGTCTATGAACAACATTATAAAAAGGATTTTAAGTCATAACATGTCTCATCTGGAGTTACTGCTTTGCATTAAACTTGGAAAGTATGTAGTGTACTTATACCATCAGCACTCAGGTGGCTGAGACAGCAGGATTTTGATTCCCCCCCCCCATTTTTTAGTTGCTATTTTAAGTGATATCCAGTGGGGTTAGTTACGTTACCCTTCCCTTACTCTCTCCCAGTTCCCCCAGTTCTTCCCTTCCACACCCACCAACAAGGTGTGTAGTTTATTTTCAACATAGGATTTCAAACTTAAGGACAATCTGGGAAATACAGCCAGACTGTAACTCAAAAATGAAAACAGATAAAAATTATCTAAGTTATAATTTTAAATTCCAGAAACTTTTTATCCCAGAATGCTCTATTGTTGGTTATGTAATTATGAAAAAAATGCAAGAAAGAATGACATGATTCAGGAAAATAATCTGTATCTATGGTCAACAGACTTCCTCTATAACTTACGAAGTAGAAAACCTGTCTTATTAATATTTAAGATTACTTTTTCCTTTTTTTCTCTTATCTCCTCAAAGAATGCCAAGTACCAATAGACCAGGTTCTTGTGGACTTAGAAGATCAGAAATACCTAGACTGTCACTGCTACATTCTAAATACCTAGAATTTTCTTGGCCCAAAGAAAGTGTTCAGAGATGGGCTTCTTTATATTTAACAACTGCTGAATCTTTATCTTAACAGCTAAATCTCTTGATTTTTATGTTATTTTTGGTATCAGTAGTGAGGCTTGAACTCAGCACCTTGGTGCTGTCCTTTAGCTTTTTTTGCTCAAGGAGAGCACTGTGTCGCAGCTACACTTCTGGCTTTTTGGTGGTGAATTGGAAATAATAATGACTTTCATGCTGCAACTGGCTTTGAACTGCAATGCTCAGATTTTAGTCTTCTGAGTAGATAGGATTATAGATAAATTACTTTTAGGAATAATATATCAGGAAAGTCCATAGGATTCAAGGGATACAGCTTAAATTCTAGTAGAAGGAAAAACAATGAATGAGGAACACATGAATTAAGCAGCAAGGAAATGGGCTCTGATAATAAGGCTAGCACCTATGAGAGAATGTTTAGACTTAGACTGAAGAGGGTTAAGAGGCAAGCCATGTCGCTATCTGGAGGAAAATGTCCCAGGTACAAGATAAAGTCCAATGCTCTGAGGTAGCAGAATGACTGTTGAATTTTCACTTGGCCTTTCTGAATATTTAGAACATTTAATCCTTTTATGTGTTCCAGTACTCAGAACCTGTGCTCTTGCTTAGCTCTTGGCTTGCTTGCTCATGGCTAACACTGTGCTACTTGAGCCATGCCTCCAGTGCAAAATTTTGTGGTTTGAGATGGGACTTTTCTGCTCAAGCTATAATTGAACCTCAATCCTCCAGATCTTAGCCTCCTGAGTATCTAGAATTATAGGTGTCAGCCAACTGACAGTGCCTGGCTGAAATATTGGAAACTGACATATTTTTCTTTTCTTTTTTTTTTTTTTTTGACTGGGCCTAGGGCATGAACTTTGGCCTGGCTACTATCCCAGAGCTGTTTTTCTCAAGGCTAACTAACACTACCACTCTTGCCACAGCTCTGCTTCCAGCTTTGTAGTAGTTAATTGGTCATATTTCTTTCTTTCTTTCTTTCTTTTTTTTTTTTTTGCCAGTTCTGAGGCTTGAACTCAGCACCTGAACACTGTCCCTGGCTTCTGTTTGCTCAAGGCTAGCACTCTACCACTTGAGCCACTTCTGGCCTTTCTATATATGTGGTGCTGAGGAATCGAACTCAGGGCTTCATGTATACGAGGCAAGTACTCTTGCCACTAGGCCATATTCCTAGCCCTCTTTCTTTTAAATACTAACACTGGGGCCTAGCACTCTCACTCAGTGTACTTATGCATTTGTCCTTATTGGGGCTTGAAATCAACAACTGAGTGCTGTCCCTGAGCCTTTTTTGCTCAAGGGTAGCACTCTACCACTTGAACTACAGCTCCAAGAAAGGCTTTTTAGTGGTTATTGAAGATAAAAGTCTCAGAGAATTTCAAGCGTGGGCTGTGTTTGAACTATGATCCTCAGATCTCAGCCTCCTAAGTAGCTAGGATTACAAACATGGGCTGAAGCTGCTTCTTCAGCTGAAATTCATGCTCACATCTGATGCTCTACTACTTGAGTCATGTTTCCAGTTAATCATCTTTTTGCTCTTTTTCTTTTCCCCTCCCTTCTTCCTTCCTTTGTGGTGACTAAAATCTACATAAACTGTACCTCCATCCCCTTTTTCATTGGTTATTTTCAAGGAGGCAGGGTCTTTCTTTATGCCTGGACTGGCCTAGGCTGATTTTCCTACTTGTGCGTCTTTGTGCTAGAGATGACAAGAGTGTACCACTGCATGTAGCTGGGGTTTTTTTTGGTCTGGGTTGGTCTTGAACTGCGATTCCCCAACTCTCTACCTCTTAAGTCACTGAGAATTACATGTTTGTGACACTGCACCCAACTACTTTCTTTAAGTATTCAAATATTGAAATATTCCACTAAGACACTGGATATTTGAAATATCAATTCTCTTAGGTTTTGAGATGCCTTACTCTGATTTTCTTGTATGTTATTGGTGACTTACTTTCTCTACTTCCTTGTAACTATTATAGTATTCCTTTGTTACACTGTTTCTTGCTCTGAAAGAAAATTTCAGCCTAGTCTAACTGTTCACAAGAATCTAAATAAAATATATATTATTCTCATCAATATTATGACGAACCTCTTTAAACACAACTTTAAGCTAAGAATGCCAAGCAGGAATATGAAATCTTGTTCTGAAATGAAACAAACATACTTTTCATTTTGTAGTTCTTGAATCTTCTTTAAATTTTCTCTGTTTTTTTCTTCAATTTCTTCCTTAAGTTCCTTTACCTGGGTTTTATAAAGTGTCTGCAAAACAAGAAATAAGAAATGACTATTTATAATGAGTTAGAAACAATTCAGCAGTTTCTTAAAAGACAAACAAGTAAGCTGGGTGCTGGTGGCGCATGCCTGTAATCCTAGCTACTCAGGAGGCTAAGATATGAGGATAGTGGTTCAGAACCAGCCTGGGCAGAAATGTCTTGAGAATCTTATTTCCAACTAACTACCAAAAGGCTGGAAGTGGAGCTGTGGCTCAAGTGACAGAGCACTAACCTTGGGCACAAAGGCATAGAAACAGTGCCAAGGCCTTGAGTTCAATCCCCGGGACCAATCCCCCCCCCCCCAAAAAAAGCAGCTAAGCAAATAACAATTCCCCTCTTAAAGTATTTTTCCACAACAAATGCAAATACATGTCTACACAATATACACATAAATTTTTACAGCATTATTCATAGCAGCTCCAAACTGGAAGCAATTTAGATATTCTATGAACATATTGTTTTAAAAAATGTAGTACAATCATACTACTCAGTAATAAAAAAGAATACATTGTTGGTACACACAAAGTAACAAATCTTAGAAACTACAGTGCTGAATGAAAGATACCTGGTGTTGAAGTACATACTCCAACATTTCTAATAAATAAAATTCTAGAGTAAGTAAAAACAAACAGTAGTGACAGAAAGCTGCTGTGGCAGATAGAAGTGGGTAGAGAAAACTGACTTCAGAGTGGACACAAAGATATTTCTATGGTGAAGAAAATGTTCTAAATGTTGATTGTGGTGGCAGTCAGGAGTGTACAGTCAAGAATCATTGATCTGGGGGCTGGGGATATGGCCTAGTGGCAAGAGCATTTGCCTCGTATGCATGAAGCCCTGGGTTCAATTCCTCAGCACCACATATATAGAAATCGGCCACAAGTGGCGCTGTGGCTCAAGTGGCAGAGTGCTAGCCTTGAGCAAAAAGAAGCCAGGGACAGTGCTCAGGCCCTGAGTCCAAGGCCCAGGACTGGCAAAAAAAAAAAGAATCATTGATCTATACACTTAAAATAGGCATATTGCCCAAATTGTTATACAAATTCAATGCAATCCCCATCAAAATCCCAGTTACATTCTTCACTGAAATAGAGAAAGCAACCCATAAATTCATATGGAACAGCAAAAGACCTAGACTAGCCAAAGCAATTCTAGGCAAAAAGAGCAGTGCAGGAGGTATCACAATATCAGACTTGATTCAAGCTCTACTATAGAGCCATCATAACAAAAACAGCCTGGTATTGGTATAAAAACAGACCGGAAGACCAATGGATTAGACTTGAAGATCCAGAAATAAAACCGCACTCTTACAGTCAGCTGATATTCGACAAAGGAGCTAAAGACATACAGTGGAATAAACACAGCCTCTTCAACTACTAGTGCTGGGAGAACTGGGCAGCCATATGCAGAAAACTCAAAGTAGACCCAAGCCTATCACCATGCACCAAGATCAACTCAAAATGGATCAAGGATCTCAGTATCAGACCTGAATCCTTGAAACTACTGAAGGACAGAGTAGGAAAGACACTAGAACTTATAGACACAGGAAGGAACTTCCTGAATATAGTCCCAGGGGCACAATAAATAGGGGAGACTCGACAAATGGGACTACTACAAATTAAAAAGTTTCTGCACAGCTAAGGACATAGCCACCAAAACAGAAAGACAGCCAACCATATGGGAAAGGATCTTTACCAGTACAGCAACAGCTGTAAATATGAAAATAACTTGGCCTATTAGTAAATTAGAATAACATGTATGGAGAAAAAGCCAAACAAAAAAGCTAAAATAGGATAAAGTTCTTAAACAGTTATATTTATTACTCAAGGCCATTTTAAGCTGGATTCATGAGCTATATCATGGAAAGCAGACCATTAACAAAATCTTTCAAGAGGGTGAATAATCTTTTGAAAGTACAATGCAACTATGTATGTATGAAGACAGTATATAAGAAACCACAATGGAAGCTGGGGAATGTGGATGAAGAGGAAGCAATAGAGAAGGGTATTAGAAGTAAAATAACATACAGACATCATCATTATATATCATAGTGAAACTCCTTGGAACAAGTAATATACACACATTAAAAAAAAGAATGGGAAGAAGGTAAAGGAGGCTCATATTTGAGAGTGGACACCAGCAGGAAGGCTCATAAAATGGGTGAATGAAGATGAATATACTTGACACAGTTCATTTCTGTGTAGGTAACTAGAAAAATGAAAACAGTTAAAATTGTCTTAAGAATGAGGAGTGGAATGGGTTAGACTGGTAGAAAGGGTTGAGTTGACAAGAATACACTGTAAATGTCACAATGGAACTCCCTTGTAAAACTAACATATTCTAGTAAAAAAATATTTTAAGAAAGTCTCTTGTGGACACAAGGTGACTTTACGTAGCCTAGGCTGGTCTTGAACTCATCTTCCTTCTGCTCAACCTGAATGATGAGATTACAGGAATGTACTTACAGGAAAGTACTTTGTGCTTGGCCACAAAGTCTTATTTATAGCTCTAATTTGGTGGAATCTGGGAAGCTTTGCACATTTATGGTTATTTCTTCACAACTTAAAATAGCCCCTGACTTAGATATGGAATATAGTCAGGAGATGATAAAAAGGGTAAAACCTCTTCACTGTCATTTAAGAACCATCAGTTTGCAAAAAAGATATAAATATCTTGTTTTAAGGTAGGTTTTAAAACACTTTATAGGGCTGGGGGTATGGGCTAGTGGCAAGAGTGCTTGTATCGTATACATGAGGCCCTGGATTCAATTCCCCAGCACCACATATACAGAAAACGGCCAGAAATGGCACTGTGGCTCAAGTGGCAGAGTGCTAGCCTTGAGCAAAAAGAAGCCAGGGACAGTGCTCAGGCCCTGAGTCCAAGCCCCAGGATTGGCCAAAAAATAAAAATAAATAAAAATAAAACACTTTATAAATACTTTATAAATTATTTTCACTTACGGAGAAATACTGTTCAGCTTCAAGTTGATCTTGTAGTTCCCGCATTTGTCCTTCATTTCCTCTGTACTGTCTTTAGATAAAAGAAAAACAGTAAACAAATGTTCCAATTTATGTTAGACTTTATATTATTCTTAATTTATATAATTCTTTTTTTTTTTTTTGCTTTTCCTGGGGCTTGGACTCAGCACCTGAGCACTGGCTTCTTTTTGCTCAAGGTTAACACTCTACCACTTGAGCCACAGTGCCACTTCTGGATTTTTCTATATATGTGGTGCTAAGGAATCAAACCCAGTGCATGCAAGGCAAGCACTCTACTGCTAAGCCATATTCCCAGCTCCAATTTATATAATTCTTAGTTGCTGGAATTAAAAAAAATTCACTGAAATAGCCTTTAAAAAGCCCTCGTCATTATATAGTGTTACTTTAATTTGTCCAGGCCATACTGTCTTCCATTTACTTTATATGAAAGATATCAGACAGGGGCTGGGAATATGGCCTAGTAGTAAGAATGCTTGTCTCCTATACATGAAGCCCTGGGTTCAGTTCTTTGGCACCACATATATAGAAAAACCCAGAAGTGGTGCTGTGGCTCAAGTGGCAGACTGCTAGCCTTGAGCAAAAAGAAACCAGGGACAGTGCTCAGGCCGAGTCCAAGCCCCAGGACTGGGGGTGGGGGTGGTGGTGGTGGTGGTGGTTGTGGTGGAGAATGTCAGACAAAGCAGAGGGCACTTTTTTCTCTTTCTTTGTTGTGCAAATGCTGGGGCATAAACTCAGGGCCATGCACTCTTGCTCAGCATTTTTCACTCAGTGCTGGCATTCTACCACCTGAGTCACATTGCCACTTTCAGCTTTTTCCTGCTTAAGTGGAGATAAAATCCATGCATTTGTCTGCCCAGGCAGGCTTCAAACTGGAATCCTCAGATCTTAGCCTCCTGAGTAGCTAGGATTATAAACATTCGCCACCAGTACCCAGCTAAGGGAAGCCTTTTCAAATAAAGGTCATTTTCAAGAGAACATTAATTGTAGTCCTATCCAAAATATAAAAATTAAATCATATTTTGGTTACATTTTTGTAAAAAAAAAGCATTTATTGAGATACATTTAAAATGTCTGTGTAGGAAGTAAAAAATTAAGTCATGAAAATATTTAAGTAATTTGGTTTTTTTTTTTTTTTGAGGCAGTGTTTCACTACGTAACCCAAATTGGCCTGGAATTTGCAATCCTACGTCTCTGATGGAACTGTTGCAATGACATGTGTGCACCAAATTGCCAAGCCTAATAATTCAAAATTACATATTAATGTCCAATAGCACAAGTGGACATGAACATTAATGATTAGATAAGGAATTGAAAAGAGCAATAAACTAACAATAAGGAACACACAAAAATATGCATACAGTATACACATAAATACATCCTGTATTGAAAATAACAGAAACACAATGCAACTGATTTTTAATAATTAAAGTTCATCTGCAGTTGCCAGGCTTTACTATTAGATACTAGCTATGTACTAGTTGTGTATTTTTCCCCCCATCGCGTTCCATAGTTATGTATTTAAAAAACAACAACAACACATAACGAACACAAACTCTCCATCTTCCTACTTCTACCTCCCAAGTGCTGGGGTTAAAGGTATGTGCAGCTATGATCAACTAGGGAGGAGAGGAAGTGATACTAGGGTTTGAATTTAGAGCTTGGGTGCTGTGTCTTAGCTTTTCAACTCAAGGCTGGCACTCCCACTTGAGCCACACTTTTACTTCTGACTTTTTTGCTGGTTAAATGGAAATAAGAATCTCATGGGAGATGTCTGAAAAGTCTGGCTTTGTGCCATTTATTCTCAAATTTCAGCCTCCTATGTAGCTAGGATTATAGACATGAGTGACACTTAGCTTCATATTTTATTTCTGAAGTATATCCTTATAAATTGTAAAAGCAGTATGGATACTTTGCTTTGGTCTTCAGTTTATGCAAGCAGTCATATCATAATTCAAGAGTGACAGAAAAAGAACAAGGATACTGCATTCTAGGATGAATCAAAGAAAACACAAAAAATTCCTTCTGAAAGTTCAACATGTGTAATACTAGTCACCAAAATAAAGAAGACTTGGGACTCTTTCTATGAAGGCAGGACAGTCTTATAAAAAAAAATGTATCCTTGACTTTTGTAACCGCAATCTGAACAAATGTGATGGTTTTATGGATATGAAAATCTTACATGAAACTTGTTTTTCCATATAAAGACTTATTGTAAAGTCAGCAGCCTATGACAATCTATACTCTTCTCACTTTAAATACCTGTATTTTAAATTTAATCTGCCTATCCTTTCAAAACATGAAACCTGTTGCAAACTTTCTTTGAAGGAAACTCCTTTACCTTTAAATGCTTTTTTTCTGCTTCCTTTCCACAAACTCTTAGTACATAATCTGAATGCACAAAATAGCAAGAACGTAAGAGCTAATATTGAACACAAACATAAAAATCACAGTGGTATTCTCAGGACTTACTTTGTAAGCTGAGCTAACTCAAATTCTAATAATCTCTTTGCTTCCAATAAAGTATTTATTTCCTGTTTCATCTGTTTTTCTAAACCTTTTAAATTGTCTGCTTCAAATGCTTGAGTCTTCAATTCATTTTGTAACAATAGTCGCTTATTTGACTCCTGCTCCAGTTGCAAGGTTAGATTCTTTACCTATGAATGAGAAAAATAATTGGCATCTTAAACCTCTTGAATAGTTTATTAGAAATTTGTGTTTTTTTGTTTTTGTTTATTTATTTATTTATTTTGCCAGTCTTGGGGACTGAACTCCAGGCCTGAGCACTCTACCACTTGAGCCACAGTGCCACTTCCTGCTTTTTTTATATATGTGGTGCTAAGGAATCGAACCCAGGGCTTCATGTATAATGAGGCAAGCACTCTACCACTAGGCCATATTCCCATCCCAGTTTATTAGATATTCAGAAGAATACTAATTAAATCTCAAGCCTATTATATTATAATTCCTTACACTAAGAAAGAACCCTAATGTTGTGATGTCTCTCCATTGTAACATTCACTATTAAGTCAAACTAATACCAAATTGCAGATATCAGATCTTTTTTTTTCTTTTTGCCAGTCCTGGGACTTGAATTCAGGGCCTGAGCACTGTCCCTGAGTGCTTTTAATACATAATGCATAACAATACATAATGTTTTGTGTATTTTATCTGTATTTTACCTGTTTCCTGTACCAAGTCAGGTCTTGGGAAGATTTTCTTACTTGCAAATAATTTCTAAAATGAATATAATAACCACCAAGATATAATGTATTTTTAGCTCTTTATCAACAAATACTTTTATCAATCTAATCAGTTAAGAATATAGTTTAAAATTTAAAAAGTATGTGGCCAATCTCTTTGGTGTTATAGGATAGTTGAGAAAAATTTGCTTTTCAGTAAATGGTCATGGAGGATACTTTGACATTTCAATAAAGTTACATCTATGGCCATCATACAAAATGAAACAGATCCTATGAAATGAATGTGAATTAATTATTTAAAAGGAAAATTCTAAGTGCTGGGATGACCACATAGGAGTAAATGCAGATCCAGTTGGTATTTCACTCAAATCATTTCTATGGTTTTAAATTATACATAATGACTCTTCATAGTTTATGACTTTTTCTTTTAATGAATTAAAAAAAAACCCACAGTACTGTATTTCTTACTTCATCCTCCATCCTTTCCTTATTTTCAGCCAAATGCTCCAGTTTCTGTTGAGATTGTTTCAGATCAACATCTAGCATGGAACACTGTTTCTCAGTCTGAACAACTCTATTTTCGGCCTTTTCTCGAGCTTCCCTTTCTTCCTTTAGCTTTTTTTCCATTTCTGTAACAGAAAAAATATATTTAAATAGCTTTCACTTTACATAGTCTAAATTATGTTTAAATGTCTCTATTATTTTATACTGGTATTCTAATAGAGCTATTAATTATAAGTTCTAGTATTATGTAAATATTTGTATGTTTATAATCTCTAAAAGTTACAAAATGTAGCAGAGAAATAATGCCTCATATATCTAAACCAGCTGATGCTATAAGAAATTATTCAGTAACATTTTCAGCCCAGAAAACGAAGGGTGTATCAGGAAAAAGAGTAACAAGAATAAAATTGGAGGTGTATCAGGTTAAGTAGAGAAGGATACATGTACTTATAAATTTACACCTTAATACAATTATGAAAGAAACGAACTTAAGATTCCACAGTACTGTAGCACCTGTTTTAATTACTAACAGAAGATAGTTTATACTGAAGTGCCTAATGTGGTTTTGTGTGTGTGTGTGTGTGTGTGTGTGTGTGTGTGGCAGTCCTGGGATTTGAACTCAGGGCCTAGGTGCTGTCCCTGAACTTTTCCACTCAAGACTAGTGCTCTACCATGTGAGCCACTGCTGGACTTGTATTGTAGCTCCCCCACCTCCTGGGGCTTGGTTCTGTCCCTGCGCCTCTCTGGGCTTCACTTGAGCCACAGTGCCACTTCCGGCCCTTCCTGTTTATGTGGTATGGAGGAACCGAACCCAGGGCTTCATGCATGCTAGGCAAGCACTCTACCACTAAGCAACATTCCCAGGCCGCACTTAGGGCTTTTTGGTGCATAATTGAAGATGAGAGTCTCTTGGACTGTCCTACCTGGACTGCTTCAAACCATGATCTTAAGATTGCAGCATTCAGAGTAGCTAGGATTAGAGGCACAAGCCACCAATGTCGAGATGTTATCACAACTTTCGTTCTCAGTATCTCCACTTATTTATAATGTGACTACAAACAGTATGTACAGTCTATAGTCCTCTAGTCTCTTTTATCACTATTAACACTTTTCAAAAGATTCTCAAGATGCTGCAAGAGTAATTTTTTTTTTTTTGAGGGAGAGGGTGGTTCTCGGGCTTGAATTCAGGACCTGGGTGTTGTCCCTTAGCCTCTTTGTACTCAACACTAGTAGTCTACCACTTCAGCCACAGCACCACTTCCAGCTTTTTTGAGTACTTCATTGGAGACAAGAGTCTCACAGGGACTTTTCTGGCCAGGCTGGCTTCCAACCACAATCCTCAGATCTCAGCCTCCTGAGTAGCTAGTATGACAAGCTTGAGCCACTGGCACCTGGCCAAGAGTAATCTTTTTTTTTTGGACCAGTCCTGGGGCTTGGCTTAGGGCCTGAGCACTGTCCCTAGATTCTTTTTGCTTAAGGCTAGTAGCACTCTACCTCTTGAGCCACAGCGTCACTTCTGGGTTTTCTGTTTCTGTGGGCTGAGGAATCGAACCCAGGGCTTCATGCATGCTAGGCAAGCATTCTACCATTAAGCCACATTCCCAGCCCAAGATTAATCTTTTAAAAACATATATTGGAATTGTATTTGGAGACAAACTACTGGACTAATACCCACCTAAAGTAGTATTTGGGGGAAAAAAAAGGCTAAGTTGGGGGCCTACCACTGTGTTTAAAGCATAATGCAATGAATACAGGAGAATAGAAAAACTGCAACTTCAAAGAAAGCAAGCAAATAAATTAGTAATAAGGCTGAGATTGTATCAAGAAGAAAATCAAAAAAAGGACTGAACCTGGGAGAAAAGAGGAATTCCACTATCTTTTATAGAGATAGGGTCTCCTTATATAGACCAAGATGGCCTTCAATTCCTGATCTTCCTACCACTCCAAACAAGATTCAACTTTTGTAGGAGAGGTTAGTGGAATAAGAGAATTAGAAGGAAAATCTGATTTAGAGAATAGCAGTAAACATATCCCCTAAAAAAAGGCATATTTTCTTATCTTATAATTTATAACTATATTTTCTATTATAAAATTAAGTTCAGATCATAACCAAATGTAACCAACATTTAAAATTGATCTTGTAGAAAGTGACACTTACCACACATGGCAACAGATTTTGCTTCTTCAATAGACTGATGTTTGTCAGTCAGGCGAGCTTTGGTAACTTTGTGTTCATTTACTTCTTGTTCTAACCGTTGTTGTAACAATTTAAGCTTGTAATTTAAATCTATCTCTAAATTATTCTTTTCCTATAAAATTGGAATGACAGTCATGTAGTAAACTTTAATAGGCACATGATTAAACCTCACACTTTTAATATCTCACAAGATATAGTTATTTTTATAATGATAAACACATATATCTAAAAGCAAAATATACCTTTTCTTTTTCTTCCCCCGCCACCAACTATGACAGAGTACATTACACTGGTTGGTGATATTCAGGACTATTACAGTTTACCTTTTAACTTTTGCTACTATCTTTAAGAAAAATATTAAACTTTTCATATTCATATCACATTTAATTTTTTTCCCCACATTCACTTTTATGTGAGGAAAAAGGAATACTTATACACTACTAATGGAAATGCTAATTAGTGTAGTCCACTATGCAAAGTAATTTGGAGGTTCCATAAAAAACTAAAAATAGAGTTAGGCATACTTGTAGAGTTGCTCACACTTGCAAGTCTAGCTACTCAGAGGATCCAGAGTATCTTAATTAGAGGCCAGCCCAAGCTGAAAAGTCTGTGAGACTTGTCTCCAAAAATAATCAGCAGCAAAAAGCAGGGCATATTAGAAGTAATACAATAGTATAATGGACACTTGCACATTCATGTTTACTATAGCACTATTAATAACAGCCAAGCTATAGAAGCAGACTAGATTCTATAGGAATCTATGCATAGATTCTAGATTTCTTTAAGCATTCTAAAAAACGCTGAAAGAAAATGTGGTATATATATAAACAATGCAGTATTGTGTAACCACAAAGAATGAGACTATGACATTTGAAGGTAAATGGATGGAACTGGAGATTATCATGTTAAGCACAGTAAGAGAGGTTCAGAAAGGCAAGGATGATGTGGTTCTTTTCCATATGTGGGATCTAAATCTAAAATATATAGATACATATATCATAGATATATAGTGAGATCTAGATTTGTAAAGTATGTACTAAATCCTTTCCTTAACAAAGTATATAATAAAGGATTCTCAATGGAATTTTGATTAAGAAAATTACAAAGACCAATCACTTGTCCCTTCTATTTTGCTAACTAATCTTATCCATGTACAAAGGAAGTAGAAAAAAACTATGAAAATTTCTTTCTAACCAAAGTAATTTATGATGACCTGTAAACACTACATGTCCACTGCTTGAGTACCAAAAAAAATACACAAAGGTTTTTAAATAAGACATCCTCACATATAAATGCATCAACCAAATATAAGACTATAACTATATAAGCATAAGAAATGTCACTGTACAAAACCACCTTACAATCTTTTTTTTTTTTTTTTTTGCCAGTCCTGGGGCTTGAACTCAGGGCCTGAGCACTGTTCCTGGCTTCCTTTTGCTCACTCTAGTACTTGAGCCACAGTACCATTTAGGACCTTTTTGGTATATTTGGCGCTGAGGAATCAAACCCAGGACTTCATGCATGCTAGGCAAGCACTCTACCACTAGGCCACATTTCTAGCCTGTCTTATAGTCTTTGATAACCACTAAATATCATCCCAAATGACATATGTGAAGTCACGTACCTTTTCTGAATAATTAAGCATGTCTTGAGCTTCTTTTCTTTCTTCTTCTACTCTTTCAAGATTGTGTTTGAGATGCTTCACCTCCTCTTGTAAAGACGTAATTCGGGCTATAATGAAAATGTAAACCAATTACCACTAAAAGAGAAGTCTTTCTGTTCAGACTTATTAAGATTAAAAACATTTTAATTTTCTTGATGAAATAGTTTCTGAAGAGTTTTCGTAGTCATACATACATACAGTAAAAATAATACTAAATGATAAAATTATCAGTAGTAGTTGGGCACACTTGTAGCTCATTCCTATAATTCTAGATACTAAGGAGGCTAAGATCTGAGGACTGCTGTTTGAAGCTAGTCTTGGCAGGAAAGTCTGAGACTCTTCTCTCCAATTAACCACCAAAGAGCTGGAGGGGAAGCTGTAGGTCAAGTGGTAGAGCACTAGCCTTGAGAAAATAAAAATCTCTGAGATGGTGTCGAGGCCCCAAGTTCAAGCCCCGGCCTCAGCACAAAAATAAAATAATAAAAGTCAATACTAACTAAATATCATCTAATACAGAGTATTTCATAATAGTTGTGGCTCTAGCTCAGACTTGGCAAAATTGTGATACCCCCCCATATCAAAAGCAAGACATGCATGAAGGCTCACACCTAAAATACTAGCTATGTGGGAGGAATAGATATGAAGATTATGGCCTAAGGTTGTCCCTGAAAAGAAAAAGACACTATATGAAAAATAACCTAATGTAAAAATGGTTGGAGGACACATGGCTCAAGTGCAGAGGATTTACTTAGCATAAAGGCCTAGTTCAAATCTCAGTACTGCCAAAATAGCTAAACAAAAGCGTGGGTTTAATTTATCTGAGGCTCATACCTTGAAACAGTAGCACCTTATATACTTAGTAGCTGTCTCCTTATTAAATAAAATATACTTTAGTGTATAGGATTTTTATTGTTTGTTTTTTGCCAGTCCTGGTTCTTGAACTCAGGGCCTGAGCACGGTCCCTGGCTTCTTTTGCTCACGGTTAGCACTCTACCACTTGAGCCACAGCGCCACTTCCAGCTTTTTCTATATATGTGGTGCTGAGGAATCAAACTAAGGGCTTCATGTATATGAGGCAAGCACTCTACCACTAGGCCATATTCCCAGCCCTCTAGAGGCTTTTTAATGTACATGTAACAAACACAAATTTAATGTATGTACAATCTAACTTAAATGAATTTTTTTTTTTGCCAGTCCTGGGCTTGAACTCAGGGCCATATTCGCAGCCCTAAATGAATATTTTCTAATGTGAAATAATATATTGTCTGATTTGTAATTCACATGGAAATGGCTGAAGCATTTTAAAGGACCAGGAAAAATTCTACACTAGTCACAATTTAGTTGCATACTTCTTCATTCTCAAGTGTCAGATATACTTTATATACTCTAATATTTCTAAACATTAAATAGTAGTTTCTAAACACTAAAGTAGTTCTATAATAAACAAAGGAATATTAAGTTTTTTCATAATGCTTCTCTGTTACACAAGTTTCAGAATCTAAAGAACAATGAAGTAATCTAATTTATACACACAAAATAATACTGTGTTGTGAGTGTGTGTTCATATGAAAGAAACATCACTACTTAAAAAAATACAGAGTGAGTGTGTGTATACAAAGCAAACATGACAAGATATGTATATAATGCTGAAGTGATATTCAAAAAATAAAGTTTCCATTTGTATTTATATTAAATTACAAACTTCAGAAACTTATACACAGTCAATTCAGATTAAGCCTGTGAATTTTTCATAAGCTTATTATAAACCAACTGCTAAGAAGGTAAGGTATTGAAAAAAAAATATATATGAGTCAATTTTCCCCCCTTGGGCCAGTCCTGGGACTTAGATTCAGGGCCTGAACATTGTCCCTGGCCCTTTTGCTTAAGGCTAGCACTCTACCTCTTGAGCCACAGTACCACTTCCAGCTTTTTCTGTCTATGTGGTGCTGAGGAATTGAACCCGGAGCTTCATGCATGGTAGGCAAGCACTCTACCACTAAGCCACATTCCCAGCCCCTATATGAGCCAATTTTTATGGATCCCTTCAATCACACGAAAGACACATTAAGTAAAATAGTCTGTTTTGTCATTTATCCCATCGAAAAAGACAGGAATAATCAATCTGTGCAACACATGACCAAAACAAACGTTATACACACACAAAAATTAAAGCACTGCAAAGTCTGAGTACTGAATACCATGTATCATAATGTGAATGGATTAAAACAATAAAAACCTCCCACATTTTTGAAGAGACCACTGAAAAGCAAAAAAGTAAACCACAGAGTCAGAAGACAATCGTGATCCCTATATATGAGAAGAGGACTAATACTTAGGATTACTATAAAAAACAAAACAAAACAAAAAAACCCCTCATACTAAACAGTAAGAAAAAGTCAATAAGCCAGGTATGATGGTACATACCTGTAATACCAGTTATATACAATGCATAGAGGAGGATTGTGATCTGAGTCTAGTCCTGGGTAAAGACCTGAGACCCTACCTGAAAAAAAAAAAATCACTAAAGCAAAAACAGTCTGGTGGTGTATCTCAAGTGGCAAAGTGCATGCCTAGCAAGCATGAGGCTTTAAGTTCAAGTGTCTTTACTGCAAAAAATGAAGAAAAAAGAAGAAAAATGGGTGGGGGGACACGCTGGGATGTGGCTAATAGCAAAATGTTTGCCTAGCAAGTCCAACATCCTACATTCAATTCCCAGTACCAAAAAAGAAAAAAAACAAACAAACAAACCCAAAAGCAACAACAAAACTGAGAACAGGTACTTATACATTACTATTTACAATAGCATAAAAGATAAAAACTTCCCAGTCAGGGAACCAAAAACAAAACAAACAAAAAAGATAAAAACAGTTCAAGTCTCCACTAATAGAGAAATAGCTATTTAAAATATGATAAACACACACGAGAATATAACTCAGTCATCAATTAAAGAAGAACCACTTAATATATGATAAAAACACTACACTAGGTAAAAGAAGATTGACACACAAGGTCACATATTGTATGATACCATTTATAAGACAGCCAGAATACATGACAGAATATTGGTGACAGCCAGGAGGCTACTGGAAGGAATAGCTTACAGAATTGTCTTTGGAGGTAATGAAAATATTTTAGAATTAGGTAGAGAAGACACTTGTATACAATTATGAGCATACTAAATACTACCAAACTGAAGCATTTGTTACATGAATTTCATTTAAAAATTGCCAAGTGAAGAGGAAACAAAAATCACAGTCACAGTGGACACTTCAAAAATACCGTCTCAACCCAGGCACTGGGTTGGATCTTGAATCCAAGCCAGTCCAGGAAGGAAAGTTTGTGCAATAGTTATATCCAATTAGACACCAAAATGCCAGAAGGGGAAAAGTAGCTCAAGTAGTAGAGTACTAGCCTTGAGCAAAAGAGTTCAGGGAGGGGCTGGGAATATGGCCTAGTGGCAAGAGAGCCTGCCTTGTATACATGAAGCCCTGGGTTCAATTCCCCAGTACCACATATATGGAAAACGGCCAGAAGTGGCGCTGTGGCTCAAGTGGCAGAGTGCTAGCCTTGAGCAAAAAGGAAGCCAGGGACAGTGCTCAGGCCCTGAGTCCAAGGCCCAGGACTGGCCAAAAAAAAAAAAAAAAGAGTTCAGGGAAAGCACCCAAGACTTGAGGTTCAAGCCCCATGACTAGGGAAAAAAAATTCAAAATTTAAGAGACAATGAATGAATAGTAATTTAGAAAAGTGATGGGAGACTCTAGGTGCTGGTGGGTCAGGCTTGTAATCCTAGCTACTCAGGAGGCTGAGATCTGAGGATTATGATTCAAAGCCAGACCCAGGAGGAAAACCCTTGAGACTCTTATCTCCAATTAACCACCAGAGAACCAGAATTGGTGCTGTGACTCAAAGTGGTAGAACACTTAACTAGCTTTGAGTAGAAAAGCTCAGGGACAGCACGTAGGTCCCCCGAGTTCAAGTCCCATGATGGAAAGAAAGAAAGAGGGAGGGAGGAAGGAAGGCAAGGCAGGCTGATGGAGATTATAAAACTAGAAGAAATTAGGTGAAAAGCCTAAAATATTTTGAAATTCCCATAAAACACTCAAAACAAAAATGCATTATAAACTAAGCCTCAAAAAAACAGAATGGGGCTAGTAATGTGGCTTAGTGGTAGAGTGCTTGCCTAGCATGCACAAAGCCCTGGGACAGTGCTCAGGCCCTGAGTCTAAGCCCCAGGACTGACTGACAAATAAATAAATAAATAAAATAAAAAGCGAAACTCCTTTTTTTAATGGCCAGTCTTGTGTCTTGGACTCAGGGCTTGAGGACTGTCCTTATCACTGTCTTTTTGTTCAAGGCTAGCACTCTGCGACTTGAGCCACAGCACCACTTCCGGCTTTTTCTGTATATGCAGTGCTGAGGAATCCAACCCAGGGCTTTGAGCGTGCTATGGCTAAGCCACATTCCCAGCCCCAGGAGTGAAATTCTCACACAACAGTTTCTGATTGTAGGACAATAAATTAGAAATTTGTAATTACAAGAAAATTCTAACTTTTGTTCATTAAACTTGCCCAACCCAGTAGTAATTATGAACATAGCATCCAAGTGATATTCCCTGAAGGTCACATGTCGCTAAGTGGAACTAGAGTCTCTTGGAAAATGGGTGCTTTCAGGTTAAGGAAAGAAAATCCTGAAAATCTATATACAGCAAAAATGCAAGGATACTATCCAAGACTCTGTGGGTACTTATTATACTTGAAGAGATTTCCATACATATATTTAAATTCATGAGCCCATAAATACATTTTAAAAATTCACTGGTCATTTTTTGGAAGATGGTATGGAAATTGGTATATGGTATTTCTATCCTGAAAAAGATTTAAGTGTTAAAACTTTCTAAGTTGACTCTCGTGGTAACTATATAATTTGTGAGCAAAATATTTTCTTCATAGTAGTAATAAATGGATGAAAAATGGACAAGAAATAGGTCCCCATTTTGCAAATCTCTTAAAGAAACAAAGGTCCATGCAAAAATACAATGGCTATAACATCAAAAAAGGGTATGTCAGATTTCGTTTGTTTCCTTAGGCCCAAGTACTCGTGTCAAAGTCCTACCTCAAAAAGATGAAACCCTTAGAGTCCCTCCCAACAGAAAGTACTATGGAGGATAGAGTAACATATTAAACAAACCAGCATTTAACATTCTATCTTCAAGCACCAATAGTAGCAATGACAAACTACAAGAATTTAAAAAAAGGAAAGATTAAAATAAATATAGATTTAAAAGAAACTAAAGGGACATTTTAATGAAATTCAACATGCAGGCTTGAAATGAATCTTAGTTCAAGCAAAAATAAATATATAAGAAATCGTAAGAACTGAGGAAACGGAGCACTGAACTATTTTACAATATTAAACATATGCCAATTTCTTTTTCAACTGTTATAATACTGATTTTGTTTTTAATTACTCTTGGCCTGGAGGTGTAGCTCAAGTAGCAGAATAAGCACTAGGCCTCCAAGCTCAATCCCTAGTACCAAAAATTAAAAAAAAAGTCCTATTTTCTTAAAAGTTCTATTTTTAAGAAATACTTTTATTATAAATTAAACAATGTGATATCCGAGTATCAGATGATGATTGAAGTTGGATGATGAGCACATAAACAGACATTACGGTAGTTGAAAGTTTCCCAAATAAAAAGTTAAAAGAGAAACTAATTAAACAATATTATAGGTCTTCTTAATGAAACTTAAAAATCAGGCATTAAAATTTTATCTGTTTTCATTTCAATCTGAAGAATCCATACATAAACTTACTAAAATTTTTTTCCTCTACAACATTTTGATCTCACTTTCATTAAGCTTTTGTGACCTGAACTTTTGGAAGCTTACTTTGTAATGGCAGACTTAACTATTAAGACTAGACCAGTATTGACAAATATAAGGCCTAGCTTGTTTCTGTAATGACTTGAAGCTAAGAATGTTACTTTTATTCCTGTTTTGAATAGTTACAAAAAGTGAGAAAGAAATACACAACAGAGATCTTATATGGTCCACTAAGCCTAGGATATTCTTTACCCAATTATACTTGGGAACTTCTATACACACAGAAGTTTCTGCCCACTTATGTATATGGAGGACATTAAATTAAAGAATAAAAATTATGACTGCCAGAAGCCCATAATTCTAAACTAGAAGAAATTTACACTTAAGGAACATAAAAGTTTTTATGGACCTCAAAAGATTAATGTAAAACATATGGTATTTTAAAAATAAATGTGTCATTGCATATATGTTGATATTTACAAATTGAACATTTAAATTTGAAACAAGAGAAGCACAAAAACAATGAAACATGCCCATGCTATGAATTTTTTAATTTCCATCAATATCTAAAAATTACATTCAGTTAAAAACTATGATCACAGAACACTGGAGGCTTATGTATGTAATCTTCAGCTACTCCGGAGGCTAAGATCTGAGGATTGCATTTCAAGGCAGTCTAGGCAGGAATGTCCCTGAGACTCTTATATATACAATAAAATACCAAAAAGCCAGAAGTGGAGCTATGGCTCAAGTGGTATCCTGCTAGTCTTGAGCAAAAGAAGTTCAAAGACAGCACCCAGGCCCTGAGTATAAGCCCCAGGACAGGCGTGTGCAAGTGCATGCACACACGCAAACAAACTGCTACTGATTAGTGCATAGATGATGGCTGCCTTTATTTGAAGGAAGCTCCCCAAAACTTGTTCATACACAGAAAATAAACTTAAAAAAGAATTTAAGAATTGAATATCTAGAGATAACCCAGACTGAAATCTAAACCTCCTTGGTTTTATAGATACAAAAGAGTGATGAGAGGCTGGGAAAATGGCCTAGTGGTAAAGTGCTTGCCTCGTATACATGAAGCCCTGGGTTCGATTCCTCAGCACCACATATATAGAAAAAAGCCACAAGTGGTGCTGTGGCTCAAGAGGTAGAGTTAGGCTAGCCTTGAGCAAAAAGAAGCCAGGGACAATGCTCAGGCCCTGAGTCCATGCCCCAGGACTGGCAACAAAAACAAAACAAATAAACAAAAAAAGAGCAATGAGACTTTCAAATGACTCCTACCCTGTACAAAAAGGCCTAGAAAATTTTGACTTAAGGAAGTATGAAGCTCTCCCCTCCCCCCAAAAGTTAAGTCTGTTGCCTAAGAAGACTGTACAACACTCCTTAGCTATGAAGCAATGGAGCAGCCTAATATCTGTCTCCATAGTTACAAATACTAACCCCTGACCTCTCTTCACAGAAATATGGCTGATCATCAAGCCCCATGAGACCCAAAGTATGTTCCAATCTGTAACTAAAGTTAAACCAGACTCCCTATTCACCCCTGCCAATTTTTCACTAAAATGTCTGCTGGCAACTTCCACATGAATCTATTTTGAGTAGTATGGATGCCACCACTAATAAAAACAGAAAATAGAAAAATAGGTAAAATCAGGCATCTTTTGAGAACAAACAATCCTATCTACCATTTTATTCTTTTGCTCAATATTAGTTATACTCAATATTTGTATTTTAGATTCACAAAGACTGTTGATCTGGCATCTTTAGTTTTATTTCTACAACAGAGTTTCTATTTATACCAAGAATGCACAAGGCATTCCCAGGATTTAAATAATCCTCTTTGCCTAGATTATTCTCACTTTGAGTAACACTGTTATAAATTAGGCATAATTTCAGTTAACATGGCTGTAAAAATTGGGAAATACTGACATTACCTGCCTCACAGGGGTACCTGGGAAAGAGTGCAGGAATTACAATGGTAGCTACTATTCTGAAAGAGAAAGCATGTTAACTATTTCTATTTTTATCAAGGTAGTTTTCTTTAAGAGGTCAATATGATACTTAATATTATATTGTTTAGTTTGCACATTTTATGTTAAAAACTAAAAAACAAAAAAGAAAGATGGCTGGAATGTAGCTCAGTGATAATCCATTTGAGTAGCTTGTTAAGGTCCTGGATTCTATCTGCAACACCACATATATATGTGCACACATGCATGTGCATGCACACATATATGCACAAAATGCTAAAAAGAAAAAAGAAAAATATTTGCACAATACCACTATAGTGAATTCATAGGCTTTGAAGTAGAATGGTGTTTACTCTTCAGAAAGGAAAAATGAAGTTATTATTTAATAGGTACAGATGACAAAAGTTCTGAAAATGGATAGTGCTTATGGCTGAATAACAACATTCAACAGGGCTGGGAATATGGCTTAGTGGTAGAGTGCTTGCCTAACATGTACGAAGCCCTGGGTTCTATTCCTCAGCACCACATAAACAGAAAATTTTGGAAGTGGTGCTATGACTCAAGAGGTAGAGTGCTACCATAAGCAAAAAAAAAAAAAAAAAAGGGCTGGGAATATGGCCTAGTGGCAAGAGCGCTTGCCTCCTACACATGAAGCTTTCGGTTTGATTCCCCAGCACCACATATATGGAAAACGGCCAGAAGGGGCGCTGTGGCTCAAGTGGTAGAGTGCTAGTCTTGAGTGGGAAGAAGCCAGGGACAGTGCTCAGGCCCTGAGTCCAAGGCCCAGGACTGGCAAAAAAAAAAGAAGCCAGGAACAGTGCTCAGGCCTTGAGTCCAAGCTCCAGGACTGGCAAATAAAACAAAACAAACAAACAAAAACAACATGCAACATACATGTGAATGTATTTAATACAAATGAACTGTAGACTTATACATGGTTCTGGTGTGATTTGGAGAGCCACACAGAATTCAAAGCCAGTCAAAGCAGAAGTCCATGAAACTCCATTTCTAAACAAAGAGGCAAAAAGTGGTAGAGTGCTAGTCAAGTAAGCTCAAAACTTTGAGTTAAACCTTGTACTGGGGGGAGGAGGAAGGTATCTGTATTTTACCACAACAAAAATAACTATTACCTTGAAGGTCTCCAATCATCTCAGAATCATGACCTCTGTCTCTTCGTTCAGCTTCCAATACAGCTTGCATTTGGTAGTAATCCTTGTCTGTTTGTGACTTGGAATTCTCTAAAATTCGATTTCTTTCTTGCAATTCTCTGTTCAGGGATTCCAGCTGACTAATTGATTTGCTCATCTCCGTATGACTCTTCCTTAGTCTTACAGCTGTGTCTGATTCTGTTCTAAGTAAGTCATTGGCTTCTTCTAGCTATTAAAAAAGAACAAGAAAACAAAATTGTGATTCAAATACAATCATACTTATTTTATTAATTCTAACTTTAAAAAAGAAAGCTCAATTGAGAAACTTACCTGTTTTTGCAATTGTGTCAGCTTCTCATTAGCAAGCTGTGAATTTTGACTTACTTTCTTTAAGTCTTCCAACTGATCTTTTAATGTAGAAACTAGAAAATGAAAAAGTATGTAGAGGTAACAAAATTTTTCAGAAGAAACCTAGAAATTCCTTTTTAAAAATGGCATTTACTTTTAGTCAACTCTACACCAATTCCAAATTCCATCTTTAGAAGTACTTTTATTGTTGTTGTTGTTGGTCCCAGGGCCTGGGTGCTGACTCTGAGCTTTTTTACTCAAGGCTAGCACTCTACCAATTAGAGCCACAGTGCCACTTCCAGTTCCGGTTATCTGGTGGTTAACTGGAAATAAGAATCTCATGGACTATCTGCCTGGGCTGGCTTTGAATTGCAATTCTCAAACCTCAGCCTCCTGAGTAGCTAGGATTACAGGTGTGAGTCACCAGTGACTGGCTTAGAAGTACTTTTTAAATTTATCAAAAAGTAGAGCAAATATTATAATTTACAGTGCAAAACAAATGTTTGTGTTATGTTTCAAGTTCTTTTATTGTCTTAGTAAGACACATCTACTGGTATAATACTATAAGTTTCTCTTTTTAAAAAATTTTTTGAGGTGAGTCCTCTTTATGTTGCTCTGGCTCATAGCCAACTCTTGAATTAAAATAATCCTCTTGTCTCAGCCTTCTGAGAGGTTCAGCTATGAAGCTAGTTTTGTTATTTGTTTCTGTGCCAGTACTGGGGTTTTTATCCCAGGGTCTAGTACTCTTGCTGTAGTCTTTTTCACTCAGAATGGGCACTCTACCACGGGAGTAACATTTCTATTTCCTTTTACTTTTTTCTAAGTAATACAGTTACTTGACTAGTTTAGTATTTTAAAACTGGTAAAAAAAAAATTTAAAAGGCACCAAAGATAGAATAAAACTTCCTCCTCCTACATTGTCTCTTTTAACAGACTTTTCCCTCAATGAACAACTATTACTACTTTTTGTAAATCTTTCCTGATAGTCTACGTATCAATAATCTAATACGGAATCAAATTTATAAATACAGGTTTTCACATACATACTCATATAAATATACATTATATTTAAGTAAGCACTCTCATTATAAACCTAAATGCTTTTTTCTTTTATAAGGTGCAGTATTCTATAATGTAATATACCAAATTGTATCATGTCATCAATTCCATTTTTTTACACTTTTCACCATTTTAAGCATATAAATAATCTGTATACTTATCATATTGGATGTTTACGATTATTTAGAGAAAATAAGGCAGAGCAAAATCAAAGTATAAAAATGCCCAGGACACTAGTCTGTGAATTAGGCATCAACATTTTTTAAAGCTTCCCAGGATACTACAGTTGCACAAAATGGTAACAACTATAATTGTAGCTAAATATGACTTAATACTGATGTTAGAACGCTATTTATTTAAATAGTGCTCTTTTGGGACTCATGAAGTATATTAGGTTTATGGCTTCATAAATCTATGATGGGCACTAAATTTCAGTCAATCTTATATAAGAGATCTAGAAAATCATGTTTTATAAAAATTCCAAAAGCTGGAATTATCTACTTACTCATCTATATATTTTAGTGTTTTTCAAATGACATAACAACTTACCTTCATTTTCTATATTTCTTCTCTTCTCATTTTCCTGTTCAGCTTTTCTTTGGTATTCATTAATTTTATGTTGTAACAACATTTTCTCCTTCTCAATTTGAGACACTGTAGACTCTAAATTTCTTCTCTGATTCCCCTTAAATTATAATAACAAAACTATCATTGCAGTTAATACTATTCAGCTATTTAAAGAGTACTTTGCTCTGAAAAACAAATACAGATGAGGGCTGGAGGCATAAGCTCTGGTAGTACAGTGCCAAAAGCACAGGACTCTGATTTCAAGCTCCAGTAGTGGCACCAAAAAAGCAAAAAACAAAAAAAGCCAAATACAAATGAAAATTGAAGATAACTTTTTGGTTTCAAAACCAAACCAGTTATTTGGGACTGGGGATCGAACATTGAGACTTGTTCATTATTAAGCATGTGCTATGCCACTGTGCGGTACTTCTGGCGCTGTATTCTGTTTTGTGGGGTTTGTTTTTAATCTCTGGAAGAGTTCTTACTAACAAACTGACTCTCTGTTTTTTTTTTAAGTGAGTACATCCTATCCTAATAGCAACTTAGACAGGGTGCTGGTGGCTTATATCTGTAAACTTAGCTACCCAAAATGGAGGTTGGAAGCCAGTCTAGGCAGAACAAGCCTACAAGAGTTTATCTCTAAGTGGCTAGAAAAAGAGTTGGACTGAAGTATAGCTGAAGTGGCAGAGCATCAACTGTTAACAGAAAAAAAATCCCAGTTCTAAATCAGAGTAAACTCTGTGAGACTCATCTCCAATTAACCACCCAAAAGCCAGAAGGAGAAATGTGGCTAAAGGGGCAGAGCACTAGCCTTGAGCACAATCATGGGGAGAGCACACAAAAAGCTAAAAAGGTCAGGCCCTGAGTTCAAGCCCCAGGGTTGGCACAAAACAAAAACCAAAACAGGGCTGGGAATATGGCCTAGTGGTGAAGTGCTTGCATCGTATACATGAAGACCTGGGTTTAATTCTTCAGCACCGCATAAATAGAAAAAAGCCGGAAGTGGAGCTGTGGATCAAGAGGTACAGTGCTAGCCTTGAGCAAAAAGAAGCCAGGGACAATGCTCAGGCCCTGAGTCCATGCCCCAGGACTGGCAACAAAAACAAAACAAAACAAACAAAAACCAAAAGAATAGAATTTTGGTATTTGTATTCTTAAGGGATATTGGTCTATAGTTTTCTTTGTAGTTCAGTCTGGAACTTTGGTGTAAGGCTATTATTAGCCTTACAAAATGAGAAGTGTTTTCAAATTATTTGAAATTATGTACACTTGGTGTTATGTTTTCTTAAAACCTAGCAAAATTTTTTAGTGAAATTATTTGGCAATGTAGGTTACACGTTTTTTTTCCAGTTTACAGTTATGAATGGACTTAATAGCTGTATGTAGGGATACTGAAATTCTTTTACACTGTAAGAATTCTTTCAAGGAATTGATCCATTTCAATTCTCCCCCACAATTTTATTTAAAATTATTTACAATATTCCCTTTAGGTCCTCTGTTATTCTTAAAATCTGTAACAAGACCAGTCTTGCTAGAGGTTTTTTAGTTGTTTTAAATCTTCCCAACAAGTGTTTTTTTTTTTTTTTAATGCTATTCTCAATTCCATGGATCCCTGCTGTTACCCTAACATTTCCTTCCTTCTATTTGTTTTCTGCTTATTTCTTCTCTTGCTGGTTCGCTAGAATAGGGGATTTGATTGCACATTTCCACTCCTTTTAGTTTTCTGAGACAGGGTCTTATTTATATAGCTCAGGCTGACTCTGAACTGTCAAGACTGGTTTTGAACTCTTGATCTCTCTCCCTAAGCTTCTCAGGAACTAGGGTTACAGGCATTAGCCACCATGCTAAGCTTCCTCTCCACTTAATGCTACAAGTTTTCCTTTCAGCACTACGTTATCTGTGTCTAAGTAATTTTGATGTATTTTCTCCTCCTTGTGCAAGCATTTTTTTAAATGATCATCTAACAATTTTTGTAATAACAGCTTTAAGAATACAGTTAACATTCTAGTTTCACTTCTGAGACTGCTCCTTTGACCTATGCATTATTTACAATTGTGTTTTTTGGTTTCTATGTGTTCTGTTTTCCAGTTGGTTTAATATCATTTTGGTCAGAAAATTTTAATTGTTCTAGATAAGTGTTATAGTCTGCAACAATCTGCAGATGTATCTTTCTCTTTTCAGCTTTTGTTTCATATCTTTTGTAGCTTTTTTGCTCAGGACTGCTGTGTCTTTTTGGTGGACTGGTCCTGTAGTCATGTAAACATGTCTCGGCCCATGGTAATGCACTGTTACAACTTCTACTAACAGTATTTCTTTCTTTTACTTTTTGTGCCTGTTCCTGGGATGGAACTTAGGGTCTTACACTCTCACTCAGGGCTGGCCCTGAGTTAATTAGAAATGGAGTATCGCAGTATCACAGACTTTCTGTCTCGATAAACTTCAATCTTTCAGGTCTCAGCCTCCTGAGTTTACAGATATTATCTACTATCACTCAACTGGTATTTTCATTTAATGTGATTATTATTGTGTTATGCCCGCAGTTTTTGTTTCAATACCCTATTTATAGTTGTCTGAAATATTTCCTCTATCCATACAGAGAACTGTAACAAAGAGCATTAAGCTTTCTGCTGTTGTGTGCTAAATACAATATAAAAAAAAATCAAAAGGAAAGTATGTATTTATCCTTACTTCACTCAGCTCTTTCAAATTAAAGTATTAAAGACTTAATAGTAAAATTTAAAATGCTAAGATTAAGCGCCTACTGACCAATTCAATTTTACATAAATGAAAGAAAATAAAGCACTAACAGACTGAAGAAAATATTCAGACAACATGAAAACTACCTGAAACTAAATCTAGTTAAGGACAAGGATAAGGACAAGTAATACATTAGAAAAAGACTATAGAGTATACTTCTTTTTGAGGAAACTTTCACCTACACAACAGAAAGAAATTTACAAGATGACTTAGAAGAATGAAATATATTAGATATATGACACCAATGTCTGACTAATCTGATATTATGTTTAATAATAAAAAAATTTATAGTGACGGAAAAGATGGATACTTCAAACTCAATAGAGTTCCTATTTGATGACATGATTAATAATGAGATCATATCAGTATCAATCCTTTAAATTAGATTTCACCCTCTCCCAATGATTTTCTCTGACATGGTTGCTGATTCTCTTTTTTTCAATAGTGGGCTTTGACTTTAGGGCTTTGTGTTTGCTAGGGAGGTGCTCAATTACTTGAACCATATTGGCAGCCCTTTGACTTTATTTTTCCAATAGGGTTTCAAATTTTTCCTAGGTTTGCCTGGACTGTAATTCTATTTATGCTTCCTGCTTAGATGGAATGACAGGCTTATAACACCACACCCAATCTAGTTCAGAAGAGAACTTGTTAACTTTTTGTCTGGCTTGGTTTGGAGCCATAATTCCCCATATCTCTGCCTCCTAAGTAGCTCAGCTTAACAATAATGAGCTACCCCGCCCAGGCAAGATAAAATTTGATTAATTTCTCCAGGTTTTCAACTATAATGAAGTGAAATTTTCGTATATTAAAATTTCATTGCAGTCATAGAATAAGATCAGAAAAGTATAAAAGTATCTGAACCTGAAGTTTGAAGGGTGAGATTTTCATCTTAATTCTCTGATTCTAACATTTCAATAATAGAATCCAAATGCAATTTTCTCAGGAAGTAAAAAATATATGAAAGGGAGAAACATCTAAAAGTGAAAGTTTCTACTTAGAAAACAAAGAAGTACCTCTTCATCCAATTCTTTCATTATCTTGTCTAGTTTTATGTTTGAAGTTCTGCAAAAACAAAAGCAATACAAATAAATACTTTAAAAAAATTACTCAGGGTTAAACAGCTACACTCCTTACTAAAGTAGGTTTCTTAGAAATTTTTGCCATGGACTCAGTCCATGGAAGGTTATAACCTTTCTTCTAAAGTTACATTTTTAAAAGCATAAAAAATACACAAAGATTAAAAGAAACCAGTTATACTAAAATATAGTTATAAGCTTAAAAATGCTTAATTCAGTAATACATGTACTTCATTAGTATGTTAAATAACATGGTCTAGTGCCAGAAATTTCCAAGTAGTGATGAATATAAATACTATGTAGAGAAATGTAAAAACTATATGAAAATTTCTATGACTTCTACTGGTAATTTAAAAAATCCTTACAGCTTATTGCTGTGTAATGTTGACTGAATTCAGAATTGAGGAAATGATGGATTTCAGTTAATTAGGGAAAATAGTTTACTTTTTCTGACTCAAGTTTAAGGACCCCAGATAAATAATAGCCAAATTTCCTCATGTAATATATTTTTTTTTTTTTGGCCAGTCCTGGGGCTTGGACTCAGGGCCTGAGCACTGTCCCTGGCTTCTTCTTGCTCAAGGCTAGCACTCTGCCACTTGAGCCACAGCGCCCCTTCCGGCCATTTTCTGTATATGTGGTGCTGGGGAATCGAACCCAGGGCCTCATGTATACGAGGCAAGCACTCTTGCCACTAGGCCATATCCCCAGCCCCTCCTCATGTAATATTTTCTAATATACAAATATTTAGCATTTAACTTGTAATACAAGGTTAACTAACGGAAAGTTGGTATATACAAATAACTAAGACAAATGATTATTTGGCAATGTGAACAGAATTCTGAGATTAATTGAAAGTATATAAGATCTATTACAATTTGTTTTCTTTGGCTCAAATAATTCTGACCTTCAAATCTATAAATGAAGTATCTGTCTCATTAAATACTTCATTCAGCATGTTTAAATATAACCTATTCCCTCTGCTTCACACTCCTACCTCTCACAGCAATCTCATGCCCCACATAATTGAGATCACCTAGGAATGAATCATCCTTACTTCTTCCTCCCTTTTCCCATTTAGCTGAATAAATTCAAAGTTCTGCAAATTAACCAGTTCTTTGTGTTATGTATATGTGTGGGTGCATGTGCACTGGTACTGGGGCTTTAACTCAGAGCCTCTTACTATAGCTTGTTTTTTACTTTTTGCTCATGTACACTGGTACTGTGACTTAATCTCAGAGCCTTTCACTATAGCTTGGATATTTTTTGCTCATGGCTTTTGCTCTATTGCTCTAGCCATACCTCTATTTCAGCTTTTTGATGGTTAACTGGAGATAAGTCTCTTGTATTTGTCTGTTAAGGCTAGCTTCGAACTGCCAGCCTAAGAAAAATACACCTATAACAAATGCCAACGTAAATAAATATTCCTCTTTCCCTTCATTTCTTTTGTGGAACCTGGAGTCAAATCTTGGGTTTTGTGCATGTCAGGCAAGTCTTTTATCACTAAGCTACAACCTTAGCCCTAAAACATTACTTTTCAATTCTTCCATAAACACTCTTCATTTTCTTTTTTTTGCAGTGGAAACTCATCTTACTTCCATCTAGTTTCTAGTGGTTAAAGTAAAAGCTTCAAAATAGTACTTGGTACATACAATTTCAAATTTGAAAAACAGTATTTTTACCTGCACTTCTGCTCCATTTCATCTTTTAATTGAATTTCATTATGTAGCTGTTCTTCAAGCTTGTAGATTGTTTTTTGCAAACTTTCTTGCTTTGATTGAAAAAAGAAAACTCATTCTAATGTTTATAGAGAACTTTAAAAAAAACGAGTTTTTGCTACGATTTTATTTATATTTAGACAATATTTAATCTTTGTTAAGAACTTAAATATTTTTCAACATTTACTAATATATCAGATACAATGTTAAGCATCAGTAATACAAAAATTCGGAAGTTCTGCTCCTTGTTTTCATGAAATTCCTGATAAATAATATGGCATAAGTAGATAAAAGGATATTTAAATATTACACAAAATACTAAAATACTACATGATACTCTAAAATGTACAATTTTTACATATAAGTATGTGTACCACTGGCGACTGAATTCAGGATTTCAGATTTTTCATTCATGGCTGTCATTTTACCACTTGAGCTATGCCACCCACTTCCAGCTTTTTGCTACTAATTTGAATAACAGTCTCTCTGGGCTGGCTCCAAATTACAATGATCAGATCTCAGTCTCCTGAATGCTTATCTGTATCAGTTAAGAACCTACAATGATCCAAAGAATTACACAGCCAATATTACAATGCGGCAAATGATAATAAAATTATATGTAGTATGTTCTGAAGAGAGATAAGATCACTTCTAATTCTGCCAGGAATATGTGGTGCTTTAAGGCCTAAGAGAAATGAAGGAGACAAGAAGTTTGTTTTTTGTTTTTTTGTTGTTTTTTTTTTTGCCAGTCCTGGGCCTTGGACGCAGGGCCTGAGCACTGTCCCTGGCTTCTTTTTGCTCAAGGCTAGCATTCTGCCACTTGAGCCACAGTGCTACTTCTGGCCGTTTTCTGTATACGTGGTGCTGGGGAATCGAACCTAGGGCTTCATGTATACAAGGCAAGCAACTCTTGCCACTAAGCCCAGAAGGTTTTTTTTTTTTGGCCAAAATGTACAAAGAAGACAGAAAAAAAGAAAGATATTCTAGGGAAATGGAAAAAAAATCAAATAAGGCAGAATATAAAATATAATCAAAGAGGACTGGGAATATGGCCTAGTGGCAAGAATGCTTGCCTCATATACATGAAGCCCTGGGTTTGATTCCTCAGAACCACATATATACAAAAAGGCCAAGAGTGGCATTGTGGCTCAAGTGGTAGAGCGCTAGCCTTGAGCAAAAAGAAGCCAGGAACAGTGCTCAGGCCCTTAGTCCAAGCCCCAGGGCTGGCAGAAAACAAAACAAATATAATATAATAAATATAATAGAAGACCCAGACACCAGTGGCTCATGCCCATATACCTAGCAACTCAGGAAGGCTGGGATCTAAGGATCATGGTTCAAAGCAAGCCTAGGCAGGAAAGGCCATGAATCTTATCTCTAACTACCAAAACAAAAAAAGACCCAAAGTGAAGCTGTGGCTCAAGTGGTAGACTGCTAGGCTAACCTTGAGAACAAAAGCTCATGGACAGCGCATAGGCCCTAGAGCCAGTGTGCATACACAAGAGCACACACAAACACACACAGTAGAAGAGCACACAAACACACACAGTAGAAGTAACACACATAAAATTTGAAAACTTAAGTGGTACCATGTCCCTTAAGTGCAAAAGTTGGAAGATGTTAACCTATAGGCAAATTATGACATAATACCGACATCCCAGAAACAGTATTCAAGTAATATTCAACAATACACTAATATATTAAAAGTGCAATTCTAGGAAAAGCAACAAGTTAGTAGGGAAAAAAAGCAGAGACTACAGGAGTAAGTGGAAAAAATGAATAAATTTGTCAATTAGAAGTTAGAATTTATGATCTAGAAACTGATTTTTAAAAAATGATATAGTATCATTACGAAAGGCAAGTAACACAAATCATATGAGGGACAGTATGGGGAGAGGAAAATTGAGTTTGGCTTTGGCCCGGTTTGAGGTGCTTGGGAAGTTTCCAGGAAGAGAGAGATTTAGGTGTGGATCACAAACAAGAAAACTTGAGATTACCTACAGACATGAGCACACACACAGAAAAGACCACAACTTTGGGAAATATTTTATAATTAAGTGAGCAAAGCAACAGCGTCCTGCAAGGAGAGCTAAAAATAAAACTCAGAGACTGGAAGGGGGAAAAAATTTGAAAAAATAACAGAACACGTAAGAGTGATAAAAGCTTGACGTTCTAAACAAAAGGTAGTGAAGTGTTTTAAAGAAAGAAAAATAAGCCGAATGCTGGTGTCTGACGCCTGAAATCCTAGCTACTCAGGAGGATCATGGTTTGAAGCTGGTCCAGGCAGAAAAATCCCCATGAGACTTTTATCTCCAATTAACCACTCAAAAACCCGGAAGTGGCTCTACTAGAGCACTAAAGACAGCACCCAGGCCCTGAGTTTAAGCCCTACAACCGATGAAAAAAAAATTAAGAAAGAAAAGAAAAAGAAGGAAATCAAAGTGTATCAAATGAAGCAAAGAAAAATTTGCTTATTATACTTTGCAACTGCTAAGTTGTTTAGTAGCTAAGACTATCAAGAATTACATTAAATTAGTTGATTTTTGTATTTAGTTTAGTATTAGAATTGTCCCCTGTATTCTGTTTTGTTTTGGTTTTTGACAGTCCTGGGGCTTGAACTCAGGGCCTGAGCACTGTCCCTGGCTTCTTTTTGCTCAAGGGTAGCACTCTGCCACTTCAGTCACAGCACCACTTCTGGCCGTTTTCTATATATGTGGTGCTGGGGAGGGCTTCATGTGTGCCAGGCAAGCACTCTTGCCACTAGGCCATATTCCCAGCCCCTCATTTGTTCTATTTGTAGATTACCCAGAGAAATGCATTAAAATCTAAAATTATTTCTATTGATCCTATTATCCTATTTATCTTTTTCATTCTTCTAATTTACCAAAATGTACAGCACCCACCACTGGATAAAAGTGCCCCCAAAGCAAGCACCAATCCTGAGTATCTTTTTTTTATTTTTGGTCAGTCCAGGGCCTTGGATTCAGGGCCTGAGCACTGTCCCTGGCTTCCTTTTGCTCAAGGCTAGCACTCTGCCACTTGAGCCACAGTGCCACTTCCGGCCATTTTCTATATATGTGGTGCTGGGGAATCGAACCCAGGACTTCATGGATACGAGGCAAGCACTCTTGCCACTAGGCCATATCCCCAGCCCCCACCCCTTTTTTTTCCCAGTCCTGGAGCTTGAAATCAGGGTCTGAGCACTGTCCCTGGTTTCTTTTGCTCAAGGCTAGCACTCTACCACTTGAGCCACAGTGCCACTTCTGGATTTTTCTGTATATGTGGTGTTGAAGAATCGAACCCAAGCTCTTGTGATCCTCTGCTGTGACTAGCCTAAACCTGTGCTAATTATTCCCTATGAGGGAGAGACCATAGAGTCCATGTTTCTTTGGGTCTGGCTCATTTCACTTAGTGCTGCAATGAACATTGTTGTCCTGGTGGCTCTAGTGTGTTCTTGTTTGTGGTCTTTTGGGTAGATGCCCAAAAGTGGGGCTGCTGGGTCATAGGGGAGCTCTATGTTTAGCCTTCTGAGGAATCTCCATACTGCTTGCCAGAGTGGCTGAACCAGTTTACATTCCCACCAACAATGAGGTAGGATTCCCTTTTGGCCACATCCCCTCCAACATTTATTATTGTTAGTTTTCTTGATATAGGACATTCTTACTGGGGTGAGATGGAATCTCAATGTTGTTTTGATTTGCATTTCTTTTATGGCCAGTGATGTAGAGCACTTTTTCATGTCTCTTGGCCATTCTCATTTCCTCATCAGAGAAGTCTCTTTTTAAGTTATTAGCCCACTTGTTGAGGGGCTGTTGGTTCTTTGCAGTTTTGTTTTGGAGGAATTTAATTTTTTTAGTTCTGCATATATTTTAGATTTGAGATCTTTGTCCATTGTATGGCCGGTAAGATCCTAATAGCTATGCCCCTATGAATGCATAAGATAATGCTAAGTGAAATGAACTCCATGTTATGGAATTGAGTGATATATCACTGTTGTAATCACTTTCAACATGCCATGTGAAACCATAGCTTCTATTGTTGATGATCCTCTTGTATCCCCTTCCTGTGGTTGTACCTGCACTATCACTGTATCTTATCTGAGTACACTGGAAACTGTATATACTGGTATTAGAATTAGGAAAGTGAAAGGGAATACCAAAATCGAGAGACACAGGATAAAAAGACAAACGACTACAAAAGCAATACTTGCAAAACTGTTTGGTGTAAACCAACTGAACAACTCATGGCGGGAGAGGGAAAGGGGGGGAATGAGGGAGGAGGTAATAAACAGTACAAGGAATGTACCCAATGCCTAATGTATGAAACTGTAACCTCTGTATACATCACTTTGACAATTAAAAAAAAAAAAAAAGATCCTTGGTGTAAACATTGAAAGAGAACAGACAGGATGAGAAAGAATGGTGGAAGGAATGACTGATGGCCATTTAAAATTGTAACCCCATGGTACAACCTTCAAAAGTTCACATAAAATAAAATTTTACCAAATGCTAAAAAAAGAAAAAAGAAAAAAAAAAAAGAATCGAATCCAGGGCTTCATGTGTGAAAGGCAAACAAAATTACCACTAGGCCGTATTCCCAGCTGCTGAGTATTTTTTTTTCTTTACCTTCTTTAGTATCAAAGTGAACTACAGAGGGGTTATAGTTTCATATGTAAGGCAATAACATTTCTTATCCAACTGGTCCCCTGAGTATTGTTGAAGATCAAATGTACCTTTGATTCTCCAGACAATACAAGAGAGCTGGGGGGGCTGGGGATATAGTCTAGTGGCAAGAGTGCCTGCCTCGGATACACGAGGCCCTAGGTTCGATTCCCCAGCACCACATATACAGAAAATGGCCAGAAGCGGCGCTGTGGCTCAAGTGGCAGAGTGCTAGCCTTGAGCGGGAAGAAGCCAGGGACAGTGCTCAGGCCCTGAGTCCAAGGCCCAGGACTAGCCAAAAAAAAAAAAAAAAAAAAAAAAAAAAGAGAGCTGGGGTACTACAGTTTTTTACAGTAAAAATTGCTTTCATTTTAATGATTTGTAAGTAATTGTTAGTAACATAACTTCCCAAGCAGCTCATTGGGATGGTAATTTAAAACAAAAGGATGACATTAACAGTGAACAGATGATTCATTCACTTCAGTTTAGCCCATTTTTCTCAGCGACATAGTGCCATAAAAATCTAAGTTCACTAACTGCATGTTCATAATATCAGATCACTGAACAGCATTAATACAAATACATGACTTGCAAATTGAAATACAATAGTAAGATAATACTTACCAAGCTTTTATCTGCATTGGAGCTAGTTCTGTTATCATTAGGATTTGTTGGAGATAAGTATCTGAGGGTGGAGAAGTTTAAAAAGAAAATAAAACCTTTTTAATGCCTAATAATAAACACTATATGTCTGCTTTATGTTCAGTATTATACTCATGTTTTTAAATTAAGTACAAGTTTTTATTTTATAAACATAATACAACATAAACCCCAGTTAGTTCTGAAGCACATTCTAATCAATCATATGACTGACATTCACAAAGAAAAACATAGCAATATTTATACAATGTAGGATAAATTTTTAAAATATAACCTCAATTTAGCTCTAACTGGTTTTTTGACTATGAGAGCAAGTTATGCCACACAACAACTAAGTATGTTTTCAGAAGTTAATGACAATAGTAAATTACTGACCTCTATTAGACATGTATAAAACTACCATCTTTGCATCCAACTACCTTTTAGCAAAATAGATGAAGAGTTTGTGCCTGAGTAATTTGGAACAGTACTAAAGTTTGGTGATGTCTTGGTAATTTGGGATAATGTAAAACCTGCATATTTCTTTCATTTCAGTGTAAAGGTAAGAATTATATATAAACACAATTCATATAAATAAGTGTAAATAATAAATGATTTAATTAAGATAATAAATATAAAATAAACTCATAAATAAGCTCACATAAATTCATTAGTAGGTCTAAAGCTTTTCTCTGGGCATTTTATGAAATTATCAGTAGCTCTAAGTAGACTGTGTGTTAAAATTTTTCTCAGGATTCAAATGTTTTGTCAAAGTAAGATGCTACTGATTTTGCTTTCATCTGTACGGAATTACTACTAATACTTCTACTATTATCATCTGACTATAATCAGCATCTTGATTAACCAGCAGAGCTCTCCCCAAAAGAGACCAAATAGTTAAAGTAACACCAATGGCTTTAGGCTCAGTTAACTAATAATGAATAATAAAGAATAATGAAGTGTAAGTATCATTAGATATATATAATAGTGCTCTAGAAGAAACAGCTAGAAATCTGTTATTTCTTATGCTTCCCTTGAAACATTATATCAACTTGAGATTCAAATAACTACAACAGTAAGAGCTATGAAACAGGTTTTTGTAACAAATAGGTTCTAGATATAGGACAATTTAGTTTTGATATTCACTGTCCCAGAAATTCAGTATGAGATTCTGCTTGTAAATAAAGGATGCAGCAATGCCAGTGGATTGTGAACTAATAAGACTATCTGATATCTAAGATATCTTCTAAATTTAAAATGCTGGTTCTGAATTTCATGTTTAGCCTTTTGCAATATTAGTAATATAAGGCTCTCTGAATGCAGCATGGGAACTACAAGACCCCTACTACATACATCCACAATCCTTAGACTTTGTCTTATTATCAGTCCTTTTGCATAGTATACTGCTTCTTTTACAAACAATTGGGTCAGTTGGGTAAAATTTTATGAAAGAAGCCAGTCTATAAGAAATGTAGCACTTGTGGCTCATGCCTATGATCCTAGCTACTCAAGAGGCTAATATCTAAGGATTAGAGTTCAAAGGTAGCCCAGGAAGGAAAGCCAGTGAGATTGATCTCCAATTAACCGCCAGGAAACAGCAGGAATAGCACTGTGGCTCAAAGTGGTAGAGCTATTATAGTCCTGCATGAAAAAACTCAGGGGAAGTGCCCAGGCCCTGAGTTCAAGTCCCATGGCCACCACCAGCACCACCAACAACAAAAATTAAGGCTATTTGATAATTATGTTTAATTCAGGTAAACTTCAGCAAGAAAGATATATCTGTTCCTGACAACTAAATGTTTATAGATTTCAGAGATATAAACTGACCAAATGTTCTATTTCTAAACAGTATTATTCAAGCTGGGCACCAGTTGGTCATGCCTGTAATCCTGGCTGTTCAAGAGGCTGAAATCTGAGGATTGTAGTTTGAAGCCAGCCAGGCAGAAAAATGTGAGATTCTTATTTCCAATTAATCACCAAAAGGTCAGAAATGGAGCTGTGACTCAAGTGGTAGAGCACCAGCCTAGAGCATAAAAGTTCAGGGACAGTTCCCAGGCCCTGAGTTCAAGCCCCAGGACACGAAACAAAATAGAGCAAAAAACCCCAGTAGATTCAAAATTATACTCATTATTACAGTTAAAATTTAATCAACATTTTGTTAGTTCTTTTGAAAAGCAAGCACATTTTCACCTACTCATATAATAGTGTGTCAATAAATAATAGCTACATTATTATATATGTGCAGTGTTAAGGAATGAAAAGGATTAAAATATTTGCATTTTCTATAGGCAAAGCCCAACTGTTATCTATGTGGTAGCTGATGCAATGAAAAGTATTTAATAATGTTTTACAGAATATAATACTGGAGAGGTTTCATATAGCAAGATTAAACAGGTTGGCTTTTTTTGGTGGGCCAGTCCTGAGACTTAAACTCAGGGCCTGGGCACTGTCCATGAGCTTCTTTTGTTCAAGGCTAGTACCCTACCACTTGAGTCACAGCTCCACTTCTGGCTTTTTCTGTGTATGTGGTACTGAGCAATCGAACCCAGGGCTTCATGTATACGAGGCGAGCACTCTACCACTAAGCCACATTCCCAGCCCGTAAACTGGCTTCTTTTAAACTTGACCTTTTTTTTTTCCCCTCATAAAATTGCTTTAAATAAAATAAGGCTATTCACTTTAAAGTAAGATTAGCTGTATAATATCTCAAATTTAAATTGATCCAAGTAGATAAAATATCTAAAACCAGCCAAATGAAACATAATTTGGTGAAAAACACATTTTTTTAAATAATTAAAAAGAATAATGGCCCTGGATATAGAGGTTCAAGCCTGTAATTTTACCTACTCAAGAAGCCCTGGGTTCAATTCCTCAGTACTGAATAAACAGAAAAAGCCGAGAGTGGAGCTGTGGCTCAAGTGACAAACAGATAAACAAATAAGACAAAAAGAAAATAAAAACCTCATTTCCATTTCCTGGAATTCATTTTGATATTATTTTATAGGATCAGAGGGCTATAGACATTGTACCTTTGTGTGCAGAACATTATTTTAAGTGCTTTGCTGTGTTTCATTAACTCCTTACAACTACCTTATCTGGAAAGAATTGCTATCACCACCACCATAACCATCACCACCACCTCTATCTTTGAGAAAATGGGGACAGAAAACTTAATAGTTATTTGCCCAATGTCACAGTATAGGTATTAGATGTTTTAAGACGTGGTGAATTCAGTAAATTGTGTTTGGAAGTAATCAATTTTTAAAAAGCTGTAATTATGGGATGTGAATAACACGAAGGTAATGATCATAATACTAGGAAAGCTTTTTTTTTTTTGGCCAGTCCTGGGCCTTGGACTCAGGGCCTGAGCACTGTCCCTGGCTTCTTCCCACTCTGCCACTTGAGCCACAGCGCCGCTTCTGGCCGTTTTCTGTATATGTGGTGCTGGGGAATCGAACCTAGGGCCTCGTGTATCCGAGGCAGGTACTCTTGCCACTAGGCTATATCCCCAGCCCAGGAAAGCTTTTATGTTGTTCCAAAAACAAAATATGAATTGTTAGCTTTTTCATGTTGACTGAAATAATTATTAAGTCTTTTGATGTATTCCTTGTCACTTGAGGACACATAGTATAATAATCAGCAAACCATTTTTGAAGAACATTCTGACGATTCCCCAGCACCACATATACAGAAAATGGCCAGAAGCGGCGCTGTGGCTCAAGTGGCAGAGTGCTAGCCTTGAGCGGGAAGAAGCCAGGGACAGTGCTCAGGCCCTGAGTCCAAGGCCCAGGACTGGCCAAAAAAAAAAAAAAAAAAAAAAAAAAGAACATTCTGAGTATCAATGATTGCAAGAGAAATCAGATATGAGAAAAGTCACACATTACTAAAAAAATGATATGAAAGATATTTATCATTAAGTCTACTTTAAAATCCTTAGACATCCCTAAGAATATGAATATCAGCATTTAAAATATATAGTAAGATTAGCATTTTTAGAGTATACTTACCTACGATTGCTATAATATGTAAATCCAACAAAAGGCAGTTGGTTGCCAACAAAAGCTTTAGGAATAGGAAATGTTTCTTCATCTCCTTTATCTTCTTCTAAGTCATCGAAATTACTAGTATCAATGTCACTACTTAAATCAGGTACAACTGGTGCTACAGCTAAAACCAAAAAACAAAAGGTTCATTTAATATGCACATTTAATATGTAAATAAATTGACATAAATAACTATATATATGGCAGAGACAAAGTTTACATAATATAAAACCATATGTGGTGATGTTCAAGTAGTCTCAACTCAGGAGAATATACCTTATTAAAAATAGCATTACCGGGACTGGGAATATGGCCTAGTGGTGGAGTGCTTGTCTTGCATACATGAAGCCCTGGGTTCAATTCCTCAGCACCACATATATAAAAAATTCCAGAAATGGTGCTGTGGCTCAAGTGGTAGAATGTTAGTAACAGTGCTCAAGCCCTGAGTCCAAGCCCTAGGACTGGCAAAAATGAAAATAATAGCGTTACTAATCTCTCCTGTTGGAGCCTAAAAATGCTATTAGAGATATTTAAAATAAAAATTTAGGACATGTTTTTTACTTTAAATATACAGTAGTATAAATAAGCTTCACTAAATTACCATCAAAAAATATTTTGGGTAAGCTGGTAATTGGTTCTTAAAAAAAAAAGGCAGTACAAAACAAACAAACAAAAAAACTGGCCAGGCATTGGTGGCTTATGCCTGTAATCCTATCTACTCAGAAGCCCGAGATCTAAGAATTGTAGTTGGAAGACAACCTGGGCAGGAAAGGCTGTGAAACTCTTCTCCAACTAACCATCAGAAAAAGACAGAAGTGGCACTGTGGCTCAAGTAACAGAATGCCAGCCTCGAGCAAAAAGGAGCTCACAGTGCCCAGGTCCACGAGTTCAAGCTCCAATTAAAAAATGGCACAATCTTATGGGATTTTATGTAGAAAATCGTAGAGAATTTACACTAAAAAAATCACAAGTAATACTTTAACAAAGTTGCAATTTATACGCTCATGAAAAAAGTTGTATCTCTATAATGAATAATCTAAAAAGGAATTGTTTTCTAAAACTACATATTCAAAAGAATTAAATGCCTAGAATAAATCTGAAAAAGAGATATAAGATTATATGCTACAAACTAAAAAAAAAAATCAATGTTGAAATTAAAGAAGGCTTAAATAGGAAGTTTTCTTGTATTTATGGACTAGAAAATGTTATATTAAGATGGCAACTATTATTTATAGAATAATATTGTCTTTTTAATTATTATTATTTTTTGGCACCAGTCCTAAGACTTGAACTCAAGGCCTTGATGCTGTCCCTGAGCTTTGGTGCTCAAGGCTAGCACTCTACCACTTGAGCCACAACTCTACTTCTGACTTTCTGGCAGTTAATTGTAGATAAAAAAGTCATACCGACTTTCCTGCCTAGGCTGACTTCAAACTGAGATCCTCAGATCTCAGCCTTCTAGTTGGGATTACATAAACCACTGGTGCCTGGCTCCATGTCTTAAAAAAGAAAAATAAAAAAATGGAAAAGCACATACTAAAACTCATATGAAATCACAAAAGACTCAAAATAGTCCAAACAATTTTTTTTTTGGGGGGGGGGGAAGGTTGGAAGATTCACATTTTCTGATTTACTGATGACTCATGTCTGTATTCTTATTTGCACAGGAGGCTGAGATCTGAAGATTACAGACTGAAGCCAGTCCGGGCAGGAAAGTCTGTGCAAGTGCAACTCTTATTTCTAATTAACCATCAAAAAATTGGAAAAGGAGCTGTGGCTCAAGTAGTAGAGTGGTTGCTCTGAGCAAAACAACCTCAGAGATCTTTTCCCTGGGCAGACTCTTAACTGCTATCCTACTGATACACACCTCTGCAACAGCTAGAACTGAAGGTGTGAATCACTATGCTCAGCAGAGGCTCGAAATACATTCTTCATGAAGACCACATTACTAATCTTTACAATGAAAATGTAAAATTCTATGAGAGGGCATTAGTCTTACTGAATCTACACAAAGTCCACAATATTATATGTGTATATAGACAAGGAAGGTTTTGTTTTTGTTTCCTGGTTCTGACTAAATTGAAAACGTATGGGATTGACAAGTTTTTACCATTTTTAGTATCTTAAATTTTCTGCAAGTTACAAGCAAAATAAGTATGGCAATGTTTTGCGAGTTGCCACACTTAATAAGTCACTTTTGGTGCCATTTCATAGTAATTTTGATTCAACTATGTTAAGAGATTTTTTGTAAACTACCTTATAATTTTAGTTTAACTTTCTTCATTGAACCATAACTTCTTAGACACTAGAAATTTTTATTTCTCGGTTGCAATCTGAAAAACCTTGATGGAATCAAGCATATGACAATTTCCAAAATCAAATAAAATAAAGAAAAAATATCTTTTTTTTAATAGTAATAATCTTTTAAGTTTTAGTAAAAAGTAAGAGTAACTTGTAACTCTTCTTAAAAGAGTAACACGACAATAGAAGTTCAACAAACTTTCCCAAAATGATCAAATAGTCTCTTTTTTACCAAAATAATTGTGATATATGATTGTGTACTTGTGGTTTTCATTAGCTATACACAAATATTTAGCAAAGCATATTCCACTGGACATATATACCAAAAATACTTTCAAAGATGATAAGATAGTAATCTTAGAGAAAAATAACTTACTGTCTCGAAGTGTTTCCCAAGCCCACTGATCATTTTTGAAGAAGAGATGTCGTTTAATTTCTTCTACACCATTTCTCCCTAATCTTACTTCTCTAAACAGAGAGATGGAGAAAAAGTAATCAGTCATTTAATGTCATATTTTAACGTAGGTTTATTGGTGAGCACGCCACTAAGCTTATACATATCTATGTATTTTGAGTATAATTTTATACGTAGTACGTCAAAGATAGAACATCAAACTAAAGAAAGTGAAAAAAACATAAAAAAGTGTTTTCATATTTCATGACTTTACTACTGATAATAAAAATTCAGATGAGTCATCATCATGCTTTATCAAACACAGTGCATTTTCTTGGCAAGTGTTATTTTAGTGAAGTCATGCTTTTTCTTTTTTTCTTGGTGCTTGTCCTAGAGCTTCAACTGAAGCTTTGGATACTGTCCTTGAGCCTTCCTTTTTTGGGGGGAGAGAAGGAAAGGGGATGGCTCTTGGCTAGTGCTCTTCTTCTTGAGCCACAGCTTTACTTCTGGCTTTTTGAGTGGTTAAAGGGAGATAGGGTCTCATGGATTTTCTTGCCTGGACAGGCTTTGAACTACTATGCTCAAATCTCGGCTTATTGAGTAGCTAGGATTACAGGTGTGAGCCACCAGCACCTAACTGAAGTTGAGTATTTTCATGTAACCAACAACTTTATTTAACACTGCACATTATTTGAAAACTCCAGAAATACCTTTTAAATAGCAATATTCAATATTTCTAATTTAAAAAAAATCAATGACAGCTTGGTGCCAAGTGGTTTATTCTTGTATTCTGAATAACTCAACAAACTGAGATCTGAGGATCACAGTTTGAAGCCAGACTAGGCAGGAAAATCCATGAGAGTTTTATCTCTAATTAACCACCAGAAGGATAGAAGTAGAGCTGTGGTTCAAACAGTAGACTACTACAAAAACTTAGGGGAAGTGGCCAGACCCTGAGTTCAAGTCCCAAGATCAGAAAAGAAAAAAAAATCATCAAACATTTAGTTTTACTGGACAAGTTAATAATCACTAATCTCTACTGTTGGTGAGCAAAAGTTGTGTTTGTTTTTTAAAATGTAACTTTACTAGAACTTGAAAGAAGAGTTCAGTACCATCTGTTCTCTAGAAGAATACCTTGAATTCTATTTTTTTTTAAGATATAAGGAATTTTTTCAGATGTATGACACTTTTCTAAGGAGTTTTTATTGACTTCCATACTTGATTAGGCAATCTTTCAGTGATTGTCTAGCACACAGTACTTAACTCATTGTTATCTCTCTGTACTATAAATGTTTGGCTTACCACCTATTTACTCCTAAAGGTAAATAAAGTTATTTGAGAAAAATGCTATGCATCTTGCTCACTTTATACGCCTAGCACTGAACACAGCATAGTATCACTCTTTATATTATAATGTGGAAAGATAAGCCAAGTGCTGGTAGATTACTCCTGTAATCCTAGCTACTCAAAAGACTGAGATCCTCAGAGAGTGGTTTGAAGCCAGCCTGGGCCGGAAAAATCCGCGACACACACACACACACACACACACGCGCACGCACGCACGCACGCACGCAACAGTGGAGATTAACTCAAGTGGTTGTGTGCAAGTCCAGAGCACAAAAACTCAAGGAGAGCACCCTGGTCATGCCCTAGGACTGGCACGCACACACACACGTAAAAAGTAAAAAGTAAGAGAACCATGCCTCCTTTCAAGCACTAGGATTTGTGGAAGAAAGGTTAATTTTAATTAAAGTAAATCTTAAACTGAGAAACATATCTAAAAGTACCTTGCCTCCAGAATACCTAACAATATGCAGTTAAAAGTAATCTTACTAAGTTATCTGGTTCACTTTTAAGTTATAATGCTTGTTAGATGTAGAAAAAATGACTATGTTTGAAAGACATAAGTAGTTTTATGTTACTTGTAATACTATGCATCATAAAATGATAAATGTCTTAAGTTGGAAGATGTATCATCATTTTTATATAAATGGGAGAAAATGTCCCCAGTTACATTAATATACATTCTAATTTCAGAGATGTTAATGCTAAGAAAAATATTCTCAATACTCAATAGAAGATATAATCATTCTAATAATTAACCAATTTAAAAAATTCACCATGAAAGAAAATCATTATCTGGCCAAGCCATCAGCTCAATTGCTTAGGTACAGTGAGTGATTCAGATAAAGATATAGGCGTATCAAAAATATAGGAGGGAGCTGGGAATATGGCTTAGTGGTAGAGCGCTTGCCTAGCATGCATGAAGCCCTGGGTTCAATTCCTCAGCACCACATAAACAGAAAAGCCAGAAGTGGCACTGTGGCTCAAGGGGTAGAGTGCTAGCCTTTAGCAAAAAAAGAAGCCAGGGACAGTGCTCAGGTCCTGAGTTCAAGTCCCAGGACTGGCAAAAAAAATTAAAAAACAAACAAACAAAAATACGAGGTTTGTCATAAGTGATTTTATAAATAGGAGCTTTTATATTCTAATAGTTCACAAATATGAACTCAGATATGAACCTTAATAATTGAGAAGCAAAGTAAGAATTCCTTACGATTAATAGATTTACTTACCTGTCAGTAAGAAAGGCACAGATAAGGTTTTTTGCTTCTTTTGATATGTCATTATCATCAGGGAAAGTAAGTGAATTTTTATGGTTCATGATCTTACTGTAAGTTCCAACAAGAGAATCTGCATAAAAAGGTGTATCACCTAAGAAATTGATAGAGAAAACAAAAGCAAAATAAACACATTAAAAAAAATTGCAAAGACAGATAACTCAGTTACCTGTTAACAAAGATTAAATATGTACTTAACTAAAACTGTATCTTATGATACATAAAAATAACACAAAACACTGCTGTAGATTTTTAGATAGCTCTTATTAAAACATATAAAACAGGATTGGATCATGTTTATTTCTTACAAACAAAATAAACAATGCTTACTGTAATAAATACTGAATCAGAAGTCAAGTCATCAGTTTGGGGATAAACAACTATATTAGAGATACATAAAAATCCTCCATAACTTACCTACAAGCATTTCATATAAGAAAACCCCAACAGACCACCAGTCACACTCTCGTCCATAATAACCATCACCACCTTGGGATTTTAATACTTCAGGGGAAATATAATCAGGTGTTCCAACTGCTGTATCACATCGTACCATACCTTCCTAGAAAGAGTACAGATCAAGCTTTAAATTAGGACATAAATAAAAATTATCATTTAAAATGACTTTTTAATAATATAATGTAAGCAATTCTAAATCTTAAGGTTATAAAATAATGCTATCAAAGTACAATGTAAACTCAATAAAACACAGAGCTAAATATATACACTTACTATATATATTCATATTACATCCATATATACTATATAATATGCAACATCCCCACTAGTGATTTTTGCCCAATTTCTGATGAACACTGACTTTCAACAAATCACTGTTGTTTAAATTAAGTATATTATGTGTCCCTGTTGGCTCTTTTGAACTTTTTCTGACTTTTAGGAATTTGATTAAGAGAAGGTATGCCAGTGCTTGAGCTTGAATTCAGGGCCTAGATGCTGTCTGTTACTTTTTTGCTCAAGGCTATCATTCTGCCACTTGAGCCACATCTCCAATGCTGGCTTTTTGGTGATTAGATATATTATACAGTCTCATATACTTTCCTACTCAGACTGGCTTCCAACAACAATCCTCAGATCTCAGCCTCCTGAATAGCTAGCATTTACAGGCTTGGGGCTGTGGAGCCCAGCAAAAAGGACAAATTTTAGGAAAATAATGGCAAAGAAACAAGAAGGCACACAAGGATTTAACACAACTAGATGGGTGAGCCAGTGGCTCACACCAGTAATCCTAGCTATTCATCAGGAGGGTGAGGTCTAAGAATTAAGGTTTGAAGCCAGCTTGGACAGAAAGGTCCATGAGACTCTTATCTCCAACTAAGCATCAAAAAATATGGAAGTGGAGCTGGGGTTCAAGTGGAAGAGCATTAGCCTTGAGCAAAAAAACTCAAAAAAAGGGCTGGGAATATGGACTAGTGGCAAGAGTGCTTGCTTGCCTCATATACATGAAGGCCTGGGTTCGATTCCTCATCACTGCAAACATAGAAAAGACCAGAAGTGGCGCTGTGGCTCAAGTGGCAGAGTGCTAGCCTTGAGCAAAAGATGCCAGGGGCAGTGCTCAGGCCCTGAGTCCAAGGCCCAGGACTGGCAAAAAAAAAAAAAAAAGCTCAGAAACAGCGCCCAAGCCCTGAGTTCAAATTAGAGCACCAAAAAAGTAAAGAAAAATGGATTTAAACATAACTGAGAGCTGAGTCATATAAGGTAATTAATGTACACACAGGAATTAAAATGTTTGCATTTACTTATGTATGTATGTATGTATGTACGTGATTACCATGCTTGATCAAAACCATGTTTAATAAGCTCATGAGTAAAGTGGGCTTATGAAACATTGATAGACTGATAGATTGAAGCATTTTGTAACTTACCAATACTGACTTCATCACTTAAAAAAAAAATCCTTTAAGAAAATGTATAAAAATAGACCCCTCGAATACAAAATGTGGGGAGCATTTTATATGAGAAAAGGGCACAATAGTGCTAACAACACTGAATACATTATCTGGTATGCATTTTATTAACCTCCACCAAAATTATTTACTTGCTCATCACCACCCCCCTTCCTTTTCTGTTTTTTGTTTGTTTGTTTATTTCTTGGTTTGGGTTTTGTTTTTGGGGGGATTTTTTTGGTGCTGGGGCTTGAACTCAGGGCCTTGGCACTGCCCTTGAGGGTTTTTTCTCAAAGCTAGTACTCTACCACTTAAGCCACAGACCCACTCCAAGTTTTTTGATGATTAACTGGAGATAAAAGTCTAATAGGCTTTTCTGCTTGGGATGGCTCTGAACCATAATCCTCAAATTTCAGCCTCTTCAGTAGCTAGGATTATAGGTGTGAACCACTACTGCTCATCTTTGCTACCCATTTTTTCTATCTTTTTTTTTTTTTTTTGGCCAGTCCTGGGCCTTGGACTCTGGGCCTGAGCACTGTCCCTGGCTTCTTTCCGCTCAAGGCTAGCACTCTGCCACTTGAGCCACAGCACCGCTTCTGGCCGTTTTCTGTATATGTGGTGCTGGGGAATCGAACCTAGGGCCTCGTGTATCCGAGGCAGGCACTCTTGCCACTAGGCTATATCCCCAGCCCCTTTGCTACCCATTTTTAATGTTACAGAATAAATAAGCACATAAAAGTTTTCATGTAGTATTTCCTTCTAACCAATAAGTTTTCTTTAAAATAAATATACCTTCCTGACTATTCTGTAGTAAATTTAAAAGACTATAAACAGAAATTTTAAAATAGCATTATTTATTCCTTCAGATGCACATATAAACTATTCATTATGTAAACTGTGAACATAAGATATCTTTTAACACACTCTTAAAATGAGCAGGAAAATCTTTTACATGCCAATAGGCATGTAAAAAACATTCACATTCTTGAAACTGTTTTTATTGTCTACTACCAAACTGCCAAAAGTATTTAGTGACATCTAAACTAAATACTAGTATATATTACAGAGTTGTTATGAAGTATTTAGTAAATCTAGCAATCCACATTTACAGTAAATAGTGAGAAAAAGTAAATCACCAAGAAGTTAGTAATACAATGCTGAAACCATATTTAATTCAACAAATAAGAATGTCATATCAGTTCTAAAAAGTCTAGACATGGTCAATGAGTTCAGTAGCATTTTGTAAAGATCCATCTAGCTTGAATTAACAAAAACTAAATTACAATCTAATTAATTAACCTTATTCATCTTCATACAAGTACCAAAATCTGCTAACTTCAAATGTCCAGATTTATCCAGCAGCATGTTATCAGGCTTCACATCTCTGAGGAGGGAAAGGGGAAACAAAACAGAAGAGAATTTCTGAAACAGACCACAGACCCAGTTAAAAGTACGAAGCAGTTATACATATGTGACCACCTCTGATACACATTATGCTTCCTATCAACATCTAGGAATTGAACTTCACCAAGGAAATTCCTTTTATATGCTAAAGTCTCAAAATTAAGCATCTATATGTATTTCCTTTTATTTTTTTCAGAGTTTGGTTTTGTATGGATAAAAAATAAGTTATTTGAGAAACAGTAAGCATCAAAAATATTAAAAGCATTTAAAGTAACTGAAACGTATAAGATAGTTTAAGCACATAAATAATTCTAGGACAAGGTCTAAGCCATTTTCATTTTTAATCCCTGATATGTAACATAGCAAGTGCATGCAGGTCTGAAGCAGTGTTTGCAGGGGGAAAATTACTCTTGTAATGAATAAGTATGGGCTATTCTCTAAAACAAAGTTGTTTTTGTGTGAAAAATATTCAAATGAATAACACTCTAGCATTTGGTTTAGAAAACTGGCTTTCAATTTTTCCTTTTCAAAACACCATACACAAGCTATATAATCAGACTAAAAGTATTAAAGAACACATTTACATCAATACTAAGTGCTAAACATAAGACCAAAATGCCACTCAAGTCACAAAGGAAAAAACTGAATGGATTTAGAGTAGAAAATATTCACCAAATAAAATTTAAGTTCTTTTAGCTACCTCTTGCAACAAATATGAAAACATAAAGCTTTTTATCTTTACCTGTGAATAAAACCCATAGAATGAATTGCATCCAATGCAAGAACTACTTCTGCAGTATAGAATCGTGCCCATTTTTCTGGCACATCATAGTTGCTCATTAAATTTACAAGATCTCCTCCAGGCATGTATTCCATTACCATATAGAGGTATCGGTCATCTTGGAATGCATAAAAAAGCTATAAAAGAACACATAAACACACACACATACGCCAAATTAATTAAGATTGAGCAGAATTGTTTTATTTGAAAAAATAGCAAAAATAATATAAATTTTAAGTAAAATAAATTGAAAAACTGTTATAATACAATTTCTTTCTTTTTTGGTGACAGTCCGGGGGCTTTTGAACTCTTGTGCTCAAGGCACACTCTATCACTTGAGCCACAGTTTCATTTCTGGCTTGTTGGTAGTTATTTGGAAATAAGAGTCTCACACACTTTGTTGCCCATGCCGGCTTTTAAACCTGATCCTCTGATCTCAGCCTCCTGCATAGATAGGATTACAAATGTGAGCCACAGGCATTGGACTAAATACAATTTCTTTTAAAAACCCAAACATAAATGGCTCAAAGACCTTTATGTATGCAAAAGTGATTATTCTGAAAAGTCAGGTTTTTTTCAATCATACTATTGAAAAATTCTTTCTACTTGAAATAGTTTCAAAGCAAATCTCCTAAGGAAACAAATACTGTACCTCTAGTTTAACTTTCACATTAGAACTTACCATTAAATTTAAAACAAACATTACAGTTCTTTAATAAACTGGGCTAAAGTTTTAGCTGCTCCTTATTACCCGCTTGGCTCTTGCACTTTAACATCCCCCCTAGTCTTTGTAACTGCAATCCTTTCTACAAAAGTATAAGGAACTAAACCCTTCTGACCTTCATACCTGCTATTCAGTCAGCATCTCAGTGCCTAACAGTTGCCAACAGCTTATCAAACATATAATGAACAAAATAATTTATAATTTGTGCAGTGCAGCAAGCACCAACTCAATAAATAACAGCAGTTAGTAGAATAACAGTAAACTTAAGCATGAAGAGTAGCAGCTAGACCTAACAAAGCAAATCTAGTAATTAAAAATCAAAATGAATAACCAGGCATATATGTGATCAGGACTCAAGAGAGTCAATTTATAAAAGAACATTTGAGATAAATACAAGTTTAGAGTGAATATAAGCCTTAGAGAAAACAGTAACCTAACTAAAAATCTTTGCTATTGTTCTTCTTCAGTAGTATTGAATGATTTTAGTTACAAAAGAAAACTAAGAAGCATTTCATGACTATATCAGATTAAAATATACAGTTAGTCACTTGGGTCCCATAACTAAAGAAACATCATTAATCTAGGATCAGTTTACCCTCTGTCACCAATGGATATTCAAACCATGTCTGAACACAATTTTGGTTGCTAAAACCAATATATGGAATGGAGTTACCACTGGTATCTCTAGCATGGAGAGGGATGCCAGCAAATGTCCTAGAAAACATACTAGTATCTGGAATAATACACAGGATAGTTTCTCACAACAAAGAATTATCTGGCCCAATGTCAGTATTACCAAGGCTGAGAAACCTTGCTCTACATAATTAATGAAGACATAGCAAACATTCAAAATGTGTTACTATGTAAATTTTTTTTAACATTTTACATATTACTTTTATTCCATTTATTAGAATACTTAGAATAGTCTTTTCATTACATACTGTAAATAAATCACAAAGTACAAGTAGAAATTTAGAAATGCTCTTGCTTGGGTCTGGGGGTATGGCCTAGTGGCAAGAGTGCTTGCCTCGTATACATGAGGTTCGATTCCCTAGCACCACATATGCAGAAAATGGCCAGAAGTGGCGCTGTAGCTCAAGTGGCAGAGGGCTAGCCTTGAGCAAGAAGAAGCCAGGGACAGTGCTCAGGCCCTGAGTCCAAGCCCCAGGACTGGCCAAAAAAAAAAAAAAAAAAAAAAAGAGAAAAGAAATGCTCTTGCTCATGTACTTCCCACATATGAATCTTACATTATGAATGCCAAACTTAAGGTAAATAACAGATGGGAATCACACTCAAGTATTCAGGAGGCAGATTGGAATGACTATGGTTGAGGCCAGTTTGGGCAAAAAGTTAGCAAGAGATACATATTTCAACAAACAAACAAGGAATGGTGATGCACACTTGTAATTCTAACTATGCTGGTGGGGTAAGTAGGAGGATCAAAAGTTCAGGCTGGACCCAGGAAAAAATGTAAGACTCTAACTAAAAAATAGGGTATGGTTCAAATGGCAAAGCACCTGCCTAGCAAGTACAAGACTCTTAACTCAAGCCCCATTATGTCCTCCACAAAAAACAAACGAGCTTTAGGTGAACCCAGAATTATAATTTCTTCCCAACTTTACTTGGCCTATAACTTCACACCACAATTAAAAACAACCAAGACAACTTCAAACTTATGAGCAAGAAAATTCTGGCCCAGAAATACTACATAAGTTGGCTACAGATTAATAAACAGGCCAAAGAGACATATGAAGAAGTGCTCTACATCACTGGCCATAAAAGAAATGCAAATCAAAACAACATTGAGATTCCATCTCACCCCAGTAAGAATGTCATATATCAAGAAAACTAACAATAACAGTTGTTGGAGGGGATGTGGCCAAAAGGGAACCCTACTTCATTGTTGTAAACTGGTAATGTAAACTGGTAAACTGTAATGTAAACTGGTTCAGCCACTCTGGCAAGCAGTATGGAGATTCCTCAGAAGGCTAAATATAGAACTCCCCTATGACCCAGCAACCCCACTTTTGGGTATTTATCCAAAAAACCACAAACAAAATCACAGTAAAGCCACCAACACAACAATGTTCATTGCAGCGCAATTTGTCATAGCGAGAATCAGGAACCAACCCAGATGCCCCTCCGTAGACGAATGGATCAGGAAAATGTGATACATATACACAATGGAATTTTATGCCTCTATCAGAAAGAATGACATTGCCCCATTTGTAAGGAAATGGAAGGACTTGGAAAAAATTATACTAAGTGAAGTGAGCCAGACCCAAAGAAACATGGACTCTATGGTCTCCCTTATTGGGAATAATTAGCACAGGTTTAGGCAAGTCACAGCAGAGGATCACAAGAGCCCAATAGCTATACCCTTATGATCACATAAGATGATGCTAAGTGAAATGAACTCCATGTTATGGAAATGACTGTTATATCACAGTTGTAACTACTTTCAACATCCCATGTGTATCTGTAGTTTCTACTATTGATGATGTTCGTGTATCAGCTTCTTGTGATTGTAGCTACACTATCTCTGTAATCTTATCTGAGTGTATGGGAAACAGTGTGTACTGGAATTAGAACTAGGAAATTCAATGGTAATATCAAAATTGAGAGACAAAGGGTAAAATAAGAGAAACAACAACAAAAGCAATACTTGCAAAACTGTTTGGTGTAAGTGAACTGAACACCTCAGGGGGGGAAAGGGGGAGGGGGGAGGGGGTATGAGGGACAAGGTAACAAACAGTACAAGAAATGTATCCAATGCCTAACGTATGAAACTGTAACCTCTCTGTACATCAGTTTTATAATAAAAAAAAGAAAAAAAATAAACAGGCCAGTGGCAGTCATGATTGAGACTTACAAGTACTGATTACTAATATATTTTTCTTTCTATTGAAAATCTACAGCTCACAGTGCTACTTGATGGCTTAGTCCCCTCTGACTTTCTCTTCCCACATTTCTTTCTTTCTGCAAAGTAAGAGACATACAGACATGACTAGACAGTTGTTAAAGTAGATTTAATTGTACTTTTTTATTAAACTAAATTCTATTGTAAAACCATTACAATTACAAATATATTGTCACTGTTGTAAAATATAAACTAAATTTCTGAGGTATGTTCAGTACAATAGTGGGACAGTATCAAGTCATACCTGAACAACCCAAGGACTGTTAGCAAAAGCCATAATGTCTCTTTCTTCCCAAAAAAAGGCAGAATCAGATCTCTTAATCATTTCAAATTTGCTGAGAAGCTTCATTGCATATACCTTCCTGGTGGATTTATGCCTCACCTTTAAAATTGAAAAGAAAACCTTTTTGTTAATATTTAATAATTAATCTTTGAGCAAACCATTTACTAAATAATTTTAACGCTTTAAAATAATTCAGCATTATTAGTTAAGACTATTTCTTTCTTCTATTACATACCTAAAGTCAGAGCTTTATTATCAGAATGTTCGAAGAAAAATCTTGATTCCCTATATAATAACATACTTCCCCTTCCACCCTGATACATATGCTGCCCTCTTTATATGGCTTATTATTCCATAACATGGTCTAATATGGGAACAAAGATTTATCTTCTGAAGCTTTAAGGCTTGTCTCTACCCATGGATACTTGGGGAAATATTTCCCCTTACTGCTAAATTTGACTCAAGGTTTTTATATCTTTAAGAAAAAATGGTTAGAACAAGTTAAGAGTCAAATATATGTGTTTTCCAAATAATATATGTTAAACAGTGATTTTTTAAATTAAAAATTATTAGCATAACCTACCAATTGAACTTCTCCAAATGCACCTCTTCCAATCACTTTTACTACTTCATAATCTTCAGCTTTCATTCGCAAATCTCTAATTTTGTTTATTGTGTCTTTATCTGTATGAAGAAAAAAATTTTACAATTTTAAGGCAGTAAAACATTATAGTTAACACTAAATTAAAAAAAAACACAAAAAAAGTTCTTATGAAAATATTGATGGGGGATATAACTTAGTAGTAGAGTGCTTGCCTAGCATGGTCAATATCCTAGATTAAATCCTACCCTGAAACAATATATTTGAAGTTGAATAGAAAAACATTCAATGTGCTAAGAAATTAAAAATTCTGGAATGGCTTCACTACAGTATTACAAGTTTTATTAAAACCTGACAATATAACAGTTTTAGGAATAAATTCAACACAATAAAAAATAGAACTGGGTAATTCATTTCTAGTATTTTAAGCACACATCAAACATGAATTTAGGAACTATGACAAGTTTACATTAGTGGAATAAAAGCAATTTCCCTGAATAAAAATACATTTTCCAACTGGCAACATTTCTTAGAACGTATATCATAACTGTGGTATATTTGAACTTAGATTTTAAGTTAAAACACACAAAGGGAATCAATGCATTTATATAAACCTGTCATGCTTCAAATGACAATAATTTACAAATCCCTACTGGATAGATATTCTAATTCCTAATTTAGTCACAGATTAAAATAAGGCTATTTTAATCCACATGGGTCAACAATGGCATGAGAGTACATGGAAAAGCTTCACATTTCAGAGTTGCACAAAATAAAAAAACAATTATTAAATTAGAATTCTATTCCTAGTAGAAGAGGCAATAATATTATCATTCTTTTACAATGTACATTTAAACTCACATTTGTATACATTAAGTCATTGTTTTTCACGCGGGGATTAGTACATTTAAATCTAGGTTACATATCCATTCCAAGACGCACTAGAAAAATAGATATAATTAGTTGCACAAATGTTTGTATGTATCACGTATTAGGCAAAGTAATTACTTTAAAACAAGTTATTGTTATTATGGAGTTTAAATTCTAGTAAATGAACAAAAACAATAACTCAAAACAATGCAAAAAAAAGGAGATACGCAGAGGAGTATTAAAATGGATTTCTAACTCAAGCATGCTGGTGAAGGAAATCATGAGAAAGGTTTTCTGGAGATAATAATGCCTGAGATATGTCTACAATGAAGAATAGCAGTTTAGGCATGTCAAAGAGAATAGAAACATTAGGGTAGATGGACAATATAAGCAAATAAAATAGAAGTATACACAAGAAGTTTTCTGTTGGTGAAGTATCAAGTGTGTAAAAGAAAAGGCTAATTAGCTCTAATTTGGTTAAGATGCACAAAATTTACCTGAAGGCACATAGTTATAAAATTATTTAATTATCAGGCATCTTTTTCAGATTAAAGTTTCAAACAACTTAATATTTAAAGAGATCAGCTCTGCTCTAAATGGGTGAGGGATTTTGCACAATGCTGAAGCTTCATCTAATTTATCCTTTTCCATGTTTACTTAGGAGTCTGGGAATCTGCTGGAAACTAAGAAGCACATTTAAAAAATCTTCAATGAGTTGGAAGTCATAAAAGAAATTAAGGTAGAGAGGCATATTCAAACTTATATTACAGCTAAATTACTCTGAAGAATATGTAAAAGATGAATTAAGTAAGGACAAAACTGGAGGTAGAGAAGATATTAGTAGTACTACTTCAAATGAGAGGTAAGAAAGTCCTGGTCAGGGATAATGTGGAGTTGAAAAGGATCCGTAGCTCTAGTTATAAAAGATTTAGAACCATAAAAGGCTTCTTATAGTCTCAGTAGGGAAGACTACAGTCTAGCCATCTCAAAGCCAGAAGATCTTTCAGTTCAATTTCCTTGAATTTTAGCTTGTCCTAATACATGGTAACAAGTGTTAAGTGACCATTGATTGGTAGTTTTCAAATAACCAATAAAAAATCTGGAAGTAGACTCAAGTGGCAGTGCCAGCCATGTGCAAAAAAGTTGAGCAAGAGCATGAGATCCTAAATTCAAGTGCCAGTTCTGGCACACAGACAAAAATAAACACTTCAGGTGGGCTTTGGCTCTTACTTTTCCACAATGTACTTACTGAACACATAAATGGACATGTTGTAACTCCCCTGTACAACTATTTATAAATAAAAAGTTAAAATAGGTAAAAATAAACTGCTTGTCAAAGACACAAATGAATGACCACTATGTTATGAAGTCCAATGACCAATTATTAATCTTCACCTTGATACTTCAGCAGATTTGACAGTTTCATTACTTTCTCTAGTATATATTCTTTAAAACACATTTCCGCAACAATACTATGGCTTCTTTTGTTTTGCTTTTCCCAATTTCAATAGTTACTTATCAGTTGCCTTGGCTGGTTCCTTCTTTCAAACATGTTAATGTTACAACATCCCAAAGTTTACTCTTTTTTGGGGGTGGGGGGGGGAGTTGTGAGGCTTGGACCAGGACCTAGGTGCTGTCTCTTGACCTTTCTCATTCAAGGCTAGCATTCTACCACTCTGAGCCACAATGCCACTTCTGATTTTCTAGTTGTTAACTGGAGATAAGGGTCTCATGGACTTTCTTGCCAGGGCTGGCTTTGAACCTCAGATGCCAGATCTTAGCATTCTGAGTAGGATTATAGGCATGAGCCATCCATTCCTAGCCCAAGTTTAGTCTTTAACAGTGAGTTTTAAATGTACCTATACTCCTTTCTCTGGACTTTTCAACTATCTATATTATAAACATCTTTTCCAAGTCTTTATCTCTAACTAGATCTCCCAACTTGATACATTCATATTCAACTGCTTTCAACAAGTATCCAAATGATACACTGAAAGGTAGCAGGCATTTCAAATTTAATTTGTCAAAAAAATGAAGAGAAAGTCCTAATCAAAACTTAAAAGACTTGGGGTCTTAAGACAGGGCCACCGTTCCCCTCGTTCCTGCATTGCTTGGGCTTGGCGGCTCGCAGGCTCCATCCCAGAGGCTCCCCTTCATTCTGACCCTCACGTTTAGGAGCTCAAGCCTGGAACAATGGTGTGCATTCCTTGTATCGTCATTCCAGTTCTTCTCTGGATCTTCAAAAAATTCCTGGAACCATATTTATACCCTCTGGTCTCCCCTTTTGTGGGCTGTATATGGCCTAAAAAAGCTGTGCAAGAAGCCAGTGATAAAAATAAAGGCTCAGTAGGCTGCAAGGCTGCAGACCCAAATGGATTACCAACAAAAGGACCAACAGAAATCTCTGACAAAAAGAAAGACTAATGTGATTTTCCCCAAAGGATCTCAGTTTGGAAAATGGACCTGATGATACAAAGCACCTTTGTAGTTGTCTCTGACCTTTTTCTGAGACCAGAATTGGATAGACAGTTTAGATATTTACCTGGTACTAATCAGGAAATATATGGTATTTATATTTAAAATGATTTAATTACTTCATTTAATTATTTAATTATTTAAAATGATTTAATTACTTCATTCTTGAGTTCCTTTTCCATTAAAATAGTTCTCATTCTGTTTTAATACTATGAATAAGTAGATTTGTGCCAGTAGACCCTCTACTGAAAATCCTCGGGCCTTTAGCACTTGCTGAAATGAATTTACCATTTGCTGTAACTCAAAGGGTTCTAATTTGAATAATTTTACTGTGAAATAGTACAATGATGTAAGAAGATGCAGTGCAGCAGTTCATTAGAATAGTAACTGCTGTTTACTGCTCTGAGGAAGGTGGAAATTGAAAATTCCTTGATAAATGAAACATCTTTTACATACACATCTAATATATAAACTATAATCCTGTTGCATTCCTTCTGTTCATACAAATGCATTAAACATCCAATTTAAAAAAAACCTAAAACTTCTACATGTCAGATGATGGCTCAATTCTGCTCACAGTAGTAACCTAGGAGGTATTATTTTAAGTATATGAATATATATTTAGAATCAAGAAAGACATCAAAACAAATTCATAAATATAAAAAACAAAAATACAGGCAATAAAAATATTTAAAGTAATGAAGTAGCTTTTATTTGACTTATATTATTTAAAATTAAATTTAGCCAGCTACCGGTAGCTCACTCCTGCAATCCTAGCTATTCAGAGGCTGAGATCTGAGAATCGAGGTAAAAAGCTAGCCCAGGCAAGAAAAGTCCATGAGACTTTTATCTCCAATAAACTACTCAGAAAAACAGAAGTAGCGCTGTGGCCCAAGTGGTAGAGCACTAGCCCTGAGCCAAAGAGCTTAAGAACAGCCCCCAGGGCCGGAGTTCAAACCCCACAACCAACCAAAAAAAAAAAAAATTAATTTAGGACATTACATTTAAAAATAAAAAAGAATTGAAAGTATTTTTATTTATTTATATTTTTATAACTTATGATAATCCCAAATGTTGTATGTTTCCCTTTTTTATGGATAACTCAGCATACTTCAGGTATGTGAAGCTAATAAAGAAACATTTTCTTCTCAGTCCTCATTCTTTAGGTATCAAACAACAAAGTCTATTTAAATGAGTCAAATGGCCATAGATTTTCTTTTCCCTTTGTCTCCACATACTCAACAGGTAAAAATTTGCAGCTCAGGATATTTAGGCCTGAAATTTTAGAATATTTCAAGGGGCCATATTTCATAGCTGCTATAGTAAGATCCATGATCAGTTCCTTAAAGAGAAAGATTTCCCCCTTTTGTCATTTTTTTTTAGTGAATACATTTAAAATTCTACATGCACAGTTGGGCACAGTGTGTGTAACACCTGTAATACTAGTTACCTGAGAGGCTAAGACTGGAAGGATATGGTTCAAGGATAGTCCAGGCAAAACTTCCATCTCAACTAATACAGAAAGTGTGCGTGCGTGCGTGCCTGCATGTGTGTGTGTGAAACATAAACAGGAGGAGGATAAATGTCCAGGTCAGAACTGGTTGAAACAAAGGCCATATCTGAAAAATACCTGAAAAAGCAAAAAATGGCTAGAGGTGGCTGAAGCTACAGAGTATCTGCCTGACAAGCATAACATCCTCAGTTCACTCACACACACACACACACACACACACACACACACACACACACACACACACACACACACACACACACACACACACACACACACACACACACCATGGGGTAGCATGTAAAACTTCAATACATGTACGCATTTTTGTGTAATGTTCAAATCAGGATAAGTATATCTGTTTCTTCAAATACTGATTATGGTAAAAATTCAAAATTCTTTTTTCAAGCTCTTTTCAAGTATATAGTATATCGTTATCCATAATTACAAGATGCAACAGAGAACTATTCACTAATCTTTGCCCATCCCTCTATCATCCTCATTTTGTCTAACCCATGGAGACCATTATATTGCCTCAAATTCGACAAGATCAATGGTTTTAGGTTTTACACCTTAAGTGTGATATGTGGTATGTCCTTCCCAACCTGGTTTCCTTTTACGTAATGTTCTGAACTCCAATACCATGCTGTCACAAACAGCAAGACTGCATCCTTTTTATGATGAAGGTTATTCAACTGTGTGCATAAATGTATAGATATGTGTTTACATATATAAACACACCTTTAAAAAATCCACTCATCAGTTGATTAATGTAGGTTAATACTACTTCTTGGCTACTGTAACTAGTGCAGCACTGAACATGGGAGTGCAGATGTGTCTTCAATATAGTGACTTCATTTCCTTTTGGTTTATACTCCGGTATGGCATTATTGAATCGTATAGTATTTTTATTTAAATATTTTGAAAGTGCTCGCTTCGGCAGCACATATACTAAATATTTTGAGGGCCTTTATGCTGCTTCATAATGTCTGCTCCAATTTACATGCCCACCAATGATGTGTAGTCTCCCTTATCCTCAAAAGCATTTATCATTTAGTTAGATACCACCAAGTGAAGTCATAGCTATTATGGTTTTGATTTGTATATCCTTGCCTTGCTGATGAGTGATGCTGAGCATGTTTTTCATATACTAGTTGACCATTTATATGTCTTATTTTGAAAAACATCTGTTTTTGTTAATACTACAGTTTAAACTTAGGGCCTCACACTCAGCTTGTTTGATCAGTTGATGCTGTACAATCACTTGAGCCACACTTCCAACCCAGCTTTTTGCTGTTTATTTTGCAAATGGAGTCTCATGGACTTTTCTCCCTGGGCAGCTCTGAGCTGCAATCCCCCAGAGATTTCAACCTCTTTAATAACTAGTATTAAAAAATGTGAGCCACTGGTATTATTACTCACTTTTCTTCTTTTTGTTTGCCTGTCTTGGGGCTTGAACTTGGGGTCTGGGTGCTGTCCCTGACCCTCTTTGTACTCAAGGCTAGCATTCTACCACATGAGCCACAGTGCCACTTCCACCTTTTTCTGAGTAGATTATTGAAGATTAGTCTCATGAACTTTCTTGCCTGGGCTGGCTTCAAACCACAATCCTCAGATCTCAGCCTGAGTAGGTAGGATTATAGGCAGGAGCCACATGTGCCTGGCATTATCCATTAAAAAAAAATCAAGTTTGTTATTGAATTATTTGGGCTCCTTATATATAAGGATATGCAAATACTCAAATATTCTTCAATATAAAATTATTTCCTCTCACTCTATATGTTTTTGCTCAACTATTTCCACTGCTGTAGAGATTCTTCTTTTTTTGGGGGGGGGGGAATGTTTGGTTTTCTTGAGATGGAGTCTTACTATGACAATCCATGTCAGCCTAAAACGTGGCATAACGTGGCATATAGGCCAGGCTAGCCTTATGATCCTTCTGCCTCATCCTCCCAAGTGCTGGAATTACAAATATGTACCATCACACTAGGCAGAAACTTTTTATTGTAATGAACAGTTTGTCTGATTTTATTAGTTCATCAGTACTATGTTTTAAACTCAGAGGTTGTTTCACCACTTGAGCCAAGCCTCCAGCCTAGCTTTTTTTTTTTTGGCCAGTCCTGGGCCTTGGACTCAGGGCCTGAGCACTGTCCCTGGCTTCTTCCCGCTCAAGGCTAGCACTCTGCCACTTGAGCCACAGCGCCGCTTCTGGCCGTTTTCTGTATATGTGGTGCTGGAGAATCGAACCTAGGGCCTCGTGTATCCGAGGCAGGCACTCTTGCTACTAGGCTATATCCCCAGCCCCAGCCTAGCTTTTTACTAGTTATTTCAGAGATGGAATCAAACAAACTTTACTCCTCAGGCTGGCCTCAAACTTCAGTGCTCCAGATCTCAGCCTTCAAAGTAACTAGGATTACAGGATCAGTTATTTCAGAGATGGAATCAAACGAACTTCTCAGGCTTGCCTCAAACTTCAGTGCTCCAGATCTCAGCCTTCGAAGTAACTAGGATTACAGGACCAGACTTTTGTTGCTAATAAGAAACAGGGGTCTAGCTTCAATCTTTGTATACGTGGATATCCAATTTTCCCTAGTAGCACTAATGGAAAGGACTTTATTTTTCCCATTGTGTTGTTATTAGTACACATATGGATGTTTACTCTTAGACTATATTGTTCTGCTGTTGGGGATATTAAATCCACAGCCTCATGAAGCTATTCTAACACTGAGCTACATCATCGGGCCTAGGCTCTCTCTCCTGTGTTCCATCAGTCAGTGTAGCTTTTCTTTTCTTTTTTTTTAATGTAGCTTTTCTTTTCTTTTTTTTTTCTCTTTTCAGCCCTAGTAATAGTTTTAATTTTTAAGATGCCATCATAGTGAACAACCTTAACTTTTATGCTACATAATTATATTCAAAGCTTTATGTATTTTTGTTTATAATTACACAGTAATTATAAATGTTTAGTACCATACTGATGACAAACACTATTTTGTTGAAAAGGTCTTGCATTTAAAAGGAAAAATTTGTAAAACTCAAGCCACTAGGCCACAACCAATATCCAATTTTTATGGAAAAAATTGTATTGTGAGAAAAGAGCTAATGAAATCTCATTTCAAAACACAGCATACTTGAATTTAAGAAGCTAAAAACAATATTAAAACTCAAAATCTTCAAGACAAAACAATACAATGAAATATCTTTTGAATTTTTTTCATAATTGAAGTTCCTCTTCTGTTACAAAAATGAAATCAAGAAAACAACAGGATTCTTCTTTTTTTCTTTTATAGTAATTCCTTTAACCTAAACAAAAATTTCCAATTCTTCTTTTGGTAGTACTGTATTCTTGAAGTTGTAGCTAGAATATTAATATAATATGGAGGGGATGAGACTTCTAGTCAATTTCAAATCAGTAAGTCCATGTTTTAGTATGTCACTGTTTCTTAAAAACATTCTGGTATAAAATGTACTGCTATTCTGAAGTACATCTTTTGTTAATATCAATACTAGATTCTTAGTACCAAGATACACCAAGGAAAATCTGTTCCTATTAATGGCCATGGTCATCTAAAATTTAAGCTTTAACTTGCCTTATCAAAACATTTAAGAAAGTATTTAAAGCCTTCACATGTAAGTAAACACAAATGGGTGTTTTCAGCAGGAAAGCAGTGCATGGGCCTTGTAACAAGCAAAATAAATACAAGATAGCATACTGCTTTAATGTGAAAACAACTAATTTGAGAGAAACAAAAAAAATAGTCCAAATAATTTACAAAAATAAAAGCCAGATTGGTATTCTGCATAAAGTATATGGTTGGTTGAAAATCTTTGCTCTTGAAGTTTTTAAATATTTGGCAACCACAGTGATTTAGCAGTTAAAGCAATTTCAACAAAATAAGAAGTCATCAAAAATGGACTACTTGTCTGAAAGAGCAGTACCTATATTATAAAGATTGAACTTCATGGCTCATCACAACCATTTTCAAAATTTAATCCTTTAATGTAGCTTTTCTATGATGATACTTAAATAAATTCCAGCAGTAGGGAATTACTATCCTGTGAAAAACTACTGTTGTATATGCAATATTGTATAATGTCAGAAATTTTAAGAATAATTATATTGGGAAAATGCATTTGTCAAGCTTTTACATTTATAATATGCTTATTTGCCTAACTTTGTCCCAATTTTCTTATTTTGATTGTATACTAGCAATATGCTGCTTTCTCTAAAGAAATTACCATACAAAAATTTTTGTTTTATTTGTTTTGTTTTTGTTGCCAGTCCTGGGGCATTGACTCAGGGCCTGAGCACTGTCCCTGGCTTCTTTTTGCTCAAGGCTAGTACTCTACCTCTTGAGCCACAGCTCCACTTTCGGCTTTTTCTATACATGTGGTACTGAGAAATCGAACCCAGGGCTTCATGTATACAAGGCGAGCACTTTACCACTAGGCCATATTCCCAGCCTCCCATACAAAATTTTTTCCCTGAAATAACATGTTGATTTAGAATTAAGTTACTATTTACAAAATTGGGTTTATTAATACATTACGCAGTAAATTATCCTTGTTAGATGTTTATGTTGATGAGTTTTAGCCAATATATCTATACGAATGAAATCATCAACATAATAAAATTAAAGAATTCCAAAGTTTCTTTCTATTCGTTTTTGATTTGTTTTTGCCTGTCCTGGGGCTTGAAATCAGGGCCTGAGCACTGTCCCTGGCTTCTTTTTGCTCAAAGCTAGCACTCTATCACTTGAGTCACTTCTGGCTTTTTCTATATATGTGGTGCTGAGGAATTGAACCCAGGGCTTCATGTATATGAGGCGAGCACTTTATTATGAGGCCATATTACCAGCCCCTCTATTCATATTTATTTGCTTATATCTACTTATTTAGTTTACCTAAAACCCTTCCAACTTCTCATCTAATTTAGTATCAAAATTTTTGCATTTCCAGATTGTCTCATAAATGGGATCATATATAGTAATAGGTTTTTGGATATGGCTTTTTGCACTTGACAGAATGCTTTGAGATTAACTGGTATTTGTAAACATTGGTAATATATTACTTTTTATTGTTGAGTACTATTTTATTACGAGGTTATACTAAAACTTATCCACTGACCACTTGATGGACACTTGAATCACTTCCAGTTTCCAGTAACTATAATTAAAGCAGTTCTAAAACATTCCCACACAGATCTCTATATAAATATATGTTTTCATTTCTTTTGAATAAATAAATCTGAGAGGGATGCCTAAGTCATATGGTTAAGCATGTGTATCACTTCATAAAAAAACTGTCAAATTGTTTTCCAAAGTGTCTTTTTATAAACCATCTGGCAGTAAAGCATCAGAGTTCTGGCAGCTCCAAATTCTCAAAAATACTTGACCATAATCAGGTTGATTTTAATCATTTTAGTGTATTTTGGTTATTTTGATCACTTTAGTGTATTTTGGCCATATCTTGAAGCCTAACCCTGTTTAAAGTTCTTGTGTCATTTATAGGCCTTTTGTGTACCTTCTTTGGAGAAATGTCTATTTAAATCATCTGCCCTTTTGAAAATTGAGTTGAGTTCTTAAGACATATTTATAACTCTAGGTATCTGTCAAATAAATGATTTACTAATAATGACTTCTATCTTGAGTTTTTTTTTAAAATTCTTTTTACTTTTGTGGTCAGCACTGTGTTGAACTAATGGCTCTGTAGTTACTAGACTACTACTGAAGCTACTAGGACCTCAGTCCTTTTTGCTCTTACTATTTTTTTGAAGAAGGACTTGCATTTTTGCAGGAAATGCATGGACCACAACCCTCCTACCTAGACTTCTAGTAACTAGAATGACAAGTACATGACACCACACTAAGCTGTTATTGATTGTGCTGAAGGCCTAAGGAATTTTTACCTGGACTGGCCTTGATCTGAGTAACTAGCATTATGGGTGTGAGCTACTAAGCCTAAGTAAATATTGAGCTTCATTTAATCCTTTTCCTGCATCTACAGGGACATGCATTTCTTTTCTAAATAGGGTGCGTTAATTTTTTTAGGCTTTAAAATAACTGTACTCGAAGCATAAGTCTTCACTGTTCATGAGTTATACTTACATTTGAATTCCCAAAATTTTATCAGTATTATTCTCTGCATTTTCTTCAATTCAAAAATTAAAATAAACAGATTTACTAGATAAAATAAGTTTTACTTTCAACTTTCCTTATTTCTATTATTCTAATTTCTTATTCTATTCTAACATTCTTATTTCAACTATTCTATTTATTTCTACTGTTGCTAGCTATTATTTCTACTTATAAAATATAATGTGGCTAATATTATGCAAGCAACGTGACTTAAAAAAAGACGAACACATTAAGAAGGTATGTGTTACAATTTATTTATTTTTTTTTGCCAGTCTTGGGGCTTGAACTCAAGGCCTGAGCACTGTCCCTGGCTTCTTTTTGCTCAAGCTAACACTCTACCACTTGAACCACAGTAACACTTCCGGCCTTTTCTTTATGTGATGATGAGGAATCAAACCCAGGGCTTCATGTATATGAGGCAAGCACTCTACCACTAGGCCAATTCCCAGCCCCTGTGTTACAATTTTTTTTTTGCCAGTCCTGGGCCTTGGACTCAGGGCCTGAGCACTGTCCCTGGCCTCTTCCCGCTCAAGGCCAGCCCTCTGCCACCTGAGCCACAGAGCCCCTTCTGGCCGTTTTCCATATATGTGGTGCTGGGGAATCTAACCGAGAGCTTCATGTGTAGGAGGCAAGCACTCTTTCCACTAGGCCATATTCCCAGCCCCTGTGTTACAATTTTTATAACCCTTGCATTACCAAATTACCTCCCACTTTCTACCCCTCATACTAATGAGAATGTTGCCTTTGTTGACCACCAAATAAAAACCAGGAAAAGATTCCATCTTTCTGTTATTTCACTGTTATCAAGAAGATAAAGCTGGATGCCAGCAGCTCATGCTTGTAATCCTAGCTACTCAGAGGAGGCTGAGATCTGAGGACTGTGGTTCAAAGCCAGCTGGAACAGTAAAGTTCATGAGATTCTTATTTTCAACCAAATATCAAAGAGCGGGAAGCAGAGCTGTGGCTCAAGGGGTAGAGTGTTAACTTTGAGCAAAAAAAATTCAGTCAGTGACCAGACCCTGAATTCAAACCCTAGGAACAGAATACACACAAAATAGTTACAACAAAGTAAAAAGATACAATTACTAAGAAAAATAAAATGTTTGTAATAAAATACAGGTTACATAAAAATAGATGAAAAATACCAAAATCAACCCAACCTAAATGTATGTTTACACACACACACACAATTTAGAAAAAGAAATAAAATTGAGAAGGAAGAATTTTGCAACCTAGATTTACCAGACCTCTAAATTAGCATTTTTAAAAATAAATAAGCTATTTAATTATATTTTAAAATCATAATATCAAAATCCAAACATAAAACTATAGAACTATAGATACAAATGGCTTCCATGGAGAAAAATTCTCACAGGGCTTTTCAGATATAATCAGTTCTTAGTTATTTAAAAAAATACTTAACTAGTTTATAAAAGAGGGAACAAATAATTATTGAAACTTAATGTGTGTATGTATAGGCATTCTTAAAAACTTACTAATTTTAGCTATTTACTTTTATAACATTTTCTGAAAAATATTTTGTGGATTTTCCTACTTTGCATACAAACTGGCTACTAAAGTTTCTTTTTCCTGGGATAGGGATTATTGATTAAAATAACCAAAAAGTAACAAAAGAAAAAAAAAGAAAGGTGGTTTGAATTATTTAAGATGTAGTTCCATGCAGTCTATCATTAACCTCCATAATTAAAAAAATTACTTACATCGGCTTAAAAAGTTGTCAATATTTTTGTTTTTTCTTAAGGCAGGAAAATCCAAATCATAAACCAAAGCATCCAACCCGTCCTAAAGAAACAAAGGAACAGTTAGTTCTTTGGATCACAATAGAGCACTTGCCATTTTTAGGAGTAATAAATAAAAACATATACTTAAATATTAAATTTCCACTCTATGACATATCATTGTTCACTTAATACTATTTAGAATGTTTCATCAGTATACTGGGACAAACCCTTTTTATTTTATATACATTTTCAACTCCTAAATCTGACAGACACAGAAGGAAAACTGCCATAGATTGACTCCAAATGATTTCAATTCATGTAACTTTTCTCCTCATAATGATACAATTTGACATTTTACTTTACTCTTCCTTTCACAGGTATTCATCTAAAACCTACATTTGTGACTATAAGGGCCATAACTAAACTATAGTTATGAGGCTTAATATGAATTCTTCATAATCACATATTCAAGTTGCATGAATATTTAGTTATAAAAACTGGATTTTGTCCAGGTGTCAATGGCTCACACCTGTGATATTACTCAGGAGGATGAGATCTGAGGATCGAGGCCCAGAGCCAGCATAGGCAGGAAAGTCAGTGAGACTTTTATCTCCAATTAACCACCAAAAAGCCAGAAGTGGACCCATGGTTCAAATGGTAAACACTAACCTTGAACAAAAAAGCTCAGCGACAGTGCCCTTTCCTGACTTCAAGCCCTAGGATACCCCACTACCACCAAAAAACAAACAAACAAACAAAAAAAACACAGTGGGTTTTATGTTTCTCCAGCTCCTCTTCTCTCAAAATTGTAGGACAACCAGGAATAAAGGATAAACAAAAGCTTTTTTTTTTTGGCCAGTCCTGGGGCTTGGACTCAGGGCCTGAGCACTGTCCCTGGCTTCTTTTTTTGCTCAAGGTTAGCACTCTGCCACTTGAGCCACAGCGCCACTTCTGGCCATTTTCTGTATATGTGGTGCTGGGGAATTGAACCCAGGTCTTCATGTTTACAAGGCAAGCACACTTGCCACTAGGCCATATCCGCAGCCCACAAAAGCTTTTTTTTTTTAAGGTGTAGATTTAAATATTTATTTAAGCAAGTACAGGACAATATGAAGGCAAACCAATCTATTGACAGGGAAAGACATCTATTGAGACTATATCTTTTCTATATGCAGGAGCAAGAGAACAAACATTCAGATAGTCCTAAATTGTTTTCATTACAAAGTGTCACTATGGCAAATGTGGTTTGCAACTGACACTTAGTAGTCCCACTTCCTTCTCTAAAAACGGACATCTCAAACCTCTACACATTAGTCTCCTTATTGACAAAAAGGATTTAAGAAGAAAACAGGCATTTTAGTCACATGGTCATAAAATGATGAGTTAATTTTAGGTCATAATGCTAAAATTTTCAGCAATTGCTATAATTTAATTTGCCTTTTGCTTAGCCACAGTATTTGATAATATGTTAATGAAAAACTAGCTATCTCCACTAATTGCACATGGTTACTAGAGGTCTTAATTTGATTCTCTATGTTTTAATTTTTTGTTATTATAAAGGTGATATACGGAGGGGTTACAGTTACATAATTCAGGTAAAGCATACATTTCTTTTGGACAATGTCACCCCTTCCCTTGCTCCATATGTTTTAATTTTATAGTAGCATAGGAGTTTATGCTTGCCAGCATCACCAATAAGGAAAAATCATACAGTTCTTTATCAGAGAAATAAAATCATTAAAGAGTATTCTTCTGGGCTGGGAATGTGGCCTAGTGGCAAGAGTGCTTGCCTCATATACATGAAGCCCAGGGTTCGATTCCCCAGCACCACATATATAGAAAACAGCCAGAAGTGGTGCTGTGGCTCAAGTGGCAGAGTGCTATCCTTGAGCAAAAAGAAGCCAGGGACAGTGCTCAGGCCCTGAGCCCAAGGCCCAGGACTGGCAAAAAAAAAAAAAAAAAAAAAAAAAAGAGTATTCTTCTAAGCATAACCTAATGCATATATCAACTGAGGCTAGTTGAGACTTTCAAGTGGAAGAAGAGCAGGGTTACACTTGAATACAGAGTGTACAAGCCAAGCAACAACCACATTGGGGCAAGGAATCCTGACTTTTACTAAATACTCCCAAGTTCTTTTTTTTTAACTTAAGACCTTATTTAATTTTTCCCATGGAAGGCAAAAGTAAGCACTGAAAAATAACAAACATTAGTCACAAATTTACAACAAAGGAACCCTGTTTGTTTTTTCCATTTTAGCATATTGTCAATGCTATTGAGCAGACATGAGTTTATAGTGTAAAAATAATGACTCACAAGCATTTGTGAATGTGAAAAATAAAGTCAGTGGTAGTCCATTTTCCAGACAAGACATTGTAAGGTTCACTGGAAAGGAAACCTTTCACATAGTTCAGGTAGAAAAGAATTTACTGGAGGGAGAGCAAACTGCCAGTCCGATGGAGATGATGGAGGCAGAGGGAGACACAGAGGAAGGAAGAAGAGAGAAAGGGAGGAAGAGAAAGAGAGCAAGGCAGTGGAACAAAAAGGCTCAAGTTCTATAAAATAATAAAGAATACAACTTCTACATTTCCCAACATTCATATTCTAGTAAAAGGACATGGGTCTTTAACAGAAATGAACATTTCTCTATGTGCAAAGCCAATTCATCACAAATGGCAGTCAGAACAAATAATCCTACTGCTCCCTCATTAAATTTTATGATTTAGGCATGAAACAAAGCCACTCTCTGCTTTCAACATGTTCATCCTTTAGACTAAACATCAATTTAAATATGTAAAGAAGAGAACATAAGGGGACAATCAATGCTAAAGAATTAGAGTAATTCAATTCTTTGCTACTAATGGCTAATTCTTTGCTACAGTGATAGCAGTGCAGTTACAACAGTTACATTTTATCCATCCATCCATCCATCCATCCATCCATCCATCCATCCATCCATCCATCCATATCATGCTGGTCCTGGGGCTTTAATTCAGGACCTGGATATTGTCCCTTAGCTTTTTCACTCAAGGTTGGCACTCACCACTTGAGCCATAGATCCTCCATTTTTGGCTTTTATGAGAGAAGAGTAGGGGCAGTGGTGAATAGAAGATAAGAATCTCATGGATTTTCCTGTCTGGGCTGGTTTCAAACAGCAGTTCTCCCATTTTGGCTTCCAAAGTAGCTGAGATTACAGGCATGAGCCCACAGCACCTAACTACTCATATAGGAGAAACATGTTCAAATATATATACAGATACGTATATATGTGTGCGCACACACGTACACACACACACCCACACACCCACGAGGCATAAGTAATTTAAAGTAGAAAGTCTACAAGAACCTAGGGTATGAACAGTTCACATTTCCTGAAAAGCAGTGATATGGTGGGAAGGGCCAGCTGTACTGTCTAACATAACTTAAGCTGAAAGAGAATTATTCAACTGAACATTAAGCAAACTGCAGTTTTCTAGGTAGTTTTAAGTCACAAAATAAAGAGTCCTGTATAGAAACACTGTGAGTTTATGAAATCTATTAGCAACAATACATTAATCACAAGGCATATATAGGCAGCTGAACAAGTTGGAACATTATGTACATAAGAAAATTTTTTAGGGGCTGGGGATATGGCCTAGTGGCAAGAGTGCCTGCCTCGGATACACGAGGCCCTGGGTTTGATTCCCCAGCACCACATATACAGAAAACGGCCAGAAGCGGCGCTGTGGCTCAAGTGGCAGAGTGCTAGCCTTGAGCGGGAAGAAGCCAGGGGCAGTGCTCAGGCCCTGAGTCCAAGGCCCAGGACTGGCCAAAAAAAAAAAAGAAAATTTTTTAGGTAAAACCTAAATAGTTATTATTCTAACTTTATCTGACATACTTTAGGAAACTATTCCCCCCAAATCCACTATGACTATAGTAAGACCAGAACTTACAAAAACAAAAGTAATTTTAAGGCAGATTGCTCACTGGCATAAAATACTACCAAACTTTGGTGGCAAGCAATTACTATTTTCAAAAAATACATTTAGGGCATGTAGTATGTTTTTAAATAAATCATTTCGCTAGGTAAAGAAGAAATTCTAGAATTAAGTATATTATAAAGTTCCAAGTGGCTCAGAACAACAGTGACTCTTTCGACTAGTCTCTATGTCTTTCTGTCCTCATTTTCTTTGCATGTAGATAGTTTAGCTTAAGCCACAGTGTGTGACCAGCTATTTCCTAAATAAGCCTTGCTCACTCACTGTCTACTAACTTTGTACCTACTCTAGTCTAGTCTATCTGGATTGTAAACCCATATTCAAACTGCCTCAAATATCCTTACTTGTTCTACTTTCCCCAACAACCTGACTTAATTTTAATAATGACCTCCTTTGCATTACTTATTACAGAATTACTGTACTTAAAGGCTATATTGTAACTATTACAAACCCAAACCTTCCTGTCCCAGGGAGCTCAGTAGGTTAAAAAAAATGTAGGGGATGGAGCATGCATGGCTAGGGTGGTAGAGTGCCTGCCAATGGGCAAAAGCCAATAACAAGTTCAAGTCCTAGTTTTAGACAAAAAAAAAAAAAAATACAAGAGATTAAGTAGTATAAGTAGATACCACATTAGCAGAAAGGATTGTTAACTTATTTGAGGTGTCACAGAATGTATACATTTCAGCTGAACTTTATTTAAAGCACATAATTTAGAAGGAAAAAGATACAGGCAGGGCAAAGGAATAGAGAGTGAAAGCAAGATAAGGAAGGAGAACAGAATGCTTTGGATTCAGAAGAGTGAAAATTGGGAAGTTTGGGAGACATAAGTTGTGAAGATGGACTACAGAATGTTAAAGGTATGACAAGCGAGGCTAAGAATTTTGATATTCATTTTCCAATATCCATTTGAAACCAGAAGAATTTAGAGGGCAGAATGATATTACTGGTTTTTATTTCAGCACAGTGGGCAATGAAAAAGATAATTAGAAACAGAAGAGGCCAGTGGATGAGAGAGTAATAAGGGAATTGTCATGATATAAGCACAGAAAATAAAAGACCGAACTACCAGGGTGCTAGTGGCTCACGCCTGTAATCCTAGCTACTCAGGAGGCTGAAATCTGAGAATCACAGTTCCAAGCCGGGTAGGAAAATTCATGAGACTCATCTCCAATATACTAAAAAAAGATGAAGTGGTGCTACGGCTCAAGTGGCAAGCACTAGCCTTCAGCAAAAAAAGCTCAGAGACAGAGCACAGCCAAGAGTTTAAGCCCCAGGAAGGGGGGTGGGGGGGAGAACTAGACTGCAAAGTGGGAATGAAGCATTACAAGGGAAAGAATACAGATGGGCAGGAAGAGTTAACTATGCGATTATACAATTATATTACATCTTCTAATTCATGAGTAGTGACTTAATTAACAGAATATGAGATGGAGAACATAAATGTTTTAGACACACTACATTTAAGGTCCCCAGGGAATATAATTTTAATGGATAAAGAGATGGCAGCTGACTTAAAAAAGAGACTGAGATTGCCACATATACTTAGGAATCATGAGAGCACACTTAACCCTTGGGAACAGATGCCAGTATCCAAGGAGAGCAAACATAATATTAAAGAGTATAAAACAGAATCCTAGGCATACTGTCATTGAGAGGGTTCAGGACAAAAATGTACAATGTGGACATAGGACAGAAGGGAGGGAGGCAGAAGAGCATCAGGAACCTGGAGATAACTCCAATAGCAAGTGAAATGCAATATGAAGGCTCAATAGGATAAAAATGTTAAAGCCAAATAACTTAGAATCAAAATGACACTGACAATTACAAAATATGAATGACTTAATGCCACTGAATTGTATACTTTGAAACAGATAAAGCCATGACTTTTATGTCACATATACTGTCCCATTTTTAAATTTTTGCTTCTTTTGTTCAGTTTGTTGTAATTTGTAAAACAGGATTTTGCTATGTACCATAGGCTCATTTCAAACTCATGATCCTACTACCTCAGTCTCCCAAAGTATCTGAATTACAAGGTGAGGGCCATTATTTCTATGTCACCATCATGGTTTTTGTTGTTGTGGTTGGCCAGTCCTGGAGCTTGAACTCAGGGCCTGGGCATTGTCCCTGAGCTTCTTTTGCTCAAGGCTGGCACTCTTCCTCTTGAGTCACAGTGCCACTTCCAGCTTTTTCTGTTTATGTGGTACTGAAAAATCGAACCTAGGGCTTCAGGGATGCTAGGCAAGCACTCTACCACTAAGCCACATCCCCAGCCCACCCCATGTTTTGTTTTTTTTTAAGCACACTTGGAGTAGGAGCTCTAAGTTATCCTTCCCTGCAAACACATTTAAAAACAATGAAACAGGGCTGGGAATGTGGCCTAGTGGTAGAGTGCTTACCTAGCATGAAGGAAGCCCTGGGTTCGATTCCTCAGGACCACATACCCAAAAAAGCCGGAAGTGGCTCAAGAGGTGGAGTGCTAGCCTAGAGCAAAACGAAACCAGGGGCAGTGCTCAGGCCTTGAGTCCAAGCCCCAAGACTGGCAAAACAATCAAACAAAAACCCCAATGAAACACTAAAACAAAACAAAATAAAAACAGAAGGTATCTGAAACAATTCTGTAGACACTCTGGAAAACTAGGTTTAGGGCAAACAAGCAAACTTCAATCAAGTAAAGGTAACCCCTTCAAAATGGCAGAAAAGTTCTGTGATAGTTTACCTGCTTTGTCCCAATCCATCCCTGGACAAAGCCTGGAGCAGAATGACTTTTGTTTTTGTTTTTGTTTGCCAGTTCTGGGCCTTGAACTCAGGGCCTGAGCACTATCCCTGGCTTTTTTTTTTTTTTTTTTTTTGCTCAAGGCTAGCACTCTGCCACTTGAGCCACAGCACCATTTCTGGCCATTTTCTATATATGTGGTCCTGAGGAATCGAACCCAGAGCTTCATGTATACAAGGTAAGCACTCTTGCCACTAAGCCATATTCCCAGCCCCCTGCAGAATGGCTTTCAATCCCCATACCCAAGGGAATAGAGTAAAATGATAATGTCCACTTTTACCTCGCTGGGATATACTAAAGGAGCTTCAAATGAGGACTTCATCTCTGTTTCACATAACTTAGAATACAGGTAGTAAAGTGGCAGGCACTGCTCAAAAAGCTCAAAGAATAATACTTCAAACCCCACTGATTATAGAGGTAAGAGATAGGAAACCTCCAAATGCAACATCTATATTAAACCATCAAGGCTCAAAGAAGTTGGAGTAAACCATATGGGATACTCCTCACTCAAAAAGCAGCCATGTATGCAAACAGCCATATTATATTTAGAAAGCCATATGCATACTCAGGCAAAAAAAAAGTGTTTTAATAAAAGTTCTGTAAAAGCCTTAATCTCTTTCTTCAGGTTAATCATGAAACTTAGAGGAAGCCAAGCCAAGTAGTAAAGAATGCTCCAGCACAAGGCAAATCTGCTGAGAGAAATAAAAGTGTGCTTATGTGCCTATCTGCTCTCCCTCCCTCCCTCCCTTTCTTCCTGTCTTCTATCCTTCCTTCCCTTTCCCCTCTTTAATTTTGGAGGTACTAGGCTTTGAACTCAGGGCATTGTGCTTGGTAAGCAGCAAACAGAACAGTTCTACCACTTGAGCCATGCCACCAACCCTCTTTTTAATGTGTTTGTGAATCTCAGATAGAAAAACTACCAAACACTAATTGAATATAAGCTAAAAGGATTAGATGTTTCAGTATTCACCACCAACATGGAATTATTTACAAAATAATTTACTTTTTGGTAATAGAATACACAAATTTAATAAAATATCTGGAATGCTGCTTACCTATGAAAAGGGCTTAAATGTTTATTTTTATCTCTGATTTGCATAAAAACATTTTTCATATTATACAGGCAACATGATTTGAGGGAAATTATTTAAATTACTGTTGGAGCATGAAATAATCTTGTAACTAACTTTTACATCTTTAATTTGTGTACAAATAAAGTTATTCATCTGGAATAGCGATGAAGTACCAACGGTTTTACTTTGATAATACCAAGTCAGCGTAGAACATTATATAATGTAATAATAGTTCCCATAATGATTTAAAACACTCTCAAAACAAATGGGCTACTATTGTCACAATAAAAGAAACAAACAAAAATAGAAAAAATCCTATTTCCAAAGTTAACATAATAGTTAAATGGCTAATTTTCAATTTTTTAAACTCACAAGATATAGAAACTTCCAGTTAGTTGGGAATGATGATGTTCAGCCCTAATCCTGCAATTTGGGAAGGCAAGGCCGCATTTTGGCTTTGAAACAAGCTTAATTTACATAGCCAGTTCCAAGCTGGATTGAGCTATACAATGAGATCCTATATAGAAGAGGAAAGAAAGAAGAAAGAGGTAGGGAGAGGAAGGGGAAGAGGGGGAGGAGGAGGGAGGAGGGGGAGTAAGAGGAGGAAGAGGAAGAAGAGGAAGAGGAGGAAGAAGAAGAGGAGGGGGAGGGGAAAGGGAGAGGAGGAGAAAGAGGAGAAGACAAGTGCAGTGGGTCACAATTGTAACCCTAGCCAGTTAGAGCCTGGTATCAGAAAAATTATACTACAGTTCAAGGCTAGCCTAGGAAAAAATTGAGATTTCTACCTCAATCAATTAAAAAAAAAAAAGCTGGATATGCTTGTGAACATCTGTCATCCCTGCTATGTGGGAAGCATAAACAGGATGGCAGTTTAGGCAAAAAGTAAAACCCTACTGAAAAGGGAACAGGGGTATTGTCAAAGTGGCAGAATGCTGACATAGTTTTTACCAAAATATTTTTTGTCAGTTATGGGGCTTGAACTCCGGGCCTGAGTGCTGTTTTTGAGCTCCTTAGCTCAAGGCTAGTGCTCGGCCACTTCCAGTTTTCTGGCAGTTAACTGGATAAGAGTTTCACAGACTTTCCTCCCCAGGCTGGCTCTGAACTGCGATCCTCAGATCTCAGCTAGGATTACAGGTGTGAGCCACCAGTGCCCAGCCCAAAACTGTTTAACTACACTTAAGGTCTAAAGAAAATTCCTTGGGGAAATAGGAAAACTTTAGGTGAACACCAACAGAATAGCAATGAAGAGGAAGAAATAAATTGTGTGAAAGAAGCTAAAAAGATATTCTGGGGCTAAGAAGTAAATTATGTTAAATAAACAAATGAGAGGACTGGCTCAAATGGAGTTGCTAGGAAAGCACAATCAAAAAATAAAAACCGGATTGGGAATATGGCCTGGTGGCAAGAGTGTTTGCCTTGTATACATGAAGCCCTTGGCTCCATTCCTCAGCACCACACATAACAGAGAAGGCCAGAAGTGGTGCTGTGGCTCAAGTGGTAGCCTTAAGCAAAAAGAAGCCAGGGACAGTACTCAAGCCCTGAGTCCAAGCCCCAGGACTGGCAAACAAACAAACAAACAAAAATCTGTGTATTCCATTACAACAGTACAAACAGATCATGATAAGATTCAAAAGAAATTCCTGTCACTTGATGGGATGGATTATGCCTATAACCTAGGTACTTTGGAGAGATGGTAAGATTGTACCTTGGTGCCAGTCAGGGCAAAAAGTATGGAAGACTTCTATTTAAATCAACAAACACTGGGCATGATGGCTCACAACTGTCATCCCAACTTCACAGGAAGTATAAATAGGATACTAGTCTAGGATAGCCTGGGTCTTTTTCAGATAGTAATTATGGTGTCTTCTCTACTATGTCAAACTTGACAATCAGTGTTTCTTTGTGTGTGTGTGTGTGTGTGTGTGTGTGTGTGTGTGTGTGTGTGTACACGAGGCCTGGGGCTTTAATTCAGGGCCTGGATGCTGGTCCTTAGCTTTTTTTTCACTCACGGCTTGAGCCACAGCTCCACTTTCTTCTTTTTAGTGATTAACTAGAGATGAGAGTATCATGGACTTTCCTACCCAGGCTGCCTTTGAACTGTGGTCCTCAGATCTCAGCTTCCTAAGTAGCTAGAATTACAGGCATGAGCCACCAGTGCCTGGCCAAGCAGTACTTCTTAAAGGTTAGATGCAACACAAAGACTCAAACTGCACCAGTGAACTGCGTGTGTTGTATGTGTGTGTGCATGTGTGCCAGTCCTGTGACTAGAACTCAAGGCCTTGGCACTGTTCCTGAGCTTTTTTTGAGGTTTACAGTCAGCCCAGGCAGGAAAGTACATGAGACTCCTACCTCCATCACCAATAAGTGGAAGTGGTAGTGATGACTCAAGTGGTAGAACACTATCTTTAAGCAATAAAGCACAGGAACAGTACCCAGGCCCTGAAGAGTTCAAGCCTCAGGTCCAGCACAAATAATAGATGAATGGATGGAGACAGACAGAGACAGACATAATGAATGTAAAAATATGATATCTATCACTAGAATCACAAAAGGAAACAACCCCAACATCCACTTGAGAAAAATTCTTAGTGTAATAGAGAATTAACTCAGAAAGCCATCAAAGGCTGGTAATGGCAGAAAAGAGCTCCATTTCTTAAACCCACCGTTCAAAAGCAGCATTCTGCAGAGTAAAATAGTTCTTTGTGAGTTAACTGATTCTCTACAAACACCCACATCTCATTCTTTGCTTGTTCCCACATCCACCTCCAAGTAGGGACAGCTGGAAGTAAATCCAGGACACCAATTTAGTAGTGGAGTCTCTCAGCACATTCCTTTCAGTTCTGTTTGAACTATCCACAATGGACTTCTCCTCATGTCACCAGAAACCATAAGATGGTTGCTGGCTATGTCCACATCCAACGTATTATCTAATTGGAACTTCATCACTGGTTTCATCTATAAAACAGCTCTCTGTTGGAGTTCATTGATCTTGGAATCCACACTCTCAGCAGGAAAATGGATTCAATGTCTATCTTCTCTGAGACCACAGACAAACCAGGCAAAATAAATCCTCATGCAGGATAAGTTCCAATAAACAAAAAACTTTTGTGGGGCTGGGAATGTGGCTTAGCGGTAGGGAGCTTGCCTAGCATGCATGAAACCCTGGGTTCAATTCCCCAGCACCACATAAACAGAAAAAGCAGGAAGTCGCGCTGTGACTCAAGAGATAGAGTACCAGCCTTGAGCAAAAAGAAGCCAGGGCCAGAGCTCAGGCCCTGAGTCCAAGCCCCAGGACTGGCAAACAACAACAACAACAACACCCCAAAAAACCTTTGTGGCCTGGCTAGGTGAATATGGGGTCACATTGGTAAAGAGGATCCAAGAGGCAGCCACTTATCATCATCAATCAGGTTATGCTGTTGAGAGGTTTCAAACCATGTCTTGAAAAAACATGGAGAACTTACTTAATCGTCATCATCACTCTATGAAGTACATTATATAAAATTCAATTTTACAGATTCAGAAACAGTTTAGCAAAGTCTAAGTAATTTATCTAAGATGAAAGAAAAGAGGCAATGAGGGGAGAGTAATGTGATTACCTGTGGCATTGTCTGCCCAGCTCTATTCCCTCCTTTTCCAGAAAACTATCTGGGCCATTCTCAGAGATCTCATGTGATCCTATTCTCTTTCACCCAGCTGATTAGCCAAAATATGGTACCCAACTCAGTCATAACCAATGTATCTTTTCCTTCAGAGGTCTAGACTTGAGGTTCAAAGATTTGAAGTTACTGATCAAAGCTGAAGCTATTTAGTTATAAAGCCCTGGTGCTCTGGGCAACCACATACCACGTATGACTAAAACCAGTCTACAAGAGGAAAGAAAGAAACTAATATAAGAAGGACTATAAGTCCTTCTGGAAGTGTGACTCAAGTGGTAGGGCATCAGACTTGAATGAAAAAGCTAAGCAAGAAAAGAATGAATAAAAGAATACAGAAAAAGCATGCATTTGAAGCTGTAGTTCCTATTCTCACTGAAGTTCAATGAAATTTTTTCTTTTTGAGATCAGCTTTCCTGGAACCTTTAACTTCTTTGTGTATTCAAGCTGCCTTTATCACTTACAAATGGAAGACTCCTAATTAATTCAGAAGGAGAGGGGACTGGAGGGATGATGACGGGGAGAAATAGAGGGAAGGCTGGCAGGGAATGTGGGTATCCAGGATAATCATAATAACAATCAACAAGTATTAATAAGAAAATGTCCAGTATGTTCAGACTTCAAGAAAATGCTTACTAACGAGCTAAGATTAATGCACAAAATGGCACATACAAGATATCTATGATTGAGTTTTAAACTTCATGAGACACATAAGTACTGTAAGAGTTCAAAAACAAAAATAGGAGTATAACACAATTATGTTTCCTTCATGTTATGCCAGAAAGATGAGAAAAGTGGTGAGCCAGACATAGGAGGAAGCAAAGTCATTCCTGGAAATAAGAGAACAAGAGTAGGAAAGAGCTAAGGAAGTATTAAAAAAAAGAAATTCCACCTGTTTTGTGGAATGGTGAGAAATGGGCTAAATAAACAAATAAGACTAAAACCACACAACATAAAGCACTAAAGTTAAGAACTTGATATTGAACATATAAGATATAAAAAGATATATACTGGCAAACTGCTAGGCTATCCCATTCACCTAAGAATGTTGAGTTTGGCTCACACTTGTAATCTGAAACCTGAGAAACATGGTTCCCTAAATTAACCAGTAAAAAGCTGGAATTAGCCAGCCATCAGTGGCTCACGTCTGTAATCCTAGCTACTCAGGAAGCTGAGATCTAAAGATCTCAGTTTGAAGACAGCCAGGGCAGGAAAGTCTGTGAAATTCTTATCTCCAATTAATCACAGAAAAAGCCAGAAGTGGCACCATGGCTCAAGTAGTAGAGTGCTAGTTTTTTTTTTTTTTTTGGCCAGTCCTGGGCCTTGGACTCAGGGCCTAAGCACTGTCCCTGGCTTCTTCTTGCTCAAGGCTAGCACTCTGCCACTTGAGCCACAGCGCCACTTCTGGCCGTTTTCTGTATGTGTGGTGCTGGGGAATCGAACCCAGGGCCTCATGTATACAAGGCAAGCACTCTTGCCACTAGGCCATATCCCCAGCCCTAGAGTGCTAGCTTTGAGCGAAAGGAGCTCAGGGCAGAGTTCAAGACCCATGGCAAACAATTAAAAAAAAAAAGCTAGAAATTAAACTGTGGCTCAAGTGGTGGAGTGCAGGCCAGCAAGAGTTCAAGGCTCTACATTCAAGTCCCAGTACTAGCATTAAATAAACCAAATAACTTTGGGTTTGGGTGAGACTGCAACAACAGAAAGCAAAGACTAGATTCACAATATAATTCTATTTTACTTTTCCCCCAAGTTTCCAAGTAGTATTTTTATCTACCGTGGAGCTTTCATCAAAACTTTGCTGTAAAGCTAAAGCCAGAGGGAAACTATTAACATGTATCAGTGTATAAGCAATTATGGCACTGCTGTGAACCTACTTCATTCAATACACCATTAAAACCTGTGAACTGCTGGGTGAGGGTGGCTCCCACCTGTAATTCTACTCAAGAAGCTCAAATGAGAAGATTGTGGTTTTAAGTCTACACAGTCAAGAAAGTGTGTGAGACTTTCTCTCCAATTAACCGCAACACAAATATATACACACGCGCGCTCAAGAGGGGGCTGAGAATATGGCTTGGCAGTAGAATACTTGCCTAGAATTCATAAGGCCCTGGGTTCAATTCCTCAGCACTGCATACATAGAAAAAGCCGGAAGTGGCGCTGTGGCTCAAGTGTAGAGTGCTAACCTTGAGCAAAAAGAAGCCAGGGACCATGCTCAGGCCTTGTGTCCAAACCCCAGGACTGGCCAAAAAAAAAAAAAAAAAAAAAAAGCTCAAGTGGTAGAGCACTAGCCTTGATCAAAAAAGCTCAGGGACGGTGTGTGGCTTCTGAATTTAAGACCCAGGACTGACACAAACCAAACCTATGAATTATTATTGTGACTATTTTTTTGGCAATACTAAGCATTGTACTCAGGATTTAGTCAGAAGCTCTATCATATAAGACATGCCCAAACCCTTTGTAAATAATTCTCATTTTACAGATTAAATATATTCAGGCTCAAGTAAATTAGATAACATGTCCAAGATCACATTACTTAAAAAAAAAAAAAAAGGCTGCTGGCCTGTGGAGTAGTAAGTAGGTAATAATTCACTGGCCAACCCAAAAATCTTTTTTCACCAAGGACAAATCATGAAGGTAGGTAACAAAGACGACAGTGAAGCCAACATTTATTAACTCCATAAAAAAAAACTATGCTTGGGGCTGGGGATATGGCCTAGTGGCAAGAGTGCTTGCCTCGTATACATGAGGCCCTGGGTTCAATTCCCCAGCACCACATATACAGAAAATGGCCAGAAGTGGCACTGTGGCTCAAGTGGCAGAGCGCTAGCCTTGAGCAAGAAGAAGCCAGGGACAGTGCTCGGGCCCTGAGTCCAAGCCCCAGGACTGGCCAAAAAAACAAAAAAAAAAACCAAAAAAAAAACTATGCTTAATCTTACTGAATGATGATGTGTTCAAACCTTAAAATCACCAAGAACTTTTGCCTAGAGTACAATAATAGATGGCTTGAGAGGAATTCAAAATTAGTCTTATTCTAGAATTCATGTGCCTATAATACACATTGCCTCCCTAACTGCAAGTCCACTTGAACTGCACAAAGGAAACAGAATTAGGACAGAATGAGTAAACCCTTTAATGAAGACGACAATAATTGGAACAGAATGTTGAAAGGGTGGCAATGATCAAGATATAGTATAGTCATGAACTGTTTTGTTAAATGACAACTCCTTCATACAACCAAAGATAATTTTAAAAATTAAAAAATTAAAATTAAAAATTGGAAAGCTTACCTTCTCTGCCATTCTGTTATCAAAGTAGTAAAAACAATCATCGAACGAAAAATATATAAACATATCTAAAATAATTTGTGATAAGTTTAGGAATTAAAATAAACATCTAAATATGAGCTAATTTGGGGATGGTTTCACAGTGAATTTTGCATTATACTCCTAAGTAAAACCCAAGATTCAAAGAGAAAGGATATTAGCTGTCAAAGATCATACAATTTTTCAATTTACAATTCGGAGTCAAGAGTAGCTTTGGACTCCTATCTCAGTTTTTCTTTCACAATACAACACTGACAGTTTTGGAAAATCAGGCTTTTTCTAGGCTGACAGGTGCTTGACAAGGCAATTCTACTTATGCCAATTAATCCTCAACTACAACAGCATAAAGAAGTGTAGGAATAGAGGAGAACCAACTGGATTCCCATTTTTAAATAACTACATATCACAGTAAACTGTTCAAGCACCAAGGGCCGGTAAATCTCACAGAGCCTAAAGCTAGTATCCTTAACTAAAAAATTCATACTCCTGAAAGGGGTTGACAAAGTTGAAGAACAATCAGAACAGTGACACTGATCAAGATGTATTGCACTTATGAACTGATGTGAATTGAAATCCCTTTGTACAACTAAAGATAATAAAAAATTAATACTCTTTAATGTGATAGTAAATATGCATAAAAGAGTAGAGGTGAAAGACTGGTTGAGATATAAAATAGTCTCCTGAGAATTGGCACAGTTGTGTTACCACCAGCATATACAGACAAGACAGACCAATTGGAATAACAAAGTTTAGAAATGATTACAAGTACATAAAGAATTGTATATACCAAGAAAGTGGTATCTCAAACCATAAAGGTAAACATTTTAAAATAAAGGAGATGGCTAATGCCTGTAATAATCCTAGCTACAAGAGAGGCTGATATCTGAGGATTGCAGTTCAAAGCCAGGAAAGGGGGCTGGGAATATGGCTTAGTGGTAGAGTGCTTGCCTAGCATGAGCACCACATGTGGCTCAAGAGGCAGAGTGCTAGCCAAGGACAGTGCTCATGCCCTGAGTTCAAGCCTCAGGATTGGGGGGAAAAAGCCAGAAAAGTCTATGAGAAGACTTTTATCTCCAATTAGCCACCTAAAAGTCAGAAGTGGACCTATGACTCAAATGATACATAACTAGCCTTCAGCAACAACAAAAATGTCTAGGTCCTAAGTTCAATCAAGCATCAGGACCAACATAAAAACAAAATGTAACAAAAAGAATCTGATGCCAGGCACCAGTAGCTCATGCCTATAATCCTACCTACTGAGGAGGCTAAGATCTGAAGATCGAGGTTCAAAGTCGTTCAAAGCTAGCCCGGGAGGCTGGGAATATGGCCTAGTGGTAGAGCACTTGCCTCATTTACATGAAGCCCTGGGTTCGATTCCTCAGCACCACATACATAGAAAATGGCCAGAAGTGGCGCTGTTTAAGGCCCAGGACTGGCAAAGTAATAATAATAATAACAATAATAATAATAAAGCCCAGGCAGGAAAGTCTGTGAGACCTTTATCTCTAATTAAACACCAGAAAACTGGAAGTGATGCTGTGGCTCATGTGGTGAGCCTTGAACTGACGAGCCTCAGTGACAGTGCTCAAAGTTCAAGTCCCACAACTAAGAAGAAAAAACAAAGAATCTGAATGAAAAAAAAAAGATACAAAATAGATGCATAATTGCAAACATAGTTGCATTTTACCACAGAAAAGGGACTATGAGTCCTAGTATGTAAAAAGCTCCTAAAATATTAGACATTAAAAACTCTAACAAATATGGCCCAAAAGTTTAGAGAAGTTCAAATGATTCATAAAAATGAAAAGATGTTCAACCTTATAAAAGCAATAAAAATTAAAATTACACTGAGATACTATTTCTCACCTTGTTTTTGTACTGGTACTGGGGTTTGAACTCAGGGTCTTACATCTTGTCTTTTTCTGTTCAAAGCTGGTACTTCCGAATATACTTTCAGTGAGAGCAACAGATAATTCCATAATTACTGATGGAAATCTAAAACATTACAACTCCTAAAAGGCAAAGAAAACTGCAATATTGAGCAAAATTTCATTTGCATGTTCCTTTGACCCTACAGTATCACTTTTTGTTTTTTTGCCAGTCCTGGGGCTTAAACTCAGGGTCTGAGCACTGACTGGTCTCTGGCTTCTTTTTTTTTTGCTCAAGGCTAGCCACTCTGCCACTTGAGCCACAGCACCACTTCTGGCCTTTTCTATATATGTGGTACTGAGGAATCGAACCTAGGGCTTCATGTATACAAGGCAAGTGCTCTTGCCACTAGGCCATCTTCCCAGCCCGACAATACCACTTTTAAGAATTGACTCTAAAGATATCTGGCAACAGACTACATGTATTGGTAGATCCTAATAGCAAAATAATATAAACAACATATGCAGCTACACAAAGAAATAGGAATATCACCATTCTGGAGTTTGACGTATACTACTTTTTGCAACAGAAAAGTGCAAAAATATGAATATGAATACATATGTATATGCATGTGTATGCATGGACTTTTAAGAGGAAATGCTAGAATATTAAGAAGTATAAAAATAGGAAAAAAGAAGACACAGTTGAAAAAGACACTCTTCTAAATATACCTTGAATAGTTTTAACTTTTAAACTGTTATATACTAAAATAAAATTACATAAAAAAAGGAAAGAAAGCAATTCTTAACTATTGGGGGGGGGGGGGAGAGAATTCCAACCCTGAAATGAAACAGCCTAATTGATGAAAAAGCATAAGGATTTTTTTGTTTTCTTTTCAAAACTACTCACTGAATATAAGAAACAATTTCAAACCAGTAGCAATGAGTATTCAGATCAACCTGCTCCATTAAAAAAAAAAGCTTCCTGTAGAAATAGCTAATGTCCAGGTCTGGGACAAGAAATGTGCCAAGATCTGCCTGGGCATCTTATTGTAGCAAAAATAAGAAAGCTCTATAAAAAATGACTAGGATTATATACAAACATGGGAATCAACATGAAGAGGTTCTCATTAGTCAAAAATGGAACTAAATATTAGCAAGGTTGACAAAAATGGATGGAAAAACAGCAAAAATGTTCTGTTTCCCTATTGATGTCAAAAACAAAACAAAACTAAGAAAGAGAAGCACTGCTTATACTTGTTTGTTGTATGTACTCAGGAGAATGATGGTAGGACAGTGGAAACAGTCAAATTAGCATGCTTCTTTCTACCATAGATAGCACTACCCTCCTATTACTCTCTTTCCTTGTCCCTTCAGGCCCAAAGTGGTAGCAACTGAGTTCCCCAGGGTACTGTTCTATTCCTGCTGGGTTTCCTAAAACATTGCCTATACTTTTGCAAATAGTGCTCTTCTTAAATTTTATTCAATTACACCAAGCCTTTTTATACTAAGGTTCTGAAATACCTTCTTCAGAGTAGCAACTAAAGATTGGGAGAACTAAAGAATTGGCAGTCCTAGATGGTGAAGTGTAAGTTCTTTTCTCGATAAAAGAATTAATAAATGTGGACAGAATAATAGAATTAGAAAATCTTCAATTTGTTATCCCTAGTAAAATCAATGGATGAAATCATTGGCTCAATGGTTTTACAAAATTTTCATAATCTGTTACCTCCCGAACACAATGACCAACCTTAATGTCACTAATGGTGAGCCAGACATGTTATTTTATTCCTCCTGATGTGATACAAAAGATAACACAATCTATGAAGTACTTTGCTGATAATTATCAAATCAGGCTTTTAGAGCAATTTATAAAGGATATGATAGAATCTAGAAACAAGTTGAATATATCAAGAGGCAGATAGAAAATTCCAAAAGGAGAAACAGTATTGAGGTAAAAAACAGTGAATCTTAACAAAAAAGTTGAACATGGTGTGTGCCTGTTATCCCAGGTCTGCAGGAGGTGTATACAGGAAGACTGGAGGCCCTGATTAAAGAAATGAACAAACATGAAACCCAACTTGAAAAATAACTAACGCTAAAAAGGGTTGTGGCCCATGTGGTACAATGCTTATCTAGCAAACCCAAAGCTCTGAGTTCAAACCTTATACCACAATCATGCACAGATGCAAAAGGAAAAAGAAAAACTACTGTTTTAGATACTCAAGAAAATAAGAATGTAAACTGAAAATTAATGACACCAAGGAGTTTCTAATTTTAATTTTGTTAATTATAATAATGGTTATTTTGTGATATAAGAAAATGTCCAGGCCCCTGGCACAGTGGTTTACTCTTATAATTCTAACATATCAAGAGCAGAGACCAAAAAAATTGCTATTTGAGCCAAGCCTGGCAAAACATTAGCAAAAATCTCATCTCAATCAATAAGCTGGTTAGAGTGGCAAGCCTGTCATCTCAGTCAAGGGGAAGGCCTTACATGGGAGGATCAGGTCCTGAGGCCGATCAGCTCCTAGACTCAAAAACATGTTTCCTACTTGAAAAGTAAAGCAAAAGGGCTAGGGGCATGACTTAAGAGTACCTGCTGAGCCAAGAATGAGGCCCTAAGTTCAAACTCTAGCACTACCAAAAATAAATATAACAATAAAAGACATTTTTGTTTTGGCAGTATTGAAGTTTGAACTGAGGACCTTGCACTTGCTAGGCAGGTGCTCTACCACCATACCCCTAACCCTTTTCCCTTAGGTATTTTTCAAATATAATCTTGAATTTATACCCATGGTGGCCTATTTATATTCCATGTAGGTGGCATGACGGGCATGTACCACCATACCTTTTAGTTGACAGGGTCATGCCAATTCTTTCCCCTACTGGTCTCAAACTCTAGAGCCCCACCTCCCATATAGTTATTTATTTATTTATTTTGGCCAGTCCTGGGCCTTGGACTCAGGGCCTGAGCACGGTCCCTGGCTTCTTCCCGCTCAAGGCTAGCACTCTGCCACCTGAGCCACAGCGCCCCTTCTGGCCGTTTTCCATATATGTGGTGCTGGGGAAATCGCACCGAGAGCTTCATGTGTAGGAGGCAAGCACTCTTGCCACTAGGCCATATTCCCAGCCCCCATATAGTTTGATTATACACATGAGCTACTGCATCTAGCTGTTCGTGTTTTTAATTAAGAGACGCTTATTAAAGTTGGGCACAGTGGCTCATAAATATAATCCTAGCTACTTTAGAGGTTGAGACTAGAAGGATCAAAGTTCAAGGACAGCTTAAGCAGAAAACTTTGTGAGATCCCTTCTCAATGAAGAGCTGGATATGGTAGCTCGTGTATTAGCTACAAAGTCTAACATAGATCATGTCTAGGCACACATCCAGGTAGAGAGTACCTATGTCAAAAATAATCAGCAAAAAAGAGGGCTGACAGAGTGGCTCAGCAGTAAGAGTGCATGCCTAGCAAGTCCGAGTCCTTGAGTTCAAATCCCCAAGAATCATCACAAGAGAAAAAAAAAAAACCAACAAAACAGAAATAGAGACTGAGAAGAACAGAAAGATAGACAGGCATGCTTATATTAAAATGTTTGGGAACCGGGTGCCAACGGCTCAATGCCTGTAATCCTAGCTACTCAAGAGGCCAAGTGAGATTGAAGGAGTATGGTTTGAAGCCAGCCCAGGTAGGAAAGACTGGGATGGTCTTTTCTCTAATTAACCAGCAAAAGCTGGGAAGTGGAGCAGTGATTCAAGTGCTAAGAGTGCCAGCCTTAAGCAAAAAGTTCAGGGACAATGCCCAGGACCTGTGTTCAAGCACCTGTACCAGCACAAACACAAACACAAACACACACACACACACACACACACACACACACACACTAAAGTTTAGGTTAAATGGTAATATATTTAATATATTTTAGTAAGAAAAAGGCTAACTGATAGATGAGTCAAGTGTAACAAACAAAACTTAAAAAACACAACTGGGGTTCCCTATCCCATTTCTGTGTATGTTTGAAACGTTTCATTTTAAAATTATCAACCCCCTCAAATAATCCATATTTTTTTTCTACTATACAGTCTCAAACTTGGTGTGGCTACCTATATTTCATTCAGGATCCTAGATCTCACCTCTTAAAATTCTGAGTTTGTTTGTCTGGGCATGTTCCCATTTAAAACAAGTTCCTCTAGTGAATCTGATATAGACAATCTACAGACTTGTATCTGAAATTATATACTTAGCTTACTTCACCACAAGTCTTTAAATATATCCCAAACCTTAAAGAAAAGGCACGATCATCTCTCTCACTTCCCCATTAAGCCTCATTCCACCCCTATCTTAGTGTGACAGACATTTAATTAATCCTGTACCTGAAATTATAAATTCTGAGAGCAGGGCTCGCGTTTATTTTTATTCCAACTGCACTCCGGAGTGTTTAGCATACAATATACACTGAATAAACATTTGTTGAATAGATTAAAAGAAAAAAGAAGAGCTAATGTGATCCATGGTTTCAAAATTAGTTATAGACAACAACCTGAGAAACATTTCAATTTCTTGTCAAAAGTTTATATAGTAAGAATGGCTGAAAAGGCAGGACACAAATTAGCTTACCTTTCAAAATACAGTACAAATTTAGGAAAAGCTCTCAATTCTATGAGAATCAGATTTTAGACATTAACTTGAATACCAAGCTTCCTACTGTTTTGAAACTATAATAAATGTACTCTATGTACAACAATCCAAAACAGGGAGAGAAAGGCATGTTAGCAAAGTAAATTGAAGGCATGCATTTTAATGAGCACACAAAAAGTATCTTAATTACCTCCTCTGTTTAAAAAGTACAAACCTCTAAAGTTATTCAAAGCTAAGTGCCAAATAAATATAACAATCAGTTTAGGAACTAACTCCAGTATCAGTATGAACCAAAGATGGCTCATAATTCTTTTATTTCTATCTAATGTTATTACCAAGGAGAATTTTTTAGAAAGCACTGTTAGTTTTACTGATAGGAAGAATATCAGTAAATATCTGATCTAATTCTTCTTTCTACAAATAGACAAAGTGAAGCCCAAATAAGAAAAAAAAGATTTATTTCACTACACAGCTAATACCAAAACATGAGTAAAATAATGCTTTATCATATGTGCATATTTTCTAGTGGCTTACTGTGGACTTCAAGTAAGTAGATATTTGCCTGGAAATGGGAAAAATAAACTACTGAACACAATATGTAGTATTTTCTGTTATGTGGGATTTTCTGTTATTCATCATGAGAGAATTTGTAATTTTCACTGTGTCCCATAATAGCAAAATTTATGATGAGACACAGTACGCTATAAGGTCAATGTCTAGTCTGAAATGGAGAATTTAAATTTTATATAGTTTCTTCCTTTAGATTAAAAGCATTTATGACTCAAGGATGAATGAATGATACAATTCATGTCTCAGTTGTTACTCTAAGCCACCTCTCTATACACCCACAGGATGCTTGTAGTGCAAGAGTACCTACCTATTTACAGAACATATACTAAAAGATACAGAAGGAAAACAAGATAACATCTCAATTAGTTCAATTTCCTTAAATATAAATTTAAACCCCTGGCAAAAAGTAGATATGCTATAAATAATGACTAAATGAACAAATATGGTCCTCAAAAACCCCTTTCCATTCTACTGAACTGATCTGAATGTCTGCATTTTCACTTATAATTAGCTTGAATACCTCAATAAAACATCTGGGTTTTGAGGACATGGTTTGAGGTGTTAAATTATTCTGTACTTACAGAAGACAATATGACCATAATATGACAATTAACAAATGCTTACTAAACATATGCTATAATATATTAGCACTATTATTTAATTCTTAAACATCCAGTACTATATAACTCTTCTCTGATTTTCCTGAAGATAACACAAGCTTTCAGAATTTGTTTCAGTACATACATGACAAGGCTTAGATCTATCTGACCCTAAGCAAAGATTTACAGTACAAATAAATGAATTAGGAGACTAGTTTGTTTAAAAAAATTCTTTCAAAAGAGGCTTCTGCAGTAAGTGGCAACTTGATTGCTCTGCATGAGGTATAGACAACAAGAGATTCCAGAAGCACATTTCTGGATACCTCAGCAGCTAGTGATCTTAAAAAGGAAAATAAAGGGGCTGGGAATATGGCCTAGTGGTAGAGTGCTTGCCTCGTATACATGAAGCCCTGGGTTCAATTCCTCAACACCACATATATAGAAAAAACCAGAAGTGGCGCTGTGGCTCAAGTGGTAGAGTGCTAGCCTTAAGCAAAAAGAAGATAGGGCCAGTGCTCAGGCCCTGAGTTCAAGCTTCATGACTGGCAAAAACAAACAAATAAATAAAAATAAAAACGTTCTTGCAACATACTAATATGAAAACAACGTGGTGTAAACGAGGCATGTGCCTCTAATTCCAAGTCACTAAGAAATTTGGGGTAAGAAGTTTGTTCACTTGAGGGCAGGAGCATGGGCATCAGGATAAGACCTCATTTCTTAAATAATAAGTCAACAAGATATACAGCTTATGTCAACACTCATTAACATGTAAATTATTACCAATAGTAAGTATACAGCTTTGAGGCCTAAAACTGTCATGATCTCTGGCCTTTGCATTCTACTAATACTAGTAGAATCCTAAATGTGATTAATTCAACTTGCAGATCATTCAGATGAGTTATAAAATTATTTAGATTTCAAAATGCTACTCAGAATCTGTTGTAATAACTCTCAACGTGTGGACTGGAATTGTTAAATAAAACTTAACAAAAACTGTAGTCTAGTGACAGATCTAGTAGTGGTATTAATGACAAACAAGTTTATGAATAAAAACTATTTTGGGACTTGAGAAATATGAATAAAAATATATTAAAGTAGAGATGTTGAGAAGGCAGCTAGACCCTTGAGATTTAAAAATACAATAGTAAAATAAAAACATATTTGGGTATCACAGAATAATGAAAGGTGATTGAGTCTGTAAAGAGGGATATCCAAGACAGTGAAAAGGAAGAGAGCATAATAAGCCAAAGACTAAGGCAAAGAAAAACATGAAGGCTAATGAAAAGATGGGTAATACTAAGTAAAAGAAGCCAGGAAAGTACAATTTTCCAACTAATAGACAACTCTTCATTTAGGTCTGTTTCCCAAAACATCATTTTAAGAGAGAGAGAGAGAGAGAGAGAGAGAAATAGTACTAAAAGAAGTATGTTCAAAGGTCAGCACAGTGTTAGAACTCAGAAATTACTATAGTTCCCTTCACTCTCTTCCACTCCACTCTTACAGTTTCACCAGCTGCAAGTACACTGCAAAGGTCAGAGCTAGGTGCTCATGCCTGAAAGCCTAGCTATTCTGGAGGCTGAGATGTGAGGATCTCCATTCAAAGCCAGCCCAGTCAAGAAAGTCCCTAAGACTCTGAATTCCCAATTAACCAGCAAAAAAGCTGGAAATGAAGCTGTGCATCAAGTGGGAGAATGTTAGCCATGAGAGAAAAACTAAGGAACATCATCCAGGTCCTGAGTTCAAGTAACAAGTACTGGCACACATCACAAAAGGGGAGGGGAGGGAAAGGGAAGAGAGGCAAAAGAAAAGGTTGGACAGCCACTTACCAGGTTCTTCCAGCTACATTATTTCATAACTTATCATTATGGTCCCTCAAAAAAACAAAAAGAGGGGTTTTGGTTATAAACCTAGGTTTAAAAGATATTTGCCAGTAAACTGTCGGAAACCAAAAGGTTTGAGATTACTGAAAAGTAGATTTAGTAAAAGTGAAGAAAGCCAAACACCAATGGCTCCTGTCTGCAATCCTACTCAGAAGGCTGAGATCTGAGGACTGTGGTTCAAAGCCAGCCTGAGCAGGAAAGTCCATGAGACTCATATCTCCAATAAACTACCAAAAAGATAGAAGTGGATCTATAGCTCAAGTGGTAGAGCCTTAAGCATTAAAAAAGCTCAGGGACAGTGTCCCCGCCCTGAGCTCAAGCCTCATGACTAGCACAGGTGTGCACGTGCGCATGCACACATACACATGCAAATATAAAAAATAAACTGAGGAATAGTTATCCTTAGTATTCTGAAATTACAAAAAAACTACAAATAGAGTATATTGTACACTGCACATACTCAATAAGTATCACTTAAGTCAGGTGCCAGTTGCTCAGATCTGTAACCCTAGCTACTAAGGAGGTTGAGACATGAATGATAATTCTTCAAAAGCCAGCCTGGGCTGGAAAGTCCACAAGACTCCATCTTCAAAATAATCAGCAACTGGGCTTGGTTGAAGTGGTGTAGTTTCAGCCAAACAAGCAAGCCAAGCAAGGTGGAAGCCTTGAGTTCAAACCCAGGTTTGGGCAGGGAAGGAGAAAGAGGATAGGAGAGGAAGAAAGGAAGAGAAGGGGTGAGGGAATGTCAGTTAAATCAACAAGGCAAAGGGTCAAGCAAGGGTGGCCTAGGCCTGTAATCCTAGCTATTCAGGAGACTGAGATCTGAGGATCAAGGTTCAAAGTTCATGAAACTCTTATCTCCAATTAACCAGAAAACTGGAAGTGGCACTGTGGCTCAAGTGGTAGAGTGCTAGTCTTGAGTTGAAGAGCGCAGGGACAGCACCCAGGCACAGAGTTCAAGCCCCAGACCCCACTAAATAAATAAATAAACAAACAAACAAAGATCAAAACAATCTAGAGAGAAAGGCAACCAATCATACCTACAATATAAGCTAAGTCCAAAGCCCAGATAAGAAGAGAAGAAAACATAACTGAAAAAGAAGAGTGACCTGATCTGTCTGTCATTCTGAACAGTAAAATGAGTGAATAATAAGTGAATGCTCTATGATAAACACAAAATATTATGCAAAGAAAAAAATTATGTTTGACATTACAAAACTGGAAAGAACTTTGCCTCCATATAAAAGTCTAATTTTAATGAAGTTCAGATATGGTAAATAAAATTTCAATACTAGCTTTTAATTAATTGTTACAGAACTGAACGGAAAAAACGGACCAATATTATAAGATTACAAGGGGCATAAAGTAACCAAATCTGTTCACTGCCTAGTTTTTTTTAAAAGTGATATTCGAGCTCCACAATGTCTATTTGTCCTAACTCTGAGTGCCTTTATGGCTTAACTCCTTGTCGCTTCCTTTGTCAATCTTCATTTTTCACCCTTGGTGTTCTCTCGAGGTTTTTCCCTTTATCATTACATCAGGTTCAACTTGTACCTCTGGGTGACTTTAAAAATAATTCTTTTTAATTAGTTTCATATCTCCAATAGTCTACAGGTCATTTCTTCATAATTGTATCACTATTTCCTTAAACATATCTAAAATTAAATGTATCTGTATTTGTTATTTTTTCCCAAGTGATTTCCAATCTTTGCTATTCTCATATATATTCCCTGTAATTCAGGCTCAATATATATATATTTTTTTGGCCAGTCCTGGGCCTTGAACTCAGGGCCTGAGCACTGTCCCTGGCTTCCTTTTGCTCAAGGCTAGCACTCTGCCACTTGAGCCTCAGCGCCACTTCTGGCCGTTTTCTGTATATGTGGTGCTGGGGAATTGAACCCAGGGCCTCATGTATAGGAGGCAAGTTTTCTTGCCACTAGGCCATATCCCCAGCCCCAGGCTCAATATTTTTAATCATCTGATTTCTTTGCTTTCTAAACACCATCAGTCAAGTTGCATTAATTCTTCCTTACACATTTTCATGCCCTATTTTTAGGCTTTAGCCATTTCTTAGCTGTTATTGTAATTTAAAAATTCCCCAGCTTCACCCTATCTCTAGTCTTTTCTGACACTAACATATCTTGCACACAATTACCAGCTTCATCTTCACCTTGTAAGAGTTCTTAGCCTAACACTTGAGTCCTCCAACCTAAGCCCAATCTATTCTTCCAACATTATCTTCTTCTGTTTCCCTGCACATGTCATTGTAGTCTATTCTTAATTCTTTTTATTTCTATCACTCAATAAAATGTTTTAAATTCATTAAGAATCAACCTTCTTCATTGTTTCTCAATATGGAGAGAACCCATAGTAATAATGAGACACTTCAAACACACTTCATAACACTTTATAGTCAAGGATCTTAAAATAATTATGAAACTTCAGGGGAGAAACTCTACACGTGGAAACTGTACACAGATATTGAGAGCAACAGAAATGCTGATTTTAAACAATCTATAAAAGTTTCTTGTGACTAAAAATGAGTTTTAGTTAGATATGAATGACATTATTACCAATCTGAATTCCCAAAATGACATCACATAACATACAAAATTTTGTCCATATACACGGTCTCTAAAACTTCAGAGATGGTGTGGATTTGTTTGTACTCAGTTGTATTATTAGATTGCTTTTGGTTGTTAAAGTAAAAGGAGAAACTTGCTTACAAGCGGCTTACAACTATTAGTATGGAGAGTAACCAAATTCCAACTATTTACATATAATAATATGTTATCAACCACGGAACGTCCTTTAAAATAGGATTTTTTGTTTTTCATGTCACTACAACTTCTTTAGACTGCTTTAAAAGTAGCAATGCTAACCAGACCACCACTAAAAATGGGCAGTTGTAATATTGCTGTGGTGCTAAATACAAATACTATAAAAGATGTCAGTCAACACTGTGATGACCTATGCATTACCTTGGGTTTTTACACTTAATAATTCAGCAAAAATTTCCTTCAACCTCAGGATACCCATACCATTTTATTTCAAAATCACTTCCTCAACACTGACAACTGTCATTTCCAAATCTAAAACTTAAGCCCCTAGGCGCTAAACCTCTGCAAGTAGAAAGCTGTCTTTCCTATATTACTGGCAACCAGATGGGGAAGATAAGTATCTCCTAAAATCACGCCATTTAACATACTGTGTACGCAGTGCTAACTTCGACGAGAGAACAAGATGCCTGCAACAGCAGCTTGTAAGTGGATTTTTGGGGGGCAGATGAAGTCACTCAGTAAATTTTAGAGGGTTAGCTAGCACAGAACCCTTCAAATGGCAGAGATTCAAGATTCAAGTGGTACTCCACACTTCCCTGGGAAACAAAAAATCTGGCGTTTTCCACGATGATAAAGCACACCTGAGCCTTTCTGGGGCGGCTAGCCAGGCTGAGAGCAAGCGGACGGCAATACACGCGGAACCCAGGAGGGGCCCAAAGGAGACAGACGGTGCCACACTCACCAGCAAACAATCCGAATTCACTTCCGATTTGGGATCCCGCAGCAGGTTGTCAATTTTCTCAAACCGAGTCTCAAAACTGTCCCCAGTCGACATGTTGCTCACTCCGGTGTGACAATATCCTCGTACCGGCAGCGGAAAGCAATTTCAGCCAACTTCCTCTGCGACGGTGGGTTCGCAGTCGCAGCCGCCGCCGCCGGGCGCAGGAGCCGGAACCTCGGGGTCACCAGGTGCGCCCGCTTCCCGCGCCGACGTCCCCTCTTCACTGCGGAGAACGCCGCTCTCCAGAGCCCGGCCCGGGGGCGACAGCGACCCACAGTCGCCCGGATGCCCAAAGTCGCATCCCACCCGGCAGCCCTTCGCGACAGCCCCACGGCGCCGTCGCCAGCAGCCCCGGTCGCTCCGGCGAGGCGCCTCAGCCTAGCGGGCCCCGGCTGCCCTCGCCATGGAGGGGCACGGGTCCGGGGATGGGCCGGCCGAGGGAGGGAAGCGGCCGCCGCCGCAGCAGCAGGGTGGAGACTCCCTCGGGGAAGCCGGGGAGGGCGCGGAAAAAGGCGAAAGCAAAGGGCGGGTAAGGAGCTGCGCCAGCCGCCGCCGCCGCCGCAGCCTGGGCCGCGAACCGGCCCGCTCCGTCCTGAGGCGCCGGAGGCGGTCTAGCACCGCATCCCCGGTTCCACCTGGCCCGGCTGGCGCGCGGATCCGTCTCGGACGAGCGCTGGTCCCCGCAGGACGGCCTCACGCTCCCATTCCGTCGGGTCGCTGCCGCGTTTCGCTGCCGCGGTGTCCGGCGGGGCAGGGCGAGGTCGGTGCCCGATGGAGAGACTTAGGACAGGTTGAGGAGCGGGGTCGTGAGGAAGACCGAAGTTGGGTCCCGGAGGCTTGCGGATGCGGGAGGTAGGGGAAGCTCCTGGGAGGGGCAGCGGCCCAGGCAAGGAAAGGGCGAGTGGCGGCGGCGAAAGCCTCGGATGGGGGGGCGCTGGGGGCCGAGAGAGACTAATATGTCCGCCTTCCTGTTCAAACAAACGGGAGACCGCCGGCGCCGACTGCGCATGCGGGGCGTGGACGCTCGGAAGGGGAACCGGCCGGGCTCCGCGCGCGCGCGCGCACGCTGGCGCCTCTCAGGGCGGGGCCGGCCGGGTGGCGCGGGGCGGGGCGAGTCGATAGAAGTGGGGCGGGAGCGGTGGGGGTGAGGGCGCGCCTAGGGCGGGGCGACCTGACGGGAGCCGCGGGGCCGCTTCGCTGTGAGCGACCTCGGTGGTCGCGGTCGCGGCGGTGGAGGACCGACCTCACCTTTCTCGGCCTCTGGGGGGCAGTCCTGA